>NC_059347.1:33248750-34717500 GCF_019703515.2 Myxocyprinus asiaticus
ACTCACAAAGGGGAGTGACATTTCAAAGACATTGCAGAGTTTACATAGACCAATAGTGTTATGGATAAACAATGGTGGGCACTTAAAAGCACCACAGCATTGAACTGAATGTATTAATCACTATGTTTACCAAACCACTTTACTACTACCTGTTGTGTTTACATACACACTGTATGTGACACTTAAAGTTACTCATTGATTTTTCAAATGCCAGTGATCTTGCCAATTTTGCATTTCCTTTATTTTACTTATTTACTGTTTTTCTAACTGGATGTATGACCTTTTCATTATTTGAGATTATTTTACTGCAGATCACAATGAAGATATCAATTTAAAGAATGTGTTCATAGACTATTTAGCCAGAGACAGAGCACTTCCAAGTGACATCCCGTGTGAATGTGCCATAGCGCTTACATCACTGATGCGTTGACTGCTGGAAGGAAGCGATTTATTTTTAAGTTGATAAAGTTTTAATTATTGATTTGCTTCTTACACCAACCTATCATTTTGCTTCAGAAGACATTAATTGTTCGACTGGAGTCATGTGGATTACTTTTAAGCTGCCTAAATATGCTTTTTGCACCGTCAAATAGCCAGCAGCCTGATGGCACCCGTTTACTTACATTATAAGGACCTACAGCGCTTTAACATTTTTCTAAAAACCTTAATTTGTGTTCTGCTGACTAAAGGCAGGCATACACATCTGGGATGGCATCAGGGTAAGTGAATACTGAGAGAATTTTCATTTTTGGGTGGACTAATCCTTTAACTACCTTGACAAATTGCCTTGACAAATCATTTTCCATTACATAAACCCTCATCCTACTAACATATTTAACATACAAGGACTACCGACTGAGAATAAACTACTGTAATAAACAACCATTATTGCAAAATGTTACCTTATTTCTTCTTAAAACATTATTAGTTATGTAATTAATGTTATCTGAAAAAAAAAAAGATTATTATTATTTTAGGAAAGTTACAGTTAATTTGCATATTGTGTAAAACAAAAATATATACTTTTCTTTAATATAAATTGCAGCTTTTATACCAAGTACAATCCACATTAGTACTTAAAAGCTTATTTACCATCCTTTGATTCTGGTATCATTTAGTTTTCAGTAATTTCAAGTAAACATTATTTGTGTTATATTTATATGGTGAAACCACCCAGGGTCATTTTTACCCCAATATAAAATAATTGAAATTAACCCACAGTCATTCAAACTTGTATGTAATTCAAATTTAGATTTTTTAACTTGTACATAATGTAAAATGAATGGTGTTTACATTGAACTATGAACACCATATGCTACAGGCAGTTATAGCACACGATTTGGCTCATGCTATGCTCAGGGAATACTGGCATGTGACAGAAGAAGCAAACATTTGTCTGTGTTTTGGGAATAAAAGGCTACACCTTTTTCGAGTAGATTTTCCAGCTGATCGTTGGACGTCCACAGCAGCAGGTGGAATTTTCCTCACTCCCATGATGGACATTGCTGCTCAGATTGGGGCTTGGAGCATGGCAGTATCAGCTCTCCTCTTCATGTGTGGCATGACCAGGGCATGCACCAGCTGTCTCAGGTAGACCCGGCGACGTCGGCCACGTTCTGAAAACTTCCAATCTGGGAAGTTCCCCATCCAGAAGATGAAGGCAGTGATGGCAGCAACATCCACCATGTTCATAAACAGCACCATCCGCCATCTGTTTATTTTTCTTTTGGTTGTGAACATTTTGGCTAGATGTTCCAGATTATCCACACCACTTTTGGTTGCATTGTAGTGTAGTATGATCTCTGGTTTCTGCTTCTTGCCTTCAACTTTTGTGTCATGGTGCATGGAGGACAGTGCCAGTACTGCTTTTCCTTTTGTAGGTACATATGACACCATGGTAAGCTGCCCATGAAAGCCAAACCATGAACTTTCGATCTCTCAGTCATTGTTAGCCTTCATCTCCTCTGGGATATGTGGCTTGTTTGACTTGATAGTGCCAACAGTCCATCTTCTAGTGAGGCTTCAGCTAACGGAATGGATGTAAAAAAATTGTCAGCTGTGACATTTCTACCACTTTTGCACCAACGCCCCACAAGCTCTTTGACTACACTGGCCCCTTGACCTACTTCTCGTTGCTGTCCAGGTTGCCTGCCAAGGTACACCTCACCTTTGAGAGGGTAGCTGGTCACTGCATCACAGTTCCACCAGATCTTTATTCCATATTTGTCAGGCTTGGATGGGATGTACTGTCGGAAACTGCACTTGCCTCTGAAGCCAACAAGCTGCTCATCCACACACATGTCTACCTGGAATAAAGTATTTTGGGACCTGGGCTACAAACATGGTCCATATATCTCTGAAAGGGGCAAGCTTGTCTGTTGCCATTCGCTCTCCCCTTGTTGATTTTTTGTCAAACATGAGGAAATCTGTGTCTGCTGCATCTGTGTCTGTCTCCTTCAAAATGACTGACAGAGTGCCCCTATCCCACCTGATAGTTTGTGATACTTTAAATTATGACCTATGAAAAACATGAACTCAATAAATAGTTCCATTTATTAAAACTGCATAGGCGGAATTGAATGCTTTTGACTGGGTTCCCACAGGACCCCAATACATTGGTATTTTTAAAAAGCACTAATTAAGACAGAAAATGAAAACAATGATATGAAGTCATTAGGAACAAATTGATTGACAAAGTCATGAAAAATTGGAATGATAGAATAAAGCACCTGTGAGATATGACAAAACGTACACCTCAGGGGTCTGCGGGTACCCTTAATGAAATTGGCAAATCGTGTGGGAAGCCAAGAATAACTGAGTACAAGAAGACTAGATGGAGTAGCAAGAACATACACTATATTGCCAAAAGTATTCGCTCACCCATCCAAATAATTGAATTCAGGTGTTCCAATCACTTCCATGGCCACAGGTGTACAAAATGAAGCACCTAGGCATGCAGACTGCTTCTACAAACATTTGTGAAAGAATGAGCCGCTCTCAGGAGCTCTGTGAATTCCAGCGCGGTACTGTGATAGGATGCCACCTGTGCAACAAGTCCAGTCGTGAAATTTCCTCGCTAATAAATATTCCACAGTCAACTGTCAGTGCTATTATAACAAAGTGGAAGTGATTGGGAATGACAGCAACTCAGCCACGAAGTGGTAGGCCATGTAAAATGATAGAGCGGGGTCAGTGGATGCTGAGGCGCATAGTGCGCAGAGGTTGCCAACTTTCTGCAGAGTCAGTCGCTACAGACATCCAAAGTTCATGTGGCCTTCAGATTAGCTCAAGAACAGTGCGTAGAGAGCTTCATGGAATGGGTTTCCATGGCCGAGCAGCTGCATCCAAGCCATACATCACCAAGTGCAATGCAAAGCGTTGGATGCAGTGGTGTAAAGCACGCCGCCACTGTACTCTAGAGCAGTTGAGACGTGTTCTCTGGAGTGACGAATCACGCTTCTCCATCTGGCAATCTGATGGACGAGTCTGGGTTTGGCGGTTGCCAGGAGAACGGTACTTGTCTGACTGCATTGTGCCAACTGTGAAGTTTGGTGGAGGGGGGATTATGGTGTGGGGTTGTTTTTCAGGAGCTGGGCTTGGCCCCTTAGTTCCAGTGAAAGGACGTCTGAATGCTTCAGCATACCAAGAGATTTTGGACAATTCCATGCTCCCAACTTTGTGGGAACAGTTTGGGGATGGCCCCTTCCTGTTCCAACATGACTGCGCACCAGTGCACAAAGCAAGGTCCATAAAGACATGGATGAGCGAGTTTGGTGTGGAAAAACTTGACTGGCCTGCACAGAGTCCTGACCTCAACCCGATAGAGCACCTTTGGGATGAATTAGAGCGAAGACTGCGAGCCAGGCCTTCTCGTCCAACATCAGTGTCTGACCTCACAAATGCGCTTCTGGAAGAATGGTCAAAAATTCCCATAAACACACTCCTAAACCTTGTGGAAAGCCTTCCCAGAAGAGTTGAAGCTGTTATAGCTGCAAAGGGTGGGCCGACGTCATATTAAACCCTATGGATTAAGAATGGGATGTCACTTAAGTTCATATGCGTCTAAAGGCAGATGAGCGAATACTTTTGGCAATATAGTGTATATGTATAAATAATCAGACCTGAAGCTTTACTTCCACATTGGTTGCTTTGATTATTTTGGAGCCAAAGGGTATTTTTCAAAGACTTTACATGGAGCAGGTTGGTGCATGGAAACAGGGAAATGTTACCTTTCTTTGCTGTTCTAGGACAAATAATGGTTGTATTTCCTTAAGCTTTTTTTATATATATATATATTAGTAGTAGCCCACTTATATCTTTTGAGCATCTGGGATTTTAGTCTTCTAAAGAGTATGAGAGGTTGCTGAGTATTTGGAGTGAATTTGTTTGGTATGGATGATGACTATTATTATTTTTTTATTCATTTGATTCAGTTTTGAGAACATATACAGTCCTATTTCTTCTTTAGTTTGATTTGGGATTAAAACCTTGTTTTAGTATAATGTTTTATACTCTGTCACATATATCACAGAGGGAGAGAGAAATATATAGCCTTTATTTGATTCATACATAATGATTATTACACGCAGATAACTGCTATACATCTATGAAACAAAGTCTCTAAAAGACAAGAGAATAAATATACAGTTACAAATAGATATTTCCAGTCTCTAAACCTTACAAAACAAAAAGTACAAATAAAAATGTGTAGGCTAGTATTTGTATTTCAAAACGAAGTTATATGGATTATGGACAACACATAGGCTATATTGTTATAATATATGACTTACTTGACAAGAATAAAAAATAATCTTTATGTATCTTGCAATGGTCGATTACAATACGGTACAAGTAGAGCAGTTTCGTGGAGATAAAATACAAACAAACACCAAACTTTGAAGCTGCCAGAGAGAAAATAAAATGTATTATATGAATTAATTTAAGCATTAAGCTTATACAGACACAGATCTACTGGCAGTAGTTAAACTACAAACTTTAGTCAGCCACTTAATATAACCTGTCAAACAAAACTGAGTATAGGCTATATGCCATACTGACAACACTAAATAACTTAATATTGTAAAGAGAATCTAATATAACATGTAGCTTATCGCTGATAGATCTTATTCCATGCCTTCTCATGATGAATAATTATGCAAGTTACTAAAACAACTGCTGATGTACATTATAATTGTGGAATACTGTGTCTACATCGTATCCAGTAAACTTCACCAGTCCAGTGACCTTCAGTAACTGTTGGTTCTGGAAGTCTGGACAAAAAAAATATTTAAACCTAGAAGACAATAGTATAAAAAAAAATCCTCTTCTTAATATGAATAATTTGTATCTGCCATCTTGGCCAAAAATAGCAAGTAACTGACAAAAAAAATCATATCAATTCTCATATTCTGATTGACGAAGTATGTTTTCTTAAATGCATTTAAGCACATTATAACAAAATCGTACAGATTATCCTACTTTAATGTATGTGACATCAAATAAGCAAGAGTTAGATCAAAGGTAACCCAAAAGCCTTCCAAAATAATCACATTGTAGTCTAGTTGTGTTTGCCATGTGCTCTCCCTACTCCGCCTCCTTGTTTGCACTTACCACACCACCTCTTCTAGTCCTTGTTTAGTCCTCCTTTTGTTAATTGGTTTCACCTGTTCCTTGTGTGCTTCCTCCCTATATATTGTGCTTCTTTCCCTCATTTCATTGCCAGTTTGTTTTGTAGCGTTGTTAGTCTGTTGGTTTGTGGAGCCAGTTGGTTTTGCCTTTAGTTGGTCCTTTCAGTGCCAGCCCTACCTATTAAGAGATATACAAGGCTGTTAGTGATGGGAAAGTGAAGCTTTATGAAGCAAAGATGCTTTCAAAACAAATGTATTGAAAATGGGTTCTTCAGGTTTTATTATTATTTGTCATATACACATGGTTGGTGAGTAATGAAATGCATATAACGGGATTATGTATTTAAAATACAAAATATAAGTAACAGTATTCCACTACAGTTACTATTTAAATCATTGGTAGTTAGAATACAGTTACATTCAAAAAGTATTTTGATTACTGAAGAGATTACTTTGCATTGATATTTGCATTAATTGTCATTTTTCATTTAATATTTAGTCCTTTCAGATGGAAAACATTTATACATATAAATGATGCGATCCAAAGTGCATTTGAACAGCGGTGAAACACTTTCTTATGATGTGTTACATTCATATGAGCAGACAGAGAAGTTTGAAGTAAGTTTGAAGCAGAAGAAATAGAAATAAACCTTGTGTAAATTGTCAGCTTTACTCTAATCTAAAATGCTATTTCTAGCCATTTTACATGTACATGTTACCAGGCATGATCATTTATTTTTTAATCAAGAAAATTCATGTTGGACCATAATTTCTTTTTCTAGTAAGACCTTTGATTTTTAGGGCAAAAATTGTATTCTTGATTATTTTTTTAATTGTTTTCCTGTAAAATTATCTAAAAATCCTTAGGATAAATTAGATTGATCTTGTTTTAGAAACAACACTGCATAAGATATTTAGTTGTTGGTTTATTTTTATTTTTACACATGTATTTTGTCTTATTGTACTAGCAGAGTTTTTATACTCAAAACAAGTGGAAGTAATCCAGAGTATTTAGAATACATTACTGACCTTGAGTAATCTAACGGAATGCATTACAAATGACATTTTACAATATGAATTCTGTAATCTGTAGTGGAATACATTTCAAAAGTAACCCTCCCAAGCTTGTATATACAGATTACATACAAGTGATGTAATGTAGCTTTACTCAACGCTTCTGTACACAGTTCAAATTACTGCCATCTGGTGATCAAAAAATGAAGCGCACCTTTAAACTGCTTGGAATGACAAAGTTTTGAAGCAATACAATTCATAATCAGTGCCATTATATTTGTGTTTTGTTCACTGAAGTTTACAAATAAGTAAAAACCAAGTGAAGATTCGAGCCTCAATAGTTCCATATATGAGTTAAGAAGTTACTGCGTTATTTAAAAAAAAAGAAAAAAAAAAAGCAGTTGCTCCAGAGGAGCTGCACAATCTCTGATGACGACACAGCTCATTAGAGATTGGCCAGACTCACAACATGACAACGGTTACACGTGTTTCATGGGCTGCGTCTACAATTGCATACTTCACATACAATGCTTATTACTTCTGCTATGTCTGTCTATGGCAGAAATAAGAGTAGTATATTAGTATGCCATTACCATGGTGTTTATTCTGACACCTCCAGTTCGGCGAAAACTCTCACAACTCTGTGTTTTTATAACGTTCATCATGTTTATATCATGCTATATTATGTTTGTCATAGTAATATCATGTTTATTAATAATAATAAAAAAAAAATCAAAATGATAAAAAATACTGACTCCTTTATTGGTATTAAAATAATTCAGGCTTTTATTGGACTTTCTTCTTATACAAACAACAGGCACTGTATTAAGCAGCATATAAACTTTTCAAATGAACAATGTTTCTGGTTAGTTTTGTGTAAAATTCAAACATCTGTCTGTCTGAATTCCACTTCGTCTGTAATAAAGAAAGCAAACATCGCGTGATCCGTGACTGGTGTGGGTTCAGCATGCGACTGGAAGTGTTCGGCTTGGTTGCTCTCTTTTCAACTCCTCATCCGACTGCAACCGGTAAATCTCGCCTATTGGCAAATCGAGATTCAATTCAAGTCGAACACACCTAGAGCTTCAATGTGAAATGTGTTGTTTTTTCAACACAAGCTTCGAAGCCTCCATGTTGAACGTCACTCAGCTGCATAGGGCCCCGCGACCACCAGGGGCCCCCCTACCACAGGTTCAGTATAGCCAAATAATTACTTGCACTAAGTGTAAACACAGCCCAGCTATATGCACACCAACAGTCCCATGTCCGCTCCCTGGACCAGAACAGACTGGTGTCTTTAGAGCCGCTCTTCCATAACAAGGTACCATTACATCACATATTAGGTGCGTTTCATCTGGCTGCCATCTAGTTCCATCACATTACTTATACTACATACACCAGGGTTCCTCAATAGGTGGCGACAAATGTTTGGCCTGCACTAAAGGCCTGTTCACACCAAATCCATGACGATTATGTGAGACAAACTTCCGACGAATGGTCTATAAAGGTCTATGAGTGCGTAAAAACAAAAATAGTAGGCAGCGCTGTTGTTGTTCTACAAACATTTATACCAGTCTCATGCTCGCACCTTCAGCTGTTAGAGATTAATATATTGAACGCTGTTAAAGCATTCATTTACCTAATTTGGCATAACTGTTTCATTATGTTCTTTCCATGGCGTTGATGCATTCTGAGGAGTATATAATGTTTTTTTATGTGAGTGAGATGAGGAAGGAGCGCTGTGGCATAAATAAACGTCCTATTTATATTTGTACATGTATTTTGCTACGAGTATATTCCAAACAAACTCCCGAAGTCAACTGCTTTTTTTTTTTTTTTTTTTTTTTTTTTTTTAATAATGTTTGGATTAATGCCTGGATAATGTAACACAAGGTAATGTGATACAAATACACGTGGAAGAGTGCACATTAAAAATAACATTGTACAGAAAAAAAATATGATGCATATCCTAATATTAAAAATAATTTATAAGAAAACATAGGCTCACAGTCTTTTCTTTATTGAAATTATTGCAATACTTTCTTATATTATCCTTAAGAATAATAACAATATTAATGCCAATAGGTCTAATAATTGAATCTGCAATTAGTGAAAGTGCAGGTAGTAGATCATTTTGAGATGAGCAGGAACATTTTACCTCGGTTCCCTGAGACGAAGGGAACAGGGAATACCTTCTTATACTACTTAAATGGAATTAAATGGTGGAGGAAAGAAGGCCTGAAGGTGAACCACCTGCGCTTTGAAGGGCGTGGTTAGGATCTTAGGCACATAGCCTTTCCTAGGTTTGACAGTGGCTCTTGAAAGACCGGGGCCAAACTCAAGACATAAATTGTTGACTGATAGTGCATGCAGGTCACCTACCCCTTTGACTGAGTCCAGAGCCAGCAGCAGTGCAGTCTTAACAGAGAGCATGCGCAAATCAACAGAGTCCAAAGGCTCAAAGGGGGGCTCTGCGAGAGCTTTTAGGACTAAAGTTAAGTCCCAAGTCGGGACTGTAGCCGGCCGAGGTGGGTTTAATCATCTTGCTTCCTTAAGGAACTTTATGATTAAATCATGCTTGCTTATAGTGATGCCGGCTTCATGTGCGTGATACACAGAAATAGTTGCCACATACACTTTGAGCGTTCACTGGGTGAGTCCTGCGTCTAATCGCTCTTGAAGAAATAATAGAATTTCATATATCAGGCAGTTTACTGGGTCTTTCCCATGTAAGAGACACCAATCAGTGAATACCTTCCATTTTAGCACGTAGCGGCGTCTCGTGGATGGTGCTCTGGCTTGTAAAATGGTGTTCATGACTGAATGCGTCTGTTCTGGCACGTCTAGTGCACCCTGTTCAGGGGCCACACATGCAGGTTCCACAGCTGGGGCTGTGGATACCAGATTGTGCCTTGCGCTTGAGAGAGGAGATCCCTCCTCAGCAGTATTTCCCATGGCGAGCTGTACAGCATCTCCGTCATTTCCAGGAAACTATGGCTGGTTGGGTCATTTCGGTGTAACTAATAGAACCGTTTTCTTGTCCTCTCGGACTTTGCATATGACGGAGTGAATCAGGCATACCGGGGAAAATGCATATTTGCGTTTTGCCGGCCATTTGTGTGACATTGCGTCCACTCCCAGCAGGGCTTGGGACTTCGAGTACCAGAGGGGACAGTGGGAATTCTCCACTGAGGCAAATAGATCGATTTCTGCTTTGCCGAATATTTCCCAAATCCTCAATACAGTTTGAGGATGAAGTCTCCATTCATCCGGTATCACCCCTTGGCATGACAGTAGGTCCGTGCCATAATTCAGGCGGCCTGGGACATATGTCACTCTCAGGGAGAGGAGATGACACTTGCTCCATAG
Organism: Myxocyprinus asiaticus; assembly: GCF_019703515.2. Taxonomy (NCBI): domain Eukaryota; kingdom Metazoa; phylum Chordata; class Actinopteri; order Cypriniformes; family Catostomidae; genus Myxocyprinus; species Myxocyprinus asiaticus. Next base: position 33,258,761 of record NC_059347.1, read on the forward strand.
GAGGAGGCGGCACGTCAGTCTCAACAGTGGCGGTGAATGAATTCCACCTTGGCAGTTTATATATGCCACAACTATCATGTTGTCTGAGCAAATCAGGACATGACAGCTCACTATTTCTGACTGATAAGCATTTAAAGCTAGAAATACAGCCGATAGCTCTAGGCGGTTGATGTGCCACACTTTCTTTGCCCCGTCCAGTTGCTGAAAGTCGGGCGTCCATCACATACCGCCCCCCCAACCTGTGTTGGAAGCATCTGTGGTCACCACTTTCAACCTGACAACTTGCCCCAGTGCAACACCTCGCTGGTAAAATGCAAGAGCTGTCCATGGTGCTAAAGCGGCTATACAGTGGTGGGATATAGAGATGCGCATGCGCCCTTGGCGCCAAGCATGTTGTAGCACACGACGCTTCAGCCAGCACTGCAGAGGTCTCGTGTAAGAGACCTAATGGAATGACACCGCCATAAATCCCAGTGCTTTCTGAAACAGCTTCAGTGGAAGTGTTCTCCCCAGTTTGAACTGAGACAGACACTGTAGAATGGCCTGAACACGCACGCTCATGAGGTGCGCGCACTTGCGCATGGATTTTTTGGCTGTGAGAGAGCGTGCTCTTCACCCTGTTCACACTGAGGTCCAAGCTATTTAGATGCTGAAGCAGTAAATCTCTGTGCTGGCATAACAAAGCCTCTGATTGCGCCAGTAACAGTCAATCGTCGAGGTAGTACACCACTCAGAGGGGCGAGAACCACATCGATGCACTTTGTGAATGTGCGAGGAGCCAGAGACAGTCCGAAGGGCAGGACTTTGAATTGATACGCTGTTACCTCGAACACGAATCTCAAAAACATCCCGTGATGTCGTACAATTTAGATATGAAAGTACGCATCCTTCAGATCTATCAACGCAAACCAATCGTGTGGGCGTACATGCGATAAGACCCATTTCTGAGTAATCATTTTGAATGGGCGCTTTATGAGTGCACGATTTAAATGTGTCAGATCCAGGATTGGCTGAAGTCTGCCGTCTTTCTTTGGAACAAGAAAATAACGGCTGTAAAACCCTTTTTGTTCTTGACAATTTGGCACAATCTCTTTTCTGTTTTTCACAATGAGATTGTGTATTTCAGCTCGTAACACTGGTGCGTCTTCGGGTGAAACCGTGGAAGACAGAACGCCATTGAAACAGGGTGGCCGGCGTGCAAATTGGATCGTATAACCATGTTTGATCGTTTTTTGCAGCCATTCTGAAATATCCGTTAGGGCTTGCCACATGTCCGCATAATGGGACATAACGTTCAGCAAACTTATTCACAGAGCCACCAATTTGGTTTTTGTTTTCCACTTGTTTTGATATTGACATGGGAGTGGGTGGTTCCTCCAGTTGCATCCCGTCTGTGTTAGTTCAGTTTCATTGTTTACATAGTGTGTTTGAAAGCGGAATTCCTGGTAAACAACTACATTACCCATGGTGCAGCAGAGAACGGTTCACCAATCAGAGAACCACGACCAACAGAGCCCAGGAAATTTGCCCCTCCCACTCCCATGACACACTGTGAGTGACGTAATTGAGTCGGTCTCCCTTTACCAAAAACTACTTATCTAATCGTTCATATCAGAATATTTTGCAATAAACGTATATTTGTTTTAATACTTATAATCAACAACCTAAAACCAATAGTTTAATATATTCCAATCGTTTTTTTATGCAATTACATCATTCACAAAGAGATGGTACCCTCATGAAAGACGGTAAGTACACAGCCTTGTACCTTTGTTATTTTTTTAAAAAAAATTTTTGTCTGATTTTTAATATTTGATTTCCTCAAAACAAAGTTTGTGATGTTGTAAATCACTTTGGAACTTGTTGGTTTGGTTCATGGCTTAGAACTCTTTTATGGAGGATTTTATGAAAAGCCTATGGAAAAAGTAATAGGAAAAATACTTCTGGAACCCAGACACTGAATAAGTGTTGACACTGAATGCACTGTTGCTTTGTTTGCCAAGGTTAGCATGTAAACAACAATGAACAAGCCAATCAGCAGTGCTTTCCTGGTGTCACTCCACAGTACCTGTTGATTGACTGGAATTTTTGGTGGCAACATGCAAGTTCAAAACAGTCGGGCGACTTTTACCACAAATTCACAGAGGTCAATTTACAAGGAGAGAGAAATGGGATTTGAGTTCAATACAGAATAGGCTAAAGGTAGGGAAACATATTTAAAATGGAAATTAGGTCACAGTGGTAATCATGCATAGTATGCTTTATCTGAATTTGACTCACTACGCTAAACATTGTTTGGCTCTTGAATCAACAACTCGCATCCTGGCAATCATGTATTTGTTATGCTATGCTCAGTTTTATAGTTTTAACTCTGACATGTTGAGATCACATTACCAGCCAAATGCTAGTTTGCGTTATCTCTGTAACCTCCAGGTTATTGGACACTTTCACAGAATAAATTAATCGTGGCTGACTGTGGATGGCACATTTCTACAATTATGGCGTCCAGCAACTGAAAAGTTTTGTAGATGCAATGCTGTAATCGTACCGCTAAGGTACATATTTAAAACATGCAAGAACATGATACAGTATAACTCGACAGTGTATTGCGAGACACAAACTTACTTGCTGAGGTGAAAGAGGAGTTTGGAGTTTATCCATACTTGTTTGATAACATCAGTTTTAGTAATGTGCATGCATCATATGACTTTTTTTCATTGTGTTGTTTTAAATGAATTATCACACTATTTATCTATACATATCTTGCTATATCTATCCTCTTATGATTGTTTGTTTTTTTCACATTGAAGATCAAACAGACTTGACAGCATGTGATCAAACAACTAAAAGGGTAGGCCTGTTATTTTGCTGTTTCTACTCTCTGTTGAATGTATGAGGTTGTACAAATATATGTGCTTGCATTTTCAAGCAAATACAGTGTTGTTTGTATTAATTATATTAATTACTTTAATAGCCTGAATGCTCCAAGGACCTGTCAGTATCAATGGGTCAAATGTTTTGCTGGTTTAGAGGTGGTATGGAACATGTTGCCATAAGTTTGAGGTTGACGCCAGAGGGCAGGATAGGATAGATAATTTCTTCATGCTTGTTTCACGCCCTAATAACATGAACCTCCTTAGTATATCTGTGATTTTCACAGTGAGAATAACAAATCAGTTAGCGGCATGGAAAATTATTTTGGTCTGGTTAATTAATAATTAATAATCATGTTTTCTTTTCTTTTTTCATGTTTCTTCTCAACAACATCTTTCTAGCAAGTCTGTCCACTGTCAGCCATTTTGGAACGCTCCCAGGAGGCTATTTCCAGTCATGAAAGTGCAGCTCTTATCTACTTGAATGGGGGAACACCGAAATCTCAAAAATGGTTGGTCAAGATTACGATCAAAGAACATATTTCAAATCAGCAGTGAAATGGCAGACAACAATGGTATCATAAATTGTGCTTCTATACCTCATATTACGCTGAAAACGCAATTTCCTGGCTTGTTTAGCTAATGCGCATGCACCTTCTCGAGTTGATTGACAGGCGATGTCTGTATCTAAAAGGTCATTGGCTCCTTTGCCTGTAAGGTGAGACTTAATTTCTACATCTGTTGACCATTGGGCATTTGAGCTCCTTGGTAGGGTGTTCCAGTTTCTCCCATTCATTTTAATAGAAGTGGCCCATCTGTGCTAAATAGTCTCTGTTCTCAGGCTGTAGTTTGTTTTTGTGGTTCTTGATGGAACTGTTGTTTTTGTTGTTGTTGTTTTAAACAGTGATGCCATTGGGATTCCTGTTATGTAAAATTCTGGTTATCAAGCCACCAGAGACATATGAAACAGACAGATCAGGAAAGAGGAGCGAAGGCAGAATGAAGAGAGGACAAAGAGTTGTCAGTTATAGAGGGGAGAGTTATGGTAGGCTTGCAGACATAGTGGTGACATTCCCTGAGCTTCTGTGAGTAATGTTATTCTGCACTAGCAAATTCTGAACACTTTTCCTGCACCACCCTAACAATACAACAACTTTCAGACATAAACCCAGGGCTGCCGATAAGTTTCACTGGGCCTGAGGCCAATGAGTAAGCTATATGGCAGGGGTCGGAAACCTTTTTGACATGGAGTGCAATTTTTTATTTTCCTGGTCAATGGCTGTGCCGATGCACCCTTCCCCTCCAGGGAAGGGTAACAGCATAACAGTTTGAGTGAAAAATATGTGCAAAACCCGACGATTATGATAAATCACATACAGGATCATGATTATTTCACAAAGCATCTTGTGAAAGTGCTTTAATGAAAGAAAACCTGTCCTTTTGTGCAAAATGAGTTAACACAGTTAATGTCACAAATTTGCTTATTTGATTACTGATCATGAAATTTTGTGGAATCTTTTTTTTGTAATTAATTTTTTTTTATTAAATCTTATAATAACAAGAAACACACACACACACACACACACACACATATATACACTATATATATATATATATATATATATATATATATATATATACACACAACATTTAAACCGCACAACCCCCTTACCGAGTGTGAATGCGAAATAACGGGGTGTAACTTAACTTTTCCGATTAGTTTGATATAGATGCTTTGTAATGGCAAAATAGGGGCAAGAACTGACTGTTCAATAACAAACCAGGGAGGGGCTCTCTCAGGTGGAAGTGACCAATGAGCCAAATGTCTGAGACTGAACGCATAGTAATAAAACAAAATCTTGGGTAGGCCTAGCCCACCTTTGTCTATCGGCCTATGTAACTTATTAAAATGCAATTTGGGACGTTTACCATTCCAAATGAAGGACTTCGCTATGCTATCAAATTGCTTGAAATAAGAGAGGGGGACATCTACAGGGAGAGATTGTAGCAGGTAGTTAAATTTTGGAATATAATTCATTTTAATAACATTAACCTTCCCAATCATCGATAAATGTAATGAAGCCAACCTGCCCACATCGCTCGAAAACCTTTTTATTAAAGGGTCAAAATTAACACTAAATCAGACAGATTTGCTGGGAATAAAATCCCCAAATACTTAATGCCCTGTTTGGGCCACTGGAAGGCACCCGGCTGGAAAGCCGTTACTGGGCAGTACGCTGTTAGTGCCAAAGCTTTGGATTTAGACCAATTGACTTTGTATCCTGTGAACTTGGAAAAGGAATTAATAATTCTGTGGAGGCAAGGCATAGATCTAGTAGGTTCAGAGACAAATAATAAAATATCATCTGCATAAAGCAGAAGCTTATGCGCCACACCTCCTGCCACCACCCCTGGAAAATCATCCTCCTTTCTTATCGCAGCTGCTAATGGTTCCAGGGCAAGACAGAACATTAATGGGGAAAGAGGGCAACCCTGCCGAGTGCCCCTATCCAGAGTAAAATAATCTGAAATTAATCCATTTGTTTGTACCGCTGCTACAGGGTGCCTATAAAGTAACTTAATCCAACCAATAAATGTACTCCCAAACCCATACATTTCCAAAATCTTAAAAAGATAATCCCATTCTACCATATCAAATGCCTTTTCGGCATCAAGTGAGATGGCAGCAACCGGAGACTGATCATTCGCTACTGACCACATGATATTGATGAGACGCCTGATGTTATCAGAAGAGCTGCGGCCCCGAAGAAACCCCACCTGATCTATATGTATAAGAGATATCATAACCTTACTTAATCGGTTAGCCAAAATTTTTACATTTAGTTGGATCAGGGAGATTGGACGGTAACTTTTACACTCGATTAGATCTTTGTCCTTTTTAAGAATCAGACTGATCCGGGCTTGTGTCATGGTTGGAGGAAGCTTTCCATTCTTTAATGATTCAGTATAAACTTCTAACAAAAGTGGAGCCAGTTCTGTAGCATAGGATCTAAAAAATTCTGCAGCAAAACCATCTGGCCCCGGAGCCTTGCCAGTAGGTAGGGACTTAATTACCTCGTCAAGCTCCTCCAAGGTTATCTCAGAATCAAGAGAGTTTTTTTGCTCAGTCTTCAGTTTAGGAAGATCTAATGGTTCCACAAAGTTTCTAATATCTTCATCAGTAGACGAAGACGTGGAACCATAAAGATCAAGATAGAACTCTTTAAAGGCATTATTAATATCAATGGCTGAGGTAAAAATTTCACCACCAGCAGATTTCACTGAGGGAATGGTAGAAAGAGACTCTCTTTGCTTTATATATCTAGCCAAAAGCTTCCCTGCTTTGTCCCCCGACTCAAAGTATGACTGTCTTGCCCTGAATAACGTCATGGTTACTGGTGTAACCTCCGTTCCCTGATGGAGGGAACGAGATGTTGGTGTCGATGTAGTGACACTAGTGGTCACTCTTGGGAGCCTGAGACACTTCTGGTCTTTGATAAAAGGCCAATGAAAATTGACGAGTGGTATTTGCACTCCCCGGACATACGGGTATAAAAGGAGCTGGTATGCAACCACTCATTCAGATTTGATGCTGAGGAGCCGATATAAGGTCCGGCCATTTCAGTGGGTAGTTCAGCGTTGTGGCAGGAGGGACACAACGTCTCGTTCCCTCCATCAGGGAATGGAGGTTACACCAGTAAACATGACGTTCCCTGTCTGTCACTCACTCGACGTTGGTGTCGATATAGTGACACTAGGGGTCCCTATACAAAACACCACAAGGCTGAACTGTGTTACGTGAACTGGCGGTGTGTGGTGGGCAGACTTGCTGTGTGCCTCATAGCCAGCACACCAGGTCGACACGTAACCTCCCCCGACACAGTTATGAGTGTCGAATGGCCCTTTGGGGACAAGTCGACTACCCAAAGATAGAGACAGGCTTAACCCAGTCTTGGCCTCTTTTCCCTTTCTCTTTTTCCACTCCCTAAAAAAGAAGGGGGATTATCTGACTGGGCCGCCAGGTCTAGTCAGGGGGTGTCCCTCCGAAGGGGAAGACACCACGGAGACCACACCTTGCCCAAAGGGGGGGGATATTTAAGTGGAAGAATACGTCACATGGTCTTTCCAACCATGTGGAGAGCCTTCAAGGTAGATCCTGCCCAATGGGGGAGGAGTTACTACAAACATGGAGACTGGGGCAGAGGGGCTCTGCCCAAGGAAGACACAGTTTGCCAGCAGGGAAACGAACTAGTGGAAGATATAGATCGCATGGGGTTAGCCTTACAGGGAACCGCCACATGCAGAGCACCTACCCCAGAACAGGGCTCTTAGTTAGCGCATGTACTGGGCTGGCAGCGAGTGTCTCTGAAAACTCGACTGCCACAGGGCTCGGAGGAAGTCAACCAGAGAACAAAGTTTGTGAACACTACTGGGAAGTAATGGCACACGTCTTCAGCTCCAAGGGAGGTGGAAGGCGCTATGTGCAAGCGATACACCCGGCCAGCTATCCCGGGCTTATCCGCTTGTGTTGCATGCCACTACCTGGGATGAAACCGGTTCCGCCCGGAGGTTGTAGAACCTTGCACAGGTGTTGGGTGTTGCCCAGCCCGCTGCTCTGCAAATGTCTGTTAGAGAGGCACCCCTGGCCAGGGCCCAGGGAGCCATTACACCCCTGGTAGAATGGGCTGGTAGCCCTACCGGGGGCGGCATGTCCTAGGCGACATATGCCATAGTTATGGTGTCAATGAGCCAGTGGGTGATCCTCTGCTTGGAGACAGTGCTTCCTTTCCGCTGTGCACCAAAGCAGACAAAGAGCTGCTCAGAGATACTAAAGCTCTGCGTGCGATCCAAATAGATGCATAAAGCGCGCACCGGACACAGCAACGACAGGGCTGGGTCTGTCTCCTCCTGGGGCAGCACTTGCAGGTTCACCACCTAGTCCCTAAAGGGGTGGTGGGAACCTTGGGCACATAGCCCGGTCAGGGTCTCAGGATCACGTGAGAGTAACCTGGACCGAACTCCAGGCACATTTCGCTGACAGAGAACGCTTGCAGGTCACCTACCCTCTTGATGGAAGTGAGCGCAGTCAGGAGGGCAGTCTTCAAGGAGAGTGCCTTAAGCTCGGCTGACTGCAAAGGCTCAAAGGGGGCTCTCTGTTGACCCTGAAGAACTACAGAGATCCGATGAGGGAACGAGGTGCGGTCTGGATGGATTCAGCCTCCTGGCACCTCTTAGGAACCTGATGATCAGGTTGTGCTTCCCTAAGGACTTACCGTCGACTGCATCGTGGTGTGCTGCTATGGCAGCAACGTACACCTTCAAGGTGGAAGGGGACAGCCTCCCTTCCAACCTCTCTTGCAGGAAGGAAAGCACTGATCCCACTGCGCATCTCTGGGGGTCTTCCCGACGGGAAGAACACCACTTAGCGAACAGACGCCACATAAAGGCATACAGGCGCCTCGTAGAGGGGGCCCTAGCCTGAGTGTTTGTGTCTACCACCGCAGGTTGGAGACAGCTTAAGTCTTCCGCGTCCCATCCAGGTGCCAGACATGGAGATTCCAGAGGTCTGGGCGCGGGTGCCAGATGGAGCCCCTTCCCTGAGGAAGATGGTCCTTCCTCAGGGGAATTCACCAGGGGGGAGCTGTCACGAGGAGTGTGAGGTCCGAGCACCACGTCTGGGCAGTCCAGTAGGGTGCTACCAGGACGACCTGCTCCTCGTCCTCCCTGACTTTGCACAGGGTCTGTGCAAGCAGGCTCACTGGGGGAAACGCATATTTGCGAATGCCAGGGGGCCAGCTGTGTGCCAGCGCGTCTATGCCAAGGGGGGCCTCGGTCAGGGCGTACCAGAGTGGGCAGTGGGGAGGATTCTTGGGAGGTGCACCTGTGCCTATCGGATCAACTCCAAATCAGCTGGACCACCTGAAGGTGGAGTCTCCACTCTCCCCTGAGGGTAACCTGTTGTGACAGCGCGTCCGCTGTAGTGTTGAGGTTGCCCGGGATGTGAGTGGCTTGCAGCGACTTGAAGTGATGCTGACTCCAGAGGAGGAGACGGCGGGCGAGTTGTGACATACAACGAGAGTGCAAACCACCTTGGCGGTTGACATATGCTACCGTTGTCTGTCTGAACTAACACGTGCTTGCCCTGGATCAACGGCCGAAACCTCCGCAGGGCGAGCAGAATTGCCAACAACTCGGCAGTGGATGTGCCAATGCAGTCGCGGACCCGTCCAGAGGCCAGCGGCTGCGTGCCCCTTGCAAACAGCGCCTCAGCCCATTTTGGAGGCGTCTGTCGTGACCACGATGTGCCTGGGGACCAGTTCTAGAGGAACACCTGCCCATAGGAACGAGAGGTGGGACCAAGGGCTGAAAAGACGGTGACAGACCAACGCGGTGTGTCCCGTGGCGCCATGGCCGTCTCGGGACTCGAGTCTAGAGCCAGTGCTGAAGCGGCCTCATATGCATCAACCCGAGCATATGGCCACTGCCGAGGATGCCATATGCCCCAGGAGCCTCTGAAAAAGTTTCAGTTGAAACGCTGTTCCCTGTTTGAATGCCTTCAAACAGGCCAGCACCGACTGGGCACATTCGTTCGTAAGGCACGCCATCAAGGAGACTGAGTCCAACTCCAAACCGAGAAAAGAGATGCTCTGAACCGGGAGGAGCTTGCTCTTTTCCCAGTTGACCCGAAGCCCTAGTCAGCTGTGGTGTGAGAGCACCAGGTCCCTGTATGCGCACAACACGTCTCGAGAGTGAGCTAGGATTAGCCAGTCATCAAGATAGTTGAGAATGCGCCCACCTCCCTTAACGGGGCAAGGGCAGCCTCTGTGACCTACGTAAAGAGGACTTTGTACTGATACGCCTGACCCTCGAACGCGAACCGCAGGAAAGGTCTGTGTCGAGGAAGGATCGAGGCGTGGAAGTACGCATCCTTCAGGTCTACCGCCGCGAACCAATCTTAATGCCGGACACTCGCCAGAATGCGTTTTTGCATTAGCATCTTGAACGGGAGTCTGTGTAAAGCCTAGTTCAGAACTCACAGGTCCAAGATTGGCCTCAACCCACCGCCTTTTTTTTCGGTACGATGAAGTAGGGGCTGAAAAACCCCTTCTTCATCTCGGCTGGAGGTAGGAGGGTAGCGATCTCCGTGCAAGGTAGCAGCATTTTCGTCTTTCACCAAGGTGAAGTGGGCACCGCTGAGCCTGGGAGGATGCCCGGCGAAGTGAATCGCGCAGCCGAGTCGGACGGTCCGGACCAGCCCTCGTGACGGATTGGAAAGCACAAGCCATGCGTCCAAGTTCCACGCAAGGGGGACCAAAGGGACAACGTCATCTGGGGCCTCGCGGTGGGGCGGAGCTCGAGGTGCCACACCACGTCATGGCCGTGCTGAGTCTAAGGACATCGAAGCACTTACCTGGCTCCTTGTGACCACCCCCGGAACAGCCTGGGATGGGGGAGGAAGAGGCCTGTCCTCATGACCCGTGGAGACTGTCACATCGGGGGCGGATTTGTGCCACAGCTGGGTGCTCAGGGGCGGGAGGCCGCCGCAGGAGCGCCAAACCTGCCAAATAGAGTGGTGGACAGTGGTCGTGATGACGGCCGTACACCAGATACATGACTCAGGGAACAAGGAAACTGCTCTTGCTGAGCTAGAGTACTGCAGCCACTTGGGCATGCAGCGCAATTAAATGCAAAAGGTAACAAAAAGATGGAGATCTGCTTACCAGCTCCAGAGCAGCAGGTTTCGTTGTCCCTGGGTCGCCTGTCTCAAGGGCGCTTTGAAGCCTTTCACGGGTTCTGGGCGGCCGCGAGACGAGTGGCGTCTGCTTCCTGCGGTGGGCTCCACGCCGGGGCCGGGCCGAAGGGGCGGGCTGTGGCGGAGCCGGTGCAGTCACCGCAGGGGGACGCCCTTGGCGATGAGTAGACGGGGTGCGGGATCTTGAGCCGTGCTGGGGCAGGATATGCCGGCTAGCATCCATCTACTGCTCTACCATCGAAAACTGCTGGGCAAAGTCCTCGACGGTGTCGCCGAATAGGCCCGCCTGGGAAATGGGGGCAGCAAGGAATTGTGTCTTGTCGGCCTTACCCATCTCGACCAGGTTGAGCCAAAGGTGGTGCTCCTGGACCACTAGTGTGGCCATCGTCCGCCCGAGAGACCGCGCCGTGACCTCCGTCGCTTGGAGGGTAGTGAGAGCGGGGAAACTGAGAAGATCGGGACCGGGCAGTAAAAAGTGCCTCCCTCGACCTTGTCAGCTCTTCATACACTTCCAGGAAGAAAGGAACGGGGACGGGGCGTGGCTTTGAGCGGCACCGCGAGCCCAGGAACCAATCACCGAGCCGCGAGGGTTCAGAGAAGAGCAGTGAGATCCACTCTAACCGATGCTCGCGGCTGCCCGGGAAGGCATGTCGTCATCTCCGCATCAGCCTGTGACTGGGCAGTCGACCCCGGAGGGAGGAGCCCAGCTGAGGCTTCAGACTGGACGAGCCCGCTCTCTGATGCTGCGCTCGAGAGCTCATCACTTTTGCGGGCTCCGAATAAGAGGTCGAACTCGCCGTGAGACGAGCCGGCGGACTCACCCGGAAGCCCAATCGTGGGTAAAAAGGACCGAGGCGGGATCCTCTGGGGTGGCTCACTTTCTTACGAAGGCGAGCCGCGACCGCAACGTTGCCATGGACTATCCACGAATGCTGTCTCCACGTGAGCAGTGCCCAGACACGAAAGACAGTGATCGTGACCGTTAGAAGGCGAGAGATAACGAACGCAACCAGGAATAACACACAATCGGAAAAGCATCTTTAAAAAGACGCATCTTTAAAAAGACTTTCCGTGTGTGCGCTCTTTTAGAGAAATATATACTCTTTTAGAAGGGAAAAATGCTCTTTCAGAAAATATACTCTCTAGTTTTTCTGCCGAAGCGCCCAGGGGCATTCTCTGCAGTGCACCAGTGCGGAGGAGGGAGAAGCCGCTGAAATGCACCGTCAGATCCAGCAGAGGTGAATGAACAGTAGTATTTAGCTCCGTGAGCATGACGTTCGGCTCCGAAGAGAAAATCTGAATGAGTGGTTGCATACCAGCTCCTTTTATACCCGTATGTCCGGGGGAGTGGCATGCAAATACCACTCGCCAATTTTCATTGGCCTTTTATCAAAGACCAGAGGTGTCTTGGGCTCCCAAGAGTGACCCCTAGTGTCACTACATCGACACCAACGTCGAGTGAGTGACAGATAGGGAACCAAAATTCCACTTTCTGCGACAAAACAGTATTATATCTATATTTCAATCGGGTCAACTCTCTGAGGCCATTAGATGACATACGGTGCTTCAGCTCTGCCTCTGCACTTTTAATATTTCCTTCCAACTCCACGAGTTCTCGTGCTTTGGATTTTTTGATGAATGAGGCATACTGTATGATCCGACCCCTAAGAACTGCCTTAAGTGCCTCCCAAGCCACGCCCACAGAGGATACCGAGGACCAGTTGGTCTCCATATAAATATTGATTTCAGTCTTTAACATTTGTTGGAAATCAGGATTTTGCAAAAGGGACACATTAAGGTGGCAACTATATGATTTATTTTTCTCTATATGTGGCAACACCTCTAAACTCACCAGGGCGTGATCCGAGACTAAAATGTTTCCAATTGAGCAATCAACAACAGATGAAATGAGGGATTTGGATATCAAAAAAATCTATTCTAGAATAAATCTTATGGACTGATGAAAAAAATATATAGTCTCTACCAGATGGGTTCAAAAGTCTCCAAATATCTGTAAGACCAAGTTTTTTACACATCCTGTGAAGTGTCACTGTTGCTCTAGGGGGCTTACACATTTTGCTTCACTATGATCAAGGACTGAGTCCATCAAAAGATTAAAGTCTCCTCCCAAAATTATATCATGAGGGGTGCCAGCGGCTTGCAACATCCCTTCAAGATCTATAAAAAAGCCCTGATCATCAGCGTTAGGTGCGTAAATATTAGCCAAAATCAGACTTTGCCCCTGAATTTCTGCTAAAACAATAATGACTCTTCCTAATTTATCATTAAACTGTTTGAGAAATTTGAACTGTAAATGTTTATTTACCAATATAATGACTCCCTTGCTCATACTTGAGCCAACACTAAAGAAAACATGTCCACCCCATATCTTCCCAAATTTTTCAGCTTCCTGTGGGGAAAGATGCGTTTCTTGAAGAAACACTATATCATATTTCTTATGTTTAAGAAAAGAAATAACCTTCCTTCTTTTTATGGGGTGCCCCAACCCATTCACATTCCATGTGGAGAGAGATAGTACACTCATATTAACATTTGACATTTTGATATAATAGAAAAAATAAATTGTGTGCCAAAGACAAAATTATGAAGACCACATTTCAACATTATTGCAACAATAAAACCCCGAACTTCCCCCCGAACAAAACAAACAGAAAAAAGAAAAATGTGCGCATTAACCCCGCTTACGTCAGCGCCAACCGGCGTCAATCCCTTTAAACTCAAATAGTCCATGTACGCCTACGAGAGCCCCCGCGACAACTTTGCCATCGGATTGCTAAATTTTGCCTCACAAATTTGTAAGGCAAAATTACATAACATCAAATATTTTGTAAAACAAACCCCAGCCAATGGGCAGAATAAACACAAAGAACATGTAGACTCATTCACAGAACTGTCTCGAAGGTGTGTTCCTTCACAAAACAAATTCCAACCAATATAAAGCCGTTCAGTTTTGTCAGACAAACAAATCTTCATTGAGCCAGCTGATGAGTGCAGCAGATGACATAATCATTCCAGTGTCCCACGAAAATACTCCACCAACAGGAGGCATAAACACAAGGAACTGACAGATTCATCCATAACTGTCCCGAGGTAGTTTTATTTTACAACACAAGCTCCAACCGCTAGGCGGGACCAGCACAAAAGGAAATGAAACATGCATCCCGGTTCCTCGGATGCTCAAGAGTCAGTTCACTCGGAGGCCGCATAAAAGTATATCCCATGATTTAAACAGTCCGCCAACTTTATAAAAGACATCCTTTGTGTGAGCATGTAGATATTTTGCGGTCATCCGTAGTGTCTATTCTCAATTCGCCCGGGAACTTCATTGTAAAAGTGATCTTCCGTCAATGCAAAAGTTTCTTTAAGGAAAAGTGTTAATCCACAAAACAAAACTCCAACCACTCGGCAGAGCCAACGCAAAAAGAAGCAAAAATGGCGCCCAGCTTCCTCCGAAAGCCAGAGCATGTACAGTGAGCCAATCCACTCACAAGAAAAACACCCAGTGGTTACTCACCCATTGTTTCAATAAAAGACATTGCCTGATTGGGACATGTAAATACTTTGCTGCCATCCTTGGTGTTTATTCTTAGTCTGGCCGGAAACATCAGAGCAAAAGTGATCTTCCGCTGATGTAAGAGTTTCTTGCATTCCTTAAAACCAATCGTGTTTCTCTCGTCGAGATCGCAAAGTCCGGGAACAAGAAAATATTGTAATTCTTCCAAGAAAGCTTTCCTTTGCTCCTCGCCTGGTGCAACACGAGATCTTTATCGGATGATTTCAAAAATTTGGCCAGAATCGATCGGGGCCTATCTCATAATAGTATTCAAAATAGAATAAAGTGCAACTTTTTTTTTAATGACTGGTTAAGTGCTCATGGAAAAGATGTGTTTTAGTCGTTTTTTGAAGACAGAGAGTGAGTCAGCTTCACGGATGGAGTTGGGAAGGTCGTTCCACCAACGTGGTATGATGAAGCTGAAAGTCCAGGAAAGTGTTTTGGTGCCTCTTTGTGTTGGTACAACAAGGCGATGTTCCTTAGCCGACCGCAGACTTCTAGTGGGGGCGTAGCTCTGCATAAATGATTTTAGGTATGCTGGTGCAGACCCAGTAACTGTTCTGTATGCCAGCATCAGAGCCTTGAATTTGATACGTGCATCAATCGGTAGCCAGTGGAGAGAGACAAGGAGTGATGTAACATGTGCTCTCTTTGGTTCATTAAAGACCAGACGTGCTGCTGCATTCTGGATCATTTGGAGGGGTCTAGTTGCACATGCAGGGAGGCCTGCAATGAGAGCGTTACAGTAGTCCAATCTAGTTATGATAAGTGACTGGACAAGCAGTTGTGTGGCATATTCAGAGAGGAAGGGTCTTATCTTCCTGATATTGTAGAGTGTAAATCTACATGATCTTGCAGTCTTTGAGATGTGGTCTGTGAAATTTAGTCTGTTGTCGATGTTTACCCCTAGATTTCTTACCGATTTGGAAGGTGTTACTGTAGTTGCACCCAGCTGCGCGATGATGTTGTGTTCAACATCAGGGTTGGGTTGAGTTGCAGGTGGTGCTCCTTCATCCAGGCCGAGATATCCGCCAGGCAGGCAGAAATTCGAGCAGTCACTGTGGTGTCGTTGGGCTGGAAAGACAAGTATATTTGCATGTCATCAGCGTAACAGTGGTAAGAGAAACCATGTGCTTGAATGATGGGTCCCAGTGATGTTGTGTATATAGAGAAGAGAAGTGGCCCAAGCACTGATCCCTGAGGTACCCCAGTAAGTAGCTGATGTGACTTGGATACCTCACCTCTCCAGGCTACCTTAAAGGAGCTACCTGAGAGATAGGAATTAAACCAGTCAAGTACAGTTCCTGTGATGCCCAGCGAGGAAAGGGTAGAGAGTAATATCTGATGGTTGACTGTGTCAAAGGCTGCAGAAAGGTCCAGCAGAATCAGGACTGATGATCTGGATTCAGCTTTCGCACGTCTCAGCGACTCGGTGACAGACAGCAGGGCGGTCTCGGTGGAGTGTCCACTTTTAAAGCCTGACTGATTGTCATCCAGCAGCTTGTTCTGTGAGAGATAGGCAGAGATTTGATTGAAAACTGTCCTTTCAAGTGTTTTTGCCATGAATAGTATGAGAGAGACTGGTCTGTAGTGTTCTATTTGTGTGGGATTAAGTGCGGGTTTCTTCAGCAGCGGGGTTACTCGAGCCTGCTTAAATGTAGTGGGAAAAGTGCCTGTAAGTAGAGATGTGTTAATTATGTGTGTGAGTGCAGGTAGGATGGACGGAGAAATGGCCTGGAGAAGGTGGGAAGGAATGGGGTCAAGGGAACAGGTGGTGGGGTGGTTGGAGAGGAGGAGTTTAGAAACCTCAGTGTCAGTCAGAGGAGAGAACATGAAGACAGAAGAGTTGCATACAGGAGACATGTGTTTGACAAGGTGTGGTGCTGAGAATGTATTGCTGATGGCTGCAACCTTATTAGTAAAAATGTGGCGAAGACATCTGTTGTCAGTGATGTGTCAGGCAGTGGAGGGGGAGGGCAGAGAAGTGTGTTGAATGTTCTAAACAAGCTGCGAGTGTCTGTGGTGCTGTTGATCTTGTTCTGGTAATAGGAGGTTTTTGCAGATTTGACATTATCTGAAAAAGTTGCAAGCAGGGACTGATATTTACCTAGATCTACTGGATCTTTAGATTTCTGCCATCTCCTCTCAGCTGCCCTGAGGTCAGTCCGATGTTCACGAAGGACGTCAGACAGCCAGGGGCTGGGTGGTGTAGCACGTGCTGGCCTAGTGGAGATAGGACAGATGTTGTCTAGACAGGTTGTTAAAGTAGAGCTTAGTGTGTCTGTAGCAGTGTTTACATTAAGCGTGGTAAATATATTTTGTGTAGGAAGAGATGTAGAGACAGCAGTGGAAAGGCAAGAGGGTGAGAGGGAACGGAGGTTATGGCGAAAGGAAACCAATGGTGGAGTCTGTTTTAATGTAGATGGGAGTGTCATGTTGAATTGAACAAAGTAGTGATCAGAGACATGTAAAGGAGTAACAAGAATATTTGAGTTGGTACAGTTACGTGTAAAGATGAGGTCCAGCTGGTTGCCCGATCTGTGAGTTGCTGTGGTGTGTAGTTTTTCCAAGTCAAATGAGGCCAGGAGAGTATTCAATTCAGTGGCCTGGGGCTTGTCTTGGTGTATGTTGAAATCACCAAGAACCACAAGTGGCCTACCATCCTCGGGCAAGGAGGACAGCAGGACATCCAACTCCTCAAGAAAGTTTGTCAGCTGACCTGGAGGGCGATAGATGACAACAACATGGATTTTTGAGGGTTGCATAAGTAGCATGGAATTCAAAACTAGTATTGTTACATAGTGAAGAGTGTGGTGAAAAAGTCCAGTTGTTATGAATGAGCAAACCTGTTCCCCCACCCCTACCGGTGCGTCGAGGGGTGTGAGAGAAGGAGAAGTTGTTGGAGAGAGTAGCAGGTGTTGCTGTATCCTCTGGACGTATCCATGTTTCTGTCAGTGCCAGGATGCTGAGGGTGGACTGCGTGGCAAAGGCTGGAATGAAGTCAGCTTTGACTGGCAGTTCCAGAGTCCCACTGAGAAAGAGAGCGGAGCAGGTGCTGAAGTGCAAAGTGGCCGTAGGTTGTGTGGGTTGCATTTGGTCTTGCATCGATATCGTGTAAACGATCTGTAACAGATAACAGGGATGTGCCTGAAGGCATGTGTTATTCGTGAAGTAGACATGTTAGTATATAGAAGGAAAAGAGATACAATAACAAGATACTTAAGTGCTATGGTGAGTGGCGCCTTGTCGGTGTCCTTGCTCGGTGGACTCGCACAGGTAGACTCGCTGGTCTTTACACAAGTAGGTCTTCACACGAGGAGGGCTTTACACGAGGGCTACCACTTCCGCTGCCGCTTCCGCGTCAGCATTCGAGTCAAATATATACGCGATGATAATGAGCCATTCAATGAAAAAGACAGGACACGCCTTAATGCTACTTAGCACAGCAAATCTAGTCACGTGGTCAGCCGAAACTAAGGGTCGCGCGAGGTGACAAGTGCGACTTCCGTGCACCGCAAATAAATTATGCTGCACTTTAGCAATAAATTATACCCTAAAACAAGTGAAGCACTGTTTATAAACACTAAAAACCACGATAGTTTTACACACACACTGGCCAATCAACGCTAAATCTAGCAGTGAGTAACCTGGGACAAGTCAAAAACAATATAGCACACACACACACACACCAACCTTCGAATAAGCGATGCGGGTTCAAGACAGTAAACAAACAGCACAAGTCTAGCAATGAATACCACTCTTCAACAAAGTAAAACAATGAAATAAACACACTTACACGCAACTGCAGACTCCTGTAGATAGATTGCTTATTGTCTTTTAATGTCTCCAGAGCCCGAGGATTTTGACTTCTTTGCCATGTTTACCTCAAACAGTAAATGTGTAACTGGGTGTATCAAATTTCACTGGATTATATCATGAAAATAATGTAAAAAATTAGCAAAGTGCGCAGAGCTGTCTCTCACACGTCTGCCCTTCGCATGGCGTCACGTGGCTCCCTCCGACAGAGACTCTTTTTAACTCAATTTTGTGGAATCTTAAATATTTCTTATATTATGTCATTGTAATTATGTAATCACTAGCACGCAAGCAACAGCTAGAGAGAATCAGGCTATTTTATTTATATGAAGTTTTTTTCGCACCTGTATTCCAATCTACATCTTGATGTAATCCATCCTCATGATCATGCAGTGTGTTTTCATCACCTGAATGGGAGACTAAACACTATTAATGTGTGACGAGACTCGTGCTGCGCGTGCAGATCATTCACACATCACAACTTTTTAGCCCTTTTCGGTGAATTGCATCTGCAGAATCCTAAAACTTTATTTCCAGGTTTAATTTATATTTTGAATAGACTCATTTATGCTTTCTCTTTTAATCGTTTAATGTAATTTTGAGTGTGACCATGGTTTAAGGAGGGTGTACCTATATGCTGGGTTGGAAATCTCAAGGATTAATAGTAACGTTTTCCTTATTACATGACGTGTTGTTCTAAAAGCAAAAAGAAACTAATGAAACATGGAATGTAGGCTGTCATCCGAGCAGCCTGACCGAAGCAAAGTGGATGCGTTTTCTCATGATTCGTGAATGGCTTGCACGCTCAGCGCGAGTCTTGTCACACTTTAATAGTGTTTAGCCTCCCATTCAGCTGATGAAAACATGCTGTGTAATCATGAGGAAGGATTACATCAAGATATAGATTGGAATGTGTGAAATTTAAATAAATAAAATAGTCTACTCCTCTCTCGCCATTGCTGGCGTACCAGTGATTAGTCCTCTGCATGCCAATGCTGGCACACTTGCCATAGGTTACCGACCCCTGCTATATGGCTTAGTAGAAGAGCTTGGACCCTCTCATCTCAGGGCCTTGTTCCCAGTTGTCCCCTGACCACGCCCCTGCATAAACCCATCCAGTCAGAGTACTCAGGATCAAAATGACTGTAAGCAACTTGATGCATGCATTCAGTCCTATTCTATATAAAACATATGTATTACATTTATAAAAAATATTATTGACATGCAGAATTTTCTCAGTTGAAGTGAGGGGCAGAGACTCAATGTTGTTTACAATGTCAACCGTGTTAGCAGTTGTTCTTTAAGAATGTATTCATCCTTAATGTTTTAGAGAGTACGAGTGTCAAGTGGAAAAGTAAGCAGTGGGGGATTGTTTGACAGACCATGTTTATGAGTAAATTTATTTTGCACACAGATTATTGCTATGATACTCTGGGTGTGATTAAGTGAGAAAAAAATAATTACAGTACAAAGAAAAAATATGCTCCACCCACAGACTCCACCTCCCCTTTTCTCCATGTTTAAAAGTTTTTCCACATTATAGGGATGGGCGATACCATTTATTGTCTTTTCGATCCGATACCAAGTACTTTTAGGCCAATATCACCGATTTCAATACCAATACCAATACCGATACCTCTATTAAACTGAATTTTTACAAATTATTTTGATAAAATTAGTAACTTTGTTATTACTTACATTTCTTATATATTTATGGGCATAAACAGAAAATTATTAGGCTGCTTTGTTTACCCTTTAAAAATAAGTTAGTATAAGTCACATATAAAACCTCAAAATTAACCATAGATATTATTATATGGTTACTATTACTAAAACCAAGTTACCATATGGATACCACAGTAATGCTGTAGTAAAACCATGGAAAACTGTATCAAAACCTTGGTTACTGCCAAAAAGAAGAAGAAAAAAAACATGGCTACTACAGTCGTGGTTACTACAGTCATGGTTAATACAATATTACTACAGTAAATCCATGGTAAGTTTTCATAAGGGTATCATTTATTAACAAGGATTACAGATCATTATCAATGTTTTAACACCTCTGACTTTAAATAAACCTGTAAAAATTGTCAAACAAGCCCATAATAATAATACATGTCACATCTAGGTTTGTCACTACTTAGTGTGAATAACTCCAGATGCTGTTTTTCTCATTACCTCAGGAGAGCACTGCTCCCTCTTTGAACGAGTGCTATGACTGAAAGGGTGAGCGCTGTCTGACTGCTAGTGTATTTTAGCATTTCTGCGTGTCAAGATGAGAGGAAGAAAAAATAGTTCCGGTGCTATGCAACAATTCATACAATTATTTTTTTCCACTTCAAAGCTTATGAGATGTATTAATATTCATGTAATCTAAATAATAAAATCACTTGTTAAAAAAACTTCAGAATCTATATTTTTATGAGGATCGATATTCTTGATACCACATCAGTATCGGAAGTATCGATAATTTAGTATTGATCTGCCCATCCCTTACACATTAGCACATTAAGATCTGTCTCTCTCTCTCACACACTTCTTTTCCTTGTGTGGATTTTTTTCTTTGTTTAAGGAATGATTTTTGTCATACGAAGGAAAAAGGGAGAAGAGATAATGGGGAAAAAAAGGGAAATAACTATGGTGGTAAGAACGGGGAGAGAGAAAAGCAAGGAGAAAGAAAGAGAGAGAAATTGTAATCTGGCATCTGTAACTGCCTGCTTCATTATTGGCAGTGAAATGTATTAAGGCTGGAACACAACTGAACACAATAATATTTTTAAATTTAATTGAATTTTATTAGCAAAATCAGTTATTAGTTACTCATGTACAATGTATAAACATATTGAGCTCTTGCAGTTAGGCCCCAGAGTCATGTACATTTTAGATCAGGATATGAGAATAGAAAAAATGCTTACAAATTAAATCCACAGAAACATAAGACGAAAACAAATACCTGACTGTGCAGGGCTAAAATTGTAACTCTACAGGCATTTTGTTTCCATGGAGTGCAGCAAAATGCGTTCCTTTGGAATGTACATATGTAATAGAATAATGAAATGTATTTCAGTTTCCTTATAGCAAATTAATTTCTAATGGAATGTAGAAGAATACAATGCCAGCTCATTTATGGGAAAGGATGGTTCCTGGAGCAATTTTTCAGGTTGGACTCACACTGCCTTTTTCATGCGATGTGTAAATGATTTGTAAACTACTATAAACCTTGGTCATAAGCTGTGTGTATTCTGTTCACTGTTATTGTCCAGCTGGGCTTTACTGAAGGTTTAAGTGAGACTATGTGCCTGGTCCACCTTGGTGATGGGCCAATACAGACAGATCACAAGTCATCAGGCCTTTATTTGTTGTTTAAGATCTGCCGAGGTCGACCGTAACCAGTCATGCCTGTCTGCGATGCCCCTTTGTTAGTGCCCATCTGTAGGCCAATTACACTTTGACCCTCTTTCAGCTGTTCCTCAGAAAAGTCCCTCTTGTTCTCTTGTGATTTCCTGATGTAAAGATGAGAAAATATTAATCCAATTTGCATGTAGTGCACACACACACACACACACACATGTTGGTGTGGCTATTCTTATGAGGACTTTCCATAGACATAATGATTTTTATACTGTATGGACTATAAATTCGATCCCCTAACCCTACCCCTAAACCTAACCCTCACAAAAAACTTTCTGCATTTTTACATTTTCAAAAAAACATTGTTCAGTATGTTTTTTTAAGTGATTTGAATTATGGGGACACTAGAAATGTCCTCATAATTCACATTTATAGCATAATACCCTTGTAATTACCAGTTCGCAACCTAAAAAAAAGTCCTTGTAAACCACCCAAACCCCCACCCCACACACACACAAATCTGAATTTGCTGATCCCTTTCTGTACACATTATAAAATGTCTGGCCGTGTTTGTAATCATGTTGCTATGACTATAAGCCACAACTTGGAAACTTTCAGCACAGTGGCTTGTTTTTGTTATCTGGTTGCTATGGTGGATGGTTTATTTTGGGTACAGGAAGAGGAAATTACAATGCTCACTTGTGGAACCAACTGGGGTCACCGCGGTAACAACCATCGCTCTTAGTAACAGCCAGACTCCCCAAACACATCAGGGTCATCTGCACAGCAGCAAGGTCCTTACCTAAACACATACATACAGATGTTTTAATGTGCTTACCAAATATCATAATTAAAACATTACTGTTTAAAGAGCACCTGTTATGGTTTTTCAAATATTACCTTTCATGTAGTGTGTTATATAGCTGTTTGTGAATGTAAAAAAGTCTGCAAAGTTTCAAAAATCAAAGTGCACGACAAATGGAGTTATTGACTCCCAAAAGAAAGAACCGATTCTGAACACCTGAAACGAGTCGTTAGTAATTCCAGACTTACTTCCTGTACTAACCTACATAATTTGGTAACAAATAAACCCGCCTCTGGTCTTCAGTGGCTGCTCGCGAAAAGCTTTGACCCGCCCTCAAACACTACACTAAGCGGTAGACCAATCACAACAGACTGGGACATCTGACCAATCAGAGCATAGTAGGCTCTCTGAAAGGAGGAGTTTAGAATGAATCCTTTAGAATGGATCATTGAACGAGTCGCTTTTGACACTGGGAAAAAAAGGTAATGCTGCAATTTAAATTATGAGCAAATTAAAGTGTTTTTTGACCTTGGATGCATGTAAATCTATTGTATGAGACCTTTAAAACAAAATTAGGCACATTTAAAAACCACAATAGGTGATCTTTAAACTAAACATCAGTACAGTACACTTATTTTTATACAAATTATTATCACCTAAAACCTTAATCTTAAAAATAACTTTTAAGCATCACAGTTTAAATTGTCTTTATTTGGTCAGTTAGTTCAATGAATTAGTATATTTTATAAACGGAAGCACTATACCCGACCGCCATAACTCATTAAAAGACTGTTCACCTAATTTTGTCAGTGACAAAATGATGTAAATGTAGATCCTCTTTTCTCTTTGAATGTTTATTTTGTTATTTGTTCATGTTCTGGTTCCTAATTTAATGATAGAATCACGGTGGGATCAGTTCATCATCTTCTGTAAATCTGAAAGCATTACAGTCACACGGTTTCAACATGCCATATGAAGAATGATGATCGGGAAACTGGGCACTCACCCTCCCAGAGGTCCACAGTTTGGAACATGTCAGACTTGGTGACTCCGTAGCGTTCAGCTGCACCGAGGAACTGTGAGATCTGCTCCATCTGTTTAAAAGCCATTCCAGAACTTGCAATCTTTTTCACAGGCTTTGAATCCTTATAGAGACTGTTAATCAGCTCACATAAAATCTACAAAGAGAGGATGAGAGATTAGCTGAATTAGCTCAATATGTATTAAAATCTCATATCTTTATTTATATTTGATTTTTCTAATTAATTTTTAAATTTGATTTTGTTCACAGACATATTGACTGTGATGACTTACACATCCATCCTTAAGCCACTGCTGGAAGCCTTGTTTTCCAGGTTGAGGTTTTCCTACTGAATCGCCACACTGAGCGATGATCCACTGCACCAGTCGCTCCTCCAGCTCAGGATCGTATTTCTTGTCAATCTTACTCTGCACCTCACGGCTCAGACCATAGGATGGACCTTTATTTGCCATTATGACTGAGCAAACATACAAGCAGAACAGAAGCAAGTTTATTTAGAAGCAATCCTGTACAAAATCCCTGCTAAAAGAATAAAACACAGTTAAAACTAGCCAGTTGCCTGGTTGGTTTCTGGTTGGGAGACCAGCTAATGCCACCTTGAACCAGCCAACCTTTGGCTGGTTTAATTTTGTATTTTATTTTTTTGGCAGCAAAAGCAGGGATAAATATGCCTATCTTTTTCTTTCTTTTTTCTTTTTCTTTCTTTTTTTTTTTTGAGCTACCTTGCTATTTAGCATGGACTGTTTGAACAAGTTTGGCCTTAGTGTTGAAAAGCCTGAATCTGTTTAAGCACAAGAGTTAGCTAAGTTAGGAATATCTAACTGTGATGACTGTTATGCAAACCACTTACATCTCTTGACAGACTTTGATGCAAATATTGGACAAACTATGGTTCCAACCTGAATCAATTGGAGTGTGCTCTGTGTGTGTGTGCGTGCGTGCGTGCATGTGTGTCTGTGTCCAAAATGCTGAAACCTGCTTTTGTGTCACCATGTTCTTATCATGTTCTTATTTAAAAGGGCTGTGAAGTCATATTGGAATTATCAGGCCATAATTTGAATTCATAACTGTTTCAGGAGTCATTTCAAGAACTCAAATGCAAACACAATACAGATCAGAGAAAGAGAAAGTGTGTGAGAGACAAGCTGGTACAAGCTTAAACAAGAGGCCTAAACAAACTAAAACTTCTATGGCACTAATAATTGAACTCCGAGATAGATTTGTCAATGTCCCAACAATCAGTAATACACAGGAATGTGACACTGCCTTGACTTGCACCCAAAGAAAATTGTTCACTAGCCAGTTGAATGTGTATCTTTAGAATTTCCGAGTGCTGTTTTAAATTTTGACTCATTTTTTGCAGTATCAAAACACACAAAGAATACACTCCTTTTTCAGTGTGCTCCAGTTTTGAGCACTGAGAATTCACAGTGAACATTGGCACTATTCAGCAAATCGTTAAAATTATGTTACGATACTAGACATTCACAAAACTTTCATTCACAGATACACATACACTTATAAATACAGGTGCATCTCAATAAATTAGAATGTCGTGGAAAAGTTCATTTATTTCGATAATTCAACTCAAATTGTGAAACTCGTGTATTAAATTCAATGCACAGAGACTGAAGTAGTTTAAGTCTTTGGTTCTTTTAATTTTGATGATTTTGGCTCACATTTAACAAAAACCCACCAATTCACTATCTCAAAAAATTAGAATACATCATAAGACCAATAAAAAAAACATTTTTAGTGAATTGTTGGCCTTCTGGAAAGTATGTTCATTTACTGTATATGTACTCAATACTTGGTAGGGGCTCCTTTTGCTTTAATTACTGCCTCAATTTGGCGTGGCATGGAGGTGATCAGTTTGTGGCACTGCCGAGGTGGTATGGAAGCCCAGGTTTCTTTGACAGTGGCCTTCAGCTCATCTGCATTTTTTGGTCTCTTGTTTCTCATTTTCCTCTTGACAATACCCCATAGATTCTCTATGGGGTTCAGGTCTGGTGAGTTTGCTGGCCAGTCAAGCACACCAACACCATGGTCATTTAACCAACTTTTGGTGCTTTTGGCAGTGTGGGCAGGTGCCAAATCCTGCTGGAAAATGAAATCAGCATCTTTAAAAAGCTGGTCAGCAGAAGGAAGCATGAAGTGCTCCAAAATTTCTTGGTAAACGGGTGCAGTGATTTTGGTTTTCAAAAAACACAATGGACCAACACCAGCAGATGACATTGCACCCCAAATCATCACAGACTGTGGAAACTTAACACTGGACTTCAAGCAACTTGGGCTATGAGCTTCTCCACCCTTCCTCCAGACTCTAGGACCTTGGTTTCCAAATGAAATACAAAACTTGCTCTCATCTGAAAAGAGGACTTTGGACCACTGGGCAACAGTCCAGTTCTTCTTCTCCTTAGCCCAGGTAAGACACCTCTGACGTTGTCTGTGGTTCAGGAGTGGCTTAACAAGAGGAATACGACAACTGTAGCCAAATTCCTTGACACATCTGTGTGTGGTGGCTCTTGATGCCTTGACCCCAGCCTCAGTCCATTCCTTGTGAAGTTCACCCAAATTCTTGAATCGATTTTGCTTGACAATCCTCATAAGGCTGCGGTTCTCTCGGTTGGTTGTGCATCTTTTTCTTCCACACTTTTTCCTTCCACTCAACTTTCTGTTAACATGCTTGGATACAGCACTCTGTGAACAGCCAGCTTCTTTGGCAATGAATGTTTGTGGCTTACCCTCCTTGTGAAGGGTGTCAATTATTGTCTTCTGGACAACTGTCAGATCAGCAGTCTTCCCCATGATTGTGTGGCCTAGTGAACCAAACTGAGAGACCATTTTGAAGGCTCAGGAAACCTTTGCAGGTATTTTGAGTTGATTAGCTGATTGGCATGTCACCATATTCTAATTTTTTGAGATAGTGAATTGGTGGGTTTTTGTTAAATGTGAGCCAAAATCATCACAATTAAAAGAACCAAAGACTTAAACTACTTCAGTCTGTGTGCATTGAATTTATTTAATACACGAGTTTCACAATTTGAGTTGAATTACTGAAATAAATGAACTTTTCCACGACATTCTAATTTATTGAGATGCACCTGTACACACGTGGGTGGAATTAGTCCTTTTAAATGAGGAAAATTAACTGAGATGCAGGGAATAGCATCACTGCTCTGGGTGTTATATCCAAAATGACAAGTAACCACCTGGAGGAAGGGTGCAAGATTGTGTGTGTGGGTCAGGTTTTGCCTACATTATGTGGAAAGTTTAGTAAAGGATAGTAAAAAGATAGCAAAATCTGAAATCACCTACATTGTGGAGACCAGCCAAAATTCCCCATTAAAAAAAAGGACTTAATAAGCATTAAATAATGACTTAATGAAAATCTTAAAATGCAAGGTTTGTGTTAGAGGACAGGAAATATCATTAGCTCACTGTTGAACAATAGAGGTCAATGGAAAGTCCCCACAACGTAAAAAAAAAAAAAAACCTTGTTTAGTTTTGTGTGTGTGTGTGTGCCTTGATTAATATAACTGTGGATATCACTGTCCAATTAGCTCACATCCGCTAAGCATTTCCTCTGTTTGTAAGCAAGAGAACTCCACCTGTTAGGTCATGTACAAATAAACACACACACACAGATGTAAAAACATGCATTCTCTGATGCAATCATACAGAGTTATAAAACGGTTCTTTTTTCATAAATGTTCTCCTGTCTCGAATTACGTAAGAGAGTGTTAACGTTATCCTTTCTTTTGCTTCACATTGTGCAACTCCCTTTTCAGCTCTAAGTATTAGTGTCTGAGTGTGACATGTGGAATGTTATTGTACTTTGTTTAGATATAGTAGAAGTTAGAGGAGAGCAAGAAAGAGAGATAACGAGATGGTGGGACATATCATTATTAGTAACGGTATTTTTGTAAATATTCAGTTTAGTTATGGGTTACCATTGTCAAATCAAATAGTCAAAGCGTCTAACCACTGCACCCACAGAGTCCTCAAGAACAGGAAGCCAGAGGCTATTAGTGTAGTTGGTTTCAGTTCACAACCATTAATTTTAATGAGATCTGATAGTCTCCGATACACACACACAAACTGTATTGAATCTGAATTAGAAGTAAAGAGAGTCAGAAAGGAGGAGCCCTCATTTAAAGGGGAAAAAAAATTCGTCATGCAACAAGATTTAATTCGATTTTGGAAAAATAGATTTATTTAGACCTGTGTGTGTATGTGTGTGTGAGAGAGAGAGAGAGAGAGAGAGAGAGAGGGCAGGGAGGAGAAGATTGAAATCTTGCAACATATCAGCTGCTGCTAACAAACAAAGTTTACAGGCGTACATGCCCGCACACACACACAAACATACACTGTCTGTAACTCTCAGAACATGTGAAAACAGGCAGAGGCATGACATAACTACAGCAGTCTGATTAAACATTGAATTTCTAGGGAGTGAAGTTTAACCATCATTCTCTGCCAAATTCAGTATGTATTTGCTCACTCCCTCTGTATTTGTGCATATTACATATATCCTTACAAAACCATCTTAACTTAATACTAAAGTCATTTTATATGTACTTACCAGTTTATGTGAAGAAACCTTGCAGAGTAGTCTTGGTATGGAAGTGCGTATTCTTGGTTGTGTGCAAACTGTGTGTATGTGAGAAAGACAGTCACTTCCCCTTTATGACAGAGTTCAGGGTCTAAGCTCAGGGAGTGCCACCCTTATGTGGAAATGACTTCACCAATAGCACAGAGTGAGAAAGCAACAGAGAATGAGAAAAAGGGAGTGAAGGATAGAGCAAGAAAGTAAAAAAGAGGAGGTAACAACATCCATAAAAGGTCATGACTTTTTTCATAGTCTCTCTCTCTCCCTGTTTTCTGCCCCTCCCTTCCTCTCTCGTTTTCCTGTATTGCAATGTACATCCTTATTTGGGAGAGGAAAAAGAAGCGGTCTGGACAGAGCAAGGAATTTGTTCACGTCTTCTCTTTCACTCCACCCTGAACAGAGGAAAGAGGGCGAGAGGAATGACAGGGGCATGAATGAGAAAATGTCTTGGCATTTTCTGAGAAGGTGTGGGCTACTGATTACAAAGTTTGATGAAACAGGAAGTTACAGAGTAGATACATGCAAATATGTCAGCTGACAGAGTAAAGAAAAAGACCTGGGACCTGATGTATAAACGTTGCGTACGCACAAAATGGGCATTGAAATGTGCGTAAGCATTTTCCAACAAACATATTGTGATTTATAAAAAATAAACTTGGCGTAAATATGTGCGCACTGTCCTGACACTCTGTGCGTACATAATCTTTTACTGGTGTGTGTGAATTGGCGACTCCAGCTGGACAAATAATGAACTGAACGGACTGATTATAAACTCTGATTTTCATTTAATTTGCATTTAGAATAAAAAAAGTATGTAGTTAAGCACAGAAGTAATCATTATCAAGCCAATAGTAGGTTATATTATTTTTATGTAACTAATTGAAAAGGCATTAAAATATAAAAGGGAAATATTGGTTTGGGATGCGCTTGGTTTGAGATATTTTCTGTTCTATTACAATCATGTACTGAGATAAGTACAGAATTTGAATAAAGATTATCGGTAATGCGATGTGCACTTGACTCTGACTGACGTGAAATAGGTCAGTAAAACGGATAGTAGCTATAAGACAGGCACTGTTGGCCACATTCAGTAATCGAACAGGCCATAGGAGAGACATGTCTCATCAGAAACAGTATTGTACAGCTGCAAACAGGTACAGCAATACACATAAAATACGCATCAAATGTGCTGCCTGCTCCACTTCATCCTGACCCTCATCGCAATGAAACCCCCGTTCCCTTACGACTCAGTTCTCTTGACATTGCGTTTATTAATGCATATGGGGGAGTGCCTTGCACAACCTAGTTGAAATCTCTCTAAAATAATGCCAGTATTCTAATATTGGCTATGGTGTTAAAGCCCCGCCTGTTTTGGGGCGAAGCTGTCTGCTATAAAAACAGGTGTTCAAACACCATTTCCTCAGAATTTCTTCCTTCAAGACAATGATTGTCTCTTGTCTATAAGCACTCTACCCATCGCAGTCGATATACACGAGTCAGCGGAAGGAATCTTCACGGCTACGAGAAAACTCTCCACTCCCCTGCAGTGCTCCGGCGAACATCACTCCACCTCGTCGCTGGTGAATGGGCCTCAGCATCCTGATTCCCCGCAGCGCTTCGGCAGGTGTTGTGTATCCCTACAAAGCAATTGCATATTGTGTATTGTATATTGTATATTTATTTATATATTTATATATTTATATATCTAAAAGTGTCACTAACGTGTTCGGGTCTTTTTAAAGATGTTGTTCCGTAAGTGTTCATTGTGCGAGAGACACATCCCACCATCAGATCAGCATGAGAGCTGCATTTACTGTCTGGGCCACGCCCATGCAGAGTCAGCTCTCATGGAGACAAACTGTCCTCACTGCGAGGGCATGAGTCTCAAGACGCTTCGCTCGTGAATCACCCTCGTTCTGAGGGACGATTCAGCCTCACGCACCCTCCCACCTGCCTCTTCTGTGATACCCGAGGATTCACACGAGCAGGCACTGCGAGGATGAATTTGAGGTGGACCTCGTGCTGGCACATGCCCTGTGAGCCCTTCAATCTCCACGAAGCACATTTTGTTCTGTTACGCTATGTGCGAGATGAGCTCCGGCCCTCTGAAAGATCGTGTGGCCTCATCTCTTTCAGTGGTTCTGACGCTGGGGATGATAATGACGATGTCATGTCTCTCGCTGCATCAGGCCAGTGGTCAGTGTATTATGCTGCCGCCCCTCCCCCCATCGAGGGCGAGGAACGTGCACGCACCACTGACAGATACTGGGAGATGCTTCGCGTCCCTACAAGGGCGGTCGAAGAGCTCAACCTTGAGTGGTCTCCCCCAGAGGAACCTGAACATTCTCGCTGTCAAGCGGCCGCGTCCCGCAAATCTGCCCCATTCTTCCCCGTAGTTCATAATGATCTGTCTAAGTCCTGGCACGCGCCCTTCTCAGCACAATCATGCAGTGATGCCATCCTTTCTTATGTAGATGATGGGGAAGAGAACGGCTATGCCCAACTACCCCCTGTGGAGGAGGCGGTAGCAGCACAGCTCTGCCCAGCGAGTAACAGGCCATGGAAATCATGCCCCATACATACTTCCAAGCCGTGTCGACAAATGTCCACACTGGCTGGAAAAGCTTACTTGGCGGCAGGACAAGCTGGATTAGCACTCCACGCAATGGCAGTGCTCCAGGTATTTCAAGCCAAGCTCCTCAGGCAAATGGATGAGCAATGCTTTGATCCAGAGATTTTTAAAGAGCTCCGCTCTGCTACAGACTTAGCACTGCGTGCCACGGAAGTTAATGCGCAGGCCATTGGCACGTCCATGGGCAATCTGGTCGTTCTGGATCAACATGTATGGCTGACCCTCACAGAACTGAGTGACAGGGAAAAAGCAACTCTGTTGGATGCTCCAGTGTCACCAGCTGGCCTCTTTGGTGGCTCGGTGAATAAGTTTGCTGAGCGTTACGTCGCGACTCAGGAGCAGTCACAAGCTATGAGACACTTCATGCCCAAACGGAGCACATCACGGCCGACTTGCCCTTGCCCGGCTAAAAGCCCTGTGCCTGCTACCACTGCACCAGCACCTGCCACCGACGAGCCACCGGTGAGGCCATGCAAGCAGTGGCCCAAACGGAACCAGCCATATCAGCGCACACCCCGCGCCCACGGGAGAAATACCCCCGCGCAGCCCGTGGTTCCTTCCGGGTCTGCTCCGAAGAAGGCTCGATTGGAAACACAGAACACTGTTCCCCATCTCCCCACTGCTGTTTGTCAGGAAAGGAATATTGTTGTTCACAATGTTACGCAAAATGTTGTTTCTGTGTCTTGCACTCAAATAAATGCAATAAAAAATGCAATAAAGAATACAGCACTCGTTGCAAATGCTCATTCCTTCTCAATAAAGAGCCCTTTTCATCTTCAAAGCACACACATTATGCACAACCGCTTCCCTATGGTGAGCGACGCATCATATCACACGGTGAGCAAACCAAATTGCCCTCTGTCCCACTATGCGGAAGCGTGGCGAGCCCTAATGAGTATTTCAGTATGGGTGCAAAATACGATTGAACATGGTTATACGATTCAATTTGCGTGCCGGCCACCCCGTTTCAATGACATTCTGTCTTTCATGGTTTAGTCCGAAGATGCGCCAGTGTTACGAGACAAAATATACCACCTACTCGTGAAAAGCGCAATAGAGATTGTGCCAAATTGTCAAGCCCAAAAAAGGTTTTACAGCCGTTATTTTCTTATCCCAAAGAAGGACGGTGGGCTTCGGTTGATCCTGGATCTGAGACATTTAAATCGCGCACTCACAAAGCACCCTTTCAAAATGATTACTCTGAAACAGATCTCATCGCATGTACGCCCACATGATTGGTTTGCGTCGATAGATATGTAGGATGCATACTTTCATATCCAAATTGTGCGACATCACAGGATGTTCTTGAGATTCGCATTCAAGGTAACAGCACAATCAGAGGTTCTGTTATGCCAGCACAGAGACTTACTGCTTCAACATCTAAACAGCTTGGGCCTCAATGTGAACTGGGCTAAGAGCACGCTCTCTTCCTGCCAACAAATCTTCTTTTTGGGAATCCGCCTCGACTCCACGAGCGGGTGCGTGCAGCTCATGAGCGAGTGCGTTCAGGCCATTCTACAGTGTCTGTCTCAGTTCAAACTGGGGGGAACACTTCCACTGAAGCTGTTTCAAAAAGCATTGGGGTTTATGGCGGCGGCGTCCACCCGACTTTCGGTACCTGGACAGGTGCGAAGAAAGCATGGCACATCAACCGCCTATAGCTATCGGCTGTATTCCTAGCCTTAAAGGCTTTTCAGTTAGAAATAGTGAACTATCATTGTCCTGGTTCGCTCAGACAACATGACAGTTGTGGCATATATAAACCGCCAAGGCGGAATTCATTCACTACCACTGTTCAGACTGACGCATCACCTCCTCCTATGGACCGGGAGTCATCTCCTCTCCCTGAGAGCGACATAGTCCCAGGATGCATGAATTACGGCACTGACCTTCTGTCACGCCAAGGGGTGGTACCGGGCGAATGGAGACTTCATCCTCAAACTGTATTGAGGATTTGGGAAATATTCGGCAAAGCAGAAATCAATCTATTTGCCTCAGTGGGGAATACCCACTGTCCCTTTTGGTACTCGAAGTCCCAAGCCCCACTGGGAGCGGACGCAATGGCCCACAAATGAGCATTGGGGTAACCTCCTCGTGGTCACTATAATGTGGTTCTCACTCTCTGTGGGGCGCATGGTGAGTTGTGTGTGGATGCTGTGGAGAATAGCGTGAAGCCTCCACACGTGCTATGTCATGTACTCATGAGCATTTGAACGCACTCAACAAGTGACGTGATAAGATGTGCAGATTGACGGTCTCAGACGTGGACTTAGAGCGCATTGGGAGTTGGGCATTCCAAATAAATAAATAATGTTTCTTCATGGTGCAGCATCTAACCTTTGGGTACATGTGACATTTACAGTCTTATCTCTTATAATACAGTTACTCATACTGTTAAACGCAGTAATCACGTGTCTGGATGGTGAAATGCATATGGTAATTGTATGGAGATGAGGATATGCATAATAAAAACAGGCGTTGTACACTCCATATATGGTTATTTTGAGAGGATACGGGGTGGGGAATGAATCATGTGCATGTATGCACAATCTTCCGCTAGCTGGGATTTATTAAGGGAACTATGCGCAGGTTCTGGTGTATGTATGATTTTGTGCGTACGCAAAATCTGATTTTTGTGCTTACGCACACTTTTAGGAAGAAATCTAAGAAGAAGGTGTTGTGGGGCACACGGAAAATCTAGTGGGGAAAGGGGCAATGCCCCCCAGCTTAGACACGGCCGTGTTTGTTAGAGACCATTTCGTAAGACTTAACTTATCTGTCCTCTGTATGTTTCACAGATGTTACAATAATTTTTATTTCTTTTTTTTAAATACACTGGCAGCCAAAAGTTAATGTACAGATTTTGCTCTTATGGAAAGAAAGTGGTACTTTTATTCACCAAAGTGGCATTCAATTGATCACAGTGTGTCAGTCATATTCAATATAGTCAGGACATTAATAACGTGAATAATTACTATTACAATTTGAAAAAAAAAATTCTGAACTTCTTAAACTACTTCAAAAGGTTCTCATCAAAAAATCCTCCACGTGCAGCAATGACAGCTTTGCAGATCCTTGGCAATCTAGCTATCAGTTTGTCTGGATACTCAGGTGACATTTCACCCCACGCTTCCTTTAGCACTTGCCATAGATGTGGCTGTCTTTTCGGGAACTTCTCACGCACCTTACAGTCTAGCTGATTCCACAAATACTCAATGGGGTTAAGATCCATAACACTCTTTTCCAATTATCTGTTGTCTAATGTCTATGTTTCTTTGCCCACTCTAACCTTTTCTTTTTGTTTTTCTGTTTCAAAAGTGGCTTTTTCTTTGCAATTCTTCCCATAAGGCCTGTACCCCTGAGTCTTCTCTTTACTTTTGTAGATGAAACTGGTGTTGAGCGGGTAGAATTCAATGAAGCTGTCAGCTGAGGACATGTGAGGCATCTATTTCTCAAGCTAGAGACTCTGATGTATTTATGCTCTTGTTTAGTTGTACATCTGGGCCTTTCACATCTCTTTCTGTCCTTGTTAGAGCCAGTTGTCCTTTGTCTTTGAAGACTGTAGTGTACACGTTTGTATAAAATCTTCTGTTTTTTTGGCAATTTCAAACATTGTATAGGCTTCATTCCTCAAAACAATGATTGACTGACGAGTTTATAGAAAAAGCTGTTTCTTTTTTGCCATTTTTGACCTAATATTGACCTTAAGACATGCCAGTCTATTGCATACTGTAGCAACTCAAAAACAAACACAAAGACAATGTTAAGCTTCATTTAACGAACCAAATAGCTTTCAACTGTGTTTGATATAATGGCAAGTGATTTTCTAGTACCAAATTAGCAGTTTAGCATGATTACTCAAGGATAAGGTGTTGGAGTGATGGCTGCTGGAAATGGGCCTGTCTAGATTTGATAAAAAATTACTTTTTTCAAATAGTGATGGTGCTGTGTTTTACATCAGTAGTGTCCTGACTATACTTTGTGATTATTTGAATGCCACTTTGGTGAATTAAAGTACCAGTTTCCTTCCGAAACAGCAAAATCTGTACATTATTCCAAATTTTGTAAATATCTAAACATCCAAGTGCATTGTCACATATTTAGTTCCCAGTGTCCTGGGTATAATCTATGCTATCATTCAATAAATGAAAGCTATTATATGTTGTTATTCCTTGTAGAATTAGTACAATATACTATATAATATATTGTGGTATTTAAGTACTTTTGTTTTATTATTGATAGACACATGTCTGATGTTAGAAATCAAGTAACTTTTACTTGGATTTAAAAAAAAAAATCGAATCTGTGTATGTGATGTGTGTTACCTACAAAATTAAAATGTTTAAATCAGGGCTCAGCATAGTGTATTCTCGCTTTTGTTGTTATTCATCAGTTTTATGGGCCACACATGGGCGTGTGTTATTACTGAGATGAGAAAACACAAAGTAGCTAGGGGCTATGGGTGGGATTCCCCACTCTCTCACTTTCTGAGGGCATGGGACAAAGGTGAAAATTCCTTCCTTAAATAAGGAACTGCATCTGTGAGAAAAAAATGCTGTCTGTGATGATATGATGATTTTTTACTGGGTGGCATCAGAGATGTCTATGTCTGTGTTTTGTGCACTGTAAAACATTTTTGTCAAGTAACTAACAAATGGGCTTCATATGGTAAGCAGACACTATCCAAAGAAACTCACAAATGAGGAACATAATTTAATTAAATAGTAAGTGCAAGTAGTGTGGACTGGTTAAGTGCTCACAGAAGAGGTGTGGTTTCACCCGTTTTCTGAATGTTGAGATGGTTTCAGCAGATCGGGTGGAGGTATAGGCTAAAGCTCATTCCACCACCGAGGAACAGACAAAGTGAATGATCATTAAATGGACTTTGTGCCTCGTTGCGATGGGACCGCAGAGAGTGAGTGAGGACATAGACCTGGAGGAGTTAATTGAAGGAAGAGGATGCTGTTACATTGACTGTCCTTAAGGCCAGATTGGAGTTAAAATCATGAGGGGGCTGACATGAGCCTTCTTTGGTTGACTGAAGACCAGATGAGCTACTGCGTTGTGGACCATCTACAGTGGCTTAATCATGCTAACTGGGAGGCCTGCCAACAGAACTGCAGTAGTCCAGTCTTGAAATCACTGGAGCTTGGACCAGGAGCTGTGCAGCATATTGTCACGTCCGGCTCGTAAGCCGCAACAATGAGGGAGACTACACGTTGGATATCAAGCTCAAAGTATATAATTTATTAAAAAGAAAGAATATATACAGGTAATGAAATAATAACAAAACATGAATAAGGCTAAAACAACACAGGTCTGGATCAGGGAGAGGCACATGCAGACTGGCAGAGAGCCGGTTTTAAAATGAAACCCTTTCAAGTTGAATCCTGTCAGGTCTAATCACTGGGCTCATCAACTTCTTAACTCGGCCACTGCCAATCTGCAAAACAAAACAGAAACACAAAAAGAAAACCAATACAGCCCATAGGGGCCGTAACAATATTCAGAAAGGAAAGGTCTGATTCTCCTGATGTTGTAATGCATGAACCTGCAAGACCAGGCAGTTGATGAGATGTGGGCATTGAAATTAAGCTGGTCATCATCCACCACTCCCATGTTTCAGGCTGTTGTGGTTGGTGTTACAGTAGTTGATTCAAGATGAATGGTGAGGTTGTGGTCAACAGACAGGTTGACTGGGATCACAAGGAGTTCTGTCTTGGCAGAGGTGACGTTCCTTCATCCAGGCCAAGATCTCCGATAGGCTGCAGAGATACAAGCTGAGTCTGTGAGGTGGTCAGGCTGCGTAGCACTGGTATGAAAAGTCATGTACCTGAGTGATCAGTCCAAATGATGTTGTCTAGATTGAGAAGAATAGGGGTCCAAGCACTGATCCCTAAGGAACACCAGTGGTCAGCTAGTGTGACTTAGACACCTCTCCTCTCCAGTAGACCTTAAAGGATCTACCAGTGAGGTATGACTCAAACCATCCAACTGCAGTTCCTGTGATGCCCAGGTCAGAAAGGGTTGACAGGAGGATCTGGTGGTTCTGGTGGTGTCAAAAGCAGCAGACAGCAGTGTTGTAGTCAAGACTGGCTCATCCGTGTCCAATTCCAGGCCGAGACCAGAGTAGGTCGAGTTTGAGTCAAGACCAAGACCAGAAAAGTGTCAAGTCTCAGACAAGACTGTTTATGAATGTATTAAATTTATAGTTTAAACAACTATTGACTCTAGGCTCATATATCAAATATACCTCATTTATTATTTGCTTAAGCTTATGTTGGTTAAACAATATTACCAGTCGAGAATAAAAATGAAATAATGAAATAAATGCCACATCCTAGGTTAAGTAAACACAATTGTATTAATATTACAACATGTCAGTTTTAACATTGTCAGTGAAAATCTCAAATTAAAGGTGTGAAATGCTTATGTGGCTTTGCAAGGCAATACAAACTACCAGCTTCTGTTTATTATTCTATTCTATTCAAGTCAAGTAAACATTTCTACTAGGGCTGCAAAGGTACACAAAATTCACGGTTCGGTACGTACCTCGGTTTTGGGGTCACGGTTCAGTACGGTTTCGGTACAGCAGGGAAAACAAAGACTCTTTCTTTAAATTATTTATTTTGAAAACACAGTGACTGATGGGCAACAATTCTTATTGTGAAGGCTCATTGATACATGACTGCACTATGATGTCGCCACAAATGAGTCATCATGTTAGATGTGCTTCTTGAGACATACTCGACTTTGGTGAAACAGAGCGGACACAGCCTTCGTCCTGTTCACTACTCATTGCCCAGTATTACTGTTGTTTACTGCGAAAAAATAATGCTCCTAAACAACAGATTTTAGAGACAGCGGTGGGTCTTCAGTCTCTGGCTTAAGTCTGATATATTTATGTTTTGTTTAGTTCCATCACAGTTTGGAAAAATAGCGAGCTAACTAGTATAAACTTCACATGCATGTATCTGATAAGCAGTTTCTAGTATACTGTGTGGTGCTCTGTTTTGTTAAGTTTTGGTTCCGCGTGGTCCCGTGTTGCTTCACAGTCTTTTTTCATTTTAGTTCTACGTGGTTTGTGTTGTTTGTTATATGTTGTTTTAATATTGGTTTCACACATGCTAAGATAAGTAATCATTCGTATGACTTGGTGTACCATACTGAAGGCCCTATATCCGTTTGGTTTGGTGCAGATACATGTACCATTGCAGCCCTAATTTCTACTATACAAAAGTCCCGTGTTGCTCCACAGTCTTTTTTCATTTTAGTTCTACGTGTATTGTGTTGTTCGTTATATGTTGTTTAATATTGGTTTCACACATACTAAGATATGTAATCATTCGTATGACCGTGTGTACTGTACAGAAGGCCCTGTATCCATTTGGTTTGACGCAGATACGTGTACCATTGCAGCCCTAATTTCTACTATACAAAATGCAGAATTACTGTAACTAAAAATGGGCCTAAAATCCTAACAATAATGTATTAAATATGACATGTCCACACTTGTTCGAGTCCGAGTCAAGACCAAGTTCAAATGCTCATGAGTCCATGACAAGACCAAGACAATGAAAATATGGTCTTGAGTCTGGTCTCGAGTACTACAACACTGGCAGACGGGTCAAGGAGAATGAGGACAGATGATTTGGAGTTGGCTTTCGCCAGTTGCAGGGTTTCAGCTAATGACAAGAGTGCAGTCTCCACTGAATGTCCTTTTTTGAAGCCAGACTGATGTCTGTCGTGTAGGTCTGTGAAAAATTACAAATGAATAAATACAACCCTTTCAAGAGTTTTAGCCAGGAAAGGCAGAAGAAAGACCGGTCTGTAGTTATCGACTACTGTGGGTCATGTTTTGTTTCTATTAACTAGTTTTATTCAAGTAAAAAATATTATTTAATATGATTGAATCAATGTATATTGGGTCAGACCAACAAGATACATTTTGCTCAGGCAGAAATAGATCAAAAGTTAACAACTGCACTTTTTCACTTTTTAAAGTGTGCGCATGTAAGAGAGCAACAAAAGCCATAAAATGATTTTGTCTCATTCTGTTCATCACATGAGAATGTGTCTGTCTTTGTGTACCGCACAGAATGTGTGTTTTTGTCTTTGTTTGCATCCACATTGAGCAATATGGTGCCGCCTTAGTCCTAGGTGGCATAAAGCAAATACGAAGATGTTTCGACCCCCATTGTCCCTGCAGAGTTCTCTATCGGACATGAGCTGAGTGTAATCCTGCTCTCCAGCTCTAATACCTCCCGCTTGTCCTCCCTGTTATCCTCCCACACAGCAACCTCAGAGCACCCGTCTCATTAGTGCCACATGGTGGTACAAACATTCTCCTTCAGAGAGAGAGAGAGAGAGAGAGAGAGAGAGAGAGAGAGAGAGAGAGAGAGAGAGAGAGAGAGAGAGAGAGAGAGAGAGAGAGAGAGAGAGAGAGAGAGAGAGAGAGAGAGAGAGAGAGAGAGAGAGAGGATGTGTGTGTACCACTTCATGCAGGGTTGTATCCATTGCTTTATTTGTGACATTGCTGTAGTGAATGTGCACCTATAGGAAGCAAAGGGGTCAAAACACCTAAACACCATAGGCATTGTAAATGTAATACTCCTACCAGCTACAATGTAAGACAAAAAAAATAAAAATAAGAAATTTAACCAACAGAATCATGTGTAAAATTTTAACATATTCCATTACTGTTAGATAATGGTGCTATAAGTATTTTTTGCTACATTACATGCTGAAAATGTACTTATGAGTCCCTATTACCTGACAGATGTAACTGAATTAGGTGTCTCTGGGACAACAAAAACAGCAAAAAAAAAAAAAAAAAAACACCTGGTTTGCAGTCGAATTGTTTGTTTAGCCAGTCAGAAGAGTTTGAGACCCTTTCTGCTGGTCTTATGAGTTATTATGGTGGGAAAGCACCTGCTACAGAATTAATGTTTTAGTCTGCAAAAAATGTTTTCTTTCTTATTTTCTCTTTTTAACCTTTTTCTTCAACCAAACCAGCTTTGCTGTTTTTGTTGGTGTTTTGTTTTTTTCAGATCCTCCTTCAAGTTCACATAAACGAGTCATTCCTTACTGGCAAAATGCTTTTGAGACAGCTCCTCTGTATAAAATTCAAACTGGCTTTAAAGAGATAGTTCACCCAGAAATTAAAATTCTGTCACCATTTCTCATCCTCGTGTTTTTACAAACCCATGTGGATTACTTTTTTCTGTGGAACACAAAGACCCTGTTTACACCTACTATTAAGATGTGTCTAGGGTAATCTGAATCACAAGTGGACAAGGGAGTGCTCAAATGCATCTCCTGTGACCACATATGTTCATATCTTGAGGGGAGGGTCTCTGATTTCATGATGACCTACATCAATCATTATGTCGGTGTGTTACTACATAGTACGTGTATTACTGAGCTTCACAAGTGCGTGTTTCTCATCTGCATGTTTTGCGTGTTGATATCAGGTACACTGAAGACGTTCTGTGAAGTTCTTGTGCTAGTGTATGCACTTCTTCAAATTTTCAGATTGTATGGTTATTTCAAAGCCTTATAAAGTTTAAAACTCTTGTTAGTAAGTGGATGGTGCTTCAGGTGGTGCTTCACTGCTGTCTGTTTACATCTGTTACACCTCAAATGCGATGTGGTCACGTGTTTTTTGACTACTTCCGTTTGTGGTTTTTGTGATCTGATTACTAAATGTTTTGAACCCCATTTACTCCTGTATTTAGCGCTGTCCTCTTGTGATCGGATCACCTGAAACGCATCTTAATACAAGGTGTTAATGGGGTCAAAAGGAGATGCTGGGCAGAACTTTAGCATCTTTTTACTGTACAATGACAGTGAATAGTGGCTAAAGGCTAAACATTATGCCTAATATCTCCTTTTGTTCCACGGAAGAGAGAAAATCATATGGGTTTAGAAGAACAAGAAGGTGAGTGAATGAAATGAATTTTCATTTTTGGATGAACTATCTTTTTAAGCATATAAAGAGTACCTTAGTATATGTTATTTTATTTAGTCTATATTTATGTTGATGTCAGGCACAGAGGGTTGTCCCACCCCATCTGTTGTCAAACATTGCTCAGAGCACCACAGTCTGCATCTGTATGTGTATTTGAAACCCCTGTTTGTGCACATCCTATAGCTGTCCTAATGTCAAATCCCAAAGAACTACAAATCACTCTCTCATGTCTCCCATTGGAGTGAACTGGTATGTGTATGTGGTTTGTGGAGATTCAGAACCGATAAAACAGGAGGACAAGAGCATCAGTATGTCAGCTGGCTCTGGTTGCACATTTGTATGTGTATGTGGGTGAAGAAGACCTGACAGATTTGATCACTTCTGGATGTATTTACATCATTATCAGTAGGTCACTAATGATTTATACTTATGTGAGATTGAATGGGTGTGTTTGTGTGGTGTAGTGCAGTTCATCCCAGTGCTGTAATCCTGCAACAGTGTCTATGTAATGTTAAAATATATAATCCATTCAAATGTTTCTTAAATCCCTGCATAAAACTTGCGGAAAGGAAGTGAATAGCGTGACTGGGATTTTGTGGCACTTGGATTTTGAGTTAGATTAGTTTGCTAATGTCTCAGAGAAAAATAAACAAATCAGAGGAATTTTGTATAGGAGAAGAAGAAAGATTTGTTGATTATTATTGATTAACAGATGATAAAATTGTACATTAATATAGTTTGACAAATGTAACTTTTAAATTTAACTAAATTTCCAACTAACAAATCTTATCAGACGACAATTCCACTAAATGTTCTACTCGTTTATCCAACACATATATGCATACAGAAATCTAAGCTTTGATCTTCTTAACATATTGGTAAATATGAATAACTACCTGGTTGAAATATCTAATATTTCTGTTAAAAAAATGAATAAAAGATAAGTTCAGGATCTTTATATTTATACAGCACACAACATTGACCAATATCGACTACAATCTTAACTATTTTTTTGTGTACTGATCTTCAGTTTTGATAGATGTGTTTTCATAAATCCATATTTTCTTACAAGACAATGTATTATTCTGTGGGTTAAAACCATGTTGTATTACATAAATCATGCATTACATTTTGTACTCCAACACTCTTGTAACTTGCCATAAGCACGGTCTTGTGAGATATAAGTATGTGTAAGAGCTTGTGTGTGTGTGAGCCTGTGTGTGTGCCCTAAACAGTAGCATACAGCAAAAATCCACTAAATGTGTTATAATGATTCTGATCATCACACAGCCAGCAGCCAGGTTGGAGACTGACAGAAACACGGTCCCCGACACGAAGCTCCACGAGTATGACTGCTGTGGCCTGGTCTTCCTGGTCTTGATCATATATCTCCTTAAGTGCTGCTAGCGCCACACCATTCCGTCTGATACTGGTGCAGACCGCCAGTGGTGCGCCTGGTGACCCTGCATCGCTGAACACAGTTAAAGCCAGGTTGTACACGCCTGACCGTGGCACCGTGAACACACCAGTGGTAGAGTTATAGGCTTCTTCAATGTTGATAAAGATGCTCTGATACACCACATTTATTGCCGTCATCTTTACTGGACCAACACAACGTCTCTTGTCGGTTAAACCCACAGAAAATGCCACCCGATTCTCTAAAGAGTAACAAAGAATATGTAAGACATTTAAAAAATATAACACTTTATACAACAGCTAGTTCTGGTCCTCAAAATATGTGGCTGTGTTGTTATAAAGAGAGGCAACATGACATGGTTTCTTTTTCTATACTGTATGCTCTTAAAAACAGATTCATATACATCCCCAATTCTGAAAATGTTGTCACAGTAGGAAAAATACTAATAAAAACAAAAATTTGTGATTTGTAAATTATATTCACCCTTTGCTATATTGAAAGAACTACAACTACACATTATATGATATTTTAATCTGTGAATTTCATTGTTTTTGTTTTTTAAATGTATAGTAATTTAAAATCAGATGATTGCAAAAAGCTTCTAAAAAGGTTGGGAGAGCCGAGTGTTTTCCACTGTGAAACATCACCATTTGTTCTAATAACACTTATCAAGCATTTGGGCACTGATGACACAAGTTTGTTAAGTTTAGAAAGTTGAATTTTCCCCCATTCCTCCATTATGTAGGTATTTAGCTGCACATTTGTACGGGGTCTTCGTTCCCGTATGGTGTGCTTCATAATGCACCACACATTCTCAATTGGAGACAGGTCAGGACTGTAGGCAGGACAGTCTAGCACTCACACTCTCTACTCACACAGCCACGCACTTGTAATACGGGCTGTATAT
The DNA here is from genome assembly GCF_019703515.2 of Myxocyprinus asiaticus. NCBI lineage: Eukaryota > Metazoa > Chordata > Actinopteri > Cypriniformes > Catostomidae > Myxocyprinus > Myxocyprinus asiaticus. The sequence goes on from NC_059347.1 coordinate 33,301,513, forward strand.
GGTTTGAAGTTGTCCTGCTGGAAAATGCAGGGACATCCCTGGAAAAGATGGTGCTGGATGGCAGTATATGTTGCTCCAAAGTTTTTACATACCTGTCTGCATTCACTGTGTTCTCAGACTCTTTGGAACAAAAAACACAGTTGCACTGTTCTACTTTCCATCTAAGATGAGACAGAGACCAGAGAAGTCGGCAGCGCTTCTGGACAGTGTTAATGTAGGGCTTCTGCTTTGCATAGTAAAGTCTTAACTTGCATCTGTGGGTGCAACGGCGAGTGGTTTGACTAACAAAGGTTTACTAAAGTTATCCCAAGCCCATGTACATGATATCCATTACAGATGAATGACGTTTTTTAAGACAGTGAGGTGCATTCAGCAGTGGCTTTTGTTTTGCCCTTTACGCACCGAGATTTGACCAGATTCCTTGAATCTTTTAAATATATTGTGCACTGTAGAGAGTGAAATGCCCAAAATCCTTCCAATTTGTTTTTGGGGAGCATTGTTCTCTAAGTGCTGGATTATTTGCTGAAGCATCTCTTGGCAAACTGACAAGTCTCGAATGATCCTTGCTCTTGAAGGACTAGGCTGTTTTTGGAGGCTCCTAATACAGTATACAGTACTATGACACAATTGCCTCACCTGTTTAACATCTCCTGTTTCACATCACCTTGTTATTTCAACTCGTCAAATTGTTATTAGTCTTAAATTGATCCTGTCTCACCTTTTTTAGAGCATGTTGCAATCAACTTAATTGAAATTACTGTACATTTTCAAAAAAATAAATAAATAAATTCACAAGGTAAAACATCATATAATATGTAGTTGTAGTGCTTTCAATATAGCAAAGGCTGAATATAATTTACAAATCATTCCTTTTTGTTTTTATTCATATTTTTCATACTGTCACAACTTTTTGGAATTGGGGTTGTAAGATACTTATAAGCATGACTGACACCTCGGTTCCCTGTCTGTCACTCACTCGACGTTGTGTCGATGTAGTGACACTAGGGGTCACCCTTGGGGGCCCCAAACACCTCTGATCTTTGAGAAAAGGCCAATGGGAATTGGCGAGTGGAATTTTCATGCCACTCCCCCGGACATACGTGTATTAAAGGAGCTAGCTTGCAACCACTCATTTAGATTTTCTCTTCGGAGCCGAGCGGTTGTATTCAGTGAGGTGAATTACTCTGCCGATCCATTCACCTCGAAATCTGTTGGATTTACGGCGCATTACAGTGGTTTCAACCCCCTCGTGCACCGGTGGAGTGCAGAGAACGCCCCTGGGTGCTTCAGCAGCTAAAAGAGTATATTCTTCTACTAAAAGAGTATATTTTTCCTTCTAAAAGAGTGGCACTCACAGAGAGCGTCTTTTTAAAGATGTCTTTCTGTTTGTGTGTAATTCCTGGTTGCGGTCGTTACCTCTCCGCTTCTGACGGCCACGATCACTGTCTTACATGCTTGGGCGCTGCCCACGCAGAGACAGCATTCGTGGATAGGTCATGTTCTCACTGCGAGAACACGACCATGGCAACGTTGTGGTCATGGAAAGCCACCCCAGCGGCTCCCCGCCTCGGTCCTTCTACCTACGGGTTTGAGGCCGCATCGGTTAGCACTGGGGGCGATTTGGGGACCCCAGTGGGAGCCGCTCCACCGGGTAACTCCACACGGACCTCCCATTCCCCAGTACACTCGTTTTCCCCAGTCTATTTCTGTGATGAGACCGCCGGCTCGTCTCAGGGCGAGTTCGCGGTCTCATTCGGTGCTCGCGAAGTGGATGAGCTCTCGATTGCAGCATCGGACAGTGGGCCGGTCCAGTCTGATGCTGAGGACTCAACTGGGCTCCCACCTTCGGGTGCGGTCGCCAGTCGCACGCCGATGCAGAGCTGGTGGCCATGCTTGCCCGGGCGGCTGCGAGCATCTGGTTGGAGTGGGGCCCTCCACTCCCCCATGAACCCTCGCAGCTTCAGACCCCCAGAGATGCGCCTTCCTGCAGGAGAGGCTGGTGGGGTAGCTGTCCCCCCACCTTGAGGGTGTACATGGCCACTATGGTGGCATACCACAATGCAGTTGACGGTATGTATTTAGGGAAGCACGACCTGATCATCAGGTTCCTTAAAGGTGCGAGGAGGTTGAATCCTCCCAGACCGTGCCTCATTCCCTCATGGGATCTCTCTGTGGTCCTTCAGGGCCTGCGGGGTGCCCCGTTTGAGCCCCTGGAGACAGTTGAGCTAAAGGCACTCTCTTTGAAGACTGCTCTCCTGACTGCACTCACGTCCATCAAGAGGGTAGGGGACCTGCAGGCGTTCTCTGTCAGCGACACGTGCCTGGAGTTTGGTCTGGGATACTCTCACGTGGTCCTGAGACCCCGACCGGGCTATGTGCCCAAGTTTCCCATGACCCCGTTTCGGGATCAGGTGGTGAACCTGCAAGTGCTGCCCCAGGAGGAGGCAGACCCAGCCTTGTCGTTGCTGTGTCCACTGCACGCTTTGCGCATCTATTTGGACCGCACACAGAGCTTTAGATGCTCTGAGCAGCTCTTTGTTTGACTTGGAGGACAGCAGAAAGGGAGCGCTGTCTCCAAACAGAGGATCGCCCACTGGGTCACTGAATCCATCGCCTTGGCATATCACACCCAGGACGTGCCGCCCCCCTTGGGTCTACGAGCACACTCTACCAGGAGTGTGGTGGCCTCCTGGGCCCTGAACAATGGCGCCTCTTTAGCAGACATCTGCAGAGCAGCGGGCTGGGCAACATCCAATACCTTCGCGAGGTTCTACAATCTCCAGGTTGAACTGCTTTCGTCCCGTGTATTGTCAGGTACGAACAGGTAAGTGTACGGGACAACTGGCCGGATGAACCGCTTGCGCATAGTGCCTGATGTCGGTGTCTTCCCCTTGGGGACCGTACGACGCTTGTAGGAGCATTGGAGGTTACGTGACATCCAGGTGATCTAGCTACGAGGCACACAGTGGCCTGCCCGTCTCGCACTGCCAGACCACGTAACACAGTACAGCTAGTTGTGCCATTTCGTATATGGACCCCTAGTGTCACTACATCGACACAACGTCGAGTGAGTGACAGATAGGGAATGTTCTGGTTACTTTCGTAACCTCCGTTCCCTGATGGAGGGAACGAGATGTTGTGTCCCTCCTGCCACAATACTGAACTACCCGCTGAAGTGACCGGGACCTTGTCTCGGCTCCTCAGCACAAAACCTGAATGAGTGGTTGCGAGCCAGCACCTTTTATACCCGTATGTCCGGGGGAGTGGCATGCAAATTCCATTTGCCAATTCCCATTGGCCTTTTCTCAAAGATCAGAGGTGTTTGGGGCCCCCAAGGGCGACCCCTAGTGTCACTACGTCGACACAACTTCTCATTCCCTCCATCAGGGAACGGAGGTTACGAAAGTAACCAGGACGATTTCTATTGTATAGTGACTGTTGAGCTCCATTTGTGCCCTTCATGTGTTACAATAAGTGCCAAAATACATTGAACTAAAGCTTCTGGTAGTTTTATTTTACCCAGCACTAAACTATTCAAAACAACCACAGCACTCTTTAAAATTTCCATAAAGATTCAAGAGTCAGTGCCCTTTGAGGTGATGTCTGCGCTCAGAGATAGTACATTTGTTCAGTGAGAGTCAGAGTTTGTGCTTTGGAGTACAGTACCTCTGATGTTCCTGAGTGTAGTCTGTGCACTTGTCAGCAAGTCCTCCAGTGAATTCAGACTAGAGTTTAAGTACTGCTCTAACTGCCATTTTTGTCTCTGCATCACACAACAACCACACGAGTTCTGGTCTGTCAGACATGCTAGTGAGAGAGAAATAGTAATATTAGTCCCACATTAACAAAATTAATATTGTTTTTTTTTTTAAACAGCCTTTTGAATATGCCCTGCTGTCTTTTGTTGATTGAACAAACAGATAGCCTCACCCCAAACTCATGCCAGTGTTTTGTTGGGCTGGATGGGCCGCTCAAAACAAACATTTTTATAGTGCCACATTGTGTTTACAGTTTTCAATAAATGTAACTTACAAATGGCTTACTTATAATTGACTCTGTATATTAAGCTGTGATAAAATAAAGTAGCCTATTTTAAGACTGAAAAAGTTACACACTTCAGCTTTAATTAATATAATATCCACCCACTTCTAAAATTCTGTGTATATTTTGTATATGGTTGTAATTTATTTAGAAGCTGCTAGAAGGAGACCTGTAATAACTCTTACGATTGATGAGATCTGGAGCAAGAGTTTCTCCTGTTCCATCCCAGGAGTAGATCTGTCCCTGCCCCAGCACCAATGACAACACACAGAATAGCACAGCTACACCTTTTCATGATAAAATTGTTCACAAAGGGAAACAACACTGTCAATATCACATTTCTGATAACACAACTACACCACCTGTACAACTGCTCAGAGAAGACAGATATTAACATTTGGAACAGGAACAGAGAGTTATGAGACCAAAGGTTGACAAATCTGTCGCTAATAACTAACACAATTTAAATATATTGAAAATAATATTGTGCTACTGCCTCCTAAATATTAAAGAAGCTTATTCTTTTACATGTATTATATATTACATTTTACATAATATATATAATTTCTGGATAAAAACAAATACCTACACTTTTATGAAGTTAAAATAATTTCATTTATTTTTACAATTAATAAGCTTCTATTAATTGCAATAAATACAAATATACTGTATATATAAATATAAATAATTGAAATATTTCATTTAAAATAAAATATTACCTCCATAATGAATCTTACACATAAGCAAAAAGAACAATCTGAAATGTGCTAAGAAGTCTTCCTACACTGCATGGTTAACAGGTGCAATCAGCTACCAAGTTTGAAATAATAGGCTCCTACTCTCAGAATAAATCTACTACTTTTTGTTCAGAATAACCATTTTCTTACCTTTCATGTCTGAAGGCTGTTTCTGCTCTGTGTTGTGCTCTGCTTTATAGCCTCAGCACTCCACCTTCCTCTGTGTTAATTTATGGGGGAGATTTAAGTGTGTGTGTGTGTGTGTGTGTGTGTGTGTGTGTGTGTGTGTGTGTGTGTGTGTGTGTGTGTGTGTGTGAGTGAGTAATTGTTTGTAAAGGGGAGCTTTACATCATTAATATGAATAAGAAGAAGGCCAGTATTCTTGGAGGTGGAAATCAGGTCCTGTAACTGTGACCTACTTCAGACGCACTGAAATACAAAACTCCACTGAGCTTTACACTACAATACTGCACAACACATCAACACAATGAAACGCTCATTCAAAGCCATGACATGTAACATGATGAAACTGACCACAAGAATGAATCTCTAAGGAAGAACTGTTATCTGTTCCAAGCAATCCTTTCCCAGGAAAAGATTGCTATCTGTCTCTTGCCTCTTATTGATTTAAGCCCCAAAACACATATTCAAAGGAACACACCACACCTCTGCCCACAATAAAACCTAACAAAGTCAAAAATTGTGCAAAGCATCACATAACGTGTGTTGTAATAGAAGTCAAGTATTCCCATGTGGTATTTCTTAGTACATACTTTATTTGAGTCGACTCCAGTCCAGTGTTTACAGACTAATAGAGATCTCAGTGCAACAGAGCTAAGAAGCACAAAGACTTCACAATAAAGCTAATTTAGCCAGCAAATATATTAACCTTTAATTAGATTATAAAATTGAATGATATATTAATTTTAAGAAAGGCAAATGTGTCAAAGGCAAAAGTGCTTGTTACCACATGAAGATGAAGGTGCAATTTGATGCAAGTTTGTGAGACAGGTTTTCATGCAAGGTTTTAGCAAGAGATTTGTTTTTAGAGAATAGCTATAGCTGCTAATATGAAATCAGGAAGACTTCAGAAATACACATTATGTCATGCATAAAGCACTTTTCTCCTTTTATCCATTTCTCTCTCATTCGTCCTCTTTAACTTTGCTGTTGTATGTGTCTTGGCCTTTGTATGCTGAGACATATCCACTGGTATCCGGGATGTCTTCCCTCCCCACACGGCCTTTTCCTTTTCCTGATGCATCAAAGCGCTCCTTGTGAGAACCAGTATACTTACTGCTGTCTGTTAGCCTGTCCACAGCTGAGGCTTTTGCCACTTTCTGCTGACACAGAATTTGGGGTTTATACATGGCTGATAGGCTATTGTACTGAGAGAAACACTTAGTAATTGCTTAGTCTATAAAAAGAGGCTGTTATGATTGGCTGAAACTCACAGTGACACCAGTGTTGGTGGGTTCTTTGCCAGCAATAAGACCATAGAGAAGCTGTACTGCCTCCTCCTGGCTTTTCCCTTTAAAACGTTTGGGAGCCAACTCAGACATGGCTTGAGTGAATTGCTCAAACGTGACCACGCGTGCTGTCTTAGCCCTAAAATGCATAAAAAGACACAAACATTTAGACCATGTCATGCATACTGTATTTATGCATATACTGTATTGTATATTGTTTTGATGCATGCATGCGCGCGCGCACACACACACACACACAATCTATTGTAGTGCACAGGATGGAAAAATGCTTTAACACAAAAGTTAAAGCTGAAGTGTGTCAATTATGTGCCACTATCAACACCAAACAGAATTGCAAAAATAAACATTGTTTTCAAAAAGCCTACTGAATACGACCCCCTGTCTGCACTGTTAAAAAAAAAAAATTTAAAAAATCTGTTACATTTACGGTAAAACAAAATAAGGTAACCATGTTTCAGTCTTTATGGGATGTACAGTAATTTCGATGCCTTTATATTTTATGGTTCACTAATGTTTATATTATTAAATGATAAACATACAATACATACTAATCTTCTGGAACTTTAAAGTCTGCTTTTCACTTTAAAATGTATTGTTAATAACCATAGTAACTACAAAAGACCTCATGATGACTTAAAATTAATCAAGAGTGGCCCTTTCAAGAGCAATAATTAATACATGTAGAGACAGTGCAAAGTGTTGTGACACTAAAATAATGCAATTACTAACATTAACTAAACTGCATAATGTATAACATAGAACACCCCAATATAAATAACATATTTATTTTTATTTTTTTTAAAGAGGAAACTATTTGCATAAAATATCATAAAATGTGATAGGTTACACAGGGACTTCTGGGAATGCCCGATTATTGTTTTTCATTGTAATTTTAACAATATTTTACCGTAAAAGTACATGTAATCTCTTGTTAAACAAAATATACATTTTTACAGTTAGTTATGCTGTAAAATTATACTTTTACATCTACAAAAATGTATATAAATTATAATGTATTGTCTTGATAAATATATTATTATTAACTTTTTACAATACATGTTAAGGTAATTACCATTAACAAATTATTGTTCAGCATTTTTACATTGTTTTACCATTAAGATTATGGCATTTTTTACAGTGTGCCGTTGATCAAACAAACAGTCCTGCCCACAGCTCATGCCATTGGTTGAGTCAATGTTGTGTCAGGCTGTCTGGTCGCTCTAACAAACAGCAGATATTTTTTGCGCCTCAAAGACAGTGTTCAGTGGCGATTTTAGGGGCCACCCCTGAAATCTCATTGGCCACTCTGTGGCCACCCCAGAACTGATTAGTAGTTCATCATGTTCATCAACACAAGAACGAAGAACCAGTAGAAACACCTGTCAATCAAAGATGACATCTTAGGTCATTTGTTGATTTAGAGCCACACTGACCCAGGGTCAGTTTTATATTTCTGACTATTATAGTAGTGGGGGGACTGAAGCTGTGTAAGCTGATCTTTGATCAGTGGGGGGAGGGGCAGGCCGCGGGTGGCCAGGCAGGTGCCGCAGGTCGCGGGCAGCGGGCGCCAGGTCTGGATTATAACGGTCGGTCAGAAGCACGAAGCTGACACGAGCTAGCGTCTACCTCCAACTTCCAATGAGTTGACGACGTCGATTTGTGGTCAAAAAGAAAGCTGTTATTTGAGAGGTATGTTCATCTAATCTATCGTTTAATTTATCCCGAATTTCCATGTGAATGTGAAAACATTTTTTCATTGTTACAGTAGCTAGGTTAAAGAGTAAGCTAGACCCTACACCACATTCAGCATGTTATCTTTATATTGACATGAAATATGAAATGCCATGTTTTCTGATTTAATGACGGAGGTGTGTAAAGCGTTTTACAGATGTATATGTTCAATAGCTGAAGTTATATATATATATGGCTAACCTGTGTGTTTGTGCTGTGACTGTACTTTAAATGTTTACATGAGTTATTTATGAGCTCTTTATGTGTATTATTGGTCAGTCAGACCAATAAAATCTTCAAAGTTTTTATACCTTATTCAACATTTTAAATATGCAGAGGCAGGGCAAATTGCACTTAAATGCCACAAATGATTTGACTAACTATTTTATTTGGTAATATTCAAAGTAATTGAAGCTATCAGAACATGTGGAAAATAAACCTGAGTAGACACTGTAAATAGAGTTTTGTTTTTTACTGTATTCAGAGCTCAATCTGCAATTTTGGGGTTTCCAGACAGACACCTATAAGCCCTCGTAGCCAATTTCACACACTGATTTGTACCCAGTTTAACAATATTTCTGCTGGACAGTGCAGTTATAGCTAATAAATGAATGAATAATTGATTGAATGATTGATTGAATTGCGCCTCAATCAGTTATCACCTGTACTTGTATCTTTTTATGATTATACACTATACCTGATGTTATACGCAGATTAATTCTCTACAATGAGAATAGCTCTTAAAAATGTGTAACTGACTTTTCCTAAACAATTACTGATTTAAAAATGGATGTTATGTTAAAATAACCAGAGATTCCCAGAAACTGTAATAGGTTGAAATAGAACAGGAATAGAAAACTGTCAAATGTCAAAACAACAGTCTGATATTGAATACAAACAATTCAGTGAATGCTAACATGAGTTTAAGAATTCATTTATTCTACATGTGTAGATGTTGAAGCAAAGCAATGCGATATTTACACATTTTGATCATGTGCCATTCATAAAGGTTCTCCCGGTATCGCCACCCCACATTAGGTCTGTGCCCCATCTTGGCCACCCCAGTAAAAATGTCCTGGATACGCCACTGACAGTGTTTACAGTTTTTGAGAAAATGTACCTATAAATGGCTTACTTATTGTTGTCTCTGCATATTAAGCTGGGATACATGAAAGTATTTTAGCACTGAAAAAGTTATACACTTCAGCTTTCAACAAATAAATGAAGCCTACCAACAGGGAAAAAAAATATATATCACAAATAAGATCTAGAGATTGAATATACTGATTTTTTCTCCTTGACAGCAATGAGATTAAATGGAGAGCAAATATCGCCTTTGATTTAAGTCTCCTGTTTCTCAGATGCTTCTTCTGAGGAAAACGAATCCCAGTTATCGCACATGTGTCTCCACTGAATTTTCAGAAGAGATCTTAGACTGTGCTCAGGTTTGCCAATATAACAAAGTCAGAGATTTTAATATGAACTATCTCAGCTGTGCTGTGAACATTAATTTGATAGCTTTATTATAATATGTCAACAACTGTGTCATTTGCATTTATTTTATTTTGATACTTAAATAAAACATAACTGAGATCTTCAATATGTCTCCTGAGTTAAGAAAGAGCAACCTCTGAGCAATTAAATTTTCAGGTAGTGACTGTCAGTCGAGGTGAGCATAATCGTACTTGACTTTGCTGAAGATAATGTCCATATCCGTGCTGGTTAAATTTTTCCCGTCGATGACCTTGCAGTCCTTACACAGCTTAACAAAGTTTTTCCCATTCATCTCCTTCCCTGTTGCCTTGGTGTCTCCATGAATTGCAAATTTACGAAATGCAGTCTCAACCTCTGCCAGTGAAACCTCACCCGAACCCTCAGCCATATCGTCAGATTATACTGTCAAGCATAAGAGGGAGAAACAGGAATCCGTAAAAGATAAAAGAGAGAGAGAGAGAGAGAGAGAGAGAGAGAGAGAGAGAAATTTGGTAGCACTTTATTTTACAGTACTGTTCTACATTTATGTACTATATAATTACATCAACTACAGAAATTACTAGGTACTAACCCTATACCTAACCCCAACCTTAACCTTAACCCATTTTAATACATGTAGTTACCTAATATTACTTAGCACTTTCTTGGGTAAGTACATTTAAGTATACAGAAAGTACACATACTGTAAAATAAAGTGCAACCAAAAGTTTTAAGGGTGTTGCTTCTGTAATTTATGTTTTGTTTAATACAACAGTTAATTCCATTAGCTAAATTAACAGTTCATTACTCAATATTAACTTCTTGTTTATAAAACTGTTGGATAAAAGCAATATTACATGAGCAAGAGTGCTGTGGTAACCGGTAATGAATATCGGCAAAGCTGTAATTAACTATATTCAGCTCAACAGCACTCTTCTCATGCTAAATGACTGCAATAATGTTTGATGGTTATTTGTAGTGAAAGCTGTAATGTTCTACTTGCTGTGTGATGGTTACACTCATTTTCACTCTCCCTCACTTTTCCATAATCTTCCATGCTTACAAATATCTGCTAATTTACTCCATTAGGAGGACTGAAATGTCCACCCCCAACACACAAGCATCACAATTAATATTACATTCCCAAAATGTACACACTCACACAGACACAAATGTATATTACTCACTAAAAGCTGTAATTCAATGAAGTCCACTTTACCACCTCTCTCTCTCTCTCTCTCTCTCTCTCTCTCTCTCTCTCTCTCTCTCTCTCTCTCTTTCACACTGTTCCTCTCTCATATAAAGGTATTTTTAATCACTGAAAGCATAATGTACAACTGAATGGAGCACTGTATTTACCTTTAAAGACAGAATAATTAATAAAATTACATTAAATCCAAATACCCATTAATGCAAGTCTTTGAACAATGTAATGAAATTAAAAAGCTCTGGTAAACAAGTACATGCTGCCTATATCCCATGTTTACACATCATTCAATAAAAAGATCTGTGCTAAATATGTTTGCATTTAAATGTGCAATGTATTACCTTGAAACTCCTCAAAACCATAAAAAGAAGCTAATTATGTCTCATGCAATATTCCCTGCTGCCTTGGCCTTACATGCATAACATAAATACTTATGGATGGGTATATTTAAGAGATAAAGAGAGAAAGCAGGAGAGATCTAGCGTACCTGACAGAGGGGTGGACAGTCTTTGGTACTGATGCTGCCACTGAAAGGATGCTGAATGTGGGTGTGTGCTTCTCCGTCCTCCTCTCTGGTTCTTCTATGTATGTATGTGTGTCCAGCCTGTTTTTGCTCCTTCCTGTGTGTCTGTGCAATGTCGCGAGACAGAGGGGAGGAGAGAGCACAGCCCAGCACAATGATGACATCACTCTCTCTCTCTCTCTCCTCTCTCTTTTCTTTTTTAATTTTCTGTGTCCATTCAGTCCTCTTTTTCCCTGTCCCATCTTCTACTTTGCTGCCTAGACAGTCCTTGACTTTCAGCCCTCTTTTCCTCCTTCACTTCTTCCTCTTTGTTTGTTTTCATCTGTCTCTGCTGCCACGCCCATTCCCATCAGTCTCTGAACAGCAGCATTCAGATGTTACAGAGTGAAGGACTGTGATGCTCTGGAGTGTTATTTGTTCTGATGGCTCTAGTAAGACTGTGCATCTCTTTCTAATGGCATCGAGCAGCATTAGAGAGGAGGATTCAGACAGTGTCTTCACCCAACACACACACTCAAGCAACTAACCTCTAACTGACAACACAACCACATATATAAAGATGTAAAGGCCCTATGGGTAGTTCTCATGACACATAGAAAGGAGCCTCCACTATCCTGTCAATTAAACACCAATTATTAAAGAAAGACCTTTCTTTCTCCCTCCCTCTTTCTTTCTTTCTTTCTTTCTTTCTTTTTACTGTCCGCTCTGAACTGGTCATAACAGAGGTTTCCAGTTCTGTCTTTATCTCTAACAAAAAGTATTCAGACCCATACTTTATAGGGGGAACATCAGGACCGTTTGACATTGATATTCGTCCTTTCTCAGACACAGCATATATTGTATGTGTGTGTGCGTGTGTGTGTGTTCAGGCACTGTCTACCTGTATGATACTTGGTCACTGTGGTATTGCATGTTTATAGTAAACTCTGTGCAGTTCTGTCCCTCTAGCTTGCTCACACAGAGAGCAAGCACTGACTAGACAAATTTATTCTAAACAGTTTCCATGAATACAGGCAAAACACAGTTTCACATGTCCCTGCAGTGCATATATACATTGAGGGAAAGAGTGAGAGAGAAACTCTAGGAGTTGTATTTGTTAGAATTTGCTTGCATAAACATTTGCTATAATTCTATAATTGTTTTTGTTATTTTGTTATAAGTTAATGGCTAATTTTAATGTGCATTATTATTGTTTTTCTTGGATGTGAAAATAAATACTTATAAACCAAATAAATATACAGTATGTTAAAAAACAAACAAATCTGCAATTGTGCTCTGAGTGACCTCCCTGAGTGACCTGACCTCCTTATACAGAAAGCTCCTACTGTGACCTTTATAAGCAATACTGACATGCTCATTACCGTTCAGCACCAAAGAGCCCCTACCTCCACCCTCCTGTTCTAATCTATAAATACAGGTGTTTGTGTTCCTGCCTAAGTTGCTTTTTCAATTCACTTGTCTTTCTCACCTCTTTCTTTTGGAATATGGCAGAATCAGACTACCTTGACCACAACTGCCCCCTCTGTGCAGACACCCAATGAGGCCCTGTGACCATACCCTGTGGAGACACCTTCTGCCTGGATTAAGACCTACTGGGACCATTCGGACCACCTTGGTGTGCACAGTTTTCCGCAGTGCCAGACGACCTTCACTCCTCGCCCCATTCTTAGACGTACCATACCCAATGTGGGCAATCCAGAGCCTCGCCCACCCTTGCGTGAGCTCACCCTGTACATTAAACGGGATGCGCTGTGTGATTTCTGTACTGGCTGGCATTACTGCGAGACACACATTAAACCTCATTTAGAGTTGGCCACATTTAAATGACACAAATTGGTGGACGAGACAGGACACCTGGATCGAAAGATCTGTCCACAGCATGAAAAATTATTAGAACTTTCCTACCGCTCAGACCAGATGTGCATCTGTGTTCTTTGTACAGTAAGAGAACAACATGAGGGTGAGTAAATGATGACAGAATTTTCATTTTTGGTGAACTATCCCTTTAACAAAAAACAAACAAACAAAAAAACTGTATTGTAAAAATAATTTGGGACAAGTTAATGATTGGATCCGTCACCCTATCACACTGTCCAAAAATTCTGATATAAGACTAACTGATATTGAGTGTAAACACTACCCAGTTTGAGTATTATTCATCTACCTGGGTAAATATTTTGTCAAGCATACAGTTCTTGTAATGAAGCAATGAACCCAGATATCTTTGTTTCTGCATGTTTGTTTGTGTGTGATTATAGAAAGTGTTGGTGGTGATTCAGCCAAAGGTTTAGTACATTATTCAGGTTCGAATGAAAGAACTGCAAGAACTCAAAGACACAATGTTGATGTTCTCAAGGTTAGTCCACTCAGGACTCAGGAGAGTTCAAATGAAGCTTTGGGACAAAATATTTCTCACTTTTGTGTAATATAGGTGTAATTACAGCACTATAACTCTCATTTTTCAGAAATATCCTAAATTAAAAAACCAAACCATGACCTAGACAAAAATTAAATCACAGTATTGGCCAGGGCAATAACATCTTTGGAATTTTCCAAAATATTGATGTATTGATCAGTATTGAATATTTGGTTACATCCTTGGTATTGACCAAATATGATGGGTTATATGTTGGTAAATGCAACAGTTTAGCAGTCTGTAGACTTGCTGTGTCAGTCTAAACCATGGAAGGACATGGCATACTCCAAAGAACATCAGAGTAAGTATCAACATGATGTAACAGGCATTGTCACAAATTCAAAGTAACCAAACAGCTGACAATAAAAAATACTATTATAAGTACCATAACAAGTTCTCAGCTTCATCAAAGGCAAAACAGCTTGGAGTCTTTATTGTTTAATGTGAATCTTGGTTAGAAATGCACCAAGTATTTTTCCCCCATTTAAAACAAGCTTTAAGACTAAAGAGTAAGTAAGATAGATGTCAGTATAAAGTCCAAGACCACTGTGACATACACTATATTGCCAAAAGTATTCGCTCACCCATCCAAATAATTGAATTCAGGTGTTCCAATCACTTCCATGGCCACAGGTGTATAAAATGAAGCACCTAGGCATGCAGACTGCTTCTACAAACATTTGTGAAAGAATGGGCCGCTCTCAGGAGCTCAGTGAATTCCAGCGTGGTACTGTGATAGGATGCCACCTGTGCAACAAGTCCAGTCATGAAATTTCCTCGCTACTAAATATTCCACAGTCAACTGTCAGTGGTATTATAACAAAGTGGAAGCGATTGGGAATGACAGCAACTCAGCCACGAAGTGGTAGGCCACGTAAAATGACAGAGCGGGGTCAGCGGATGCTGAGGCACATAGTGCGCAGAGATCGCCAACTTTCTGCAGAGTCAATCGCTACAGACCTCCAAAGTTCATGTGGCCTTCAGATTAGCTCAAGAACAGTGCGTAGAGAGCTTCATGGAATGGGTTTCCATGGCCGAGCAGCTGCATCCAAGCCATACATCACCAAGTGCAATGCAAAGCGTCGGATGCAGTGGTGTAAAGCACGCCGCCACTGGACTCTAGAGCAGTGGAGACGCGTTCTCTGGAGTGACGAATCACGCTTCTCCATCTGGCAATCTGATGGACGAGTCTGGGTTTGGCGGTTGCCAGGAGAACGGTACTTGTCTGACTGCATTGTGCCAACTGTGAAGTTTGGTGGAGGGGGGATTATGATGTGGGGTTGTTTTTCAGGAGCTGGGCTTGGCCCCTTAGTTCCAGTGAAAGGAACTCTGAATGCTTCAGCATACCAAGAGATTTTGGACAATTCCATGGTCCCAACTTTGTGGGAACAGTTTGGGGATGACCCCTTCCTGTTCCAACATGACTGCGCACCAGTGCACAAAGCAAGGTCCATAAAGACATGGATGAGCGAGTTTGGTGTGGAAGAACTTGACTGGCCTGCACAGAGTCCTGACCTCAACCCGATAGAGCACCTTTGGGATGAATTAGAGCGAAGACTGCGAGCCAGGCCTTCTCGTCCGACATCAGTGTCTGACCTCACAAATGCGCTTCTGGAAGAATGGTCAAAAATTCCCATAAACACACTCCTAAACCTTGTGGAAAGCCTTCCCAGAAGAGTTGAAGCTGTTATAGCTGCAAAGGGTGGGCCGACGTCATATTAAACCCTATGGATTAAGAATGGGATGTCACTTAAATTCATATGCGTCTAAAGGCAGATGAGCGAATACTTTTGGCAATATAGTGTATAAGAGACACCAAAACATACTTAATGTCACATTTATGTGTCATGGTTTTCCCATTCTTTCAAAATAACCTGTGTGTAGGGTAGACACCCTGACTGTGTGATTGTTGCTCTCTGCTGCACATTCTCTGTAGGGAAATGCACAGCAGGCACAGACAGACAGTGATAAAATCTTCAGCAAGATGTTACAGGCAGTAGAGCGATGGCATGCTGAGATTAGCCAGCTCATACAGGCCAACCTGCAGGCATCCAAGGCTCAGGTGTGTACACATTGCATTTAGGTGTCAATTAATTAAATTAAGTCAAGCATTAATTAATTTAAAACCGCAGCCTGTTACAGAAGAACTGTGGTCAGCTTCCATTTTTCTAGTTGGAAAAAATGTAATATTGTTTATTAAGTAATTGTTTGTTACAGCCCAGACTCCAATATTAATTTAAATGTAAAGTAGAGCCAAATCCAAATTTAAACTGATATGTTCAGTGTCTATGATTTTTTAACCCCCCTTTGTCAATGTATTGCTTAAGCTCATACTTTACATAATGTATCTTTAATATACCTACAAGCTCAGGGTTACATAGAGAGACTTGAACAAGAGATCATGGAGCTTCAGAAGAGAGTTGCTGAACTACATCAGATACTTGAAACAGAGGACACCATTCATTTTCTGCAGGTACAGAAATATAAAGATATATAGCAACCACTTAGATACGAGTTTACATAATAAATCAAATGAATGAATATATATATAAAAAAAACAAAAAAAACACAGATGGTTTTTCCTGTGCGTTTCTATGGTCTGGTTCTGTGGCCTCCACCCGTCCATGTCATTACACTGAGTTTATGTAGCCTTAATTAAATGTATCAGTTGTATCATGATCTATTATTTGTATTATGTTAGTGATCATCATTATCTTTCTGAATTTCCATCATTTAGAAAGTTGAAATCAATTGGCTAGCCTGACTGGATATTTAAATTCTGGACCATTGTCTGGTGACGCAAATGATGAGAAAACAACTTATCAACAAACATCAGTTTTTTTTTGTGTGTGTGTGTGTGTGTCTTATTTAAGTGGAATTGTTCCCACACTGTGCTCATAAACCCAGAGTTTTCCTTCAGTGAGATCACCAAGACTGTCTCTGACATGAAAGAACACCTGGACAACATCTGCAAAAAAGAGCCGGGGAACATTTCCAAACGAGGTAATTACAAAACTAACAACCTCAGTAACTACTAAAGATTTTAACCACTGAGAGACAGAGGAAAAGACATGCAAATTTTCATTTTTGTGTAGCTTTCTGACACAAGAAATGGCATTACTCAAAGTATACAGTGGTTCAGAATAGATTATGTATGTAAATGTAAACAATGATGCAGGCAGTATCCTACACACAAAACAATATATTTTATTCACTATTCATTCATGGATTTGCATTTTCATAAAAACTGTTTCGTTGTAGTGAGTGGCACCTCTGTCTATGTCCTGATTCCGAGATCTGGAGGGCATTTGAATGGTAAGAAGAATTTCCTTTACAATAGAATAGAATATAGTATTCTGAGTAGAATACATGTGTGCAACAGAAAAAGCTGTGGTAATTTATGTGCTGCTTATACTGTATTTTTCAGCTCCGCTAAGAGCTGACTTCCAAGAGCCTAAAACCAGATTGGATTTCCTCAGAAGTAAATCAATGGTCAATTCCACAGCATTAATCTAATTATCTTTTTGGATATTATCATTCTCTTCACTTTAGAGATTAAAATATTTTGGTTAGATTTCCCCCATCTATATTTCTGCTATGTGCTAAATGAGCCTTTTTTTTTCTAATTTTATTCCCTTTTCTCCCCAATTTGGCATGCCCAATTCTGACTGTTTACTAGGTCCTCGTGGTGGCGCGGTTACTCACCTCATTCCAGATGGCAGAGGAAAAGTCTCGGTTGCCTCCACTTTTGTTTTGTTCTGCAAGGGGATTTTTGACCAGCTACTCACTAAGGGGCCGTTTACACAACAACGTATTCAACTAAAAACAGAAAACTTTTTATGCGTTTTAGCTGTTCGTTTACACGACAACGGCGTTTTGGGGCCTGAAAAGCAAACTTTTGAAAACGGGTTTCAAAGTGCAAGTTTTTGAAAACGATGCCGTTATCTTCTCTGTGTAAACATACAAAACGTGAATTTGTGAAAACTATGAGGTCATGCGCATGCGTATTACATGTTATATAAAGAATGATGGATTGACAGGCATCAATTTGAGATGTATAATTATCAATATGAATACTGGTGTTTGTGCAAATAACAATAATCAACAATTCATTCATTTGGAGTGTTTTGTATGGAGTGTGAACATTGTACATTAGGCAGAACCTGCAATTTGATAATCTTGAAATTAATGTATGGATTCAGATGGGAAAAATGTATTTGTATTTTAAATGTTATTTATTTACATAATTTTATTTGATGTACCTTTACCCTGCAATTCATTCACCCACCGCTTATGTATATAGCCTATAGACAGAGATGTGATGCCATGTACAGTCTTCAATGATATGCTTAGAATATGAAAACATGAGGCAGTGAAAATGCATGTTAGATCCAGTGTACACAAGACCTCTCTTTCCATCAGAAGATATCCATATATCAGAGTTCTGTCTGATATCCAAAACCAGTCAACATCAACAGCTTGTTACATTAACTTACTCTCCTACCAGCCCAAGAGTCAGCAGGGGGAATACAGAATAAGGCAGGAGACGAAGTGATGGCAAAAATGAGTAGTTTATTGAATAATCTTGAGAGTTCAGTCTATAGGCATGCACGCGAGACATTCAAAACTACAATAGCGGACTACAGGACTGTGTTTGTGGTGCTCAAGATTTTGAGTTTATTGACGCTTCTCCAGCAAAGTGTAGATTTACTGCATCACTACTACGACCAGCGATTGCCAACTTCATTGTTTGTATTCTTGAAGTTGTATTCATCGCTCTGTGGAAGAATGCCTGGCACAATAAGATGAATATTGATCTGCCAGGTGCAGTTCGTGCCTCACGGATCGGTGTTTACCTGGATTACGCTGGAGGTTCTGTGTCCTTTTATGCTGTGTCTGAGACAATGGAGCTCATCCACAAATTCCAGACTAAGTTCTCAGAACCGCTTTATGCTGGGTTTGGTCTTGGATCATCTGTAACTGTGCATGCTGGAGAAGAACTACCGAACATACCACTGAATTCTGAGCTGACCTTTGTCCCAGACCCTGTTGGAAGGGTCAACAGGCCTAGGCAGAATCTGAATCGATATTTTTGTATATCCGTCTTTAATAAAAATGAAAAATCATATTGTATTTATGAACACATTTTATCAGTGGGGCAAGTGAGGCGGTCACTTAACTGAACTGATCATGGTATTCTAAAGATTCTCATCATGTTAGAACCGTGGCAGAGTGGGCAATGCAAGTGCCTGCAACATATAAATAACCATTGACTCAATGGGATACAGGTTTGAATCTTGTCCCGATTGCATTCCTCATCTCTTTCCCCAATGGTTTCCTATTTCTCTTAATATGTCATGTCCTTAAAAGACATTAAAAAGCCCATAATTAAAACAAAATGTTTTCTTTACAGACCCTGTTCTGCATTTTTATTTTATCAATTTTATGGAAAGTCTTGAATAAAATGAAAATCTGTCATTTACTCACCCTCATGTTGTTCAAAACTTATGACTTATTTTCTTTTGTGAAACACAAAAGGAGATATTAGGCAGAATGACAGCCTCAATCACTCTTCACTTTCATTGCATGAAAGTTAATTGTGACCGAGGCTGTCAGCCCCTAACAGTCTCCATAACATGTTTTGGTTTTGTGTTCCATAGAAGAAAGTCACTTGGATTTGAAACAACATAAGTGTAAATTATGACAGAATTTTCAGTTTTGGGTGCACTATACCTCGTGGCTCACTTTGTTAATCAAACAAGATCAAATAATTTATCATTTACCATTTAAGATGTGCATGTGTGTATAAAAGAGGAGACCAGACTGGTTTAAACATCACCATAGGCTAACCTATTCAGGGTAGTCTCTTCTGAATGAAGCTCAGAGTACAGTGCAAAAACTGCAGTCAGTCACATTTAATTTAGTCTGCTATCTGAAGCTTTGTGTTCAGAGAAGACAGAAAATGCATCAGCATCAAGAGGGGTCTGTGTACATTTGAAGTCAGACGTTTACATACACTTAGATTGAAGTCATTAAAACTAATTTTTTAACCACTCCACAGATTTAATATTAGCAAACTATAGTTTTGGCAAGTCGTTTAGGACATCTACTTTGTGCATGACATGAGTCATTTTTCCAACAATTGTTTACAGACAGATTGTTTCACTTTTACTTGTTTCACAAGTATCTATATCCACAGTAAAACAAGTCCTATATCAACATAACCTGAAAGGCTGCTCAGCAAGGAAGAAGCTACTGCTCCAAAACTGCCATAAAAAAGCCACACTACAGTTTGCAAGTGCACATGGGGACAAAGATATTACTTTTTGGAGAAATGTCCTCTGGTCTGATGATTTTTTTTTTTTTTTTTAACTGTTTGGCCATAATGACCATCGTTATGTTTGGAGGCAAAAGGGTGAGGCTTGCAAGCCGAAGAACACCATCCCAACCGTGAAGCATGGGGGGTGGCAGCATCATGTTGTGGGGGTGCTTTGCTGCAGGAGGGACTGGTGTACTTGACAAAATAGATGACATCATGAGGAAGGAAAATTATATGGATATATTGAAGCAACATCTCAAGACATTGCCAGGAAGTTAAAGCTCGGTCACAAATGGGTCTTCCAAATGGATAATGACCCCAAGCATACCTCCAAAATTTTGGTGTCAAAAGGACAACAAAGTCAAGGTATTGGAGTGGCCATCACAAAGCCCTAACCTCAATCCGATAGAGAATTTGTGGGCAGAACTGAAAATGCGTGTGCGAGCAAGGAGTTCTACAAACCTGACTCAAGTTACACCAGTTCTGTCTGGAGGAATGGGCCAAAATTCCAATAACTTATTACAAGAAGCTTGTGGAAGGCTACCCAAAAAGTTTGACCCAAGTTAAACAATTTAAAGGCAATTATACCAAATACGAACAAAGTGTATGTAAACTTCTGACCCACTGGGAATGTGATAAAAGAAATAAAAGCTGAAATAACTCACTCTCTACCATTATTCTGACATTTCACATTCTTAAAATAGTGATCCTAACTGACCTAAAACAGGGAATGTTTTCTAAGATTAAATGTCAGGAATTGTGAAAAACTGAGTTTAAAGTAGTTGGCTAAGGTGTATGTAAACTTCTGACTTCAACTGTATCTTTGTGAGTGATACTAATCATGTGCATTGGACAAACAAATTGATTCAAATCTTCTTATTTAAACTTGTCTGTTTATTGTCCATTTGAATGGTTTTAAGAGGTTTTTAAATCACATCACCCATCACCAAGTAAAGAGAAATATGTACAGGAGAGAAACATCTGTCACTTTATAGCCTTTTTCTTTATACATAGATTAGATGCTTTCAAATGAAAATCCAGGTGCCCCCAAATCAACTGCAAATCTCTATCTTTGAGACATTTATACCCGTTTCAACCCACATTAATTTCCCTCACTCTAAATATAATTTTATGATCTCTTTTTTCTGTCTTTCCCTGACTGTTACTCTGGCCTGGTTTCCTAGAGAACAAGGTCAAGCCTGACATTCTTTAATTACATATTCTCATTAATCTTGTAATTTAAAACAGGACCTCACTTATTCTGTCAACAGTATACAGTCAACTCACAGAGGACAAGTACAGGTAGATCAGGAGCCCTGATTTAGAATATCTGTACCAATTTAAAAAAGCAGGAGATACAATATCACCAACAGAGGGCACCAATCATTATTGGCTAAAAATATACTTTCCTACCCAAAGAAAACAGAAAATCTTAAATAGGCCTATTAATAGGTGACAGGAAATATCCACAACCATCATGCCATCACACAGATCACCATTCACCACTTTTATATCAATTGCAAAAATACCTCAGTCAAATCGGTTCTGTATTTTAAATTATGTAATGAGCCAAAAACAAAAACTGTTGTCATACGTTCGATAATGTAATTTCTAGAAGTCGACCGATATGGGTTTTTTAATGGTCAATGCCGATATCCAAAGAGAAGGGTGGCCAGTAGGCCGATATAATGTCAATATATCACATGATTTAATATAAAAGTAAATGACAAATACATAAATTGGCTAAAAAACAAAACAAAAAAACTTTTATTAAGCATTATGTTTACTCAAACTTGGTAAAAAATTAAAATGGTTAAAAACTAAGATTTTGTGTGTTATGGATGGTAGATAGCAGTTTCTCTTGATTTCTGTTTATTCTTCCCATTTTATTAATGGTTTGCACATAAAGAAATTGTAATACAGTCAGAAGAAGGCAATAACAACCAGCAAACACAAACAGTATGTGCACATTAGTAATCTGATTTTTTCACAAGACCGAATCAAACTTGTATATACAGTGCACAGTCAGTATGACATTTAATTATACTGCAGGTTTGCACACCAGCCTATTTTTATAGTAACACGATGGCACGTTACAACAAAAACTGTGATTAGTCATTTACATGTCTCAGACGCTCCTTAACGTGCAAGCAGGCGATTTTCGGTGTCATTGCAGCTTAAGAAACTAATCGGCCAAACAGGAAAATGTAAAAATAATTTAATAGCTGATCATTTAAAAATATCAAATATCGGCCGATTTACCAGCCTCTGCGATATATCGGTCGACCACTAGTAATTTGGAATGTTTGTTAGATGCATTACAATTCAAACAATATGATAATATCACTGTTAGTTGAATTTCAGATTTGAACACCCCTAGATCTGGAATTTAGGTCTGTTTCGATTTCTGTGCGTTCAAGTTCTGAATTTGTTGTTGTAAAATGGCTTGGTGTATTGTGGGATTCAGTGCTGCTGTTGTTAAGGTGACTATACCTCTGAGAGTGCACTAAACACCTTTAATGTAGTACACACTGATATCTTCTTTGTTACGCATAAAAAGAACACCTTCATCCATGTCTGGTCTACAGTCCATCCAACATATCCACCTCTTGTCTATCTCATGTCTACTAAATTATAAGAAGAAAAAAAAAAAAAAAGCTACCCCCTGTAAATATACACAATGGATAGTTGGAAAGGTTGTCACCATAGAGACACAACAAACAGCCAATATTTGGTATATAAGTAACAACAAGCAATAACCAGTTTATTAAAAACCATTCATTTTCACTTGATTTCCTCACCTAAATTCAGCTAATAATTTAGTTTTAAAAAATAAAGAATGAAAGCCTCTGTGATAATCAGGCGCATCAACACATGTTGTAGCCATAATGAATCTACCCACTAGTCAGAGTATCACAGTTGTGCCACTCGTGTGTAGCGTATACGCGGTGCAAGGAGAGGTTTAACTAAATGAAAAGCTGCCTCCGTTTTTATTGTTTTTAGACATTTTTAAAAGTTTTTGCAAAATGTCAAGCTCATATAACCTGGATCCACCATAAATGTACCTAAATCTCTATGGACTCCATCAGCTTGAACCCAAACCAGCATTCTGAGATCATACTGTACCTTAAAACAAATTACACATGCACACACACACACACACACAAACACAGCAGCCTCCACCAAATATACTCAGACACCACAATGTTTCAGCTGGAGTTGAAAGTGTCTAAATCCAGAGTAGTGTCCGATACAGCTACAGCACCCGCTGTCCATTAATTATGACATCATCAAACTCCTC
This sequence comes from Myxocyprinus asiaticus, assembly GCF_019703515.2. Classification (NCBI taxonomy): domain Eukaryota; kingdom Metazoa; phylum Chordata; class Actinopteri; order Cypriniformes; family Catostomidae; genus Myxocyprinus; species Myxocyprinus asiaticus. The sequence continues at coordinate 33,324,751 of NC_059347.1, forward strand.
CTGCGAACAGTACAGAGAAACAATGAGCACAGAAACAAACATTTTTTTTTTTTACAGTGGTGGAGTGTTGGTGAAGGTGTTGATTTGTCTCTAACCTCCTCACTCTCTCTGTACTCCTCTTCCTCTTCATCCTCCTGCGTGTATGTGGCCCCGCTGGCACTAAGTAGGGCCTGCACCTCTTTGTTAGGTCTGTAGAGGGCACAATAGAGTGGGGTGTGGCCTGCATAAGAGCGCTGATTCACCACTGCACCAGCACTCAATAGTAACTCCACTACCGCAGACCTCTGACCTTCTACCGCCCAGTGCAATGGAGACCGACCTGACCCTAAATCCTATGAATAAAATCCAAGAGAATTACCGATTAACCAAGATAAAACACCAATAAGAAATCTGAACTATTAATAAGTTATCATATGACTAAAGAGGGAACTTGTATTCTGTTATCAAAAGTGGCTTTATTTTTAGTGTAATGGTATCAGCCTCTTACCGGCTGATTGGAATCTGCCCCTGCCTCCAGCAGCATTCTGATGATGTCACAATTGCCCTTCAGCACGGCCAGGTGCAGTGCACTCACACCTTAAAGAGAGATGGAGAGTGAAGTAGTCATTAGAAAAGAGAGAAAGGAATATTGATAAAGATGATGAGATAAACAATATAAACCAAGAGAGCCAAAACAAGTTTTTTAGTATATTTGGGTTTGTACCTGCATAATTGGTGACGTTCAAGTGCTCTAGAGGGGTCAGTGTGCAGCTGGTCAACTCTCTCACACACTCTGTGCGAAGCTCTCTTACAGCCAGGTGTAAAGGTGTGTTACCGCCCCTCTCTTGGAGCTCTGCACTGGCCCCACTCCACAAAAGCGCCCGAACACACTCACTTCGGTCTACAATGACTGCTAAATGTAGAGCGGTCTGGCCGAAGAAATAAGAATTACGTTTAAAGGGATAGTTCAACCAAAAAGGAAAACTCTCTCATCATTTACTCACCCTCATGTCATCCCAGATGTGTATGACTTTATTTCTTCTACTGAATACAAACAAAGACTTTTAGAAGAGTATCTCAGCTCTGTAGGTCCATACAACAAAAGTGAATGGGTACCAAAATTTTGAAGCTCTAAAAAGCACATAAAGGCTGCATAAAAGTAATCCATACAACTCCAGTGGTTCAATCCATTTCTTCAGAAGCGATATAATCTGATCAGAGTTGAGATATTCTTCTAAAATCTTTGTGTTCTGCAGAAGAAAGAGAGTCATACACATCTGGGATGGCATGAGGGGTTGTAAATGATGAGAGAATTTTCATTTTCGGGTGGACTATCCCTTTAAAAAGTTGAATGGATAGGTAACACATACAGACTGTGCCATTTACCTGTCCCAAGTCGTTTTGGATGTCCAGGTATGGAGTCCATCTATTGTCCACAGCAATTTCTTCAAGCAGGTACTGAACAAAGCCCCATTGCTCGTGAATCAGCGCCAAATGGAGAACCCTGAGAAACAATTAGAGCGCAAACAGTCAGTCCAGGAAAACCCAATGGCCTTCCAGTTGAAACTGGCACAAAAGTACATGCATTCAAGGAATACCTGTCCAGGTGAACAGAAAAACTGCAGAGACTTACGTGTCACCATCCTCTGACAGAAAGTTGAGCGTGTTGAAGAACTCTTCCCTCCGCTGCCGACCCTCCTCAGAGTTTGACACTGCCAGTCTATCTGTACCTGCAGGCTCGCTCAGGATCATTGAACCGATCCCGTCTAAGAGACTCCCTACGACCGCATCGTCATTAATCGAGTCCCCGATGGCTGAATCGAGCCTCTCTCCGCCGCCAATTGAAAAACAACCCACAGACGTCTTGTTTTCGAGCTCACCTGACGGAGCAGGTGTCCATATCTGCTCGGCCTCGGCGTAAGTAGTAAAAGAACCCTCAAAACCGAGTCCGACTCCGCTTAAAGAGTCCAGCCCGCTGTCACACCAGTCCTCCGGTACAGAGTCCATGCCCCCCCGTTTCTCCATCGCGTAGTTCGGTCCAGGCCGTGCATTCTGTCTCTGAGATTCGTCGTGAAGAGCTTGCGACCCCTCCATTTATATCTGAATCGGCCGTTGTTATGATGTCACCCGTAACAAGAAAAACTGGCTTTGCTAACAAACAACTAACTAATCGACAAGACGGTGCACCGATTTCGCTTCTATCCAGACAAATTCGGTGTGACACTATTGATGTTTTCAGGGGAAGAAAATAAGCTTTTTCTGGACGAATTCCCAAACAACAGCGGCACGCGCTGCTGCACAAGCCTCAGATTCCCTCCATGTCCGGAGCATTATACGACTACAAATTGCTCACCTCGTGAGCCGCTTGCTGTAGTCCACTTTGCCCAGAAAAGGCCGTGTGGCTGCGTAGGTGTTTTCCTGGGGAATTCCCAAAGCCACTCTTGTAACCAGACACCATGGAGCACACACGCACTGCGCATGCGTTCGGATCATCGTCCCAGCCAAAAGAAGACGCGCATGCGTTATGCGCGCTTGATCGTCCCTGCTGCCTTATGGCCATTACTTAGGCTACAACAGTGAAAGTTTGGAAAGGCCGAGGTCGTTGTGCTCAAATATAACAGTAGCTATAAACTCATCCTTTAAGTCATTTTTATTGGAAATTCTTTCCGGAACAATTCTAAAGCATGCTATCTTTTGTTGTCCCATCGAAGTGCCCTGCACTTACTTTCTTTGGGAATTCCACACTGTAGGTTTATTGGGGAATTTGAAATCATTTGAAGGAAAAAAAAAAAAAAGTGAGAAAAAAATGATCAGCTGTCATCAAAAACGGGGCGCAGAAACAGCATTGCCTTTTGTTACAACACTGAATTTTATTTTTAGCACGATTGATTTGCTGTTTGGGCGTGTTAGATTGAGGAGTTACCACTTAATATCTAGATTTAACATTGTTTACATCTTTTATCGTTTACTGCTTTGAAAGGTAAAGTCCTCGCTTTTTTCATAGATGCAGCTTTGGAAAGACAGTGAGTGGCATTTTAATCAGACACCAGGTGGCAGTGTAAATTTCTTTTCTTATCTTTGTTCTCTCTGGTAAACAAAGAAATTAATCCTCACCAATTGACAAGGTGATGTCATTGTTCATGACTTTTATGTCAAAAATTATTATTATTATTATTATTATTTTTACAGTAATCTGCACTAAAATATGTTTTAAGTGTTCATTCATTGAAATTTAATTCTGTTTGATATTTTATTTTAAAACAGTTATTGTTAGGTGACATTGGTTTTATGTTGGGAAATAATATATATATATATAAACAAAAAAACTGAAATATCTTGCTTGCATAAGTATTCAACCCCTGTGCTGTGGAAGCTGCCAGGTTACACCGATGAAAGAAATTGCCCTAACTATTGGCATCCACCTGTGAATCATTAAAGTTGCAGTCACATTTACTGGATAAAAAAACCCATTATTGAAGGATCATTGGTCAGGCTGTGAATCTGAAGGAAAATTAAGACCAAAGAGCATTTCACAGAAGTTAGAGATAAAGTAATAAAAATGTATAGATTAGGGAAAGGGTACAAAATAATATTCAAATGTTTGGATATCCCAGTGAGCATAGTTGAATCAATAATCAGGAAGTGGAAGCTGCACCACACCACCCAGGCACTGCCAAGAAAAGGCCGTCCCTCAAAACTCAGCGCTCTAACAAAAAGGATACTTGTGAGAGAAGCCACAGAGAGGCCAACAGTCACTTTGAAGAAGCTACAGAGTTCAGTGGCTGGGAGTGGAGTAATGGTGCACCAGTCAACCATATCAAGAGCACTGCATAACGCTGGCCTGTATGGGAAGGTGGCAAGAAAGAAGCCATTACTCAAAAAGTACCATCTGAAAGCACTTCTGGAGTTTCCCAGAAAGCATGTGAGTGACCCAGCTGCGATGTGGTAGAAGGTTTTGTAGTCAGATGAGACCAAGATAGAGCTTTTTGGCCAAAACTCAAAGCGCTATGTGTGGCGCAAACCTAACACTCCCTATGTCTCAAGACACACCATCCCTACAATGAAGTATGGTGGTGGCAGCATCATGCTGTGGGGATGCTTCTCATGAGCAGGGACTGGGCATCTTGTTAGAATTGAAGGAAGAATGGATGGAGCAAAATATAGGGAAATACTGCAAGAGAACCTGCTTCAGTCTGCTAAAAAACTGAAGCTTGGGAGGAAATTCACATTTCAGCAGGACAATGATCCCAAGCTCAAGGCCAAAGCAACGAGTGGCTCACGAACAAAAAGATAAATGTCCTACAGTGGCCCAGTCAAAGTCCTGATCTCAATCCTATTGAGAATCTGTAGCACTATTTGAAAATTGCAGTCCACAAGTGTCACCCAACCAACCTGAACAACCTGGAGAAAATCTGCTGAGAAGAATGGGCCAAAATCACTTAGTCACTGTGTGCAAAGCTGGTGCATATGTACCCCAAAAGACTTAAAGCAGTTATTGCAGCAAAAGGTGGCTCGACCAAATATTAATGTGTGGGGGTTGAATACTTATGCAAGCAAGATATTTCAGTTTTTTTTCATAAAAATATTTCCCAACAAAAAAAAAGTCAACTTACAATAATTGATTTTGAGTTTCAGTGTTTTAAAATAAAATATCAATCAGAATGAAATTTCAAGAATTGGTCAGGGGTCTGAATACTTTTGCAAGGCACAGTATATATATATATATATACACACACAGATTTAGCTGTTTCAGAAGGAAATTGGTACTTAAATTTACCAAAATGACATTCAGCTGATCATAAAGTATAGTCAGGACATTACAAACAGCACCATCACTATCTGGAAAAAGTCATTTTTGATCAGATCTAGACAGGCCCCATTTCCAGCAGCCATCACTTCAACACCTTATCCTTGAGTAAGCATGCTAAATGGCTAATTTGGTACTAGAAAAATCACTTGTCATTATATCAAACACAGTTGAAAGCTATTTGGTTTGTTAAATGAAGCTTAATATTGTCTTTGTGTTTGAGTTGCCACAGTATGCAAAGACTGGCATGTCTTAAGGTCAATATTAAGTCAAAAATGGCAAAAAAAAAAAAAAAAAGAAACAGCTTTCTCTAGAAACTCAGTCAATTGTTTTTGTAATGATGTTGGCTGCTGACAATGACAAAGATGAAGAACCCAAGTGCAGTTTATTTACAAAAGTGAATGCCCTAACTATACATGTGAACTAAACATAAACCTGACTTGACATAAACGTGGCCTGACATAAACATCTATACTCACATTCAATACTTGACCAAGACACAATGGAAAACATGAGGCTTAAATACATGGACATGGGGGAACATAAACCAGTGAACAAACAGAACTGATAACAAGATAATTAAACAATAAACCAATGAAAACATGACACATGAACATGGAGGGAAAACAGAAATCACATGACAAGGGAAACAGGAACTAAACATTTCAAAATAAAAGACATGAAATCAACAAAATACACATGACATATCCCCCCCACTAAGGGGTGGCTCCCGACACCCCAACACAAACAAAACACGTAAAACATAACATAAATTCAAAGTTCTGTAGGGAGCTTGTCTTGAGGTGTGGGGCGTGGCAGAGTCCATGGAGGGTGGAGCCATGAGAGGCTCGAGGGGCAGAGCCATGGAAGGTGGAGCCCGGAGAGTAGACGAAGACTCGAAAGGCCAGGGTGGAGCCGATGGTAGGGAGGACCAAGGCGGTGCTAGAGGCTCGGAGGAGCAAGGCGGAGCTGGGGGATTGGAAGACTGAGGTGGAGCCGGTGGGACTGAGGACCAAGGTGGAGCCATAGGGAAGGAGGTCCCTGGTGGAGCTGACAGATCGGAGGGACGAGGCACAGCCAGAGGATCGGAGAGCCAAAGCGGAGCCAGGTGACCAACAGACCAAGGAGGAGCCGGAGGGACGAGGGACCCTGGCAAAGCCGACAGGCTGAAGGACCACAGTGGAGCCGAGGGAACGCAGAGCTGAGGCAATGTCGAGGGACTGACAGGCCAAGGCGAAGTCCAGGGCTCGGAGGGTCCAGGCGGGGTCGGAAGGCCGAAAGTTCCCCTTGCCTGCTCAGGAGAACGAAGGGTGGGTATAAGGGTGGGAACCATCTCCAGGTCCAACTGCTCAGGTGTGGCTGTGACATGGCATGGAGCAGGCTGAGGCGTTGCTGTGACGTGGCATGGAGCAAAAGATGGCGCTAGCTCAGCGACCATGACTAGAAACTCTGGCTTGGCGGCCATGACGTGGACCTCCGGCTCGGCGGCGGCCAAGTCGTGGACCTCCGGCTCGGCGGCGGCCAAGTCGTGGACCTCCGGCTCGGCATCCGCCTCCCCCACAGTGAACATGGAACCAATGATCTGCAGGGCGAGGTCGATATACTGAGCGAGGGTAAGGGTACTCTTACAGCCTGGCATCAGAATGGAGATTGGCTCACTCAGTCCAAACCAGAAACAGTCTTTGAGTGCAACCTCATTAAAGTCCACCTGGATGGCCAGATCGCAAAAGTCCTCCACATAGTCCTCCAGGGGACGATTCCCCTGACGTAGGCACAGAAGCCGAACTGCTGGGTTCATGGTTCGGTCAAGTATTCTGTAACGTGTGCTGGCACTGGCAATGACGAAGATGACATGAAGATGAAGAACCCAAGTGCAGTTTATTTACAATAGTGAATGCCCTAACTATACACGTGAACTAAACATAAACATGAACTTGACATAAACCTGACTTGATATAAACTTGGCTTGACATAAACATGGCCTGACATAAACAACTATACTCACATTCAATACTTGACCAAGACACGATGGAAAACATGAGGCTTAAATACATGGACATGGGGGAACATAAACCAATGAACAAACAGAACTGATAACAAGATAATTAAACAATAAACCAATGAAAACATGACACATGAACATGGAGGGAAAACAGAAATCACATGACAAGGGGGACAGGAACTAAACATTTCAAAATAAAAGACATGAATCAACAAAATACACATGACAGTTTTGAGGAATGAAGGCTATACAATGCTTGAAATTGCCAAAAAACTGAATATTTCATACAAAGGTGTACACTACAGTCTTCAAAGACAAAGGATAACTGGCTCTAACAAGGACAGAACGAGATGTGGAAGGCCAAATGTACAACTAAACAAGAGGATAAGTACATCATTGTCTCTAGTTTGAGAAATAGATGCCTCACATGTCCTCAGCTGACAGCTTCATTGAATTCTACCCACTCAATACCAGTTTCATGTACAACAGTAAAGAGAAGACTCAGGAGTGTAGGCCTTATGGGAAGAATTGCAAAGAAAAAGCCACTTTTGAAACAGAAAATCAAAAAGAAAAGGTTAGTGTTGGCAAAGAAACAGACATTGGACAACAGATAATTGGAAAAGAGTGTTATGGATCTTAACCCTATTGAGCTTTTGTGGGATCAGCTAGACTGTAAGGTGCGTGAGAAGTGCCCGACAAGACTATAGGAAGTGTGGGGTAAAATGTCACCTGAGTATCTGGACAAACTGACAGCTAGAATGCCAAGGATCTGCAAAGCTGTCATTGCTGCACGTGGAGGATTTTTTGATGAGAACTCTTTGAAATAATTTAAGTTCTGAATATTTTTTCAAATTGTAATAGTAATTTTTCATGTTATTAATGTCCTGACTATACCTTGTGATCAGCTGAATGCAACTTTGGTGAATAAAAGTATCAATCTCTTTCCATAAGAACAAAATCTGTATATTATTCCAAAATTTTGGCCGCCAGTGTGTATATATTTATATGTGTGTGTATATATACACTGCTCAAAAAAATTAAGGGAACACTTAAATCACACATTAGATCTCGATGAACGAAATATATATTGAAGATCAAATCTTTACTGTACATTGTGTAATTAGTTCTCAACAAAATTACGTAACAACAGTCAAAACCAAAATCACCAACCGAATGAGGGCTGGATTCAAACTCACACCGAAAATCAAAGTAAACAATTGAAATCACAGACTGTTCCAACTTGGGTAAATTTCATCACGGCAACTCATAATGTGACTCAGTAGTGTGTATGGGCCCCACGTGCCAGTATGCACTCCTGACAACGTCTGGGCATGCTCCTGATGAGACGGCAGATGGTGTCCTGGGGGATCTCCTCCCAGACCTGGATCAGGGCATCAGTGAGCTCCTGGACAGTATGTGGCGCTACTTGGCGGCGTTGGATGCACCAATACATAACGTCCCAAAGGATCTCAATTGGATTTATGTCTGGGGAACGTGAGTGCCAGTCAATGGCATCAGTGCCTTCATCATCCAGGAACTGCCTACACACTCTGGCCACATGAGGCCGGGCATTGTCCTGCACCAGGAGGAACCCAGGGCCCACTGCACCAGCGTAAGTTCTGACGATGGGTCTGAGGATTTCACAGCAGTCCGGGTACCATTGGCTAGCATGTGGAGGTCTGTACGACCCTCCAAGGATATGCCTCCCCAGACCATCACTGACCCATCACCAAACCGGTCATGCTGGATGATGTTGCAGGCAGCATAATGTTCACCACGGCGTCTCCAGACTCTTTCACGTCTGTCACATGTGCTCAGTGTGAACCTGCTCTCATCTGTGAAGAGAACGTGGCGGCAATGGCGGACCTGCCAATTCTGGTGTTCTCTGGCGAATGCCAATCGAGCTGCACAGTGCTGGGCTGTAAGCACAGGTCCCACTAGAGGACGTCAGGCCCTCATGCCACCCTCATGGAGTCTGTTTCTGACAGTTTGGTCAGAAACATGCACACCAGTAGCCCAATGGAGGTCATTTTGTAGGGCTCTGGCAGTGCTCCTCCTGTTCCTCCTCGCACAAAGGAGCAGATACCGGTCCTGCTGCTGGGTTAATGTTCTATGGCCCTGTCCAGCTCTCCTCGTGTAACGGCCTGTCTCTTGGTATCTCCTCCATGCTCTTGAGACTGTACTGGGAGACACAGCAAACCTTCTTGTGAAGGCACGTATGGATGTGCCATCCTGGAGGAGCCGGACTACCTGTGCAACCTGAATGGGCTGCAGGTGCCACCTCATGCTACCAGTAGTGACAAGGACACTAGCAAAATGCGAAACTAGAGAAGAATCAGTCAGGAAGGATAAGGAGAGAGCAATTGTCTGTGGCCACCATCTGCAAAACCATTCCCTTTTTGGGGGTTGTCTTGCTTTTGCCTCTCCAGTGCACCTGTTGTCACTTTTATTTGCACCAAAACAGATGACATTGATTCACAATCGCTTAGGCTTCCTAACTGGACAGATTGATATCCCTGAAGTTTAACTGACTTGGTATTATACTGTGATGATTACGTGTTCCTTTAATTTTGCCAAGTGTTCACATGTACACAAGGAATTTCTTTGGTGATAGGAAAAACAAAGGAACAGAACATTTCAGTGAGACACAGACATACAAGTAATAGGGCATATAACAGAATGGCATATGTACATGTGCAAGTGGTAATGTATGTGCAAGGTAGGGGTTTGTACATTTATTGAATTAAATATTTAAATGTACATATGTACATGAGATATGTATTTAAATTATTGTACAGGCTTGTAGTTCCAGCTCTGCTTCATTGGTCCATCTCTTTACAGTCCTTACTACAGGCTTAGCTGATTTTAGTTTCTGCTTGTAGGTCGGGAGAAGATGAACCAGACCTTGATCGGAGTGTCCTAAAACTGCACGTGGGATTGAGCGATATGCATCCTTTACAGTGGTGTAGAAGTGGTCCAATATATTTCTTTCTCTGGTGGGGCATGTGATGTGTTGTTTATATTTTGGGAGTTCACGGGTGAGGTTAGCTTTATTAAAATCTCCCAGAATAATGATAAGAGAGTCCTTTTTTAAGAGAGATAAGAGAGGCTGTTGTTGTTCCTAACCAAGAAATGAACTGAAAAAAATAGTTTGAGGCAAGGACATATTTTTTTCTGTCCTGAGTTAAAATGTCTTAATCATAAGTCACAAGTGCCACTGTACATCGAGGGAGGGATGATTCAGAGTGACTCTGCATCTAAATGGAGTGATGCAAGAAAGAGTCATTGGATGTATAAAGGAGAGGTGTTTTGAAGGTTAGTGTGGGGTGTTATTGGGATTTGAATGGATTGTTGACAGAGAGGAGCTTAATAAAGTTCTTCTCTCTCCCACGGTCTATCTCTTTCTATAGCTTTCTGTGTATATTGCATATCTGCATTGCATTTTTTTGTTCAGGAGGAATGACTCCTTATGCCTTATAAGAAACCCGCTCCCTTACCCATTCATCTCCTTTAAGGAGAGAGAGAATGAGTGTAAAAAACAAATTATGGTTGAATCTGACAAAAACATGTCCAGGACACAATTCACCGCAAAATCAAAAGTAATATAAGAAATGAAATTTTTCATCAAGGAAATGAAGCCTATTTTTTGCACACATAGTGATAAAAAATAAATACGTATTGTATACCTTAAATGCACTAGAAAAAGTCATTTTGTATAAAAGCGTCTTCCAAATGCATATATGTAAATGTAAATAAATGATGGCAGCATACAGTATAATATCATAATACTTTACTGAAAAATACAAACTGTTTAATTATTTCCCCCATTAGAATAATCAATTGTTGTTGTTTTTTGTTTTGCTTTTTTGTTTTTTTATGATAATGACAACATGGGGGAAATGTTTGATTGTCATAAAAATAATATGAATGGCCTTTTTAATAGGCTTTGAGCAAACAACAATTTCTTATTTCTTTCTTTAAATTTTAAGGTGAAATATGACCTGGACATGTTCTTGACTGGTTCTGAGACATTCATCCTGATAGACAAGTTTTTAACTTTGATTTAATATATTGTTATCTGTTCTCCCCACCCATATTCAAATACCCATGTCCTTTGTTCTACTGCTCTGTCAGTTGTTCATTGCTTGTGTCCTGCTGCCTGTGATCCCTGGGCTTTCTACTCTCTGTACTGTACTGTAATCTCTGTTAGTTTGCAGTGTTCTCTGTGCAGTCCTTTGTGCTGTGGACTGTACTATGATAGATTTTTGCAGCCTCTGTCGAGAGCAATTAGAAAATAAGATTAGCATTGCACTTAATTTATGCAGCCTATACAGAGACCACCTATTGATCTCAGTATGGCACTGTTTGCCTCAGGTATTCCTGAGAAAAGTATGACAGATATTTGAAAGAGAAATATGAAATATGAAAGAAAATCCACATATTATCTGGGTATTTATCAGTATTCAATGTGTAAATGTGTGGAAGTGTTTGTGTTCAAACATCTTTAATTCCTAGCCTGACTGCATGCCATTCAAGGATGTGTGCTGGGGGGAAATGTGTGGAAAAAAAAATGCAGGGGCTTCTTGGATTGTGAAGGTCTGTGTATTGTGTGTGTGTGTGTGAATAGGAGAGAGAGAGAAAGATGGAGGGGTTGGGTGGTATAGGTATTATCCTGTCTTGTTTAAGTTTTACTGATTATTAAAAAGGGAGGATGGAGCTGAAGGAGAATCCCTCTCGAGGGGTGGGGCTGGGGTTTGACTGGACGGGAGGTTGAGAAGGGGAGTGCTGAGCTTCTGCTGCCACTGCACTTTTCCCTGGTCATTCCTCAAGACACATACACACACGCAACAACCCCCCCCCCCCCCCCCACACACACACACACACCCTCACTATAAAGAGTCTCCTGATCTCAGTAACACTCTCTGTAATGTATTAACTCTGAACCTGCACTGCAGAGTACTGCACTGCGCTGTACTGAATTAACATTCTCACACACACTAGAAAAATAAAGTCTACTTACAAAATTGCAAGCCTTTCCCTGTAACTAGGGAATTGTGTGTAGAATACACTAAAGGGCTTGTTTATAAATAAAATTTGCATCAAATATCATTTTGTTGGCTTGTTTAAGGCATAAAAAAGCCTCTGGACTTTAAATAGTGAGGAGAGGAATATTAGCACACAGCTCACACAGATTCCATCACAGTACTGCAAACACCCTCTTTGTAGGCTGCAATCACCACACTGTAAAAAATGTAACGTAAAATCAACAGTAACTTACTGGCAACAAATAGCCAGCAAGCTGCTGTATTCCATACCATAGTAAAATAAATGTAAAACTACAGTAGTTTACAGCATATTGTATAATGATTTACAGTATGTGCTGTACAGTAAAATTAATTACAGTTGTTATTTGTATGATGTACATTAAAATTACAGTAATTGTTAGTATGTTGAATATTAAATTGCAGTGTCCATACCATAGAACTAATCACAGTAAGCACAGTTTTAGCGTACAGTTAGAGTAACTAACTTCTTTCTATTACAAGTTGTAAAACATTTTTTACAATTGAGTCCTTTTTGAAAACAGAACATTTATTATACAATAGTACACTCAAATATCACATACATGTTACTCATAAAGGTATATCACCTAAAAGTACATTCAAAATTTTCAGTATTAAGTTCACCAGATGTCCAAATGACAGAAAGAATGACTGCTGGGGGCAGTGCTGGCTCAGCGGTTAAGGCTCTGGATTACTGATTGGAAGATTAGGGGGTTCAAGCCCCAGCACTGCCAAGATGCCACTGTTGGGCCCCTGAGCAAGGCCCTTGACCCTATCTGCTCCAGGGGTGCCATATCATGGCTGACCCTGCACTCTGACCCCAGCTTAGCTGGGATATGTGAAAAAAAAAAATAATAATTTCACTGTATATGTGCAAACATATAATGTGTGATAAAAAAATAAATAAAGAACACTCTCCAATCCTTTGCCTGTCTAGACCTAGAGAACAAAAATCAATTCATATCATAACTTCAGTCTTGTTTTTATATCAACATGGCATTTAAGCTACAAGGGAGATGATACAGGTTTTGCATCATTCAGAAAGGACTGAGGCAGAAGTTACTTGCATACATACTGAATACATTTCTGAGCAAAACATTTACACATGCTATATTTGTACATAATATAACTTTATTTTAGATGGACGGGTCAAATAAAGTGGCCGGTATAACGAGTTGTGCACGTTCAACCAGTGTAAATACAAGGTCATTTGGTTACTTAGTACTTCAAAACTTGTAAGTGCTTATTTCAGTACTAAATAGAATGGCCGTTATAACTAGTGGTCGACCGGTATGGGTTTTTTAATGGCCAATGCCAGTATCCAAAGAGTAGGGTGGCCGATAGGCCAACACAATGCTGATATATCACACAATTTAATATAGTAAATAACATAAATATAAAATTGCTACAAAATTTAATAAACTATTATTTAGCACTACATTTACTTTTGATAATAGATCACTGAATAATACCACATATTTCCCCTCTAAATTGTGTATGTTGGCCTACAGGTTTGAGATTAGGCCAGTTTTCATGCAATTTAACAGTAAATTACTGTAATTATTACCCGCTCATTTTTTCCTAAAGAATACAGCTCAGTTTGACAGTAACATACTGTAAACAGTTTCTACAGTAAGTTGCAGTTGGAAATACAGCAATAATACTGTCAAAACAACAAAAATCATTTACAGTGCATTTTTTCATTTAACATCCTGATCTATGTGTGTGTGGGTCATGTTTGCCTACAAATGTTCTCGTAAGGGTTGTAAAACCTACAATCACCTTCATTGTGGGGACCAGCAAACAGTCCCAATGAAGAAAACGGCTTTATAAACATACTACATAATGCCTCAGTGACAATGTAGAAAAATTCAGTTTTTCACAGGGTTTTTGTGATGGTTAGGTTAAGGGGATAGAAAATATCAAATTTTATACTAAGAGCTAAATCATACCTCAGAAGAAAAACTATAGAAGACAATGGAAATGATAGAAAAACAAACATGTGTATTTGTTTGTGTGACTAGTTATCCGCATCACTTAGCTGTTGCTTACCTGTTAAGTAACATTAAACTGAATCTTTAGGATGATATATAAAATTTCCAGTATTAGTTGTACAAAATTGGTGATAGTTAGACATTCTCGGTTTCAGTTTCATGTCTTTTAGTTGTAGATGTGCAGTGTTTTCACATAAGCATAAACATTGTGTTATTTGGATGATGTAGCCCGTATTTCTCTTAGTGAGATAAGGTGAGCTGTATTTGTGTTATGTAACTATTCCAGCTGCTTTTATACCTGACTGCTCCCATCCTCATAATTCGCCATCTTGTGCTCTCTCCCTCCTTTTCTCCTTTGCCTTGCTCTATTACACACACACAAATTGCATGTCTCCTTTACACACACACCTTCTGAGCATCTGATGTTTTTCTGCAGTTCACCTTCGCCCTCTCATTTACGTGGACACACACTCTCATTCTCTCACTCCCATCCAGGACCTTAGTAGAGCAGTTTATTTCAGTCCATGTATAACAGACTAAAACTATATTAATCTAAATGTTAGCCTTACTTTATCTCAGCAGTATTTTACAAGTCCATTGCAAGTTTTAATAGAATCTCACCTCACATCAATCCTAGTTTATCCTCGAACATCAAGATCCTAATGTTGTCTTCACAGTAACTTTTATGTATAATACAGTACTGTATAGAAGTTCAATGAAGAGCAATTGAAAATAAACACATTTCTCTTCTGTGACCTTTTAATTATAAAGGTTCTCTGAAAACAGAGGTGACCTAATTAGGGCTGATGATGCGCAACACATCACAGTCCACTAGTGCTTCACTCTTCAACAATCTGTCCTGTCACAGCATAGCTCAAAACACTGACTGTACCATGGTAGCAACTCTCTATCTCCATGTTACCCTTACCAGTGTCTTTGCAGTGTGCTTGGGGGTTAATGTCAGTGTTGCCAATTTGGGCAATTTATTACCAAATTCTGTGACTTTCTTATAGTTGCTGCGACTTGATGCCTTGCAAAAAATAGCTACTTTGGCTGTATTTACATAAATGATTTTTTTTGGTTTATTTTTTTGCAGTTTTGGGCAATTCATTATTAAACACACACGCAAAGTTATACTGTGTGATAAGAAGTCAGATCTAACAAAACATGCATTGACCACCAAGCACATCGTGATTGCAAAACCCTTTTCCGATCTGAGGCAGGTGCATATGTACTCATTTGCATCACCTTGGAAATTGTCTGTAGCTGAAACTGAATGTACCTTAGCCCTTTACAGTGCTGAACATAGATCAGTCAATTTACCACTTAGAAGATTTATGTAAAGCCTATTTTAATGCTGCTGCCGTCAAATTAAACACTTTATCAATGAACTTGTTTTATGCCCCTTTTTTATGCTTTTTATAATATACACATACATACGTAGTCCTTTATATAGTGTGTTTTCTTAAAAATCGAGACTTTTGAGGGTAGTTCTGGAAGTTTTTAAAGGAGTTTGGCAACACTGGTCAATGTCTGTTTATCTTTGTGTGCTGTCATACTTGCCAAAAGAGCCTCTGCATGTGCAGGTTATTTTGTGCCACTGATAAATTAATCTAGCACTGAACAGATAAGCTGATCTACAGGGAACTGGTTCACACCAGCAGAGAAAGAAGTTGAGTGGTAAGGTTTTTATACGGACTTTTTGGGTGTATGGACATTTAGGGAGAATTCACAGGTCTGATAAACAAAGCATTTCTGCACATTTACCATTAAGAATTCACTGACGGAATCACTCACACATAATTAAGCAACTGTGTTAATTGAACGTAAATGTATGTTGGCATTTGTGCTTGTGTTGTTGGGTGTATGTCTTTGCCTCGAGATTTCTTTCTGAATGTCAGAACATCTTTACTGTCACTCTATCTATCATCTCTCTCTAACTCATTCTCTCTCTCTCGCCCTCTCTTTTTTCTTTCTTTTTCACATGACTCATGTAATTAATTCATTTAAAAACATCTGGTTCTACTGATCATATACAGCTGGGCAGAGACTCTAACTCTGCCTTTATTTGGTGCAGATCTAAATACATTCTAACAACAGTGTAAACATAATGAAATACATTGCCAGTCTAAGTACATTTTCATTACTTTTTGGTTCTTTATTTGTATGAAGTACACATCTTTCTGGTGTTTGTATTCTGATCAAGTAAACTGCACTGTGAAAAGTGATAACCTGTAATTGTTATTTGAAGCTTTTTCTACCTGATATACAGGGTTGGGAGGGTTACTTTTGAAATGTATTCCACTACAGATTACAGAATACATGCTGTAAAATGTAATTTGTAACATTCCGTTAGATTACTCAAGGTCAGTAACATATTCTAAATACTTTGGATTACTTCTTCAGCACTGGTAGATTTTTTCACTTGTTTTGATTATAAAAACTCTAACAGTACAGTAAGACAAAATACACATGTTAAAAATACATTCTCTGAAAAACCTAAATTTCTCATGCAGTGTTGTTTCTAAAACAAGATAAATCAACTTGATCTTGTTTTAAGGATTTTTTGATATTTTTACAGGAAAACAATACAAAAATTATTATCAAGAATAAAATTTTTGCCCTAATATTAGAGGTTGTCATGGTTTTATGTGTTTTTGTTCATGTTTTGTGTTAAGGTCTTTTATTTTGGAAGTTTAGTTCCTGTTTTATAGTCATGTGTTCCATGTCATGTTATTTCCTGTTTCCCTGCCAGGTCATGTGATTCCCTGTTTCATGTTACGTGGTCCCCTGGTCATGTGATTTCATGTTTCCCTCCATGTTCATGTGTCTTGCTTTCATTGGTTATTGTCTTGTTACCTTGTTATCAGTTCTGTCTTGTCATTGGTTATCATTGTCATGTTTCTCCCTTGTCCATGTATTTAAGCCTCATGTTTGCCATTGTCCATTGTCAGGTATTGTTAACATTGTGTTGTGTAATGTTGTGTTATTGTTCAAGCCAAGCCAAGCCAAACCAAGCCAACCCAAGTATATTCAAGTCAAGTCAAGTCAAGTCAATGTTCATGTTTATGTTTATGTTTATGTTTTGTTTTATAGTCAAGTTAAATCAAGTTCATGTTTATGTTTTGTTCATGTTTGGATTTACAGTTTTTGGGTTTCATGTTTGTAATAAACTGCGCTTGGGTTCTTCGCATCATCATCGTCTGCCTGTCATTGCCAGCCATCATTACAGAATACCTGACCCGCAAAATGAACCCAGCAGTTCGGCTTATTAATTTACGTTAAGGGAATTGTCCCCTGGAGGAATATGTAGAGGACTTCTGCGCTCTGGCCTGCAGGGTCGACTTTAATGAGATTGCCTTCAAGGACTGTTTCCATTTTGGGCTGAATGAGCCGGTCTGCTCCCTGATGCCTGATGGTTGGAGTACCTACAGCCTAACTCAGTATATCGCCCTTGCCCTACTGATAAGTGTTTCACTGTTCACCGTGGGGGAGGCGGATAATGAGCCAGAGTCCCACGTCACGGCCACCAAGCCAGAGTCCCATATAATGGCCGCCGAGCCAGTGTCCCAAGTCACAGCCGCCGAGCCAGGGTCCCACGTCATTGTCGACGAGCCAGGGTCCCACGTCATGGCCGCCGAGCCAGGGTCCCACATCATGGCCACCGAGCCAGGGTCCCACGTCATGGCCACCGAGCCAGGATCCCACGTCATGGCCGCCGATCCAGGGTCCCACATCATGGTCGCCGAGCCAGGGTCCCACATCATGGTCAATAACGCCTCAGTCTGCTTAATGCCATGTCACAGCCGAACCTCAGTCTGCTCCATGCCATGTCACAGCCAAGCTTCAGTCTGCTCCATGCCCTGTCTCAGCCAAGCCCCAGACTGCTCCATGCCATGTCACAAGCAAGCCTTTGCTCCATGGTCCAGGCCCGCCTCTGCTCCACTGACCTGGCCCGCTTCTGCTTCACTGTCCTGGCCCGCCTCTGCTTCACTGTCCTGGCCCACCTCTGCTCCACGGTCCAGGCCCGCCTTTGCTCCATGGTCCAGGCCCGCCTCTGAACCACGGTCCAGTGCTCACACCTGCCACGGACAACGAGTCAGCATCCATGCCACGTGATTGGATTTACGGTTTTTGGGTTTCACGTTTGTAATAAACTGCACTTGGGTTCTTTTTATCATCATCGTCTGCCTGTCATTGCCAGCCATCATTACAAAGGTCTTACTAGAAAAATAAATTATTTTCTAACGTGAATTTTCTTGATAAAAAAAATATGATTGTGCCTGGTAACGTACATGTAAAATGGCTAGAAATAGCATTTTAGCTTAGCGTAAATCTGACAATTTAGACAGGGTTTATTTCTATTTCTTCTGCTCCAAACTTGCTTCAAACTTACTTCTCTGTCTGCTCGTATGAATGTAAAACACATGAACACATCATAAGAAAATGTTTCACCGCTGTTCAAATGCACTTTGGATCGCACCATTTATATGTACAAATGTTTTCCATCTGAAAGGACTAAATCGTCCTGGTTACTTTCGTAACCTCTGTTCCCTGATGGAGGGAACGAGATGTTGTGTCGATGTAGTGACACTAGTGGTCACTCTTGGAAGCCCCAAACATCTCTGCTTTTTTGAAAAAAGGCCAATGAGAATTGGCGAGTGGATTTGCATGCTACTCCCCCGGACATACGGGTATAAAAGGAGCTGGTATGCAGCCACTCATTCAGGTTTTGTGCTGAGGAGCCAAGACCAGGTCCCGGACATTTCAGCGGGTAGTTCAGCGTTGTGGCAAGAGGGACACAATGTCTCGTTCCCTCCATCAGGGAACGGAGGTTACGAAAGTAACCAGGATGTTCCCTATCAGTCACTCACTCGACGTTGTGTCGATGTAGTGATACTAGGGGTCCCTATACAAAACGCCACAACTAGCTGAACTGTGTTGTGTGAACTGGCGGTGTGTGACAGGCAGACTGCTGTGTGCCTCGTAGCCAGCACACCAGGCCGTCACGTAACCTCCCCCAACGCTCTTATGAGCGTCGAACGGTCCATCAAGAACAAGTCGACTGCCCAACTATAGGGACAGGCTAGCTCAGCCGAGGCCTCTTTTCACTCTCTTTTCTCCCCAAAAAGAGTGGAACTTGTTAACTGACTGGGAGCCATAAGTGTCTGCGTCGGGGGGTGTCCCTCCCAAGGGGAAGACCACAGAGACCACACGGGGGGGGGGGTATTTTGAGTGGAATACGTCACATGGTCTTACCGAGTCTTGTCAGAAGTATGTCATGTGGAGGGGTCCCATGGTAGGTCCTACCCAAAGGGGGAGGAGTTTCTACAAAGCATGGCGACCGGGGGCATAGGGGCCTCTGCCCAAGAAAGGCACAGTTTGCCATTGGGAAACAATTTTGTGGAAGATATCACATGGGGTCACCTTCGGGGAACCAGCACATGTGGAGCACCTACCTCAGTACAAGGGCTCATTAGCGCACATACTGGGCCGGTCAGCGAGTTTCTCCACAAACTCAGCTGCCAGAGGGCTAAGGAGGAAAGTCATCCAGGGATCACAGTCTGTGAACATGACTGGGAGTCAAGAGCACACGTCTTCCCTCAAGGGAGGGGAAAGGCATTTATGCGCAAGCGGTACACACGGCCAGTTGTCCCGGAACTTACTTGCTCGTGCCTGCCAATACACGGGATGAGACCGGCTCAACCCGGAGATTGTAGAACCTCGCAAAGGTGTTGCCCAGCCCGCTGCTCTGCAGATGTCTGCCAAAGAGGCGCTACTGGCCAGGGCCCAGGAGGAATGGGCTTGTAACCCCGCAGGGAGTGGCACGTCCTGAGCCTGATATGCCATCGTGATGGCCTCGATGACCCAGTGGGCGATCCTCTGTTTGGAGACAGCGCTTCCTTTCCGCCGTCCACCAAAGCAAACAAAGAGCTGTTCGGAGCTTCTAAGGCTCTGCGTGCGATCCAAATAGATGCGTAAAGCTCACACCAGACACAGCAACGCCAAGGCCTGAACCTGGGCGGACACCTGGCAAACTGAATCGTGTAGCCGAGTTGGACGGTCCGGGTCAGCCACCGCGACGGGTTGGAAAGTGCGAGCCACGCGTCCAAACTCCGGGCGAGGGGGACCAAGGGAATGATCACGTCGTACTGGCGGGTGGGGCCTCGCAGCAGGCCAGAGCTCGAGAGTGAGATCGGTCGCAGAGCGCAGTTCCTGCATCAATCCCGGGTCAGAACTACCCTCGTGCCGTTGTTTTAGCGCCTTGGCTTGGTGTACTTGCAGGAAAGCCATGGCATGCAGGGCAGAGGTGGCTTGTCCAGCGGCACCGTAGGCTTTAGCTGTCAGGGATGACGTAAACCTACAGGCCCTGGATGGGAGTTTTGGGTGCCCATGGCAGGTGGCGGCACTCTGCAGACACAGGTGCACCACGAGCACCTTATCCACCTGGGGGATCACCGAATACCCCCTGACCGCTCCGCCATTGAGGGTAGTGAGAGCGGGGGAGCTGAAAGACCGGGACCGGGCAGTAAAAGGTGCCTCCCACGATCTTGTCAGCTCCTCATGCACTTCCGGGAAGAAAGGAACAGGGAGCGGGGCATGGCCATGGGTGGCACCCCGAGCCCAGGAACCAATCATCGAGCCGCGAGGGTTCAGGGGAGAGCGGAGGGTTCCACTCTAGCCCGACGCTCGCGGCAGCCCGGGAAAGCATGTCTGTCATTTCCGCATCGGCCAGGGACTGGGCGACCACTCCCGAAGGAGGAAGCCCAGTCGAAGCCTCTGCGTCCGACTGGACAAGCCCACTCTCCGATGCTGCGCTCAATAACTCGTCTTCTTCCTGGGCTCCGAACGAGATGTCGAACTCGCCCTGAGACGAACCGGCGATCTCGTCCGAGCGCCCGACCGGAGCAAGTGAGTGTGCTGGGGAATGGGAGGTCCGTGGGGGTATACCCGGCAGAGGTGATCCCATTGAGGTCCCCAAATCGCCCCCAGTGCTAACCGGCACGGCCTCATACCCGTAGGTAGAAGGACCGAGGCGGGGAGCTGCAGGGGTGGCTTGCTTTCTTATGAATGCAAGCCGTGAGCGCAACGTTGCCATGGTCATGTTCTCGCAGTGAGTACAAGACCCATTCATGAACGATGTCTCTGCGTGGGCAGCGCCGAGACACAAAAGACAGTGATCGTGGCCGTCAGAAGTGAAGAGATATCGACCGCAACCAGGAATAACACACAGACGGAAAGACATCTTTAAAAAGACGTTCCGTGTGTGCCGCTCTTTTAGAAAGAAAATATACTCTTTTTTTAGAATATACTCATTTAGTTGTTTCTGTCGAAGCGCCCAGGGGCGTTCTCTGCAAACCACAGATGCAGAGGGGTGAAGCCGCTGAAATGCGCTGTAAAATCCAGCAGAGAGAGGTGAATGAACTCGGCGGATAAATTCAGCTCAATGAATAGAACCGCTCGGTTGCATACCAGCTCCTTTTATACCCGTATGTCCGGGGGAGTGGCATGCAAATTCCACTCGCCAATTCTCATTGTCCTTTTTTAAAAAAAGCAGAGGTGTTTGGGGCTCCCAAGAGTGACCCCTAGTGTCACTACATCGACACAACGTTGAGTGAGTGACAGATAGGGAAATTAAATTAAACAAATGACAATAAAATGAAAAGTAATCTCTTCAGTAATCAAAATACTTTTTGAATGTAACTTAATCCCGTTACATGTATTCCGTTACTCCCCAGCACTGCTGATATAACCCAAACAGTGTTGTTTGTGTATCAGTAACCTAATGTATTCAGGTTCATTCAGTGATGTTGTTAAATCATAATTTTGTCTTTAAACAGTTAATTTAGATGTTACCAACAGAAGACAGGGAGTATTCAGCAAACCTGTTTGAAAGCTGTGTTTTTTACAATTCTGTTTGGTGAAGCTTGTGAAGCATTAATTACACATTTCAGAATAAAAAATATCAGAACATATGAGATAGACTTTGAGAAGTGTAGATTACTTAAAACATTGAATATGTTGTGAACCCAAAGTGACAGCGTGTTATGCGCTTGTGTGCATATGCATGAATGCATAATGGTGTGTTTTGTCTGGGAGTTGGAGCACACCAGATCAGCTGTGAGCAGTGAGGTCTGTTTTGCTCCTCTGATGTGATTCTTTAAGATTGCTTTTTTTCTCCTTTCTTCCTTCATCTCTCTCTGGCTAATCTCATCTCCTCTCATGTGCTGCTATGTGGCAGATTATCTCCTGATCTCAGACCACTTTTGAGAATGAAATTCCTTTTGATCTTTAACATTTGTTCTTTCAAATTGATTTGTATTTTATTTTATCTAAACATGGGAAAAACTGCTTTCTGTAAGTGTGTTTGGACTCATGTGTGAGTATAAATATACTGACTGATCTCAATATATTGATTTTGCATTCTTCTTTGGCTCTCTGTGCATTGATCTTTTCATTAATTGATTTTAAAGTCAATTGTATTACAGCTCAAGCTAAACTTTATAATCTCTCATTGTTTTTACAAATGAATGAAACGTCCCAGGTTTTACAACATTTAGTTAATATTTATCATGATTTAACAATGTTATATATTACTATAAACATCATTTAATAACCTGTTGAACAAATTCAAGTCATTGCTGCAGTCCAATTAGTCAACGGCCCTTGAAAACTGATGATTCTCTGTAAGGCCGTATGCCTTTTGTCTCTTCCACAAATTGCTTACCAGGATAATTTCAACATCCAGGTATTGTGATAAGTCATATGTGCCACTGTTGTCCTGTAATTCTGTTCAATTTATTTCCTCTATGGTGTTTTAATCCCCTTTAATGCCTCTCTTTTTTGTCTCTCTTCCCTTTGCCTTTCTCTATGTTCTCCAAATCCATTAGTTGTTGAACTGTGTCTCATAATGTCATCCTTTTAGATAACTTAGATAACACCTTTTGAGGATTCAGATTATAATACTATAACAATGAAATATTACAGAGGGGCTCAGTTTAGAAATATCCTTGCTTTTTAAATGAAAACGCAACTCTCATATTTAATTGTGTCACTGTTCACTGTGTATGTTTGTATCACATTGGTTTTAATATGTAGATACAAGAATTTTTTTTAAATCCTTTGAATTGACCTGAAAAAGTATATGAACCTTTGGATTTAATAACTGGTCGACCCTCCTTAGGCAGCAAATTTTAACCACCATCAAATGTTTCCTGTAACACGGATCAGACCAACACGATTGCCAGAAGGATTTTTGCACAATTCTTCAGTTTAGTAATATTCTTGGGATGTTTGCTGTGTATTGCTCTCTTGAGGCCATGCCAAAGTATCTAAATCGGGTTGAAGTCATGGCTATGACAGCTGCTCCAGATGGTGTATTTCCTTCTGTTGCAGCCATTCTGCTGTTGAGAATAAAGTTTTCAGTGACTGTATTATATTTTCTACTATAAATAAAAATAGTTTATACATTTATGTCAGAAGCACCAGAAAGGAACCAATCAAAATAACACCACCACCACTGTGTCCTTGAGCAAGGCACTTAACTCCAGGTTGCTTCGGAGGGATTGTCCCTGTAATAAGTACACTGTAAGTCGCTTTGGATAAAAGCATCTGCCAAATGCATAAATGTAAATGTAACATTGTCAAACACTTTTCTACCAATCCAACACTCCACCTCTCCACTGCTCCAGTCCTGCTGCCCTCTGCTGCTTTACTGCTTCACTCTGAGGGACCAAAATACATTTTGTTACACTGTCGAAGGTTTACAAGATCAAAGGTCAGACAGGTTCATGTTTTTACTGTGCATTTTTATTTTCACATGTTTAGCAGCCAAATACACAGATTACTGTACTGCACTGCCCTCCCTCTGGTATCCTTATTACAAATTCAACAGCACAGTCTTTCTCTTTGTCTTTCTCTTTCGGCCTCCCTTGCGCTCTCACTCTCTCTTTAGGAGTTCATTTTTAATGCTGAGTCATTTGGTGTATACAGGAGAGTGTGATTGCAGTATCACTGTTTTAGTATAAATTATATATGTTTCCAGGGCCAAAACCATGTCTTGAACATTTGAGGGGAGGGGAGGGGTGGCGCACTGCTCCACTTGATTCCCACTTAACTTCAATTACATAAATGAGTCCTACCTTCATTGATTTGATTGGTCATCTCAAAAAACATTGATGAGCTGTGTTAAACTAATAAGCATGTTAAAAATTCAACTTTGTTTAACCATTATGTAGCCTAATCTCTGCAGTGCTTAATGGACTGCAACAGATCATCAGAATATCAATTTGGCCATATCTTTAGTGTAAATTACATATGTTTCCAGGGCCATAACCATGTTACTTGAGGGGACTTGTCCCCCTCAGTGTCTATTGTGGTTACGGCCCTGTATGTTTCTGGTATTATTGAAATCCCAGCACAACGTGGAACTCACAAATGCATAAATCTTTCAGCAAGGACATGGTTCAATACAAAATTAATTTTTGTGTCAACTCATGTCAGTGTTGACAGTTTATGTATGGCTGTTCATTACATTTATTAAATGATTAATATATTTTAAAGGGGTCATGTCATGAGAAATCAGATTTTCCTTGATATTTTGACATAGAGGTCATTGTGCTATAAAAACATACTGTAAGTTTCAGAACAAAAAATATCCTCTCCAGCCCAAAAAGAGCATTTATTGTTTCCACCCTGCACTTGTTTTGAAATTGCTCCCCTTGTGATGTAGAAGAAAGGACTTATTTGCGTAATCGCCACGGCCGGTGAGTTGACTGAGAGAGACAGCAGCTGGGATACAGCAACACTGAAAGTGGTACTATTGTAACTGTAGTTTGCTTTTTTCAGCAAAAAGAGTAAAGTTAGGTCCCTAGATGTTATTGTGTTTCTGGTTGTGGAAAAACTGTAACTCTGCATAGCCTTTTAAAGGATCCCAACGTTAGGAATGAGTGACTAATTCAAACGAAGTTTCTGAACGCATCAAAAAGGGAATAAATGTTTGTATTCTTTGGATTCATGGATGAATTCTTCTGAGAACCAAGGGTTCAGGCTTTGCGAAGAAACTTGTATTGAAACATGTAGCAGTGGCAACAATATTGGACACAACAATAATGCCAGTGAGTAACAAGTGTAAGTCTAATTTGTTTGAAATTTGTCTGAAATGTAAGAAATTGTATAGTCAGCCATTTTTATCGCAAACTAAACCATGACCATGACTCCAAAGGGGAGTGGATCGTGCTTATTACATGGTTACTTACCAAAGGAATATAACATTTTTCACGAAATATTGATTTGAGAATAAATTATTTAAAAATACCAGAAGTATGAGGAGTGCAATGAAAATCAATGAAGTAGTAAAGCTGCTGGCTTTATCGTCTGTCTCATATTAGCCGTGATATCCCAAATTTTGGTCGAAATGAACGCTTCGGGACTCCCATTATCCCGTATTTAAGCAGCAAATTTATAGAGAGAGATTCCCCAGCCAGCGAACATCACTTCTTTCCTGACACGGGATGTTTATTGAAACCAGGAGGTTAAACCAGGGATCCATGGGCTGACCACCTTTTATAACTCTCCCTACAGCCCGATACACATTTATTAACCCAACACATTCGCAGCTTGTGTTCAACTATTTTCGTTGTTTAAATAGCGTGATTTTATCACCAAATCTTGTATGCCCGATAAGTAATGGGGAGAAACAGAGTGACGATTTTGTTTAGTTTTTTATTGTTATTTCAGTCAAACAACTGTTGTAGTTTGATTGTGTGCTTTACATAAATTGGGACATAGGCCCACTGTACTGTATGTCAGATGTTCATATCAGTGATTGCCTGGACTGAGTGCTTTTAGGAGATTTCGTAAATCGTTTGCAAGTTTTCATTCTTGTAAAATACAGTCCCACACTTGTACTGGCAGGAGGGCATCTGCTTTTCAATGATGTTAGCTTATCAGAACAGTAGGCGTGTCTTAAAGCTGTACTATGGCTAAAATGGAGCGTTTCAGACAGAGGGCCAAACAAAGGGTAGAAAAAGGTCATGTACTACAACATTATGACTGTTTTTTTTGTGTTAAAAACTTTACTAACATTATAGATGAACCTCAAGGTATAAAATAAAATAAAACTAAATATGCATGACAAGACTTTAAATATCTTTCTCTAAATATTTTTTTATTTAGCTGGGGGATTTTTATTTGTTTTGGTTTTGGCATTAAAAAATTTAACTTTTAATGTTTTTTATAAAATCAATTATAACACTTTACAATATATTTCTATTTGTAAACATTACTAAATGATTATGTATCATGAAATGAACAATGATTAATTACAGCATTTATTAAACTTTCAAAACATTTATCAAACATTTAGATGTTCCATTTTCGTGTCAGCATCCAATTATGACCTAGTAATTCACTGAACTTAATTAAATTCTTCCATGCCCGACTGTGCGCCGGCCAGATTTTTTCGACTCGCAGATGCGGTCATCGTCTGTGGGCATCATCGGCGCATGCGCCGGCCATTGACTCTACTAAAAGAGTATCACAAAGAAGTTGTAATGGGCATGCGGTCAGAAGAGTATACTCACAAAGGCAACGCGGTCGACCACATGCGAGGTGATCCGGAACACGCAAAAACGAAGTATACCTGGGCCTTTGTCCTTAAACATGTTAGTGTGTTGTACTGCCACTGTTCTCTGGATCACAGATAGGATTTAGTTAATAGATCTTAAATGCCTTTAGTATGTGGCTCAGTATAAGGAACACTGGCTGTGTCTCGTTTGGAAGGCTGCGTCCTCCGGAGGTCACATTTCTCAGTTGCAGTCATCGAGGCTGTCTCGTTTCAGAAAAGCCAGCAGGACACTTTGAATGCAGCCTTCAATGCAACCTTCTTTCACGGGAATTCGGAGGATGCATGAGGTGTATCCTTCCTGGGCACTCACAACCCACAATTCTTTGCTTCAACGGAAATGTCTAAAAAAAATAACGCCACTTTGCCCGTAAATATGATGTTCAAACGCAAGTAATGTTAA
Organism: Myxocyprinus asiaticus; assembly: GCF_019703515.2. Lineage (NCBI taxonomy): Eukaryota > Metazoa > Chordata > Actinopteri > Cypriniformes > Catostomidae > Myxocyprinus > Myxocyprinus asiaticus. Next base: position 33,351,624 of record NC_059347.1, read on the forward strand.
TTCCCAAGTTGAGGTACCTCAGTAGATGGGTGCAGAGTATATAATATGTATAATTATATTAATATATAATTAAAATAAAGTATTAGACTAAAAGTACACCTGTAAAATCTATTTTCTTTTCTCTTTACATCATTATAACTCTCCTAAAATGTACCTCATGCATTCCCTTCCAAAGGGACTTCGTTAAAGAGTGGCGTGCTGTCATAGCAACCATGTTACATTCCATTTCCGTTTGTCCTACGAAGGCCGTCTCGTTTAAACGAGATTTGTTTAAAGGAGGACGCTCGGTATACTGCAGCCTTCAAAGGACGCGTTCTACCTAGCACGCAGCCTTCGAAACGAGACACAGCCTCTGATTATTTTCATAAATGGTGTGACTATTTGCACCCCGGTGTAAATAGCATCTTCCACACAGCGCAGCTATTTGCACCCCAATAGTCTGGTGGAACCACAGATAGATAAAAATGAATATAAAGATTGATTTCATCACTGTGGTTTTGTCACAGTGAATGTCGATAAGTGCAGAGATCCGAAGGTGGGGTCTGTTGATCGCACTCGTTCCCACGTAAAATCATGGTTACTGTAGTAAAACCTATTTTTTCTAAGGTACGGTTAAGGTTAGGTTTAGGGGTAGAGGTTAAATTAGTGTGTCTGTGGGACTCTAAACAAACACAATAAATGTACTGCAGTGATGCCTATACTGTATGTTAGTATTTAAATATGGGTGCAAATAATATCTGCCTCTACTGTATTTGCACTGGGGTGTAAATAGCATTCTATTTTTTGCACCAGGGTGCAAACAGCATCTGCCTTTAATAAATGAGACTTCTATTTAGCTTGATACAATTTAGTAAAACTTACTGAAGTGAATCAAGACAACAAGTTTGCATAAATTAATTACATTCATTTTTATTTTTCAATATTAATTATATGTATAATTACTGTTAAGATTACACTTTGAAGATTATCATTTATAATAACATTTATAATAATTAGTTTTCATTTTCAGCATTGATCTTGCATAAAAAATAGTTGCAGTACACTGAGAACAGGGTAATTTGTATTCGATAAATGTGGAGGCAGACTCCACCAGCACAGACTGGTGCTATGTTTAGTTAACAACTCTGATTCATTCCACAATAGTTAGCAGTCTTATCTGCACTAATTTTCATTTCCAGTGTTTTAATTTAGCAACTGCTTTACTGCTTATGTTTCAGTGAAGATCATCCATTTCCTTGGCCAATTAGTGGATCACATACATTGTCAACCTCTTTAGTGTAAATGCATTCCCTCGGTCAAGGAAAAATACACTCACACACACACACACACACAGAATTTTTATTTTTTATGCCTGGAATACCTATGTAAAAGATACTGTGTGTTGGTTTGTGAGTGTTTGTGATTTGTGCTGCCATGGGTTCCTCCCTTCAATGATTGCATTCTGGAAAGAGACCCTAGAGCTACAGATCCACATGGATGGAAAAACATGCAACCCATATACACGCACATTTACCTACAAGCACACAGAGATGCATCTGAAGAAATGTTTTTACACCATTTAATTTTTGTCTTTAATAGTTTATTTATTTTTTTTATCACATATATTTATTTATTTATAATGTTTATATATACAGGTATATACTATATATATATATATATATATATATATATATATATATATATATATATATATATATATATATATATACATATATACATATATATATACATATTATAGCTGCAATGGAGCCTTTCTCTGTATAGACTCTCTCTGCCATTCCCATTGAGCTACAGATCTCCTGCCCACATGCTTCAGAATACACCTCCAAAATACTGGGTGCAAAAAAATTAACAGTCTTTTTCTATACACAGCTCATAACACTATCTAGCCATTCTAATGATGCACCATAACATGCATTTTTCTGGAAATGCCCATAGTATAAAATCACTATTTGTCTTGTCCATTACAGAACAAATGCAAATAAACACAATTATTAACACATCTTTGTTTTTTCTTTCTCTTTTCTTTTTGGCAATTAAGTTTTTTTGTTTTTTTTTATAATGGCAAAAGCTACACTTCAGTGTGTGAAATACATGGACATTGTATTATTGATGTTATAAGATATGTACAGTAATGCTTTGTGGGCTGGTGAAAGAGGAATTTGGGAATTAGTGTGGTCAATGTGGATTATTATGTGAGAATGAAGCCTCTTATGGCCCTCTGGCAAATGTGGGCTTGGCTTATCAGAAGTTCAATGTTCATTTTCTCTCCTTTCATTTTATACTTAATAGCTATATCTATAAAACTATGCAGAAAGAGACAGAGACAGAAGAAAGAGAGAAATTAAATGAAAGAAAGCATGTGGGGGAGAGGCATAGAGGAGACTGTGCTGAGGTACAGTTTTATTCTTTGCTCTTTTGTCATGAGGGATGTCTCAGCCTTGACCCTGAAGAAGATGTCATATTTTAACATGCTTCAGAGTCATTTGCTGAACAGTCCCTTTTCTCTTTATCCTTCTCATCTTTCCATTTCTTTTGACAACAAGCAGCTTAGAACAATTGTATTTCTTAACTGTCTCGTTCTCTGCTGGAAGACTTTTATTGTTCTGTGGGGTTCAAGGATATCTGAGTGTGTCTGTGTCTGTTTGCAGTGTAAAGTGTTCATGTAAAGAGTTTAAGCTCCCATTTTTAGTCAGACAACAGCAGACATAAATACATTCTTAGATTGAAAGTTAAGAATTTTACCATCCACAAACTTTTTAATGCCAAATTTAAATATTACTTACTGCAACATTCAACTATAGTCTTTTTACCCTATCAGTCTCTCACCCTGTTTGAACTATGCATAAAAATTGCAATGTCAAGTCTGCAGCACAGGGCGTGACCATCGCCTCATCAGCCACTCCCAACCTCGTCTAAGTCCCTCCCCAATTCGCTGTCAGACATAAGCTGATTCGCTAGACTGGGTGCGGCCCAAGTTGGGAACAGAGGACAAATGGGATACATCCTTTTTCCGGATCTCACAAATGGACTTCCTGCGAGCCTGGACGCCACGAATCGCTGCCTTAATCTTCCGCCAACCCAGGTGGTTAAGCTCAGCCAAATTCAACACCACACAGATCCCACTAACTGCAAACATGAACACCAGGAAAACTGTCTTCTCTGTGGGACGCGACACATAGCATTCCACCTCCTTCACACAGGGGTAACGGTCACACTCAAACATGGCGGGAACGTTGAATCCGTACAAGAAGTACTGGCCAGCGAGAAAGCCAATTTCCAGAACGTTCCGGAACACCACCTGTATGACGTAGAAACGAGAGATGCCCTCCTGCTGACGTATCTTGGCACTTTTGGAGTATGTGACCCCCTGTGGAATGTTGGGAATATCTTTCAAATCCAGACAATCACGGTCATCTTTACTTTCTGGGTGCACTAGTATACCGTTAATGTTTCGGAGCTTGCGGCTTGGTCCGTGTCCGTGATCGATGTACGGGCCGTGCAGGAGGGTGTAGCTGCGATCTTTGTGCTTGGCAGACTGGTGCACAGAGTAAGTGATAAAACAGAGGCTGGGTGTGCAGACCAGGATGATCTGGAAAACCCAGTAACGGATATGAGAGATGGGGAAGGCTTTATCATAGCAGGCCTGGTTGCAGCCCGGCTGTAGCGTGTTACATATAAACATAATCTGTTCATCCTCATACACCTTCTCTCCCACTATACCCACGATCAGGATCCGGAAAATCACCACGACTGTCAGCAGGATCCTTTGAGGGAGTGAGAAAAGAGACAGGAAGAGATAGAGAAGAGAAAGGGAGTGGTAGAAACAGGATTGAAGAAAGAAAGCAGGAAAAAGGGGAAAAAGGAGATAAAAGGATTAGCATTGAGTTTTCATCTTGAACCAGGCTGAAGAATGGCACAGTGTTAAATTGCTTTTCTAATTTCCTTTATCTAACATACACAGCAAAACACACAGCAAATAGCCAGTGATTACTGTAAGAAACAGAGGTAAGCAGATTGTATTTATAATTTCTAAATTACCAGCTACTGATTTGATGATTTACTGAATTTAGTGGGGCAAAAAAGTTAGGATTTGAAATATCTGTGGAAGCCATTCAAGAACATCTTTAACATTCAATCACGTGTGAGTGTGTGCAGGCATATGCTGCCTGATGATGATATCTGGGGCATACTGCAATAAGGTCATCAGAGCATCAAGCATCAATGATAGTAAAACCTGAAATCACCTGCATTGTGCGGATTAGCCATCAGTCCCCATGAGGAAAACAGCTAAATAAACATTGTTGTGATGAAAATCTAAAAATGCTGAAAGATTTGTGTGAGGGCATAGAAAATATCATTAGCTCAGTAACACAGTGAATAATAGAAGAGGCTTGAATTATACCACAAACACACACACACACACACACACACACACACGCACACACACACACACTCACACCTGATGACTGTGATAGATAAGAACAGAGGAGACACTTGTGATCAAAGTACAGCCACCACACCGAGAGAATCCCACAATTACACATGCAGCATACTAATGTGACAAACACACATACATGCATACAACAGAGCACTGATTCTGCTGTGAGTGTTCTGATGAGAATTACTACACTTTCAACCATTCTTGCATGACTGGGATACACGTGAGCATGCCATTTAGAGCAAAACATCTCCACCCTTCTGTCTCACACACAGACACACGTCTCTTTCTCTCTCAACAGATGCAGCCCAAGCACACAAATCATCCTAGCACACACCTACACACACACTTGTGCAGAGACTGTCTTTCACTCAGTGTTAATAACCTTGCTCTAGAACCAGCCATGACGTCATCCATTGCAGGCTGGTCTTGATGCAGAAACACACAAACACACATCCATTGTGTGAGCTGTGAGCAAATCTTATTCATATGAATCATTAGGGTTATTATACTATATAGGCCTATATATAGTACACTTATTTTACATTCAATATTGCACAAGACTTCACTGTATAATCATACAATACTTAATTTAGGCCTGTCCAACCTGTTAATCTACTAACCCTGTAAAAAAGGAATATTTTTTCTGTTCAACATTAAATGATTCATATTACCCTCAGTCCAAGCTTATTTAAGCATATTGGGGTGGTGTGCCTTAGTGATTGAGGATGGAAACGAAAAGATTGTATGTTCAAACCCACAAGAGGTGATCCTTAAAATATATCCATTGTGCCCTTGAACAAGGCACTTATTTCTACACAGTGTCTGTCCTTGTAACTTAACATAGGACCAAACTGTCATGCTATGACAAAGTTGCGTGAATGTTGTTTGGTGATAAATAACAAATATATTATTCTATTCTATATTTTGCATTGTTGTGATTCAATTAGAACCTTAAAGCTGAAGTGTGCAATTTCTGCAGCACAAGTGTCACCAAATGAATTTGCAAAAAAAAAAAAAAAAAAAAACGATTGTTTTCAAACAGGTTTCATGAACACTCCCACCTGTTCAGACAAACAGATCGTCAATGTGCATATAAATGATTTATTCGCAATGTGAATAAAGAAAACAGATCTGGTCACCCACACTACTGAATTATATCCCATTAATTATTCCACAAAACAAACACTTGTGATAAATAATATAATCTCTCCCCAAATTCTCACTCTCATCTCTATCTTGGCCAATTTTAATATAGTAAGTAATTTAATGTAATGTAATTAAAAATAATTATAAAAGTTCTGAATCATCCATAAATGTTCTTAAAATTTGTAAAATGAAAATGATTTTTCAGGCAGCTTAATCTGTTGCCTTTGGCAAGCTCACTGGGGGATTAGTAAGCACTATATTTCTATGTTTTCTGTAAAGCTGATGTGGAACCACATGTATTAGAGCTATGCAAATAAAACTGAATTGATTTGAATATTTTACAAGTTGGCTCATTAAAATCTTTGATAGTGATAAAGGCAAACAGGTTTGACTTGCTATCCACAATTGAGAAGCTTGAGCACAAGTTGCCTTACCTGGACATTATTAATTATGAGAATAAAAGTGGAGTTGAGTTGGTGGAGAATTCCAGAAGAGGTTTATCAGAATGGCACAAGCAGCCATTAATACATTATTAGGATTGTCATGGGCAGAATGAATCGAACTTGCTCCTTTTTCCCAAGAAGTAGCGTGTTTGGCAGTTAATGCTAAGTGCTAAGACTATTGAGACTAACAGTGACAGAGTGCTGAAAAGCTATATTTGTGCTGTTGCTTTGAATCAGTGGCTGAGAGGCTAATTATTAGCTCAGCACTGTCTATGACAATTAGCACTGTTTTTCTGAATTAATGGACATGGTAAATATTTGCACTGTGCTAAGTAGGGCAGTTGAGACTCTTGATAAAAGTCAACAGCGCTTTAGTAGAACAACGATAGATGTTCCTCAGATGTACAGTTGAAAAATGGTGGATCCTTAATATTATAATAGCGTTGCATAAGAAAAGATTAGCGTTAGATGTTTAGCTCCATATCATTGGCTAAGGGCCATGGTGGGTCTGTAAATTAGCAGCACATCCCCCACTCCCTGCTGCCGTTACTATGGCAACCACATAGTGAACCACTCAGCACTCCACTGTACCAGAGAGATGGAGAGAGAGTGCACATGCAAGAAAGAGAGAGAGAGAGAGAGAGAGAGAGAGAGAGAGAGAGATGAGAGAGAGAGAGAGAGAGAGAGAGAGAGAGCGAGAGAGGGAGGGAAAGAGGAATGATTGATTTAATATTGGGACAGAGAGGAAAGAGTATAGAATTAAATGAGAGATGAATACAGTAAGTGGACATACCAAGGGCACAGAAAGGAACAAGCCTACTTGTAAGGAAAGTGAGGGGAAACAAATAGGGAATAATGCAAAATAGGTATAGGGACTAGGATAGAGAAAATTCGGTCATAATTTACTCACCCTCATGTTGTTACAAACCCGTATCTGTACCCTTTTTCCATAGAACATAAAAGGATATGTTAGACAGAATTACAGCCTCAGTCATCATTCACTTTCATTGTATGGCAAAAGTAGCAATGGAAGTGAATGGTGACTGAAGCTGCTAGTCCCTATCATTTAGCCAAACATCTGATTTTGTGTTTCACGGAAGAAAGATAGTAATGTGGGACTGGAGCAACATGAGGGTGAGTAAATGATGACAGCATTTTTAGGTAAACTATTCTTTTAAGGTGAGTGATGAGAAAGACATAAAGAAAGAAAAGAGAGAGGTGAAAGGCCGAAATGAAAAGAGTGAATATGACGAGAAACAGAAGAATGGAAGAGGAGACAGATGGGAAGAGCAGAGGTAGACTAGAGGAGCAGCAAGACAGATGGAGAGAGATGACTGGGAGCATATACAGAGAATCACAATGTATGTTTGAACTAAAACCAAAGCCAAATGAAGGACTTGTTTTACAACACCTGATCCAATGTGTGTGTGTGAATGCAGAAATGCACCTCACATATTGCATGTAGCGTGTCAGTTTGCAGCAGTGTAATTTATACAGTGTGATGGTGGGACTTGGTCTCTGTGTGTGCGTGTGTATGTGATCAAGCAGCTGGAAATATATACGGTACACTGATTCTATGTTTAGATATGACTGCAGAGCTTTCTGTGCCTTTGTTGTTTCTAAAGGCCCAAAACATATTCTATATAAGTACGCAAATGCAGATGTTTCTAGCAAGATTTTGTGCTTTGCAGTGTTCTGAAATGTGTCAGGCCACGATTCATATTGCTCACCCACCACACAAGTATGCGTTGCATTCTCACCACAAAAAATGCTATAGCAGACATAAGCGTAAACTGTCTTCTACATCTAGTGGCGTGAATGCAACATCATGCTAAAACTTTGTTTAGCGATGCCATTGTAGAAATGCACTATATACATTTAGCCACTGTTAATTTATTCTGTGAGCAAATGTGTCAGTAACAGGGGCGTTACAAAGATATAGCGAGGATTATTCTCAACCTATCAGTCCCCATGTGGCGAACCTGATAAAACTGATTTTATTTATGGTAGCTACTGATAGGAGTTTATTTCTTGGAAAAAATAAGACTTGTTTAAAGGTTGTATAAGAAAGAACAAGGAAAGTGTACTATAACAGCATCCTCTTCACAACTTGTCAATTATTCACAAACTTCCGAGCTTTGCAGAGATTTTCAGCTCACTTTCTCCATCTCCCTCTCCATCTTCTCTCTTTCTCCACAGCAAAACACACACTCACCCTTCAAACAAAACAAAGTCCCTGGTAAGAGACCATTTTCTAAAAACACAAATATATATAGAACTCATACAAACACAACTTATTTTCAGCAAACTTAACAAGACATAAACTGAACAAGTTTCACAGACATGTTACTAACAGAAATGGAATAATGTATGTGTGTGTGTGTGTGTGTGGGGGGGGGGGGTTAAAATTAAAAGTAACAGTCAGTATCTGGTGTGGCCACCAGCTGCATTAAGTACTGCAGTGCATTTCCTCCTCATGGACTGCACCAGATTTGCCAGTTCTTGCTGTGAGATGTTACCTAACTCTTCCACCAAGGCACTTGCAAGTTCCCGGACATTTCTGGGGGAAATGGATCCTCCGATCCAACAGGTCCCAGACGTGCTCAATGGGATGGAGATCCGGGCTCTTTGCTGGCCATGGCAGAACACTGACATTCCTGTCTTGCAGGAAATCAAGCACAGAACGAGCAGTATGGCTGGAGGGTCATGTCAGGATGAGCCTGCGGGAAGGGTACCACATGAGGGAGGAGGATGTCTTCCCTGTAACGCACAGCATTGAGATTGCCTGCAATGACAACAAGCTCAGTCCGATGATGCTGTGACACACTGCACCAGACCATGACGGACCCTCCACCTCCAAATCGATCCTGCTCCAGAGTACAGGCCTCGGTGTAACGCTCATTCCTTCGACGATAAACACGAGTCCGACCATCACCCCTGGTGAGACAAAACCACGACTCATCAGTGAAGAGCACTTTTTGCCAGTCCTATCTAGTCCAGCAAAAGTGGGTTTGTGCCCATAGGCGACATTGTTGCCGGTGATGTCTGGTAAGGACCTGCCTTACAACAGGCCTACAAGCCCTCAGTCCAGCCTCTCTCAGCCTGTTGTGGACAGTCTGAGCACAGATGGAGGGATTGTGCATTCCTTGTGTAACTCGGGCAGTTGTTTTTGCCATCCTGTACCTGTCCCTCAAGTGTGATTTTCGGATGTACCGATCCTGTGCAGGTGTTGTTACACGTGGTCTACCATTGCGAGGACGATCAGCTGTCCTTCCTGTCTCCCTGTAGCACTGTCTTAGGCGTCTCACAGTACAGACATTGCAATTTATTGCCCTTTCAATCATTAATTGTTTATGGTTCATTGAACATGCATGGAAAACATTGTTTAAACCCTTTACAATAAAGATCTGTAAAGTTATTTGGATTTTTACAAAATTATCTTTAAAATACAGTGTCCTGAAAAAGGGACGTTTCTTTTTTTTTTTTTTTTTTTTTTTGCTGAGCTTAGTTGACAATCTCATCCCATTACATACAGCTGGCCTGCATTGTGTGTCCAGTGCCCCAATGCCTCTCTGCAGACAGAGCTATTAAGCAGCTTAATTAAACTTATCTTTCCATTGTCTTCTATTGTTTTAATATGGAGCACATTTTATTTTCTATTGTTACCTCTAAACCTTCACAGAAACCTTTTGCAGTTCTAGATTTAATTTAAACATTACTTAGATCCTTGATTAAGCCATTTTCTTGGGGGACCACTTAGGAGGGACATTTGGTCCCCAGAAAGATAGCAAAACCTGATCTTTCCTGCCTCTCATACACAGTCACAATCTGAGCATGTGCAGGAAAGGACACAGGGAAAGATATGTGATCAGGAAAAACAACAGTCACTGGAATTTTTACTCTTCTTATCTCTCTCTCTCTCTCTCTGTCCAAATTGTCTCTCTGAAGTCATGGTCCAAGCGCACAGCTAATGTTCCACCTAATTTTCTGTCTCATGATCAGTTCATTTGGTTCTGTCTTTCAGGAATTTGTGATTTCATTTCATAAATTTCTTGTCTTTTTCTCTTTTTTAATCAAAATATAAGGCATTGCTAGCTGTCTCTTATTTGAAGTGGAAAGCCTTTTATTCATTAATTTATCGACACTCAGACAAGCAAAAGAGAAAGTACTTTTTACTTTATTTGCCAAGTATACATTGCGTCTTTTTTATACATACTGTCTTTGTTTTGCACTGCAGCTCAGCTGTAAACACTGTAGCAATACAAATGTACAAATATTCGTCATGCCAATAAAGCACCTTAATGTCTGAATAATTATGTGGATTGTGCAGCGTGTGTGGAACAGGTTTTGTCTACATTGTGGGGACCAAATTTCTAATGTAAATATTTATTGTTAAATTAGTACTCACTGTTCTGTTTTCTTTAGTAAGATATTTTTTTATTTTTATTATTATTCATTCAGCTCAATTGGCATACTGTTACGTCATACTTTATTGTTGTCATGTACTTTGGAGAGACCAGTCAACCTTCCCCACAAGGAAAACAGCTATGAACATACTAAAATGTTTTAATGCTTTTTGTAAAATGCAAAAATGTTTGTGTGAGGATTAGATATATGGCTAGTGAGTTTTTAGTTTTTAGTTTTTTGGCTCTCAGAAAGCATGAAATGCAGGTATTCGATTAACTCACATAAAGCATTACATATGAGGTGCTAATAGTTCTGTCTGTGGAGAGGTAATAGAGCACTGGGACACACAGATTATCAGCTCTAAATATATTTTTGTTTTAGAAAATGCTTTCTACCAGGAACATTGTATTTCCCTATCTGTCACTCACTCGACGTTGTGTCGATGTAGTGATGCTAGGGGTCACTCTTGGGAGCCCGAGACACCTCTGGTCTTTGATAAAAGGCCAATGAAAATTGGCTAGTGGTATTTGCATACCACTCCCCCGGACATACGGGTATAAAAGGAGCTGGTATGCAACCACTCATTCAGATTTTCTCTTCAGAGCCGAAAGTTCGATGTTTACTGAGCTGACTGTTCATTCACCTCTGCTGGATCTGACGGCACATTTCAGCGGCTTCTCCCTCCTCTGCACTGGTGCACTGCAGAGAATGCCCCTGGGCGCTTCGGCAGAAAAAGAGAGTATATTTTTCTAAAAGAGTATATTTTTCTAAAAGAGCGGCACACATAGATCTTTAAACTCTTTTTAAAGATGCCTTTCCGATTGTGTGTTATTCCTGATTGCGGTCGTTACCTCTCAACTTCTGACGGTCACGATCGCTGTCTTTCGTGTCTGGGCGTGACCCACACGGAGACAGCGTTCGTGGATGTATTATGTACTCATTGCGAGAACATGACCATGGCAACGTTGCGGTCGTGGCTTGCTTTCGTAAGAAAAGCAAGCCACCCCAGTGGCTCCCCACCTCGGTCCTTCTACCTACGGGGATGAGGCCAGCGCGGCTAGCACTGGAGGCGATTTGGGGACCCCAATGGGACCACCTCCGCTGGGTATCCCCCCACGGACCTCCCATTCCCCAGCACGCTTGTCTGCCCCGATCGGGCTTCCGGATGAGTCCGCCGGCTCGTCTCATGGGAGTTCGACCTCTTGTTCAGTTCCCGCGAAGCTGATGAGCATCGGAGAGCGGGCTCGTCCAGTCAGACACTGAAGCCTCAGCTGGGCTCCCCCCCTCGTGTGCGGTTGCCCAGTCACAGGCTGATGTGGAAATGACGGACATGCTTTCCTGGGCGGCTGCGAGCGTTGGGCTAGAGTGGAACCCTCCACTCTCCCCTGAGCTTGACGATTGGTTCCTGGGCTTGCGGCGCCGCTCAAAGCAGCCACGCCCCACTCCAGTCCCTTTCTTCCCGGAAGTGCATGAGGAGCTGACAAGATCATGGGAGGCACCTTTTACTGCCCAGTCCCGATCTTTCAGCTCCCCCACCCTCACTACCCTTGATGGCAGGGCGGCCAGGGGCTATTTGGCCATTCCTCCAGTGGATAAGGTGCTCACGGTGCATCTATGCTCGCAGAACGCTGCCACCTGGCACGGACGCCCAAAGCTCCCGTCCAAGGCCTGTAGGTTCACGTCGTTCAAGCCTACAGTGCCGCTGGACAAGCCGCCTCCGCCCTGCACACCATGGCTATCCTGCAAGTCCACCAAGCCAAGGCATTAAAGGAACTGCACGAGGGTAGTTCTGCCCCAGATTTGATGCAGGAGCTGCGCTCGGCAACCGACCTCGCTCTCCGGGTGACGAAGGTCACGGTGCGGTCTCTCGGGCGGGCGATGTCCAACTTAGTGGTCCAGAAGCGCCACCTTTGGCTCAACCTGGTCGAAATGTGTGAGGCCGACAAGGCACGGTTCCTTGCTGCCCCCATTTCCCAGGTTGGCGTATTCGGCAACACCATCGAGGACTTTGCCCAGCAGTTCTCGATGGTGAAGCAGCAGACGGAGGCTATCCGGCACATCCTGCCCCGGCGTGGATCAAGATCCCGCACCCCGCCTGCTCGTCGCCAAGGGCGTCCCCTTGTGGTAACTGCACCAGCTCCACTGCAGCCCGCCCCTTCGGCCCGGCCCCGGCGCGCATGGTCGGTGCTGACCTGTTTGAAGGCGTTCAAACAGAAAACAGCGGGTCCACTGAAAATCTTTCAGAGGCTCCTGGGGCATATGGCATCCTCAGCGGTGGCCACTCCGCTCGGGTTGATGCATATGAGACCGCTTCAGCACTGGCTTGGGACTTGAGTCCCGAGATGGGCATGGTGCCGCGGGACACATCGCGTGGCCATCATGCCGATCTGTCACCGCCTCTTCAGCCCTTGGACCGACCTCACGTTTCTACAGGCAGGCGTTCCCCTAGAGTAGGTCTCCAGGTGCATTGTGGTTACGACAGACACCTCCAAAATGGGCTGGGGTGCTGTTTGCAATGGGCACGCAGCTGCCGGCTTATGGACAGGCCCGCGGCTGCGTTGGCACATCAACTGCCTCGAGTTGCTGGCAATTCTGCTTGCCCTGCGGAGGTTCTGGCCGTTGATCCAGGGCATGCACGTGTTAGTTCGAACAGACAACACGGCAACGGTAGCATATGTCAACCATCAAGACAGTCTGTGCTCCCGTTGTATGTCACAACTTGCCCGCCATCTCCTCCTCTGGAGTCAGCAGCACCTCAAGTCACTACGAGCCACTCATATCCCGGGCGGCCTCAACACTGCAGCGGACGTGCTGTCACAGCAGGTTACCCTCAAGGGAGAGTGGAAACTCCACCCTCAGGTGGTCCAGCTTATCTGGAGTCGATTCGGACAGGCACAGGTAGACCTGTTCGCCTCCCCTCTGGTACGCCCTGACCGAGGCACCTCTCGGTATAGACGCGCTGGCACACAGCTGGCCCCCTGGCCCCCTAGACTATGCAAATATGCATTTCCCCCAGTGAGCCTACTTGCACAGACCCTGTGCAAGGTCAGGGAGGATGGGGAGCAGGTCGTCCTGGTAGCACCCTACTGGCCCACCCAGACGTGGTTCTCGGACCTCACGCTCCACGCGACAGCCCCCCCCCCCCGGCAAATTCCCCTGAGGAAGGAGCTTCTTTCTCAGGGATGGGGCACCATCTGGCACCCACGACCAGACCTCTGGAATCTCCTTGTCTGGCCCCTGGACGGGACGTGGAAAACCTAAGCGGTCTACCACCCACGGTGGCAGACACGATCACTCAGGCTAGGGCCCCCTCTACGAGGCACCTGTATGCCTTTAAGTGGCGTCTGTTCGCTAATTGGTGTTCTTCCTGACGCAAAGACCCCCAGAGATGCACAGTCGGTTTGGTGCTTTCCATCCTGCAGAAGAGGTTGGAAGGGCGGCTGTCCCCTTACACCTTGAAGGTGTATGTAGCCTCTATAGCGGCACACTATGACACAGTGGATGGTAAGTCCTTAGAGAAGCACGACCTGATCATCAGATTCCTTAGAGGCACCAGGAGGTTGAATTCCTTCCTCGTTCCCTCATGGGACCTCTCGGTAGTTCTTCAGGGTCTACAGAGAGCCCCCTTTGAGCCTTTGCAGTCAGCTGAGCTTAAGGCACTCTCCTTGAAGACTGCCCTCCTGACTGCGCTCACTTCCATCAAGAGGGTAGGAGATCTGCAAGCGTTCTCTGTCAGCGAAACGTGCCTGGAGTTCGGTCCGTGCTACTCTCACGTGATCCTGAGACCCCGACCGGGCTATGTGCCCAAGGTTCCCACCACCCCTTTTAGGGATCAGGTTGTGAACCTGCAAGCGCTGCCCCAGGAGGAGGCAGACCCAGCCCTGACGTTGCTGTGTCCGGTGCTCGCTTTACGCATCTATTTGGATCGCACACAGAGTTTTAGAGTCTCTGAGCAGCTCTTTGTCTGCTTTGGTGGACAGTGGAAAGGAAGCGCTGTCTCCAAGCAGAGAATCACCCACTGGCTCATTGACACCATAACTATGGCATATCACGTCCAGGACGTGCCGCCCCCAGTAGGGCTACGGGCCCATTCTACCAGGGGTGTAGCGGCCTCCTGGGCCTTGACCAGGGGCGCCTCTCTAACAGACATTTGCAGAGCAGCGGGCTGGGCAACACCCATCACCTTTGCGAGGTTCTACAATCTCTGGGTGGAAACAGTTTCGTCCCATGTAGTGGCACGCACAAGCAGGTAAGTCCAGGACAGCCAGCCGGGTGTATTGCTTGTGCATAGTGCCTTTCACTTCCCCTGAGCTGAAGACGTGCGCCGTTAACTCCCAGTAGTGTTCACAAACTGTGTTCCCTGGTTGATTTCCTCCGAGCCCTGTGGCAGACGAGTTTGCGGAGAGACTCGCTGCTGGCTCAGTACATGTGCTAACTAAGCCCTGTACTGGGGTAGGTGCTCCGCATGTAGTGGTTCCCCCTAGGTAACCCCAAGCGATGTATATCTTCCGCTAATTCGTTTCCCTGTTGGCAAACTGCGTCTTCCTTGGGCAGAGACGCCTCTGCCCCAGTCACCATGCTTGTAGTAACTCCTCCCCCATAGGGCAGGACCTAACTTGGGACTCCCCCACATGGCATACTTCCGACATAGCTCGGCAAGACCATGTGACGTATTTCCACTTAAATACACCCCCCTCTCTCCGCAGTGTCTTCCCCTTGGGAGGGACACCCCCCTGACTAGACCTGGTGGGCCCAGTCAGTTAATCCCCCTTTTTTTAGGGAGTGAGAAAAAAAGGGGATAAGAGGCCATGACTGGGCTAGCCCGTCTCTATCTTTTGGGTAGTTGACTTGTCCCCAAAAGGGCCGTTCGACACTCATAACTGTGTTGGGGGAGGTTACGTGTCGGCCTGGTGCTCTGGCTACGAGGCACACAGTGGTCTGCCCGTCACACACAGCCAGTTCACATAACACAGTTCAGCAAGTTGTGGCATTTTTGTATAGGGACCCCTAGTGTCACTACATCGACACAACGTCGAGTGAGTGACAGATAGGGAAAGTCCTGGTTACTTGCGTAACCTCCGTTCCCTGATGGAGGGAACGAGACGTTGTGTCCCTCCTGCCACAACATTGAACTACCCGCTGAAATGGCCGGGACCTTGTCTCGGCTCCTCAGCATAAAACCTGAATGAGTGGTTGCATACCAGCTCCTTTTATACCCGTATGTCCGGGGGAGTGGTATGCAAATACCACTTGCCAATTTTTATTGGCCTTTTATCAAAGACCAGAGGTGTCTCGGGCTCCCAAGAGTGACCCCTAGTGTCACTACATCGACACAACATCTCGTTCCCTCCATCAGGGAACCGTGGTTACACAAGTAACCAGGACGATTTGAAGAGTGAGTGTGTCTGTGAGTCTGATAATCTGGGTGTGTGTTTTGAGAGAAATAGAGAGACAGACAGCGAAAGTGAGCTGAAAACCTCTGAAAATGCTATTAGTATGAGTAAACTTTCCTTGTTCTTTCGGATACATAAAAATCCAAAAACTTTTAGAGCCTTATTTTAACCAATGTTGTGGGACGTTTGTGTTTGTAAGTGTGGGTGTAGGAGCTAATGATTAAGGTTGGAGTACTGGGGCAGTCACAGGAGATGAATGTGCCCAGAGGAAGAGCAGGATTTTATTGGGTACCACCCATCTATTTCAAGACGTAATGTTTCTCTCTCTCTCTCTCTCTCTCTCTCTCACTTGCTTTCTTGATTTATTGAATGATAAATGAGGACATTTTTTCTCTCGCACGTGTTTAGTGCTGTTTAAAACTCTGCATTTACACAAGGTGTGTGTATGTCCACACACGTGCAGAAGAGATTATGAAAGATAAAGGCTGATGATGAGACTATTTGATGATTCTGTAAAAGACTATTAGATTTCAGCATGATCATTGCCTTTGACTTCATACTGCAAAAAGTGTTCTTGTGATGAAATAGAAGAGGATGTGTACAACTGCAAATTGTGCTAATCCATATGTTGCTCTGTTCAGAAAGAAAATTGACAACAGTAAAAACTGCAGTGTTGTGACCACTCAAAATAACATTTTAGAAGGCAAACAGAAAGCTATCAGTTTGCACACACAAACATGTAGCTGAGTAGTGTTTTATTGTCTTTTTGTTATAATCAGTTGGGTGAAAAAGATAGATTAAGCTGTTTGACATCATTTAGACTCTGAATGGAGGGTGTGTACAGTATGTCAGTGCTAAAAAAAGACTGGCACCAAAAGTGGCTGAGAAATTCTCAGAGCTGCTCTGTGTTTGTTTTTATGTGTGTTCTAAGGGAGCAGGGGCTGTAGC
Source organism: Myxocyprinus asiaticus (assembly GCF_019703515.2). Taxonomy (NCBI): domain Eukaryota; kingdom Metazoa; phylum Chordata; class Actinopteri; order Cypriniformes; family Catostomidae; genus Myxocyprinus; species Myxocyprinus asiaticus. Next base: position 33,368,405 of record NC_059347.1, read on the forward strand.
AGCTGATTCATGATTGTAGACACTTTATTCATCTGCTCTTTCATTCATTCATTTATTCAGTCTGTCGCTATGATATCGACCTCAAGTGCTTGATCATACCTCAAAGGAACAGCGAGAGGAACATGCTGATTACCTCACATTAATAAATTAATAAATACATTTTTGGTGAATACTGGTGAAAATAGTATTCTTTTGCAGGTTTGATGTTCATTTGAAAGAATCATGACGTAAAGCAGGGTTCTTCAGCAGGGGGTCTGTGACCCTTAGAGGGTCAGTGGCGGTACTGCAGGGGGTTTGCCAACTATTGTTTGAACTCAAAGAAAATTTCTAAAAAAAAAAAAAAAAAAAAATATATATATATATATATATATATATATATATATATATATATATATATATATATATTTATTTTTTTATATTATTTATTTATTTTTTTTTTTTTAAATGTGTGTTTAAAAAAAATGCAATATTGGTAACTTCAACCAAAGCTGAAGTTAAGAAGCAAAAACTCAGCTAAATGTTTAATTATCCCTTTCATTTTTATCAAGTAAAATAAAGATGCTCAAAAATTTTATCAAGTAAAAATAAAAGATACTAAAAAATGTAAACATAATTGATGATTATTTTAATGGCTATGTAAGCATCAAAAAGTAAATATATCTTTATGTAATTATAGGGCACACTTGCAACAATGCACCTCTCATTTTTATCAAATATACAGTGCATTCATAAAGTATTCAGACCCCTTTTTTTCAAATTTTTTATGTTGTAGCCTTATACTAAAATGCTTTACCTGAAGGAGGTGAAACTAGTGCCGCGTACTGAACTTTCACAAAATCTAGTATAGTCCGCCCTGATCAATGTGCGGTCTTTATCAAACAAGACTTACATACTCAACAATTTTTTTTTATATCTTATGGTCTGGATATTTTATTAATGACTGAGACTTGGTTGAAAATTGAAGATCATTCAGCATTGATAGAACTAAGCCAAGTGGACTGTAAATATTTTAGTTCACCTAGGACTACTGGCCATGGTGGACTAGCTGTTGTTTTTAAGAGCCATCTTAAATGTCAACAGGAATTTGTTTTTTGAGTTTTTTTTTTTTTTATTATTATTATTTGAAGCACTGTTGTTAAGGTTTGGAACTGAAAAATCTTTGGGGTATATTCTCATTTAATGGCCTCCGGGACCAAATGGTGTTTTTTTTATCTGAATTCACTACATTATTGTCTTCTACTATAATTATAGAAACCAAACCCTCTCATGATTGAATTAATTGAATCTAACTCATTAAAACCTCATATGGGGCTCCAGTAAATGTAGTGCACTATGTTTAGGAGCGGGTTTGGTTATTAGCAATAATTAATAATTATCAAAGATAATTATTAATTATTAAAATCAATAGAACATTAATGAGAATCAATGTTAGCTTTTTTTAATCCTTTAAATCAACAATTATCAAAGATAATCACCAATCATTAACATCTATGATACATGAATTAAAATTAACACTAGCTTATTGATCCTTCAAAATCAACAATCGTCAAAGATAATTATCAATTATCAAAAATTAATGGAATATTAATAAGGATTAACATTGACGGGGCACCACCCTGGAATCAGGGACTAATAACCAGATAGTATAACAGTCTCAATATTAGATTGTTTTCTTAGGAAATCGACATCCAAAGAATATCGATTTTCGGGAAAAAAACAATGAATGAAAGCTTGAATCCGAGCACTGACATCCCGTCAGCATGACACAGGTGTATGCTAAACAAACCAAAACACTTCTCTTTGTAATATAACAAAGTTTATTTATTCAGAAATATCAATTAATAATTAATACAATGCAGTCAATAAACTTCCGACTTACAACTACAAACTAAACAGTGATATGATTAGATATGGAAATCAAAATAATCCTATAACACATGAGTGTGTGTGTGTGTGTGTGTGTGTGTGTGTGTGTGTTAGTATGAGAGAGAATTAAGTGACGGCCCCAAAGCTGATTTCGCGATCATGGGAGAGAAAGCAGCTGTTAGTTTATCACTCAGAGACGCGGTGGACGGCTCGTAAACCGTCCCGCGGCCTTTGATTCTTTAATGGATAAACTCAGTTTGCTGGTCTCATCTGCGATGGCGGAAATGCACAACAGTCCATTGTGGTTGGACTACAATACAGCAAATCAAATTCATGATAATTAATACCCTGAGTATTAATAATGAGCGGACATGGCGGTCCGTAAACTGTACAAGCAATAACCTTGATACACAAGAATAACACACTATAATATTCTCTCTCTGCCCAGACGTAAACCTCTTACTTGAATCGCATGAGGATGCAGAATGTGTGTTCATCCATCCTTTAACTCAGACTCGGTTCCTCGAGGCTCGGGTGATGACGGGAGGCCGTTTCCTCGCTCTGTCGGCAGGCGGTACGGCTGCTGATTCTCGGCAGGCTGGCGGAGAAATCAGCAACGTCGACTTGATTGAAGATGGAAGAGAAATCTTTTCTCTCTTCACTTCTGCAGGCAAACGGATGAAGATGCGGATTGCTCGGCAGTCTCCTTCGGATCCGTTAGAGTGTTCGGTGGAACACAGAGTAATCTCAACTCGTCCAGCGAGATGGAGATTGTATGGCCACAGTTTCAAGTCGGACATTACTTCCTTGTACCACGAGGCTGCACCTGAGAGCAGCGATGAGCTGCGTCTACACAAGGTGAGCAAAGTTGCTGGAAGCAAATCCCGGAAGCATTTCAGAGGTATTTCTACTCCTGATGTTGTCATGGTTGAGGGATGTTCTGTTGTGTGCCTCATCCAATAGGAGTTGAGAGTTCGATCCTTTAGTGAGCAAGGCTTCATGGATTTGTAGTCTGTTTTGGACTCCCTTTGTTTGATTTTGGCACGGTTTTTATCAGTAAGATTTATGACTTATGTGGGGGTCTGAGTTAGGTTTTACGACTGTGTTAGGCCTGCCTTTGTCTTCTATCTGAATACATGAGGCCCAACATTTTTTTCACATCATTTACACTCCATACCACATAATGACAAAGCAAAAACCAGATTTTTGATAACTTTGCAAATTAAAAAAAAGGAATAACTGAAATATCACATTGACATAAATATTCAAACCCTTAACTCAGTACTAAGTTGAAGCACCTTTGGCAGCAGTTACAGCCTCAAGTCTTTTTGGGTATGATACAACAAGCTTTGCACACCTGGATTTGGAGATTTTCTGCTATTCTTCTCTTCAGATCATCTCAAGCTCTGTCAGGTTGGATGGGGACCATTGGTGGAGAGCCATTTTCAAGTCTCTCCAGAGATGTTGGATTGGGTTCAAGTCTGGGCTCTGGCTGGGCCACTCGAGGACATTCACAGAGTTGTCCCTAAGCCACTCTTGCATTGTCTTGGCTGTGTGCTTAGGGTCATTGTCCTGTTGGAAGGTCTACCTTCAGCCCAGTCTGAGGTCCTGAGCGCTCTGGACCAGATTCTCATTATAGATATCTCTGTATTTTGCTGCGTTCAGCTTTCCTTCAACCCTGACCAGTCCCCCAGTCCCTGCTACTGAAAAATACCCCACAGCATGATGCTACCATCACCATGCTTCACTGTTGGTATGGTATTGCGCAGGTGATGAGCGGTGCCTGGTTTGCTCCAGACATGACACTTGGAATTAATGCCAAACTATTCAATCTTTGGTTCATCAGACCAGAGAATCTTGTTTCTCACAGTCTGAGAGTCCTTTAGGTGCTTTTTTGCAAATTCCAAGCAGGCTTTCATATGTCTTGTACTGAGGAGAGGCTTCCGTCTGGCCACTCTGCTATAAAGCCCAAATCGGGGAAGTGTTGCAGTGATGGTTGTCCTTCTACAAGTTTCTCCCATCTCCACACATGATCTCTGGAGCTCACCAGAGTGACCATCGGGTTCTTGGTCACCTCTCTTACCAAGGCCCTTCTCCCCCAATTGCTCAGTTTGGCCAGGTGGCCAGCTCTAGGAAGAGTCCTAGTTGTTCCAATCTTCTTCCATTTAAGAATTATGGAGGCCACTGTGCTCTTGGGAACCTTCAATGCAGCCAAATTATTATTATTATTATTATTATTATAATTATTATTATTTATTTTTTTTGTAGCCTTCCCCAGATCTGTGCCTCAACACAGTCCTGTCTCTGAGCTCTGCAGGCAGTTCCTTTGACCTCATGGCTTGGTTTTTGCTCTGATATGCATTTTCAGCTATGAGACCTTACATAGACAGGTGTGTGCCTTTCAAAATCATGTCCAATCAGTTTAATTTGCCTCAGGTGGACTCCAATCAAAGTGTAGAAACATCTCAAAGATGATCCAGAGAAATGGGATGCACCCGAGCTAAATTTCAAGTGTCATAGCAAAGGGTCTGAATACTTCTGTCAATGTGATATTTCAGTTTTTTCTTTTTAATAAATTTGCAAAGTTATAAAAAATCTGTTTTTGCTATGTCATTATGGGGTATGGAGTGTAGAATGATGTGAATTTTTTTTATTTAAAGCATTTTAGCATAAGGCTGCAACATAACAAAATGTGGAAAAATGAAGGGGTCTGAATACTTTATGAATGCACATTATATAATGGGGGTCCTGTTCCATCTCTCTAACCACTAAGGGGTCCTCACCTGAAAAAGGTCCTCTTGAGAGCCTTTACATCCTTATAGCCAATATGTTGTCCCTGTTTAGAAAAACATATATTTCTCTGTTCATACTCTTACAGACCCTCTGTCACAAATGCACATACACACAACCACAGGAGAAGGACGTGCCCTTGATTTGGGGCTACCTGCAGTTAAGGTTAATGAGCACAGCAGAGAGTGGCGCTTACTCATGTCTGACACACACATACACACACACACACACACACTAAAAAACTGCACACACACTGATATTTTCTATGCCCTAACCCTACTCCCATCCCTAATCCTAAACCTTACAGAAAACTTTCTGCAGTTTTACATTTTCATTAAGACATTATTATGTTTAATAAGTCATTTTTCTTGTGGTGACACTGGCATTTTGTCCCCATAATGTTTGTAAAACCTGACCCACACACACACATTTACACAAATGCACATATTTTAAGCTCCCAATCTCAGCATACCTTCTTGACACATTACAGAGTGGGTGTGTGTTTGTGTGTTCATAGGAGTGTGACATTCTTCCCCTACCTTGTAAATATCCTGTTTTTATTATTATTCACAGCATTTATATACAGCAGTTATATTTCTAATCTCTCTATTAATACCAGAACTCTTAGCCTGAGTCTTTAAAGCCTATAATGCATACTATTGATTATTCAAAATTTTCTCAGGGTTGTTATTGTGTGATGCCTTCTGTAAAACTAACCTTTACCAACAACCAAAACTGCTTGAATGCAAACAAATTATATGTAAATAACAATTCCAAATAAGTTTTATTTTTCTATAATATCTTAATGTCCACTTCCCACCACCCCCCAGCCCCTAAACACAAGAACGCCCCTTTTGTGTCACATATATGGTACATACTGCATGTGTGTGTGTGTGTGTGTGTGCGTGCAGCACTTTAGCTCTTACCTGCCGATCATAGTAGAGTGCTGCTGAACCGCAGCCTCCAGCAATCTTTCCAATATAGTCCACTCGCCCATGATGCCTCGCTTATGGGTCTCACTCTGCTTCTGACCTTCAGCCTGAGGAGTCACAACCTCTGCCCTTGGCAACTCTTCCAGTGTCCCTCTATTGACCTTTGATCAGATTCGTTGGGCTCCCTCTCAAAGCCACCGATGTGTGTGTCTGTGTGCGCGTGGGTGGGTGTGTGTGCGCGTGTGTGTGTGTCAGGGTAGCGCTCTAGAGCAGAGATGAGCTAGTGTAGCATCTGCAGCAAAAAATCTGATGATGCTGAGGCACAGAGACTTCAACCATACTGCATCTCTCTCTTACACACACACAAATACACGCTGTCTGTATCACCTCTTTCCCCTTCTCTCCTTCACTGTTTTATCTCTCTCTTTCTCTCAGGGTTAAGAACGCTTTGCCTACTCTTGCATCCTACCATATGCTTGTCTTCTTAAAACCCTACAGGTTGACATAAACACTCTTACACACACACACATATCTAACACTTTCTGCCTTACTTCAGCATACACACTCCTATTATGCTCTCACACACATACACTCACTCGCTCGCTGGTCAATGCAGTTTTTCTTGTCCCATTAGTTGAGCTAAAGTAACGCACATGCAGAAACATATGCCGTAACAGATGATGCAGCTCTTTGAATCTCATAGCAACGCCTGAGTGCACCCTCACACATACACACACTCGGCTGTGCTCCAGTGTGTGGCGGCAGCAGCGGCAGATAAGGATCGTCAAGGTTACGTCCAGTTGAAAGATGAGCCCGTAGTCATGTCTGCGGCAAAGGGCTCAATCCCCTCAAACCTCAGCCTTTCTTCTCCGCTTGCTCACTCTCTCTACACCTTCCCCCGTTCCTTACGTCTTTGTGCTGCACTGCTGCTGTTGCTGATGATGATACCTTTCCCTCTGCTCCTCCTTTTTCTATCTATTTTCCTCTGTCACATGCCATAAGCATGCCACCCTCCCTCCATTCCAGACCTGCTCTCCCCTCATTTTTTCTTTCTCTCTTCCTCCTCTGTATGCTGACTGTTTCACTTGCTCTGCAGTTTAAGATGTATGTGCTGCAGGAGTGAAACTGATTTTCCCTTGTGCATTCAGAATTACTTTAATTCACCTGTATGTTTCAGGTACAGGAATTTGTTCTTGCTACATTTTAATTCATTTGGAAAGACTAGACCACACAGTTGGGGAATTAGGCAACATTGTCTCATAAGACAAATTCACACTAAGTCATACGACTTTATTCATATGAAAATGACTTATATACTGTATAAATCAATCACACATGCTTTATGAACATGCGTTCAGAACCCGGCTTTTTTCCATATTAAACATCAGGGCATTTAACATTAATATCAAGGTAATGTTTACACTTTGGGTAGGGTAAGGTGTTACATTTCGACAAATTCCTCCTTTTCTTTAAAAAAAGAAAAGATCTGGGTTACTCTGGATGTGAACAGGGCCAATCCGTAAACATTAAAATACTGTTTCAAAAGCATTTCCACAAGAAGTAAACAGCATGCATGTTAAGTTGATTTTAGTGTCATAAAATCGCTCAATAACCTTTTCTGTGTTAAGTTATATCCAATATTACAACTTCCCATGATGATGAACACCCTAAAATGACTGTAAAAACAAAAATTTAAACAACTTTAAAGCTCCAAAGTAATGTACGTGCTTTTTTTTTTGTTGCTTTTTTTTCTTATAACCGTCACATTTCTGCCTTCAAACCAGGCCCAGCTCCAGAGCTTGTCAATCATGAGCCTGGCCCACCTTGGCAGCCACACCCCCACCCACTGCTCCTATAGTCTAGCCCACCCAGAGGGTCCTATGGCCCACCTTAAACCTTAGAGCTGGAGATAGGCCTGCTTCAAACCCTCCAAAAATTAGCCTCATCCACTTCCATCTTAAGTGCCTCACTGTATTTGATTTTTCTTTTTTTAAGAATATGATTAATGATTCTAAACATTTTTGTGGTAAACAACATTGTGCCACAAATACTGACGACTGAGCTTATTTTGCATTGAACCCAGAATATACATTTAATAATAACACATCTACACTTTCTGATCCCTCTTTTTCAAATTTCTTTCTCAGGTTTTGTTGTTGTCAAGAGGATTATTGGGGAATAGTGATTCTGCACTATACCTCTCCCATCTCTCCCTGTCTCTCTTTCTCTTGCTGTGGTCAGCTTAATATCACACCTATTCTTCACTTCTGTTCTGCATCCTTTTTCTTCCTCCCTGTCATGCACTCATATTGCATTCTGTTCATTTTCTTATGTACCCCATCTTTCTCTCTCTTTATCTTCATTCCTCTCACCATCCATCGCTGCCACATGATGAGTGCTGCATTTATATGATTAACATTTCAGGTTGATTTCCCCTCTCCCCTCCTCACGCACGTTCCCTCACTTTACCTCTGCCATGTGACTCATAGACAGTGGCAGCTGTGCATTTAAAGTCTAGGCCTTCATTGTGATTCATGCCATTAAGAAAACACAGTTTCACAATGAATAAGACATCCTATGCCTTTGGGCATCATACATTATGTCGCAGCTAACTAATAATACCAATTGACATTTTAAAAACATGTCCACGCACGAAAGCCAGAACTTGAAACGACACTTAATGCTCAAGCAAGCCTTATTTTAACTGCAGCATGACTTTTTTGTGAAGTCTCCCGAACAGACATTCAAAAATCATATTTTTTCATATGAATCTACTAAGGAGACCTATAATACCTGGAAAAATCTATCTAATAATATTTAAATGTTGCTTGCAATAAATTTTGTTTCGTCAGGGTACATGGTTATGCTGCGTTCCATTCAAGTTGGATGTGGGATATTCCTACTTGATATCTCCGACCATAAATGCATTTCATTCCCCACTCCTGGCAGCACTTCTTTTCAAAACTTGATCCGACACTGAATGCTCCAGCAGCCTAATTTACACTTAGAAAACTCTTGATGTTGCTATAACACTGCAAAAAGCACTTTTAACACAATTTGCTTGAGGTGAAAATCAGCCCTCCTTTCATGTTTAATAAATTATGCAATCACACGGTCATGCAGAACATCTCATGTTTTTAAATCCATCAGGATCTCTTTCTCAGTGGTGATGTGGCAGTGACAACCGACTCGTCAGACAGCTTGATCTTCCGTTCTTCGCTTTCAAATTATGTACATCACTTAAAGCGTGATTGCATCACTCAAGCCCAGCTAGAAGGCCTCGACCGGGACATATCCTAAAGATCACACCCACCAAGAACAAATAAATCAATCTGATTGGCTGATGAATCTGACAATCTGACATTAGATGCAGTGTTCGAATTGAGGGGGGGCTGGGGGGATCCGGGACCCCCCATAAGGCATTAGGGACCCCCCGTAAGAAGTAAAAAGGTAATTTTAGGGTTTAGTGGTGGTTTAGCGGTTAAGGATCTGGGTTACTGATCAAAAGGTTGGGGGTTCAAGCCCCAGCACTGCCATGATGTTACTGTTGGAACCTTGAGCAAGGCTTTTGATCCTATCTGCTCCAGGGGCTGACCCTGCACTCTGACCCCAGCTTGGCTGGGATATGTGAAAAAAAGAATTTCACTGTATATGTGCAAATGTGTGATAAATAAATAAAATTATAATTAATTAATGCTAGAATTATTCTGTTGGATGTACACTACTGTTCAAAATTTCAAAAGTCTCTTCTGCTCACCAAGCCTGCATTGATTTGATCCAAAATACAGTAAAAACAGTAATATTGTGAAATATTATTACAATTTAAAATAATAATTATACAAGAGTAAAATGTCATTTTTTCCTGTGATCAAAGATGAATTTTCAGCATCATTACTCCAGTCTTCAGTGTCACATGATCCTTCAGAAATCATTCTGATATGCCGATTTGATGCTCAAGAAACATTTCTGATTATTATTAATGTAGAAAACAGTTGTGTAAAACATTTTTTTCAGGATTCTTTGATGAATAGAAAGTTCAAAACAACAGCATTTATCTGAAATAGAAATCTTTTGTAACATTATGCACTACCGTTCAAAAGTTTGGGGTTAGTAAGTATTTATTTATTTATTTTTTTGGGGAAAGAAATTAAAGAAATTAATACTTCTATTCTGCAAGGATGCATTAAATTGATCAAAAGTGACAGTAAAGACATTAATAATGTTTACCCAGTTGTCCTGCACTCTTTGAATAATGCTCCCGCATCTGGGTTCATACCTAATCTCCTCTCTATAGTATCATTACAGCCTGATAGTATTTTGCCATCCTTTTGCTACTGTTTAAGTAATAAAAATAAGGTCCTTAAACAGGTCCTTTTGAAGTTACTGAGTGCTCCTTTATCACTGCTTTCTGAGACATTATAAAATAATTATTCCTATGCCACTGCTGAATCTGACAGTGATACCATCCAGTGAGTCTGGAAGCCATCTGATTATTTTCTACTGTTTTTGAGACATTTCAATGTATTTTGAAGTCACATGCTCTTAAGGGTCTTCAAGTGCCTTATATGTAGTGCCCTGGTATATTTGCCATAGTTGCCCTTTTGGGTCTGCTGCTTTGTCACCCTCTAAATCCAGTATTACTTGGAGTAAGCCATTTAAAAGAAGAATAGCAGCTTATCTTTCTTTGTTATATAACATTGGACTGAAAATGTATATATTGTTTTATTCTTTACCAACACAAAAGCCTGTTCTTTTATGTAAGCCTGTTTTTAATAAATAGTATATAGTTATGCATATTATGACCAAATAAATATATTGTATATTTTGTATAAATTGTATATTGCGAGACTAACCCTCGTTTTTCTCTATTTGTTTGTAGATTAATTAAGAGTGGATAGTGATTAAAAATACATAGGCAAAAAGGTGATTGAGGAAAATTATTTATTTATTTGGCATGTTAGGCCAGCAGAGAAGGCTTTGCTGGCCCTGAGAATTCGCCACTGCTCATAGACTAAGGGTGTGAATATGAAGATAGAGAATAAGGGAAAGTGACATAGACAGATTCAAAAGATATTGCTTGATGTACAGTCATTTTCATAAAGCACCTTGTGCTCTGAAGCTGCATTGTGTTTGTGTGATGACTGGTGTAGTTACACGAAGCGTGCAGGCCTGAGTGTGTGTGTGTGTGTGTGTGTGTGTGTGTGTCAGTGTCATGGTAACATTGTGTATATAATTACATTAGTCATGTACTATACAGAGAGAGGAGAGGAGTTCACTCTCCACACAGCCAAGCAGCCATTAACCTTTCTCGCACTCTTGCTCTCCCTGCCTGAGTGACTCTGAAATGAAATAGTTAATCACAGAGCAGCGATGTCATTATCAGAGGGGTTTTGTGGGTAAGGACACACTGACTGGCTCTGTCAGGTGCTTTTACTCTTATAATGTACATATGCATGAACACTTTATACATTGTGTGTTAGATGGAGGAGGGCAGGGCATACTGTTGGGACTGTTGTTCGTAAAGTGAAGGAAATACAGTTTCGGGAATTATAGGTTGTCAGGTTTCAGTCGATGTGTGAGCTCGAAGGCAAGAGACACAGGTGTGTCGTCTGTGACCTAGAACAGCCTTTTCTCTTTTTCATACACACAATCAAATTACATGCACATGGATGACCATGGGGGTATTCACTATGAACTCATGCCTGCTCATAGATACAAACATGCCAATTCAGCAACACTATACATGTGATATTCATATGTGTCCAGTTTTGCATTTCTTCTACAGACCCTTACACTTGCGCACATACATACACACATTTTTTTAAACAAATGTGTATTTTAATTGTTTTTTCTCTAATTTTCTCTGATCACTGTTCGCTGGACCCTGCCCGGCCACCCCTGTGAAAAACTGCTGGCTCCACACCTGATCCAGAGCAACTTAGAGTATGATGTACACAATCCAACTAGAACAATCTTGGGTTAAGCGCATTGTTCAAAGGTATAATAGTGATTGTCGTTCCTTATAGAGTTTAAACAAGGGACCTTCCCATGATAAGCTCTGAGCTTTAACCACTTTAACCACACCTGCTTTGTAAAAACTTAGGTGTCTTAGACAAATAAGCTAAAGATCTGCACACTGTACAAATAAAATAAATGCCTTAAAAAATCTTTTATTATGACTCAATCATTTCAGATTATGTAAATTGTCATCAAATGTATCACTTTCACATAGATTACACTGTGTTCTTTCTGTTTTTAGGTCACCTTAAAAACAGAAATAGAGGCCACTCATCTGTTGGGAATTTCCAGGGATGCTCCAAATTTACTGCTCAGAAGGCTTCAAATATTGCAGCAAAAACACTTACAGAGCCCTCTGAAAACAACAGTACTTTTTGCATCATTCAACTTTACGGATCAAACAATACAAGAGTTTTAACAGAAGAATTAATATAAGTGCTTTTATAAAATGATCTTCATATTTCTGCCTTTAAACCCTCCAAAAATTTGCCTCACTGAAATCCAGATATTAGTTTTTTTTTTTTTTTTTTTTTTTTAAGAAAAGGAGGAATAAGTAAAAAATAAATACAAATTTAGTACATTATACTGTTGATTGAGCTTAGCTTTTATTGAACCCAGAATATTCCTTTAAAATAATCAGCGATAGACACACACACACACACACACACACACACACACCAATAGACTGAAGTGTGGGAAAAATCATGTTAACATGCTAACAACAAAGATGAAATAAAAGGTTGCGTTTTACTTGTCAATCAGACACGCTTGAAAGTTGCGTTCGTCACAGTGGTGGTTCATGACAGAAGCCTGGCCCCCCATGTGCCAATCCACTCACAGACCAGTTCAGTTAAGCCCTATAATGATAGCGAATTATAGCAACATGGAGTGATATTTGCAACAAATAAATAAATCCTTCCTTTTGTACTGAGATTTCAGTCACCAGTGAAGACAACAAGAGTCAGAGAAAGAAAACAAACAGGGAAGTTTTTTACTATTTAGTGTAGAAAAGTTAGTTTGGGAATAGCTGAGAAAGTGCATGATAATATTTACATTTAGGAAATCTATCCATGGAAGTATTGTTTGATTCATTCTTATTAAATGTATCGGTAACTTGTTACAATAAGGTTGTGTTGTGTGTATACATTAACATTACACAATTAATTAACATGAAAAAATTAACATTGAAAAAATTCATTTTTAATCATGGTATATGACAATTTCTACATACTAATATTAAAAGTTAGTAATGTAACATCATTAAGAATTAACATGAACTAACAATGAACAATATTGATTGTATAAATGAACATAAACCAAGAATTCCAAGATTAACAGATGCATGAAAAATATTTCTTGTTATTTCTTGAAACCTAATTTGGAATGTAATACATGTTACATATGCATGTGTTAACGTATATAACCTTAACGTAAAGTTTATAATTAAATCATAAACCCCAACAATACACGAGACAGCATAAGCAAAACTCTAAGCTTGATTAAATGCCAAAGAGAACAGATGAGTTTTGAGAATAGTTTTAAAAGGCAGCGAAGAGGCAATTTTAGTATGACAAGGCAAACTCTTAGAGCTTAGGGCCAGCTATGGCAAAAGCACGGTCACCTCTTTGTACACACACAAGGCTTTTAATTAACTTTAAAGGGATAGTTCACCCTAAAAATGAAAATGTTCTCATCATTTACAAACCCTCTTGCCATCCCAGATTTTTAGAAAAATATTCCATACAATGCTAGTGAATGCTGACCAAAACTTTAAAGCTCCAAAAAGGACATAAAGCAGTGTAAAGGTAATCCATAAGACTCTTGATATCAGCAGTCTTTTTGGTGATCCTTATTTTAAGGTTGATTACATTTCCTAGGCCCATGAAGCATGCATCAGCCATTAGGAAATGTAATCGAGCTTGAAATTATGATCGTGCCTAGAGACTGCAATGGTATGATGTACAGTGAAAAAGGAGTTAGAAATTGATCTTTTCTCACCCACACCTATCGCCTCAGAAGAAATGGATTAAACCACTGGAGTAATATGGATTACTTTTATGCTGTCTTTAAATGCTTTTTGGAGCTTCAAAGTTTTGGTCACTTGTAATTTGCATTGTGAGGACCTACAGAGCTGAAATATTCTTCTACAAATCAGACGAAAGCAAGTTTATTAATCTATCAACCTATATATCCATCCATCCGTCCGTCTGTCTTTAAGGCATTGTCAAGCCAACATCAAAGTTTCCCTTAACAAACTTAACAAACCTATCTAAGATAATGTAATTCAGATATAAATTTAATTTGAAACGAATTGGTTAGGTACTGAATTAGAATGAAATAAAGGGACCTGTACTCTTTTATTTTCCTCAAAATATGGAATTTTATTTCACATTCACAAATGCTACAGCACACACATTTCTAAATGTACTTGTTTGGCTACTTGTTTAGACTGTGCTTGTTCTCTTATTGCCATTGTACTAGTTAAATCACATATAGGGATTTTCTGAGGGTCACAGAAACATACAAGCTAAACAGAGGATCAGTTAGGCTGTATGCTGAGTTAGCATCTGTTAATCTACACACCACTCACCCTCGCATTCACTTTAGTGCTAACTACAAATAAGATTCACCTATAGCCTGCTACAGAGGTTACAGTCATGTGAAGTTAAATATAGAGCCAGTTTACTCTGCTGGGGTAACAAATCAGGCCAGTAGCAGAAAAGGGGTTGGAAGGGAGTGGACCCACGTGCAAAAATTGCACAGCCAGGGAAGATTTTCAGATTTTATAGCATTTTATATGGGGTTTTTTTTTATTTTTTTTATGAAGAATATCAGTTTTATCATTTGAGGATGTCAGAAGGAATATCACTGTTCTGGCAGAGTAGAACATTGAAATTCTACTAACAAAATTAATTTAGCATAGAGCAAATTATGAAGTACTCTACCGGTTTCTATTCTCTGTGCGCAACCATAGAATATTACTATTATTGAAGTTTAATTAATATTAATTGCATATCATCTTTTCATATTCCAGTTTAATTTTGGAAAAATACATCACAGTGACTAGTTGTTGTTCTTACAGCATATTATATGTGCTTTTGCCACACACACATAATCATGGAAAGTCAAGGTTTATAGGTTCTTTCACATGGGCTCACAAGTCATGAGCCTCATTGTCAATCCAAGACATAGAAGGTGTTTGCATGTAAAGGAAATACAGGGAATTCATTTGGACATTTCTAAAATAATATGCACTTTTTACATTCATCTTACACAAGAGCTGCTTGTGCTTGTGTGTGCTTATGATGTACCATATCGCACTGAAATCTCAGATATCCCATCATGAAGAAATCATTTGTCCAAAAACTGTTAATGGTAGTTTGTGTCTACTGGACCCAGCAAACCAAACAATCAAACTTTAGTGTATGTGGCCGCATGTAATTTACAACTCCATGAAAGCCTCTGCAACCCCAGGGTTTAGCTCTAAGACTAAGAACAAAGCTTTGTGTTTTTGAGATATAAGTGCTGTTGGGAAAGATAGAAACAAGCATGAATGCTGCTGAGGGTTTTGTTACTTTGCTTTGCCATTTAGCTGATGCTTTTAATCCAAAGCTTCTTACAGTTCACTAATTGCAGGGGCAGTCCCCTCTGGAATAACATGGAGCAAAGTGCTTGGCTCAAGGGCACGAGGAGCAAGATCTCATCTCTTGGCATCAAACTTTTGTGTTTGTGGTCTTGATCCTTTCCATGATGTTACTACCTGAAATTTAATTGTGCCATCATTTTAAGGGGAATATGAACACATGGATGCATAAAATAATGGATTAGCAGTTCAACTATGTCATTTTGTTCCTGTACTGCAATTAATGAAGTGTACTTTAGAGCAAAAGACAAATTCCACAAGTAAATGCAATGTAGCAGTTATATGAGGAATGGAAGTTCTTATGTAATTACATAGCTGCGAGGGACATGAAAATGTCAACTAGGACTGAATCTGAATCTTCTCTTAAGAAAGAAACAGAAGTGATGCTTCTTTTATTTTCTAATTTAATTTTTTTGTGTATGTGTTTTTATCTTCTTCTTTCTGCTAACCCAAACCTTAACATTCAGGCCAACGTTTTTAAGCAATAATGCATCAGAGAAGGATGATTTTGCCTAAACTATGAAAGCACTGCTATTGCTATTTGGGTAACACTTTAAATAAGGTTCCATTTGTAAACACTAGGTGACAACATTAGTTAACATGAACTAACAATGAACAACGAGGTATTTATTTTTATTGAATATTGATGGAGCAACATAATCTGTGTGAAAATAAATAACAACAGAAGGTTGTCTTGAATAAAACAATTTTTTATTTATTTTTTTAAAGGCGGCTACCCCACACCTGTGGTAAAAGGCTCCCTCAATTGGGGTAAAAGCCACCAGAGGGTTTATGGTGATATCGTGTTGATTCCGGGGCAGTAGTTACAGGGCACAATTTGTCAACTTATGCAAATACTTTTGATACATCAAGAAGTTTTTTGAGTAAAAAATTAAAATAATGCTTCATTTCAATCACATTTGATATTTAACAACATCTCAAGTATTTTATGAACAAATTTATTTCCATAGTTATTGGATTAGTCAATGTGAGCCAACTTTGAACATTCTTCATAACAAAGCAAGCTATTTGCCCCACTGAAGAAAAACAATGTGTTTTATGGGGGCATTTTTCCCTCTGCAACAAGAGGGCTTTTTACCCCAAATACAATCCTTTAACTTACTGGACAGTTATTGAAATTGTTTTGATATAATCACCTTGAACAAAATTGAAAATGACATTTGTCTCAAAATAAATTAATATAATTAACATAATTTCATAACTAACATGATTTCAGGGATTTTCAAAAGCGAAATATATACACAACATTTTATTTAGTGTTTTGGGAGAAAATCAAATCAAAGGGGCCTTTAGCCCCATTGTACCCTACTTTTACAGCATTTATTAATCTAAGTTAATGTTAATTTCAACCTATAATTATACATTTTTTTAATCAAAAGTTGTATACATTAACGCAATATGAACTAACATGAACTAACAATGAATAATTGTATTTTTTATTAATTAACATTAACAAATAATAATTAATGATGTAAAATGTATATTGTTAATTGTTTGTTTATGATACCTAATGCATTAACTAATGTTGATGAATGGAACCTTATTGTAATGTGTTACCGCTATTTAATGTTTTGAATAAAGATTATGCAACTACTTTTTTGTTTGGTTTGTTTGTTTTATGTCACCAAATTTGCACATTCTTTTTCTTACTTTTAAACACTTTTTCAAATGTTTTTTTATTTCTAATTCAGAAAGACTTCTGTTGAATGTAATTCATCATGTCCTTTATATCACACCAGAGTCCATCTTCAGTAGTAGCTCAGGAGAAGAGTCTTGTTGCCTGATAACAAGTCTTACTATCATGTCTGTTTCCAAAGACATTTAGCATGTGGCTGAGTGCTTACAGTTGTTTAAGAAAACACCTCACAAGCTGTAATGAATGATCTTAAGTGGCCTACTGCACATTAGAGATGATGGAAGAAACCTGGTCCAGAATCTGGTGGGGGGAGGGAAAAAATGTGCTCTGTGTGGAAGTGAGGACATATGGGCTGTAACTGGTTTCACACTGAGTCTCACCTTGCTGTGATACCTGGCTGACCTTTCGGAGCACACAGGCAATGAGTGTGGGTGGGGGATTGGGCAAGATTGTTATTTCTTTTATTTGTGAAATAAAGCTGCAAATGTTATAGCATGCTAATGGTGTATATGAAGACTGTTGGGCAGAAACATTTTGTTTACATTTTAAAGCATGAAACCTTACAATTGCATAGCCTGTTTGTTTGTATAAAATTAAGTTAAATGTATGTACGTTTTTAATTAATTACAAATATATATTGCCATTGCTTTAATTTTAAGTTTGCAATATGCAATACTGGTTCTGTGTTTCAAACAAGTACCAGTACACTCGCAACTCATGAGCATCTGTTTAGGTAATAAATATGCTTTATTTAGTTATTTGTTTATTAATGTTAAACATACATTATCCTGCTATGAAAAAATATGTTATAAAAAAATCTTCTTTTTATGTATGTCAGGGAAGGCTGCTTGCTGAGATACATTTTAGAAATGAGACATATGATAAATTTGTTCCCTTATAGCTGGCTTGCCAGCTGCATTGAAGTTATTATGAATGAGTCCACCCAACTCCTTACATTTTACTGATTGCTTGACATTGTTAGGGAGATAGTGCTATCTGTTGTTTAAAAAAGGCACTGCAGCTGGCACCAGGAAGAAGCATTGAACAAGCTGTATTTATTCCCAAAGGAAGGGTACAAGGAAGTGTTATGTTTAATACTGCAAATGAATAGCTGTATAAGAATCTGTATTACCATTCTATCCAAGTCATTATGCTTGAAAAATCTTAGAGGGGCATCTATCTCATCTTGTCTGTGATTAATCTATTCTAACACATTTATACAGAGAAAACCTCAGCATAAAAATAAATTTAAAAAATTGTAAGTTAAATTCAGATATATGTATAGATGTGATTCTAGAATCTAGTTTTGGGGAAATATAGTAAACATTAATGAGGCTGTGAAACAGCTATACCTAACACATTCTTTCAGATCACTTGCATTTGTAAATTATTACTTGCATTTGGCCTACAACTTATGGGTTTAAAATGTTGATTATAAAAACAAAAAACAAATACTTAGGCACCACTGGTTTTACTTCCATCAGGAGTTAATCATATTGCTGACCTGCTGAAGCCATAGCTGGATCTTAAATATTTAAACTGGATCTTGTTAGATAAAACACAAAGTATTTGAGGAGATTTGACAGTTGATCATCCATTCATTATTTCAAAGACCACTTTGCTAATCTTTAAATGTTTCTGATGCATTACCCAGTTTCTACATGAATTAGAGACTGTGTAACATTAAATACTTCAAACTACTTTTAGCATCTGAGACTCCCTGATGTTTTACTATAAGCTTTCAAAACAGAACCCTTGAGACAAACACTCAACACACTCAATTATATGACAGATTCTGTGGCCTGAATGTGGAACTGAATACTGCTCCACATATGTAACTATTATGAGGCACATCTAAAAAAAATATATAAACATGTGTTTTGTTGATTAGAAAACAGGACATCCTTCCTGAAATGTCAGTGAAGCCTTAAAGATAGCATGAGTGAGAGAGAGAGAGAGAGAGAGAGAGAGAGAGAATGTAGCCTTTGGTTAAGATAAGAGTTTCTGCATGGTTGGAGGATGATTCTGAATGTCAGCCTGAAATAACAGAAACTCTGCATGGGGTTCAACGTAATTTAATTACAACGTTTTTTTTTTTACTGCTGGCACAATTGAGCCAGTAGTTCAGATTTTTACTGCCTCTCTGATATTTTGTATTATATATATATATATATATATATATATATAATAAGTGTATTTTTGTATGTACGTGTCCCATGAATAATAACTGTATTTTGCATAACATTTTCGTTACAATAAATTAATTTTACTGGAAATCAAGGGCATATGTTGCATTGTTTTACTTTACTTTTCAATGTTAAACAAACTTTTACTGATGTGTCCAAGACTATTGCAAATCAATCTCACGATTTCAACAAAACACTTTTTGTTATCAAGCTCGATAATATTACCTTGGTGATTACTTTAAATTAGCAGACTTTGCAACAAAAATATTCAATACATCATAAAAATCCTTATGGCATCAGTTGGGCCACAAAGCAATTCTGTACCCATAGAATTTAATCAAAGACCAGAAAATACCTGGTATAGGGGTCAATGTGTAAATTAAAGCTATTTTCTGTCCATTTAAGAGAGAACAGCCAAAAGCTTAGACGGAATGAGAGTAAAGTAAAATAAATGAATGGAGAATGTGTGTAAAGTTTGAATAAAAGAGTGGTGTTTAGCATGTTTTAAGGTTCCCTTTGTTAACAATAGTTAATGCATTAGGTATCACGAACTAACAATGAACAATATATTTTTACAGCAAATATTAATCTTGGTTAATGTTAGTTTATAAAAATACAATTGTCTATTGTTAGTTCATAATGCATTAATTAACGTTAACATATACAACTTTACATTTAAAATGTATTAGTATATGTTGAAATGAACATTAACCAAGATTAATAAATGCTGTATTGTTCATCGTTAGTTCATACTGACTAATGCAGTTAACAAATTAAACCTTATAGTAAAGCGTTACCTGCATTATTAATAATAATAACTTAAAAACTACTAAAATTAGGTCAGATACGGTCAGTTTCTTGACTAAACCAGATTAATATGATTAGCGGTGGATGAACCCATCAACCTCTCTCCATGAAACAATCACAAAAACAAAGGATTTGATGTAGTAAAAAAAAAATAGTCAAAATGAATCGATTTTTTTACGTTTGACTAAAATAAAACGGACCACAGTAGTAATGAAAAGGGACTTTAAAATTGTGCTGCTTTATGTTTACAATTTTATTGAGGTGCATTCTGGGAGAAAATGATTGACATAGCGGCCATTTTGGCTCTAGCCGCCCATTCCCATTGTGTGAGAGATAGTAAATACTGACACTGCCATACAAGCCGAGCACATATTTCACTGCGCGAATTAAAACACATTCACCTGAGGTAAGTGCCCCAATGAATCAACGTCTCCTCTCTGATATACTTTTCCACAGCTTTATGAAACTTTCTTGCTGAATAATTTTTATTTTAAGCATTAAAACGTTAAAATCTCATCGTCTGAAAATGAGAAAGCCGATGGCGAGACGCGAGAAAAATAGGCTCTCCTTTGCGTGTCGGAGGACACAGTGAAACCCGTCCCACTCTCAAGTGTGGATAGTTACTTCGGTGAAACGGCGTAAATTCGCGGCAAATATTCCTTCTAAGCGGTTATTTAGTTAACCAAGGATGCCTGTTACAGTATCGTGTTATGTTTGTTGCGGTGCATGCAGTAGATTTTGAATTTTATTTAAAAGTTCGCGTCCTCCCCTGTGCCTCAGTGCACGGACTCTCTCCAGTTGCTGTTCAAATTGCAGCCATAATCTTGCGGTTTAGGGCGGGGCTTAAACGCGCTGATCTGCCCCCACAACTGGCAGAGTAGTCTGTGATTGGCTAGATTTTCGGTCTCCTCAAATGCTACTGGCTATTGTTTTATTGTTCTTTACGGTCTCCTGCGATTGGTTTAAAGGCTGTCTCAGTCTATTTTGAGTGGTTGCTTTTATTTATTCGGTATAATCTGACGTACCGGAGGTAGTGGCCTGAAATAGCATATGGGACAGGGAGTCAAATACCAAAACAAGTGTAAAAGGAGAGACTATTTTTAGTAGAGATTGATCTCATTTATAGTTCAGTCTGTTTGTGTTCAAGACTCAATACTTGGTATTAAATAATTAAGAGAAAGTACTATGGAGGATGTTAATTTAGGTGTGAAGTATTTAGGGTGTTTTACATTCCTGGCTTACATGTCATAAATCCACCAATGATTTACCTTCTGGCAACTGGATTCTAACATTGTTGTTATTTTCCTTGTTCCTTTTAGGTGATATTGACTAGCAATGGCCCGTACTAAGCAGACTGCTCGTAAGTCCACTGGAGGGAAAGCTCCCCGTAAGCAGCTGGCGACCAAAGCTGCCCGCAAGAGCGCACCCTCTACTGGAGGAGTCAAGAAGCCTCATCGCTACAGGTGACATTCCTACATAGACACACCAAACCAAACTTGTTAGTTTTACAGATGCATACATGTGCCTGATGTCAGGCTTACAATTGCACATAGACTCAACAAACAAAGTGTTATAGGGATGTCCCGATACGATTTTTTTGAGTACAAATACTTTTTTAGTACTTGCCGAGACCGAGTCTGATACCTTTTTTTTTCTGAACTCAATATCAGCAGTTTATTTCAATTTTATCATCAAAATTGTGTTTAAATTAATTAATTACAAATTTAATCAAATGAAAGTATAACAATTAATTTTTAACATGAAATTCTATTATTTTTGTCAAATAATGTGCTGCATAACAGAGCATCACAGATGTGAGATATTGCTTAAATATAATAGTTACTATTGATTTATTATTATTAGTAGTAGTAGTATAACAGTGAATATTACATAACTATACAGTAGTGATCTATTTCTGTCATACTTTTTTCATTTAAATTGAGCTTTTATTTTTGCAGAGCTTTTATTTTGAAGTGTTTCTGTGTTGTTAGACCAAGGAGCTCAATGACGGCAGATTTCCAGCAGGTCTTTACGTGAATCACAGTGATTATTAAACCGTAAAAGGCTACTATTTAAAGGTGCAAATTTTCATGTAATATTTGCCCTTTCTTTGCCAATGTGTGAACGGCTTGTAACGCAACTTAAAATATGAGCCCTTCCCGGACTTTTTTGGTATCTGATTATTTTTACGTGTGCCGGTACTTGAGCGCAGTATCGGACCCGATTCTGATACCAGTATCGGTATCAGGACATCCCTAAAGAGTTATATTACTGTGATGACCACTGAATTTAGCCTCGTTTCTATCTTTGTGTGGTCTACAGGCCCGGTACTGTGGCTTTGCGTGAGATTCGTCGGTATCAGAAATCCACTGAGCTGCTGATCCGTAAGCTGCCATTCCAGCGTCTGGTTCGTGAGATTGCCCAGGACTTCAAAACTGACCTGCGTTTCCAGAGCGCTGCCATTGGTGCACTGCAGGTGTGTGTGTGTGCATGTATCTTACATAAATATTTGTTATATGGGCTCATTTGTTCTATTGATCTATTCCATATTTGTTAAATTCTTTTAAAAACTTTTTTGTATGAATGTATGTTTGTTGGTCCTGTTTAAAGATTTGTTTTCTTTCTCATGTGTTATTTATTTTCTAACATGTAGAAATATGTAATACACTGACCAGTTTTGTGTGTTTGTGTGTATCTTTGCAGGAGGCCAGTGAGGCATACCTGGTTGGTCTGTTTGAAGACACTAACCTGTGTGCCATCCACGCCAAGCGTGTCACCATCATGCCCAAAGACATCCAGCTGGCACGTCGCATCCGTGGAGAGCGTGCTTAAATGCTCCCCTTCTTTCTATTGCCCTCTTTATTTCTTTCCGTCTCTCCATTTGTTCTCCTCCTGCTTTTCTTGGTAGAGTTTAGAGTATCAGTGATGGGGAGTAACTGTGTCTCAGTCTGCTAGTGCTGTCTAAATGACACGTAGGGTACCTATATGTGCATGTAACAGGTGCTGCTGATCACACACACCCACATACACACACATATTCACATCCACTTACACAGACACACACTTACTCTCACAAATTCAGATTGGGAGTGTAAACGAGGTCCACCCATGCCCAACTCGGGGCCACACATTCAAAATGTGTGTAATGAGAAAGAGTCTTCCCCCGCACACATACTTCACTGTTGAGAAAGAAGAACAGGGTGGTATCTGGGGTCAGTCTGCTTAAGGGGAGCGGAAACTTCCACAGCAGGGTGCTACTAAAACTGCCTCAGTCCACCTTTACTGAAACCTGTCCAACCTTAAAACCCCACATTGCATACATTTGTCTCTTCCTTCCTGTACCCCTAGTTCCATCCAGCCCATACAAGTCCTTCCTCATTCCTCTCTTAACCTTATTTGTCCCCATCTGTCCCTTCATAGTGGAGGTGAGTGTGGGGTTGGACTTGTTCTCTGTGTGAGTGTCTGTGGGTGATGTGATCATCAAAGCAGAATTGTATTCAACTGCAAACCAGCATCTATTGGTTAAAAGTTGTTACTTGTAATATTGATGATTACTATTATTGTTGATATGGTGTCTTTTCTTTTTTTTACAATGCATACATCAATTATTCTTACCACTGTTAGAGAAAAAAAAAGGTAATCCACTGAATCAGTTAGAATTTGTCTTATATATATATATGTATATGTATATATATATATATATATATATATATATATATATATATTGTAGTGAAAGCCGATCCTGGTTCTCCTGTTATAACTTCAGGCAGCTCTAAACCAGCCTCTCATTCAGCCTCACTGTTCAACTAACATCCTACTCTGCTGTTTCTTTCTCCCTCTCTTTTTCTGTCTAGCATTTCCTCTCTTCCAGTTTTGTCAATTTAAAGATAAGCATTAGAGTCACAAAGTGTAGCAAAAATATTCCTTATGTTTAGTTTGTAGTACCGAGTCTTTCACTTTGTTTGGGCAGAACTTTCCCTCGCCTCATGATACACAATATAACCTCATGTTGTGCTTTTTTATTTTCTTATTCAGAAATTTAAATAAGCTGATCTTTGTATTTTCCAAACTTCTCATATTCTGGTGGTAATAAATAGATGTTACACAAATAGTTTTCTTGTATGTGTCGTAAATATACATTAACACTTCATAACAAG
The DNA here is from genome assembly GCF_019703515.2 of Myxocyprinus asiaticus. Lineage (NCBI taxonomy): Eukaryota > Metazoa > Chordata > Actinopteri > Cypriniformes > Catostomidae > Myxocyprinus > Myxocyprinus asiaticus. The sequence goes on from NC_059347.1 coordinate 33,392,461, forward strand.
GTTCCATTTGTTATCATTAGTTAATGCACTAGGTATCATGAACAAACCATGTACAAAATATTTTTTTACAGCATTTATTAATGTTAGTTAATAAAAATAGAATTGTTCAATTTAGTTTATACTGCACTACCTGATGTTAACTTATACAACTTTTGATTTTAAAAATGTATTAGTGTATGTTTAAATTACAGTTTTTCTCAGTCGATTTTATAAATTTCTCCAAACTATAATCAGTGCTCTCAAAACAATTCACACAGCGGTCGAAACTGACACTCAGTTTTGCAAAACAATTCAATTTCACTGCATACTGAAACAACATATTCTTTCCTGATAATGCATTTATTAAAACTAAATACTAACATCAAAACTATAGATGTGTTCTCTATTGAATTCATAACATTTTCAGCTATAGACACACAACTCTATGATTGAAATAACATATTTATCTCTACCTTTTTTTTTTTTAAATCTGTTTTCCTAAAATGCCTCTAAATTTCTTGTTCCTGCTCTTCCTCTGGAAGGATGATGAAGTTTACTGTAAAAAAACAAACAAACAAAAAAACAACAAACAAACAAAAACATAGCAGTCTTGCTAATTTGTATGGACCTAAGGCTGCACTATAAGCACAGATGGTACAGTAATTGTGGACACTGATTGACTGGCATGCAGAGGAATGGCATTTCTCCCTCTTCTTTTTTGTTGAGATTGAAGTCACTGTAGTTTTGTGTGTCTCAGAGAGACCATGATTCATACAGTAATATGATAAATTAGAGGAACTATCAGATCATTTGAGCTTCTTCTGTGTCTTCTTTACTCTTCCACCCTGCTGTCCTCTTTCTCTCTGCTCACCATCATTACACCATCTCCATTTGATCTTTCCTCAACTCTTTCAATGCAGTGCTCACCCCTGAAAGAGTTGAGAATACCTCCCCCTTTTCTCATCTCTTCTTCCTCCTATTTTCTCTTCCTTTACCCACTCTACCTCTTCTCATTTTGCACCTCTCCTTCATGTTGTTCTTCCTCTTCTTCTTCTTCTTCTTCTTCATTGTTTGTTTGCTCTGAATTTTCATATTTGACCCTTTTATAGATAGCAAAGTCATGACAGTTGTGTGAAAAATGTAGCAAATTGCATTTTCTTTGCTGTGTGCATTACTAACACAGCAGATATCAATATAAAGGGGTTTGACAACCTAACGTGCATTTGAGGGTATGACTTTAATATAGTTGTTTGTGTTAACTGTTTTGAAAGCATGAATTTTAGATCAGAGAAATTTGTATGTAGTGTTTCAAGAAAATGAGAAAATCAAGAAAAATGCACAATCTGTTTAGGACAATAGCAAAGAGTTCAGATGGCTGTGTTAGCTGCATTGAGAGCAGTGACCTGAGTTTAGAGAAATGCGTAAAATCAATTGTGAAAAACTGTAACATTAACCAAGATTAATAAATGCCGTAAAAGCATTGTTCATTGTTAGTTCATGTTAACTAAAGTTAACATATGGAACTTTTATAAAGTGTTACCAAATAAACAGACAAACATATTTGAACAAATAGAAGTATGGCTTGGAGTTTTGTAGCTCAAGCCGCAAACACATTAGACTTCTAAAATGTTCCACAGCCAAAGTTGGACCATGCTTATTTGCCATGAAAACCTAATATGTAGGTTTCAAAATGTAGAGCATATAGCACTATGTTCATATTGATTTTTCTAGACTTAATTTTAATACTTAATTTATAGCCCCACCTGCTGAAGGGGGCAGTGGTGGCTCAGTGGTTAAGGCTCTGGGTTACTGATCAGAAAGTCAGGGATTCAAGCCCCAGCACCACCAAGATGCCACTGTTGGGCCCTTGAGCAAGGCCCTTGACCCTATCTGCTCCAGGGGTGCTGTAATATGGCTGACCCTGCACTCTGACCCCAGCTTAGCTGGGATATGTGAAAAAAAAGAGTTTCACTGTATATGTGCAAATGTATAACATGATAAATAAATGCAATTATTATTATGAAGTAATTTTCACACTAGCTTTCTAGTCTTTTTTGGTGTATCAGGGTCTGCCAGGATCCCTCATTCAACAGCTGTTGAGCAGTGTCTATATCTTGTTTCTTTAACAAGAGAATGTTCTTTTTTTTTTGTTTGTTTTTTTTTTTTTTTTTTTTTTTTGCAGGGAAAAATTTCCTTTGGTGAGGAAATGTTTTTTAGCATAGTGTTTAACTCTTTATAGGGAGTCAAGGTTTACTTTTATTTTATTATTTTTTTATTTATTTTTTGCATTGAATTAGGATAGGAGAAAATATTGTAAGATTGGAAAAATTACATATTTGACCTTAAAGTAATATAAAAGTGTTTTGTGGTCTGAGCTGTGGCCTTTTAGGTGAGTCCATGCTAATGTGAAGTGTTTGTGTTTGGTTGCAATGCAGTGGAATGACAGAAATGTTCAAAAGAAACAAAGAAATCTAAATTGAGAAGAATACATAAAGAATTTTAAACTGATGGAGTCTAATTTATATGACAGCAGCATGCACATACAGGTGCATCTCAATAAATTAGAATGTCGTGGAAAAGTTCATTTATTTCAGTAATTCAACTCAAATTGTGAAACTCGTGTATTAAATAAATTCAATGCACACAGACTGAAGTAGTTTAAGTCTTTGGTTCTTTTAATTGTGATGATTTTGGCTCACATTTAACAAAAACCCACCAATTCACTATCTCAACAAATTAGAATATGGTGACATGCCAATCAGCTAATCAACTCAAAACACCTGCAAAGGTTTCCTGAGCCTTCAAAATGGTCTCTCAGTTTGGTTCACTAGGCTACAAAATCATGGGGAAGACTGCTGATCTGACAGTTGTCCAGAAGACAATAATTGACACCCTTCACGAGGAGGGTAAGCCACAAACATTCATTGCCAAAGAAGCTGGCTGTTCACAGAGTGCTGTATCCAAGCATGTTAACAGAAAGTTGAGTGGAAGGAAAAAGTGTGGAAGAAAAAGATGCACAACCAACCGAGAGAACCGCAGCCTTATGAGGATTGTCAAGCAAAATCGATTCAAGAATTTGGGTGAACTTCACAAGGAATGGACTGAGGCTGGGGTCAAGGCATCAAGAGCCACCACACACAGACATGTCAAGGAATTTGGCTACAGTTGTCGTATTCCTCTTGTTAAGCCACTCCTGAACCACAGACAACATCAGAGGTGTCTTACCTGGGCTAAGGAGAAGAAGAACTGGACTGTTGCCCAGTGGTCCAAAGTCCTCTTTTCAGATAAGAGCAAGTTTTGTATTTCATTTGGAAACCAAGGTCCTAGAGTCTGGAGGAAGGGTGGAGAAGCTCATAGCCCAAGTTGCTTGAAGTCCAGTGTTAAGTTTCCACAGTCTGTGATGATTTGGGGTGCAATGTCATCTGCTGGTGTTGGTCCATTGTGTTTTTTGAAAACCAAAGTCACTGCACCCGTTTACCAAGAAATTTTGGAGCACTTCATGCTTCCTTCTGCTGACCAGCTTTTTAAAGATGCTGATTTCATTTTCCAACAGGATTTGGCACCTGCCCACACTGCCAAAAGCACCAAAAGTTGTTTAAATGACCATGGTGTTGGTGTGCTTGACTGGCCAGCAAACTCACCAGACCTGAACCCCATAGAGAATCTATGGGGTATTGTCAAGAGGAAAATGAGAAACAAGAGACCAAAAAATGCAGATGAGCTGAAGGCCACTGTCAAAGAAACCTGGGCTTCCATACCGCCTCGGCAGTGCCACAAACTGATCACCTCCATGCCACGCCGAATTGAGGCAGTAATTAAAGCAAAAGGAGCCCCTACCAAGTATTGAGTACGTATACAGTAAATGAACATACTTTCCAGAAGGCCAACAATTCACTAAATTTTTTTTATTGGTCTTATGATGTATTCTAATTTGTTGAGATAGTGAATTGGTGGGTTTTTGTTAAATGTGAGCCAAAATCATCACAATTAAAAGAACCAAAGACTTAAACTACTTCAGTCTGTGTGCATTGAATTTATTTAATACATGAGTTTCACAATTTGAGTTGAATTACTGAAATGAACTTTTCCACGACATTCTAATTTATTGAGCTGCACCTGTATATTTATTTTTTTTAGATCCTTTTGTATACTCCACACATAAAGAACAGGTATATATAGTTTCACAACTAAATGAAAACATGAAAGAACTACAGGAAAAAGGTTTCCAAGCACACAATACTCATAGATAAGTTAAAAACTACATTTTAAAATTATAAGTTTAGTTGCTTTGCCCCCTTTCTCTTCTTGTTCTGTCAAGGAATATTTTGAGCGCCAGCATCTGATTTTGTCATGAGGAGGAGCAGTGGTTGTTCATGTGTTTGTGATATGTTGTTAATTTCAAGGACTTTCCTCATGAGTCACTGGTACAAATTAAGGTTGAACTTAATTTGTGGGACCTGACGCCAACTACAATGTCTAACACCAGCAGAGGGAGCTATTTCTTTCCAGTAGAGAACAGTCACAGAGAAAAAGACAAGACAGCACTTTCTGTCCTTTAAGACTTCCGAATTTGTGTGATATTTTATTCTCTAGTACATCAGTAAGAAAATAGTGTATTTCAAGTAAATTATACATTTTGTTAAAATATGAGTTCTAGCAGCACTTGTAATGTAAAATGTCTTCAACAAATAGCCCTATTTAATGTTTCTTTCTGTCTGATAACTCCTGTCACTAGGTTTTTTTGGGCAGAAGCATTCTCTTCACCTTTAAAAGAATAGTTCACCCAAAAATTAAAATTCCTCATTTACTCACCCTCATGCCATCCCAGATGTGACTTTCTGTCTTCTGCTGAACACAAATGAGGATTTTTAGAAGAATTTCTCAGCTCATTTGTCCATACAATGCAAGTGAATGGGTGCCAAAATTTTGAAGCTCCAAAAATCACATAAGTCTGCATAAAAGTAATCCATAAGACTCCAGTGGTTAAATCAATATCTTCTGAAGTGATATGATGGGTGTGGGTGAGAAACAGATCACTTTCACATTCTTCTTCTTGTGCTTTTGGTGATTCACATTCTTCATGCATATCGCCTCCTACTGGGCAAGGAGAAGAACTTCTAGCAAGAAAAGGACTTAAATATTGATCTGTTTCTCACCACACCTATCAAATCACTTCAGAAGATATGGATTAAAACACTGGAGTCTTATGGATTACTTTTATGATGCCTTTATATGCTTTTTCGATTGTCAAAATGTTGGCACCCATTCACTTGTATTGTATGGACCTACAGAGCATAAATATTCTTTTTAAAATCATAATTTGTGTTCTGCAGAAGAAAGAAAGTCATACACATCTGGAATGGCATGAGGGTGAGTAAATGATGAGAGAATTTTCATTTTTGGGTGAACTATTCCTTTAAGGTATGGTTCCAAACCTGAATGATTTTTTTTCTTCTGTAGAAGACAGAAGCTTAGCAGAATGTCCAAGCTGCTCTCTTCTCTGCAATGAATGTGGAAATGTGCTTTCATTTCCAAAAAAGATAAAAAATTATAATAAAATCACCTTAAAAATCGTCTATGTAACTTGTGTGCTATATTCCAATCTTTTGAAGTCCTACAGTAGCTTTCTTTGAGGAACAGACAAAAAACTTTGTTGTTATTCACTGAAAATCTTTCCTTGAAAATCTTGTGTGACAGTCTTGATCACCATTCACTTTCGTTCTATGGAAAAAAGCAGATTGGACATTTACTCATTTGGTGTGTCCACTGAAGAAATGAAGTAGGGGGGAGGGTGAGAGGAAAAGAGAGTGGATTGAGTAAGACAGGCATACAGACAGATAGGAATGTAGGTAGGTGATGTATGTATTTGATGAGCTACACCTGTGGTTACTCTGCTAGAACACTTGTGTGAACTTGAGGGGAACCGACTTCATACCTCCACTAAAATCAACTTAAGATCAGTTGTGTGGAGGCAGTAAAAAAAAAAACGGCCTATATAGAAACATAAAGTAGTTTTAAGAAAAGGTGTAGCATTATTTGTTTGAAGATGCCACTTGGTTTGACATTATGTATCTGATACAATGATTTTCAGCCATTAGTGTCCAAATACTTTTTAAGGACCACTGTGTTTGTACTGTTACCCATACCATATATAAATATTTACACACACACTCCTGTTCCTGTGCATGTGGCTTTATTCAGGTCAGAGTGGGATTATGAAGCACTCTGGAGAGGGGTGGATGGAAAGAGAATGAGTGACAGAGGGCATGAAAGATGGCACTGAGGAGAGACAGAGTTCCACTGTCTCCACTGTCTTCATACAGGGACAGTTATGAGAAATGTACAGTATGTAGAGAAAAATAATGATCTATACAAGGTATTCAGATTTGATTCCAAACCATACATGAGAAAACATTTGGTTGAAATTGACCTGCTGATGGAGTAAAAGTGCTATGAATACTAGATGTTCCTTTGGTTGTGAGTTTAATTTGTCTGCTTGTCGGTTAAGTCTGGTGGTAGTGCAAAACATTTTGATTACATGTTTTTGTGTGATGGTGGGTGAAGAATTTCAAACTAGTTCAAATGTAAAATTGTATCTGTTCTAAAACTATTTTATTAACAAGTCTTCAGTAAGTGAACATGTTGCTGTAAAAATACATGTATAGCCTAATCCTAATAATGATTCTGGTTTTTATTCTAATTCTAACTGTGGGGAGTGGCACATAGAACTGAAAAGAAACAAATACAGAATAGTGAAAGAAAAGTGATGGAGTCAAAGCAGAGAAAGACAAGGAAATATAATCAACAGGAGAAGATGAAGAGGAGGGAGAGGAGAGAGAGAGAGAGAGAGAGAGAGAGAGAGAGAGAGAGAGAGAGAGAGAGAGAGGTTCAGTAATCCTGTTTAATTGCTTTATGGCAGTGTTCTGGCAACAGTAAGGAGATTGAGGTGCTCTCTGGGTCATTGGCTAAAATAACCCCACACACCCGGCTGCATGGGTGGGGCCACCCACACCACACCATCACAGCAACACGATTACCAGACGACACCATCGCAACAACCTTCTGGACCCCCAGATGCCTTCACCTTATGGGCCACCTGTGTGTTTGTCAGATTTTAATTCTACATCTTAAGAGTTACAATCCAATTACCTTATGGGAATGTAGTAAATGTATTTATTACAATGCTCGTTCTGTGTGAGGGACATTGCAATTCACATAAATTTTGTCCCTTACTCTGATGTGGATCAGTGTTGCCAGCCATGTATTTCATGTATTTATTCATGACAATTGTACTTATATCATTTTTCATAATGTGTGAAGCAGAGTTAGACAACTCTCACATATATCATTAAACAAAGCCATGTTTAATTCTGCAGTTATACTGAGAGTAAAATTTAAAATGTTTGTTCCCATCTGAATATATTCAGCCAAAGCAACAAAACGACAGCAGAGAACACCAACATTTTTCAACACAGAATCACCCAAACAGAAAATATATATCAACAGCACATAATGCCATTACTGTAAATGAAGTTTAATTAGTAATGTTTAACTCAAACTAACAGAAAATGACATTATTTGTTATAAGTTAACATAATTTAACAATACATAAATAACAGCAAGCTAAAAGCACAACACAGGAACTCCTAATGCCTCTCCAGTACAGAAAAACCAAACCAAACTTATGAAAAAAAATAAAAAATAAATAAAAAAAATAAAAAAATTGGTAGAAAGAACAACTTTGTCCAACAGAGAGCAATTTGTAACTGCAGAAAAACCAAGAAGTTCCCCACCAAATACATGCATGCCTGTGTCTCTTTGTGTGATTACTTGTGTGTAGTAAGCTAAAGATGCCTGTGTGTGTGTTAGTGCATATATACTTGTAATGTGTTGTGAAAAAGAGTAGCTGTTAGACTGTGTTTGAGAGAGAGCATGTGTGTGTGTGTGTGTGTGTGTGTGTGTGTGTGTGTCTCACAGAGCAGATCTGTATTACAGAGGAACAGCCTTCACCTTTTCCAGAATGGGCACCCCTTTACTTCTCTAAAAATCCTGCTGATTCAGTCCTGCTCATCATCAAAATGTCTCTGGCATGTCAAGTAATAGCTCTGTTACATTTATTCTTCTTTCTCTCCACACTCTTCTCCAATCTCTACTTTCCTCTTGCTCTTGTTCTTCACTTCCTCAATCTCTCTTCTACAGCACCTGGAATTTATGGTCGAGGCAGTCAACAGTGCTGAAGTTGAGTTTCCAGGCCTGCTGGTCCTTGTAGTCCAGGCAGTCTATGGAACTGAAACCCAGTGAGGTGGAGCAATATCCTTGGGAGGTGAGGGAGGGTGACTGGCTGAGCGAGCCACCCATGGAGGGCACAGTGAGGGGAGACAGAGCACCCCCAGTGGCCGACAACTGAGTGGTCATGGGAGAGAGGTATGGGCTGCAATCCAGGCCACTGAAGTATGGAGAAGAGCTGTAGCCCTGGTTGTAAGCGGAGGGCTGACCGTAACTCATGGGATAGGGAGCTGGGCGCTGCACGCAGGGTGTGCCAGAGCCACACAATGGATCAGGAAGGGGGGATAGAGAGGTGGGACTCCACACCGAAACCGGTGCGGTGCCGGCACTGACACTAGAGGGCATGGCTGGGGCAGGGGCAGCTGCCACTGAGGAGCTGGCAACAGGGTCAGAGGTCAGCTCAGGTGCTGGGGAGGACTTCTTTTTGGGGGGACGGGGCTTGGGCTGACCGCTGGTCTGCTGTTGCTGTTGGCGGCATTTAGCACGTCGGTTTTTAAACCACACCTGAGGGATAGAATGGGAAAGACAGAGAGAAATAAGAGAGGGGTAAAAATGAAATAAATGTTTCAGCCCATTTCTCTCTTCTTTTAAAAAGAACTCATGTTATATATTCAGTGCACCAACAATCTACCTCACACACACTGAGCTGTTGTGATTTTTGGCTCAATTCTCGAATGAGAATTATTTTTTACAAAACAATAAGTTCAAATCTCTGAACAGTTTGTTTCTTGTTCACACAAGATTTGAAATTCTTATTCATTTAAGAAAATTGCACATGTTTTACAATTTAAGTACAATTGTCTTCAATTTGCACAATAATTAAATGCACATGGCTTGCTGATCAAAACTGATGAGTTGATTCTCAGTGAAATCAGTGTCATGCTCTTCACAACTTCTAAACATTCTTTCATCGTGTGAGCCATCACATGCAAAATGATCCATTCAATTATCAATATCTGTCAGACATACATGTATATTCCATAAATATCTATGGCATGGAATGTTTGTAATGTCTGCTAAATCTCTGGCCAGACCAACAAGACCAATAGGATGTCCACCAAGAAGCTGAGAACTTGTAGTGTTACGAACTGTGAGGAGGTACAGTTTATTTTTTTATAGAACTACCACCGTTTTTTTCATTGTTGTGTTTCTGTTTGTTTTTTGCATGGATGTCATTTTGTGGCAATTTTCTGTTCACTATATATGACTTTACATGTAAGAAATGTGTAAAAATGGACATGCAAATGTGAATTTTCTGTTTACATGTAACACATTGCTACAAAAATAAATGTACTGTATACATATGTGCATATCCTTTTTCTGCGTACTACAGTATTGTACAGTATTGACTTTTCCCAGTAAACTTTTACCTACTGTTGAAATTGGTATCTAAAAAGCTCAGTGTGATACACAATAGTATTCAGCTAGACAAAACTGACATTCTTGTATAGTACAGTAAGCAGTCAGTGTCAACAAAAAAGTAGAACAAAAATGAAATTTGTGTATAACCGATATTTCCAGGGTTGACTGACATGGTGAAAAAACATCTAAACATTTTGAACAGTACAGCTCACACAATAACAAAAAAAAAATAAACAATTTGGTGCCATTGGCCAATTTACTGACAAAATAACTAGGTTTTGAAGCATGAATTAAATGTTTTGGGTGAGTTACTACATTTTGCAGACATGCAAAAGAGTTGTGATATCCCATAAAACAGTTGAGACAATTGCACTTACAGTTTAGAAAATCGTATGGCTGTTTCAAAAAATGAGCCAAAGCAATTTAATAATCCAATTAGTAGCTAATTCTCAATAATTTATTAGTTTGAAATGGTTCAACCTCAATCCAACACTTTGCATATTTAGTTGCATATTCATGGTTTACCTTGCATCATTGCAAGTAAGCTGGATTCTGGGATAAATGCATTTTAGCGTACTGTTAGCGCCACATATGTTACTACTGCATCAGAGGCCAAGTGTGCTTAGATCTCAACTGTGTCACATGGGCTCACCTGAACTCTGGACTCTGGGAGGTTGATTTTCAGAGCCACCTCTTCTCTCATGAATATGTCTGGGTAGCGTGTTTTGGTGAACAGAGCTTCCAGAATGTCCAGCTGGGTGCGTGTGAATGTAGTGCGCTCTCGACGCTGCTTCCTCGGAGTGGCTATACGTAAAAACATGAACACCACACAGTTGGTTAGAAACAACTTCAGTTTTTCCAGTTAAAGGAAGAAATGTATAGTTATTTGCTGTAACAGATAAAGCTGTGTTTTTGAAATGTGTTTGAATAATTTTATTTTATTAATTTAATGTGAGTTGAAACAGTCCATTATAATGTTGATGTTAGAAGTGACGAGATATAGAAAGAATGTCTGAATTCAGCACAATGGACAGCTCCCATTGCTAAAATTACTTCAACAATTACTGATTATGTAGATAGATAGATAGATAGATAGATAGATTTAATGAGCAACAAAATTAATAAAATGCCTTGCAGAAATAACAAATTATTAATCAGAATGAACTGACCTGGGTAGCCGACGGCAGTGTGGAGCAGGTCCATTCCTGAGGCGGACAGTGTTAACCCGTTCACACCATAATGGGGCTGCTTTATGTAGGACATCATTCTTGGGACGGCCGAGTCTCTCGCACACTCTATCTATTGCTCTCTCTCTCCCTCCCTTCCTCTCTCTCTCTCTCTCTCTCCCCCCTCTCTCTCTCTCACTCTCTTTTTTCTTCACTGTGACGCTATTACGGGCCGGGGGTCGCGCTTTGCTCCTGAGGGCCGCTTCTTTTTGCTCGCGCCTGGCGCGTGCGGTCCTCCGTCAGTCTCGAGGCTCCTCAAGCTCAGACACCTGTAGATGCTTGCCCTCTTTTCAGTGTCTTGAATAAGTTTTCACTCTTGTCCAAGTTTCAAAAGGTCGTTCACGCCGCACTGGATATCGTTCTCTTTTAAATGTGAGGTATAGGTAAAAGTAAATTTTAGGCTATACACATATGTTTTAGACCCTGGGTTTTTGCCGTTGGTTAAGGCGCGTGTCCGTATGAGACCGGACAGGAGCCGGACACTATGAGCAATAAGAGATTGAGCAGCTAATCAAGGAGCACCCCCCCCTCCCTCTCTCTCTCTCTCTCTCTCTCTCACTCTCTCTCTCTCTCTCTCTCTCTCTCTCTCTCTCTTTCACCACTTTTGACTTGTATCTTAACACGTGGTGTGACAACAGAGAAATAAAGAAATATACCTTCTTTTATATCGCGGAAAACAAAAAATATTAAATCAATAATTTATGACTGTTGGAGGTTATTTGGTCTGGTTATAACTACGAGACATACAATTCGATTTTCAAATATTTAGTTAAAATACAAATACTACTGAAATGTCACATTTTAAATGGGAAAACATAGGCTGACACACAATAATAAATCGAACACAAATAACAAATTGAAACTGTTGAGATGTCGAAATAGCGCAGATCTACAGGCATACTATCTATAGAAGAGTTAATTAATTCAATATTTGAATGTTCATGCATTTTTGGTTCTGAAAAGGTTTTTTCACATTTTAGCAACCATTCCGCAGAACATTTTCATTTGGATACAACCATAATTATATTAGGCTACTTTCCCTAACGAATTGTGTACCAGCTATAGTTGTTCCACCTAAATCTTTGACTGAATGTTTTTTTTATTTTTTATTGTTTTTATTTTTTTTATTTCGTTTATTGGCTTGATATATTTCCCTCTTTATAGACACAGATGAAAACGTTTTGAACTTTTAATTTTTGTACTCAACCGTAATTTAAATCTCACAAATAAGAAGTCAACATCAACAATCTGGGATTGATTTATTCGCTTCTGGGATTATTAATTCGTTGGTTTATTTTGATCGAATATGTCTGTTTTTCTAAAAGGGATACTAAATCTAAAACGTAAAAGTTTAAAAATACCCGTTATGTGCATGTCGTCTTTTAACAGTTTTGCATAATAGCAGCATTTCATTTAGTGGGATTGCCAAATAGTTTTATGCGTTTACTGATTGCGATAAATAGCCTAAATTATTTAAAGATTACATTTAAAATTAAAAGAACAATTTAAAATGTATATTTTTTATCACACTTTCTTGTCTGAACACAAAACAGCATAATTATCAGTAAATGTATGGTCTGACACGTTTTGACATGATGTTTCACATCATGATGGTTTGTAAAATTTCGAGTTTCTCTTTACACATAATTTTTTATCTAGATCTAAACGCACACACAGACACACACTCTGGTGAATTATCTTAATATGCTTTATGTGAAAAGTCTCTTAACCCTGGATAAAGAGAGGAATGAGAGATTTTTCCTCAGACCACAAGAGCAGAGTTTGATGGACAGAATGTGTAATTTGTCCATGGGGAAAAAAACATCACAGGATCCTAAAAGGAATAAGACATTTAAACCAGAACAGACAGAAGAGATGTGTGGATAAAGGACAGACAGGAATATTATCTTGACCAATGATGGAAGCCCTGATGAAAGCAGAAGAAGAACATCTAAATAGATGGATAGCTGACCAGTTCTGAAGCAAGATCTCAACCCTCTTTTCTGTAGTAGAGCTGTTTAATGTATTCTTAATTAGAAAGAGACCACATCATGTTTTATTTGAAAGTGTGAAATGTGTTGTGTTTAAGTGTATATGTTATGTTATGTTATATTAGTGACACAGAAAAATAGAGTGTGAGAAAGAATGAGTGAGGTGAGAGAAAAGTGTCAAATGGTACTCAAGATGAACTGAATGCGACAGGTTGACTTAAAGCAGAGACAGTGCAGACAGAGTTATATGGCTGTGACTGAGGTGGATGTCATCCCTAAGTAGTCTACTCCACAGCCAACTCCAAGGGATAAAGGGTGGCAAAAATGCTTCAGATTCCCCAAATTATAATGTTAGGCTTTTCTGTATATGGCTGAAATATTACATTATTTATTTTAAACATATATGTACAAATAATACAGAATTTATTTGTCTTGCCCAAAGACAGTTATATACATTGACCAACATGCCAGCATGAGAGACTTCAGTTAAAACTCTTGTTTTTCCACTGAATTTGTTCATTTAAAATAATGAGGGTGAAGGGGACACGTTGTCATTAGACATGCTGACAAACTCATTGGAAGGTTGAGGCAGGTGAAGATCATCAACAGCAAGATATGACTAGCTATATATGTTGTTTGGGATTCTATTAAACTGCCTGCTTTACCACATAACAAATAATGTTAATTTTAAAGAGTAAAATATAATGGAAATATATGGCTCAGTGGAGGGGGTCAAATCTTAATAGAAGGAAGAAATTAAAGTTTACCCTTTCTTGTTTGAAACCAGAATTATTTTGCTATATTTGTTTGTTCATATAATTCTATTTTCAAACCTGTTTAGGTTTACTATACAGCACATTAAACCTCTGCAATAAAGGCTCTATGTAAAAAAATTTTTTTTTAAAAAATGGTAGGAAATGTAGTAAATTGTAAAGGAGCTTTACAACAAAGCATGAAATGTTAATATTGAAATTGGAGAAAGTGAAACATGTATTAGTAAAACATTTAAATAGCCTATCAAAGCAGCCAAATTAGCTTTACACAATTTTAAAGCAGTATTTCATTAATCATTTCATTTTTCATTTATTAGTCAGTACCCACCAACTAGTTTCTACATTTGAACATGGAATTATTGACAGAAGATCGACAATATCTTCCCAAAATAACTATTTACGATGTGACAAACTAATAATCAGTTATTCTGACCTTTTTTCTTGTAATTATTTTACACTGTGCTCATCGATTATTAAACCAAAGTGCAAGTTGTTGTTTTATTTTAAAAGAAAATAAAAGCAAATGATATTTTGTTTTTGTTTGTGTCCATGTGGGATGTTTGTGTGTTTATGTGTTAGGGTCTGAGCTGGTGTGTTTGCAGAAGGGGAAGTTTTTGTGGAGGATGATGCAGTGGGGGTGGGGTCCATCCATCTGGCGACAACCAACTACGCAGGCACAAGAGCAATTATGGAAGTGGACTAAACTATAATCCACAAGAACACACACACACACACACAAACACACACACACACTCCAAAACACATCAGCACAGAAATACACATCCAACATAGTGGCACTGCAACAAGCATTAGATATGAGTGGATAGTTAATATAGATGCAATAAACTAAATGTTGCTACGTCAATAGAGAATTACAGAGGATGGAAAAATTTGAAGATGGGTTGGGGTAAAGAAGGGTGACTCAGGTAACAGATAGAGAAAGAAAAAGAGAAGGAGAGAGAGAGAGATAGAGGGAGGGAGAGAGAAGGGTAGTGGGCCACATCATTGCAGGCACACTGCATCAGTTAATCCAGATTAGGCAGTCTAAAAAGGAGAGGCTTAATCTGCAGGCCAGCCAGTAATACACAGACCGCTGTCAGCACCAATCACTCACACAATTCTAATCCCCAAAGAAACGCACACGTCGGACACACACATACTCTCTGAACAATGTAAGTGAAGCATACATATATTAGTCCAAAGACTGTACACAATCAGACACGAATGTCGTCACAAACCTTAAATATGTGGTAAATGTGTATAAGAACCAGAGGCTCTTCCTCAGACTACTACAACTTTTCTCAAACCATTTCACTGTAATCAGTTTATCATCCAGCTATTTAAAACAACTTGTGGACAATTTGTAATGCAGAGTGTAAATGTGTTTCTATGGGGTTGTGATCAATTTATATGCTATATGAAGACAATGTGTCCCAGTGTGGACAGACTTTGGGTCACAGATTAAAAGAGTTTTAATGTCAGTGGGGCTGTATGCCTGAAAGGGTCCCAATAACCGATTGACATCTTATCCGGCCCTCTTGCTTAGATACTCTCTCTATTCAACTGAGAGTAGTTCAAAGATACTTAAATGATATGACAAACAAATGTTTACATTTCCAAAATATACACAATTTAAGCACATATAGGCCTACTCAAAATAAAAGATGTGAAAGCTCCATATTTCTATATTAATTTATTCATCAAGTTATTGCAATGTATACAAATCAATCTAAAATTTCAAGGGACATGGAAACAATTAGTTAAAGCAGGTACAGGTCACTGATGTTTGTATCTCACTGTTTGCCTGTTTGTTTTGGCAAGCCTATGGCAAGGAGTTTTATAGCAGGTACTGGAGTTTGTAAGTAGGTAAATTATGGTAATATGGTACATTTTTTGGTACTTTCGACTTTCGCAATTTACTGTTTTCAGAGCTTTGGTGTTCCTCATTTTCCAGTGTCCAAGATTTCACCCTGTTATAATTCCATTCGATTTCATTGTGGTGGTTGTTAATTGTGGAAATAATATATTTTTGTGAATTAATATCTCATTCTAATAAAATTAATATATCTATTAAAAGGCTATCTTTATATAATTGATATCTTCATGTAAAGGCATGACAAGGATACACAAATCAAACATGAATACAAAATATATGTGTTTTAACTTCTTTTTATTTTTTATTTGCTGGCAATTCTTGTAGATATCATTATTGTGTACATGTGCATCATCTCCCATATTGGGGTGAAGCCAGTTTACAGGACTGTGAAGGGGTAGTCAAGTTCACCCAAAAATGAAAATTCTCTCATCATTTACTCACCCTCATGCCATTCCAGATGTGTATGAGTTTCTTTCTTCTGCAGAACACAAACAAAGATTTTTAGAAGAATATCTCATTATCTGTAGGTCCATACAATGCAATTGAATGGGTGCCAAATTTTTAAACTCCAAAATAAAATGTACATAAAAGTACACCAGACGACTCTGGTGGTTAAATCCATATCTTCTGAAGCAATATGATAGGTGTGGGTGAGAAACAGATAAATATTTAGTCCCTTTTCCTTCACTTTCACTTTTGGTGATTCACATTCTTTGTGCATATCACCTCCTACTGGGCAGGGAGAAGAATTTATGTTAAAAAATGAATTTGATCTATTAAATATTGATCTGTTTCTCATGCACATCATATCCTGTCTGAACACATGGATTGAATCACTTGAGTCGTATGGGTTACTTTTATGCTCCCATTTAGTGGATTTTGGAGCTTCAAATTTTGGCACACATTCACTTGCATTGTATGGACCTACAAAGCTGAGATATTCTTCTAAAAATCTTCATTTGTGTTTTGCAGAAGAAAGAAAGTCATACACATCAGGGATGCCAGGAGGGTGAGTACATCATGAGAAAATTTTAATTTTTGGGAGAACTACCCCTTTAATCTTACCTCCTACTGGTGATTCTTCTTCCACAATGTGCCTTTCTCTGTGTCTACACACACTGGGTTACTATCCCAAACTGTTCCGTTAAACAAAGTTGCAAAAATATATAATGTTGCCAGATGAACCCCATGAAATGGTATGACAAATTTTCTGTCTGTGCTGACGTATTTCCTATTGAAACAAAAACTTGGGGCAGGATACACTGTATATAGAAGGGCTTGTCCTTTATTTTTTTATTTTTTTTTAATGGCCAAAAGCTTTTAATTTACATCACAGCCTGGCATAACCATGATGTGATACTTGCTTTTGCTTGTCTGTAGCAAGTGTTATTGAGGGAAAGGGCATTCTCATTATAGAGAGCATTTAAAGGTGCATTAAGTCATTTTTTTATGCATGTCGTCTTTGACTTACACTGACACCTAGGGGCAAGGATGCAGCATCATTCAAACTGAAAAGTTTTCAGTGCCCAATGCCATTGTAGAAATTCACTATTCACAGTCAGCCTAATTAATTTATTCT
This sequence comes from Myxocyprinus asiaticus, assembly GCF_019703515.2. NCBI lineage: Eukaryota > Metazoa > Chordata > Actinopteri > Cypriniformes > Catostomidae > Myxocyprinus > Myxocyprinus asiaticus. The sequence continues at coordinate 33,409,533 of NC_059347.1, forward strand.
ATGAGTGAAAATGTCCAATAGCAGGGTGGTTACTCTGATTAAGCGAGTAGTATTCGGCTGGTCATGTGATCACAGCATGGCAGCTCCCATGAGGGGACCATCTCCATGTAGATTTAAACAGCTTTTATAAGGTTACTGATATGACTCTCATGTGAGTGGTAATTATATTTATATATATATATATATATATATATATATATATATATATATATATGTGTGTGTGTGTGTGTGTGTGTGTGTGTGTGTGTGTGTGTGTGTGTGTGTGTTTCAAAATTACAATTCATTTCTTAAGGAGTACAACTTTTTTAATGAGGACAAAAGACTGAGTGCACCAATAATTGGGAAAATAAAAGCAAGATGTAAACGTTAAATACGTGTTTGTTTGTTTTACAAACTCCAATTTTACTGTCATTAGGTATTGACTGAACCTATCAAATTCAAAGTTCTTTAGGGGAGTCGTGTTATACTGTTTGTGCCTTAATTCCAGTAGAGGGTGCCCTCCGTTACACAACCCAGTTTCACCACATTCACTATTGTTCAGTGCATTTAAAAGCTGTGCGGTCAGGTTTGAAATGTGTGAGTGGTAGTAGTTTCTTAGCATCAGTATCTCTATAATAAAACCTCCACCCCAAAATCTGTTGGATACCCTTTCAAAGAGTAGCAGAGTGAAAATGCGCAATGAATTTTGTAGTGAACCTTAACAAATTCTGCACAATGGACGGCTAAAATGACTTCTATTATAACAGACAGTAGTGTTAGATGTTTTTTTTCCAGAGTGTTACAGCAAATATTAAATAAATTTAATCATTAAATATAAGTGTTTAGCAGAATTGACATGAGAAAACATGTTATTGTCTGCTTTCTAACTGGATTCATTATAACTAAACCTTTTTTTTTTTTTCTTTTCTTTACTTTTTGGACAGCTTTGGAAAAACTCAGAAGTTGCTAATAAACCATAGGGTACAATGGGGCTAAAGGCTCCGCAGGGTAAAAGGCTCCATTGATTTTATTTTCTCCCAAAACACTAAATAGCAACAAAAACTGCCACAGGAATTTCCTAAACACCTGTTTGTCACTCTACACTGGACAATTTTCCTGTTCCATGAGATCTTTGCGTGTGGAGTCTAAAGGTTGATTTTTGGCCAATTGTATCTAATTTTTAAAAAACATTTAAAATGTTGTAAACTTATGAGGCTAATGAATATCCCAGAAATTAACACATTTATTTTGAGACAAAATACTTATTAATCATTTTCAGTTTTGTTTATGATCATTCAAACATTTTTCAATAACTGTCCAATAAATGTAAGGAGAGTATTTAGGGTAAAAAGCCCCCCTGTTCCAGGGGCTAAAGGCCCCTATAAAACAGATTGTTTTTTTGTTTTTTTAATTGGGGAGAATAGATTTGTTATGAAAAATGTTCAAAGTGGGCTCACATTGACACATCCAATCATAATAGAGATTAGTTTGTATATAGAATACTTAAGATGTAAAAAAATACCAAATGTGTTTGAAATTAACAGGAAATGGTTGACTTTTTGTGAAGTTATTTTGAGTAAGATCTTAATTTGTTACTCAAAAAGCATCTTGGTGTCTCAAAATTATTTGCATTAGTTGACAAATTTTGTACTATAACTATTGCCCCGGGATCTACACGATATCACTTTAAACCCCCCGGTTGGCCTTTTACCCCAGGTGTGGGGTAAAAGGCTCTCTCACCACTTTTTTTTCTTTCTTTTTTTAACTGAATTTTAATCAAAACAACCTTCCAGTGTTATTTCTTTTCACACAAATTATGTTGCTCTATCAATATTCAATAAAAAATAAATACATTTTTTGACCTTGATACATTTTGTGACCAGAAAAAAAGCCACATTTCCTTAAGGGGTGCCTTTAGCCCCATTGTACCCCATATTTATATAGATTAGATCACAGCCAGAGATTATTTTGCACGTGCATGTGAAGTGGGGGAATCTTCTTGGCGGGTTGGAGGATGTAAACACAAAACCTGTGCCACTGTATTTCCCTTGGCCTTGATGAGAGGTTTCAAGGATATATCAAATAGAGACAGTGACTGTTATTTAAGGATATCTCGTTATTAACTGTTCTTCTGTTTAAATAGTGTATCGGCTAATCAGAGGTTAAGATTTAGCACAAACTCAGCAAGTTTACATCAGCGAGTAGAAGTTTACTGAACAAAGTTTCCTGGTGGTTGACTGAAAGAGAATTTGTAAAATTAGTATAACCAGTCTGTGGGTTCCAGTATCATGGCATAACAGGCCACAGAGGTGCAGGATCTGGACCCCTGTGTACAAGCCATAATGGAAACTTTAACCGACCAGCCTGTGGATGCACAGAAAAATGTGAGCCCAGACACACTGAATCGTGAATCTTGATATAAACTAGTTTTTTTGTAATGTTTCACAGAAATTCATGTGATTTCCGTATTACATCAGATTAGACCTGCTGTGTGGTTCTAAGGTAGCAAAATCCACTTCTATACATACATTATTTATTTCTAATGAGTGCACCGTACACACATTGCTCAGTGTGTGTGTCTGTAGGAGTCTTCAGGGATAGCCATGCTGGAGTGTTTGTTGATGGGCCAGGAGTTCACACACCCCACTCGCCTCATACCAATGAGACTGGAAGTGGAACTCAAAACTGCCCCACTATCAGACAGCGGTGTGTATGTGTTTCAGTGACTGCTCAGTGCTTGTCAATATAAACACATTTATTGATGCTGAAGGGTTTGCTTGTGTGTGTAGTACCCTGTGGAAGTGATATGTGTCAGTTTGGCTGGTTTGCCCCAGTGCCCATCATCAGTGGTTCAGTGGTGTACAGGCTGAAGGTTAAATCTAATGGATTTGGCACTCAGGATCTACCTGAGAAAAGGTGAGTGTATGTGAGAATATATGTGGGTGTGAGTGTCAGTTTGTTTTCATAAATCATTATCTGCATATAATAGCCTTTCTCTTTTCCTGTAATGGTGAACCTGTGGGCAGCATACCATAAATGTGAATGGCTATATGCGTACTACAGAGAAAGGAGAGACTGAAACATCCTTTGGCATATATAAAAACTTTAAACACTAACAAATGTCCTACTCAAAGCAAAAGAGCCTTACATTAACTCATGTAATAGCACACATTTGAACTGTTAGAGCAGAGGCTGCCAACTGATGTGGATGTGTGTTATCATCTCCACACCAGTACCATCTACTGAAACTACATTGTCACTACACATTTACAGTTACATTCCCCAGGGCTGCCAACTTTTGTCTTGTCTGTCCGTGCGCTGTCAGTGTCCTCTTTGCTCCGTGACGTTATCGCTGCGTGAGAAAAGCTATGTGTGGCGTGAGAGCTTGAGAACAGTGTCAATTGCGTGAGTCTCATGCTCAATATGTGAGAGTTGGCAGCCCTCTGTTCTATCAAAACTCAGCCAGTCAAGTGATATAATTAAGTTCTTGAAGGCTCAGAGATAAACCATTTAACATGCTAACAAGCAACCATAGTATTACTGATATCTCTTTGTCATAGTCAGGAATGTCCTTGTGTTTCTCTACAGACAGTGATTTCCACATGAGTGACACTTTACCTAACATGGGTGACACTATACCTAAGGTTCACAAGAGCACAGTGGCCTCCATAATTCTTAAATGGAAGAAGTTTGGAACAACCAGGTCTCTTCGTACAGCTGGCCGCCTGGCCAAACTGAGTCATCGGGGGAGAAGGACCTTGGTAAGAAAGGTGACCAAGAACCCGATGGTCACTCTAGCTGAGCTCCAGAGATCATGTGTGGAGATGGGAGAAACTTGCAGAAGGACAACCATCACTGCAACACTTCACCAATCTGGGCTTTATGGCAGAGTGACCAGATGGAAGCCTCTCCTCAGTGCAAGACATGCAAAAAAGCACCTAAAGGACTCTCAGACTATGAGAAACAAGATTCTCTGGTCTGAAGAAATGAAGACTGAACTGTTTGGCCTCAATTCCAAACATCATGTCTGGAGGAAACCAGGCACTGCTCATCACCTGCACAATACCATCCCAATGGTGAAGCATGGTGGTGGTAGTATCATGCTCTGGGGGTGTTTTTCAGCAGTAGGGACTGGGGTACTGGTCAGGTTTGATGGAAAGCTGAATGCAGCAAAATACAGAGATATCCTTAATGAAAACCTGGTTCAGAGCACTCAGGACCTCAGACTGGGCCAAAGGTTTACCTTCCAACAGGACAAAGACCCTAAGCACACAGCCAAGACAATGCAAGAGTGGCTTAGGAGGGGGTCACGTGACGCTATGCGAGGTTCGGACATTTGAACGGTGAGCTCTGCGCACTTTGCTAGTTTTAACACTATTAATGTCATAAACCGTTGAGATTCGATACACTCTGTTCCATAACTGTTCTAGGAGGACAATATGTCAAAGAATTCTAAATCCTCGGGCTCTGGAGACATTAAAAGACACTTAAGTGCTCAAGTAGTTAATATGAGTGGATTGGTTGGGGTACCCCATAAAAAGAAGGAAGGTTATTTCTCTTCTTAAGCATAAGAAATATGCTATAGTGTTTCTTCAAGAAACGCATCTTTCCCCGCAGGAAGCTGAAAAATTTGGGAAGATATGGGGTGGACATGTTTTCTCAAGTAAGAGCAGGGGAGTCATTACACTGATAAGTAAGCATCTACAATTCAAATGTCTCAAACAGATTAACGATAAATTAGGAAGAGTCATTATTGTTTTAGCTGAAATTCAGGGCCAAAGTCTTATTTTGGCTAATATTTACGCACCTAATGTTGATGATCAGGGCATTTTTATAGATCTTGAAGGGATGTTGCAAGCCGCTGGCACCCCTCATAATATAATATTGGGAGGAGACTTTAATCTTTTGATGGACTCAGTCCTTGATCATAGTAAAGCAAAAGTGTGTAAGCCCCCTAGAGCAACACTGACGCTTCACAGGATGTGTAAAAATCTTCTTACAGATAAGTCTTACAGATATTTGGAGACTTTTGAACCCATCTGTTAAGGACTATACATTTTTTTCATCCGTCCGTAAGATTTATTATAGAATAGATTTTTTATTTTTTTATATCCAAGTCCCTCATTTCATCTGTTGTTGATTGCTCAATTGGAAACATTTTAGTCTCAGATCACGTCCTGGTGAGTTTAGAGGTGTTGCCACATATGGAGAAAAGGAAATCATATAGTTGGTGCTTTAATGTATACCTTTTGAAAAATCTTGAATTCCAACAAATGTTAAAGGCTGAAATCAATGTTTATATGGAGACCAACTGGTCCTCAGTATCCTCTGTGGGTGTGGCTTGGGAGGCACTTAAGGCAGTTCTTAGGGGCCGGATCATACAGTATGCCTCATTCACCAAAAAATCCAAAGCACGAGAACTCATGGAGTTGGAAGGGAATATTAGAAGGGCAGAGGCAGAGCTGAAGCGCCGAATGTCGTCTGATGGCCTCAGGGAATTGACCCAGTTGAAATACAGATATAATACTATTTTGTCACAGAAGGTGGAGTTTTGGCTATTCAGGGCAAGACAGTCATACTTTGAGTCGGGGGACAAGGCAGGAAAACTCTGGCTAGATATATAAAAAAGAGAGAGTCTTTTTCTACCATTCCCTCAGTGAAATCTGCTGGTGGTGAAATATTTACCTCAGCCATTGATATTAATAATGCTTTTAAATCATTCTATCTTGATCTCTATAGTTCCACGTCTTTGTCTAATAATGAGGATATTAGAAACTTTGTGGAACCATTAGAACTTCCTAAACTGACGGCTGAGCCGGAAATTCTCTTGATTCTCGGATAACCTTGGAGGAGTTTGGCGAGGTAATTAAGGCCTTGCCTACAGGCAAGGCTCCAGGGCCAGACTGCTTTCCCGCTGAGTTTTTTAGATCTTATGCTACAGAACTGGCTCCACTTTTGCTAGAAGTTTATACAGAATCATTAAAGAATGGAAAGCTTCCGCCAACCATGACGCAAGCCTGGATCAGTCTGATTCTTAAAAAGGACAAAGATCCAAGTGAGTGTAAGAGTTACCTTCCAATTTCCCTGATCCAGCTAGATGTTAAAATATTGTCAAAAATTTTGGCTAACCGATTAAGTTATGACATCTCTTATACATATAGAACAGGTGGGGTTTATTCGGGCCATAGCTCTTCTGATAACATTAGGCGTTTCATCAATATCATGTGGTCAGTGGTGAATGATCAGACTCCGGTCGCTGCCATCAATTGGTCTAAATCCGAAGCTTTGTCTCTGACAGAGTACTGCCCACTAACGGCTTTTCAGCCAGGTGCCTCCCAGTGGCCCAAACAGGGCATTAAGTATTTGGGTATTTTATTCCCAGCAAATTTGTGTGATTTAGTTAGAGTTAATTTTGACCCTTTAATAAAAAGGTTTTCGAGCAATGTGGGCAGATGGGCTTCATTACATTTATTTATGATTGGGAAGGTTAATGTTATTAAAATGAATTGTATTCCAAAATTCAACTATCTGCTACAGTCTCTCCCTATAGATGTCCACCTCTCTTATTTCAAGCAATTTGATAGCATAGTGAAGTCCTTCATTTAGAATGGTAAACATCCCAGATTACATTTCAGTAAGTTGCATAGGCCAATTGACAAAGGTGGGCTAGACCTACCCAAGATTTTGTTTTATTATTATGCAGTCGGTCTCAGACATTTGGCTCATTGGTCACTTCCACCTGAGAGAGAGCCTCCCTGGTTTTGTATTGAACAGGAAGTTCTTGCCCCTATTTCACCATTGCAAAGCCTTTCTATCAAACTACTTGGAGAAGTTAAGTTACACCCCGTTATCTCGCATTTGCACTCGGTATGGACAGAAGTGTCCAGAGTGTTTAATTCCTACATTTATTTAAATGTTGCCTCGAGCATATGGCTGAACCCAAAATTATGTATTAATAAGTCCCCTTTCTGCTGGTCAGAGTGGATTGTGAGGGAGGTTAATACACTTAGTGACCAGGGGGCCTGGGTAGCTCAGTGGTAAAATACACTGGCTACCACACCTGGAGATTGCTAGCTCATTAGTTCAAATCCCAGGGCAAGCTGAGTGACTCCAGCCAGGTCTCCTAAGCATCCAAATTGGCCTGGTTGCTAGTTAGGGTAGAGTCACATGGGGTAAACTCCTTATGGTTGCTATAATGTGGCTAGTTGTTGGTGGGGCACATGGTGAGTTGAGCATGGTTGCTGTGGTGGATGGCATGAAGCCTCCACATGTGCCATGTCTCCATGGCAACACATGCATGGGTTGATGGTGTAGGGCTTTACTGGTTGTTTAGATCAGTGTTACTATCAGAAATAATTAATAGTTATTAATTAATATTTTAATTAATCAATTGAATCTAACTCATTAAAACCTCATATGGGGCTCCAGTAAATGTAGTGTGCTACGTTTAGGAGCAAGTTTGGTTATTAGCAATAATTAATAATTATCAAAGATAATTATTAATTATTAAAATCAATAGAACATTGATGAGAACCAATGTTAGCTTTTTTAAATCCTTTAAATCAACAATTATCAAAGATAATCATTAATTGTTAACATCGATGAAACATTAATTAAAATTAACACTAGCTTATTGATCATTCAGATTCAACAATCAAAGATAATTATCAATTATCAAAAATCAATAGAATATTAATAAGGATTAACATTGATGGGGCACCACCCTGGAATTAGGGACTAATAACCAGATAGTAAAACAGTCTCAATATTAGATTGTTTTCTTAGGAAAATCGACATCCGAAGAATATCGATTTTCGGGAAAAAAACAATGAATGAAGGTTTGAATCCTAGCACTGACATCCCGTCAGCATGACACAGGCGTATGCAAAACAAACCAAAACACTTCTCTTTGTAATATAAACAAAGTTTATTTATGCAGTAATATCAATTAATAATGAATACTATGCAGTCAATAAACTTCCGACTTACAACTAAACAGTGATATGATTAGATATGGAAATAAATATAATCCTATAACACATAAGGTGTGTGTGTGTGTGTGGGGAGGTGTTAGTACGAGAGAGAGAGAGATGATTAAGTGACGGCCCTAAAGCCGATTCCGCGATAGTGGGAGAGAAATCAGCTCTCAGTTTATCACTCAGAGATGCGGTTGACGGCTCGTAAACAGTCCCGCGTTTTTTGACTCTTTAATGGATGAACTCAGTTGCTGTCTCACCCGCGATGGTGAAATTGCACAACAATCCAGTTTGGTTGGACCACAATACAGCAAAACAAATATGTGATAATTAATACCCTGAGTATTAATAATGAGCAGACATGGCGGTCCATAAACTGTACAAGCAAAAAACCTTGAAACACAAGAATAACACACTATAATATTTTATCTCTGCCCAGACGTAAACTTCTTACTTGAATCGCATGAGGACACAGGTAGAATGTGTTTTCCTCCGTCCTTTAACTCTGACCCGGTTCCTTGAGGCTCGGGTGATGACGGGAGGTCATTTCCTCGCTCTGTCGGCGGGCACAGCTGTTGATTCTCGGCGGGCTGGTGGAGAACTCAGAAATGTCGACTTGATTGAAGATGGAAGAGAAATCTTTAATCTCTTCACTTCTGTAGGCAAACGGATGAAAATGCGGATTGCTCAGCGGTCTCCTTTGGATCCGTTAGAGTGTTCGGTTGAACACAGAGTAATCTCAACTCGTCCAGCGAGATGGAGATTGTAAGGCCACAGTTTCAAGTCGGACGTTACTTCCTTGTGCCACGAGGTTGCACCGGAGATCAGCGAAGAGCTGCGTCCACACGCTGCAAACAAAGTCACTGGAAGCGAATTCTGGAAGCATTTCAGAGGTATTTTAACTCCTGATGATGTCATGTTTGAGGGACGTTCTGTTGTGTGCCTCATCCAATAGGAGTTGAGAGTTCGATCCTTTAGTGAGCAAGGCTTCATGGATTTGTAGTCTGTTTTGGACTCCCTTTGTTTGATTTTGGCACGATTTTTATCAGTAAGATTTACGACATGGAATGTGGGGGCTGAGTTAGGTTTTACGACTTGTGTTAGGCCTGCCTTTGTCTTCTATCTGAATACATGAGGCCCAACAATGGTCTCAGATGCAGATGCAGCTGGGATTCATCCTCTGCCACCCAGACTGAGGCGAATCACTACACAACCACGAGGACTTAAAAGCACATTGGGAACTGGGCATTCCAAATTGGGAGAAAAAAAATAAAAATACACTCAGTGACCTATATGAGAGTGGAGTGTTGAGAACCAATTTGAAAATTTGGTTCAACATTTTGGGAATTACAGCTGCGCCATCTGCTTTGTACTATTTTTGGGAGTAGCATACACCCCCCTAAAGCGGCAGATACTCTGGGAGTGGTGATTACTGCTTTTGGAAAAGGTCATGAGGCATCAGTGTATTACTCCCTGCTAATTCAGAGTCTGGGGGACGGAGTTTAACTTCTGTCTAGAGATTATGGGAGAAAGATTTAAACATGGTATTGGAGGAGGGAGTGTGGGCTAGGATTCTAAAAAACATCAAGTCTGCATCTAGCGATGCAAGGGTTCGCCTTATGCAATTCAAGATTTTCCATCGATTCTATTGGACCCCCGCTAGATTGTCTAGGCTTGGTCTTAAAGACACACCCACCTGCTGGCAATGTCAATCAGAAGATGGAGACACAACCCATGTTTTTTGGTGGTGTGTTAAGATCCAGGAGTTTTGGTTGAAGGTTCAGAGTTTTATGTGTGACTTATTGGGCACTCAATATCATTGTGCCCCAGACTCTGTATTTTAGGCAATGGGGCTGTCATCAATATAGGGAATAAACACATAAAAAAAATTGGTTCCTAACCAGTGTTATGATCGCCAGACAAATTGATTTAAGGGGATGGAAGTTGGCTGGAGTGTCCCCATTTCAGGAGTGGTGCTCGGAGATGGGGAGGCTGGCGGCTTTCGAAGAAGGGTCATCTAAAAGACTGGGGAATTTGGATTTGTTTGTTGGGAAATGGGGCAAATTTCCTCTCGGGTGGGGCAGTGGAGAAAGAGGTGTAGTTATTAATGTGAGTGATTATTATATATATATATTTTGTGTATGTGCTCGTGTGACCACAGGGGTGTTTGTTGAGAGTCGAGGTGGGGTTGGGGATTGGGAGGGGGAGGTAGTGGTGGTTAAATGTTCATTTTGTGTATATATGTTTTGCTTTTCTTTGTTTGATGTGTGAATCAATAAAAAAAAAAATAAATAATTTAATCACAAAGAGTGGCTTAGGGACAACTCTGTGTCTTGAGTGGCCCAGCCAGAGCCCAGATTTGAACCCGATCCAACATCTCTGGAGAGACCTGAAAATGGCTGTCCGCCAACGGTCCCCATCTAACCTGACAGAACTTGAGAGGATCTGCAGAGAAGAATGGCTAAAAATCCCCAAATCCAGGTGTGCAAAGCTTGTTGCATCATACCCAAAAAAGACTTGAGGCTGTAATCGCTGCCAAAGGTGCTTCAACTAAGTGCTGAGTAAGGGTCTGAATACTTATGTCAATGTGATATTTCAGTATTTTCTTTTTAATGAAATTTGAAAAGTTATCAAAAATCTGGTTTTTGCTTTGTCATTATGGGGTATGGATTGTAGACTGATGTAGGAAAAAAATATTTAAAGCATTTTAGCATAAGGCTGCAACATAAATTTGTTTTTTTTTAAATGAAGGGGTCTGAATACTTTCTGAATGCACTGTATACTCACCAGCACTACAGCCAGGGGTATATTCTGGAGGCTAGATCTACACAATTTTTTATTAAAAATACACAAGCGCAGGTTATTATTAGACAAGCTATAATTACAATATCTGTTTAGGTGATGTTCACGGTTGACTTTGAGGGAAAAGGTGCTATTGTGAAGAGGAAGCTTCCAGTGCCTGAGGTTCTTTACTACAGTCATTTGCTCAAAGACCACACCAGGCTCAACACCTGCAGTTAGATATACGCTTGTTTTATGTGCATTCATGCACATTCTGTCTTTTGTGTTTGTTTTGTTGTGGTTCTTTCTCTCTCTCTCTCTCTCTCTCTCTCGCTCTCTTTCATAGGTCATACAATCACTTTACATTCCTGTCTGCATATCTCTTTGACTGGGAGTACTTTGAGGATCTGCCTCGTCTGGAGCGCTTTAACCGATTGCAGCGGTACCTGGCCAGCTCCCCACTTGTGATGCCCTCCTCTGGATTACACACCACATAGTCATTAGCTGTGTACCAGGGACTTCTCAACCACCTACTGCAGCTGCATGATCAATGCATCATGGTATTTTACCAGCAAAATGTGCACTTCCAGGGCTGCTTCTGATCCATGCTCATAATATATCTAGTCTATATATAGTATTCTTGCAACCTGTTTACACATATACACTGCTGTTATTGCGCACATTATGTCTGCCTTAATTCAGATTACTGAACATAATAGATCTAATACTATGTTATTGTAAACCAATCTAGACTGTGTTATTGTGGTGTTCTCTCAACCATAAAGGGATTGTTCACCCCAAAATTAAAATTCTCTCATCATTTACTTGACCATGCCATCCCTGATGTGTATGCCTTTCTTTCTTCAGCAGAACACAAATGAAGATATTTAGAAGAATATCTCAGCTCTGTAGGGCCTTATAATGTAAATGGATGATCAGGCTTTTCAAGGTCCAAAAATCACATAAAGGAAACATAAAAGTGACCAATAAGACTCCAGTGTTTAAATCCATATCTTCAGAAGATATATAATAGGTGTGAGTGAGAAACAGATAAAAAAAACTTGTCCTTTTTTACTCTTAAATCTCCACTTTCACTTTTACATCTGAAAGTCACATGTGGTGCCTGTTTAGTTTCACTTTCCATTTTGTATTGTTCTTTTTTTAATTGTTTCTTGGTAAAAAATTTTGGGTGAACTATCCCTTTGAGAGAGTAAAGCACACTTCTGAAATACTTAAGGTAAAAAAAATATTATTATTGCATTAATTAAACTTTTAAATATTTCATGGACTGCTGACCACATTTTCTTCTGTGAGTATTTGACTATTAAGTAATCCATAAGACTCAAGTGGTTTAATCCATTTCTTCTGAAGCGATCTAATCGATTTTGGTTGAGAACAGACCAAAATTCAGTATAACTCAATTTCCACTAAATCTTGACTTCAGCAGTCTCCTTGGCAATCTTGATTTTAAACTCATTTGCATTGTCTAGCGCCATCTAACACTCTGTGCATGCATCAAGCACTGTACTAGTGCAAGTGTACTCGAGCTTGAAATCATGATTCTGCCTAGAAACTGCAATGGCAAGATGTTCAGTGAAAATAGTTCATTTATTTCATAAGGTTACATTGAGTAAGTAAATGGGTGCCATTTTTGGAGGGTTTTAAGGCAGAAATGTGAAACTTATTTTATAAAAGCACTTATATTAATTCCTCTGTTTAAACTTGTGTATTATTTGAGCTGTAGTTTAAATCATCATATTTACTGTTGTTTTGGGTTTACGGTGTTAACTCGCCATGGCAACGATGTTGTAAAATTGCATTTAATAAGGTTAGTAAACGATTATACCACACTAAAATCTAGTTAGCACACATATTGTTTACGTTTTGTGGCTATACTTTTGAAACAGTGATCATTTAAGTTTACAGATTGGCCCTCATTCACTTCCATCGTATCTCACTGTTAAACAGATTTTTGCTTTTATTTATCAAAATGAATTTTTGTGGTAATCAACGTCATGCCACACATGCTGTTGATTGAGCTTAACTTGTATTGAACCCACAATATTCTTTTAATTATTTCCAAATATCATGAAGATGTTATTGAAAGGTTAGCATTACTTAAAATGTCAAGGGGTACTTCAAATAAAAAATTTAGGAAAGACCCTAATGTAAAGCAAATTGTTTTTATCAGTCATAGATATATACAATCCCAGCGTGATGATTGTTTTAAATTTCAGATGGCTCTGGCATGCATCCTTGGTTTGGTGGCATTTTATTGCATGTCACCACAACTCCTAATAACTGCAAGTCACAAATTTAAATGCCGTGGACACACACATGGTAATACAAATTTGAATGCTCTTCACTTGTACAGTGACAGTCAAGATATAACCCTAGTTTTATCAGTGTATTTATCTGCTGGATTGTGTTAACGTTTGGTTTGAATTTTGATTAATTCTCTGGTTGCAGAGTCTAATGTTTCAATGGTAGGCCTGTAATCCAGTTGTTAGAGTGCAGAAGTGAATGAGCCAACATGCATGCACAAGATACGAACAGTTCACATTAATGTCTCGTTTAATGTTTTTTTTTTTTTCAACAAATGTACTGTGTTATACAAGACAGACAACTGAAAATACAAAAAAGTATTAATAATAATTAAAAAAAAGCCTACATTTAAAATGAAACAATGGTACAAAATGTCTTATGGAAATAAAGATAATCTTAACCATTTTATTTATTTCCCTCTGGGGTCAAGAATTAAGAAATGCTATGGTAATGAGCTTCAACATGGGGTTAAAAAGGTCACCAAGAGTCAAAGTCTGGTGGTCATGTGTAGTTATGGGTTCAGTTTGCATGTTGTGCAGTTGAGAAACACAATTTAAGAGTGTATGGGTAAGGCCCACCTGAGGAAAAATAAGAAAAAAGCGAGTTAGCTCTGAAATAAGCTTGTACTTAGTGATTCATAAGAATATCAGACTTATTACTGGGATCATAGTGAAGTAGTGTTAAACCTGGCTGTTCTTGTACCAGCCTCATGGAAGAAAGCTCATGTAAGGTCCACTGTTTGTGTGGGTAGTACTTACTAGGATTCTTCATCTGGTAGTGGTTCATCAAGGCAAGAGCCTCCATAGTGTCATTAACGGTTTCCCACTCCAACAGACCAGATGCACTTCTCTCACCTGTGGTCCCACCAACACAAGAGCACGCGCGCACACACACACACACACACACACACACACACACATGTATTTACACAATCAAACATGAACCACCTCAACACTTTACTGTAATTCACACAATATATTTGACAGTATTGACTAAATTGATTAAACTCATTAGTAACTCACTCTTGCCAGTGAACAGCTTGACACTGGTTGGGCTCTTGATTCCCAATTCATCGCAAATCTGAAGATAAAGAAGCAGAAAAGACCATTAAAATCTGGCGTTCACACACAGACAATCAAAGAATAAGACTATGGAAAATAAGGACAAATAGTGATATCTGACCTGACTGAAAGCTTCAACAGAGCTGTCTGGTTGACTGTTGAAGAAGTGAAGTACATTGCTGGGTTGCTGGATGCGGTTCTTGGCTGCCTGCTCAGCAGTGCTGAAACGGTTGTTTCGGTTGCCATGGAAATCCTTAAAACTACAACTGCCATCTTCCAAATGGTATGACTGGCCTGGCATTATGGCTTGTTGCTTGGATACACTGCAGACCAGCAGACAGACAAACCGACAATAAACAGTCGTAATACACATGGATAGCCAGAATAATGTAGATTAATGGAGCATTCATGTCATGTCGGAATTACGAGATTCCGAATTGTAAAAACAAATTTGTAAACCTTGAATTCTTTGAAAGCTCTGACTTGACAGTTGTGATGTCATGTAAAACAAACAATGAGGCAGCAGCCTCTAGGACTGGGTACAAATATTGATTTTCCAATGCATCTCAATCTTCATTTGAACGATCTCAAATGTTAAATCTCTTTAACTCCCAAGATCGATGTTTTACTCTATGCACAACTCTCTACAACGCAAGTAAAACACTTGCATATGAGCCCAAATTTCACGCTATGTGACTAAAATATATGTGAGTAAAATTTATATTTTTGAAATATACCTAGGTAGAAGGTCCCCTGAATAATTAACAGCATTAGCTGGGAGAGAATTTCTTTCATATGCAAGCAAAATGGAAATAATAACTGAATATGCAGTATAGCCATTTGAACAGATATTGAATTGGAATCGAATCGAGAAGTCTGTATCAATACCCTAGCGTTTGTGTGGGCTCTGTTGAGCCGTAGCGGCCTCAACAGTTAACAGAAAGAGTGAACAAATTTCTGTTTGATATGCCATTTTTTTTCATGCCATTGTTTCCTGGAGAGCTTTTTTTGTTCTTAAACACTTTGCAAGAGCATATAGAAGTGAATTAATGTAATGATAAATATTTTACTTTTATCAACAACAAAGCTTTTTCGGCAATATGAGTGTTGCTATAGAAACAAATAACTTCTCGGGGACGTAAACAATTCAGAGTAGAACATCCATCTCATAATTATGGTTCCAACATGACGTAAAAGCACCATAAATTTTACTTGCCCTGAACTGAGAAGAGTTTTAATGAAATAATTAACAGTAGAATCATATAGTGTGGAATCTGGTCTGGGAAGAAGCCAACTCTGTGGTCTGGCCCGTTATTTACTGACTAATGAATAATAAATGCAAAATGACATCTGAAAAAGGCAAAAAAATATTTGGACTAGCATAGACAAATTTTAAGTGAATGGAGATTTAACTTTTGTCTTGCGTGCTCAAAAATACTCCTTTGTACACACCAAACATTAAGTTTTTGCCCAAACAGCATGTTGTTGTTGAGGTGTGAAATGGCTCGATCCACGGCGTAACAGTCTCCCATCTCTACCATTGCAGCACCGGGTTTACTCTTCATAAACTTCACCTGAACACACACCGAAATTAACAAAATAAGCCACACAACCACACACATGAAACAAAAGCGTCACCTACAAATCATTCATTAATCCAAAAAGATTGTACTTGTGCAGAGTGAGCCTTCTAAATATATGGTTCACTTGATAGATTAATGGTTGAAAGCTTTGAAAACTCTGTGTGACCTAAATGTTTCTTCATTTGGGGTTTACAACTTATAAAACACCAGCACCCACTCACCCTTTCTACATTGCCGTAGAGACAGAATAAGTTAAACACTCTGTCTGCATTGATCTTGGTGGGCTCAAGACCGTACACCATGACCACAGGAGAGTCAGCATGAGCGTTATAGTCTGGTGGAGGAGGTCCATGTCCATACTGCGCTCCACTATACCGAGGGGCGCCGCGGCCACGCCCCACTGGGGGCCCCATGCGCCTGCCCTCGTAATGTGGGGGTGGAGGAGGTGGTCCATAGGTGTCATCATAGTGACTGTAGCCACCCTGCGGACCAGCTAGGAAGAGAGAGATAGGTATGAATGTTTGAGAATCAACTGTACACCACAAACAATTACAAAGCATAGTAACTCTACCTGAAACAGAAGAAAAAAAATTAATTCAAAATTGTGTAATTCATGTCATTTTCACACTCCATTTTCATTTAATCTGAGCATAGTTTAGCCATATTCTATCATAGGACAGACAATAGTGTAAGAAACCCGACTTTGGTCATGACTCAAGTTTTGACAAAATATGTAGTTAGTGTTTCAGGATTGCACAGCAGTGTTGTTTTAATATTCCAAAAAATAAAAATGATATATATTTAAAATTGCACATCAGAAAACCATTCAGAGGACAAACTGATCTGCTCTTTTATGTTGGAAGCCATCATAAGCTGTAAAAACGTTCAATGTTCTAGTTGGGCCATATTTTTTGCATATGTATCAAACTAACCATATTCTGGTGGATGATCACCCAACAGTGCTGGCTGCCTCTGCCGCTTGTTTGGGTTAGCATTGGGGTCTGAAAGAGAGAGAACAAACAATACAGTGACACAACTGCAGTGAAAACCAAGCGCAAACACAGAGGGAGGGCTGTGCAGTTCTGTGATTGGCATGCAGTGGGCATTGGGTGTTAATACCATTAAGTGACTGCAATCCTACAGTAAGTAATAATGGAGATTCGAATGATATATCAGACAAAATTCCAACAAAAAGAAACGGCTTCATATACATTATCCATTGTCAGTGTCTTTCATACACACTGACTTTATATCTACACAACGAACACACACGCACAACCAAACACACACCTTGTAAATTGTTCCAATTGCCGTCTGCATCGGTATCTGCACAGACAGGTATACACACAAAATCAGATGTACATATGCAACAAGGAAAAAGCTAATAAATTTCCTCCTAAGGTTTTGCCCCTCTACATCTAAACATCCATGGGAGCTTGTTTTTCTTGCCTTTGGCTTGCTCACTGGGGGCATTAAAGCACTATTTATTTATTTTTAAAGCTGCTTTTAAAAAAAAAAAAAAAAAAAAACCTGACTTGACAATTCATTCAGTGGTGAATTTTATACAAATTTTGTCTGGTTTATACATTCTCCAATAAAATGATGCCCATATCACCCCAGTCATAATACAAACCACCATCGCAGAACCAAAAAAAATGCAGGGCAGTTGGGATATACAGGTGCATCTCAATAAATTAGAATGTCGTGGAAAAGTTCATTTATTTCAGTAATTCAACTCAAATTGTGAAACTCGTGTATTAAATAAATTCAATGCACACAGACTGAAGTAGTTTAAGTCTTTGGTTCTTTTAATTGTGATGATTTTGGCTCGCATTTAACAAAAACCCACCAATTCACTATCTCAGAAAATTAAAATACATCATAAGACCAATAAAAAAAAACATTTTTAGTGAATTGTTGGCCTTCTGGAAAGTATGTTCATTTACTGTATATGTACTCAATACTTGGTAGGGGCTCCTTTTGCTTTAATTACTGCCTCAATTCGGCGTGGCATGGAGGTGATCAGTTTGTGGCACTGCTGAGGTGGTATGGAAGCCCAGGTTTCTTTGACAGTGGCCTTCAGCTCATCTGCATTTTTTGGTCTCTTGTTTCTCATTTTCCTCTTGACAATACCCCATAGATTCTCTATGGGGTTCAGGTCTGGTGAGTTTGTTGGCCAGTCAAGCACACCAACACCATGGTCATTTAACCAACTTTTGGTGCTTTTGGCAGTGTGGGCAGGTGCCAAATCCTGCTGGAAAATGAAATCAGCATCTTTAAAAAGCTGGTCAGCAGAAGGAAGCATGAAGTGCTCCAAAATTTCTTGGTAAACGGGTGCAGTGACTTTGGTTTTCAAAAAACACAATGGACCAACACCAGCAGATGACATTGCACCCCAAATCATCACAGACTGTGGAAACTTAACACTGGACTTCAAGCAACTTGGGCTATGAACTTCTCCACCCTTCCTCCAGACTCTAGGACCTTGGTTTCCAAATGAAATACAAAACTTGCTCTCATCTGAAAAGAGGACTTTGGAACATTGGGCAACAGTCCAGTTCTTCTTCTCCTTAGCCCAGGTAAGACGCCTCTGACGTTGTCTGTGGTTCAGGAGTGGCTTAACAAGAGGAATACGACAACTGTAGCCAAATTCCTTGACACGTCTGTGTGTGGTGGCTCTTGATGCCTTGACCCCAGCCTCAGTCCATTCCTTGTGAAGTTCACCCAAATTCTTGAATCGATTTTGCTTGACAATCCTCATAAGGCTGCGGTTCTCTCGGTTGGTTGTGCATCTTTTTCTTCCACACTTTTTCCTTCCACTCAACTTTCTGTTAACATGCTTGGATACAGCACTCTGTGAACAGCCAGCTTCTTTGGCAATGAATGTTTGTGGCTTACCCTGCTTGTGAAGGGTGTCAATGATTGTCTTCTGGACAACTGTCAGATCAGCAGTCTTCCCCATGATTGTGTAGCCTAGTGAACCAAACTGACAGACCATTTTGAAGGCTCAGGAAACCTTTGCAGGTGTTTTGAGTTGATTAGCTGATTGGCATGTCACCATATTCTAATTTTTTGAAATAGTGAATTGGTGGGTTTTTGTTAAATGTGAGCCAAAATCATCACAATTAAAAGAACCAAAGACTTAAACTACTTCAGTCTGTGTGCATTGAATTTATTTAATACACGAGTTTCACAATTTGAGTTGAATTACTGAAATAAATGAACTTTTCCACGACATTCTAATTTACTGAGATGCACCTGTACAATAGACTTCGAGTCACCTTTGCAGTGTCACAGAATGATTGAATCAGTCAGTACGTTTACAGGAACTTTACAAGTTTGGTTTAATTCAGAATAAAACAATTTGTCTGATTAAAATGTAATGCAAATATTTCAGTCCTAAAGAAACCAGAGTTTTGTGAAGTTTATACATGTTAACAAAACCACAATAGGCCTCAGACAGAGGTGACGCATGTGGTGTTTATTTAACACTTCCTCAGCTGATGTATTACCTATAATATTCGATTATGCAAAAACGAAGTTGCAGCTCGATTATGCAAATCAAACCTACTGTAGCTCGATTCGAACTGCAGCAGTGATGAATGACCAGCGGTTTAATTTTTGCTTTAGCACTTAGCACTTATTACAGAAACTAACCCCATTTTTTAATACTTTCAATTCAATGCATCTAAACATAACATGAATGACCAGTAATGTATAACAATACATAATCCTGAGAATAGTTTAGACCAGTGGTTCTCAAATGGTTTTGCTACGGGACCCAGATTTTACATTGGACATCAAGTGGCAACCTACCATATTAAAAAACATTTCCTGTGTTTAATGTGTCCTGGTCACATTTTGTTTTATCTTGCATAAATTTGTTCATGGTTTTCAATTAGAAGGGCATGCACATTATTGTGTTGATGTAAACAACAAAAATATTTTTTCTCCCCTTTTAAAAAAAGTTGAGGAACCTATTTATATGAGTCTATTATATTTTTTGTCCAGTTTATTTCCTAATAACATTATTCAAATAGAATAAGCAACTTCCTAAGCAACCAAATTGTTGGGCCCGGTTGCTAGGGAGAGTAGAGTCACATGGGGTAACCTCCACATGGTCACTATAATGTGGTTTGCTCTCGGTGGGGCGTGTGGCGAGTTGTGCGTGGATGCCGCGGAGAATAGTGTGAAGCCTCCACACATGCTGTGTCTCCGCGGTAACGCGCTCAACAAACCACGTGATAAGATGCGCGGATTGACGGTCTCAGACACGGAGGCAACTGAGATTCGTCCTCCGCCACCCGGATTGAGGCGAGTCACTACGCCACCACGAGGACCTAGAGTGTATTGGGAATTGGGCATTCCAAATTGGGGAGAAAAAGGGGAGAAAATAAAAATAGAAAGAAGATTATAGGAATGAGATAAGTCAGTCAACACAAAACACTGTTCACAACCCATTTTACTTTCGTAATCTGACATTTGTCTGAGAAACACAACATTTAATGTGGAAAACTGTAGGGTGGACTTGGTTTTAATAATCGGTAATAGACTGGATACATATCAGAATGGAGCCAAGTGGTTAGAGGGATAGGGTTGAAAAAGTATGAGTGATTCATGAAATCAGCCGAAAAGGAAAGTAATTTCAGAAGCAGATCTAGTTATTACATTTCGGATAAAAGATTAAGAAAACATTATCTATTTATTTAAATTAATTTGATCAGTTGAATCAGGGACAATAACGCTACCTTCACGTGCCATCGGAATTATCGTAAAATACGAGTTTCCTACTCGGAAGTTGTACATGAACGCCCCATCAAGACATAACTACGACTAGGGATCTTGGAGACAATTTTCAGAGTTGTGAAAAGACGTCAACATTTAAAATAGAGGAGAATACAGTTTCAATAGTGAATGAGGGTTTTATTTATCTTTAGAAATGCAGCTACCTATCACTGGTCATTTCAGTCAAATACATTTACGTATACGAGTAACTATTTGATGCTTATTGTACATTTATACACAGAAGAAAAAATTGCATATATTTGACAAAAAATCCATCATCAGCAGCCACCTTGATGGCATATATTACGGTGTCAAAAAATGAAAACCTGGCATCCTCAATATTTCAAAAGAACAAAGCACTTGAAAGTGACATGCTCATAATTATGACTTCAGAAGTGGGAAGTAGGATAGTTTTATTAGCATGTGAATGCAGCATAAGGCCAGGAACATGCATTAAAAAATTAAATAAGGTAAATACTCGCTGGGTAGCTTAGCGAGTATTGACGCTGACTACCACCCCTTGAGTCACGAGTTCGAATCCAGGGCATGCTGAGTGACTCCAGCCAGGTATCCTAAGCAACCAAATTGGCCAGGTTGCTAGGGAGGGTAGAGTCACATGGGGTAACCTCATTGTGTTCGTGATTAGTGGTTCTCACTCTCAATGGGGTGCGCGGAAATCTGTGCATGGATCGCGGAGAGTAGCATGAGCCTCCACATGCTGCGAGTGTCCACGGTGTCATGCACAGCGAGCCATGTGATAAGATGCACGGATTGACTGTCTTAGAAGCAGAGGCAATGGAGACTTGTCCTCCACCACCCGAATTGAGGTGAGTAACCGCGCCACCACGAGGACTTACTAAGTAGTGGGAATTGGGCATTCCAAATTGGGGAGAAAAAAAGCAAATAAGGTTTTGATTTTGTGTTGGCTTTAAAGAAGAAAAGCTAAACAAACAGAAGATAAACAAGGCTGACAATTAATGAGGTGTTTCATCTTTCTAGAGATATTCTAAAAAATAAAAAACATTTAAAAAAAAGATTCAGTGTTGACCAGTCATCAAAAAATTAATGATGCATTAAAACAACATAAAATATTTGTTCCTTATGTCACATTACCCAGCCTCAAAGAGTCTGAAAGGAAATAAATGGTAGCTACGTACATCCACTACACTACTAAAAAAGACAAGGTTCTTCATTTAGCCTTAAAAGGCCACAACAGAGTTATTTTCAACAAGACAATGTTCTTCATTCCATGCCAAAAGGGCATAATATACCTTACCGTCAATGTGCTGGCTGAATCAGTCAGGAATGAAACAATTTTATTGGATGAGCAGTTTGAATGAGCCATGCGCTATCTCCACATAACTGTCGGTTTCACAAAACAAAATGCACTAGGGGACCAGGGTGGAAGTGCTTAACCGTGAGATATTCTCTACCAGACGCCCTTTTCCCAGAAGATTCCATTTTATTCATTTTCCTGTTTTTTTAGGATATTCCTCCCAGTCCACTACATGGGGTTTTGGTGTGTTCCAGGCACACTGGTGCTTACCGTAGCAAAGGTGGATAGCAGACAGCAGATGGCGTGTCGAGTTTAGTAGAGAGAGAGATGCCACACCAGCAGTCAGACTAATCCACACCTGCGTCACACAGGGGGCGTAACACAGGGATCAGAACACGGTCAGCCGCGCTCAATGAATTAAACAGATTCATAACAGAGAGGAAGAGGAGAAGGAGGGATGGAGAAATGAAAGAGAGAAAGCACTTCAGTCCACAAAGAGATAGGGCTTGGGGAGGGAGAACTGTGTGATCAATGGGTGTGTTCCCATGGTTACTGTTGTGGTCCTTTCCATGTGTTAAGGCGGTGTATTGCCAGTAATGTCGCCCATAGTGTCTTGTTGGGTGCATTTCACTATTGTTAGCAAGGCAGCACAGGATATGTTCACGACAAACTCTCGTTGATATCAAAGCAATGTGGCCTGTGATCATGCGGTTTTGGATATGTGCAGTCGAGGTCATCTTTGTTCATTATGTATAGACAGTGTCTGATTGGTGTCGTCATGGCAATCTTGGATGGGTGAGCAGTGACAATCTCAACTTGTTGTGTTGTTGTATTAAAATCTGTCTGGTATAAAGTCATGAAATTCACTACTCATTGCACGCGTTATCGGCCACTTTGTGTAGGAGCAATCTTGACTTGTGTTGTGATAGTAATGCCATGTTGTCATGACGATCTCTGCTTAAATATCAAACGATACATTTGGTGTGTTGCAAAAATCTTGGCATGGTGTGTTGTCGGGGCAATGTCAGCTTGGCATGTTGTCATGGTGATCTCTGATCATGGCACTTGTGTTGTAGCAATCTTGGATTGGTGTGTTGTCATTGTTATGTCAGCTGGGCATGTTCTCATGACATTCTCAGGAAATAGGAGAAAAGCAAAGCAAAGTAGCCCAAACACCCAAGAAACATGACGACATTAGGCAGGGAATGTGATGAAAATATCTGTACAATTCTTCTCTCATTCTGTGTATCTGTACTGCTTCATGATGTGTTTGTTGCTTGATTGGTTGGTGTTGATGTGGGAAGATCTTCAGTGATTGGCTGTAATGTATTATCCAACATGCTTAGACTCAACCCCCCAAAATGTGACATTAATTCAGTGAGATGGCAGCCACCTTTGCAGAGAATGGAGATCTTAGCTGAGTGGAAAGATATCTTGAGTGTCGAGATGTTTCTATCCGTATGACAAGTGAAATTGTCATCTTTGTAGCATTTAAGTTGTTGCGAGTTCATTATTGTTCCGTTTCATTGTTCCACGTGGCCTGTTGAAGTGCTGTGATTGGACAGTAACTGCAATGTGTCTTGCACAGTACTGAGAATACTGAGAATGTACAATGTGTTTAGCAGCTAGTTAAAGTGCAAGAACTCAAATGTATCACATCTCAGAGTAGAAATACAGATCTATGAGTGCATGCCATCTGTGGCATAACGAGTATGTTTGTATGGACAAAGAAATTTAGCTCTTCTAATATCAGCATTTTTACCCTGAGAGAACTTGATTTTCCTTGAGGAAAATTATATGAACCATTGGACCAAGAACACTGGCGAACATTCTAAAGGCAAAATCTACAAACAGTACACATACTGTAATGTGACAATCTGGGTAAAAACTACCCCAAGTTGCCTCCTGAGAGATCCTGTTTCTTCAATAGCCCAGAGAGTCCCAGACTGTGCTTTAATGTACTTGCCCTATAGACCTTATTCAGAGTAGTGCCATGTTAGAATTTTTACAGGAATAAAAACAAGTCTGTGAGGGGTAAACTTACAGGCTATTCATTGTGTTGTTTAAATTGATGTTAATCGTTTAGCTGGCAAAACATTGAAGGAAACATCTTCCCAAAAAATTTCAGCTGAACTCCAGAAAATTAAGAGTTGTGAGAATTAGATGTGATCTAGGACCTTTAAACAATACATGCCATTGTAGAACAAGTATATCCTTCAAATTCTCATTTCATTCCCGTAAAAAATTTAATATGGAAATGTAAGCGCAGCGTAGTTCTAGCGGGAAGACTAGCAGCTGTACATCATCGCACCATTAGCTAGGTAACTCCTAGCCAATCACACGTAAGCCATTGCTTTACAAGTCTGCTCACATTATCACACTGCTGTTTCAGTTGTGCTAACATGGCAACCTCCACCACCACCAGTCGAGTCCCGTCCTGCACGGGGGTAGGCTCCTCGCCCCTGCCTCCCATCTCCGGCAGGATATGACTGTTCTGAGTACAACTTCGTCAGACTGCCAGATGAGGCTTACGCCAAAGAGAGACATTACATTTTCTGTTTTATATTCATCAAATAAATGTCATCTTGAATTTCACTCAAGTCTGCAAGTCTTCCTGATAGAACTACTCTGAATAAGGTCATCTGCAAAACAAAAATAAAATCTCCATCATGAAGTATATGCTGGATGCAGTGTCATGTTTCATGAGAGTACAGGTGAAAGGGGTGCCTGCTTGTCAGGTTCAGTGTTAATATGAGAGAATTACTTGTGCTCTACCATGAGACAGGTGACATGCACAACAGACCAGTGTATGTTTGTCACTATGTGCATGTGCGCATGCGTTTGATCATCATTCCTGCTCAGGTGCATGTCTTTGCTTTAAATAAACGGATGTGTAAGGTTTTTTTAAAGACGCACGTTTTTTGTTGTTTTTTAATGCGTTCATGTTAGAACGTATCTATTTGCAACTATAACTTAGAAAATATGTATTATTATCCAAAGAGAAGAAAGCAAGAATGAAGCAGCATCACTGAAGTGACTTCCTTGGGAAATGACCTGGTACTGTGGTTACTTCAAAATTCCCCAAGGGCATCACTAAAGGAGGCCTGTCCACACCCCCATCCCCGTAAATCATAGAGAGCAGACAGTGCATGAGAATTACAGTACCTTGTCCATTCAGATTGGGGTTGGTGTAGTCCCAAGTATCCTGATCATTTTTGAAGACGTTGAGACGGGTTGGCTATACATTAAAGAGTAAGATTTCATTAGGAATCAGTTTGTAGGAGGTTAATATGTACTCCCAAAAGACACTTAATATCCCACTTTAATAGTTCACTCAAAAATGAAATAATTTACCCTCATGTAGTTCAAGAATGCCCAAGCTGCTCTGTCCCTAACAATCATTCACTTTTATTGTACACTGATCAGCCGCAACAATAAAACCACTGACAAGTGAAGTGAATAACATTTGTTTTCTTGTTACAATGGCACCTGTCAAGGGGTGGGATATATTAGGCAGCAAGTGAACAGTTGGTTCTTGAATTTCATGTGTTGGAAGCAGGAAAAATGGCAAGCGTAAGGATCTGAGCAACTTTGACCAGGGCCAAATTGTGATGGCTAGACGACTGGGTCAGAGCATCTCCGAAACGGCAGGTCTTGTGGGGTGTTTCCAGTATGCAGTGGTTACTACCTACCAAAAGTGGCCCAAGAAAGGACAACCGGTGAAACGGCGACAGGGTCATGGGCACCCAAGGCTCATTGATGTGCGTGGGGAGCAAAAGCTAGCCTGTCTGGTTAGATCCCACAGAAGAGCTACTGTAGCACAAACTGCTGAAAAACTTAATGCTGGCCATGATAGAAAGGTGCCAGAACACATAGTACATCGCAGCTTGCTGCGTATGGGGCTGCGTAGCCGCAGACCGGTCAGAGTGCCCATGCTGACCCTTGTCCACTGCCAAAAGTGCCTACAATGGGCATGTGAATGTCAGAACTGGACCATGGAGCAATGGAAGAAGGTGGCCTGGTCTGATGAAGCACGTTTTCTTTTAGATCATATGGACGGCCGGGTGCGTGTGCTTGTTTACCTGGGGAAGAAAGGGCAGCAGGATGCACCATGGGAAGAAAGCAGGTCGACGGAGGCAGTGTGATGCTCTGGGCAATGTTCTGCTGGGAAACCGTGGGTCCTGGCATTCATGTGGATGTTACTTTGACAAGTACCACCTACCTAAATTGTTGCAGACCATGTACACCCCTTCATGGCAACGGTATTCCCTGATGGCAGTGTCCTCTTTCAGCAGGATAATGCGCTCTGCCACACCGCAAAAATTGTTCAGGAATGGTTTGAGGAACATGACAAAGTGTTCAAGGTGTTGACTTGACCTCCAAATTCCCCAGATCTCAAGCCGATTGAGCATTTATGGGATGTGCTGGACCAACAAGTCCAATCCATGGAGGCCCCACCTCACAACTTACAGGACTTAAAGGATCTTCAGCAAACATCTTGGTGCCAGATACCATAGGACACCTTCAGAGGTCTTGTGGAGTCCATGCCTCGATAAGTCAGAGCTGTTTTGGCGGCACGATATTAGGCAGGTAGTTTTAATGTTGTGGCTGATTGATGTATGGTAAATTATGATCATGAAAATGAATAGTGACCAGGGACAGAGCAGCTTGGACATTCTGTTAAATATTCTCCTTTTGTGTTCTATGCAAGAAAGTCATACGTGTTTGGACCGACGTGGTGAGTAAAACAAGACAGAATTTTCATTTTTGGCTGTGATTTGCATCAGCTCCATTTCTATTCAGCAAACTCAAGGGATGAATTACAATCATTCACAAATCAAATTTCCTGAGGTCATCAATCATTGACAAATGAACATCTTCATAAGTTTGCCATATTGACTTCAAGCCTAATGAAGGCACTGTTCAGTAAATGCAGTGTGACATATGTAATGTCGTGGGGCACTAACCTTGGCATACTCGATTTTAAGGGTGCAGCAGCCCGAGTAGATATCCGCTCCGTTGAGAGAGGCTTTGGCTCTCTGTGCACTCTGAACTGAGTCAAATGTAACTTTGGTCAAGGAGAACAACATTTCTAAGATACAATGGGGGTTTGTCTTTATCGCTACACAGGCTGACTAACAGAGATCAGAGATGCAATTTCAGAATAAGAGGAATTTTATTTATTAGAATATGCAAACATATGTAATCTACACTTTGACTGGGTTTAATCCATTCAGATAAGCCCCAAACATGGTGTAGAAATCATAAAACCAGATTAAGAGAAGATTGAAGTAATTTTGCTAAAGGATATTCAACCATGGCTTGAACTCCATTTTTCCTAAAGATCACAATCCTTTGAACAGGGCCGCAGTTGTTACAAATGGTGTAGAGAACATCCTACAGACAAGAAATGACAATGTATCAACAACATCACAGTACTTTTGTCTTGTTTAAGGTCCATGCATATAAAATGTCTAATAGCAAGCTATTAGAAGAAATCATGCATTACCATGACAACACTCCTGAGGTTCATTAAAATGGCATATAGAGCCATCACAATATACCACCATGGTGAACAATATTGGAACAAATTACCGTGGTAATGGAGTAGATAGGGTTCATGATGGTGAGGAGCAGTACATTGTTGACGCTCCGTGTGTCATCTGAGTCGCTAGGCCGAGAGATTTTCTGACTGGTAGAATAATTGATGTATGATGGCCGGCCAGAGATGTAGATTTGATTACTGTTAGCATATGTCACTGCATTACTGGAACCACTACTGTCCTCAAACTCCACCAGTGCCTGCCGCTTCTTCGGCATCAACACAACATAACTGAAAGACAGGAAGGAACACACACACACACACACTCAGTAAGACCTCAAAGTACAGCAATATAACAGCCATTAATAGTGCCCGACCGATATATCGGTCGGCCGATATTAGCCTTTCACCGATATATCGGTATCCGCGTATATTTTACCGATATGAAAACTTTTTCAGAACATATAATGCAGAAAACAATGCTTTAGAATTGGTGTAATATCATAGTTTGTCCAGCAGAGCGCGCTCTGACTCCATTGTTTACAGAGCTCACTCCGAGCTGACGGTGGCTCTGCAGACAGGGTGGAATTGAGCTGTGTCTCGGAAAGTTAACTAGTTTGTGAAATACATACTGGAAACTTAAACATCATAAGACTGTTGTGAGTTATCCGTTCATCGTGTCTATACCCTGTCTGGATATTACTCGCCTGCTGTTTGCCACTCTGCTCAACTGGATTTACTCACAATGTTTACATCATCTGTTCAATAAACCCTGCTACGGAGTTCATATCTCTGCCTCTGTGAGTCTCTCCATGACACCTTTAACTTTTAAAACCCTCACACTTTTATTTGGACATTCTGAACTCTCCAGGAAGTCCTGTATGTGTCTGTTTGTAGGAAAGTTCACAGTAGTTTAATTCGCTTCTTATTCAAATTCTAGTAAAAATGCACCTCCGGTGCCGTTCTAAATGCATAAATGTGAACCAAACTATTGAGCATCTACATCTGAGATGTTGTTCGTGAGTAGCGCTCAAATATTGCACACCGCTGTGAATATTTGTGAATGAAGTAATATCTGTGCCAGAATAATCTAAAACTTTCCACTTCTCATTAAATAACATTGCTAAACCCCCACCGCGGCCCGAGGCTTGCAGGTGTACACATAGCCTGGGGGTGCATAATGATTAAGTTGAGAGAAGTCATTACTTTGTTGCCAAGTCTCAGTCAGACAGAGAAGATCAAACTTACGGTCCAAGAGCAAATCATACACAATAGGGCCTTTATTGGACAGCGATCGAATGTTCCACAATCCAAAAGTAAGATCATTTTTTACCAGTGTTTGTGCCGGCTAATCTGGCTAGCACGCTGTGGTCCACAGCCCGTGAATATTTCTTTGAGGGACAACGATTGGAAGACCAGCAGGTCGATATTGCACTTGAAAAATCATTTTTGTAACTTCATCTAGACTCCCGATGTATGCATTTGCGTCGTGGTTGATAAGCGATGACCTGATGCAAGTGCAGAGCAAAGGAAGGCTCGCAGAGGTGAAAACGCAGTCGGAACAATTCCGCCGCCGTATATTGTTGAATTAAAACCACAGGGCGAAAGTCAGAAAGGATAATCCAGACGAATGCAATTCAAGTTGGCAGATTAGTGATCCTCATGTTCCCACTCAAAGCAGACAGTCAGACAACTATGATGTCTATGAATTTATTACATTTCAATGAATACACTTTTTTTTTTTTTTTTTTTTTACAACTTTTAAAATTTATTTTCATCCACAGGGTGGACGTTACCTTATGGTGCCAAACTCCTGTAGTGCTTCCACCAGGTCAGCCTCGGTAATGCCGTCACTGAGCCCCCTTACATGCACCACAAGCGAGGGCAAGGTCTTGTGCGGGTCATCGTAACCCTCCTGCATATTCAAAGGGAAGGGTGAGAGTTTAGGTCAACCCATGGTATAAAACAAGATTCCTCATGAATGTTAAAGCCAAAGACAATACAATTAGTACAATAACACATATGGTGCCAGATCAACAATTTATTACATACTTGTCTTTATCATATTGTGTGTACGACTATAATAATACTAAGTGCACATACATACATATATGTGTGTGTGTATATATACACTGGCAGTGAAAAGTTCGGAATAATGTACGGATTTTGCTCTTATGGAAATAAATTGGTACTTTTATTCACCAAAGTGGCATTCAACTGATCACAATGCATAGTCAGGACAGTAATAACGTGAAAAATTACTATTACAATTTGAAAAAAAAAAAAAAAAAGTTCAGAACTTCTTAAACTGCTTCAAAGAGTCATCCTCCACATGCAGCAATGACAGCTTTGCAGATCCTTGACATTCTAGCTGTCAGTTTGTCCAGATACTCAGGTGACATTTCACCCCACACTTCCTGTAGCACTGGCCATAGATGTGGCTGTCTTGTCGGGTACTTCACATGCACCTTACGGTCTAGCTGACCCCACTAAAGCTCAATGCGGTTAAGATCCGTAACACTCTATCCCAAATATCTGTTGTCCAATGTCTGAGTTTCTTTGCCCACTCTAACCTTTTCTTTTTCTGTTTCAAAAGTGGCTTTTTCTTTGTAATTCTTCCCATAAGGCCTGCACCCCTGAGTCTTCTCTTTACTGTTGTAAATGAAACTGATGTTGAGCGGGTAGAATTCAATGAAGCTGTCAGCTGAGGACATGTGAGGCATCTATTTCTCAAACTAGAGACTCTGATGTACTTATCCTCTTGTTTATTTGTACATCTGGCCTTCCACATCTCTTTCTGTCCTTGTTAGAGCCAGTTATCCTTTGTCTTTGAAGACTGTAGTGTACATCTTTGTATGAAATTTGGCAATTTCATGCACTGTATAGCCTTCATTCCTCAAAACAATGATTGACTGATGAGTTTCTAGAGAAAGCTGTTTCTTTTTTTGACATTTTTGACCTAATATTGACCTTAAGACATGCCAGTCTATTGCATACTGTGGCAACTCAAAAACAAACACAAAGACAATGTTAAGCTTCATTTAACGAACCAAATAGCTTTCAACTGTGTTTGATATAATGGCAAATGATTTTCTAGTACCAATTTAGCAATATTACTCAAGGATAAGATAAGGTGTTGGAGTGATGGCTGCTGAAAATGGGGCCTGTCTAGATTTGATCAAAAATGACTTTTTTCAAATAGTGATGGTGCTGTTTTTTACAGCAGTAATGTCCTGACTATACTTTGTGGTCAGTTGAATGCCACTTTGGTGAATTAAAGTACCAATTTCCTTCCGAAACAGCAAAATCTGTACATTATTCCACATTTTTGGCTGCCAGTGTCTAATAATATATATATATATATATATGTATATATATATATATACACACACACACACACACACACACATACAGCTCTGGAAAAAATTAAGAGACCACTGCAAAATTATCAGTTTCTTTGGATTTACTATTTATAGGTATGTGTTTGAGTAAAATGGACATTTTTGTTTATTCTATAAAGTACAGACAACATTTCTCCCAAATAAAAATATTGTCATTTAGAGCATTTATTTGCAGAAAATGACAACTGGTCAAAATAACAAAAAAGATGCTGTGTTTTCAGACCCCTAAAATGCAAATAAAACAAGTTCATTTTTAAACAACACAATACTAATGTTTTAACTTTGGATGAGTTCAGAAATCAATATTTGGTGGAATAACCCTGATTTTCAATCACAGCTTTAATGCATCTTGGCATGCTCTCTACCAGTCTTTCACATTGCTGTTGGGTGACTTTGTCACTCCTGGCACAAAAATTCAAGCAGCTCGGCATTGTTTGATGGCCTGTGGCCATCCATCTTCCTCTTGATCACAATTCAGAGGTTTTCAAAGGGGTTCAGGTCTGCAGATTGGGCTGGCCTGACAGGAACTTGATCCAGTGCTCCTACATCCACACCTTTTTTGAACTGGCTGTGTGGCATGGAGCATTGTCCTGCTGGAAATACCATTCCTCAGATTTGGGGAACATTGTCAGAGAAGGAAGCAAGTTTTCTTCCAGGATAACCTTGTACGTGGCTTGATTCATGCATCCTTCACAAAAACGAATCTGCCCGATTCCAGCCTTGCTGAAGCACCCCCAGATCACCACCAATCCTCCACCAAATTTCAAAGTGGGTGCGAGACACAGTGGCTTGAAGGCCTCTCCAGGTCTCAGTCTAACCATTAGATGACCAGGTGGAGTATCAGTGTAAATACATTTTTTTTTTTTTTTTTTTTTTGCCTTTCTGCCATTTTGTACCTTTTTGAACTATTCTTACCTAATTTTTCAGCCATTTTACATCCTACCTTAATGCCAATTGCACTTGATCATAATTAGTCATTCTGGTAAGATGCTAACTGTATTTCACTGACCCTGTAAAATGACAAAGCAGAAACTCATCTAATATTTATCAATCTGCTAAACTATTATGAAAAATCAGGAGTCTGTAGCAAATATGAGATCAATCAGACTGCTGGTGTAATGGGTCTAATCAACATCGCATTCAGCGTAGACAAAGGATGAGACCCTTTGCAATCAAGGGCAAGCTGAATACATTCTCGTGTTTTGAACTTCTCCCGTTTTTTTCTTCTTCTTTTCTTTCTTTAATCAGACAACATTTGCCATTCTGCTAAATTAATAGACTATTTGTCTGTAAAAACAGTCTGCATGCTTTAGAGCCTGATCTGACTCACTGAACAATGAATGACCATTGATTATAATGGATACGGAGAACAACTTTCAGCCTGTATCGGATTATCGAAGGACATATGACGTCCTATAGATAACTACAATATAACATCGAATATAACTGCATAATAGAGTACCATATCCTCCACAATCAAATAATTATTCCTCATAACTGAACAGTCTGAGTAGAGCTTTGGCTAACAAGCTAGCCTGATAGCATCACGTCTTTAGCGGTAAAACACGATTTACACACCTAGCCCCACAAGCATGCGAAATGCTATAAAATAAATGTAATAAGCTTACCGTGGCCATTCCGTCGCTATCTGTTTTCTGTCTTTTTGTTGCTCTGCCTCCGTCGCCGTAATAATGACCAGCCGCAGCAGCCATGTTGTCTCGAATGATACATTCTAAAATGGAACGCGCTACAGCTACGGCAACCCGGAAGAGGGCGAAAGGCAAGAGGAAAAGGAATGTTTCATGAGAACGGCAGTATCTCAAAACTTGGTGAGCTGCTTACCTAGAAAGTATTTTGGGGCATCATAGTCGCATTCGAATGCACCTGGTGGCAAAAATCCTGTTTCAAAACACAACTATCTCATTATTCCTGCACTGTTAAAATCCGGTTAAATTTACGGTCAAAACTGGCAGCTGTGGTTGGCAGAAATTCATCGCAAAAATACGGCGGCAGCGTGTCTGCCATTACGGGATGACATTTTAGACTATCATTAACTGATATTTTGTAGTATACTAGCCTACTTGAGCTACTTAAGTCTGTGTTTTGGGGTTATAATAGACAGGCGTCCACCATAATAATACAGGTGGTGAAATAAAGTGGCCATATGATGGCATGAAGTTCACATAAGTAGACCTTTACATAAACAATAAACAGATGTAGACAGTGCAGTGTTACGTAGTCAACACACAGATGAAACACCATCAGGGTAACACACATCACATGACATTAAAACAATGCAGTAAACATCAACTTAACAAAATATTTAGCAAAACTCTGAATAACAAAATGTGATAAAACTATTTAAATTTCATGTTTTTTAATAACATTGCTGCTATCTCAACATACTGCTGCTATTTATGATTATTATTACACACTTATATACATATTTACATTACACATTAATATATGGGTGCATATACTATGTGTACTCATTTTACATATAAATTACACTACATATTCTCCAGGGGCGAGGTTGGCTAGCCCTGCTCCACTATATGTATATGCACTACACATTCTCTATGCATTTTTATTGTGTAAGCTTATGTAAATTTGCTGTCTGTCATTCCCTGTTTGTCTTGCTTTCTTTGCACATAAATGTTGTCTCAGTTTTGCAAGAAGCACCCAAGTAAGTATTTCATTGTACTTGGAACTGTACTGTGTAGACCCTATACATGACAATAAAAAAGTTATGGCTTTGGCTAAATAAAGGAATAAAATGTGATGTCACATAGGGTTATTCTAGAACTGTCCTTTTACTAATTTTCACTATACTTTCAGGGCATCATACTGTTTACCAAGGACTAAAAACTAAATGGTTTTCATTTTGGTTCGTTCAGAGCAGAAACTGAACAGAAACAGAAACTTGCTCAAAATATGGGACTTGCCTCAGAATTAGTAAAAATAATTTACAAATTTTCCCATGTGGGAGAATTATCAGCATAAATCATATAACTAGCAAAGTATACAGTAGCCTAAATAAAATAATGTATTTTTAAAACAAATATATTCTTAATATTAAATATATCCCAGAAAATATGTCAAATATACATCTGGCCATCTAAAATCAATTACTAGTCAAAATTTCTCTCTGCTGCATGCATGCACACAATGCTTGGGCTTGTTTAGGACTAACCATCGGCGTCACCAGGTCATTTTTCCAGGGCTTCAATCCCGAATGTTTTGACTGTAGCCCCGAATGTAATTTTAAATGTAGGCTATGCAATAATATTGCTAGACCTTTTTAACAACTATGTATAGTTATTACTTCATATGCATGCACAGCTAATCCAGGTACAAGGAAAACATTACTAGAGGTAAAAAAGTACTTAGTACTCAGTTGTTTCCAAGTCTGCACTGAATTATTGTTGATATGATGTATTAATACAGATTTGATGCTGCTAGGTTTTGACTCAGAAGCAGATCTGTAAATAAAATAATACTTTACTGTTAATCAAATGTTTGTTATGCTTTCTATGCTGATAAATCAACCACACAGGAAAAAAATAAATTTCATATTTTTGTTGAGGCAAGTGGCTTATTTTGTGCTTGTTATTCCAGATCAGGTTGCTTGTTTCTCTTGCAAGATCTGGCAACACTGCAATTGGTATTTCACCCACACCTTAGTGCAGAGTACTGTCATTTTTAAAAGAACGTTATTAACCGTTCTTTTATTTTGTTCTAACCGGTAACCCTTTGGAAAGTAGGCTGCAGAACTTCTGAACCAGAACAAAAATAAATAAAT
Organism: Myxocyprinus asiaticus; assembly: GCF_019703515.2. Classification (NCBI taxonomy): domain Eukaryota; kingdom Metazoa; phylum Chordata; class Actinopteri; order Cypriniformes; family Catostomidae; genus Myxocyprinus; species Myxocyprinus asiaticus. The sequence continues at coordinate 33,444,044 of NC_059347.1, forward strand.
AAATAAATAAATTCTCAGAACGAAAATATTGAGGTAAAGTTAATTTCATGTAGATGTAGTAATTATATATATTTGTCAAAAAGGTCTTCAGCATCTCACAGAAAACTACATTCACAACATGCTGTTAGTCAAAGATACACTATATTGCCAAAAGTATTCGCTCACCCATCCAAATAATTGAATTCAGGTGTATAAAATGAAGCACCTAGGCATGCAGACTGCTTCTACAAACATTTGTGAAAGAATGGGCCGCTCTCAGGAGCTCAGTGAATTCCAGCGTGGTACTGTGATAGGATGCCACCTGTGCAACAAGTCCAGTTGTGAAATTTCCTCGCTACTAAATATTCCACAGTCAACTGTCAGTGGTATTATAACAAAGTGGAAGCGATTTGGAACGACAGCAACTCAGCCACTAAGTGGTAGGCCACGTAAAATGACAGAGCGGGGTCAGCGGATGCTGAGGCGCATAGTGCGCAGAGGTCGCCAACTTTCTGCAGAGTCAGTCGCTACAGACCTCCAAAGTTCATGTGGCCTTCAGATTAGCTCAAGAACAGTGCGTAGAGAGCTTCATGGAATGGGTTTCCATGGCCGAGCAGCTGCATCCAAGCCATACATCACCAAGTGCAATGCAAAGCGTCGGATGCAGTGGTGTAAAGCACGCCGCCACTGGACTCTAGAGCAGTGGAGACGCGTTCTCTGGAGTGACGAATCACGCTTCTCCATCTGGCAATCTGATGGACGAGTCTGGGTTTGGCGGTTGCCAGGAGAACGGTACTTGTCTGACTGCATTGTGCCAACTGTGAAGTTTGGTGGAGGGGGGATTATGGTGTGGGGTTGTTTTTCAGGAGCTGGGCTTGGCCCCTTAGTTCCAGTGAAAAGGAACTCTGAATGCTTCAGCATACCAAGAGATTTTGGACAATTCCATGCTCCCAACTTTGTGGGAACAGTTTGGGGATGGCCCCTTCCTGTTCCAACATGACCGCACCAGCGCACAAAGCAAGGTCCATAAAGACATGGATGAGCGAGTTTGGTGTGGAAGAACTTGACTGGCCTGCATAGAGTCCTGACCTCAACCCGATAGAGCACCTTTGGGATGAATTAGAGCGAAGACTGCGAGCCAGGCCTTCTCGTCCAACATCAGTGTCTGACCTCACAAATGCGCTTCTGGAAGAATGGTGAAAAATTCCCATAAACACACTCCTAAACCTTGTGGAAAGCCTTCCCAGAAGAGTTGAAGCTGTTATAGCTGCAAAGGGTGGGCCGACGTCATATTAAACCCTATGGATTAAGAATGGGATGTCACTTAAGTTCATATGCGTCTAAAGGCAGATGAGCGAATACTTTTGGAAATATAGTGTATGTGTGAAGCAGCAGTTTCCATCAGAATCAAAGCACACTTATCATGTTCAACTAAAAAGTGAGAAGCCTCATTTATTGGGCAACAGAAAGTGGTGTAATTCTGAACATTGTGATAAACAGGGATGCAAACTCATGAGCGGTGAAAAAGGTAAGAAAGTCATAGCAGGTGTTCCAAATGTATAATTTCTGTTGATTTTGTTTGTTGTATAAAGCTTTTTGTTAAATTTATGGCTTTTATTAAGTGTTTCATCTTAAATGAACCCTTTCAAGTGATTTTAAAAAGCAAAATGTATAAAATTTCACCAAACAATTTGGACAAATTGGCTTCAGAAAAGGTGAATTCAGCTGAAAGTGGAGTAGCTTTTATCCCTGGATAAACCATTTAGACGTGGTTTCATGAAAAAAAAAAAAAAAATGCATCAGAAAGAAGTTAACAGGTTTCCAACATTTAAAAATAAATGTTCACTCCGGAACAATTTAAATGTACTTCTTTCCTGTTTTCTGTTATGTTGTGAAAAAAAAAAAAAAAAAAAAAAAATGATTCGTTTTCATTCTTTAGAACATTTTCAGAAAATGTATCTTAGAATTTCTATTTATCTAGATCTCTCTGTGCATGGGAAGGTGACTTAGTTAACAGGCTTTTTTTCAGAATGGGATTAAATACGTTTGGCTTTGATCAAATCAAAATCACTAATAACCCTCACGAAGCACTGAAAGTAGCTGTACGCACAAGAAAGCCTACACTGTAAAAAAAAAAAAAAATAAATAAAACTGGCAGCTGTGGTTGCCAGAATAATTATGTAAAAAATACAGTAAAAATGTAAACAACTTTACAGAACCTGTACATTTTAGTTTAAAACTGTTGTGATTTACATGACCACGCTGGCACTGTAAAAAAAAAAAAAACAACAACTTGATATTAACTTTCTGAAACTGTAAAAATCTGTTTTTACTTTAAAAGTTGTTAATCACCGTAAAAATTACAGAAGAGCACATGATGACATGAAATTCACCAATAGTGGCTCTTCCAGGAGCAAAGACCAATAAACATATAGAGTGCTCAGCTGCACTCACACAAACACCATCAAGGTAACATGTGGAATTAAAATAATGCAATAAACATTAAACTACATCAAATATACTGTGGGTTACACAGAACACCCTAATGTAACTGATATTAAAAATAGGAAACATAACTATTCCCATAAAATATAATATGATGGGTCAAGCAGGGAATTGTGGGAATGTCAGATTGTTTAACTGTAATTAATAATTTACTGTAAAGTGCATGTACTCTTTTGTTAAACTATGTAAATGTTTACCATTATACAGATAAGAAAATCATACTTCACATCTAAAAAATATTAACTTTTTATTGTAAAAACTACTGTATTGTCTGAATATATTTTTTACTGTATATTTTTGTTATACTCATTAAATCAATGTTTTTGTTTTCTGTGGCATTTGTAGTCTTACCGTTAAAATCACAATTTTTTACAGTGTGGGAATTATATCCTATACAAATGTTATGCAGGGGAGACATTACTCTGAAGTGCAATCACAGCTCACTGACTAAAAATTGTACAAAACTCTTAATCCATGATGTAAACTAGTTTGCTGTCCGTTTTACATTTGAATGGATAGACAACATTTACACATGACATTCCTAACAGAAAAAAAAGTTAATTCAAGGAAACCTCAGGTCAGCAACAACACACAATGAAACAGTTGAATCTGTAAAGCTTAACTTTATTAAAAAGACCATTGCCATTTTCAATGAAAAAAAAAAAAAAAAAAAAAAAAAACCATTCTACACCAAACAAAATCACAGCATACACTTCAGCTCATATAATACACTGACTAATCACAACACAGCTCATTCACCACCTTACCTACAATTCACTGACCACAGGACATTGGCTCAACACTGAAATAAAACAATGGAGCTTAAAATGTTTTAGGAGTCTGATAATTAATAAAAAAAAAAAAGTGACAAGAAAATCATAAACAAGCTTTCTTGAGATGATAGTGATGCAGGAACTCTCAATGAAATGGAGGGGAGAAAAAAAAAAAAAAAAAAAAAGAAAAGAGCTTGGAAGCTACAGTAGAACAAGGACTGAAATCATGGGGGAAATAAAATAAATTTTAGCCCTGAGGCAAAGGTGGGGAATGGGAGTGAAGCATCAGTATTCACATCAGTCAGCATCTGGTGTTGGACTTCTCCTTGGGCTGGCAGACCTGGAATGACTAAAAGACACACAGAGGACTGTCAGCATCTATACATTGTCAAGAACTACATGAACATACAGTAGCAAATTTCAGGCATTAACCTGTCTTTCTTGTGACTGACTGAACGAGAGCGAGATCTGGATGCACTACGTTCCCGTTGTCTAGAAGCAGAGCGTGAACGGGAGCGAGATCGACTTGGAAAGAAACACAGAATAAGATTAAAAATGAGATGGCATTTAAAACAATAGAAACTCATGAGTTGTGTGAAGCCCTGGTAATAAAAGTGAATAGGTAAAATTCACGTGTTGTACCTGTCTCTACGGACAGGTGTTCGGGATCTGGATCTTCGGACTGGGCTTTTTGACCTGTGTACAGGTGAACGGGAGCGCCGCACAGGAGTTCTGGAGCGGGCTGGGGAGGCTGACCTAGAACACAATTGTTAGTTTAAGCAGCTACCCAGAGACCACAAAAAATGACCACTTACAAAACTGGCACAGGGACTCATCCAATAGAAAGATTGCTTCTGCAAAAGTGCAGAGTAAAACCAATGTAGTACTTAAATTTGCTTCGAGAAGGTAAACAGGGCTGATAGCACAACTTACCTGCTTCTGCGTTTTGAGTATGAAGGTGAACGGTACTTCCTGTTAAAGAGAAAAGCATGAAATCAAGACCAGTGCATGTACACTGTAAAACCCTTTCAAACACAACTGGAGCAGTGTAAGGTCTTACCTCTCATTGCTACGGCTACGAGAGCGGTAACGCCGGCCACGAGATCTGGACCGAGAGCGAGATGCTGACCTGGAAAAAAATAAAAAACAGCACAAAATCAAACAAACAACCAACCATACATCACAGGGGTCAAGTCACAAGAGGATGAAGAAGAAAAAAAAAGTTGATACATTGACATTTACCTGCTGCGTCGGCTACGCCTCTTGCTGAAGCGATAGCAGTCATAGGCATAATGGCCATTCTCTCCGCACTGGTAACACCGGTCATTGGGGTCAAACTGCCTGCGGTTGGGACGGCCAAAACGGGACTTTCTGGACATACCAGTAGACAGCTCAACTCTGATGCGGGCTCCACAAAGCACCCTGGAATATTATAGACCACAAGTTTAATGATTCCCCTCCATTAAACCAAAGAGATGTGCCCATATTGTGACCCAGCTGTTAATGCAACCAAGACCGCTCATGTTAGTCCTGATATTTCTCAGGGCCAGTTGCCTAGACACAGGCAAAGTTAAGATTAAGCTAAAGAAAAACCACTAACTGAGCTCAATAACAGACGTATTTAACCTGAATCCAGGAAAATGCCATATAAAGTTGGGGCCTTTGTGAGCGGAAAGAGATCAGTGATAAACCGCCAACACTCACCCCTGCTCCCTGAAGAGGTCAGGGGGTTAAATGTGCTGCAGTAGCATCATGGGAAATGTACGCAGGTAGAACTCAAGTTGACTCACTTTCCGTCCATCCCCTTTACGGCATCCTCTGCATCTCTGGCGTCCTCATACTCTACGAAGGCGAAACCTGGTGGGTTTCGGGCGACCCATACACTCCTCAGTGGTCCGTAGTAACTGAAGGCTCGTTCAAGTTCACCTTTGGCTGCACCGTTGCCAAGATCTCCGACATAGACCTTACAGTCAGAGGCGCGAGAGGAACTTCGGGATGAGTATGACATCTTGCACCTGTACTGTGGAAAAATGTACAGAAACAATAGATTTTAGTTGTGTTCTCCAAGAGGCTACACATTTGTACAATGTATTGCCTCCACTATAGTTAAAAAATGGCTACTTTTGAGTCACATTACAAGAACCTGACTGCCCAGCATCTATTTAGCTTAAAAAAAAAGTGTGATTAAGAAAAAAGGTCTCAAAATCTAACTATTCCAGTATCTAGACTGCATCTTCATTAATCACCACTGCGGTAACTGAATTAGTCTTGGAGTTTGTCATGCAGCCCTGTATGCGCAAAAATCAAACCAAAAAAGCAGCAGCGCAAAACAGATTTCCCCCGATCACGCGGACACATACAAATAGGTAAAAGCTAAGGACGTAAGACTATTAAATCAACATTACTAGTCGGTGTAAACTTAAATATTTGCCCCAAACGTGTGCTGTGTGGTTTCGTTTTCCTATCCGTAACATCAGTCGCTGAAACAACTGAACCACGGCCATGATGGATTGCTCAATCATGTTTATCAACAATAATTGAACGAGTATGACTCAAACCGTCAGATCCACGGAAGACAGGGCTTATAATAACAATAATACATGTGATATGTAGCAAGGGTTTTGTATGTTAGCCAGTAAACAAGATTAGCGCCATTACCAAGTGCGCCAGAGTAGAAGGCCGCTCTTTGTTCAACACGTTTTTGGTTCAAACGATTCACCTACCGAAACGAAGACCCGGCGGCTGGTACAACCGTTAACAACACGAGCTCCCGTAGAAGACTTATGAACACATGTGAAGAGCAAAAACATATAAATAATATCAGATAAACAACACCGTCTCCTGCACGCGGACTATGTGACTCGACGTCCTCGGTTCCGTGCAAGGGCGCGTGGACGCCTTCTTCTTCCGGTTGATTAAAGGCGCTTCACTCAAATCTTGACCGACATGAGAAAACAACTCATATATACAATCAAAATCAGATTCGCTAAAACCGCAGTAATTGAGTTCTATTTGCTGCGTCTGAATATATTCAACTATAAAAAGAGCTCTTACAAACTCGCTTCTCTCACGCGTCTCTTGTCCCGGAAGCGTCACCGGTTGAGCGAGCGCGGTCTCGTCGTTTTCTTCTCTCACTTTCGTGAAGGGGCGGGGGCTTTAACTCCTGAAGATGATTGGCTCTTGCAGATGTAACTCCAACTAAAGGCGCGTTTTCTACCGGTGTTCCAAACATGGGATGCTGCTGGTGCTGTGTGCAGTAATGTTGAGGTGAATCTCACGAAAACAAGTCCAGGTTATATTATATGTCACTCCCATAATAAATTAAAAAATAATACATAAATACATTTTACGCAAGGAAAATTAAGCCTATTTTAGGATCATTACGTTTTTTGCATTGTCACTGCTGCGTTACAGAATGTGTTTAAAGGGATAGGTCACACAAACTGAAAATTCTGTTTTCAATTAATCACCCTCACGTTGTTGCAAACCCATATGAGGATATGTTATTATGCGTCCACGTCCATAATTACGAGTTTCTGACTTGTTAAAAGCGTTCACGTATTCGTTGAATTGGTAAGTACAAGTTGTAAACTCGGAATTCAATAAACGCTACGACTTGATGGTCGTGACGTCATGTAAATAGAACCAACAAGGCAGCGGCTTCAACAGTTGAAGACAGTGAACATATATTTCTGTTTGATATGCCATTTTATTATGCCACTGATGCCTGGAGCATTTTTTTTTTTTCATTTTGCATTTTCCTGCTCTCAAATACAACGCCGTTTTGGCATTATAAGTGTTGCCATAGAAACAAGTAACTTACATGTCTTAGGACGACCTTGGGTGAATTCTAAACGGCGTTTTTGCGCCCTTGAAGGGCACTGCGGGAAGGGGACACCACACGAAGAGGTGTTCCAAACGAAAGTGAGCAATTCAAGCCTTCCACGAAGGGCCCTTCCACAAGGCCATTAGCGAAGTGATGTTCACTTCAAGGAAGTAATTTTACCGTTTGTGATCACGTGACCCAGGGTTGCGAGTCCTCGCGACTTCATTTTAAAGCTAGATGGCGGGAGAGTTCGAGTTCATGTATAAATGTAAGTACAACAATTTTAATATCTAATATATATATATATATGTATATATACATATACATATACATATACATAGAGAGAGAGAGAGAGAGAGAGAGAGAGAGAGAGAGAGAGAGAGAGAGAGAGAGAGAGAGAGAGAGAGAGAGAGAGAGATTTCTTTTTGGAAACAAGGCAATTATAGAGGGTAAAGAACTCAAAACTTAATCTACTCACTCTACTTGAGAAGGGGTTTGATTTTCAGGTTAAATAGAGATCACCTAATGAGATAAAGTCTTCTTGCTGCGCTTATTATGAAACGTTGGTTTTGGCTGCAGAGGGTGTTTACACACGTTTTGTTTCTCTCCTGCCTCTTGTAGTGTGACGTTTTTGTTTATTAGGAATGGAGACTTAAACGCATTTGTAAAGCGCTGTGTTACTCAAACTCCAGTGAAGAGTTTCAATGTCAATTTAAATCTTTTCTGTTAATTACGGGACATGATAAAGAGAAAAGCATTGTTTTTATTCTGCAAAAGGAAAGAAGCCAATTTTTGTTTTATTCAAGAAACCCATGCCTGCAAAGAAGATGTGCCTTTTTGGAAAAATCAATGGGGTTCTGATATTTGGTTTTCTTGTGGTGCTTCAAGTAGAAAAGCAGGTGTCGCTGTTTTAAGGGATAGGTTTTCTGGTCAGATATTAAGTCAAAAAACAGATAATCAAGGTCGTTCTATCATTCTTCTAATTGAGATAAATCAAGTTAAATTCATCCTCAAATATATATGCCATCAACAATAAAAGAACCAGTGGGATACCTTTTCAAGACAATGAAAACAATATCAATCAATTACATTCTAAATTTACCTCTGCTAAAGTAATTTGGGGTGGTTACTTCAACATGGTTTTAGATGAAAAATGGGATAGATGCCCCCCTGAATCTGAAAATTGTGTAAGTGAACTAAGAAATGCATGTTTACGATTGGACATTATAGACATTTGGAGATATAAAAACCCACAATTATTTATGTATACATGGAGCAATGGGAACAAACCTCTGCAATCATGTATTGATTTCTGGCTTATTTCAGAATATAAGAAAGATAATGTTGAATCTGTTATTATGGAACCATCAGTTTTAACTGACCTCAAAGGCATAAAAATTAAGATTAATAATTCAAGTAGTCAATCGAGTAGGTTCAACAGAGGTTACTGGAAATGTAATAGTGATTTATTGAACTGTAATGAGTATACTTAATATATTGTGAATATAATTGATAAATATTTATAAAGCATTTGATACCATGGTTGGATACCATACCAACATTCTTTTATTTTTAAGGTCATTGATTTTTTTTTTATTTTGGAAGTTTTTTTCAGAAAGCTATTAAAACACTTTATAACAGATGTAATAGTTCAGTACAATAGTCACATGGTACCTGTCAGAGATTTGACATGGACCGTGGGATAAGGCAAGGGTGCCCGATATCGCCTTTTCTTTTTTGATTAGTTACACAACTAATAGCGACTCATATTAAGCAAGCAATGTTTTAAGGAGTCTCAGTGTTTGGCAAAGTGGAGAAAGCCATTAGGTGTATAAATGAGTTTTCTGAGGTTTCTGGGTTAAAGATGAATAAGAACAAGTCTATACTCTTCCCTCTTAAAGACTGTATCTTGAAATAAATAAATGGAATACCTTAATTCATAATTATTAATATTCAGAATTCCTCAAAGTTCAAGATTCCTGTAAACCCAAAAGTGTATGCCATCGTCTTTGATGCAGTCCCAAGTAAAGTTGTATCATTGTTATGGAATTCTGGATATTCTACTTTTAATGTAGACCAACAACTCAATACATAGTGATACAATCTTTATTGGTGATATCAATGTTGTTAAAGACAAGTGTAGTAATAAATATATTAGGAAGGTGTTTAAAAGGAATTATGTGCCGTGTTCAACAGTATTTTGGTCATCTATATTTGAGAATATTAATTGGAAAAAAGTCTGGACAATAACAAATAAATTCTTTATAAACAAAGTTAAAGAAGTATAGTTTAAAATACTACACAGAATTTACCCCGTTAAGCAGTTATTTGAACGATTTAATTTGACTAAGGAATCGGTAATGCACCTTTTCTTTCAGTGTGTATACTCGAAAATTTTTTGGACTGATATCTATAACTTTCTTTCTAGGACCTTTGGAACATTGATAAAAATTGAATTGTATGATGTCATATTATTTTTTTGTACAAGATATAAATGATTGTGATTGTAAGAGTATTATTTTAGTATTAGGGTTTCCAGCATCCCCCCCTGGAAACTAGGACCCTGGATAAAATATAATAAAGTTTCAGGTAAAATATGACCCATGTTCTTGATGGCTTTTGTTAGAGTCCCCCATAACTCTAGATTAACTAAAGATTTTTACCAAAACAATCTGTGCATTAATTCCATTTTGAATTTTAGAAAGTTCCTCTCAGAACACCAAGAGCATTGTAAGAACTACAAAAAAATTTCACTTGTTAAGGATTTTAAATACATTTAAATACTGAGATATTTCTCATACATCTGAATGAATTTCATAAAGTGACTAATACTGCATAACCACATTTGAATAAATAATATATTATTAATGTGAATTATGATAATGATTATCAATTAACACATTATTGCTTTGATCAATTGTGCAAGATAGGTCCCATAATGTCTTATAATCAGTGTTGTGTCTCAAAATCTTCAGTGAAACTAGCAAAACTAGTTCAGTCTCATTTGTAAAAGAGTTCTTTGGTCACTCCTGTGGAGAGTCAAGAGTGCCTTCTCTCTCAGAGAGAGGCCTAGCATCTTCAGATGACTTCACAAGTACATCAGTTATCAGTCATTGAGTGAGGATATAAAATGATTTCACAGTTCTGGAAAAAGTGCTACAAATATGATCCATGTGTTCACGTCCTTCGTGACAGTGAAGGTCTGGTAGTGTCAAAAATCAGTGTTCATATTCATAATTTGAATGTCTTTGAAATCAAAGCCAAACAAGAATTGGAGACACCCTTGACAGAATTGCAGTCATTATTGCTATTTTCAAATGTTGGAAACATACAATCTTGCTATCTTTCAGTTTCACTCACCCTTTTTCTCACTCACTCATTCACTCTCTCTTTTTAGGTATGTTTGTGTATACAGAAAGTGCACACATGTCTTTGGACATATTACCATGGAAAATACAGTCAATACCACCATAATTAGACAGCTCCATTCTCACATAACTTAACCTTAAATTATCTTCTGTATGCCATTAGTGTCAGTTTATGTTTATTGAGTCTTTCTCTCTTTCTCTGTCCTCAGAAGCCGGTGATGTGACAGTAGGCCTCTAGGCTGGAGAATGTGATGTAGAGAAGCCACAAACCGATGAACAACATTGAAGTCAGAACCTTTATCATTTTGGGGCCACCCAGCTCTCCGCCCACCGATGGCCGTCGCCGTAGCATAAGCACACCAATGTTGATGAAGGCGAAGATGGTGAAGAGTGTGACGGAGAACGCAAGTGAACCAGGATCTACATGAAAAACCTGACCTTTGACCTCCCAGTAGATGGCTGAAATGGACCAGGCCACGCCAATCCCCAGGAAGACATTAACGCCGTTGCTACCAGTTACGTTTCCAACTGAAGCATCTGCATACTGATCCTGTACGGCAGCAACCTTACTTGCAAATGTATCTGAAAGGAAGAAGGGGAGTTGAGAGATGCTTGATTGGTAAAAGGCCTTTGTTACACATAATAATAATAATACACAAACAATGACACACTCACCTGGTATGGAAGTTCCTAAGGCAACAAACACTACTGCAGTGACAGTGTCACGGAGGCCCACCGTGCATCCAAAATGAGATGCCAAGTCTCCAATGATGGCGGTTAGTAGCCCAATGACCATAATGGACACAACGAAGCAGGCCCAGCCATTCCAGTACTCCGTGGGTGGAACAAACGCAAACAGAATCTTCCAGAACACTGTAAGCACATGCATGAAATAATCACAGCAAGATGGTCGCTGAGGCTCCCCACCTCCCTCGTCACCTTCTCCTGAGAGGAAGGAGAGAAAGACAGGAAGGTAACAATAAAACACTGTCACCATAATCTATGAGAATCTCTTACTTAAAAATGTATTATGTACACATACACATACACACACAACATAATTAATTTCACACTGATAATCAGGGATTCAGCATCTAATTTTAATAAACAAAGTTTTAGGATTTTGAACCATTTAAAACAAAGAAATGTTATGACATGATATTAATAATAAATATTTACAATTCTGCATTATTTCTAGGTCCCTAATCAAATAGGCAAATCATGCAGGGATGACATGCATCGTCAGATTTTTCCAGCTCAATTTCATGCTGTCATTAAAGCAAAAGGGGGGCATAACAAATACTAAGACATACTGAAAAATGTATACATTCACATATAAACTCAAATGTTTTCATTCTACCTGCACTGACTGTTACTGCTTCGATGAACTGCTCTCTCCAGGAGTGTGTGCCAATTACCTCAGCAAGATTCGTATCCTTCAACAGACGGTCTACTGTATTCTAAAATATGCATACCAAAGTGTTGCCAAGTGATTCTTATAGGATAAACATATCCATTTATCAATCAGACTCGATCAAATATTTAGTGCTCTTTATAGACAAAAAGTACAAATTAAAAAAAGGCTTAAATCAAAATCATGATCAGTAATATTGATAGAATTCCTGATTAATGTGCATACAAAAGAATGTTTTTGCAGCCAGATTGAAACTAGCATTAGAGTTTCAATGGAAAGTCATATGATAAGGTATAAATAGGGCTAGAGTTAATCTGTGTTCAAGCATTCAATTAGAGAACAAACAGATTAAAAGAAATGTGGAAATAACAGGAATGATAGTTCATTATATTTTACATGACAACAAAGACTGTAATAAGTGGTAAACTACCATAAGTAATAGTTTTAATTAAATCAAATCATAAATCTTCATGCAAATACTGTAGATGCGATTAAACATAATCCAGAGTATGTTTAAAAGTTTAGGGTTAGGGCAATCCCAACACACACTGCACACTGAGGCGAGGGGCCTACTATACCGCATCTAACACTCCATTAGAGGCCATTCCCTGTCGGACCTACATGAGAGGGAAGGAATCACAGCTAAAATCATTTCTGCCTGTATGTAATGTATTAAATTGGGCACTACGTTTCATGTGTTTGTTTGTTTGGTATAAATACATTTAATCAGTGTATGTACCTTGAAGGCTATACTCTCCTCTATAATGACTTCTAGCCTGCTGTGTTCTCCCAGAATGGGCTTTCCTTTCTCTGCTATATGTCTGGCCTCCTCCACTTCTGGACCAGGGGTGGCTAGGAAAAAGAGAGAGTGAGTAAGGATACATATTGAATGTTTAGATGTGATGTGTGACAATTCTTTATTGTTGTGTAGAAAGACAAAGAGAGCAAAATACACAGCAGAATAACGTAGAAACTGTTAACATGCCATATCAATCAGTTATTCATGTTATAACATTGCATATAGTGCGATCTACAATATATCCATACAGCATTACGTATTAAATATACAATAAAGTACAATACAGTACATATACAGGTTGTGTACTGGTGTGCATGGTAAAAAGTGCAATTGCAATATTCAGAATAAATATAAAATAAAATTGAAGATGCGATCTGATTTGCAAGATCACCTTACCTTGGTTTAACAGCAGATCTGCAGCATGCAAGTAAAATCAACAATCAGTCAACACAGTTTTGTTACTGTCAATAAGAGCAAGCAGTGTCTGTGTTATCTGCATTATTCTAAAACAGTGCTTGGTTAATTGTTAGAAAAAGGCCCAGAGTAGCTAATTATCTCACTAATGAACCTGGTGTTAATTCTCTCTTTAACATTCACTTTCGTTCACACACATGGGCTCATATTACGTACACACACACAAACGTAAGGCTAAAGTGTGTGCAAAAGGTGGATTTTGTTACTGTGAGTGACGCATTTGTCTAGTTTGTCCCTCTGTTTTACTGTTGTTATTGATCTGAAACTGGACACTGGTCATACAAATGTGTGTCTGAGAAGGCTCTCAAAGCCCAAGCAAATGTATTCACAGAAACCTCCCCCACACACAGAATTTAAAATTAATAAAATAACATTTGAGATGAATAAGAATAGACATCTCTTTCTGTCTCTGGTTGTCACACACACACACACACACACACACACACACTCACACTCACACACACCTGAAATGCCTCTCTTGAGCCATTTGGGTTCTTCAAGGACAATGTAGAAATGTTCTCGCTTCTCATATTCTTGCATGTTAATAATGCGCACCTGTAGTGTCTCACTGCAGACACACACAGAGCAAATGACAAATAATAATTTCCTCTTGGTTTTACCTCTGAAATATTAAAGGAGATCTCAGCATTTAAATCACATCAGATTAGGTCTTTATGAATACTTAACACACGATGCATAAATAATTAACCCACAAGCATAGACACAGATGATCACATATGAGTTTTCAGTTGTGTACATACTCCCCTCTTCAGATCAATGCTCCATTAGCTAATGCAGACTAAAGATTGCTCTAATTGGTTGCTTGTATAGTGTTTGTGTGTGTCATTCATCTTATTGTCCGCTGTGTGTAATGTTCATTGTGCACTAGACAGCACAGATTCTAACCTCTTTAGATTTTACAAACACATGCTAACTGAATTTAATGAATAAAATCCTGTCAAACAATGATTCTAATTGTTATTAAAATATGAAAGATCGTAATGTGAATTTGTTAAATAAAAAATAAAAAAATCACATCCTCTGCTAAATGCTCTATTTTTGCATTAGTCTGTAATCTAAACACAAACCAGTTGTAACCCAAGTGATAATCAGATGAAATAGATTGCTTTCTATTTTACGGAAGCCCTGAACCGCAAGGTGGAAAAAAATAAATGAAGGTGAAAAAAACAAATAAAAAAATAGTTTCTCAGTTCCTTCCTGAGCCTAAGTCTTAAATTTTTTTCTCTGTTGCTATATAGCTGAATAATACATTTATTATTTATTTAAGGGTTTGCAAACCTTAATCAAGACAAAATCAGGTTACATATGTTTGATATGGCATTCGTTGTCGTGTTACAACTGGAGTTGCTTGAAATTGTTGGTCTTTTTAAACCATCTATGCCGTTTGCTCAGTGTTACATGGTGGAAGGGAAGGAATGTATTGAGGAAAACGGGAAACATGGGGAAATTATTATTATGTCTGTCCTTTTGAAGTGTTAGGGGTACATCTTCCAGATGAACGACAACGAATGCCATATCAAACAAATGTCACCTGATTTTGTCTTGATTAAGGTTTGTAAACCCTTAAATAAATAATGAATGTATTATTCAGCTATGTAGCAACAGAGAAAGCATTAAAAGCATAAGATTATGGGGGCCTGGGTAGCTCAGTGGTTACGAAGCTGGCTACCACCCCTGGAGTTTGCTAGTTCAAATCCCAGGGCGTGCTGAGTGACTCCAGCCAGGTCTCCTAAGCAACCAAATTGGCCCAGTTGCTAGGGAGGGTAGAGTCACATGGGGTAACCTCCTTGTGATTGCTATAATGTTTTGATTCAATTCAATTCAATTTTTTTTTAAGAGTGAAAAAAAAGTTTTTTGAAGAGAGAATTTTTTTTAAGACAAATCAGTACTTTAGGAAGGAACTGAGACACAATTTTTTTTTTTTTTCAATGTAATTTTTTTTTTCCCACCTTGTGGTTCAGGGCTTCCATACTATCTTTTTGGTCAAACAAAACATAAAGACAATTGGGCAATTTCTGATAAAATTATTTATGTGTATCTATGTGAATGTGTGCCTGCCAAAGAAAAAGTATTTTTATTATTAGTTATTAAATTAGTTCATTTTCATATTTTAGAAATATTCATTTAAATTTAATTCGGCTTTCCAGCTTGATTCACAATACCTGCCTTTATGTTACCATGCTAACTTTTGGATATTATCCATTCCTCTTATACATATTCATACAGGACATTGTGACTATGTTGTGAAAATGTCATGGACTATACTTTAAACCCAGCAAGTGGTGATCCAAAAACTGTTACCATTGCAGGACTTAATCTAAGTTTGCTTCAGGAGGAGTGCTTCTGTAACAAGTGAACTGTGAGAAGTTTTGGTTTAAACAGTCAGCTAAATGACAAATCAGTACTTTATTGATCCCTGCTCCATAGGACTCTGCCTACAAAGGTTCTCTGAAGTTACAACTATAGAACCAAAATGGTTGCTAAACAGACTCATTTATGAGAGTACAGGGACTGCTCGGAAATACTGTGGTACACATACCTATCTTTTCAGGGTCTGGTAAAACTAGACTAGACAGACCAAACAGTATTACTGATACCCATCTAATTAGAGATACCTGCAACAAATAATAATTAGTACTGGGGTGAGAGAGACCTCTAGTCGTGCAAATTAAAAATGAGGGCATAGAGGTGACAATGGATGTTTGTAGGTAGGCTTTTATGGGTTTAAATTGATTATGATGATTACAAAATTACAGATCAATATAGTATGTATTTCAGACTACTTACTGTGCTTTTTGGAAAACAGCCATTAATCTAAGATAGTAGATGCATTGCATGGCAAATATATGTAAATTTATAAAACCTTATAATGCACCATAAGTGCAAAAATATGTTGGTAATGTATTATAATGATTGGTAATGCTCTGTAATGGCCCATAATTAGGAGTTTTAAGTGCTAATACCTGACTGCTTATTGAGATACTTAGCAAGATCCTCCACAATCAATAAAACCCACCTCCTGCATTAAAGAGCATATACACACAGTTCTGGTTTAATGTTTTTTTTTTTGTTTTGTTTTTTTTTTTTATGTGAGTGTGCATTTGCATTGTCTATTCACCCAGTACCTACATAACTTTGATTTTCCAGAAAGCATTTTGTGTGTTAAATTAAAATAAAGTTGAATATTGGCCTTGATGGCTTTTACCTAGTCTGCTCATTGGTAAACTCCAGCTCTCCTTGTGTATGTTCATAGTCAACACCCTGTCGTGCAGAACCGTCCTCCGTGTGAAAGGGAATCATGACAGTCCCGCGCACACCTGAGGTCCGGTTCACCGGCACCTCCACCACACCTGAGCATTCACCCACGCAAAGCTCCCGTTGAGCGAATGAGAACATTCCCGCATGGTCATCGTCCAGAATGGTTACTGTGGTTACGAAGGGTTCAACCAGTCGGGCACCATCAGTGTTAGTCCCGGCCTCTCCCTCTCGCAGGTTTGAGAGACGCACAAAGAAGTGTTCATCTTCCTCAAACACATCATCATCAATAATGCCCACCTATAGAACACACATGCATCTTAAAACTACTGTCAAATTCAACACAAACACTCATTTGAGTGTTTTCACTTGCTCCTCTTTGTATTTGTGTTGGGAAGTTCATTCATGAGTCATTTTACCAAATCATTTCTTTTTTAATATGATTGTTCATCAGTCATGTTATTTAGTTCAGTAGTTATTTAAGTGACGTGTTCTGTTTATCACGGTTTAAAATGGATTATGTTTTATCGATTTGTGTGTTAATTGCAAATGTTTTGATTCATGTAGTGTTCTGTGGAATTATTTATACAGAAATGTGTGGAATGTTTCAGTCAATAAAAATATGAATACGAGCTCCCACATACTGCTTTCATTACAGAATGTTGAGCAAACACAGGTATTTAACTTTCACAACAATGTTATTCATGATCTTTATCTTTAGCAACATGAGAAAATTATTTACAGTAGCCTTGATTTAGCTAATTTCCTGACAATCAGATTAAAACTACAGTGTATACACTAATTATCCTACAATCTAAAATTATTTGTTTTCACAGTTTGAGATGAATAAAGGTTAAAGGTAAATGGAACACAATACCACTTTACAACTTAATTGGCCTAACAACATGCTAAACAATAACCAAAATGATAACCTTATCTTTGAAATCTGTTACTTAGAAAGACTCAAAACACTCAATTTGATTAAACCCAGAGGCAAAGGTTGAGGAGTTAAATCTATTGTGTACAAAAAATATTTTTCTTATTAGACCTCAAACCTTCACAACACCAGGCCAGCTCTTGGGATCACCTCATGAAAAAATAATTTAAGTCAGTTTGAGTCAAATATGACCAAACACAATGACATTGGCGTCAGCTATTGATTTATTCAGCCATCAATTCAAAAGTTTGAATCAGTTCAGTCTACGAACTGCTTTGACTTATTTATTGAAAAGGTGCAATTCAAAAGAACATTCTGCTGATGGATCATACATCACTACTCTCACCTTTATTTCTTTGCGTGTCTCTCCAGGCTGAAACACGATCGTTCCCTCACAATAATCATAATCTGCCCCAGCATTAGCTGAGCCGTTCTCTGTCCTGTAATTGACATGGAAGGTTCTGGTGCCTGTTCCCCCCTGCAGGCAGACCCACAGACTGACACTCCCGCAGTTCTCTCTGCACTGGTACTGTGCCTGCTCAAAAGCGATGTGAGCACAGGTGGCTAGATCAGCACTTGAATCTGCGGCTGCCCTCTTTGCCTGTTCGGCTGCAGCATGTTTCTTCAGTACATTACCAGCACCGATCATCATGCGTGTTGCCTGCACCCGGTAAAAGGCCCGGCTCTTGTGCTGTTTCTGCATGGTGGCATAGTTTGCCAATTCAATCAGCTGGTCCAGGTCTTTGTCCGGATGCTTCTCTCTGAGGTCTTTCAGCATACGGATCACCTACAAACACAGAGACTCTTAGCAACATTTAAAAATCAAAAGTTCTGTTCAGTTTTCAAATATTCAAAATGTATACTGTTAAAATAATGCTTTTCAAAGAACTAAAGCCTTAACCTTCAAAAAAAAAAAAAAAATAAATGAAACTTAATGAAATATAATAAAACAATAAAATGACACATACAGTAGTTTAAAGAAAGCAAACATAAAGAAAAAGTTTGTGGCTGCACATTGTCGGAAACACATGAACAAAACATAGTATCTTGCCAAAAGTGAAACTGAAAAAAAATAAAATAAAATAAATTCTACAATTTTCACACTCTATTATCTCTGCATCTGCACATTGTTGAGTCTCACAGTGTAAGAGATCCGATTTCAGTCATAATTTTTGACTAAATATGTAGTTGCTGTATGGTACGGTGTATTTAGGTTGGGGTATTTGTTATATAGTGAATGCTTTTATGCAAGTCTTTTATTACAGGGACATTTTATTTTATTAGAGGATTGAATGTAACCCTTGAGCAATGCCCAGATCTTTCACTATTCCATCACTCCAAGAAACTTTGCATGAAGTTATTCACAATAACTTTTCTCTCTCTCTCTCTCTCTCTCTCTCTCTCTCTCTCTCTCTCTCTCTCTCTCTCTCTGTCTGTCTGTCTCTCTTTATCTCTCTTGTTCCCCCTCACCTCCTCTCGGTCCTGTTCAGGCTCTTTATTTTTCTCCATATTGACAACGGTGCCAGTTGTGCTGTTTTTATACTTTTCCTCCATGATGGTATCAATGCCTCTGTGTGCTAGCTCACCCTCCATCTCCACAATGATACCATGACGTTTGTCAGCACGGTAACATCTGTGCAAGTACTTGTAAAAGAGCAGGCGGCGGTCAGCAATCCACGCCATGAGTACACACACAGGGAAGAAGAAGAGAGTGACCAGAGCCTCCCAGACCTAATTAGCACGCACACACACACCCAAACACAAAGAGAGGTTAATTAAATCTGGCAAGACATTTGCATACACAGATTAACAGAAACACACATGTTACACACACCCTTAGCTCAACAATAAGGATGGCCCACTGACCATAGTACTGTCACTCCTAACAGGCCAGTGCTGCACTGTAACTTTGTCTTACTACATTCATTGACAATGTACATGTGTTTTTATGCCATGCAAATTCAATATATATATATATATATATATATATATATATATATATATATATATATATATATATTAGATGTATAGAAAATTGTTGTCAAATTGTGCTGATTTGATAATGTTAGCTGGTTAACATAGAAGATGATTTCAAAATTGCAAGAATGAAAGCAATCAGTTAGAATGGGTTGATAATTATATATATATATATATATATATATATATATATATATATATATATATATATTAAAAAAATAGTAATGCTACACTTTGCCATTTTTTTCCAGCTCAAGTATATGAATTTATAGCTCTCGTGGAGTTACATTACATTTTTTTTTTTTTTTTTAAGTAACTCATGTGCTTACATACATACCTGTACGATGCCAGGGCTGATGACTGCCAGGATGAGGTAGAGCCAGATGTAGGCAAAGATGCTCCAGAATGCAGTAACGAAGAAGACCCTCAGGTGTTTGATCTTCCTCACCTCTCCGTCAGGTATCACCCACACACACACTCCGATTATCACAAACATGTTAAATGCAGCGCTGCCCACTATAGTGCCGGGGCCCAATTCTCCTGACTCAAAACCATGTCCACACACCTGCAACACAGGCCAGAGAACAATACTAGTATGTGTACATATTAAGCATTAATTACTTGTAATTACTTGAGACAAATAAGAGCTGTTCAGGCTGAACCCACTGAACCCGCAATGGGTTCCCTCTGGATTTTCCTATGGGTTTTTATAATGGCAGTTTTGGATTTATGACTAAAGTAAGGTCTGTGGTAAACTTTACTTGAAGATACGTAAATAAATTAAACAGTCATACCCCGAACTTGAATTTTAAAGCCGCATTAAAGCAGCATACATTTTTAAAAACACAAATGGTGGCTTCAGAATTCACGTTTGAGAAAGTGAAAGTGTGTAATGAAAGTGTTTAATTTTTGTTGTAGAACAAAAAGTCCACGTACAGACCTTATTTTACTCATAAATCCTGCCATTATAAAAACCCATAGGAAATTCTGGAGGGAACCCATGGCAAATTAGCCTTCCTGGTTCCCCCACAAATTGACGTCATGACTGAACAGCTCTATTACATGATAAGCTCTTAAAGGAATATTCCAGGTTCAATACAAGTTAAGCTCAATCCACAGCATTTGTGGCATAATATTGATTACCACAAAAATTAATTTTGACTTGCCCCTCCTTTTCTTTAAAAAAGGCAAAAATCTGGGTTACAGTGGGGCACTTACAATGGGAGTGAATGGGAGCCAATTTTTGAATGTTAAAATACTTTGAATGTAAAAAATAGTATAGCCATAAGACATAAACAATATGCGTGTAAACATTATTTTGGCACCTTTTCTGTATAAAGTTATAGACAATTTAACAACTTGGTAATGTAATGTCAACAAACCATAAAACCCTAAATGACTGTAAAAATTACGATTCAAACAACTTTACAGCTCAAATAATACATGAGTTTTAACAGAAGAATTAATGTAAGTGCTTTTAAAAAATTATAAGCTTCACATTTCTGCCTTTAAACCTTCTAAAAATTGGCTACATTCACTTGTGCCTCACTATAGATAAAGATTTTTGTGGTAACCAACATTATGCCACAAATGCTGTAGATTGAGCTTAATTTGTTGAATTTGGAATATTCCTTTAATGAACAACAGAGCAAATACAAAATAATACAGAAATTTGTTAAAAGCAGCTGTTTTTAAACACATCAATATAAAACCCATTTCCTTTCAAAAGCGTAATAAAAATGCACTACATGAAGGAAACTTCGTGGTGCATGGAAGGATAGTGTCTGTAGCTACAGACAGGCACTAAAAGCTGCCAGGTCAGCATATTTTAGCAAACTCATAAAAAATAACCACAACAATCCTAGGTGTTTATTCAGTACTGTGGCTAAATTGGTTAGGAATAAAGGAATAAAGAACCAGATATTCCGACGCAGCACAATAGTAATGACTTCATGAATTTCTTTACTTATAAAATTTAAATAAAATTGGAATTATGCAATGATCTGTCACAGTACTACAGAAAACAGTGTCTCATAATTTTGCTCACGAGCAACTTCAATTCTTCGCTGTCATAGGTCATGAAGAGCTAACAAAACTTATCCAAACATCAAAAGCCTCAACATGTATGTTAGATCCAATACCAACTAAGCTCTTAAAAGAGATATTCCCTGTAATCTCAGAACCTCTTCTTAATGTTATTAACTCCTCGCTATCCTTAGGACATGTCACAAGAAACTTTAAAATGGCAGTTATCAAACCACTTATTAAGAAGCCACAGCTTGATCCTGGGAAATTGGCTGATTATAGACCGATTTCAAATCTCCCGTATGTCGAAAACACTAGAAAAGTTAGTGTCCTCCCAACTATGTCCTTTCTACAGAGAAATAGTATATAAGAACAATTTTAAGCCCCATCATAGTACAGAGACTGCACTTATCAGAGTTACAAATGACTTGATCTTATCATCTGATCGCAGCTGCATTTCTCTTCTAGTGCTTTTAGATCTTAGTGCTGTCATCGACAACATAGATCATGACATTCTCTTGAATAGGCTAGAGAATTATGCTGGCATTTGTGGACTTGCATTAGCATGGTTTAGGTCCTATTTAGCAGACCGCTACTACTTTGTCTGTGTAAACGAGGAATTGTCAAATCAAACAAAAGTTAAGTATGGAGTGCCACAGGGATCAGTTTTAGGGCCTCTGCTTTTCTCCTTATATATGCTTCCCCTGGGAGATATTATCTGGAATAATGGAATAAGTTTCCACTGTTATGCCGACAATACCCAACTTTATATTTCTTCAAAACCCAACGAAATTTCACAATTCTCCTAATTAGCAGAGTGTATAAATGAAATCAAATATTGGATGGCCATAAATGTCCTTCTATTCAATTAAGACAAAACAGAGGTACTAATTATTGGACCAAAAACATCTAGAAATAAGCAGCTAAAATATAATTTGTCTCTCGATGGATGTACTGTTACATCGTCTTAGGTGTTATATTTGATACCAATCTGTCCTTTAAATATCAAATTTCCAATGTTTATAGAACAGCATTCTTCCACCTCAGAAATATTGCTAAGTTGCGACACATGCTCTCTGTTGCTGATGCAGAAAAATTAATTCATGCGTTCATGACCTTAAGACTAGATTATTGAAATGCATTACTGGGAGGATGTCCAGCAAGTTCAATAAATAAACTTCAATTTGTTCAAAATGCAGCAGCCAGAGTGCTGACTAGAACCAAGAAATATGATCATATTAGCTCCATTTTATCGTTACATTGGCTACCTGTTAAATTTCGTATTAATTTTAAAATTTTCTTAACTACTCTGGCTGCCAAAAGTTTAGAATAATGCACAGATTTTGTTCTTATGGAAAGAAATTGGTACTTTTATTCACCAAAGTGGCATTCAACTGATCACAATGTATAGTCAGGACATTAATAACGTGAAAAATTACTATTACAATTTGAAAGAAATTTCTTAAGCTACTTCAAAGAGTTCTCATCAAAACATCCTCCACATGCAGCAATGACAGCTTTGCAGATCCTTGGCATTCTAGCTGTCAGTTTGTCCAGATACTCAGGTGACATTTCACCCCATGCTTCCTGTAACATTTGCCATAGATGTCGCTGTCTTGTCGGGCACTTCTCACGCATCTTACAGTCTAGTTGATCCCACAAAAGTTCAGTGGGGTTAAGATCCATAACACTCTTTTCCAATTGTCTGTTGTCCAATGTCTGTGTTTCTTTGCCACCTCTAACCTTTTCTTTTTGTTTTTCTGTTTCAAAATTGTTTTTCTTTGCAATTCTTCCCATAAGTCCTGCACCCCTGAGTCTTCTCTTTACTGTTGTACATGAAACTGGTGTTGAGCAGGTAGAATTCAATGAAGCTGTCAGCTGAGGACATGTGAGACATCTAGTTCTCAAACTAGAGACTCTGATGTACTTATCCTCTTGTTTATTTGTACATCTGGCCTTCCACATCTCTTTCTGTCCTTGTTAGAGCCAGTTGTCCTTTGTCTTTGAAGACTTTAGTGTACACCTTTGTATGAAATCTTCTGTTTTTGGCAATTTCATGCATTGTATAGCCTTCATTCCTCAAAACAATGATTGACTGACGAGTTTCTAGAGAAAGTTAGTTTCTTTTTTGCCATTTTTGACCTAATATTGACCTTAAGACATGCCAGTCTATTGCATACTGTGACAACAGTATACAATAACCAGAAACATTTATCATGCTCTATAACTCTGCAAAAAATTGAATGGCATCTACACTAATATTATTCTATTTGTCTCCCTGTCTTACCAGAGCCGGCCAAATCCAGCTCCATTCCTTCTTGGTGTCGGACTCCACTGCTATGTGTCTCTGAGTGATGATGACTAAACGCAGTCGGTGCCAGCCAGACATCACTTCAGTCTAGTATGATGGACAAGACATGGGATACTTCATATGCCACTGCCTGAACATTGGACTTATGATAGACCTCACCGAAATGACCTGCTGGTTGAACTACGATGCACCTAACTGATCTCTGCCTGCATCACCTTGGTCTAATGATGGACTACACTCTTAAAATGGAATAAATAGACTTTCAATTATTTGCCAACAAAAAAGCCTTCATCGGCCAACTAACAAAGGACAAATCACCTATGTGAACTTCTGCAGTTAATCCAGGATGGACTTCAAAGACATTAGTCATTAATCTTACAGCTCATACAAAATCTTTGTTGAAACACTGGCCCTTAACACTTACTTAGTTGCACTGCCCATAAATAATTAATATTGCCATTATATTCTTGTTGCTTAGCCAGAGGGGAACTAGCTCCCACAAACATCATTGAGCTAAATGATGTCTTTACATGGATGAATTGGAGTTGAAGTCAATACTGTAAAATGATCAGAGTGTGTGTTTGTGTGTGTGCCAGTCATTTAATAATTAACCTGAAATAGAAAACTTTTCTTTCTAAATGTTTGTGAAAAAATTATTTTTTTATTTGTGAAATGAAACTAGGCATTGACCTCTGTTCTCACATGATAACCTCTGAGCAATGTGAGTTATATGACAGTAATGATTTGTTGTGATATGTTGTGTGTGTGTTTGTACCTCTATTACAGACAGCAGAATCTCAGGGGCTGATGAACCCAAGGCCATGAGTGTGAGGTTGGAGACAGTCTCATTCCAGATTCTAACTGTCATTACTGTTTTCTCTCCATTTGTACCTGTCACAGTCACCTCTTTCTCCTTTAGGACACATATATTTACATACCATTATATTGGTTGGGCAGTATGACCAAAATATTATATTATATATCGTGCTATAAGTAATTTATATTTATATTTATTTATATGTAATGGTATATTTCACAATAAAGCCATTGTAAACTATTCGATATACACAGTCCTGTGACCGCTCTGCGTTTCACCCCTTAATAACAAGTTCTTCCTCATCCTAACTTGTTTTTGGCACATAACCCACTTTGTATTTTTGCATGTTACTTCGCAGCACTCACGTGTAAATAACATAAAGCAGAGAGCAAAATCTCTATCACTTGACACAATTTTACCATGACACATCGTATATATCATCATACCACCAAGCTCTATACTACTGCATGCATACGTACAGGATATATTGAGCTTTAACCATGTTACCAAATGGTAGTTTATTATTTATGCAATGTGCAAGAGAGAGGTGGGAGTGGATTCACAATTAAATTTTTCAGTGTTGCCGTCGCACCTGTGAGGTGATGACCTCGATGGCAGCCATGAAGCGGTCGGCAATGATGGACACACCCAGAAACATGTAGAGAAGAGATGAGAAGTAAATCACTGCTCTTATGGCCTGCACCGCCAATGAGGTGTCATGTGGCAGCCAGACAGGAAGTAGAATCCCCGGTTGACATTGGACTTTCTCAAAACAGAATCTCTTGGGTTCATCTGCGCTACTGTTGCTGTTCCTATGAACACTGTCACCCACACACACCTGTGCAGAAAGGAGGAGGAGAAGTTGGAGGAGTGGAGGAGGAGCCATGACCAGGAAGGGATATGGCGAACAAAGTGGCTCTCCTTCTGTGATTGACAGAGATTGACAGAGAAAGAAAAAAAGAGGGTGGAGTTATTTCATACAAACTTTTATCAAATCTATATATTGTCATTATATTTACATGTGATGAATGAGTATATTATTTCCAGACAGGCTGCCAGTATTTGCGTTAGGCCAGAAACTTTCTTTGCGTAAGTACAGTATGCGTGTGCAGATGCAAGCGCTTGGCCAACGCATTGCAAAAGCGCGGTCCGGTTGAAAATACAGTAGATAATGTGCATTCTTGTGTTACTGTGACGGTAACAAACCTCAGCACTTGAGGGGTCGATAGAGTTACCTTCAAAAGTCTGTGGTATTAAACTGGATGTGTTATTATTTAGGTAAGTCGTTGTAAATATATTCACTTTACCTTACTTGCCCAGCAATATTCTCTTCAAACTGTTGTTCCGTCATGACAGTAGTTGACTTGAAAATGAAAACTCATCGTAGAAGCAGACAGTTCACACTTATGTCTGCTATAGCAATCCATGTGGCAACGTTGATAATGCAACATGTACTTACAGTATATTGTGTTATGAACTGAGATGTATGCATCCACGTACTTGCATATAGTCTGTTTCGGCATTAATACAATGACACACAATGCTTGAACCTACTATGGATTGATTTGAAACTACAGTACTGTACAAAAGTTTTATGCAGTTGTGAAGAATGTTGTATAGTGAGGATGTTTTCAAAAATAATGCCATGAATAATTTGTATTTAGTTAAAATTATTTAATTAACCATTAACATACAAAGTGCAGTATATATATATATATATATATATATATATATATATATATATATATATATATATATATATATATAAAACATTATTTGGTGTGACCACACAATGCCTTTAAAACAGCAGCAATTCTCCTAGGTATACTTGCGCACATATTTTCAAGGTTGTAGGCAGATAGGTTGTTCCAAGCATCTTGGAGAATTTTCCACAGTTCTTCAATCTATTTAGGCTGTCTCAATTGCTTCTGTCTCTATATGTAATCCCAGACTGCCTTATTGATGTTGAGATATGGGCTCTGTGGGGGCCATACCATCTGTTGTAGGACTCCTTGTACTGCTTCTATTCTATTCTATTCTATTTGCTAAAGGAATGTTTGGAAATCTAAACTGATATTTCCAATTGAAACACTAAATAGAAGATAAAAAAATAAATGTCTTAAGACAAATATTTTTGTGAAACATCTAATGTGCCAAAGAATTTTGCACAGAACTTTATTTTCGTGAGCGGAGCAAGTAGATTAAATAATTGGTCATAATGTGTCTAAAATATATATTAACTGATATTGATGTCTTGTCTATAGAACTGTTGTATAAAGCAATATCACACTGGCAGTTGTATAGGCACATGACTGCAGATTGCTGCAGGTAATCACAGTCGTGCTGATATTCAGTACAACAGCACTCCTACTCTTGTGATATTATTTAAATCAGTTGCACTGTTAGCTACAGTGTCTGTATGCAGGAGCGGTGTAACGATTCACTAGTTTTCTCGATGCATCGATTAGTAATCCTGCCGATTCATATGCATCGATCTTGAAATATGATTTTTGAATCGAGAATCGTTAGTATTGTTAAATAATCAATTTAAACTGTTAAAAATTGAATGATTCGTGATTCAGCAAATCAGTAAGCAATATTTTAAAATATATAAATATTAAACTAGTTACATGTGCGATTTAAATGAGACATGCGGAGCTTCAGTATCTAGAGCATTCCGGAGTGCACACCCTCACAGCTCTTCCTCTCCCCACAAATGCACGCTGCACTCTTCTATCACCCTTCACGGGATCGCGCCTGTTCTCCGTTCCATCCGTAACTCTCACTGAAACTTTTTCTAGGCAGATTTCCAAGTATTTCAAACACCATATGTCTGATATCTCCTCCGGATGGCCACTATGAGCAAATGACAGGTCGCAATAGTGCTCTTGTAGCGAGTCAAACACACCTCGCAGCATGGCCACTACATGGTCTCAAATTAAGGGGAGCTTGAAGCAAAAAAAGCATTAAAAATTATAAAAATGCTCCCATAATGTAAAATGTGGAAGCAAAAAATACCCTCGTATCTTCTGTTTTTTATTCGTAACCTCTGATATAGTTGATGTTGATGTAACTTTTTTTGGGTAAGAGGTAATATATTCTCAGACTTAAGAATTTGTAGCCTATTAATGAATTGATTAAATTGACATTTAGACATAAACAGATAAGACACAGTTTATGTTTTAAATTGTTAGAAAAAGTTAATCCCTCATAAAGGTAAAAAATGCCCCTGAAAATCAAATACAGTGGGCAAATATTGACCATAAATGTAAAAGTTAATTTCTGACACTGGGTCACTACTGAAATAAAGTGATTTATTTGTGAGGAAACTTATTAAGCCGTTATTTTCTATAAGATAAAATAGTGCCATTTACTGATATCATTGTTTTGTTGGGGACTTGGTGTGCAGAAAACATTTAAATTGAAGTCATCTATATGATTGCTTTTCTCTTTTCTTTGAAACTGAATGTAGTTGGATGATGTTAATATATAATATAATGTAAAATTTGGATTAGTTTACTGATTCAGGGTCCCCACAGACATAGAAAACTTGGAAATATCAAGGAATTATTTTTATGTGATTTCAAGGCCTGGAAAAGTAATGCAAATTAATAAAAATACTTTTTATATTTAAATATGGAATATGGAATACTTTTCTAGCTATGTTCAGCTCTGAAATATTTTATTGGTACAATGTACTCTTGTACTATTATTGTATTCCAAGTAGCTTGTATGTATAGTACATGTATTTAATGTGTTTTCTTTCAAGTTACTTTTGGTGGAATAAACAATCTTAAGTAGTTTGCCTTTCTTTTTCTTGCTTAAGACACATTAGGGGAAGTATTTAAAGAATACTATTATGCATTTTTTTAAAATGCAGAATTGAATTGTTAATCGAATCTAATTTCATTGTGAATCTAATTGAATTGTTTTGAATTTGCAAAAATTGTTCTTGAATCGAATCAAAAACCTGTGAATCATGAATCGAATCGATTCGCTTTCAACCTAAAGATTCACACCCCTAGTATGCAGGTATGTATACATGAGGAACAATGAGTGAGTGTATGTGTGATCATCTCAGTCCCACTCTAAACCACAGGTCTAATCAGTAATTCATTAATCATGACTGGCCTGCACTGGGCACAGGGAGACCAAACTAAAGGATCCATGAGACTAATACTACATTTTGACTGGCAGTGGTAGCACATGAAAATTAAAGAGAGTCATAAATACATAGCATGATTTCATTTTAAATCCAATGATTTATGAATAAAAACATTCCAAATGCCCTTAATTTTCTACAAGCTCTCACAGAATAAATTTACATATTTTTCATGTTAAATTCTCTCTCTCTCATTTTCCTTGATCATCTTTTCTTGTCATCAGTGTGTGTGTGTGTGTGTGTGTGTGTGTGTAGTAGAGATTGAGAGTGACATGCTGGACTGAACAGTGTGGTCATATTTCACTTTCTAAGCTGTGCTATGGTTACCTGGACTTCATCTTTACTGTGCTACTCTACACCACTGTCCAAAAATAACCTGCCCATCAAACTTGGGCCTACAACACACACGTGTGTGTATGAATGTGCATGTCCGTCTTTGTAAACATTAGGTGATGTTGTGTATCTTAATATGTGTGTCTGTGTAGGTTTGTTAAAATGTGCATATGTGTTTTTTGTGTGTGTACCTGTCTTTGCATGTGTCTGTGTGAGTATGTGTGCATATATCATGCAGATATGTGTGCGTATATTTGCGTGTGTGCTGAAGCTGAAATGTCTCTGGTTACCACGATGACACTGTTTCAGTCTGTCAGTGCTGCTGATAAGTGATTGGCCGGATTGGCTTACACACAGAGCTCTGACAGTTTAATAGGAGTTAGCACCTTTTAGTGGTTAAGATTACCACCACCAGAGAGAGAAAGTGACAAAGGGAGACAGAGAGAGATAGAGAGAGAGGTTACGTTCAAGGAAATGTGAGAGTGTGAGAAGAAAATGAGGGTACTGGGAGGATGGTTAGGCAAAAGTGAAAGAAGTATCATGAACAGTTTTAGTAAACTGGTTAAATCATTAACGTAAGTATATAGATTTAATACCACACAAACCAGTAACTCAAAATATCAGAATCAGAATCAGCTTTATTGCAAAGTATGCTTACACATGTCTTGGTGACTTACACATGTCTTGGTGACAGAAGCTTCCAGTGCACAGACCGTGCAATACAACAACAAGACAGAGATAATAATAAAATATAATTAA
This sequence comes from Myxocyprinus asiaticus, assembly GCF_019703515.2. Taxonomy (NCBI): domain Eukaryota; kingdom Metazoa; phylum Chordata; class Actinopteri; order Cypriniformes; family Catostomidae; genus Myxocyprinus; species Myxocyprinus asiaticus. Next base: position 33,473,779 of record NC_059347.1, read on the forward strand.
AAAAATAAAATAAAAATAGGATAAATATAAAAGCTGCATAGAAAATAAAGTATACATAGAATACACAATAAGACAATATATACACTACCATTCAAAAGTTTAAGATCACTTACTCATTCTTTATTTTTATTTTTTTTCACATTTTAGAATAATAGTAAAGTCATCAAAACTATGGAATAACATAAATGGAACTTTGGGAATTATGCTGTGACAAAAAAAAAAGTAAAAAATCCAAAATAAATCAAAACTGTGTTATATTTTAGCATCTTCAAAGTGGCTACACTTTGCCTAGATTTTGCAGAAATTTACTCTTGACATTTTCTCAACCAACTTCTTGAGGTATCACCCTGGGATGCTTTTTAAACAGTATTGAAGGAGTTCTCATCTATGCTGGGCACTTAGTGGCTGCTTTTCTTAATTATTCGGTCCAAGTCATTCATTTCAAAAACTTTTTTTTATTTTTTTATAAAATTTTAGTTTTGTAATTAAATAAATTCATATGGTGGCACAATTATATTTTTGATTGCAAAACTAATTTCAAACATTTAAGCATACGCCTTCAGATCAAAAGGTTTTTAAAATCATGAGAAACATTTCAGGCAAGTGACCCCAAACTTTTGAATGGTAGTGTATATATACTAAACTGTGTATTGCACATAAATATGAGTTTACATTAAGCCTGTAAATAATTTGATACATGATGAGGACAAATATATCTGATTTTCAACACAGATTCAAGAATTTTAAAGCAGTATTTCACTCAGGAATTAAAACTCTCTCATCATTTACTCACCTTCATGCCATCCCAGATATGTATGACTTTCTTTCTTCTGCTGAACACAAACAATGCTTTTTAGAAGAATATGTCAGCTCTGTAGGTCAATTCAATGCAAGTGAATGGTGACCAAAATTTTAAAGCTCCAAAAAAGCACATAAAGGCAGCATACAAGTAATCCAGTGGTTACATCCATGTCTTCAGAAGCAATATTATAGGTGTGGGTGAGAAACTGATCAACATTTAAGTCCTTTTTTATTATAAATCTCCACCTTTGACCTGTAGGTTGTGATGTACATGAAGAATGTACACGAAGTGAAAGTGGAGATTGATAGTAAAAAAAGGAATTAAATATTTATCTGGTTCTCACCCACATCTATCATATCGCTTCTGAAGATATGAATTAAACCACTGGAGTCGTATGGATTACTTTTATGCTGCATTTATGTGCTTATTGGAGCTTCAAAGTTCTGGCAATCATTCACTTGCATTGTATGGACCAACCTAGCTGAAATATTCTTCTAAAAATCTTCGTTTGTGTTCTGCTGAAGAAAGAAAGTCATACACATCTGGGATGGCATGAGGGTGAGTGAATGATGAGAGAATTTTCATTTTTTTGTGAACTTAGTTCCTTTAACTTGTGATGTAGGATCTCGATTAAATCCACATAAAGGGAGCATAAAAGTAATCCATATGACTCCAGTTGTTAAACCCATGTGCTCATACATGATATGATAGGTGTGGGTGAGAAACAGATCAATATTTAAGTAATATTTGATCATAAATTCTCCTCCCTGCCCAGTAGGGGGCAATATGCATGAAGAATGTGAATCACCAAAAACAGAAGGAGAAAGTGAAGGAAAAAGGACTTAAATATTGATCTGTTTCTCACCCACACCTATCATATCACTTCAGAAGATATGGATTTAACCACCAGAGTTGTCTGGAGTACTTATATGTTGCCCTTATGTTGATTTTGGAACTTAAAAATTTTGGCACACATTTACTTACATTGTATGGACCTACAGAGCTGAGATTTTCTTCTAAAAATCTTCATTTGAGTTCAGCAGATGAAAGAAAGTCATACACATCTGGGATGGGATAAGGGTTGAGTAAATGATGAAATAATTTTTATTTTTGGGTGAACTATCCCTTTCAGTTCCGCTCCTTTTAATAACTATGCTAAATAATAACCAATATAATAAAAGTTCAAAAGAAAACATTTCTGGTTTGGTTTGGATGAAAGGGTGTTTCAGCCCTAATGATGAGACTGTGGGAGAATATAAGAAAAAAGGTTGAGCAATACTGTTTTAAGGCAGTCACATATAGCTCTTATATCACTAATCAATCACAATAGCACTTAACCATAGCCAGTCAACTTTACTTGAACCTGTCCATGTGGAGCACCCAAACAAAATACTACTTAAGCAACTGAGCCCTAGCACACAGTGTCCCTGTGTCTCCAAGGAGCACCTGCCAATGAGGTACGCATCTACTCACACAATCACTGAGGTTAGAGATCTGCTTTCAGTATCAATACACCATAATCTCAGTTCCTTAACCTCCCCCTCTCCCTTCCCCACTCCCCCTCCCTTCCCCTCTCCCCACGAGAACACCCAAACAATCATAATGTTACAGTAATCTAACTCTATCATTACACACAACACACTACACTAAAACAAGACAACATGTTAATATTAGAAGCCACTGTAACAACTTACAGCAATTACAACAGGCCAGACTGGATGACTAACAATTCCTGTGTAGTTTTTTTATTTCTTTTATCACAAGAAAAACACCAACAAATATTAGGTTGTTATCAATATGAGGACTCTCCATAGACATAATGATTTTTATACTGTATGAACTATAGATTCTATCCTCTAAACCTAACCCTAACCCTACCCCTAAACCTAACCCTCACAAAAAACTTTCTGCATTTTTATATTTTCAATAAAACTTAGTTTAGTATGTTTTTTAAGCGATTTCAATTATGGGGACACTATAAATGTCCTCATAAACCACATTTATAGCATAATACCCTTGTAATTACCAGTTTGTAACTTTAAAAAAAAGTCCTCGTAAACCACTTAAACCTGCCCACACACACACACACACACACACAGACAGTCACATGTATGCTCTCAGTGGGGCTTAGACAGTGCAAGTGACCTACACACTAACATTAGGGTTTAGATTGAGAAACTCTACTCTTGCTTTTATGTTCTCCATCCATGCATTGAATAATTAACCTGTTGCAGACTGATCTAAGATTAGGTGGTTAACTAATGACAAGTTTAGATCAAATGCTCTGATCAGAGAAATGGAATCAGATGATTTTGCATGTTGCATGTTACATGTTCCTCCATAAATGGAATGTACTGAAAAAGACCAGCAGATCACCTCACAGACTTATAACAGGACAAAGACGAGGCAGATCATGCAAGACAGGAAACAGAGACAGGGAGCAAGACAGACAGGCAGTAAGGCATGGCCTGCATCACTACAGTTTGCATTTTGCATCCTAAACAATTAGAAGTCATTATTATCATATTTAAACAACAAATTAGCTAACAATATCAGTTGCCTTAAATCAGTTCAAATGAACATTTCTGCATGTATGTATGAATGCTTGGAACAATATAAATTGTGAAAAGTGCTATAGAAATAAACTGAACATAAGCGTAGGTAAAAAATATGTACATAAAGCAGACAGCATGACAGCATGTTGCTGGCAGTAGACAGAGTGAAACACACATAGTGTACTGTACATACACACACATCAGACTGTAATGGTAAGGCCAAGAGCTCAGGTCTTTTGGTGTGTGTTACGGTGGCCCCTCATCCTGGCCAGCGTTACTCTAGAAGGATCTGCAGTCTCAACTTCACCCGCCACTCATCACGACACTGCCGTTATGCAATATTAAGCACTGCACACAAACCAGATACACACTCATGCTCCGCCGAATGCTGTCTAAATCACATTTTGTCTGACAAACACGCAAGCACATAAACTTCTGCGAGTGTTGAATTCAAATCATCCAACATATTTGCTGTACCTCATAGTGAATAGCAAACACAACTTTAGGCTGATGTTAATCTGCACTTGCTCAGATGCATGAGTGCATTTACTTAGATGACTGAAGGCTTGATTTTTCTGAGCATCCCAAATTCAACAAAGAATTACAGAATATGTAAATGAGGCTGAGGCAGCTTTAAGACAAAACAATCTCAAATGACTTACTAGTGCCTCATGGGGTGGTGGGTGGACTCAGGTAACCTCAGGCAGGCAAAGTCAGGTTCAGGTAAAGCTCTGTGTGAAAGCCAATGCAAAAGGAAGACTTCAGCAGCAGCTGCAGTGTTCCATTTCTTGTCCCACTCTCTGAGTGAGAGGGAAAGCAAGAGAGATGAATGTTTAAGAGTGCATGTGTAAGAAACTGTTGCAGCACCACATTGAAGAAAATACAGTAAACAAAAAATTGCATGTACACATCATCACTTCAGTAAACAAGATGATTTAATGTAGAGCACAGATATAATACTACAGTATATAGCATTTCTTGGTGGGGGGCATAAATAACTAAGAATTATTCATTTGCAAGTTAATTCTTCCTTGCTAATGTTTGATGGAGTTAAAACAAACACATTAGATTTTAGTGTCACAGGGCATGCATTGTAAACCTAAAGTGTAATCAGAGCAGCTGTTTACAATAAGTTGGAGGGAAAACATTTTTTGGCTACACTCATACACATTTGCACACACACAGAAAAAAAAGGTTATTTGTCAGATAACCTAAAAATGTGCTTCATAAGGTTATACATCTAAATGAATTGTTTTTTATTCCAGTCAAAATTATTATTGAATATGACTTAACCTGAATACATTAGGTTACACCAACAAAAGGTATGTTTACAAGTTAAATTCAAGTTAAAAATATGATTTAACATCAATCTGTTACACAAATAATAATAATAATAATAGGTAGCAATTGCAGCTTACCGCTTCTTTATATTGAACAATGCATTGCATACATCATGAAGAAAGGCACTTACAGGTGGTCAAAACATAAGAGCAGAATTCTAACAGCTCATTCCAGAGTACAGTAAAGGTCAATATACATTCTATTACAGTACATTTATGTGCATTTGAGAGTGTCATCATCTATTATGTGAACAGCTTATGCAGAACCACCACCAAGGTGCTCCCATCTCAACCCTTTCCTACAGTACATATTTCCTCCACTATACATGGACTCTGAAGAGCTCCATTTCAGTCTTACCTCACTCCCAGGGTATCACATTCTGCAGGCAACACAAACACTGCATTACCTGTCCAAAGAGCAGAACACATGCCAGTTAGGCTATGTGTTCTATACCTCTTAACAAACCGCATCCTACTTATAAGCATGAACAGAAAGAGAAACAGGGAATGAGAGAATGCACTGGAATGGTTTCATTTAGTTAATATAGGTGCAATGAAGTAGTAAACCATTCATAGAGAAGGTAAACCAGCAACACTTCATTAATATAAATACTTTATTTTAAACCAATGTGTTTCAGCACACAGGCCTTCATCAGGGTCAAAAGAAAATAAGTGGAAATAATATTTTAAAAACAAACCAAAGCAAAAATCAGCTAAATAACCAATGAGGAGGGAATGACATAAAAAACAATCACAGTAAAAATAAGGCTAGGGGACCACCCAGTGGGAAAATGAATAAAAACCCATGAATTGGGCAGTTTCTTTTCACTCATTTTCTGTTATACCCAATGAAAGCCTGTGTGCCAAAACACATTGGTTCCTGGTGTTTTGTTGCTGGATTACCATCTCTGTTTGTGAAGCTCCAAAAAGTTTTGTATGTTGTGGTATAGGGAGAAAGGGATGAATGTACTTTTGAGATGCTAGGCCTACGAGTTTCTTCTCCAGTGACACTCTTCCTGCAATCTTACACATCCATCCTCAATTCAGAAAAAGTTGGGATAGTATGAAAATTGCAAATAAAACAAAAAGGAGTGATTTGTAAATTCTTGTCTCCATGTTCTATATTGAAAGCACTACCCAAAAACATTGTTTGATAAATTATTATTATTATTATTATTAATAATATTATTATTATTATTTTATTATTATTTTTTTATATACATTCATTTCAAATCACATGATTGCTACACACTCCAAAAAAGTTCGGACAGTCGAGAGCTTACCAATGTGTAACATCACGATTTCTTCTAATAACACTTATTAAACATTTGGGCACTGAAGACACAAGTTTGTTAAATTTCCCCCCATTTGTCTATCATGTCGGTCTTCAGCTGCACAACTGTACGGGGTCTTCGTTGTCATATGGTCAGAGAATGCAGATTCTGACCGTGGGACTAGTTAGAGTAGGACGTTAAATGGAATGAGTAAGTGAATGAATAACTGATTGAGAGAATTGCTCTTGCGTACACTCTTTCCTTCAGCCTTTACGTTCCTACACAAATACTGTTCTGTTATCTGAGCCCACACTTCTCCGCAGAGAGACAACCCTCTGGACAGAGGCACCTCTGCTTCACCCAAATACGAACATTTAAATTCAGATGCAGAACCTCAGCATCATCATCATCATCATCACCTTATCATACAGTGTGCCTCCACGCATGACACAATCACGTGCAGTCTCCTTGCAGACACATGCACCCATGTTCCTGACTGACCGCACCGAGGATTGTAACTAAATATTCCGTTTCTTTTTCCATTTTGAAAGACAACACCTTTTCCGAGCTAGACGGGTTACCGTTTAATCAGTTCCACTTTGACTGCACACAGACTTCCACCAGACAATCGTGACTTTCACGTAATCCAAGACTTTAAGTATTACTCTGCCACAGAAATTTTTAACAGGTCACTTTATCAGTGTAATAATCTATTCGGACAAACCAACAGAACACAAGTTACCTTTTCTGCAAACAAATGTACAATAACATCATCGAAGTAATACTGTAATAATAATAATCGCCTAGTAACTCAACATATTTGGATGATGAGGGTGTTTTGCTGTAAAGTTGTCTAAAATAGTCATGTAACCTAAAAATGTGCTTCATACAGTGACTGCTGGTTTTATTCAAGTCAAAATGGTAATCTTAACACTTTACAATAAGGTTCCATTTGTTAACATTAATTAGGTATCATTAACTAACAAGAAACAATATATTTTAACAGCATTTATAAATCTTGTTTTATGCTAATTTATGAAAATACAATTGTTCATTGTTAGCTCATGAACATAATACATTTACTCATGTTAAAAACATATTAGCATACACTAAAAAAATGACTTTGACTATCGTCAGTTTTTACTCAATCCTTCCATGTTCATATTACTAAAGAAATTAATGTAATCAAGGGAACTTAAATTAACTGAGTTGGTTCAACTAAAAAACGTGTCTTGTCATCTTTACTTAATTCATTTGCGTTAGGGCAACATTCATATTTATTTGTTTGGTTAACTGAAACTGGTCATATGATTTCTAGTACTCAGCATGGTTTCATGGGACTCAACAGGGAGAGTACACTTTAAAAATTAAGGGTTATTTTTTGTCTTTTTGCAAGAAGAATATAAAGGGGGAGACTTGTTGGTGTTTAATGTTTTGTTGTGTTGAGATTTAGAAGAATTTATGTTAAATTGTAATTTTGGGGGTTACCATCATGGTGAAGAGTGGAGCTTGAACCTAGGTTGAGGACCAATACTTTTTAAATCAAATCAAAATAAAATAAAATAACATGTAAATATTTTACCCGTTGCTTTATCCATTGAACAATTGCTATGTTAAATCCTAGTGACCATGTGGCATAATAGTGCTTCCCACCAGCATGTATTTAGCATGCTAACACCTGTCACAAGCTAGCATATCAACAAGAGTTTCATTTTAGTCATTTTGACATGTAAAATTTTGTTGCGTTTACTTGATTCAGTTAGTTTCCTTCTACTTGAAGTATTTAAGATGAAATTACATGGTCATTTTAATTTAAGAAAACTAATTTGAAACATGTGGAACCACAGTCCATAATTGAATGAAGTTCAGCCAAATAATTATTTTTTAAGTGTATGTAGAAATTAACAATACCAAGTTTAAGTGCTATAAATATTCTTTATATAGTTCATGTTAACTAATAAATAATGTTATCAAAATACAGGGTTGGGAGGGTTCATTTTGAAATGTATTCCACTACAGATTACAGAATACATGCTGTAAAATGTAATTTGTAATGTATTCCGTTAGATTACTCAAGGTCAGTAACGTATTCTAAATACTATGGATTACTTCTTCAGCACTGGTAGATTTTTTCACTTGTTTTGACTATAAAAACTCTGCCAGTACAGTAAGACAAAATACACATGTTAAAAATACATTCTCTGAAAAACCTAAATATCTTATACAGTGTTGTTTCTAAAACAAGATAAATCAAACTGATCTTGTTTTAAAGATTTTTAGATATTTTTACAGGAAAACAATACAGAAATCATCATCAAGAATATAATTTTTGCCCTAGAATCAAAGGTCTTACTAGAAAAAAAGAAATTAAGATCCAACGTGAATTTTCTTGTTAAAAAAATATGATCTTGTCTGGTAACATGTGCATGTAAAATGGCTAGAAATAGCATTTTAGCTTAGCGTAAAGCTGACAATTTACACAAGGTTTATTTCTATTTCTTCTGCTCCAAACTTATTTCAAACTTCTCTGTCTGCTCGTATGAATGTAACACATCATAAGAAAGTGTTTCACCTCTGTTCAAATGCACTTTGGATCACATCATTTAATGTATACATTTTTCCATCTGAAAGGACTAAATATTAAATGAAACAAATGACAATAAAATGCAAAGTAATCTCTTCAGTAATCAAAATACTTTTTGAATGTAACTGTATTCTAATTATCAATGATTTAAATTTAAACTGTAGTGGAATACAGTTACTTATATTTTGTATTTTAAATATGTAATCACGTTACATGTATTCTGTTACTCCCCAACCCCGCCAAAATACAACCTTATTGTAAAGGGTTGCCAGCTACTATTATTTAACATGAGTGAATCGACTCAGCTGCATTCAGCCAAGGAAAATATTTTTTTATGAGTCAAATCAGGTAGAAACAGCTCTTAAAATGTAACAACTTCACATTTCCATCTTTACATTCTACTATCAAATTTTGCAGATACATTTAGGCCTATATTGCAGTAAATTTGTTGTTCAATCCTAAATGCCCTTTTTTAACACAGAGTCAGCTGGTAGGAAGGGAGGGGATAAAGAGTCTTTAATCAGTACTTTCTGGTTTTTAATAGATCAAAACACAAGAAGTGGGTGACAGAGAGCGCAGAAATCCATGTGATGCCCATTCGTGCTATCTCAGGGCATACCACAATGGGGGCTGCTAGAAATATACCCACACGTGGGGTGAGAATGACTCTCGATTTTAGCTTTCATCGACTCTTAAATAATACAAAAGTCACCAAGCAGACCCAAGGTTGAGCGGCTCATTAATAACTTGTGTAAACCTGCCCGAACAGAATGCACCGATGATGCGACTGCGAACAGGTGCACCTCAGTGAGGTAACAATGTAAATTCAGATAAATGCTTGCGATTGCGAAGATATAGTGAATTAATTATTTTGGTTTATTCTGCTATTTAATCTAGGTTTAAATAGCCTACCACTTATATACAATGAAGCTGTCAATGAAAAGAGCGGACAGCTGAATTTGTTGTTTACAGTGAATAATGAATACAGTGAGTAATACTGTTTGGACACTATAACGACGATTTTCAAGTTCCATATGACAGGTAACTTGTGACACTTATGTGGCGCGTATTCGGTCTTTACATGCACAGTGGCAATTAGTCAATCAAAGTGCATGCGATACTGAGTCAAGACTTCAAAGATGGACCGTCCACGAAGAACTTTAAAATAACTCTTTCATAACTTACCTTTGTGTCAATGGCAGAACTCAAACTGGACCAGCCATAACTTGCAGGCGGTAGAGGAAGTTTTTCCAGTGCTCAGGAGAGTCGCGTTATTAGTTTTCGTGGTCTATCTCTTTCTGTCTTGAACTATGCGAGCATCCTAAACAAGCGTGCATCTTCCACGCGCACAACACGCGACAGACTGCACAGCAGCGCCACTCGACACTCTTATCGGAGAGTCAGAACCTTCATGTACATGTAAACTACCTGAAAACTGCCCTTTATGCACTATAAAATAGGGACCGGAGCCAAAAGGTAGAACCACCTTAAAAACCCAGATATAAGGTTTTGTTAAGGGTGAAATATACTACTTTTATTAGCCATCTCAAAATACCGATACTTACAAGGGTCTCTGAACCTCACCTGCATATGAGATTCAGACAGCATGTTATCTAATACAGAAGTTTTCAAACTTTTTGATGCCAAGGACCCCCAAAATATGATGATGACCTTGCTAGAGACCCCATAATAACATGATTTTATAAAGACAAAATTAAAATAACTGGTTTTTATAGCACCATTGTATTAAAGCAAAATTACGTATTATTAGGCCTATAATGATATATATGGAATATATGTATGTTTCACTTTTACAGTGTAAACCCAAAGATAAACATTTTCAATTTAATACAAATTCACTTTCACAATAAATATTTTGTAATCACGTTTCAAAGCAGCTTAAACGAGAATTGTAAACAACCCTTATTTCTTAAAAAAAAATTTTTTCATAATATATTAAATTATATGCAGATTTGTTTTTATTTCTTATGGTTTAAAAATATGGCTGTCATTAGAATAAACTTATTTTGATAAATCTCATGCTTTCAGAATGAAACTGTAATAATTTCAAATAATTTAGAAATGTTTGACTTTTTTTTTTCTAACTTTTTTTTCTTTTTTTTGCAGACTTCCCTGCGGCCCCCTGGGCCCCATTTTGAAACCCCTGATCTAAAACACAACAATACATACTGTGTTTCCAGACAACCGAATGGATGCTAGTATTATGAATTTAAAAAGCTCACACAACTCATGACTGAATGAAATACAACTTGCCAGAAATATTATTGAATGAATGAGTAATGTTTGTTAAGTCTGTATTAGAATTACAGTTGAATTAAAAAAAAAAAAAAAAAAACATTCACAAGGTAAATGCTGAATTACAGTTCTCTGCCATGATCAAAATTGACATCCAAAAAGAAATGAAACAAAATGATAGAAATATCCTGAATAAGAGAGGTGATTGCATATTAATTTATTATGATTTTATAGAAGTAACAACAACTAGTAACTTTGGTATTTATTAGAAACTATGATAACCATGGTACATTTTTGAATAGATCAAGTTCACAGCATCTTTTTTTTTTTTTTTTTTTTTTTGCAATCAGGACTTGCGTAACATGAGGCCAACTGTGAACCAAATCCCGTTACAAATTAACAATATACATCATTTCACACAAATGAAAACAGAGACACAAAAACAACTGAGGAATGTTTTTATTATGCTATTAAGCTGCTAGACATATCTTGTGAAAGTGCAATCAATTAATGAAAACATTATAACGTTAGACAATAATTCTTTGTTCCAAAAGACAGAGAGACATCTATGGAGTGCATCACATCCCACCAGTTTCTTTGACCATTATGGATTATATCATACTGGATTTGGAGGCCTTGATAGTAATTGAGCTGTCTGTGACCTTGGTATTAAACAATTCAATCATGAACTTGTTTTTTAGTCTGTGGAGGAAGTGAATGTACCTCACTCCGGGCCCATAGTTGGAGAATGCATGGGAGACCTAGTCAGATACACATACATCATGTTGGCACACAACCATAAAATACTTATGAAAATGAATATATGTATGCAAATATGAATATGGATGTAAATGCATGTTTGTGCTATACCTTTTTCCAGGTGTGTGAGTAGCACTCCAGGTTTTCTTCAGGGCTACAGGTGTGTTCCTTGATGACCGTCATACCATCAGCACCCAAAAGCTTCACGTCGAGCAGATAGATAGACTTATGAAGCTGGCTTTCCTCATACCTACACATGAATGGACAGACCCACAGAACATTGTAAGTGAAAGTAGTATATTATACAGTAGTTAAAATTTGGTTGTGGACATTTGAGCTTCCAACAAGCTAAACAGAGGTGACCGTTTCTAAAATAAACATTAATAATAAACTTTATTTTATAGAGTACCTTTGAAAGCAGCTTCTCAAAGCACTGTACACAAAATAAGCAGTACATAGCACAATAAAAAAAAAGTAAAATATTTTTTTGATAAACAGCTTTTTTGATTAACAGCTTTGTCAGAGTTTACAATGTTCAGGCCATAAAAAAAATGTCAGAAATTATTCAGATTCCTCTGACTTGTCAATTTTCTTTAGCTGCAAACCATTTGGCGTAACACAAAAAATTTTTTGTTTAATTTTTTACTCTTCTTTAAAGCTCAGTTTGTTGATATTTTAGCAGACATACCTCACGTTATAAGCAGTTTATAACTCACCAGTCTTCAATGACTATCTCAGGCTGGAACTCATCCAGAAGCTGGTCCCACAGACCTTCTGCCTTAAGGTCCACACGCTGCTCTAGAGAAAACCACCTGAGATAAAGAAGAATAAAGGTCATATGAGACAAATTATATTAAACCAATACACTATACTGTAAACTCATATTGAGCAAAAGAGTCCCACATTTCGAAGTTAAGAAAATGATCTCGTCACATAATAGAGCGCATCTGTTCTAACCCACTATTTCAGCGTTTTTGTTGCGGAAGTATTTTTCCCATTCATTTCTTCCATAGGCATTTCATAAAATCCTTCATAAAAGAGTTGAATCACACTATTACAAACTTTAATTTGAAGCAAAAAAGTATTTAAAAATCAGACAAAAGACAAAAGGTACAAGACGGTGTACTCACGGTCACGTGATGCCATGCGAGGATCAGACGTGTGAACGGCGAGCTCTGCGCACTTTTCTAGTTTTAATACTTTTTATGACATTAACCGGTGAGATTCGATACACTCTGTTCCATAACTGTTCTAGGAGGACAATATTTACATTTTAATTTATTCAATTGGCAGATGCTTTTATCCAAAGCAACTTACAAAAGAGGAATACATTGTAAGCGAATCATCTTAAGGAGACAGTGGTATGAAAAGTGCTGAATTACAAAGTTTCACTAACATCAGAATAGTAGTATTCAAGACAGATTAAAGTGCAACAAGAATTTTTTTTTATAAATTTTTTTAATTATTATTATTTATTTAGTGACTGGTTAAGTGCTCATGGAAAAGATGTGTCTTTAGCCATTTTTTAATAATTAATAATTATATTTATTTATCACACATTATACATTTGCACATATACAGTGAAATTCTTTTTTTCACATATCCCAGCTAAGCTGGGTTCAGAGTGCAGGGTCAGCCATGATACGGCACCCCTGGAGCAGATAGGGTCAAGGGCCTTGCTCAAGGGCCCAACAGTGGCATCTTGGTGGTGCTGGGGCTTGAACCCCCAACCTTCTGATCAGTAACCCAGAGCCTTAACCGCTGAGCCACCACTGCCCCTTGAAGAGTAGTGAGTCAGCTTCATAGATGGAGTTGGGAAGGCCATTCCACCAACGTGGTACGATGAAACCGAAAGTCCGGGAAGGTGTTTTGGAGCCTCTTTGTGTTGGTACAACAAGGTGCCGTTCCTTAGCTGACCGCAGGCTTCAATTGGGTGCGTAGCTCTGCAGAAATAATTTTAGGTATGCTGGAGCAGAACCAGTGACTGTTCTGTATGCCAGCATCAGAGCCTTAAATTTGATACGTGCATCAACAGGCAGCCAGTAAAGAGAGACAAGGAGTGGTGTAACATGCGCACTCTTTGGTTCATTAAAGACCAGACATGCTGCTGCATTCTGGATCATTTGCAGGGGTCTAATTGCGCATGCAGGGAGGTCTGCAATAAGAGCGTTACAGTAGTCCAGTCTAGTTATGACAAGTGACTGAACAAGAAGTTGTGTGGCATGTTCAGAGGGGAAGGGTCTTATCTTCCTGATATTGTAGAGTGTAAATCTACACGATCGTGCTGTCTTTGAGATGTGGTCTGTGAAATTTAGTTGGTTATCGATGGTTACCCCTAGATTATTGACCATTTTGGAAGGTGTTACTGTAGTTGAACCCAGCTGCACGGTGATGTTGTGTTCAACAGCAGGGTTGGCTAGAAAGACAAGGAGTTCACTCTTGTCTGGGTTAAGTTGCAGGTTGTGTTCCTTCATCCAGGCAGAGATGTCATCCAAACAGGCAGAGATTAGAGCAGTCACCGTGGTGTCGTTGGGCTGGAAAGACAAGTAGAGCTGTGTGTCATCAGCGTAGCAGTGGTAAGAGAAATCATGTGCCTGAGTGATGGGTCCCAGTGATGTTGTGTACATAGAGAAGTGAAGTGGCCCAAGCACTGAGGTACCCCAGTAAGTAGCTGATGTGACTTGGATACCTCACCTCTCCAGGCTACCTTGAAGGACCTACCTGAGAGATAGGAATTAAACCATTCAAGCACAGTTCCTGTGATGTCCAGAGTAGAGAGGGCAGAGAGTAGGATCTGATGGTTGACTGTGTCAAAGGCTACAGAAAGGTTCAGTAGAATCAGGACGGATGATCTGGATCCAGCTTTCGCTGTCTCAGCGACTCAGTGACAGACAGCAGGGCAGTCTCGGTGGAGTGTCCGCTTTTGATGCCTGACTGACTGCCATCCAGCAGCTTGTTCTGTGAGAGACAGGCAGAGATCTGATTGAAAACTGCCCTTTCAAGTGTTTTCGCCATGAATGGGATGAGAGAGACTGGTCTGATGCTTGGCATGTCGGCGGTGCTGACGGGGGCTGTTGCTGACATGGAGGAGCTTGCTGTGGTGCGTCTGTTGGTCTCTGCCATGGAGGTGAAGTTCACTGATGTGGTTACAAGAATGGGGGATGGATCGATTGCTTGGGGTCGTCAGAGAGAGAATTATTCTGCTAGCAACCGAAGTGGATTTTGGGTGTGTCGGGGGGGTGGGGTTTGGAGGGCGTGAAGGGCCATGGCCGGCGGAGTGTCATCCATGTTGTTGGAGTCCCGGAGGGAGTAGAGGGACAGGATACGGTGAAATTCCTGGATGGGCTCTTTCTGAATCTGCTCAACATAGCAGGCCATAAGCTGGAAATCAAGCGAGCTCACAGGGTTCCTGCTCGATGATCCTCGGAGGGAGACAGGCCCTGATCAATTCTGGCCAAATTTCTGAGATCATCCGTTAAAGATCTTGTGTTACACGAGGCAAGGAGTAAAGGAAGGCTTTCTTGGAAGAACCACAGCATTTTCTTGTTCCCAGACTTTGCAAACTCGACAAGAGAGAAACGTGATCCATTCAAGGAATACAAGAAACTTTTACATCAGCAGAAGGTCGCTTTTGCACTGATGTTCCCGGCCAAATTGAGAATAGATGCTAAGGAAGGCCATAAAACCTTCACATGCCCACAGCAAGTGATGTCCTTCATAAAGTCAATGGAGTAAGTCATCTTGTTGTACTCACGTTGTAGCCGAGTGGACCGGCTCGCTGAACATTCGCTTGACAGTTTGGGGAACATGCGCGCTTTTTTTGTGCTGGTTCCGCCTAGCGGCTGGAGTCTGTTTTGTGGAGTATTTCTTGCAAAATCATTGGAGTAAGTAATTTGCTTGCACTCACGTTGCAGCCAAGTGGACCGGCTCACGGAACATTTGCTTGACAGTTTGGGGAACATGCGCACTTTTTTTGTGCTGGTTCCGCCTATCGGCTGGAGTTTATTTTGTAGAGCAACACACCTTCAGGACAGTTTTGTGGATGAATCTACACACTCTTTGTGTTTATTCCACCTATTTGCTGGAGTTTGTTTTATTGATTATCTTTTGCTGTGTAATTCTGTCTCACAAAATTTGTATAGAAACACCAGACTTGAGCAATCCAACGGCAAGGTCGTCACGGGGGCTCTCGTAGGTGTGCATGGACTGTTTGAATTTGGAGGGATGGATGCCAGTTGGCGCTGTTTTGCGTGGGGTTAATGTGCACGTTTTTCCTTTTTCTGTTTTGAGGGTGGCACTAATGTTGGAATGTGGTCTTTATAATCTTGTTTTTGACACACGATCTATTAATTCTTATAATGTCAAATGTTAATATGAGTGGACTGTCTCTCTCCACGTGGAATGTGAATGGGTTGGGGCACCCCATAAAAAGAAGGAAGGTTATTTCTCTTCATTAGTGTAAGAAATATGATAGTGTTTCTTCAAGAAACACACCTTTCTCCGCAGAAAAAATTGGAAAGATATGGGGTGGGCATTTTTTTTTATAGTGCTGGCTTGAGTAAGAGCAGGGGAGTCATTACACTGATAAGTAAACACCTACAATTCAAATGTCTCAAACAAAGTAAAGATAAATTAGGAAGAGTCATTATTGTTTTAGCTGAAATTCAGGGCCAAAGTCTTATTTTGGCTAATATTTATGCACCTAACGTTGATGATCGAGGCTTTTTTATAGATCTTGAAGGGATGTTGCAAGCCGCTGGCACCATTCATGATATAATATTGGGAGGAGACTTTAATCTTTTGATGGACTCAGTCCTTGATCATAGTGAAGCAAAAGTGTGCAAGCCCCCTAGAGCAACACTGACACTTCACAGGATGTGTAAAAATCTTGGTCTTATAGATATTTGGAGACTTTTGAACCCATTTGGTAGGGACTATACATTTTTTGTACAGTTCATAAGATTTATTCTAGAATAGATTTATTTTTATTTTTATATCTAAGTCCCTCATTTCATCTGTAGTTGATTGCTCAACTGGAAACATTATAGTCTCAGATCATGCCCTGGTGTGTTTTGAGGTGTTGCCACATATGGAGAAAAAGTTGGCGCTTTAATGCATCCCTTTTGCAAAATTCTGAATTCCAACAAATGCTAAAGGCTGAAATCAATGTCTATATGGAGACCAACTGGTCCTCAGTATTCTCTGTGGGCGTGGCTTGGGAGGCACTTTAGGCGGTTCTTTGGGCCCGGATCATACAGTATGCCTCATTCACCAAAAAAATCCAAAGCACAAGAACGTGTGAAATTGGAAGGGAATATTAAAAGTGCAGAGGCAGAGCTGAAGTGCCGAATGTCATCTAATGGCCTCAGGGAACTGACCTGATTAAAATACAGACATAATACTATTTTGCCACGGAAGGTGGAGTTTTGGCTATTCAGGGCAAGACAGTCATACTTTGAGTTAGGGGACAAGGCAGGTAAACTTCTGGCTAGATATATAAAACAGAGAGATTCTTTTTCTTCCATTCCCTCAGTGGAATCTGCTGGTGGTGAAATATTTACCTCATCCATTGATATTAATAATGTTTTTAAAGAATTCTATCTTGATCTCTATAGTTCCACATCTTCGTCTACTGATGAGGACATTAGAAACTTTGTGGAACCATTAGAACTCCCTAAACTGACAACTGAGCAAAAAAATTATCTTGATTCTGAGATAACCTTGGAGGAGCTCGGCGAGGTAATCAAGGCCTTGCCCAAAGGCAAGGCTCTGGGGCCAGATGGCTTTGCTGCTGAATTTTTTAGATCCTGTGCTACAGAACTGGCTCCAATTTTGCTAGAAGTTTTTACAGAATCATTAAAGAATGGAAAGCTTCCGCCAACCATGACACAAGCCCGGATCAGTCTGATTCTTAAGAAGGACAAAGATCCAAGCGAGTGTAAGAGTGACCATCCAATTTTCCTGATCCAGTTAGATGTTAAAATACTGTCAAAAATTTGGGCTAACCGATTAAGTAAAGTTATGACATCTCTTATACATATAGATCAGGTGGGGTTTATTCGGGGCCATAACTCTTCTGATAACTTTAGGCATTTCATTAATGTCATGTGGGCAGTGGCGAATGATCAGACTCCGGTCGCTGCCATCTCACTTGATGCCGAAAAGGCGTTTGATATGGTTGTAACGGGATTATCTTTTTAAGATTTTGGAAATGTATGGGTTCTGGAATACTTTTATTGGGTGGACTAATTTACTTTAGAGACACCCAGTAGAGGCGGTTCAAAATAATGGATTAATTTCAGATTATTTTACTCTGGATAGGGGCACCCAGCAGGGTTGCCCTCTTTCCCCATTGTTGTTCGGTCTTGCCCTGGAACCATTAGCAGCATTACAAGACAGGAGGGTGATTTTCCAGGGGTGGTGGCGGGAGGTATGGCGCAAAAGCTTTTACTTTACTCAGATGATATTTTATTATTTGTCTCCGACCCCACTAGATCTATGCCTTGCCTCCACAGAATTATTAATTCCTTTTCTAAATTCTCAGGATACAGAGTGAATTGGTCTAAATCCAAAGCTTTGGCTCTGACAGCGTACTGCCCGGTATCGGCTTTTCAACCGGGCGTCTTCCAGTGGCCCAAACAGGGCATTAAGTATTTGGGTATTTTTTTCCCAGCAAATTTGGGTGATTTATTTAGGGTTAATTTTGACCCTTTAATAAAAAAGTTTGAGTGATGTGGGTAGATGGGCTTCATTACATTTATCTATGACTGGGAAGGTTAATGTTATTAAAATGAATTGTATTCCAAAATTCAACTACCTGCTACAATCTCTCCCTATAGATGTCCACCTCTCTTATTTCAAGCTATTTGATAGCATAGTGAAGTCCTTCATTTGGAATGGTAAGCATCCCAGATTACATTCCAGTAAGTTACATAGGCCGACTGACAAATGTGGGCTAGGCCTACCCAAGATTTTGCTTGCATTTGGGCTCAGACATTTGGCTCATTGCTCACTTCCACCTGAGAGAGCCCCTCCCTGGTTTTGTATTGAACAGGAAGTTCTTGCCCCTATTTCGCCACTGCAAAGCCTTTCTATCAAACTAACCGGAGAAGTTAAGTTACACCCCGTTATCTCGGTATGGACAAAAGTGTCCAGAGTGTTTAATTCAAATTAATTTAATTTAAATGTTGCTTCAAGCTTATGACTGAACCCAAAATTATGTATTGATAAGTCCCCTTTCTGCTGGACAGAGTGGATTGTGAGGGAGGTTAATACGCTCGGTGACATATATGAGAGTGGAGTGTTGAGATCCTTTGAAAATATGGTTCAACATTTTGGGATTCCCAGATCTCAGTTCTATAGGTATTTACAGCTGCGCCACCTGCTCTGTACTATTTTGGGGAGTAGCATACACCCCCCTTAAGTGGCAGATACTTTGGGAGTGGTGATTACTGCTTTTGGAAGAGGTCATGAGGCATCAGTGTATTACTCCATCCAAATTCAGAGTCTGGGGGACGGAGCTTCAACTCCTCTCAAGAGATTATGGGAGAAAGATTTAAACTTGGTATTGGAGGAGGGAGCGTGGACTAAGATTCTAAAAAATGTGTTCAGTGGGAGGGACATATAATTTGATATAATTTGATTCTGTGTGTGTATATTCTGTTTCTTCAATCCTGTTTTTGAAACAATAAAATGTAAAAAAAAAAATAAATAAAAAAAAAAAAAAAAAAAAGACTGTGTACTCACTGTTTTTCATGAGGGCATGAACTACAATCCCATGAAGCTTTGCTAATGATGTAATCAAATTAAAAATAATGAAAAAATATAAAACTACTGATTTAAAGTTGTTAATTATAAGAATAACAACAATATTTTTATTTTATTTTATTGCAAAATATTCAGATATATAAGTACTTTGAGTGTAGGAAGGGCTCGATTGCATCATTTACAGTCTGTCATGTGAGTGGGAGATCCCTGCAGTGCTTGGGTGCAGTTCTCTGATAGGAGAAGCATTTTTTTCAGGATTATGGGTATAGTTTAGTTCTTTATCAAGAATTTCACAATTAAAAATGATTTCCAAAAAGTTTAAATAACGGGGTCTCATGGCTTCAACAGCAGCTAACACCGTCGATTAAACTACCTCTGAGCTCATGGTAGGTCAGTAATCGTTAAAAATTTATGGGATTTTTACTTCTAGAACCCGACTGTGGCACTCTATTAGCTAAAGGTGGAATAGTATTTAAGGAGAAGGACTACTAATGTCAAACTGCACTGTATTTAACATACAGTACTGTATGCAACATTGGATGAAAAGTTTCTATTAAATGACAGTTAACTAAATAAAGTTCCTCATACTAGAACCTGACTTTTATATGATTTTATAAGACAATATCTCTTCACACAACTGTCTAGGACTCACCTGTACTGAGGCATGTGGCAGACAACAACCCCAGGAGGTATTCCACTAGTGTCATATGGCAAAACCTCTGTACTGGAGTGCCAGCCAGAGAAATCACCTATGATCAAGGTCCAGGTTTAGGATTTTGTAATGGTTGAACATAAATAACAGAGTGTACTAAAAACTCTTAAGTCATCTTTTGATTCAGCAAAAGACACTGAGAATGGCAAATGTTTTGGGTGTACATTGAATTAGTTCAATCTGTTAACAATCCATGTTTTAGTCAATGAGGTTATACATGGCATGACTTCGCATTGCAGTGGATGTACAATTTATTAGTGGTGAGCTATAAAACACCATGGATTCATAGACAGGAAACATATTGTTTTAGTTGATGACTCACCATCTGGCTCAAACTTGGGTGGTTGATTTGCAGGGGGTCGTTCTCCCGTAACATGGAGTTCAGGTGGTGGGATGGTGTGGTTTACCCCTGACCGTGGAGCAAGTAAAAACAGATGAGTTCCACAAAATCATAATACAGGGAAGGCATGGCATGCCTTTTTAATTTGAGATTGCCTTGCACAAGTAATGTTTAAAGGATAGTTTACCCAAAATTTACAATTCTGTCATTATTTACTCACCCTCATGTCGTTCCAATCCAAACGACTTCTTCCATGAAACACCAAAGGAGATAGCAGAATGCTAGACTCAAGTCACCAATCATTTTCTTTATATGAAATCAAAGTAATTGGTTACTGAAACTATCATTCGATTAACATTTTCTTTAAAGTTTCTCGGAAGACGGAAAGTCACACAGGAACATGAGGGCGATTAAATGTTGACAGAATTTTTCATTTTAAGGTGAACTGCACCTTTAAGTCAGTGTTACAGATGGACAAAAGCTGGTCGTAAAGTTCAGTTTTAACAACCTCGTTGGGAAATAACAACTCAGTTAAAATAGTCTAATAATCAGAGTTTAACAATAAAATGTGGCTTGTAAGTCAATGAACTAAAACACGTACTAAAAGCTCGTTTGCACACCACCAGGAATACGAAATAAAGTATACTCTATCTCAACACGAGCCTTATGATTACTTTACCCACCCAGCTAAAAATCAAAGACTTCATCGAATCATATGTTGCAGTGCAGCGCGTGTATATTTAAGTGACAGTGTGACGTCATTACCATAAGGCGAAGGGTTCTGAAGCAGATTCCGCTCAAACGGCTTCTTCTCGTACACCGATTTCCAGTCCACGCTGTCAGGCATGGGCACACCGTGTTCCCCCAAACTCCACTCTGAATCGCACTTCTGTCTCCATTCAGCCGCCATTTCAGACTGTTAGTTCCACGCGTTGTAGAAACTAGAGGAAGTGTTCACTGTCGTCTGCCCCACCCCAGAGGAGATTAACGCAAGATACTTCACTACACGTTAAATAAGTTTGAGTCACTGCAGTCTCATTATAACGGTTCACCTCTTGTTTCAAGATTTAAATGTAGGCTACTTTCTAAACGCTTAGATGAATATCCCAAAAACGAAATTTTTGGCCAATACGTAGCATGCGCTGTGTAATTGCCATAATATTAGTTGACATCAATAATTAATTATTAATAATTTAATTAAATGATTAAACAAGAAAGCAATAATTAATGAGTATTTGAACCTAACCCAATATCGGGCATTCATTTACCCGTTTGCACAAAACAACACAGAAATCCGAGGACGAACATATGTTTCACTATATGAATCACTAGCGACCCCTCCCATAAAAAAGAACATCACCATGACAATATAAAAGCAAATATTCAGAATTCAGGCACGCATGTCTTAGCAGAGATTATTTAGCAGAGATAGGCCACTTCTATTTAAATGAATGGGAGAAATTGGAAAGCTCATCCAAGAAGCTCTAGTGCCTAATGGATGTAGAAAGGAAGTCCCGCCTTACAGTTAAACGAGCCAATCACCTTTTAGATACAGATATAGCCTGTCAATCAACTCGAGAACGGGCATACTACACAAGCCGGCAAAATCGCGTTTTTTTTTAGCGTAATATTAAGGGGAAAAATCACAATTATGATACCAGTATTGTCAGATTTTATTGCTGATTTGAAATATGTTCTTTGATCGTAATATTGATTAACCGTTTTTGAGATTGTGGTCTTTCTCCATTCCAGTAGATAGGAGCTGCACTTGCATGACTGGAAATAGCCTCCCGAGAGCGTTCCAAAAATGGCCGATAGTGGACGGACTTGTTAGAAAGACTTTGGTGTTAGTCAGATGAGGAACTTAAGATTTCGAAAAGTATGTTTGCTAAGAGAATTTGGTAACACTTTACAATAAGGTTCCATTTGTTAACATTTGTTAACAACATAAGTTAATATGAACTAACAATGAACAATACTTTAACGGCATTTATTAATCCTGGTTAATGTTAATTTCAAGATATAGTACATGTTTAAAATCAAAAGTTGTATTTGTTAACATGAACTAACATGAACTAACAATTAATAATTTTATTTTTATTAACTAACATTAACAAAGATTAATAAACGCATTATGCTACTGTAAAAAATATATTATTAATTGTTTGTTCATGATCTTCCTAAGATGGCGCCACGGATGGCCACCTCGCTATGGAGCTCTCCAGTTCCCTATTGATTCAGTTCACTCGACATTGCATTTGAACGCTATGGGGAAATCACTTTTCCACAACCTAGCTAAAGCCCTGGTATCATAATGCCAATCTTGTGATTGGCAGTGATGTTTGATCTCCACCCCTTTAGGTGCACATTTGCCCTATATGAGCGGGCATATTTTCTCCAGAATTTCTTCCTTCAAGTCCGACATCGTCTTGTCTTGTCTATGAAGGACCATCTCATCTTGATCAGGCCACTCTTCGTCATTGACGGACACCCTTCAGCGGACAGGATTCCCTGCAGACGCATCAAGACGTTCTTCGCCTCAGTCCAGCACCTGCAGTGAAGATTCATCCACCCCCTCTAGTGTTCCGGCGAAGAAGACTCTCCGCCTCGCTGCCAGATCGGGTTCTTTGCTAAGCGAGATATCTACCCACTTCCAGCATCCAGGCAGGAGTTGTATTCTTTCAATATATATTATATAATTCCATCCAAGTGATGTAAAACACATATAAAAGAGCCGCTTGTGTGTACGCATCTTTTTAAAGATGTTGTATCGCAAGTGTTCCTGTGAGTGACACATCGCTTCGTCAGACCAACATGAGAGCTGCATTCGCTGCCTGGGCCACACCCACGCCGAAGCAGCTCTCATGGGGATATACTGTACTCACTGTGAGGACATGAGTCTCAAGATCTTGCCGGCGCAAGCCCCACGAGCCCCTCGATCTTCCCACGCAGTGTCTTCATCAGTGCAGTACGCACGTGACGACCTCGACCCTCTGTGAATGAGTGTGGTGTTGTCGTATTTGGCGGGTCTGACGATGATAATGATGCCAGCCCCTTCCCCCAGCCAGGGTGAGGAGTGAACACTGGCCACTGACAGAGAGCGTCTTCACATCCTCACATGAGCGGTTGAGGAGCTCGGCCTCGAGTGGTCCCCTCCAGAGGAGCCGGTAAAATCTCGCCTAGATGAGTGGTTCCTGCAGACCAGCTGCCACCAGCAGGCCGTGGCCCGGAGAACTGCACCGTTCTTCCCGGAAGTCCACGACAAGCTCACAAAGACCTGGCATGCGCCCTATTCGTCTCGCGTCCAGATTGGAGGAGCTGCGGTCCTCACAAAAGTGGACCACGCTGAGGATAAGGGATATGCTAAACTTCCCCCTATTGAAAAGGCGGTTGCAGCTCATCTCTGTCCTTCTACAGCTGTGGGATGGAAATCCCGCCCTGCCCACCCTTCCAAGCCGTGCTGACTGATACCCATACTGGCTGGAAGAGCTTACACAGTGGTGGTCCAGACTGGTTCGGCACTACATAGCAGGGCAGAGCTTCAAGTCTTTCAGGCCAAGCTCCTCAAAGATGTGGATGAGCAAGGCTCGAATCCTGACATGGTTAAAGAGCTTCGCACCGCGCAGGCCATCAGAAAGGTAATTGGTAACTTGGTGGTTTTGGACTGGTATGTCTGGTTAATGCTCACGGAAATGCATGATGCTGAGAAAGCCGCCCTGCTCAACACCCCTGTCTCCCCTGATGGCCTTTTTGGAAATGATGTGGAAAGCTTTTCTGAAAGATTGTTCACAGCATAAAAGCAGTCACAAGCGATGAAGCACTTTTTGCCTAAGAAAAGTGTTCCCTCTCATCCACCTCGCTCACCCTCTGTTTCAAGCCAGCGCCCGGAAAAACACCCCACTCCCACTGCCAAGAGCCGCAGCTGAGCCATTAATGAGACCACGTAAACCGTGGCCCAAACAGAAGCCTCGCCCAGGCTTCTGTTTGCAAGAACCCAGCGCTGAAGGAAAAATTCCCCCTGGGCAGCAGGCACATTCCTGACCAGCGCAACGCCATGAAGAGGAGTCTGGAGCCCAGAGTTCTTCTTGGCCCAGATCCAAAGAAAGCCCAGCTCGACACACATGCTGTTTCGCTTCCCGCAGTTCACCGGGACTGGAGTGTTATAAAAAATGTTGTTCATGTGTGTTGTTTGCAAATAAAGAATGTATTAAAAATTAAAAAAGAAAAGTGATTGTTGCTGTTGCACGAGACGCTCACCCATTCTCAAAAAGAGGGCTCAATTTCTCTTCACGTTTCTCACACCCCTTTCTCACACCCCACACACTATGATCAATCACTTCCCTATGGCGAGCAGCACTCTATCTCTTTGTGGCAGACTCTGCCTTCCCTACAAAGGAGGAAGCGAGAACCAGAGTGAACAATCAACCGAAATGTAATTTGACATACAACGCTTAACTGCAAAATAACGACACAGGCACGTGCGTCTCTCTCTCCCTCTCCCTTGAGTCCCCGGCCCCTCTTTATCCATCTCCTGGCTGGTTGAGCTGATTCAGTGCCAGGCGTGCACCCTCACGGTCCAGCCACACCCTCCTTCTCATCACACTCCTCCACCGCCCAAAACAGACCAGGGGAAACTTCCGACTTGATGTTCTTCCCTCCCCTCCCTTCTTGGGAGAGATGAGGGGAGGGAGAGGGGAGAGGGAAAGAGCGGGGGGTCTTTATCCCTCTCCTGGCTGATTCAGCTGATTCAGCGCCGGGCGTGCACCCTCATGGCCTGGCCACGCCCTCCTCTTCACACTCTTATAACGAGCGAACTGATGCACCCACTGTCTCACCACGCAGACGCGGGGCGAGCTCTCAAAGGTGTATCAGACTGGGTGCAAAAAAAACAAAAAAACAATCGAGCATGGCTATATGCTACAATTTGTGTGCTGGCCGCCTTGATTCAACGGCATTATACTGTCCATGGTTCTGTCAAGAGACGTTGTTACGGGCAGAGATTCACAATCTCTTCGCGAAAGATGCGATTGTTCCAGCTGCTATTTTCTTGTCCGAAAAAAGACAGTGGTCTTTGGCCAATCCTAGATCTGAGACACTTGAATCACGCATTGGCAGAATGCCCATTCAAAATGTTCAGATTTTATTGCACATCCGCCCACGGGACCAATGTGCATGCCAGCCGACCACCTCAAAAGACGTGATAGCGATTGTTCCAGACTGCCAAACTCACAAAGGGTTTACAGCTGCTATTTTCTCGTTCTGAAAAAAGACGCCGGGCTTCGGCTGATCCTAGATCTGAGATGCTTGAATTGTGCATTGGCAAAACACCCATTCAAAATGTTAACTCAGAAACAGATCTTATCGCACATCCACCCACGGGTCTGGTTTGCATCAGTAGATCTAAAGGATGCTTACTTTCATATCCGAATTGTACCGCACCACAGGCTGTTCTTGAGATTTGCATTTGAGGGGATGACATATCAATTCAAAGTCCTTCCCTTCAGATTGTCTCTGGCCCCGCGCATGTTAACGAAATGTGTCAATGCGGCACTTGCCCCTTTGATGATGAACAGCATGTGCATTCTGAATTACCTTGACGATTGGTTATTACCGGTCCGATCAGCACAGGGACTTGATACTTTGCCATTTGAACAGACTGGGTCTCAATATCAACTGGGCGAAGAGTACTTTCTCCCAGCCAACAAATCTCCTTTTTGGGGGTTCAACTCAACTCCGTGAGTATGCGTGCACACCTCATGAGCGAACGTGTCCAGACCATTCACCGGTGTCTGTCTCAGTTCTAACTGGGGAAGCATTTCCACTGAAGTCTTTTCAGAAAATTCTGGGTTTTATTGCGGCAGCATCTGCCGTCATACCTTTAGGTCTTTTACACATGAGACCTCTCCAATACTGGTTCAAGCACCATGTACCGATTCACGCCTGGCATCGGGGCTCATGCGCGTCACCATGACTCGCTGCTGCCTGGCTGCTCCAGCACCATGGACAGCTCCAAACCTTTATCTGCAGGGTGTGGTGCTGGGTCAGATTTTCAGGCAGAAAATGGTGACCACTGATGCGTCCAACGCAGGTTGGGGTGTGCTGTTCGATGGATGCCTGGCTTTCGGCATTTGGACTAGTGCGAAACGGGTGTGGCACATCAACTGCTTGGAAATGATAGCCGTCTTCTTAGCGGTGAAAGCTTTCCATTCCGACATAGCAAATCATCACGTTCTGATTCACTCAGACAATATGTCAGTGGTGGCATACATAAATCACCAGGGCAGCACTCAATCGCTACCATTGGTGAGCCTGGCGCATCGTGTGGAGCGCATGCCATCTCCTCTCCCTGAACGGAGCACAGCGCATGAGCCGGAATTGGTTCAGTCTATAATGAACACCATTTTGCAAGCTAGAGCGCCATCTACGAGACGCCTCTATGCACTAAAATGGTATGCGTTTGTGGATTGATGCTCTTCACTCAACAAAGACCCAGTGAATTGTTCCATAACAGAGATCCTTACATTCCTTCAAGAGCAGTTGGACGCAGGTCTTACTGCGGAGACATAGTTCCTCTATAGGCAGACATGATCTGATCATAAGGTTCCTTAGGGGAGCGAGGCGCTTGAAACCCCCTCGCCCTGCTACGGTTCCAACATGGGACTTAAATCTGGTGCTGAGGGCGCACACAAGCCCCCCATTCAAACCACTGGAATCCAATGAGTTGCGTGTGCTCTCTTTAAAGACTGCACTCCTGTTGGCTCTGGCCTCAGTAAAACGTTTTGGTGATATACAGGCACTGTCGGTTGACAGGGCTTTCAAAAGCCACCATCAAACCCAAAAAAGGCTGTGTGCCTAAGGTGCTTTCCACACCCTTCACGGCTCAGATAGTGCACCTTCAAGCATTCTCTTCTCCACCATCTAATTCGGATGAGGAGCAGTTAGCGCATTTATTATGCCCTGTGCGGGCATTGCACATGTATGTGGAGTGCACTCGCCAGTTTAGACTGTCAGATCAGCTCTTTGTTTGTTATGGATGACGCACAAAAGGCATGTCCATCTCCAAACAAAGGCTCTCTCACTGGATCATTGATGCGATCCCCTCGCTTATGAGTCACAGAGCATTAGATGCCCTGTTGGCATAAAGGCGCATTCAACTAGAGGCATGGCTTCCTCATGGGCATGGACAAACAGTATATCCCTACAGGATATATGCTTTGCAGCAGGATGGTCTTCGCAGAACATGTTTGCGAGGTTTTATAACCTAGATGTGGCATCCATCGCTTCGCGAGTCCTCTCTGTCTAGAGAGCTACTACTCCTTCACTCAGCGGATGAGCCCGAGCTCCTTATTCGGGCGTGCTACCTGTTATCATTTTAATACATGCAGCCTGGGTAGCCTGCTATACAATTTTTGCCAACTAGAAGTCACAAGCACTTCCAATAGAATAAAACCTCCCTCCCTACCTCTGGTTATGAAGGGGTTGATTATTCTGTGTGTATTATA
This sequence comes from Myxocyprinus asiaticus, assembly GCF_019703515.2. NCBI lineage: Eukaryota > Metazoa > Chordata > Actinopteri > Cypriniformes > Catostomidae > Myxocyprinus > Myxocyprinus asiaticus. The sequence goes on from NC_059347.1 coordinate 33,501,670, forward strand.
TATCACTATATGATATAGACTCATATAGATCCTCAGATTCAGATGAACTTTCCATCTGGTTTTCACCATGTGGGGTTATTAATTTTCATACACACTTGAAGATATATAAGTCACCCGGAGGGCCGTGACCTCATATACACATTCTTCTAAGTGTTGTTTCTACCCTGGTACATCTAGTGTACGACTTACATAGTGCGGCATGATGGGACGCCCCCCCATAGCGTTCAAATGCAATGTTGAGTGAACTGAATCGATAGGGAACGTCTCCGGTTACTAACCTCGGTTCCCTGAGATGAAGGGAACAAGATATTGCAAAACCGCACAACCTAAGAGTTTTGAGGAACGAGCGACGTGTTTTTGTCCCTCAGTCCGAAATTCTGAAGAAATTATGTTTGAGCGCACACTTATATAGGGCAAATGCCCGCCTAAAGGGGTGGAGCTCAAACATCATTGCCAATCACAAGATTGGCGTTATGATACAAGGGCTTCAACTAGGTCATGGAAAAGGGATTTCCCCATAGTGTTCAAATGCAATGTCTCGTTCCCTTCATCTCAGGGAACCGGGGTTACGCAAGTAAATGGAAACGTTCTTTTGCTGTTTTTGTTTGTTTGTCCTGTGTTTAGTAATTTATTTCCAATCAGTTTTACCAGAGACGAGCTGCTGAATATTCAGCAGCACACGCCAGACATTCTTTTACCGGTTTTTGATTGTTCAGACGTTCTGTTGGACAATTTAGTCAGAGAAGCAGCGGTGCTGTACAAGCATGTTAAAAGACGCAAACATGGGAAGCGAGCCGGCATGCTGGTCAAGCTCAGACAGCGTGGCTTTCGAACCGCACTGCCAAGCATCCATCTAGTGAATCTTCGCACTCTTCCTAACAAAGCGGACAAATTACTTCTCCTCACCTGCAAAAATAAGGACTTTGCAAATTCTGCTGCATTGTGCTTCACGGAAACCTGGCTGAGTGAAGTCATTCTGGACAGCACATTACATTTAGAGGCATTCTTCACAAACTGTAAGCCTTTCTACTCGCCGTGGGAGTTTTCCTTGTGTATTCTTGTGAATGTTTATATTCCTCAACACCCGTGTGGGAACGGAGCGCTGCAACAGCTGGCTGATCACATCACAGACACGGAGCAACAATACCTTTATTCTATTATTATTAATCTTGGAGATTTTAACAAGGCAAATCTCACATGTGAACTGCCAAAATACAGACAGCACATTACATGCATGGCCCACCAGAAACAGAAATATACTGGATCACTGCTACACAACAATAAAGGATGCATATCGCTCTGTCCCTAGAGCAGCTTTGGGAATCTCTGATCACTGTCTGGTTCATCTTCTTCCGATCTACAGGCATGAACTAAAATCAGCTAAAGCTGTAGTAAGGACTGTAAAGATATGGACCAATGAAGCAGAGCTGGAACTACAAGCCTGCTTTGACTGCACTGATTGGAGTGTTTTTGAGGCTGCAGCCACAGACCTGGATGAGCTCACAGATACTGTGTCATATATCAGTTTCTTTGAGGATATGTGCATTCTTACTAGGACTTATTTAACATACAACAATGACAAACCATGGTTTACAGCAAAACTCAGGCAGCTTCATCATGCCAAAGAGGATGCTTACAGAAGTGGGGATAAAATCTTGTACAATCAGGCCAAAAACAGACTGACAAAAGAGATTAGAGTGTGTGGCAGGGCGGAGGGCGGGGCCGGGCTGTGATTCCGCACACCCGGAACCTAATTAGGCTGATTAAGCCCGAGAGGGATAAAGGCGACCGGAGACGGCAGTGCGACAGAGAGAGAGAGAGTTACGGGCATATGCCCGATACCTGTGTTTATTTGTCTTTTTGCTTAAGTTTATTATTAAAATATTATTTATATTGTTAAGCCGGTTCTCGCCTCCTCCTTTCCATTGAACTGAGTTACAGAGTGGCTAAAAGAATCTATTCTGAAAAGCTGAAAAAACAGTTTTCAGCTAACGACCCTGCATCAGTGTGGAGAGGCCTGAAAGACTTTACCATCCCCCAACACGGTAGGGAATCAATAACTGCAACAGAGGAAATACCAACACCCAAAATTCAAAATCACAAAAAAAAAAAAAAAAAAAAACTTCTGTTGTAACCCTCTCAATCACAACCCTGCAGTGTCACAACCACTGACCACTTTTGCTCTGGTATCTTTCAGACTGATTCCGCAACAACTGACAACTTAAGCTCCAACTTCCTGTCAGCTAAAAACACTTCTTCAACTATTTGAGGAAGAACACAAAACGAGCTGCTCCCACAGGCATCAGTCCAGCTCCTCCTACACCTAACTCAAACAGGGAGTGGACAGTGCACTCAGCCAGGAGTGGTGGTGGTGTAGTGGGCTAAAGCACATAAAAGGTTGCTGGTTCAATCCCCACAGCCACCACCATTGTGTCCTTGAGCAAGGCACTTTACTCCAGGTTGCTCCAGGGGGATTGTCCCTGTAATAAGTGCACTGTAAGTCGCTTTGGATAAAAGCGTCTGCCAAATGCATAAATGTAAATAAGTGCAGATATGAGTGTTGACGTAGTAAACATGAAGCAGAATACTGAAATCCTGGATCCCCACCCAGCTGAACTTGAGACTGGAACTGAGACCATGTCAGACCACATTTAGCAGCTGTGCCACACCACAACAATGGTATGATGTTTGTCAGTTGAGACATTAGTGAAGTTGTGGTTTAGAGCAAATAGGAAACAATTTGAAAATCTGCACAAAATTCACCACTGTTACAAGTTAATTGACAGTCCTAATCACACTAGATTAGTTTTACATACATGCTGTATCATGTCAACTGTGTACTTGCCTTCCCCTTTCAAAGCTAAAGAGACAGAAATCACATGATGAACCACAGACATGGTCTGGTCCGAAACCCAATAACTCTGAACAGAACAGTACCTCCTGTGGAAACCAGCTCAAAATATTCTGCCATCAATTTAATAGAGTAATTATTGACAGAAACCGCAAATTGCATTGTACTAGTACTATTGGAACTTCACTGATTTGAAGGAAGATATATATACAGCGATCTCAAATACTGAATAAAACAAAGTTATTGTTGATTAATTCATTATTGATTTGTCACATTGGTATCATTTATATAATCCATTTCACTGTTTTGGTTTCTTGCTTACAGATTGCAGTTTCGGCAGGTGGCCACTGGGGAGAGTTGTTGGTTGTTCTGTCTCTGGTGATCGACAGTTCTGGAATATTGTATCTTAGACACAAACAACTCTATACAACATTTTACACTGTGTACTCTGCACCCATCACTCTAAACTAATTTATTTCCTTGTGCACAGTTTAACTCATCACATCACATTGAATATTCACAGAATTCTACACATAATTGGAGGGGCACAAACGTCAATTAAATGAGATGGGAGGTCCACTGATGTGGTAAAGAAGAAATAATGACTCAGCTATTCACTCAACAGATGATAAGTTTGGGTACTAATGAAGACGAGGGAAGATTTTTGGGGCGGCTTTGCTGCCAAAGACGTCATACTGCCTGCACATAATCACAGATAAACAAAGACAGAGTGAGAGGCTAAAACAGTGAGACAGTCAGAGATCACAAAAGGAAGAAAAATAAAGTATTTAAAACACATTAGTTCAAAATAATTTGCAATAAAACTGTTAAAAGTTAAACTAAACTATTTCTTTCAAATGGGGAAATTACAGATATTATATATTGATTACATACTTATATTATTACTATAAATAGTGAAAACTCTTGTGTGGTCTCTTTTTATGAAATAATTATGATTTCATGATTTTTGCATAAAAAGACAGCAGTATAGGGGATTGGGTAGCTCAGCGAGTAAAGACGCTGACTACCACCCCTGGAGTCGTGAGTTCAAGTCCAGGGTATGCTGAGTGACTCCAGCCAGGTCTCCTAAGCCAGTGTTTCCCAACTTTTTTCTGCCACAGCACACTTTTTACAATTAAACAAATCCCATGGCACACCTCTATCCCACTGTCCCACATAACCATCATTGATAGTTTTCCTTTTCAAGAACTTCCATATTTTCTGTCCACTTTAGTTGCATGTTTACTCATAATGTTTGAAATTCGGCTATGCAAAAAACGCAAGTCACGTAGGTACAGTGTATAATGAGATCACAGGTGGCAAGAGTGCTAACTGGGTAATGAATAAAGCAACAAATTTGCATCTTTTCTTATTTTTAGATTGTTCTTGCAAATTAATTCTAGCAATGCCACAGCAAATATTTTTTTTATTTATCTATTTATTTACATGGCTCCAGACTAACATTTGTGAGTGGTACCACCAGTGTTAAATTCTACAAATGGTTGCACCAGCACTTGAGTTGGTCACATCGGTCCAAATGAAAGAAAATTAGTTTTTCTTTTTATCAGGATCTTGGTGATTAAAATACAGTCATCTGAAGACAAACAAAGCCTTTTTCTACAATCAGAGGGCATTAGAAAAGATTTTACACAGAAGGAAAGTTCCATTGTATACATAGTTTTACCTGTGGCATTTGCAATAATATCATAGTAACCAAAAGTATAAGTAAAACCATGATTAGCAGTAACCATAAAACAAATTATGGCATTTTTCATAAGATAAACACATTCTGAAATTAAATTGTATTCTCTCACTACTATATTGATATAAGTTCATGGTAAATATATATTTTTTAATATCTGTGATGTGTGGATTGAAACCTTACAATTTCTGTCTGTTCATTGTGCAGATTTCTCCTTTATTCCTTTTCAGTGCTGTTTACAATGTTTGGGGCCGTTTAATACAATTTTAAACTGGTTTAATCATCGACACATTATGGGCTTTCATATAGTTATTTTTAAAACAAATAATCAATGCTGAATTCGCGATCCAGTCCATGCTTCTCGCAGCTCTGTTTATGATGATTTGTGAGGCTGAGCGCTGGATACCGGTCCACATATAAATGCACGTCTCTGCGCTGATCTGTCCATTGAGCAGCGCTGACTGAACCGGGTAAAGCTGTTTCCTTTCGCGTTTGGACCGTTTGCCGTTTGATATTTCTCATACGGAACAAAAAAACGACAGAGCACAATCAGAGAGTTAGCCAACTTTATAGTCACACCAATGCGACCTCTTGCAAAGTTTAATTGCACTGTTAGGAAAAATGGTTGAAAAATTAGTCTCAGTCCGGAGCCCTGATTTATTTTGTGGAATCTGATAATTTTCCAAGGCACACCTGACTGGCCAAATTGGCCTGGTTGCTGGGGAGGGTAGAGTCACATGGGGTAACCTCCTCGTGGTCGCTATAATGTGGTTCGCTCTCAGTGGTGCTCATGGCGAGTTGTGCATGGATGTATGTGACTGTAACATCGAGCGTATTTTGTAGTATTAAACACGTATTTTTGTAGTATTAAACCGATTTCATCAGGCTCCGAAAATTCTTTGAAAAGAACGCAAAGAATGGCCTTCTCAGCTGCCATAGTTGCAACGCTTGCGTAACACAACAGGGTGTTCAAGGCACCACTGTTTCCGTTTAAATAAACGTTTCGCTACGTTTTGTCAGGGCTGAATGTGCCCCTGATTTTACATGCCGTGTTCCATAGGGACGCCTTGTGTCCGAATCTTAACTATTAGAATTTTATGTCCGCTAGCTCCAATCCATGTTCATGATGCCTAAACATTAATTTAGCATTCACTTTTATCCAAAGCAACAGAACTCTTTTTAAATTACATTAACATGAATACACGGGTACAACTAAATCATACATTGTTATTAAAAATAAAAATAATATATAATAGACCAACTCCCAGTCAGCATATGGCCAAGTGATGTGGCTTGCGATCTCTCACGCGTCGTCCATTAAGAGGCAACAACACCATGATGTGCCAAGCAGCAATTTTCTAATACGTATGGCATGCATAGGTTACAGTTAGTGGTGGTTCGGGTCGGGACAATATTTAATGAAAACTGAGACAAATTTGCAGAGCAATTCCAACTCTTATTCTGGTTGATAGGATTAAGGCAGTACAGAAGACGGGCGGGTTGACCAATCAGATAAAAGGGGCGTTTCAGTGCCGCTTACATGTGCATATCAAATTTTCAAGCCATAAATTAATTTTTTTAACAATGAAAGAAAACAAAAATTAAGCCACTTTCCCCTTTCTCTTTATTAATTTTTAAATAGAAAATGAAATAGTCAACAGAAAATGAGTTTGTATCTGCTTATTCTATTCATCAGTGTTAAAACCAATAAAAGAAGAAAACCGCATTTTTCGTTTTTCATTTTTGGGTTTAAAACATAAAAAAGAATGGACGAAAAACAAGTAATTATTTGTTTTTTAAGATCGGTTTTGTAAACGAATGATGAAATAACAAAGTTTTTTGTTTTTCCGATTTTGAATTTCTAATTGAATATGAATATGAATTGAATATAATATTGAATTATAATACATGGATTATGCATATAAACCGAGTTTATAACTTGAATGTATGTTTTGCACATGTGGGCGGGCCTGACACCCCTATTTCCATTGATTGGTCAATACCCACCGTCATCTGTTCATCCTTAAACTCGTTCATAGAATATAACAGTTCACCAAGTTCAAGTTAGCCCATTGCTCTTGCGGACAGATTCTCATCATTCTAATGAAGAACTTTAATATTTTTTTGAAAACCTTCTGACTACTGCATGTTTATTGCAATCTCATCAAGCAATGGACACCTGGATACCACAATCATTGAATGCACGAACTCGCTATTGTCACCGCGGAATGGGCTGGCAGTGATTTTTTTTTTTTTAATCTCAAAAGGAAAATTATAGCACAATTATGAATTGGGATGCTGTGCACAGACCTAACTGTAACTAAATATACTTTGTTATCTGGTCATGATTGGCTGTGTCTCATTTGGAAGGCTGCGTCCTCCGGAGGTCGCATTTCTCGGCCGCATGCGTCATCGAGGCTGTCTCGTTTCAGAAAAGCGAGTAGGACACTTACAATGCGACCTTCTTTCACAGCAATTCGGAGGATGCATGAGGTGTATCCTTCTGGGCACTCACAACCCACAATTCTTTGCTTCAACGGATATATATATATATAACGCAAATTTGCCCGTAAATATGATGTTTAAACGCACATAATGTTAATTCACAAGATGAAGTGCCTCAGTAGATGGGTGCAGAGTATATAATATGTATAATTATATTAATATATAATTAAAATAAATTATTAGACTAAAAGTACACCTGTAAAATCAGTCTTTTTATTATCCCTTTTCTTTTCTCTTTACATCATTATAACTCTCCTAAAATGTACCTCATGCATTCACTTCCAGAGGGACTTTGTTCACTTCTCACTCGAAGCGCTCGCGCTTGTTAAAGAGTGGCGTGCTGTCATAGCAACCATGTTACGTTCCGTTTCCGTTTGTCCTATGAAGGCCGTCTCGTTTAAAGAGGCTTGTTTAAAGGAGGACACTCGGTATACTGCAGCATTCAAAGGACGCGTCCTGCCTAGCATGCAGCCTTCGAAACGAGACACAGACATTGTTGTTGTTATTATTAATAATGTTAATTAAAACAAGTCAATAATTGCAGGGGAAACATAAGGGAAAACATATATATTTATTGGATGCGAATAAGCCTCGAAGGATATCTGTGGCATCATTTTTATATCAACAGAACTTGAATTTGAAAAAGCCCCTGAATTCATGATCTTGAAAAAAGACTGGGTGTAATTTGATGTCATCAAATACAGGTGCATCTCAATAAATTAGAATGTCATGGAAAAGTTCATTTATTTCAGTAATTCAGCTCAAATTGTGAAACTCGTGTATTAAATAAATTCAGTGCACACAGACTGAAGTAATTTAAGTCTTTGGTTCTTTTAATTGTGACGATTTTGGCTCACATTTAACAAAAACCCACCAATTCACTATCTCAGAAAATTAGAATACATCATAAGACCAATAAAAAAAACATTTTTAGTGAATTGTTGGCCTTCCGGAAATTATGTTAATTTACTGTATATGTACTCAATACTTGGTAGGGGCTCCTTTTGCTTTAATTACTGCCTCAATTCGGCGTGGCATGGAGGTGATCAGTTTGTGGCACTGCCGAGGCGGTATGGAAGCCCAGGTTTCTTTGACAGTGGCCTTCAGCTCATCTGCATTTTTTGGTCTCTTGTTTCTCATTTTCCTCTTGACAATACCCCATAGATTCTCTATGGGGTTCAGGTCTGGTGAGTTTGCTGGCCAGTCAAGCACACCAACACCATGGTCATTTAACCAACTTTTGGTGCTTTTGGCAGTGTGGGCAGGTGCCAAATCCTGCTGGAAAATGAAATCAGCATCTTTAAAAAGCTGGTCAGCAGAAGGAAGCATGAAGTGCTCCAAAATTTCTTGGTAAACGGGTGCAGTGACTTTGGTTTTCAAAAAACACAATGGACCAACACCAGCAGATGACATTGCACCCCAAATCATCACAGACTGTGGAAACTTAACACTGGACTTCAAGCAACTTGGGCTATGAGCTTCTCCACCCTTCCTCCAGACTCTAGGACCTTGGTTTCCAAATGAAATACAAAACTTGCTCTCATCTGAAAAGAGGACTTTGGAACACTGGGCAACAGTCCAGTTCTTCTTCTCCTTAGCCCAGGTAAGACGCCTCTGACGTTGTCTGTGGTTCAGGAGTGGCTTAACAAGAGGAATACAACAACTGTAGCCAAACTCCTTGACACGTCTGTGTGTGGTGGCTCTTGATGCCTTGACCCCAGCCTCAGTCCATTCCTTGTGAAGTTCACCCAAATTCTTGAATCGATTTTGCTTGACAATCATAAGGCTGCGGTTCTCTCGGTTGGTTGTGTATCTTTTTCTTCCACACTTTTTCCTTCCACTCAACTTTCTGTTAACATGCTTGGATACAGCACTCTGTGAACAGCCAGCTTCTTTGGCAATGAATGTTTGTGGCTTACCCTCCTTGTGAAGGGTGTCAATGATTGTCTTCTGGACAACTGTCAGATCAGCAGTCTTCCACATGATTGTGTAGCCTAGTGAACCAAACTGAGAGACCATTTTGAAGGCTCAGGAAACCTTTGCAGGTGTTTTGAGTTGATTAGCTGATTGGCATGTCACCATATTCTAATTTTTTGAGATAGTGAATTGGTGGGTTTTTGTTAAATGTGAGCCAAAATCATCACAATTAGAAGAACCAAAGACTTAAACTACTTCAGTCTGTGTGCACTGAATTTATTTAATACACGAGTTTCACAATTTGAGTTGAATTACTGAAATAAATGAACTTTTCCACGACATTCTAATTTATTGAGATGCACCTGTATATTTGCTGTTAATTTTAAATATTTGAAAATATTTTGTGTGAATTCACCTAAAAAAATTCAGGTTGTGAACTTCAAGTTTTTATTATTCTATAAGTGGTGGATTTCAGGTCGTGAAATTCAGGTCTCAGTATTCAGGTTGTTGAATATGGATCGAAAAACTCATGTGGCAAAATTCGAGGATGACATCCGTGAATGCAAGGAAGAGCAAATGAGCGTCGATGTAATCTTTCTCTCTCTTGGACAATCGCAAAGTGATGGAAACAGCTCAAAAGTCATTTTAAATGAATCAGTGAATATATACAGTATATTATACATATATAGCAGTAAATATATATAGCCTACATTTTTAATAATGTGCAAAACGTCTTTTCTTTGCTCCTTGGCAATTCACATTAAACGAATCTGCTGAAAAGGCCATGAAAATGATTCACGTGCATGCATACATGCCCAGATAACACGATCCCCAGATGATCTATAACACCTGCCAATGTCAGTGGAACATCACTGTAAACATCTCTATTTCAGAAGTTTCAAATGTTTTGTGGTCTGATTAAAATACAAAACGTCTGTGATGATCACGTCTGTATAAATGTAAGAGATGCTTTTAACTCATGAAGAACACACAAAAAGTGAAAGCAACCGCGAGGCAGTGTTTATGACTAATGTTTACATTGTAGTCTGGCGGTGTGAATAAATTCTGTGCTTCATAATCTTATGTGTTGTTTATTGACCAACAGTAGTATATACACATAAAAAATATACTGTACATTGACATTATAATGCTTTTATTATAATAATTATAATGTGTTACAATCATGACATACCGGGGTCACGTGACGCCATGCAAGGAGCAGACGTGTGAGCGACGAGCTATGCGCACTTTGCTGAATTTTTGATTATTTTCATGTTATAATCTGGTGAAATTTGATACACCCAGTTACACATTTGCCCTTTGTTGCAAAACATGGCAAAGAAGTCAAAATCCTCAGGCTCTGGAGACATTAAAAGACACTTACGTGTTCAGGATGAAAGCCCCGACAGGCCTACAGACCGGGGACTCGATTTGGATGGCGCGGCGGGAGAGGTGATCCAGCGTCAGTTGTCCAACATGTCGGTGATGTTGACGAAGATTCTTGCTGACTTGGAGGATCTCGCTGTAATACGTCGATCGATTACGGCGATGGAAATAAAATTCTCCGAGTTAGGTACAAGAGTGACTGATGTTGAAAAATGAATTGATTTTTTGGAATCTTCGGAGAGGGAATTAATCCGCCCACGACCAAAGTTGATTTGGAAAATCTCCTTGAAAAGCTTGAAGATCTTGAAAATAGAAGATATGGTGAAATTCCTAGATGAGTTTTACCCGAGCCTGTTCGACATAACAGGCTACAAGCTGGAAATCGAGCGAGCTCACAGAGTCCCAGCTCACAGATTTGCTGAGGGAGAAAGGCCCCGACCAATTCTGGCCAGATTTTTGAGATCATCCGATAAAGATCTTGTGTTGCTCCAGGCGAGGGGCAAAGGGAAGCTTTCTTGGAAGAACCATAATATTTTCTTGTTCCCGGACTTTGCGAGTTCGACAAGAGAGAAACGCGATCGGTTCAAGGAATGTAAGAAACTCTTACATCAGAAAAAGATCTCGTTCGCTTTGATGTTTCCGGCCAAACTGAAAATAGAAACGAAGGTCGGTCGCAAAGTATTTACATGTCCAAATCTGGCAATGTCTTTTATTGAATCAATGACTGAGTAAACCATTGGATGTTCCTCATGTAAGTGGGTATGACTCACTGTACTTACTCTCGAGGAAGCTGGGCGACATTTTGGGTTTTTTGCGTTGGCTCCGCCGAGTATTATTTGTGAATAACACTTTTGCATTGATGAAAGAGTACTTTTGCATTGAAGTTCCCTGACAGATTGAGAGTGGACACTACAGATGACCGCAAAATATCTACAAGCTGCTCACACAAAGGATGTCTTTTGTAAAGTTGACGGATTGTGTAAGTCATGGTATATACTTTTATGCAGCCTCCAAGTGAATTGACTCGATCATCCGGGGAACCGGGATGCCGGTTTTGTTTCTTTTTGTATTGGTTCCGCCTAGAAGCTGGAGCTTGTTCTATTGAATAACACTCCTTTGGAACACCTGTGGATTAATCTGTTCATTCTTCGTGCTTTTGCCTCCTGCTGGCTGTAGTTTGTTTTGTTGAGTTTTTTTTACTAGACTTTGGAATGATTACATCATCCACTGAACTCATAACAAGCTGGCTCACTGAAGATTCGTTTGTCTGTCCGAGGATTCTGAATGGTTTTATATCAGCTGGAATTTATTTTGTGGAAGATCACACCTTTGAGACAGTTCTGTGAATGAATCTACACATTCTTTGTGTTCATTCTTCCTATTGACTGGGTTTATTTTACAAAGTATTTTCTGTTATGTAATTTGAGCAATCCGATGGCAAAGTTGTCGTGGGGGCTCGTGGGCGTTCATGGAACTTTTGAGTTTAGAGGGATTGTCGCTGGTTGACGCTTTCGTGCACAGGGTTAATGCACACGTTTTTCTTTTTTCTGTTTGTTTTGTTCAGGGGGATGTTTGGGGGTTGATTGTTTCACTAATGGGGAATGTGGTCTGTATAATTTTGTTTTTGACATGCAATTTATTTTTTCTACTATATCAAAATGTCAAATGTTAATATGAGTGTACTATCGCTCTCCACATGGAATGTAAATGGGTTGGGTCACCCCATAAAAAGAAGGATGGTTATTTCTTTTCTTAAACGTAAGAAATATGATATAGTGTTTCTTCAAGAAACACATTTTCCCCGCAGGAAGCTGAAAAATTTGGGAAGATATGTGGTGGACATGTTTTCTTTAGTGCTGGCTCAAGAAAGAGCAAGGGAGTCATTATATTGATTAATAAACATCTACAATTCAAATGTCTCAAACAGATTAAAGATAAATTAGGAAGAGTAATTATTGTGTTAGTTGAAATTCAAGGGCAAAGGTTGATTTTGGCTAATATTTACGCACCTAACGTTGATGATCAAGGCTTTTTTATAGATCTTGAAGGGATGCTGCAAACCACTGGCACCCCTCATGATATAATATTGGGAGGAGACTTTAATCTTTTGATGGAACCTTGATCATAGTGAAGCAAAAGTGTGCAAACCCCCTAGAGCAACATTGACGCTTCACAGGATGTGTAAAAATCTTGGTCTTACAGATATTTGGAGACTTTTGAACCCATCTGGTAGGGACTATACATTTTTTTCATCAGTCCATAAGATTTATTCTAGATAGATTTTTTTAATTTGTATATACAAATCCCTCATTTCATCTGTTGTGGATTGCTCAATTGGAAATATCTTAGTCTCAGATCATGCTCTGGTGAGTTTAAAGGTGTTGCCATATACAGAGAAAAAGAAATCATATAGTTGGCTCCTTAATGTGTCCCTTTTGCAAAATCCTGATTTCCAACAAATGTTAAAGACTGAAATCAGTGTTTATATGGAGACCAACTGGTCCTCAGTATCCTCTGGGAGGCACTTAAGGCGGTTCTTAGGGGTCGGATCATACAGTATGCCACATTCATTAAAAAATCCAAAGCACAAGAACTTGTGGAGTTGGAAGGGAATATTAAAAGTGCTGAGGCAGAGCTGAAGCGCCGTATGTCATCTGATGGCCTCAGAGAATTGACCCGATTGAAATATAGATATAATACTATTTTGTCACGGAAAGTGGAGTTTTGGTTATTCAGGGCAAGACAGTCATACTTTGAGTCAGATGACAAAGCAGGAAAACTTTTGGCTAGATATATAAAGCAGAGAGAGTCTTTTTCTATCATTCCCTCAGTGAAATCTGCTTGTGGTGAAATATTTACCTCGGCTATTGATATTAATAATGCCTTTAAAGAGCTCTATCTTGATCTCTATGGTTCCACGTCTTCATCCACTGATGAAGATATTAGGAACTTTGTGGAACCATTAGATCTCCCTAAACGGACGACTGTGCAAAAAAATTCTCTTGATTCTGAGATAACCTTGGAGGAGCTTGTTGAGGTAATTAAACCTCCGGGGCCTGATGGAGTTTTTCAAATCTTATGCTACAGAACTGGCTCCACTTTTGCTAGAAGTTTATACTGATTCATTAAAGAATGGAAAGCTTCCGCCAACCATGAAACAAGCCCGGATCAGTCTGATTCTTAAAAAGGACAAAGACCCAAGCGAGTGTGAAAGTTACCGCCCAATTTCCCTGATCCAGTTAGATGTAAAAATTTTGTCCAAAATTCTGGCTAATCGATTAAGTAAAGTTATGACATCACTTATACATATAGATCAGGTGGGGTTTATTTGAGGCCGTAGCTCTTCTGATAATATTAGGTGTCTCATCAATATCATGTGGTCAGTAGCGAATGATTAATCTCCGGTTGCTGCCATTTCTCTTGATGCCGAAAAGGCCTCTGATATGGTAGAATGGGATTATCTTTTTAAGATTTTGGAAAGGTATGGGTTCGGGAGTACATTTATTGGTTGGATTAAGTTACTTTATAGACACCCTGTAGCAGCGGTGCAAACAAATGGGTTAATTTCAGATTATTTTACTCTGGATAGGGGTACCCGGCAGGGTTGCCCTCTTTCCCCATTATTGTTCTGTCTTGCCCTGGAACCATTAGCAGCCGTGATAAGAAAAGATGATGATTTTCCAGGGGTGACGGCGGGAGGTGTGGCGCATAAGCTTCTGCTTTATGCAGATGATATTTTATTATTCGTCTCCGACCCTTCTAGATCTATGCCTTGCCTCCACAGAATTATTAATTCCTTTTCCAAATTCTCAGGATACAAAGTCAATTGGTCTAAATCCGAAGCTTTGGCTTTGACAGTGTACTGTCCAGTAACGGCCTTCCAGCTGGGTGCCTTCCAGTGGCCCAAACAGGGAATTAAGTATTTGGGAATTTTATTCCCAGCAAATTTGTCTGATTTAGTCAGAGTTAATTTTGATCCCTTAATAAAAAGGTTTTCGAATGATGTGGACAGATGGGCTTCATTGCACTTATCAATGATTGGGAAGGTTAAAATTATTAAAATGAATTGCATTTCAAAATTTAACTACCTGCTACAATCTCTCCCTGTAGATGTCCCCCTATCTTATTTCAAGCAATTTGATAGCATAGCGAAGTCCTTCATTTGGAATGGTAAACGTCCCAGGTTAAATTTCAGTAAGTTACATAGGCCGATTGACAAAGGTGGGTTAGGCCTACCCAAGATTTTATTTTATTATTATGCATTCAGTCTTAGACATTTGGTTCATTGGTTGCTTCCACCTGAGAGAGCTCCTCCCTGGTTTTGTATTGAAAAGGAAGTTCTTGCCCCTATCTCGCCACTGCAAAGCCTTTCGATTAAACTAGCTGGAGAGGTTAAGTCGCACCCCGTTATTTTGCATTTGCACTCGATATGGACAAAAGTGTCCAGAGTGTTTAATTCTGATATTTACTTAAACGTAGCCTCGAGCATATGGCTGAACCCTAAACTATGTATTAATAAGTCCCCTTTCTGTTGGTCAGATTGGATTGTGAGGGGGGTTAATACACTTGGTGACCTGTATGAGGGTGGAGTATTGAGATCTTTTGAAAATTTTATTCAACATTTTGGGATTCCCAAATCTCAATTTTATAAGTATTTATAGCTGCGCCACCTGCTCTGCTCTGTTTTTGGGAGTAGCATACACCCTCCTAGAGAGGCAGATACTCTGGAAGTGGTGATTGCTGCTTTTGGGAAGGGTCAAGAGGCATCAGTGTATTACTCCCTGTTAATTCAGAGTCTGGGGGACGGAGCTTTAAATTCTCTCAAAAGATTATGGGAGAAAGATTTAAACTTGGTATTGGAGGAGGGAGTGTGGGCAAGGATTCTAAAAAACATAAAGTTTGCATCTAGAGATGCAAGGGTTCGCCTTATGCAATGTAAGATTTTACATAGATTTTATTGGACCCCCTCTAGATTGTATAGGCTTGGTCTTAAGGACACACCCATCTGCTGGTGATGCCATACTGAAAATGGAGACACTATCCATGTTTTTTGGGGGTGCCTTAAGATCCAAGAATTTTGGCTGAAGGTGCAAAATTTTGTGTGTGATGTGTTGGGCACTCAGGTCTCGTTCTGCCCCAGACTCTGTATTTTGGGAGATAGGGAGGTCATGGATTTGGAGGATAAGTACATGAAGGACTAGGTTTTGACCAGTGTGATGATTGGTAGGCAGGTTATTTTAAGGAGTTGGAAGTCGGATGGAGCACCCTCGTTCCCGGAGTGGTGCGCGGAGATGGGGAGGGTGGCTGCCTTCGAGGAGGGGTCGAGCATTAGGATGGGGATTGGGGAATCTTACAATAAGAAATGGGGCAATTATTTAGCATTTTTGAGGGAATCTCGAGGTGGGGCAGTGGAGGTAGTAATTTAGAGTTTTTTTTATTTTATATTTATTTATTTATTTATTTTTTATTATACTTGATTATTGTATGTTATTTTATGTTGTTGTTTTAGTTTTCTGTGTGTGTGTCTATATTCTATTGACCACAGGGGTGTTCGTGGGGGGGTCAGGGTGGGTTGAGAGTTTGGTAGGGGTAGGGGATATAGTGGGGGTTTAATGTTTAAAGTTTTTGATTCATTATATAGATGTTGTTGTATTTTTTGTGTTAATTTATGAATCAATAAAAATGTTAATAACAACAATCATGACATACCATCTGTGTGTTATGAACTATATACATGAATGAAAAAAAAAACGTTTGCTGGCTTTTGTCGCATCCCGCGCAGCACACTGTCTGAAAGTAAATAGAATTTTGGTCACAAAGGCAGTGTGATCATACAGTGATGTCACATGTACAGGGGCGTAGCCAGAACTTTTTTTTTCAGGGGTAGCCAGGTAAGACCCAGTGATTTTATTGGGGTGGCCAAAAAAATTCTGTGACATGCTGTATCAAAAGCAAATTCTACAGACAAAAATTCGGTAAATTCTACAGAATTTATAGATCACATATGTACACAAGGAATTTAAAGCTATCAATTTATTTCCAATGCCATACAAAAGAAGGAAAACATTTATTGGCTGCATATCTAAAAAAACAAGGCTGGGTTGGTGTGCATGTTTGATGCATGTTTTTACTAGCTGTACCAATGTAGTCGCGAGTTCAGAACCCAACTTGATCTGCTTTTCCATGTTGCTGAATGTGCCATTATGTACTGATCCTACGTTGGCATCGTTGGCACGACTACATATAGTTTCTTTTTCCATGATACTGCAGTGAAATCAGAAACAAGTCATCAAGCGTCCCCACGTCAGTAAATAATGCAATAAAGTTGGCTTGACATTAGACGTTCTTGATTCACAAATAGTCGCGAATGTAGGGACCGTCTCTAAAGATACAGAAACATTGGAGCATACAAATCCAAAACATTTACAAACATTTCCAGTATACAACTTCAGGAACATTTGAAGCAAATGACCTACAGGCATACAACCAACTCCAAAGTGTGCATGTAGGTGTCAGCAATAATGCACACCTTTTAGATTTTTGATATAATAATAATAATAAAAACAAAACAATGTCCAGTTATATGTAAGCATTTCTATATTCATTAGTATTGTTATAGGCCTTGGTGTCAGGATCTGGATTTATTTTGTGGAAAAGCGGATCAAGTTGGGTTCTGAACTCGCGACTACATTGGTACAGTACAGCTAGTAAAAACATGCATCAAACATCCACACCAACCCATCCCAGCCTTGTTTTTTTTTTTTATAGATATGCAGCCAATAACCTACAAACAAGGAAGTCTTAAATAATGGCTAAACTAAAGACTGTGCTAACTAAATTCAGCTGACTTGATACATGTGTTAATGGATTATGATAATGGCCTACTCAGACAACACATTGTTTCCTAGAGCTGGCAGAAAATACTAAAAACAGACACAAGCAGCATCTATCAACCACAAATAATATAATATTGAGCAGCTGCCATCAGAGTTGCATTGGAGTGACGTCACATCCCCTCTTCGAATGATTGGCTAGAGGAGGAGCTCTCGATCAAGAACTAGTGGACCAATGGGGATGCAAAACACCCCCTGATTTACATGAAACTCTACTCACAAGTTTTGGAAAATCAAGCGAAGAACTTGAAAAATACAGCATAAGCATACAAAAAAATAAAATAAAATAAAAAAAAAAATTAAATATGAGCAAAATTGTCAGAGCACAAAAAACAGTAATATAACCAAGGAAAACATGATTTTGTTTGCAATTCTGATGACTTTGCTTCATTTTTTTTTTTTTGCAGCATATTATAAATGTGTTTATATATTTTTGATTCATGCTTGTTATTTTTTGATCTGTGCTTATTATTTTGATCTGCGCTTTTTATTTATTTTTACGCGTATCATTTTTTTTATCTGCGCTTATTTTTTTATTTATTCACGCATGTTATTTTGATTCATGCTTATTATTTTTGGATCCGTGACCGCAATACATTTGGTGGGATTTTGATCCCATACACTGCAACAGTCTTATATGACATCACACCTCTACACACAGAGGTTTGTGCCATGTGGGAGGTTTGCAGCTGTTCAGCCTGAATAGCGCAGACTGTTTGCATCATAGAGCGGCGAAAAAAAGTCACCTGTCTGTCAGTGTTGTAAAAATGCTTTGCACAACAGGGGTGGCCAGAGGAGTGGCCAAGCTTCAATCAGGGGTGGCACTGGCCACCCATGGCCGCCACGTACGCCTCTGCACATGTAACAGGTCAATATGCTCATGCATTACCGTGAATTATTTTATTTATTTATTTTTTTGGTATATACACGAATTGAGTGTATAGGAAATTAATATAATAATACCTGATTTATAATAGCTACAGGAAATAACAAATAGTACTTTATAGGCCTCTGTATTATTATTAATATGTAATATGTGTGTGTGTGTGTGTGTGTGTGTGTGTGTGTGTGTTAATAGCCTACTTAAAAGAAAATGTGAGGAAGAAAAAGATTGACATTTAAGGTTAAATGACTCGTGTAATGATCCCTTTTGATCTTTCACGCATGCATTACAAGCAAAACAAAAGAAACTATAATGGAATACTGCTGTCTAATTTTAGTAAGGGGTACAATGCAAATGCACATATTACAGAACACTTTACTCTAAAGGTGGAGCCCAGATTTGTATTATCATGAAGGTAACGTGGTCTGCCTGAAAATAAACATAATAAATAAGACACTTACAAATCATCAGTAGTGTACAAATCTACATAAAAGGTTAGACTATCCAGAATTTTGAAAAAAATATTAAAAAGCGAGATGGCATGCTAACTCAAGCAATCCAGACTGGTGTAAACAATTAGGAACAGAATGTGTGTTGTACATTCAAAGTTCACTATATTTTCATTCAACGCTAGTACAAATGTGCAAGAGAAAGTGAAATATAATTATAATAAATAACAGCCAAGACATGCAACACACTTACAAAATGGGTAAAGGCGGCTGTTGTTTCAGTCAGCCATAGGTCTGTATGATTGAACCTATTTACAGTAACAAAAAGAGGTAGATATCTACCCGATTCATATTACCTTGGATCTTTTTTTTTTTTTTAGATTTATTATTTAATACTTCTCAACTACAATGTATTTTTTTTTTTTTTTTTTAGACTTGCAGTTAAAATGATGTAGTTTGATTATTCGTTTCTACTGGTAAATGTAATTTGCCCATATGATTATGAAATTAGGTTCTTGATGAAACTTGCTGTTATGTGAAGGATCCAATTAACTGATTAAGTTGACCTTTTCTTCAAAACACATTAATGAAACATTATAAGTATCCCTAAAGTATACCTTTTTGTGTTTTCACAATGTTGTTGTCACAGTTGTTTAAAATGACTTTTGAGCTGTTTCCCATCGCTCTGCGATTGTCCAAGAGAGAGAAAGATTACATCGATGCTCATTTGCTCTTCCTTGCATTCCTGGATGGCATCCTCAAATTTTGCCACCTGAATTTTTCAACCCATATTTAACAACCTGAATATTGAGACCTGAATTTCACGACCTGAAATCCACCACTTGAATAATAAAAACTTGAATTTCACAACCTGATTTTTTTTTAGGTGAATTCACACAAATACTTTCAAATATTTAAAATTAACAGCAACAATTTTCGATAACGTCAAATTACACCCAGTCTTTTTTCAAAATCATGAATTCGGAGGCTTTTTCAAATTCAAGTTCTGTTGATATAAAAATGACACCATACTTACTGCCTATCTGAGGCCCACTCACCATTCCATTGAATTTATGAAATAAAATGCAACCAAACGCACCCTGTTCCTGATTTACTTTGGCTAACATGCAGTTGCATTTTGCATGGTTTATTTTAAAAAATAAATAAGATTTGAACCTGAAAATGGCCCCTCGCACTCGAAACATGAATCCCTGTAATTAATTTATTGATCATATGAGTCATTGTTCATCTGTTTTAAACTTTTTTTTGGATCAAAAAGGTAAATGTAGTACACCAAAAGTGTATTAAAAGTGTAGCCTAGTCCATCCAAACTGAATCACGTTGCTGGTACATCAAGCAAAAAATCCAAGGCACTCATGGGGTATAGGCCTTAATAAGGCTGGCTATAAAAATGAGACAATAATAATAAAAACCATAATCAAATTGTGGCTAGAAGAGCCTTACTTACGTACAACAATTATTTTACTTAATTCCCATTAAGTTTTAAACACATTCGCTGTCCATAAAATATAGCCTAATATTTAACTGTGTAATGGTTGATCATATAGTGAAGGTCAAATCTTGTCTTCATGCAGATCGTATAGTCCAGATGTTAAAGAGATACATACAACTAAATAATAGATAAGGGTTTTCCATCATTATATTCAATCAGTTCATGGTTAGTTGTATCCTAAAAAGAAACTCAGCTCAGTGTAGGCTAAGCGATGAACATGCGGTGATTTAGCGCTTGCAACGTCCCGTATGAAAAGGCTTTTATTCTGAAGAAAAGGAATGAGGAAGAGCAGATGACACTGCAGACTGACCAATCAGTAGAAATGGGCATGTCACGTCCATCCACTTGTGCAAATCAATTAATCAAGTCTTATATTTATTTTATGCACTTGAATGAAAAAACGATAAATCCAGCTGAATTCTTTTATTTCTTAGATGAAATTACAAAAACTGAAAAAATAAAGTGTTTTCTAAAAATGTTCCATTTCTTTCTAGATGAAAAACAAGTAAACGGTTGGTTTTATTGGTTATTTCACTTTGAAGAAAAAAAAAATTATAAGTTTTCCGAAGGTACACTGACAATCAGGCTCATTAGTTTTGGGTTGATTAGCAAGGTCTCTGTTCATAGAAACAGTAGGCTATATACTACCTACTGTATGTTAACATTTATGCAGGGTTATAACAACATAAGCAATTCTAATATCACCGAGGGGGTGCTGGATTGTCCACTGCAGGATTTCTATTAGTGCCCGTGCTGGGCAGAGAGTTGTAGAGGTATAAATAAATGTTCACGAGGAATAAGAATATTCTATGTGTAATTTAGATTAACATCATGTTTCTATGAGAACAATATGGCAAGTTTTTTCATTAATCATAAGCATTGAGTGCTGATTTGGATTAACTGATTGAGTCCTTTGCTGAGTCATTGCAATACAACCCCAATACACAGAGAAAGAGAGAGAGAGAGCAAGATCGGGGCTGGGGTGGAGTGAGGTCAATATAGAGACATGGGGACATGTCTCTTGGCTTTAAGAGAAATAAGAGAGAGAAAGAGCAGGAACGTATGGAATCTATCTATCTATCAATCTGTCCGTCCGTCCATCCGTCTATGCACTGATAAATGTTGTTGCAATAAAATTCACGAGAAAAAAAATAAATAAAAAAGGCAAGGAACACTACTCCACTATTGGTTTGGTGTGGTACGATTACAAACGTTCAAATGTTCCTGGCCCAGAATTCTCAAGACTGTTACTAACCACACTGAACCATGCTAGTGGAACGCCTGTAGTGATGTTGCAACTCATCATTGGTCACTTGTCCAGTCAGTCCATTCTAATACTGATTTTGCAGCACCACAGTCAAAAAAGAAACCATTGAGCCTGGATCGTTACAGAACAGCATGTTTCGGCAAAGAGAACCATTCAGCCTGATATTGGAAATGCCACTGTATGCGGTACCGTGCATATTACATTCAGGAGTTTGAGTTTGAAATTGGGTGTCTTAGACTTTGATCTGTCCTGTTTCAGATGGGTTTGGCTCAACTACACTTTGATTCAGAAACAGGCACAGATTTCATAATCCACATTTGGCAGGACAATAAAAAAAAAAAATTCATAATATATATATTTTTTTCTCTGTTTCACAGTTAGTGTTATTCCTGCTTTTTTGCTTTGTAGGACACTTTAGCACTTTTATACTCAAATTCAGAGAAAACGGAGAGTGCAAATTGCAGTAACTACAAAATCCACATTATGTAAAAACAACTTTGAAGGCATTTGTTTTCTCAGTTTCAGGCATAGTTACTGCATTTTATTATATTACAATAATTGAAAATGAAATTCCACCCCACTCCAGGTGACTTCTGAGACCTCCTGACCTACCCAACACACACCCAACCCTCTTTACAAGCATTCAAACAAGCATACATGCATCACACACATGAACACATGAACATTTACACTTGTTCATTTAGCAGACTTCTGCGAGATTTATGACTTACAAATGAGGAATGTCACAACATTAGTGATTAAGGATACATTCACATGAGAAGTGCTGCAATACAAAGTTACAAAATTGCACAGGGGGAAATAAAAACATGCTAGAACAGACATGCACACACACTCTATGAGTATCCCTTAAAACCAGGCATGGCTGAAGGTCATGTGAAGTGTTTAGACTTAGGTTATCTGCTGCCCTTCCAAAGGCTAAGTATATTATTAGCTGCTGCTGCTTAACTTGCTACGTTCACCAAGACTACAGAACATGATCACATTGCTTCCCCTGTACATGCACACACACGAGCATGAAGACTCCATGCAAGAGATTCTCAAGTTCACGCCTCACTTCCACTTCCACATTGTATGTGTACAATATGTATGTGTATCTTACAGTAAACAGCTCCAGCTAGTTTTCATTCTAGTTAGTTACAATCAGGCCCAGATGGAATCTGAAGGCTTTTTCTTTCTCATTTTCTGTGCTGATTTTGAGGGAAAATATGTGTAATTCTGCGGAAGGGAAAATGTAGCTTACAATACTGTACTCTTATTGGTAACTAAAAATCAAACCCAAATTAGCCAAAAAGATTTGATAAACAAACATTTCAACATGATCCCGATCCTCTTGGGAATCATCTTGATATCTGTTACTTGTACTGTTACATGTAGCTATCACACAGCTCAGCGACTACATTCCTTAAAGGTGCACTCAATAATTTTTTGTTTATGTTGTGCTGGCTGATATGGAAATTAACTTAGACTTATACTGACACCTAGTGTTGTGGAAGCAGCACCATCATACAAAAGTCATGATTCATTTATTCAAAAGTGTCCAATAACAGGGTTCTGTAATAAAGCGTGTAGTATTCATCTGGTGATCTGAACATGTCAGCGCCCATAAGGCGACATTCTAAAAATATTTTTCAAAAGTACTATTAATTTCATTTTCAATTTCATAAAATTTTCTATTTAATTTCTTAGATTTTAAAGTGTTCAACAACATTAGTCCTCTCAGGTTTTGTGTATGCAAGAAGACATGCTGTACATTTCTGTCCAGTCCTGGTTCTACGGGGGTGCTTACAAAACTTAGAGCATCCTCAATTGCAGACCAAGGCAAACTACTGCCCATGGGTCGATTTATCATGAACGTTTTTAATTAGATCTTTCATTTGTCTGGCTTTTGGACCTATCGCACATCCACAAGCTTTTAATATGCTCAGGGTTGCCAGATAATATATGCAACACACCAATCAGAGATTTATACTAGCAAAAAATGGAAATATTTCGCCTTATGTCATACTTAATTTATGCAATCTGGCAACCATGCGAGTGCACACGCTTTCTCTCAAGATCAAAAAACAAACAAACAACAACTCAGCGCTCAATAGTGCACAGAGGGGACATGCGAGTAAAACCAAATGAGCGAGGAATATATTTATTCTTTGTGTTGTTTGTAAAAGGCTGAAGCCTGTTTTATTCAGTAGTGTGCTGAATGGGGTGCCAAACACTGACAAGACTCACATCATGACCCATGAGCATGTAAAAAGGTTGATAATGTTCTAAGAATAAAACAAGTAAATGGGTCCACTTTGCGGCAAACATTAAAATAAGCTTTTAGAATCTCTTTCCCGAATATTTTATTTTACTTTTAAACCAGACTCCTGATATAGAGTGTTAAATTGAATACTAAATTACCACTGCATTGAAGTATGGTAAAATAATCAATTAATAATTTTATTCAGCCTTTATTCAGTTTTACTAACACATAATAGAAAGTATAGCAGCAAAACTTCAAGCAATTGCAGAATGGACCTTCAGTCTGTATACACTTCAGAAAATTGTGCATCATTCATTGAGTGCATGTGGGCTTAAAAGATAAAACTATGCAGAACTTTTTATCTTCTCTGTTCCATGTTCTACTTAACAGCTGATATGGCCCCAGTACCAAAATAATTGCACACCCCTGCTCAATTGAATATGTAAGACTAATACTGTAAATTGGCAAGCAGATTTTCTTGAATACCAGCAAACACACAAAAATCCTTGCATCAAAACTTATAAACGTGTATGATTTTGCAAATCAGTATGTCCTAATCTGCAGGCGCAGAATTTTGCTGTCATTTTCAGCGACAGATCATGGGAAAAAAATCCTGAAGCAATAAATGTTTTGTACATTAAAAAAAACAAACTTTTGTTTACGTTGTTTAAGTAGCATTTAAACATGATTGAATCTATTAAAAAAAATGTGTAATTATGATACACTTTATACAGAGCACCCCCACTAGTTTCAGAAGCATCCTCAGTGATTTTGATCTGGAACCGGGCCTGTTTCTCTCTCTCTTCACTTTCTTTGTGTTGTAACTCTCTTGTGCAGTAGCTGGAGCTGTAATGAGATTCTGTTCTTTCATCATATACAAAAATGGATGTTACACAACCTATTCCCCTTTCCATTAGCACACTATTCTGACACCACCTCACAGACCTATAAAGTTGTCAACTCTTACACACCCAACTGAAAGAACTAATATTACATGATTGCAAGGCAACACCCCTTTATTTCTATATGGAAAAGGTGGGTCAGTTCTTCCAGATGACACCTTAAGTCAAGACATTTGCTAAATAGCTAAATGATTACCATGAAATTGTTCGAAATCGCCTTTGGTTGCAATCATTTGGAAAGATGTTGCAGTATATTATGGTATACCATACCATATGCATAACCAGAAGAGAAACAAAATTGGTCACCATATGTGTGCAAGACAAATAGCTGTAGGAGTGTGATCTATGTGAGGGGACATGGGGTGTCACCACAGGGCAAGGGCACTGTGAAAGTCCCCTCCCTCTATATCTAGTCCTGGTCAATGATACTACCCTCCCCCAAGCAACCAAATCTTCAAATATTACACCCCTTGAATCTGTATGTTTGAACCATTAGTCTGGTGTCACACAAAATGTTGGAGTTGGAGTAATGAATTGAGCAATTAATTGACACAAGGAGCAAAAGAAAGCCAAAACCTTTGTCTACAGTATAGATACATACATACATACATACATATATGTGTGTGTGTGTGTGTGTGTGTGTGTGTGTGTGTGTGTGCGAGCGCATGTTTGACAGGTGCTAGTTGAGAATATGAGCTGAGACTAGCATGTTATTCACACTTGGTGGTATGTTGGAGACTGTAAGACTAATGTACTTCATTGAGTCTTCCTGTGAAACCTGAAGCCATAATGGAGAAAGGGAAAACTAAACAATGCTGATACATTTTGAGGAATAGGTAACCCAAAATGAAAATTCGGTCATCATTTACTCACCAAATGTTGTTACAAACCCATATGATTGTCTTTCTTCCATGAAACACAAAAGGAGATGTTTGGCAGAATGACAGCCTCAGTCACCGCTCATCTTGTTTTCCATACAATGAAAGAGAAAAGTGACAGAGGCCATGTCCACACTAATCCGTTAAAAAACGTAATTTTACATTTCTTGATGTAATTGTTTTTTCAAAGTAATGCAGTCATGGAGAGTATTTTCAAAAGTCTCAATTAAGTATTTGGTCTCAATATAAATGTGATGATTTCAGGAATTTTCATTAGCTACATAAATTTGCAACACTTTAAATAAGATTAAATATTAGATCAAATGACCTCCAAAATAACCTTTAGACAACACATACAATGATCTCATGGATCAGGTAGATTTAGCAGTGCATAGTGACAGACAAGTGTTTATGAAAATGCTGTGGTAGTTTTTGTTGCTATTTAGCATTTTGGGGGAAAAAATAAAACGTGCCTTTTACTCCAGGGGGGCTTTAGCCCCATTGTACCCTACTGCAGTGTTTAACAATACATAGATTTTTATAGCTCTAGAAGGTTAGTATATTATGTTTCTATAATTTAATACAAACAGTAGTAAACAGGAGTACAGGCATCAAAATGACATCCTGTAATGCCTGTAATATGGTCACTGTATTTTTATTTTTTTTTTTTACAGACTCCATTAAATAACAAAATGTGTCAAAAAATGGTCTTCCAAATCTATCTCAGGCAAGTGAGAAGTTGCAAGGGGACATGTTGAAACTGAACGGAGGGGGATTGCTAGACAGATACTGTATATGGGGGGAGGGGCATTCCCATAATATAGTGTGGGACTTTAGTGTTGGGAACGCTAATAGGGTATGCACAGGGCCTCCCTGAGTGAGAACATGGGTGTGTATAAATGTGTGCATGAGAGAAATTGGAGACACAA
Source organism: Myxocyprinus asiaticus (assembly GCF_019703515.2). Lineage (NCBI taxonomy): Eukaryota > Metazoa > Chordata > Actinopteri > Cypriniformes > Catostomidae > Myxocyprinus > Myxocyprinus asiaticus. Next base: position 33,528,008 of record NC_059347.1, read on the forward strand.
GAGTGTCCAAATACTACATACAGTACATAAAGTGGTCATTGTATTTTGTGATACTTATGGTTATCACACTGGACACCCACTGTGTGTGCATCTGTTGTGCGTCCATCAACTGATGACTGCTTAGTCACACTCAAGAGATTACTTTTTTACAGAGCAGGAGACTTATTGGAGTTCTCAGTAATGTTTTTTTTATTTTTTTATTTTTTTTACAGTAAGTATCAACTTTGTCTCAGATGTTTCTCCTAAAATTCCTTAGGCAAAATAAAACTAGAAACAAATGAAACAATTATTGACATTCAGTAATAGTACAGAGCTATCAAGTTAATGGAGATAGCACAGTTCACATAATTTGGTCTTGGAATAATTTAATGAGAGATGTAAGAGTTCATTTTGAAATACATTACTTTGGGATGCAAACATTGGTTTACTGGTAAATGTTAGCACAGTGTTGAGATCTCTTGTGAAACTTTAGAGTAGACACGTGATTTCCGGGGCCTTTTTCTCAGGAGAAACATCTGAGCAACAGGAGATTGAAGTAAAAGTCTCAATCAGTTTGTAGCTTTCTGGGATTAAAAACTGATATATTAACAAGGTCTCATGTGTGATTCTTCTTTTCTATGGGCAACCACAGTTTAGAGTACAAGTACAAAATGACTTTAGTACAACAACTAATATGCCAATTAATATTCCATTTACATTAAAATCTATATAATTATATTCATGTGATATACACATGTCAGAGATACTCCAATCTACCCAAAGGCAACAGGTTAGCAACTGAGAGTTCATCGAACTGACTTTCACAACAGCCAGGGTTGGGAGGTTTACTTTTGGAACGTATTCCACTACAGATTACAGAATACATGCTGTAAAATGTAATTTATAACGTATTCCGTTAGATTACTCAAGGTCAGTAACGTATTCTAAATACTTTGGATTACTTCTTCAGCACTGGTAGATTTTTTCACTTGTTTTGACTATAAAAATTGTGCCAGTACAGTAAGACAAAATACACATGTTAAAAATACATTCTCTGAAAAACCTAAATATCTCATGCAGTGTTGTTTTTAAAACAAGATCAATCTAATTGATCTTGTTTTAAGGATTTTTATATATTTTTACAGGAAAACAATACAAAAATTATCATCAAGAATACAATTTTTGCCCTAATATCAAAGGTCTTACTAGAAAAAGAAATTATGATCCAACATGAATTTTCTTGATAAAAAATATGATCGTGCCTGGTAACGTGCATGTAAAATGGCTAGAAATAGCATTTTATCTTAGCGTAAAGCTGACAATTTACACAAGGTTTATTTCTATTTCTTCTGCTCCAAACTTACTTCAGACTTCTCTGTCTGCTCGTATGAATGTAACACATCATAAGAAAGTGTTTCACCGCTGTTCAAATGCACTTTGGATCACATCATTTATATGTATAAATGTTTTCCATCTGAAAGGACTAAATATTAAATGAAACAAATGACAATAAAATGCAAAGTAATCTCTTCAATAATCAAAATACTTTTTGAATGTAACTGTATTCTAATTACCAATGATTTAATTTGTAACTGTAGTGGAATACAGTTACTTATATTTTGTATTTTAAATACGTAATCCCGTTACATGTATTCCGTTACTCCCCAACCCTGACAAAAGCTGTATCTTCTTCAAATTCTGTTCACAGTGTTTTAAAGTGGCAGCTGATGACCCTTTACACTCATCTGCATAAATTAGTCATCCAACATGACAGATAAATGAATCAAAACTGCTCAGATACTGTCACAAGCTTCACCTTCAAAACTGCTAAGTGAATTTGCACTAAGAATCATGTGATGGAGACTACAAGGTAATTTGTTCCTAGGCCATCTGCCTGAAGTGAGCACTACTGATACCCATGGTATGTTTGGCAAAAGTGCTGCTCAGCCTTTTTATCATGTGCAGACCCACCATGTCCCATGCCCCATCACCCACACACTTTTCCCACTGGAAAGCTATGTATGGGGCGGGAACTGTAAACGGATATGGGAGGGAAGGGGGGATGACCCACAGCTGCCATCTCATCTAAGATGTCTGGGATATAAATTGAAGCCTTTCGCAAACTAAACAGGGCATAAGAGACAGGGACCAGCCAATCAGAATTTAGCTATCTCTAAAATGGGCCATCCAATGGCTGCAGGGGTCAGTGGTATATAAACCCAAACTGGACTAATCTTGCTTGGGTGACCCCTATTTTGGCTTTGGTGAACAGGATCTGATCCCAAGGACTGTTACCACTTTTGTTGACTTGTGTGCAGGTAAAGATATCACTATTCTTGAACAAATGATATTCTTTGGAGGAGAGAATTCTCAGTAAAATGTAGCTGAAATAATTTGATGCAGTAACTGTTAGAGGATGTAAGATGCATCCTTGTGGAAACCCCCCCCCCATAAAAAAATAAAAATAAAATAACAAAACAAAATAAAAAATAGATCTGGTCAAGCTAAAGCAAAATGTAAGTTATTTATGAGGCTGCATGGATTTTGCAGATATATTAATCCTTTAAAAATCTTATTAGGCATAAGCTATTTGCTTAATGTATTTACAGTTATTATGCACACCAGCATTAGAGCAAGTTACAGTGAAGAAAAGATGAAAGGTTTATTGATATGACAAAAGTAGGAGAGTATTTGTGAAAGGCATTTAGATTTACTAAGGGTGAAAATATAAAAATGTGAGAAATTGAGTTTTTATTTAATTTAGCATGTTAAGGTTCACATTTTCTGGGTGAGGGACACAATGGTTTGGCTGATTTTAAGCATTTGTTTAAATGAGGGAGCACATAGGTGCTTTTGCTGGGCAGAATTACACCTTGTCTAAGGTCAAAAGTGTGACATGCAGCTGTTCTGAGAGCAAAATCAGATACAGCTATAAAAACCTAGGGACACGCTACTGTTTCTCCTACAGGAGCATTTGGGACAGGTTCCCTCTTGTGGCTATTTTTAAAATATGACCATGGGGTGGGCATGTGAGAAGTTTCTGGCAGTTATATTTCACAGGGCAACTAACACATAGCAAAGGCCAACATAAATCAATACTAATGTTATTTATGATGTACAAAGAACTTGATTTTATCCAAATGGACAATTAAATCACACAGCCAGGATTTGAAGAGTGTGTATGGCACATACCATTGATTTGATCTGAGACTTTGAGGAAACTGCTCAACCCAGTTATGTAATCTGAATACATTGTATTCCATCTTTTTGGCATCTGAGTTATGTGACTATATATCTGGTATGTGGCCAGTACGTTCAGAGTTTTTCGGGAGAGGTTCAAGATAATCTAAAAGCAAATGGGAGGGAGTGGACACCATAGTAAAAATAGATCAGTCAACATACAGACCTGATAGTCTCTCCCTTTCCTTGTCCAATCAGACATATCCTATTACAGATGAGGACCTCAAGTGGAAGTTGCTAGGACACCACACAGAATTGTTTTATGTTTGCAGCTGTGTTTCACATGTGTATCATTCATCACAATCAAATAAAGATTAAATTCGGCAGGGAAAGCTGTAATATCTGATGTTTTACTCAAGATATGGTTATGGACTGTATATATTTCATTGATCACAGTATGATGTAATTGGTTAACTAATTTGAAAACAAAAGGTGTCAGTGGGAATCCATTTAAAATCATCTGGGTATAGTACAGTTTTATTGTAAATGTAAATATTTAACTTAACATGTCTTAACATGCATGGTTGGAAAACATCTATCAGTCTTCTGTTAACTGACAAAGAGTTGAATTAGTCAAATTCATGTTAAAATACTTCAGAGACAATATCAGACAGGTGACGCCAGCATAACTGCAAATTCCTTGTCAATAACAATATTTAAATGAATATATAAATGATTCAACCATATGTCAATATTCTAAAGCTCTTTCTCGCTTCTTTTGTGTCCAAACCTCAGTGGTAGAATCGCAATCATGCCTTTCGGAAACACCCACAACAACTTTAAGCTGAACTACTCAGTTGATGATGAGTTTCCAGACCTTACCAAGCACAACAACCATATGGCCAAGGTACTGACTAAGGAGATGTACGCCAAGCTTAGGGACAAGCAGACACCCACTGGGTTCACTCTGGATGATATCATCCAGACTGGTGTTGACAATCCAGGTAAGCATTGATGTCTACTTCACAAATTACCACATCTTCACCTCGAACTATACTGCAGACGTTTAACGTGTTTGTGTACAGATTAAAACATGTTGACATAAGAAACCTAAATCTATTGATAATTAGCTGCCTTTTTTCACAATTTCATATTTTCTCTTTACTGAACTCTGTTATCCAATTTAAAGTGTTTTTCATGTCGTAAGATCAGCTAAATAAGCTTTTCTAAGAGATAAATCAGCACAGCATTTGTGAACTCACATTACACATCACAACATGTTTCCTTCCATACTTAATAAATGACTGAATTCTTGCCCTGCATTTTTCTCCAGGTCACCCCTTCATCATGACCGTCGGCTGTGTTGCTGGTGATGAGGAGTCCTATGATGTGTTCAAGGATCTCTTTGACCCAGTCATTTCTGACCGTCACGGTGGATACAAAGCAACTGACAAGCACAAGACTGACCTCAACTTTGAGAACCTGAAGGTACAAAACCTGTATCATATAAAAGTAAAGTTGTATAGATCAATAGTCTAACAAGGAAATATTGGTACAACCTCGTACTGTCTCCTTGACTTCAGTTGTTTTGCATGCTTCGTCTAGTAAATCCATCTGAAAATTCACCTCAAACCATATGGGTATACTAAACAAATTTGTCTGTAAACTTGTTTAACAATAGTTTTGAATATTTATTTTTAAGAATGTTGAATTTTAAAGAGAAAATTTCCATTTTTAGGGTGGTGATGACCTGGACCCCAACTATGTTCTGAGCAGCCGTGTGCGTACTGGCCGTAGCATCAAGGGATACGCTCTGCCCCCGCACAACAGCCGCGGAGAGCGCAGAGCTGTGGAGAAGCTGTCTGTTGAAGGTGTGTAGTAATTAAACATACATGTGTACACAAAATACAGACCTGTCAAGCACTGTATACCAAGTAGTACTAGACTGATATCCAATCAGTTGTATTTGCCCAGTTGAAATTACCCTAGGGATTATAACACATAAGGGTGGAAAATCACATAAAATATTAAGACAAAATGTTAGCATGACAATCCGAGAATAACAATGAAATCTGTATAGACTACTCAGAGTAAGAACATGATCTCTGCACTGAGCACTGTTGGCTTCTTTCTCCAGCTCTGAACAGCTTAGATGGAGAGTTCAAGGGTAAGTATTACCCCTTGAAGTCCATGACTGATGCTGAGCAGGAGCAGCTGATTGCTGACCACTTCCTCTTTGACAAACCCGTTTCCCCCCTGCTGTTGGCTGCTGGTATGGCCCGTGACTGGCCCGATGCCAGAGGCATTTGGTGAGTGAAATGATTGTGCATATACATAATGTATTAGTTTCAGAGGACACATATATAACCTATATTATAGGGAATAAGTGGTAGAGGATCGTTGGTATATGTTGGGTGATAAGGGTCCGTAGGGCAAAAGTTAGTAACCTCATTAGTTGAATGGTGGTTGAATGTGTCTAATTTGGGCCTGTTCAACTAATTACCTCACACAGGCACAATGAGAACAAGACCTTTTTGGTGTGGGTGAACGAGGAGGATCACCTGCGTGTCATTTCCATGCAGAAGGGTGGCAACATGAAGGAGGTGTTCAGGCGCTTCTGCGTTGGTCTTCAGAGGGTATGGAGAACACACACATACACACGAACACAAGCACATTGATATTACTATCATTATGAGAACTTTACTTTGACTTCTATTGTTTTTTAGATTGACCTAACAATATTTTCTATACTCTAACTTTGCTTTTGACATCTTTAGATTTTCAATAAATTATTACTTAGTATATTTATTAAGCCATTTAAATTGCGGGGACAGTTAGATGAAACATAAACATGCACATGTAAACCTCTATGCTCCCCCACTGAATGTGTATTTACTGTATATGTTCTGCATTAACAGATTGAGGAAATTTTCAAGAAGCACAATCATGGATTCATGTGGAACGAGCATCTTGGTTTCATTCTGACTTGCCCCTCTAACCTGGGCACAGGCCTGCGTGGTGGAGTCCATGTCAAGCTACCCAAGCTAAGCACACACCCCAAGTTTGAGGAGATCATGACCAGACTGCGCCTGCAAAAGCGTGGCACAGGTATCTAAACACCTAACATACACATATGCACACTCATGTCATATGGGATCAAACATAAATCACAGAAATATTTGATAGTATGATTACAAAGCTGGAGACACTATTATGTACTGTAGCTAAAGCATGACTTGAAGGGATAGTCACCCAAAAAAGAAAATTCTGCCATTTACTCGTCTTCATGTTGTTTCTTCTGAACACAAAAGGAGATGTTAGGCAGACTTCACTTTCATTTGATCTTTTTTTTATACACACAATAACAGTGCATGGTGACCAAGGATAACATTCTGCCTATTTCCCGGAAGACAGACAGACACTTCCACATTCCCAGTCTCACCAACTCATTCTGTTTCTGTCAGGTGGTGTGGACACCGCTTCCGTTGGTGGCGTGTTTGACATTTCCAATGCTGACCGTATTGGCTCATCTGAGGTTGAACAGGTGCAGTGTGTGGTTGATGGCGTCAAACTGATGGTTGAGATGGAGAAGAAGCTGGAGAAGGGCGAGGCCATCGACAGCATGATCCCAGCTCAGAAGTAAAGCGGGAGCCTTCCTTTATTTATTTTCTCGTCTTTGTCTTTTTTGTTTACAGTCCATCGTGCAATCTGACAGCAATGCGAGGAAACTGCTGCTCGAAAAGACAGTCTTGACTTTGCATCAGTCTTTCCTTTTTTCCCTTCTTCTTTATCTTTCATGTAATTTCGCCATTACTTTTTTCCACTTTGTTTCCTGTTCAGTTGGTAACATCTTGGGATCAGATTCCCGGCACAGGTGCGAGTACCTGTCGTCGAGGCTCACCTCAAATTTAACCGTGGTTGTAAAAAGTGAATCAAGTCAATCAAGTTGTATTTAAATAAAAAAAAAACATAAAAACATACTACTTCTAATATTTCATTACATTTGTGTGAGCACAGTCCATTATTATTCATTTCTTTAGTTATTTCTTTATAACTATTTACACATTTTTATGTAAAAGATGCCTTATTTAAAAGTGTGTAATTTCTGCACTATTAGCGGCGGCAAACAGAATAACAAAAAATATAAATCAGCTCTTTAGGACACTCCCCTGTCTTCCATATGGCAGATAAAAAGATAGTCCCAACCTAAACTCACACCAGTGGTTGAGTCAGTGTTGTTGTGTCGGGCTGGATGGACCACTCAAACAAATAGAATTGTTTTATAACACCACAGAAACAGTGTTTTCGAGAAAAGTTTTTGAGAAAATGAAAGCTACACTATGTAACTTTTGGGCCTCTGTCGGTTAAAAAATAAAACTGCATGCATCTTGCGGAAGAACATTGTTTTGGTAATGACACAAGTTGTGTTTCGGCTCTGCGCGGATGTATGTGGTTCGAGGCACCGATGTACACATGGATACAGGACATCTTATCAGAGCGAATGAACAAATAAATAACGAAAGACAGGAAAATATGGATATCCGAAACATGTAATCTGAACAGGTAAGTGCCATATCTTATACTGTTGATTTGACTTACTGGAAACATTAATGTTTTGAAATAAATTACGTTACAAAAGTTAGGTAACGTTCATTAACATTAGACATAACGATTGCTAGTCTGATAAGGTCAAACGTTGTAAAGTTTTTATAACTGCAGGATATTCTGGCCAAATAGACCACGGTAGTAACTAATTTATAGATTGTCATTGTTACCAACCAGTGTCAACATCATTTTATCCCCATAAATCTGCTAAATAAACCATTTAAACAACATACAAATACATTCAATAACTGAACACAAGCAAAGATGCCAACATCAGTTAAGTTTATTTCTCTCAAGATCTTTTGTTTCCATTTTAATATTTGGCCAGAGATGCAAAGACCTCTGGAAGAAAACAAAAATCCCTTTCTGCAAACAGCATCAAGAATTGAATCTCTCTGTCTCTCTTGCTCTCTCTCTCGTATACATAGTTTGTCCACCTGACTTCTTTCTAACATATTGCATATTAGCTAAATGCATCATGAGAAATCCAATGTCATAGCAGACAGTTTACGTTACAGACAGCACAACACTGAACTGGAGGGAGTTTACCATTCAGACAGAACACACTCAGCAACACACACTCAAAATTCTCACTTATCTCCTTAATACCCTTTTTAACGCCTTGGACATTAAAAAGCTCATTCATACCAACACACTTTCACTCCAGGTCAAGTATGGCTGCCAAAGCAAAGGTCTGCCCTAGTCCTCTCAAACAAACAATTCCTACCCGGAGAGAGAGAGAGAGAGAGAGAGAGAGAGAGAGAGAGAGAGAGAGAGAGAGAAAACAGATCAGTAGAGTAGGGCTATAATGTTCACACATTCATGCACACTCATACACATACCAGCAAACACACACACTCTCTCTCTCTCCCTCTTATTCTTTCAAGCTTTCTGTTATTCTGTTTATGCTCTCTCTCTCTTTCTCCATATCATGCAGGAATGCAGGTTAGTGTTTCAGTTCAGCACACATAGAAACATCTGGAGAGCTAGCAGAGGGTCTCTGCTCTAGCTATGAGTTAACCTGGAGTTCTAAGATACTGTATATACTATACTCACAATATTATCATCAGTATCATAATCTTTATGTAAAGCCAGTGTCTGACTGAAATAAACCATGTATTTTTTTCTCCCAAGATAATTATTCTAGAAAATAAATTAAGTACCTGTGCAAATATACACAAATCGAAGTGTTCACATTTAAGACATTGGTGCCCACCGGTGGCCAGAAATGGGTACTACCCACAGAGCCAAAGTATGCAGCTGATTCAAGTCAACATGTGTGCACAGAGGTCGTAATGGACATCTAACAGATACAGATCTCAGCAGTCCAAACCAGACAGAGCCAGACTGGTCCAGGACCTGCACTCTGTTCAGTTTGAAACAGGAAGTGTCTCCACAACAGGAGTCCAATCACAGAGCAGACAGAACAATGACACAAGGATTTTCAGTGATTTAGCAATTGGACGAGAAGGAACAAGGTGTCTTCCTGAACGTGCAGTGTAAAGGAAAAGAATAAAGTGAACAAGACAACAAAAAAAGTGGATTAGTGAGAGGATGGATGAAGAGATGGCAAAGGTGCAGAATGGAAGGGCTCACTGTGTGACTGAGGTCAAAGGTTAAAGGCGAAGCACCACCGTGAAACCTGTGGAGTCACTCAACTCTGAAACTTTGAAGAATAAATTAAGTGTGACTCTTGGTCAGCCTTTGATATACTTGCTGTAGATGAAACCATCCAAATTAAGAACCAACCTTATTGTCCGCACTGTAAACTAGACTCTCGAGCCAAATCAAAACACTCTCGTGAACAAAGAGAGAGATGCCATTATGAGCATGAAGAAAGTCAACAGGTAATCCTTCAGTATCTATGAAATACTTCACACATGACAGCATAATTGCTACCTCAGCCAATCAAAGGGTCTCTCACACACCAACCAACGTAAATCATGGAACTAGCAAGAACTATTCTGTAAACCTTAATGCATTGCTGTACTCTTCATGTTCTTCCACGTTAGCTTTCTGGTCATGGGCTGGCAGCACCAACAGGGTGTAAGCATGGCTTAAAACTATGACAGAAAACAACTTGTAGACATAACAGTAACATCTATTGCTATTGTACCGTCACCACCACTAATAATTAAATTTTTGATCCACAAATTGTGAATTTTATTGTTAGTTTTATGCTTTGCTAATTGACATCTAATGCATTTTAGGTCTTGTTATACAACAATTGACCAGAACTAGTTTCAAAAAGCAAGCAAAAGGCATTATTTAAAATGGTAAAAAAAAAAAGTAAACTCCTAAAAAAAATAATAATAATAATTCTGATCATAAAAGAAGCAGCATATACCTTCTATTCAAGTGCCAGACCTGCACATAATAATATATATATATGTATATATATATATATATATTAACGTGCTTGTAGCAGAGAGCTACAAAAGCCATAATTAGCCACAGAGAACACATGACCTGTCCGTAAATAATTTTCAGGTCAGATAGAATGCCATACAGAACATTCAATGTCCATTTTTAAATTGCAACTCTGTTTATTTGACATAGAATTGTAAGGAATTATTAGCCAAATTATTCAATGTAAGCTTGCAAACCTGCCACACACACAACACACACATTCTTTTCTAAACCCTGTTGGTGCACTTGCCTCTAAAAATCTATTCTGCAGTAAGAGCACTAAACTTTTTCCTGCAGTCCTGCATGAAAACATCCTGCATTTTAGATACAGTAAATGGTGCATTGAGGTAATATCTCATTGTTGGTTAAGCGATCAAAATGTGTTTGTTTGTTTTTTGTTTTGTTTTTATAAATAAATTTAATCATTTAAATCCCTGGAACACTGAATTGTCTGAATGCCTATTTGAATTTATAATTGCTGACATAAAGTTGGCAATTACTAAGCTGCAATAGTTAGCTAAATATTTATCTTTCTACTCTTTGTTTTACTACTGGAGGTTCATGGAAACATTTTTGTTATCCAGACCATGATTCTCTATTTAACATACTGATCCTTACTTGTTATTAAACGGTACAATTAAAATATAGAAATGTACATTACGATAGGTTTGACAATAGAATTAAATCCAATAGAAAAGGTGTGACTTGAAAAATTTTCACATATCTACAATGCAGGAAGTGTGTTCTAACAATGATCACTTAGATCCAAATCTGAATCACACGCTCTATAACCTCAACCCCACTCTGATTGGATAAAGGGAAAGGTAACTCCAACTGCAAAGAATCACAGAAGAGGAGTCATACAAAAAGGGATATCAACCAATCACAGATCCTGCTTGAGAAGGAGCAAGAAAAGTCATTTGGCATTAAATGTTTTTCTATATCTGGACAATAAATTAATCCGTAAGTAATACGTAAACTGGCATTATACATCAGAAAAACAAATTTTCTAAGGAACTAAATTCTGCTTGGACAATCTCAAGAACAATGTGTAGAGTGTTCCGTGATGAGTCTGTGATTGATTGGCTGACAGCCTCATCAAGTTTGTGTGGGCACTGTGATTTAGATTTGATTTAGATTTGTGTGGGCACTGTGAGCTATGATGGTGTTAGGATACGTTCGCCAACTTTATGTTTGTGCATATAGTTCACTGGCAGCTACAGTTCTACATTTGCGATGATTCAATGAGTTTATGACTCCGTAATAACAAATGTAAGACACATTAATCACAAAAACATAAAAAACATATGACCCGTTTAAAATGTCAAAACTTAAAAACATACAAAAGTGATAAAAAAAAAAGAATGACATAAATTATTGAAGAATTTCATGACTAGAATGAGAATAAAAATACTAAACTGGATTCAATCCAGATCCAGTGAATGAGGATGCTCAGAGTGTGTGTGTGTGTGCATTTGTGGGTGTGAGTATCTGTGTTAAGAAGGACTCCTTTTTATTTTGAGCATGAAGGGATATGCTTGTTTTTTTGTAGATTTCCCAATGTCAGGGATATGGGTGTTCCGTGCCTTTAATGTGATTGTGTTTGTGTATGCGTGTGTTTAAAGTTTTGGTGTTTGTTGAGTTGTGACTGGAGGAGGGAGCAGATGTTGCTTTAAGTCTATTACACATCGGTGGGTGGGTCAAAGTCAGTTCGCTATTATAACAGTATAGTGAGGGGGCATATTCGAGTCAAGTCTGCACTCCGTCCCCTCAGAGCTCCACCTCTTTAGAGATCAGCGATGCGATGTGCCTGAAGGCGAGTGGGGCCCCCCACAGGCGTGTGTAACGTACTCCATTTGCCTCTGCAGGACCCACACTCAGTTGGCACACCTCAGCTTGGAATCCGACCTTTGACCCTGCCGCCCCATGACTGCAACACAGCAGAAATGGGCCAGCATGCCGGACCTGGCAGCCACACCCCCTTGCTGCCTCACGCAAGGCCAGTACCACTTCTGCAGGGACCCGGTGGGGACGGGAGAGATGACCCCTTACATCCCACCCCCCTCCCCCGCCCCAGGGCTTGGACGCTTTCTGATCCCCAGATACATAGCCACTGGTAAAGAGAGAGAAAGAGTATGACAGAAATGCTGACAGATGATTGTCAGAAAAAGATCAAATGCAAGAGTTACCGGGGAAGGACATTCTTTTATCCACAGCAACTGTCAACAAAGTCCACTCATAAAGCATTAGCTTATCAAAAAAATTTAAATCCTGTTGTCATTTACTCATATAGTTTCAGAGCAGTAGGACTTTCTTTCTTCCATGGAACACAATTTTGAAGATGCTGCTCTTTTTTTCATACAATGAAAGTGAATGGTGGCTGAGGCTGTCAGTCCCTAAAAGTCTGCATTCTCCTTTTGTCATCCACAGAAGAAAGAAAGCCATACAGGTTTGGAACAATGTGATTTTCATTTTTAGGGAAATTATTCCTTTAAAAGTAACTAAGTGGACAATCCCTGATCATAACGTGCAGTATGATATGAGGACTCACCCTGTGACCGAAGATCTGCTGACTCCCTCAGATTCATTTGTGACCCTGCAAAGAAACACTCTTTTTGAGATAGTCTGCTTTACTCCAAAAGAGTCAGCTCCATGCAACAAAAATGAACTTCACCATAACAAACAAAACAGACGTACAAACATATCTGGATCTCTCAGTCCTGCCTGAAGATGTCCCAACAAATCTAATCTGCTAGCAGGTCACTAGCTGGCCTGATGTTGACTTGAGCTTTGTGTAATGAACTATACAGTATAGTACTATAAGTAAATACTTTTTGTCTGCATATGCATATGTTCTTGGATGCAGTGAAGGATCCATGCAAACCAACAAGAGACTCCATGCACCATCATCAAGACGTTCCTCACCCTTACATCCTGCTTACCAGCAGCTCAGAGACTCACACAGTTCTGCAACGGAGAGTGCATGCAAACAGGCATGCCATGTGCTGAGACATTCGAGCGTGCAGCAAGACAGGACAACAGACAGGCAAACAGAAACAGATAGGGTAACTTACTAACTGTTTTGGATCCCTGTGGAAGAGTACAACCCGACACTGATTTATTAGAGCCTTGGCGTTTAGAGGGGTCAAGATAGACCCTAGGAGAGTGAGACACACACAATGAAGAGAGAGAGAGAGAGAGAGAGAGAGAGAGAGAAAAAAAAAAGAGAGAGAGAGAGAGAGAGAGAGAGAGAGAGAGAGAGAAGAGATGAAGTAAGTCAAAGACAGAGGGAGAGTGGATTGAGTGACAGTAAGAGCAAATGCAAGACCAAATGGCAGAAAGAAGAGAAACACAGAAATAAGAACAAAAAAGGACAGATTAGGAACAAGAGGAAGCGTGGACCAGTTTTGAAGCAGTGATGGGTGTAAAACAAACTTTTAAGCTGAAAGATTTTCTCTGGGGGTTCATTGTATTTTTGGACAGACAGCGTTCCAACAGTAAAAGGAAGCTCTGTCAGATAAAAACTTTTTTAAAGATTCAGACTTTTTGATGCAGTGATGTCTGACATTCTAGATACAAGTCATATGAGGGTTTTTTGTAATATTTATTTTACTGTAATAATTTGAATTTGTGACACAGTATAAATAATTTTTGTTGCCATCACAAGCAATTCAAACAGTCAGAAGTTATTTAGTTTAAAATGAAATCAATTCTTAATAATCAATTCACATAGATGATATTTGTAAATAAACATTTTTATTTTAAATGGATAGTAAAAATAAAGTGGCAACGCAACATACATGAAAATGTGATGTCCATCGACTGAACGCGTCGCATCGCTTCTTCAGGTGTTTCCAGTTGACAGTTTCATTTATTATTATGTGAGCAAAATGGTTTTGAAGGATCTAATTTGGTGTAATGTGTTTTGTTTTGACTGAATTCTTGTTCAAGACCAGAAGATCAAAAACGATTTTAAAAGATTTCCTCTGTATTTTTCAATTGTTCACGTGTCCTGTATCCTGTTTGTTTGAGTGCATGTCTAAAAAAAGAGAGCATGAATCCCATTTTTTTGAGAGAGAGGTTGGAAATGTGATGTGAGAAAGTATTTGATATACAGTATCAGTTGAATTGTTGTCACATTTCTGCTAAAGAGGCGGGGGATCATTTCTAATTGGATCAGAGACAGCTTTCCCATTTAAAGGATACTTAACAAAGTTGTCTGTGATGTGGCATGTGTGTGCAGTGATTTGATGATGAGTGTGTGTGTTTGTCTCCTCTTACCGGCGTGTGAGTTTGGAGGTGATTTTGCTGAACAGGTTAGAGGTGGCCCGGCTGCGGGCGTTGGGCGGCAGGGCTCCAGCTTCATGGCTGAGAGTGGGTGACATGGGTGGAGGTCCATAGGTGGGCGGTACACGGTCACGGAGTTGACCCCCGTGGAAGGTGCTCCGGATGGTGGAACCACGTGTCAGCCGACAGCGCTCACCTGAGGAAGAGGAGGAGGAGGCTCCTGCTCCCACAATACTTAGAGTGGACGGAGAGGTCGGGGGGAGACGGTGAGACAGAGAGCTGGGAAGAGTCAGAAACACAAAAGTAAATGAGAGGTAGACAGTGACCTGGGATATATAACACAGTTTACGTCTGTGTTTGTATGTGTAAATGTGTGTCTTTGTAACCTGTTGTCTTTGCCGTTCTGCAGCAGCGAGTGTCGGTCAGTGCTAGAACGATCTGTACATACGTACGTGTTCCTGCGGGTCATAGTACTTCCTGGGATATTATTCTGCAACAAAGATGGCACATGACATTTCATTACCCCCCACAAAATATCTCATTAACATACATACAGTATGGACACAAAACACGCACATGCACTTAACAGGGTTCTCTCTCTTGTTGACCAATTAATTTCCTTTGCTTTTTCGTGACCTTTTCTGTCATTTGTGATTACAGGATAAGTGTTTTTAAAAATCATTTTAATTTTAGACCGATTTGATTTATTCAGACCGATTTGTGAAGTGGTCCGATCTATTAATTAAAAAAAGATATAACTCAAAAGTAATCACTGTGCCTTGAAAGCATGTTTTACTCTACACATTAGTAATATCTAGTCGATTAAATATTTTACAGCAGAGCAAAACTAGAAAAATTTATATTCACTTTATAGAAATTTAATGGACTTTTTCAGGCATGGAAAACATATGATTTCACATTTTCCCTTTCTGAAACTCTTCACCCTCTGTAACCCCACCCTCCTTTCTCTCTCTCACAGTGGTGGCAGTCATCTCCTTGCGTCGGTCAGGTATCTCCGCCTTGTTGGGGTTGTTGGCGGTGCTGACCATTGGACTAGATGGGGGGAGGGTCCGGCTGCCCATTACACTGCAGCTGGCCTTCCTCGGCGGCATACGGCTCTCACGCAGCTCACGATCTCCGCCACTGGTCGGGCTACGCTTAGGGTGCATCACAGGCATGCTGGGACCACCTGCACAACATACATGCATATATATTATAATTAACAACTTTAACTATTAAGTTTTTTGGTTGGAATTCATGCCTAATTAAGTTTTTCATACAGAAGTCACTGTGCCGTCGCTGGCGATGGTAGGTAGGGGTGCTGCGTTGAGTCTTGCTGTGTGATGATGAGGAAGATGATGAAGAGGTGGATTGTTTGTTGGTTCCGTTGGTAACTGGGTTTGGACGCACTCGTGGCAACGTCATACTGCCACTAACTCGAGACTCGGCACCATCCTATAACCATAACGATGAATAACAATGTCACATGGCCACTGCATTTAAATCATGTTTAATTGCTTATCTCCCAGTGAGAACTACACTACCTGCCAATGGAAAAAATCAATGAAAAATACACTAACCTCAGTCTTCAGGCCCAACAGTAGATATGTAGCTGTGACTTCATTATATTTCTGATTTAGTAAAGAGTCTTTAATCTCTTCTGTGGTAAAACCCATCCCAACCATAATCTCTGTAGAAAAATAGAGAGAAATCAGTGAGTTAGAGTGAAATATGTTTCTTTTTTCTAAGGAGAAATGTAACCGAACAGTGAAACGCATAACAGATGCATGAAAGTTCAGATTTTAGCCTGTTTCCTGCTGGTCTACATGCTCACCAATGCGTTTGGGGTCACTGTAGTCCTCCGTTGGCTCAATGTGAGGCTTTAGCTCATCACCCTCAAACCCTGCATTCATCCACTTGTCTTTCATCACTTGCTGTGGAGGGAATACAGCATACCGATTACACAGAAACTTCACAGCTCAGTCATTTAACTGCACAGGCTTTATAGCTCAAATTGTACATCAATAACAGTTTGCAGCAACTTTTAAGCTAAGGCTATTCAATGCATACATTTTTAAGCCCCTTGGCTTGCAGGTCTGTTCTGATAGGATCAGGACAACAGGGAAAAACAATTCTAAATGCAAATAATAGAATGCAACTAACCACATAATTGTGTATAGTTATCAGAGTAGCAAAATAAATACGATTATGAACTTTTAAAAGGGAGGAGAACATCATGACATCATGTTTTAGGCTGTACATCCAATGAAACTCTACGGTGTTTTGATTCAAATTCATCTGTCATTTGGTAGAAGGTAACCAAATTAGGCAGATGTCAACATGGGTAGGCTGCATAACATACCCTCATCCTCAAAAATTATGAACAAAACAAGAAAAAATGACCCAGACAACATTAAATATGGGTCCATTCGCAATGAGGATAAACAGTTTTGTGTAGTGAATTAATGGGTGCTGAGAGTATGGAATCATAAATTCAAGTAACAGTTAAAAACCAATGAACCAATTTATAAATTCAATATTTGATTTTAAGAACATTTTTGTTAACTTTTGTATGGCAAACGTCCTGGTTACTTTCGTAACCTCCATTCCCTGATGGAGGGAACGAGACGTTGTGTTGATGTAGTGACTCTAGGGGTCACTCTTGGGAGCCCCGAACACCTCTGCTTTCTGAAAAAAGGCCAATGGGAATTGGCGAGTGGAATTTGCATGCCACTCTCCCAGACATACGGGTATAAAAGGAGCTAGTATGCAACCACTCATTCAGGTTTTGTGCTGAGGAGCCGAGACAAGGTCCCGGCCATTTCAGCGGGTAGTTCAGCGTTGTGGGAAGAGGGACACAACATCTCGTTCCGTCCATCAGGGAACGGAGGTTACGAAAGTAACCAGGACGTTCCCTATCTGTCACTCACTCGACGTTGTGTTGCGTTACGTGGACTGGCGGTGCGAGATGGGCAGACCACTGTGTGCCTCGTTGCCAGCGCACCAGGCCATCACGTAACCTCCCCCAACGCTCTTATGAGCGCCGAAGGGTCCTTCGGGAACAAGTCGACTGCCCAACAAATAGAGACAGGCTAGCCCAGCCGTGGCCTCTTTTTCTCTTTTTTTCACCCCAAAAAGAGTGGAATTTGTTAACCGAATGGGGGCCATAAATGTCTACATCAGGGGGGTGTCACTCCCAAGGGGAAGACACCGCGGAGACCACACCCCGCCCAGAGAAGGGGGGGTTTTCGAGTGGAAATACGTCACATGGTCTTACCAAGTCTTGTTGGAAGTATGTCATGTGGAGCAGTCACATGGTAGGTCCTATCTGAGGCTCATGGAATATCAGATAATCTGAAAGTTGGCTTGAAAAGACTCCAGGCTGTTACAGACCGTATCTGTCAGTTTACTTTCATGTGTTGATGGATGGCTCGAGCCCCGTGGCCATGCTGAGTCCAGGGACATTGAAGCACTTACCTGGCTCCTGATACCCACCATAAGATTGGTCGAGGAGGGGGGAAGAGGAACATCGTTCCCGCAGTCCGTCGGAGTCAACCCGGTGTGAGTGTGTTTGTGCCACAGCTGGGTGTCTACCGGTGGAGCGCCAAACCTGCTGAAATGGGACGGTGGACGGCGGTCGTGACGACAGCCGTGCGCACCTGATATGTGACCCAGAGAACAAGGAAACCACTCTTTTGTTGAAGTTTGAAAATGAAACAAAAGATTCTCCTCCCGGCTCTCCACTGGGGGATGGAGTGGTCTGTCTACCAACTCCATAGAAGCAGATCTCCTCGTCCCTGGGTTGCCCGTCTCAGGGGCGCTTCGAAGACTTCCTAGGGTTCTTGGCGGCCGGCCATGAGACAGGAGGCGTCTGCTTCCTGCGGTGGGCTCCACGCCGGGGCCGGGCCGTGGGGGTGGGCTGAGGTGGAGCCGGTGCTGCTGCTACAGGAGGACGCCCTTGGCGACGGGCAGACGGGGTGCGGGGTCTTGAGCCATGCCAGGGCAGGATGTGTTGAATGGCCTCCGTCTGCTGCTTCACCACCGAGAACTGCTGGGCAAAGTCCTAGACGGTGTCGCCGAATAGGCCTACCTGGGAGATAGGGGTGTCAAGGAACCGTGCCTTGTCGGCCTCTCTCATCTCGACCAGATTGAGCCAAAGGTGGCGTTCCTGGACCACCAGGGTGGACATCGCCTTGACCTTCATCACCCAGAAAGCATGGTCGGTTGCCGAGTGCAGTTCCTGCATCAATCCCGGGTCAGAACTACCCTCGTGCAGCACTTTTAGCACCTTGGCTTGGTGAAACTGCAGGAGAGCCATGACGTGCAGGGCGGAGGCAGCTTGTCCAGCGGCACTGTAGGCCTTAGCTGTCAGGGACGACATAAACCTACAGGCCCTGGACGGGAGCTTCGGGCGCCCGTGCCAGGTGGCGGCGCTCTGCAGGCACAAGTGTACCGAGAGCGCCTTATCCACCTGGGGGGATCACCGAATACCCCTTGGCCGCCCCACCATCGAGGGTAGTGAGAGCAGGGGAGCTGAAAGATCAGGATCGGGCAGTAAAAGGTGCCCCCCATGATCTTGTCAGCTCTTCATGCACTTCTGGAAAGAAAGGGACCGGGGTGGGGTGCGGCCTTGAGTGGCGCTCTAGGCCCAGGAACCAATCATCGAGCCGTGAGGGTTCAGGGGAGAGCGGAGGGTTCCACTGTAGCCCGACGCTCGCAGATGCCCGGGAAAGCATGTCCGTCATCTCCGCGTCGGCCTGAGACTGGGCGACCACACACGAAGGAGGGAGCCCAGCCGAGGGGTCCGCATCAGAGTGGACGAGCCCGCTCTCCGATGCTGCGCTCGATAACTCATCATTTTCCCGGGCTCTGAATAAGAGGTCGAACTCGCTGTGAGACGAGCCGGCGGTCTCATCCGAGAGCCCGACCGGGGCAAGCGAACGTGCTGGGGAATGGGAGGTCCGTGGGGGTTTACCCGGCGGAGGTGCTCCCATTGAGGTCCTCAAATCACCCCCAGTGCTAATCGGCACGGCCTCATACCCTTAGGTAGAAGGACCGAGGCGGGGAGCCGCTGGGGTGGCTTGCTTTACGAATGCAATCCGTGACCGCAAGGTTGCCATGGTCATGTTCTCGCAATGAGGATAAGACCCATCCACGAACGATGTCTCCGCGTGGGCAGCGCTCAGACACGTAAGACAGCGATCGTGGCCGTCAGAAGCGGAGGGATAACGACCGCAATCAGGAATAACACACAAACGGAAAGGCATTTTTAAAAAGACGTTTCCGTGTGCCGCTCTTTTAGAAAGAAAATATACTCTTTTAGAATATACTCTTTTGCTCTGCCGAAGCGCCCAGGGGCGTTCTCTGCTCTCCACAGGGGCAGAGGGGGAGAAGCTGCTGAAATGCGCCATAAATCCAGCAGTGAGTGATTGCATACCAGCTCCTTTTATACCTGTATGTTCGGGGGGAAGTGGCATGCAAATTCCACTCGCCAATTGCCATTGGCCTTTTTTCAAAAAGCAGAGGTGTTCGGGGCTCCCAAAAATGACCCCTAGTGTCACTACATCGACACAACTTCGAGTGAGTGACAGATAGGGAACAATTTTGATACTGTTACACTCTGTCTACACCGGACGAGTCTGTTGACGAGACATGACGTGATGCGAAGGCTTGAGGCTGTCTACACCACAGATATCTATACATAGAAACCTCATTAGCAGCTGTTCCTATGGGCCACGATACGTTGGCGTGTTCGCCATATTGGAACGGTCAAGAGCCATCCATCAACACATGAAAGTAAACCGACAGATACGGTCTGTAACAGCCTGGAGTCTTTTCAAGCCAACTTTCAGATTATCTGATTTTCCATAAACATTGGGCAGTATTTTAAATGATATAAAATTCCTGACTTCACTTCTAAAATAATGTTTTTTTTTTCATAGCAAACTGAAAATAAAGTCCTCTTCAAATGAATGTATCATGGCAAACATACTGAAAATTAGCACACAGTCTGTCATTTTATTACATGATGAACTGTTTCTACACAAAAGCTGTTTATGCAGTGGTCTAAGGCTTCTTCTCCATTCACTTGAATTTAAACAGCTTTCCTTGTTGACCGCTCCAAGATGGCACTGCGGTCGACATATCCGAACCAGCCGACTGAGGCATCTATAGACCTTATTCAAGCGAGCGCCATCTTTGATTTTTAATGGGAATGACAACGAGGCTGTAAAGGATAGACTTACCATCTCTTTAATGGCACAAATGGTATAAAGCTGTAAAAAGCTCCTTGATCACATCTGATTTTCCAAAACTCATGTTGTCTGGAGTTCTTTGTATACTGAATGTTTTTAGAAAGATATTTTTTCAATGTTTTGTCTGCAGAACGTTCCAAAAACACTTTAAACTGCAGTAAAGCCCACTGAAGAGACTGCAAGCCTATCCCTCACAGCCTCATTGTCAGTCCCATTAAAAATCAAAGATGGTGCTAGCGTGAATAAGGTCTATGTATGTATATCTATGGTCTACACTGCAAACATCAAAAAGAACATTCTAAATAATGCGCAGAAAGTATGGACCAATTAGCTGTAAGCACGAGTAAACTTCAGCAACGGTTAATAACCTGTGTCCTACGTTATTTAACAGAAATTCACTGGTATAAACATTTACCTATATACACATATCATTGTAATGTTATTGTTGCTAAAACTGCATATACATCGAAACAAAAGAGTTTTTAAATTAGTAGACTAGAGACCAGAAACATCATGAGCTGGCTTAAATGCAACCGTCATTATTTTTTTTTAATAGGTAACAAATAAAATTCCAGGCAGAAAGATGCACACGTAGGATATCTGGTAAGTAAAATAATTTTATTTCAGACAGACAGGATGATAAAGTGTCTGGAGCAGCTCAGCAGTGCATCAGCAATAGCATGGGGCATTTGTTTACTGTCGGCGCTACACGATGCGAACGGACGCTTCGAGTGTAGACAGCATCATTGACTATAATGGGAGTTATCTGCTTTAATGTGATGCACTGCTCGCGTCTAGTGTTGACAGGGTGTTAGGTCACCAATCATTGCCAATATAAAATCTGAGTCCTGAAGTAAAACCAGTTGAGAACCACTGTTTTTAATCACAAACACTTTACAGAGAAATAATATAGAACAGATGCTTCATATAATGTAATCTGCTTCCATGTCCAAGGTTTGGAAAGTGTGAGTGTTAAGTGTGTGTCTGTGTATGTGTAAGTGGGCACCTCTAGAGTGCAACGTTTGCTGGGATTGAGCACAAGGAACCTGCGCAGAATCCCCTCACAGTCTGTGGACATATAGAAGGGCACACGATACTTCCCCCTCAACACTCGCTCACGCAGCTCCTGGAAAAAACACATGCCACCAGTGTGACTAAAGTTAAATCATTAAGACAGTAAGAATTTAGAAAGCAGAATTTAGAAAAAGTATTAAAAGTTAACACACATTACACTTTATGTAAATGTTAATACAGCATCTTAAACTTATAGAGTCAAGTTACAGTTAGTATAAAGCAACTGTCAAGCAACAGCAGGTGTCTGCGCAGTCAAGCTACAGTCTTCATCTGTATGTACACCACTAGTGATTCCTGGGTGTAGGCAAGGGAGGCAGTGTCTCCTCAAAAATTCGGGTGAGAAAAATAAATGACAATACATAAATAAAACAAATAAAATATTGTGAAATGTGAGCTCAGACAACGTGTGTAGCAGTCATATTTCTAAAGTCTAAAGCCTCCCTTCAGATCATTGAGTGCCTAAGCGTAGCATGAATGTGAGGGAGGTAACCGCCGAATATAGGAGACTGTCCTCACTGCGGACTGTAGCGCAAAGACGTAGTGGATTTAATCCTCTACGTAGTTGACTTCAATGACGTACTGGATGTTTTTAATGTGCATGCGCACAGCTACATATTATATTAGATTCTCTTTACAATATTATATTATTTAGTTATGTCAGTGTGGCATATAACCTATACGCAATTTTGTTTGACAGGTTATATTAGCTTAGTGGCTCCTAAAATTTAGTAGTTTAACTACTGCAGGTAGACATCTGTGTCTGTATAAGTTTAATGTTTAAATTCATCCATATAACAAATTTTATTTTCTCTCTGGAAACTTCAAAGTTTGGTGTTTATTTGAAATACTGGATATATGCATTGTTTTGTATTTTATCTCCACAAAGATCTTACTTTTTGGAGAAATGTCCTCTGGTCTAATGAAACAACAATTGAAATGTTTGGCCATAATGACCATCATTATGTTTGGAGGAAAAAGGGTGAGGCTTGCAAGCCGAAGAACACCATCCCAACCGTGAACCATAGGGGTGGCAGCATCATGTTGTGGGGGTGCTTTGCTGCAAGAGGGACTGGTGCACTTCACAAAATTGATAGCATCATGAGGAAGGAAAATTATGTGATATATTGAAGCAACATCTCAAGACATCAGCCAGGAAGTTAAAGCTCAGTCGCAAATGGGTCCCAAGCATACCTCCAAAGTTGTGGCAAAATGGCTTAAGGACAACAAAGTCAAGGTATTGGAGTGGCCATCACAAAGCCCTGACCTCAATCTGATAGAAAATTTGTGGGCAAAACTGAAGAAGTGTGTGCAAGCAAGGAGGCCTACAAACCTGACTCAGTTACACCAGTTCTGTCTGGAGGAATGGGCCAAAATTCCAGCAACTTATTGTGAGAAGCTTGTGGAAGGCTACCCAAAATGTTTTACCCAAGTTAAACAATTTAAACGCAATGCCATCAAATACTAACAAAGTGCATGTAAACTTCTGACAAACTGGGAATGTGATGAAAGAAATAAAAGCTGAAATAAATCATTCTCTCTATTATTCTGACATTTAACATTCTTAAAATAAAGAAGTGATCCTAATGGACCTAAGACTGGGAATGTTTTCTACGATTAAATGTCAGGAATTGTGAAAAACTTAGTTTAAATGTATTTGGCTAAGGTGTATGTAAACTTCTGACTTCAACTATATGAATTAGCTCCATCACTGTACTCCCCTCTCCACCGATAGTGTCTGGAGGGCGTTCTGGCACACAGTGGATGCCATTGCATCATCCAGGTGAATGCTGCACACTGGTGGTGATTGAGGTGAGTCCCCCAATACTATGCAAAGCACACTGAGTGTCTAGAAAAGTACTATATAAATGTAAGGAATTGTAATTATTATAATTAACATTAGTTATTAAGTACCAAACAATGTTAATGTCCATGAAAGGCATCAAAGAATTGTTGATGTCAGTTTATTGATTCAATATCACAACAAGAACTGCAATATAATACTGTATCGATTCTTCCCCCAACTCCAGGATACAGGGTGTTAAAGGGATAGTCCACCCAAAACGTACTGGTTACTTTCGTAACCTCCGTTCCCTGATGGAGGGAACGAGATGTTGTGTCAATGTAGTGACAGTAGGGGTCACTCTTGGGAGCCCAAAATACCTCTGCTTTTTGAAAAAAGGCCAATGGGAATTGGTGAGTGGAATTTGCATGCCACTCCCTCGGACATACGGGTATAAAAGGAGCTGGTATGTAACCACTCATTCAGGTTTTGTGCTGAGGAGCCGAGACGAGGTCCCGGACATTTCAGCGGGTAGTTCAGCATTGTGGCAAGAGGGACACAACGTCTCATTCCCTCCATCAGGGAACGGAGGTTACGAAAATAACTAGGACGTTCCCTATCTGTCACTCACTCGACGTTGTGTCGATGTAGTGACACTAGGGGTCCCTATACAAAATGCCATAAAATAGCTGAACTGTGTTATGTGGATTGGCAGTGCGAGACGGGCAGACCGCTGTGTGCCTCGTAGCCAGCGCACCAGGCCGTCACGTAACCTCCCCCGACGCTCTTATGAGCGTCAAACGGTCCTTTGGGAACAAGTCGACTGCCCAACAGTAGGGACAGGCTAGACCAGCCGTGGCCTCTTTTCCTCTTTTTTCTCCCCAAAAAGAGTGGAATTTGTTAACCAACTGGGGGCCATAAAAGTCTACGTTGGGGGGGGTGTCACTCCCAAGGGGAAGACACCACGGAGACCACACACCACCCAGAGAGGGAGGGGGTGGTATTTTGAGTGAAAATACGTCACATGGTCTTACTGAGTCTTGTCGGAAGTATGTCATGTGGAGAAGTCGCATGGTAGGTCCTACCCGAGGAGGGAAGATCTTCTACCAACATGGTGACCAGGGTCAGAGGGGTCTCTGTCCAAGGAAGACGCAGTTTACCGACAGGGAAACGATTTAGCGGAAGATATCACATGGGGTCACCTACGGGGAACCAGCACATGTGAAGCACCTACCCCAGTACAGGGCCTAATTAGCACACGTACTGGGTCGGCAGCGAATTTCTCCACAAACTCGTCTGCCACAGGGCTAAGGAGGAAAGTCATCCAGGGATCACAGCTTGTGAACACGACTGGAGGTCAAAAGCACATGTCTTCACCTCATGGGAGGGGAAAGGCGCTATGCGCAAGCGGTACACCTGGCCATCTGTCCCGGAACTTACCTGCTTGTACCTGACAATACACGGGACGAAACCGGCTCAACCCAGAGATTGTAGAACCTTGCAAATGTGTTGCCCAGCCCGCTGCTCTGCAGATGTCTGCCAAAGAGCCGCCACTGGTCAGGGCCTGGGGAAAGGAAAGCACCGATCCGACTGTGCATCTCTGGGGGTCTTCGCGTCAGGAAGAACACCACTTAGTGAACAGACGTCACTTCAAGGCATACTGGCACCTCGTAGAGGGAGCCCTAGCCTGAGTGATCTTGTCTACCACCGCCGGTGGTAGTCCACTTAGGGCTTCCGCGTCCCGTCCAAGGGCCAGACGTGGAGATTCCAGAGGTCTGGTCGTGAGTGCCAGATGGTGTCCCGTTCCTGAGAAAGAAGGTCCTTCCTCAAGGGAATTCGCCGGGGGGGGGCTGTCGCAAGGAGCGTGAGGTCTGAGAACCACATCTGGGTGGGCCAGTAGGGTGCTACTAGGACGACCTGCTCCTTGTCCTCCCTGACCTTTCACAGGGTCTTTGCAAGTAGGCTCACTGGGGGAAACGCATATTTGCATAATCCCAGGGGCCAGCTGTGTGCCAGCGCGTTTATACCGAGAGGTGCCTCAGTCAGGGCGTACCAAAGCGGGAAGTGGGAGTATTACCGGGAAGCAAACAGGTCTACCTGTGCTTGACTGAATTGACTCTAAATCAGCTGGACCACCTGGGGGTGGAGTCTCCACTCTCCCCTGAGTGTAACCTGTCGTGACAGCGCGTCTGCTGCGGTGTTGCGGTCGCCCGGGATGTGAGTGGCTCGTAGCGACTTGAGGTGCTGCTGACTCCAAAGGAGGAGACGGCGAGCGAGTTGTGACATACAACGGGAGTGTAGACTGCCTTGACGGTTGATGTATGCTACCGCTGCTGTGTTGTCCATCCGGACCAACACGTGCTTGCCCTGGATCAATGGCCGGAACCTCCGCTGGGCGAGCAGTACTGCCAACAACTCGAGGCAGTTGATGTGCCAACGCAGCAGCGGACCAGTCCAGGAGCCGGCGGCTGTGTGCCCATTGCATACGGTGCCCCATCCCATCTTGGAGGCGTCCGTTGTAACCACGACACGCCTGGAGACCTGCTCTAGGGGAACCCCTGCCCGTAGAAATGCAAGGTCGGTCCAAGGGCTGAAGAAGCGGTGACAGATCGGCGTGACAACCACCCGATGTGTCCCGCGGCGCCATGCCCATCCCGGGACTCGAGTCTGAAGCCAGTGCTGAAGCGGTCTCATATGCATCAACCCGAGCAGTGTGGCTACCGCTGAGGATGCCATATGTCCCAGGAGCCTCTGAAAAAGTTTCAGTGGAACCACTGTCTTCTGTCTGAACGCCTTCAGACAGTTCAGCACTGACTGTGCGTGCTCGTTCGTGAGGCACGCTGTCATCGAGACTGTGTCCAACTCCAAGCCGAGAAAAGATATGCTCTGAACCGGGGAGAGCTTGCTTTTTTCCCAGTTGACCCGAAGCCCCAGTCGGCTGGCACACAACACATCCCGAGAGTGAGCTAGGATTAGCCAGTCATCGAGATAATTGAAATACGTGAAAAAAAAGAATTTCACTGTATATGTGCAAATGTATAATCTGTGATAAATAAATAAAATTATAAATTATAATTATAAATTAATTGAGGATGTGGATGCCCACTTCCCTTAGCGGGGCAAGGGCTGCCTCTGTGACCTTCGTGAAGATGCGAGGGGACAAGGACAGGCGAAAGGCGAGGACCTTGTACTGGTATGCCCATCCCTCGAAATCAAACTGCAGGAAGGGTCTGTGTCAAGGTAAGACCGAGACGTGGAAGTACGCGTCCTTCAGGTCTACCGCCACGAACCAATCTTGATGCCAGAATCTTGCTAAAATGCGTTTTTGCATCAGCATCTTGAACAGGAGTCTGTGCAAGGCCTGGTTCAGTACTCGCAGGTCCAAGATTGGCCGCAACCCACTGCCTTTCTTCGGTACGATGAAGTAGGGGCTGTAAAACCCCTTCTTCATCTTGGCCGGAGGGACAGGCTCTATTGCACCCTTCCGTAGAAGGGTAGCGATCTCCACACGCAAGGTAGTGGCATTCTCACCCTTCACCGAGGTGAAGCGGACACCGCTGAATCTGGGCGGGCGCCTGGCGAACTGAATCGCATAGCCGAGTCAGACGGTCCGGGTCAGCCATCGCGACGGGTTGGAAAGCGCGAACCAGGCATCCAAACTCCTGGCAAGGGGGACCAAGGGGACAATCACGTTGGACATACCTGCGGGTGGGGCCTCGTGGTGGGGCGGAGCCTGAGGCGCCACGTCGAGGGGGCTCGAACTCCGTGGCTGTGCTGAGTCCAGAGACATCGAAGCACTTACCTGGCTCCTGACGCCCACCATAAGATTGGTCGAGGGGGGGAGGAGGAATATCGTCCCCGCAGTCCATCGGAACCAACCCAGTGTGGGCATGTTTGTGCCACAGCTGGACACGCAGGGGTGGGGGGTCTGCCGCTGGAGTGCCGAACCTGCCAAAATGGGACGGTGGATGGCGGTCGTGACGACGGCCATGCGCACCTGACATGTGACCCAGGGAACAAGAAAACCACTCTTTTGTTGAAGTTTTGGGTACCGCAGCCTCTTGGGCATGCGGCAAAAAATGAAACAAAAGATTATCCTCCTGGCCCTCCACTGGGGGATGGAGTGGTCTGTCTACCAGCTGCATAGAAGTGGGTCTCCTCGTCCCCGGGTCGCCCGTCTTAGGGGCGATTCGAAGCCTTCCTTGGCCTTGTGACGGGTGGGGTCTGCTTCCTGCGGTGGGCTCCACACCGGGGCCCGGCCGTGGGAGTGGGCTGTGGTGGAGCCGGTGCTGTTGCTGCAGGAGGACGCCCTTGGCGACAAGCAGACGGGGTGCGGGGTCTTGAGCCGCGCTGGGGCAGGATGTGTTGAATAGCCTCCGTCTGCTGCTTCACTGCCGAGAACTGCTGGGCAAAGTCCTCAATGGTGTCGCCGAACAGGCCAACCTGGGAAATTGGGGCGTCAAGGAACCGTGCCTTGTCCGCCTCTCTTATCTCGACCAGGTTGCTGCCTGGGAAAGCATGTCCGTCATCTCCGCGTCGGCCTGAGACTTGGCGACCATACCCGAAGGAGGAAGCCCAGCAGAAGCCTCCGCGTCAGACTGAATGAGCCTGCTCTCCGATGCTGCACTCGATAACTCATCATCTTCCCAGGCCCCGAATAAGAGGTCGAACTCGCCGAGAGACGAGCCGGCGGTCTCATCCGAGAGCCCGACCGGGGCAAGCGAGCGTGCTGAGGAATGGGAGGTCCGTGGAGGGTTACCCGGTGGAGGTGCTCCCACTGAAGTCCCCAAATCGCCCCCAGTGCTAACCGGCGAGGCCTCATATCCGTAGGTAGAAGGACCGAGGCGGGGAGCTGCTGGGGTGGCTTGCTTTCTTACGAAGGCAAGCCGCGACCGCAACGTTGCCATGGTCATGTTCTTGCAATGAGGACAAAACCCATCCACGAACGATGTCTCCGTGTGGGCAGAGCCCAGACATGTAAGACAGCGATCATGGCCGTCAGAAGCGGAGAGATAACGACCGCAACCAAGAATAACACACAAACGGAAAGGTATCTTTAAAAAGATGTTCCGTGTGTGCTACTCTTTTATGAAAATATACTCTTTTAGAATATACTTTTTGTTTTGCTCCGCCGAAGAGCCCAGGGGCATTCTCTGCACTCCATGGGTGCAGAGGGGGAGAAGCTGCTGAAATGCACCGTAAATCCAGCAGTTTGAGATGAACGTAAGGGAGAATTGAATTCAGTGCACTGAATGCAACTGCTCGGCTCTGAAGAGAAAATCTGAATGAGTGGTTGCATACCAGCTCCTTTTATACCCGTATGTCCAGGGGAGTGGCATGCAAATTCCACTCACCAATTCCCATTGGCCTTTTTTCAAAAAGCAGAGGTGTTTGGGGCTCCCAAGAGTGACCCCCTAGTGTCACTACATCGACATAACGTAGAGTGAGTGACAGATAGGGAAATGAAATTTCCTTCATCATTTACTCACCCTCATGCAGTCCCAGATGTGTATGACTTTCTTTTTTCTGCTGAACACAAAGATTTTTAGAAGAATATTTCAGCTCTGTATGTCCTCACAACTCAAGTGAATGGGTACCAAAGTTTTGAAGCTCCAAAATGCACATAAAGGCAGCATAAAAGTAATCCATATGACTCCAGTGATTAAATCCATGTCTTCAGAACCAATATGACAGATATGGGTGAGACACAGATCAATATTTAAGTCCTTTTTACTATAAATTCTCCTCCCTGCCCAGTAGCTGGCAATATGTATGAAGAATTGCCAAAATAAAAGAAGAATGTCATATGGATTACATTTATGCTGCCTTTATGTGCTTTTGGAGCTTCCAAATGCAGGTACCCATTCACTTGCACTGTATGGACCAACAGACCTTAAATATTCTTCAAAAATCTTTGTTCGTGTTCAGCAGAAAAAAGAAACTCATACACATCTGTAAAGGCATAAGGGTGAGTAAATGATGAGGGAATTTTCATTTTTGGGTTAACTATTACTTTAATGGGTTTTGAAAAGATAGTGGTGGGTTTAAGAATGAAGTAACTGTACCTTGAGGTTCTGTCCATCAAAAGGAAGAGACCCGCTGACCAGCGTGTAGAGGATGACCCCCAGACTCCAGATGTCCACCTCTGGCCCATCATACTTTTTGCCTTGAAAGAGCTCTGGGGCTGCATAAGGCGGGGAACCACAGAATGTGTCCAATTTATTCCCCAACGTAAACTCATTACTAAAGCCAAAGTCTGCTATCTTTATATTAGCATCTGCATCCAACAGCAAATTCTCTGCCTACAGAGGCAAAGAGTGAAGGAGAGAGAGACAGAGATTTATGTTGTATAGATCTGAACTGTGTGAGAAAAACAAAAAACAAAAAACAAAACAGGACAAAAAGTGATACAAACATAAACAATTCTGATCACATAATACTTTACACATTACTACATATTCTCCTCAGTGTAAAGATTCCAGCTTGTACCTTCAGATCTCTGTGAACTATATTCTTCTGATGACAGTAATGAACAGCTGACACAATCTGAAACAAAATTAAAAATAATACAAACCAGTAAGTACACAAAAAACTGTCAAATAGGAGCTAAAACTGTAAACTGGAGGTTTAATGTGGTGTAACAGTGCAGTATCCTGATTATTTAGTCCTACACTGTATGCAGTATAGTGTTGAGGTAAACATCTCACCTGTCTGAATTTGGCTCTAGCCTCAATCTCTTTCATTCTCCCATGAGACACCAGGTAATCAAACACCTCACCTAGAAATCAGCACATGAAAATATATCTTAAAGATCACAATATTATCAGAATCAGTATCAGTATGAGCTTTATTGCCAAGTATGCTTACACATACAAGGAATTTGTATGTACACAACAGCTTCCAGTACACAACAATACAAAAACAGCAACAAGACTTTTCAAAAATAATTAAAATTGAAAAAAAAAAATAGATAAATATTGAAAAGAAAAAGTATATATAGAAAACACAATAGACAATATATATATATATATATATATATATATATATATATATATATATATATATATATATATATATATATACATATATACACACACACACACACACACACACACACACATACACAAATACATACATATACACACACACACACACACACACACACACACATATATATATATATATATATATATATATATATATATATATATATATACACACATACACATACATACACACACATACATACATACACACACACAGACACACACACACATATATACACATATATACATACATATACATACATACATACATACACACACATACACATACATAGTGCAAATCTAAATACAAATTGGTTATGTACAGTGCAAGGGAATGTAATGGCAGAAGAGGTAGGATGTGTTGGATAATATAAAAAGACTAAGCTGTATATTGCACATTAATTATTGCTCAAAGGAGCAGTTTTAACTGTTCATGAGATGGATAGCCTGGGGGAAAAAACTGTTCCTGTGCCTGACAGTTCTGGTGCTCAGAGCTCTGAAGCGTCGGCCAGAAGGCAACAGTTCAAAAAGGTAGTGGGCAGGGTGAGTGGGGTCCAGAGTGATTTTTCTAGCCTTTTCCCTCACTCTGGAAGTGTATAGTTCTTGAAGGGGGGGGGCAGGGGGCAACCAATAATCCTCTCAGCAGTCCAAACTGTCCTTTGTAGTCTTCTGATGTCTGATTTCATAGCTGAACCAAACCAGACAGTTATTAAAGTGCAGAGGACAGACTCAATGACCGCTGAGTAGAACTGTATCAGCAGCACCTGTGGCAGGCTGAACTTCCTCAACTGATGAAGGAAGTGCAACCTCTGATGGGCCTTTTTCACAGTGGAGTCAATGTGGGTCTCCCACTTCAGGTCCTGTGAGATGGTAGTGCCCAGGAACCTGAATGACTCCACTACTGCCACAGTGCTGTTTAGAATGGTGAGGGGGGACAGTGCTGGGGGGTTCCTCCTAAAGTCCACAATCATTTCCACCGTTTTGAGAGTGTTCAGCTCAAGGTTGTTTTGACTGCACCAGACAGCCAGCTGTTTAACCTCCCTTCTGTATACAGACTCATCATCATCTCAGATGAGGCTGATGACAGTGGTGTCGTCTGCAAACTTCAGGTGCTTGACAGAGGGGTCCTTGGCAATGCAGTCATTGGTGTAGAGGGAGAAGAGTAGTGGGGAGAGCACACATCCCTGGGGGGCACCAGTGCTGATTGTACAGGTGCTGGAAGTGAATTTCCCCTATCTCACAAGCTGCTGCCTGTCTGTCAGAAAGCTGGTAATCCACTGACAGATAGACATGGGAACAGAGTGTTGGTGTAATTTAGTCTGGAGAATAGCTGGGATGATGGTGTTGAAAGCCGAACTGAAGTCCACAAAAAGGATCCCTGAATATGTCCCTGGTCTGTCCAGATGTTGCAGGATATGATGCAATCCCATGTTGACTGCATCATCCACAGACCTGTTTGCTCAATAAACAAATTGAAGGGGATCTAGAAAGGGTCCAGTGATGTCCTTCAGGTGGGCCAACACCAGCCTCTCAACTGACTTCATGACCACAGACATCAGGGTGACAGGTCTGTAGTCATTAAGTCATGTGATTTTTGGTTTCTTTGGGATGGGGATGATAGTGGAACGTTTGAAACAGCATGGGACTTCACACTGCTCCAGTGATCTATTGAAGATCTGTGTGAAGATGGGGGCCAGCTGGTTAGCACAGGATCTAAGACATGCAGGTGAAATGCCATCTGGGCCCTGTGCTTTCCTTATCCTTTGTTTTTGAAAAACTTGTTTTTCAGCTTCTCAGAGTATCTTCATTTAGCCACTCTGATTCCCTTATTCAGTGTGTTCCTGGCCTAATTGTACAAGACTTTATCCCCAACTCTGTAAGCATCCTCTTTGGCCTGATGAACCTGCCTGAGCTCTACTGTAAACCATGGTTTGTCATTGTTAAATGTTAAATAAGTCCTAGTAGGAATGCACATATCCTCACAGAAACTGATATATGATGTAACAGTATCTGTGAGCTCATCCAGGTCAGTGGCTGCAGCCTTAAAACACTCCAATCAGTGCAGTCGAAATAGGCTTGTAGTTCCAGCTCTGCTTTGTTGGTCCATCTCTTTACAGTCCTTAATACAGGCTAAGCAGATTTTAATTTCTGTCTATAGGTTGGAAGAAGATGAACCAGACAGTGATCAGATAGTCCCAAAGCTGCTCTAGGGACAGAGCGATATGCATCCTTTATTGTTGTGTAGCAGTGATTCAGTATATTTCTGTCTCTGGTTGGGCATGTAATGTGCTGTTTGTATTTGGGCAGTTCACGTGTGAGGTTTGCTTTGTTAAAATCCCCAAGAATAATAATAACTGAGTCCGGGTATTGTTGTTCTGTGTCTGTGATTTGATCAGCCAGCTGTTGCAGTGTGGCATTTAAACACACGTTTGGCACGATGTAAACATAAGAATAAATGAGGAAAACTCCCACGGCGAGTAGAAAGGCTTACAGTTAATAAAGAGCGCTTCCAAATTAGGACAGCACATCTTCTTTAATGTTGTTACATCTGTACACCAACTTTCATTGATGTAAAAGCATGTTCCACCACCTCTCGTTTTCCCCCTTAACTCTGCGATGCGATCTGCTCTGAACAGCTGAAAGCCCGGCAGATGTAACGTGCTGTCTGGAATGGCTTCACTCACACACAGGTTTCTGTGAAGCACAAGGCAGCAGAGGTTGAAAAGTCCTTGTTTGTGTGGGTGAGGAGATGTAGTTCGTCCATTTTGTTAGGGAGAGAGCGGAGATTCGCTAGATGAATGCTCGGCAGCGTTGTTCGAAAGCCCTGCCGACGGAGCTTGACCAGCACACCGGCTCGTCTCCCTCGCCTGCGTCTCATAGTGTGTTTAAACAACACAGCTGCACCTCCGACTAAAATGTCACACAAAATGTCTGAATATTTAAAATCCGGGAAAAGATTGACTGGTATATTCAGCAGTTCGTCTCTGGTAAAACTGACTGGAAAAAGATTACTAAACACAGGACAAACAAACAAAAACAACAAAACAATAGAAGCGTTCCACACCGAGGCGGCCATCCGTGGCGCCATCATGATGATAAGAATCAATATGTTAAGAATCATGCATTATGTTGCAGAAATCCTCAAAATATTGGTGTGGTTTCTACAGTTGAAGTCAGAAGTTTACATAAACTTAGGTTAAAGTAATTAAAACTATTTTTTTAACAACTCCACAGATTTAATATTAAATTAATAACTATAGCAAACTATAGTTTTGGCAAGTTGTTTAGGACATCTACTTTGTGCATGACGAGTGATTTTTCAAAAACAATTTACAGACAGATTGTTTCACTTTTAATTGACTTTATCACAATTCCAGTGGGTCAGAAGTTTACATACACTGTTAACTGTGCCTTTAAGCATATTGGAAAATTCCAGAAAATGATGTCAAGCCTTTAGAAAATTAGCTTCTGATAGGAGGTGTACTGAATTGGAGGTGTACCTGTGGATGTATTTTAAGGCCTATCTTCAAACTCTGTGTCTCTTTGCTTGACATCATGGGAAAATTAAAAAAAAAAATCAGCCAAGAAAAAAAAATGTGGACCTCCACAAGTCTGGTTCATCCTTGGGAGCAATTTCCAATCACTTGAAGGTACCACGTTCATCTGTACAAACAATAGTATGCAAATATAAACACCATGGGACCACGCAGCCATCACACCACTCAGGAAGGAGACATATTCTGTCTCCTAGAGATTAATTTAGTTTGGTGCAAAAAGTGCAAATCAATCCCAAAACAACAGCAAAGGACCTTGTGAAGATGCTGGAGGAAATAGGTAGACAAGTATCTATTTCCACAGTAAAACGAGTCCTATATCGACATAACCTGAAAGGCTGCTCAGCAAGGAAGAAGCCACTGCTCCAGAACTGTCATAAAAAAGCCAGACTACAGTTTGCATGTGCACATGGGGACAAAGATCTTACTTTTTGGAGAAATGTCCTCTGGTCTAATGAAACAAAAATTGAACTCTCTGGCCATAATGACCATCGTTATGTTTGGAGGAAAAAGGGTGAGTCTTGCAAGCCAAAGAACACCATCCCAGCCGTGGAGCATGGGGGTGGCAGCATCATGTTGTGGGGGTGCTTTGATGCAGGAGGGACTGGTGCATTTCACAAAATAGATGGCATCATGAGGAAGGAAAATTATGTGGATATATTGAAGCAACATCTCAAGACATCAGCCAGGATGTTAAAGCTCGGTTGCAAATGGGTCTTCCAAATGGACAATGACCACAAGCATACCTCCAAAGTTGTAGCAAAATGGCTTAAGGACAACAAAATCAAGGTACTGGAGTGGCCATCACAAAGCCCTGACCTCAATCTGATAGAAAATTTGGGGGAAGAACTGAAAAAGCATGTGCGAGCAAGGAGGCCTATAAACCTGACTCAGTTACACCAGTTCTGTCTGGAAGAATGGGCCAAAATTCCAGCAACTTATTGTGAGAAGCTTGTGGAAGGCTACCAAAAACGTTTGACCCAAGTTAAACAATTTAAAGGTAATGCTACCAAATACTAACAAAGTGTATGTAAACTTCTGACCCACTGGGAATGTGATGAAAGCTGAAATAATTCATTCTCCCTACTATTATTCTGATATGTCACACTCTTAAAATAAAGTAGTGATCCTAACTGACCAAAGACAGGGAATGTTTTCTAAGATTAAATGCAAGGAATTGTGAAAAACTGAGTTTAAATATATTTGGCTAAGGTGTCTGTAAACTTCTGACTTCAACTGTACATTATATACTGTATTCATCAAACATGGAGAGAAGCCACCTTACACAAATAATGATGGACACACAGGATATAAAAGTTACTTTCATGGTCAGAAAATATAGAGTTGACACAATGTAGTAAAAGAGCAAACTCCAGTATGGACATCACAGCTCACCTCCACTGGCATATTCCATCACAAGATAAAGCGTCTTCTCTGTTTCAATAACCTCGAAGAGTTTCACTGTAACATATAAACACATTAGTGTTTAAAACGCATCTATCTATCTGTCTGTCTATCTATCTATCTATCTATCTATCTATCTATTTATCTATCTATCTGTCTGTCTGTCTGTCTGTCTGTCTGTCTATCTATCTATCTATCGTATCCATCCATCCATCTATCTATCCATCCATCCATCCATCCTTTGTTGCATTTCAGTGCATCTTACCAATGTTGGGGTGATGGAGGGTCTTCATGATCCTCACCTCTCTGAACAGCTTAAAGAGATAACAGAAAGACAAAGAAAGAGAGAGAAACACACCTATGTGAGAAAAGACACACATGAAGAGGGACAAAATACAGTTTATAGATGAGAATATATGGATTTTGACATTCTTAACTGATCATCAACATGAAGCTTTCCTGTGGAACACTAATATCCAGATACAGAAACATTATACAGTATTCTTCTGTATTTTGTTCTCTATCTCCATCCACAGGGAGTACCTAATACATAATTCGTGTTGCTGTGGTAACACCAGTATGGAGTCCTGCACCTGTTCCAGAAGGATAATCTGCATCTGTCCCATAATACATCGAACAGAAGTGTGTATAGAGGTAAATAGCTTTAAAAAGGTCACAACTTCACATGTCACGGCTTCTAATTATCAAATTACACAAATACAGGTACATGTAAACACACATTCATAAACACACACAGAGATATATATTTAACAGAAAAAATCAACTCAGCCTGATAGTCATGGAGTTTTAATCTGAAATTCAGGAGGAGCTTGTGCATCTAATCCAGTGAATCATATCATTAGAATATATATAAAAAACTGTCCTGCATCTCTCCATCAACCATATATTTATAGTTTTAAATTATAAAAACTTCTTGTTTATAGAATTGTTGTATTAAAGTAATATCACGCAATTGTGCTGTTATAACATCTTGAGACCCAAGCATTTTTTTTTTGTGATAACATTTTTTTTATTGATTCATACAATAAACAAAGAAAAGCAAAACATATATACACAGAATCAACATTTAACCCCCACCACTACCCCTCCCCCTCACAATCCCCGACCCCACCCTGACCCCCAACAAACATTCCTGTGGTCACATGAGTATATACACACAAAAAAATAAACTAATTATATAAATATATATATATATATATATATAATCACATTGCCCCTCCCTGAGAACCCTCCAAGAATGCTAAATAGTTGTCCCATTTCCAAACAAACGCATCCAAGTTCCCCAGTCTTCTAGATGATGCTTACTCAAAAGCTGCCACCCTCCTCATCTCCGTGTACCACTCCTGAAATGGGGGTGCTCCAGGCGACCTCCATCCCTTTAAAACGACTTGTCTGGCGATCATAACACTGGTTAGAACCCAATTTTTTATGTGTTTATTCCCAATATTGATGACCGCCCCGTCTGAATTAAACACTCTGGACACTTTTGTCCATACAGAGTGCAAATGCGAGATAACGGGGTGTAACTCAACTTCTCCGATTAATTTGATAGAAAGGCTTTGCAATGGTGAAATAGGGGCAAGAACTTCCTGTTCAATAAAAAACCAGCGAGGGGCTCTGTCAGGTGGAAGCGACCATGAGCCAAATGTCTGAGACCGAATGCATAATAATAAAACAAAATCTTGGGTAGGCCTAGCCCACCTTTGTCAATCGGCCTATGCAACTTACTGAAATGTAATATGGGACATTTATCATTCCAAATGACAGACTTCGCTATGCTATCAAATTGCTTGAAATAAGAGAGGGGGACATCTATAGGGAGAGACTGTAGCAGGTAGTTGAATTTTGGAATACAATTCATTTTAATAACATTAACCTTGCCAATCATAGATAAATGTAATGAAGCCCACCTGCCCACATTGCTCGAAAACCTTTTTATTAAAGGGTCAAAATTAACTGTAACTAAATCACACAAATTTGCTGGGAATAAAATACCCAAATACTTAATGCCCTGTTTGGGCCACTGGAAGGCGCCTGGCTGAAAAGCTGTTACCGGGAGGTACGCTGTCAGAGCCAAAGCTTCGGATATAGACCAATTAACTCTGTATCCCGATAATTTAGGAAAGGTATTAATAATTCTGTGGCAAGGCACAGATCTAGTAGGGTCGGAGACGAATAATAAAATATCATCTGCATAAAGCAAAAGCTTATGTGCCACACCTCCTGCCACCACCCCTGGAAAATCATCCTAACTTTCTTATCTCGGCTGCTAATGGTTCCAGGGCAAGACAGAACAATAATAAGGAAAGAGGGCAACCCTGCCGGGTGCCCCTATCCAGAGTAAAATAATCTGAAATTAATCCATTCGTTTGTACTGCCACTACCTGGTGTCTATAAAGTAACTTAATCCAACCAATAAAAGTATTCCCGAACCCATACATTTCCAAAATCTTAAAAAGATAATCCCACTCTACCATATCAAACGCCTTTTCGGCGTCAAGTGAGATGGCAGCAACCAGAGTCTGATCATTCACCACTGACCACATGATATTGATGAAATGCCTAATGTTATCAGAAGAGCTACAGCCCCGAATAAACCCCACCTGATCTATATGTATAAGAGATGTCATAACTTAATCGGTTAGCCACATTTTTTTTACAATATTTTAACGTCTAGCTGGATCAGGGAAATTGGACGGTAACTCTTACACTCACTTGGATATTTGTACTTTTTAAGAATCAGACTGATCCAGGCTTGCGTCATGGTGGGCGGAAGCTTTGCATTCTTTAATGATTCCATATAAACTTATAGCAAAAGTGGAGCCAATTCTGTAGCATAAGATCTAAAAAACTCAGTGGCAAAGCCATCTGGCCCCGGAGCCTTGCCTTTAGGCAAGGCCTTAATTACCTCGCCAAGCTCCTCCAAGGTTATCTCAGAATCAAGAGAATTTTTTTGCTCAGCCGTCAGTTTAGGAAGTTCTAATTGTTCCACAGAGTTTCTAATATCCTCATCAGTAGATGAAGACATAGAACTATAGAGATCAAAATAGAATTCTTTAAAAGCATTATTAATATCAATGGCTGAGGTAAATATTCACCACCAGCAGATTTCACTGAGGGACTGGTAGAAAAAGACTCTCTCTGTTTTATATATCTAGCCAGAAGTTTTCCTGACTTGTCCCCCGACTCAAAGTATGATTGTCTTGCCCTGAATAGCCAAAACTCAAAATAGTATTATATCTGTATTTCAAATGGGTCAATTCTCTGAGGCCATCAGACGACATTCGACACTTCAGTTCTGCCTCAACATTTTTAATATTCCCTTCCAACTTCACTAGTTCTCATGCTTTGGTGAATGAGGCATACTGTATGATCCAGCCCCTAAGAACTGCCTTAAGTGCCTCCCAAGCCATGCCCTCAGACGATACTGAGGACCAGTTGGTCTCCATATAAACATTGATTTCAGCCTTTAACATTTGTTGGAATTCAGGATTTTGCAAAAGCGATACATTAAGGTGCCAACTATATGATTTCCTTTTCTCCATATGTGGCAACACCTCTAAACTCACCAGGGTGTGATCAGAGTCTAAAATGTTTCCAATTGAGCAATCAACAACAGATGAAATAAGGAACTTAGATATATAAAAAAATATATATATTCTAGAGTAAATCTTATGGACTGATATGAAATGTATAGTCCCTACCAGATGGGTTCAAAAGTCCCCAAATATCTGTAAGACCAAGATTTTTACACATCCTGTGAAGCGTCAGTGTTGCTCTAGGGGGCTTACACACTTTTGCTTCACTATGATCAAGGATTGAGTCCATCAAAAGATTAAAGTCTCCTTCCAATTTTATATAATGAGGGGTGCCAGCGGCATGCAATATCCCTTCAAGATCTATAAAAAATCTCTGATTATCAAGGTTAGGTGCGTAAATATTAGCCAAAATAAGACTTTGCCTCTGAATTTCTGCTAAAAATATAATGACTCTTCCTAATTTATCTTTAATCTGTTTGAGACATTTGAATTGTAGATGCTTACTTATCAGTGTAATGACTCCTCTGCTTTTACTTGAGCCAGCACTAAAGAAAACATGTACACCCCATATCTTCCCAAAATTTTCAGCTTCCTCCGGGGAAAGATGTGTTTCTTGAAGAAACACTATATTATATTTCTTATGCTTAAGAAGAGAAATAACCTTCCTTCTTTTTATGGGGTGCCCCAACCCATTCACATTCCACGTGGAGAGAGACGATCCACACATATTAACATTTGACATTTTGACATATTAGAAAAAATAGATTGCGTGTCAAAAACAAAATTATAAAAACCACATTCCAAAATTAGTGCAACAATCAAACCCCAAACTTCCCCCTGAACCAAACAAACAGAAAAAAGAAAAAAACCCACGCACAACAGCGCCAACTGGTGTCCATCCCCCCAAACTCAAACAGTCCATGTATGCCTACGAGAGCTTCTGCGACAACTTTGCAGTCGGATAGCTCAAATCCGGTGTTTCTATACAAGTTTTGTGAGACATAATTACACAACAAAAAATAATCTATAAAACAAACTCCAGCCAATAGGTGTGTCACGAGGAGGAGGGCAGGGCCTGGCCGTTAGTGCGCATGGCCGGCCCCCAATCAGGCTAATCAGCTGAGGAGAGGGATACAGCCGAGCCGGATGCGGCAGTTCAAGAGAGAGAGAGCCACACACAGCTGCCGTGTGTGTTTACGTTTATGTCTTTTTACGTTTTCATTAAACATTAATTTGACTGTTCAGCCAGTTCCTGCCTCCTCCATTGCCCACATTACCCTGTTACATTGGTGCCAAAACCCGGGAAGGAGGAGGGATGCGCTGTCGTGGAGTCTTCACCACTGCCATCTCCCGAAAGGAGCAGCCATGGCCGTCTGCAGGGGGATGGAGGAGAATGCGGAGGGGCGTTCCATCCACCAGGGGTTGGAGGACTCGCTGCTGTCCACCCAGGCAGGAGTGGCTGTCGTCCGCCAGAAGGAGGAGGTGTGGTTGAGGACCAGGCGACGGCATGTCTGGGAACCAGCTAGCAAATTTTTTTCTCTCTCTCCTCACTCTTTCTCTCACTCTATTTCCGCCTCGCTCTTTCCCTCTCCCCTGTTCCCTCCCCTTGTCTCCCTCCCAAGTCTCGAGAGGCGGGGAATGCCGGCACGGCCGGAAGGGCAACGCCTCCCCTCGGAAGGGGGGGCTGTACATCATGCCAGGGATTCCCCGGCCTGAGGCAAAGGAGGGAGGAGTGTGACGAGGAGGAGGGCGGGGCGGGGCGGGGCCGGGCGGGGCCGTGAGTGTGCATGGCCGGCCCCCAGTCAGGTTAATCAGCTGAGGAGAGGGATAAAGCCGAGCCGGATGCAGCAGTTCTGCCATGTGTGTTTATGTTTATGTCTTTTTAAGTTTTCATTAAACATTAATTTGACTGTTCAGCCGGTTCACGCATCCTCCATTGACCACATTACCCTGTTACAAGGCAGTATATACACAAAGAACGAGCAGATTCATCCACATAACTGTCCCGAAGGTGTGTTCCTCCACAAAACAAACTCCAGCTACTAGGCAGAACCATAAAAAAATAAAATAAAAAAAGGCACTCAGTTTCCTCAGACAGTCAAACGAATGTTCAGTGAGCCGGCCGATTTGGCTGCTACATGAGTGCAACAAATGACCTAATCACTCCAATGACCTGCAAAAAATACTCCATAAAACAAACTCTAGCCAATAGGAGATTCATCCACAGCACTGTCCCGAAGTAAACTTTTTATTTTACTCCACAAAATAAACTCCAGCCGCCAGGCGGAACCGGCACAAAAAGAAACAAAAAAGGCACTCAGTTTCCTTGGACAGTCAAGTGAATGTTCAGTGCGTGGTCCATTCAACGTGAGTACCACAAAATAATTTACTCCATTGACTATATGAAGAACATCGCTTGCTGGTGACATGTGAATGTTTTACAGCCATCCTTAGCATCTATTCTCAATTTGGTCAGGAAAATTAGTGCAAAAGCGAACTTCCATTGATGTAAGAGTTTCTTGCATTCCTTGAATCGATCATGTTTCTCTCTTGTCAAATTCGCAAAATCTGGGAACAAGAAAATGCTGTGGTTCTTCTAAGAAAGCCTTCCTTTATTCCTAGCCTCGCGTAACATGAGATCTTTATCGGATGATCTAAAAAATGTGGCCAGAATTGATCGGGGCCTGTCTACCTCAGCGGATCGCTGAGCCGGAACCCTGTGAGCTCGCTTGATTTCCAGCTTATGTCTTGTTATGTCGAGCAGACTCGGAAAGAGCCTGTCAAGGAATTTCACCATATCCTGACCTTCTTCAGCCTCAGGAATTCCAACAATTCAGACGTTATTCCGCTGGCTACGGTTCTCCAAGTCCTCCAACTTCTCCCAGACACACTCCAAATCCACCTTGGTCGCTAGCGGATTAACAGATAATTCCCTCTTCGATGACTCCAGATAATCAATCCAATTCTCGACATCCCCCAGTCTTGTAACCATCTCAGTGAATTTCGTCTCCATGGCAGTGATCGATCGACATATTACAGTAAGATCCTCCAAGTCAGCAACGACCTTCGTCAGCATTGCCGAGATGTTCAACATTTCTCGCCAAATTTCCCGCACTTCTCCGACCAAATCAGCTCCCTGGCTCGGGGCCTCCGCAGGGGAGTCAGCTTGAGCATGTAAGTGTCTTTTAATGTCTCCAGAGCCTGAGGATTTTGAATTCTTTGACATATTGTCCTCCTAGAACAGTTATGGAACAGAGTGTATAGAATCTCACCGGTTTATGCCATTAATAGTGTTAAAACTAGCAAAGTGCGCAAAGCTCCCCGTTCACACGTCCGAACCTCGCATGGTGACCCAAGCATTTTTTATTTTCCTTTTTTATTTATAACTAGTAGCCCCTAATAAACATGCAAAAAATCTGCAAATAGAGCAAAATAGTAAAAGAGCAAATAGTTTTCCTAAAAATGTATGTCCTCATATGGGGACAGCGGGACTAAGTTGTGAAATTTTAAATAATACAAAGCTAAAGTAAGTTAATCAAATTGTTTATTATGTTTCCAGCATTTTACCAATCAGAAATGAGCTAAATTAATTCTGATACAAGTAATTGCCAGCATCTTGCAATCACTGCCAACCATGTTAAAATACAATTTTGCATTATAAATTCTGAATCTATGTACTGATTACCATTGTTCCATGTCTGCCAACCATGTTGAGTGGTGCAAACATCATTTACAGCCTGAAATGGAACTATTGGTCAGATGTTAGGA
Organism: Myxocyprinus asiaticus; assembly: GCF_019703515.2. Lineage (NCBI taxonomy): Eukaryota > Metazoa > Chordata > Actinopteri > Cypriniformes > Catostomidae > Myxocyprinus > Myxocyprinus asiaticus. The sequence continues at coordinate 33,570,908 of NC_059347.1, forward strand.
GTGAATGATCTTGGCTGCATAGAAAAGCTATAGGATGCTCACTTGCTCCCAGTGCTTGTAGAGGAAGAAAAAAGTGCAGGTACTCTCCGTGTTAGTATTAAATTAGAATTTTTAATTTTTTTGGTAAATGACACTCAGAGACTGCTTATTTTTTATATTTCAACATATGTTTATTTAAAAATAAATAAATACATTTGTGGGTTACTATATGGCAGGGCTCTTTAACTACTTTCTTCATTGGTTAGATTATCCAGATGAAAACTCAATTGGGGCCAAACATTTTTCCGTATTTTTCTTACCTAACAATTTCATTATAGCTAACATGTTAACATGAATGTCACATCCCCGATCTGTTCACACAAGATCTCCTTACCCTGAGTATTAACCCATAACCGGACTACATTTCCCAGAACCCCCTTCTTCCCGCCATTGACTCTCACACCTGATTGCCATTCATTCATTAACTCCCTGTGAATGAATCCCCGCTCAAACTTCACTTCACTGCGAAGTCTTGCCAATTCACCCGTTGTCTTGCATTTCTGAGCGTTATATTTATCTACTGCCTGCCTGTGTTGATTATTGCCTGTCCCTTGGATTACCCCTTTGTTTACCATCTTTGATTTGTTTACTTTGTTTGGACTGCTTACCTGGTTTTGACCTCTGCCTGTTTCACTACGATTGCTATTAAACTCTGCACATGGATCTTCACTCTGTGTCTGCCTCTGACTCGTCACAATGAAAAACAAAACACTGTTAATAATGTGTGTTTGTTTACATTAAAATAGTCAGGGGTATTTAATTAATATTTTTTAAGGTCTGGCCATAAATTCCTTCTTAAGATCTGGCTAAAGAACAAAATTGACCTAACACCCTCAAATAACCAATAGGTTTTGACTTACTTTACTTTGAAAATAAAAACATACAATGTAGGGTTATTGTTTATGAAAACAGAGGAAGAACATTTAGATCTGCTGAAGTCTGTATATCTTTGACAATATTAACCTGCATAAGGAAACAATAGCAATCTATCGTAGAACTGTCTTTTTAGATAAAATAATGAAAAAATGCAATGTCGGTTCTTCCTTTTTCTCTATTATCCTCCCATTCAGGAGGTGAAAATTTGCCTTTCCTTGTCCAGAACATATGGTAAACTTGTGCAGGAGACAGATATTTGTGCAGTTAATCATTGGTAAGCAGAGAACAAACTGATTTGATGATGTTTGGAATTGAGAATTCAGACACAAATCTGATCATAGAACCAAACACATGCTTCACGTTATCACTTTTAACAAGCACGACTGACGCCGAGTTCACACATCCTCCGTGAGCGGGGCATGAGCGAGGTGTGAGCACCACATTTTCGTTTCGGTGACCATATTAACAGATTACACTGTTCACACTGCAAGCGTGGTGAAGCGTCCCAGATGTGGCAGTGAGCGGATAGTTTCGCCGTTGAGCTTATTTTTGCCGCGCAGCTCACGCTGAGCTCAGCAGCTCTGAGTGCAGTACAACACTAAAATAATCAGGAGATTATAGAAAAGACACAAAAGCAAATCAAAATGATTAAAAACGAACCTATAGCACACTACAATTTACATGTCTACATTCAAGTAAAATAAAATAAATTAATAAAGGAAAGAAATAATTAACTGCTGGACATTTTGCCATTCTGTGTATATAGGTGTACAGTATAGACACAACATTAACCAATCACAACCAAATGTGCTGATAAACATGAAGTGCACATGACTGCCCACTGTTGTCCTTGAAGCAGCAATAACCTCAGCTTATTATGACCTTATTAAAGAAAAAATGTGGCGTAGGACCCCAGAGATACTGTCAAGTCATTTTTATTTGTATAGCACCTTTCACAACACAAATAAATCAATCACTTTATTGTCACTCAACCATATACACAAGTGCAACAGTGGGTGAAAGTCTTGGGTGCAGTTCCGAGCAACATAGCAGTCATGACAGTGATGAGACATATACCAATTTACAATAAACATCAGATTTACACAACACAATTTACATATCTAATATACACATAATTACAACACAATATACAAATAATAATATACAATGTACAGTATACAATACACAATATAGAATACACACACACAATAGAGAATACACAGTATACAATAAAAATAGTATATATAAAATATACAGTTGGTTGTATTGTGCTGTATTGACATTCTGGCTGTCGGCTGATAATATTTAGGCTGTCGGTTGACAGCAGCTTTACAGAAAATCATGCATTAACAGAAAATGAAACTGTAATATCTATAATGTCTTAGAGTCAACATTGTGTAGTTTGATAAAATAAGTAATTAAATAATAATGGTATTTAGAAACCCAGTGAGCAAGCAGAAGGCGACTGTGTCAAGGAACACAAAACTCCATAAGATGATGGTTAATGGACAAAAATAACCTTGGAAGAAACCAGACTCACTGTGGGGGCCATTTCCCCTCTGGCTAACATCATGAATATAATGCCAATATTACTTAATTATGTATAGTGCAAGTCATGGTTTAAAATTATTAAACTAAGTAAATGTTAAGTGTCAGTGTTTAAACAAAGATTTTGTAAGAACTGTAAGATTAATGACTAAGTTCATCCTGGATTAACTGCAGAAGTTCACATGGATGCATTGTCCTTTGTTAGTTGGCTGATGAAGGTTTTTGTTGGCAATTAATTGACAGTCTATGTATTCCATTATAAGAGTGTAGTCATCATTAGACCAAGGTGATGCAGGCAGAGATCAGTGAGGTGCATCGGTAATTTCGGTGAGGTCTATCCTAAGTCCAAGGTTCAGGCTATGGCATATGATGTATCCCATGTCTTATGGTTGGAGTTGGTATCAGTTCATCCTCTGATGTCCATCGTATAGACTGAAGTGATGTTTGGCTGGCACCGGCTGCATATAGTCGTCATCACTCAGAGACACGTGGCAGTGGAGTCCAACACAAAGCAGGAATGGAGCTGGATCCAGCTGGTTTTGGTGACCTCAGGGTAGGAGTCCCGAGGTTGAGACAGGGATACAAATAGAATAATATTAGCATAGATGCCATTCAATTTATTGCAGAGTTATAGATCATGATCACTGTTTCTGGTTCTGGCAGACCAAACTAAAGCAGCCTAATTGTGAGTTGAAGGATAAATTAGGTGTATGCCTGGCTAAATAGATGAGTCTTTAGTCTAGACTTAAACTGAGTGAGTGTGTCTGCGTCCCGAACTGTGTTAGGGAGACTATTCCATTGTTTAGGAGCCAAATATGAAAAGGATCTACCTCCTTTTGTGGATTTTGATATTCTAGGAACTATTAACAGGCCAGAATTTTGCAATCATAATGAACGTGATGGCATATAGCATGGCAGAAGGTCACTTAAGAACTGTGGAGCTAGACCATTCAAAGCTTTGTACGTAGTTAACAGAATTTTAAAATTAATATGAAATTTAACCGGTAGCCAATGTAACGATGATAAAATTGGGCTAATATTATCATATTTCTTGGTTCTAGTCAGCACTCTGGCTGCTGCATTTTGAACCTATTGAAATTTATTTATTGATCTTGCTGGACATCCTCCCAGTAATGCATTACGATAATCTAGTGTTGAGGTCATGAACGCATGAATTCGTTTTTCACCATCAGCAACAGAGAGCATGTGTCGTAATTTAGCAATATTTCTTAGGTGGAAGAATGCTGTTCAACAAACACCGGTAGTATGATTTTCAAAGGACAGACTGGTATCAAATATAACGCCTAAGTTCTTCGCTGTTGAAGACGATGTAATAGTACATCCATCGAGAGTCAAATTATATTTTAGCAGCTTGTTTTTAGAGGTTTTTGGTCCAATAAACCACCTCTGTTTTGTCGGAATTGAGTAGAAGGAAATTTCTGGCCATCCAATCATTGATTTCATTGATACACTCTGCTAATTTGGAGAATTGTGAAATTTCGTCGGGTTTAGAAGAAATATAAACTTGGGTATCGTCAGCATAACAGTGGAAATTTATTCCACGATTCCATACTTTTGTTTGGTTTGACAATTCCTCATTTACATAGACAAAGTGGTAGTGGTCTGCTAAATAGGTCCTAAACCATGCTAATGCAAGTCCACAAATGCCAACATAATTCTCTAGCCTATTCAAGAGAATGTCGTGATCTATCGTGTCGAAGGCAGCACTAAGATCTAAAAGAAGTAGAAATGAAATGCAGCCGCGATCTGATTATAAAAGCAAGTCATTTGTAACTTTGATAAGTGCAGTTTCTGTACTGTGATGAGGCCTAAACCCTGACTGAAATTGTTCATATTACTATTTCTCTGTAAAAATGAACATAGTTGGGAGGACACTACCTTTTCTAGTATTTTCGACATAAACGTGAGATTTTAAATCAGTCTATAATTAGCTAGTTCTCCAGGATAAAGTTGTGGCTTCATAATAAGTGGTTTGATAACGGCCATTTTAAAGTTTCTTGTGACATGTCCTAAGGATAGCAAGGAGTTAATAATATTAAGAAGAGGTTGTGATATTAAATGGAATACCTCTTTTAAGAGCTTAGTTGGTATTGGATCTAACATACATGTTGTGGCTTTTGATGTTTCGATAAGTTTTGTTAGCTCTTCATGACCTATGACAGCGAAGGATTGAAGTTACACGTGAGGAAAATTATGAGACACTGTTTTCTGAGGTACTGTGACAGATGTTTGCATAATTCAAATTTTATTTCTGATTATTTCAATTTTATCAGTAAAGAAATTTATGAAGTCATTACTATTGTGCTGCGACAGAATATCTGGTTCAGTTGAGGCTTTATTCCTAACCAATTTAGCCACAATACTGAATAAACACCTATGATTGTTGTGGTTATTTTCTATGAATTTGCTAAAATATGCTGACCTGGCAGCATTTAGTGCCTGTCTGTAGCTATAGACACTATCCTTCCATGCACCACGAAATACCTCTGATTTTGTATTCTTCCACTTGCGCTCCATTATCCGAGCTGCTCTCTTGAGAGCATGAGTGTGATCATTGTACCATAGAGCAGGGCTTTTTTCTTTAATCGAAGGGGGGCGAGACTATCAGGAGTGCTAGAGAAGACTGTATTTATATTTTATGTTATTTCATCAAGTTCTTCTAGACTTTGGGACTTATTGAGTGTATGAGATAGATTTGGAAGATTATTAGTGAAGCTATCTTTAGTGGTCGAAAGAATAGTTCTACCTGAATTATAGCGTGGTGTAGATAGAGTAACATTAGTTGATCGCAGCATACAAAAATGAGGTAATGATCTATCTCATCGCTCTGCGGAAGAATTTCTATAGTATCAGCATCAACTCCATATGACAGAATTAAATCTAGCGTATGATTATGGCGATGAGTTGGTCCTGTCAGATTTTGTCTGACTCCAAGAGAGTTGAGAATAGGGCTATTTCAACATGATTCTCAGTGGGTACATCACTGAGTGGGGAGAAACGACTGGAAACCCTAACAGGAATGGGAGAGTGGTGTCACTTTGCTGAGCAAGTATGCCGCCGAGACGTCACCCAAACGCCCTGCTGTGGGGGCTCTACAGCCGGAACCAAAGTGTGTGTGGTGCTCGCTGTACTACCCACATCCGAAATAGTATCTACCGGCTTCTCTTTCTCACTGACCTCCACTAGCGTTCAGTTACGTGTCTCTAACTCATTGACCTCCTCTGTTAGCCTGACTAATTCCTTACATTTATCACATGTGAATCCCTCACTGCTGACGGAAGGAGCTATCATAAACATGTGACATGAAATGCAAGAAGAAATAACATGAGCGTATGCGACTTACCGCAATTTTTTGTTGTTTTTGTTGTTGGTGGTTCCTGAGCTGTGAGGGTTTGAGATCGATGTGAATCCCTTACACAATTGTTTGTTGTTATGGTTGTTCTTGATAAGCGGTGCTTTGAGATCGATGCAATAATCCGTGTAACACAGAGGATAAAAATGGCTGCGCGCTGTAAAATGCACGCAGTTTAATCGTGTTAAAAATAGAAAGCGGATGCACGCAGAAAATGCACGCAGTTGAATCACGGTAAGAGAATAATGCGGGGGCAAACCCGATGCGCGCTGAAAAATGTCAGATGTTAAGGATTAAAAGATGAAAACGGATAGATAAACGATGCTAAAAAAGCTAGCAGGCTACAAACACAGACTCGAGCTAGGCGCCAGCAGCAACAGGTAAAATACACACAGATGTAACAGTAGAAAAGCGGAAAAACCCGAAACACGTGGTAAAATGACAAAGGATAAAATGATTAACGTATGAGAATAAGAATAAGCAATGCTAAGCAGGCTACAAACACTTGAGTGTGCCGTCAGCAACAGGAACAGAAAGCGTACAGGAGGCGTATGGCAACTTGCGTAGTTTGTAACTTTATTTTCTGCACAGAGGTGCTGATGTTACTTGCGGAAAGACGCAGCCAATGTGAACATCCAACGCGACCGCCCCTCTCACGCGCCACTCACGGAGGATGTGTGAACCCGCGTGACCCTGAACAGATGAGACGTGCCCGTTAACACTTGAAGAATGGAGAATAAAAGCAAATGTTTATGTGTATTTTCTTTAAAGGTTCGGTTTTCATCATCGATTTATCTTTTATCAAAAGGTTCTTCAGCTTTTGTATGAACCCATTGATTCTCAGTGTGATAATGCACAGTGAATATAGGATTTCTAAAGGGCAAAAAGGCCTATAGACCTTATTCACGCTAGCGCCATCTTTGATTTTTTATGGGAATGACAACGTGGCTGAGGGATAGACTTACCATCTCAAACAACAGAATTTTCTTTTTCTTTTTTGGGGGAATATCCCCTTTAACTACATGGTAAATGCATAAGAACGTACACACATGCATCAAACCGCATGACACAGAACCAAACTCTAAGTTGTTCTCTGTGTGCAACACAAAGGGGTAGTATGATATGTACAGTCAAAAAATTTTGATTGCTAACTGAGCAAAACAATTACACATCTATAAAATCTAACCAAGAAAGAGGAAATGGGACAAACACTTGTTTAGTTAACAAATGGTCCACTGAACAGTGATTCTAACATTACTATAACAACAGAGTACCATATGACCGATCAAAAAGCCAAACGTGACTTATGTTCAAGAAGGGTGGTTTATGGGTTGTGTAAAGTTAACTGCGTGTATGTGTGTTACAGGGGGACATTCTGGGCCTGTGGAGAACCGCAGCTGTCAACCTCTCCTCTCCAACACACACACTAACCACACAAACAAATGAGGCATTTTGAAAACATGCTTGCCTACGACCAGAGAAAGAGATAATTTAATAAGTCAAAAGACTCTGGAATACAATTATATACATATACATACATAATGTAAATGCTCACAGTAGACATTTGGGGAAAAATACACAAAAGATTACTGATTAGTAAAGCAAACTGTCTCTCTCTTTTTTCTCTTAAGACAAATTTACTATAGTCTAAATTTGTTTATTTAATCATTCCAACATTTGAATTATTTTATATTAATGTATTGTACTTTCAGGCAGAGCATCCACAGAGAAACACCAATGCTTCACAATTAAAGAGAAATAGCATCTGAAAATCCTCACCTAACTGAAATGTAACATTTTCTACATGTTTTAGACCTGTCTCTCTCTCAAGCCTTTATTTGGTTAAAATCTAGATCTGTCTGTCTCTCTAGCCTTTATTTAGTTAAAATCCATTTCTGTTCAGTATCTCTGATGTCTGCTACTAAATGAGTAAGTTAATTTAATTCAGCACACAAAGGGAGCTGTTTTTAGGCCCGAGCTCTTGAATTTTAAGAGCTGAATACTGCAGTGAGAGCTGGGATTTAATTTAACATCCATCTAGATTCTGATTTCAAAACTATTGTTCAAAGCCAGAAGCATGAACCTTATCAATAATCATAACTTGATGTACTGTATGTTCGAACTCAGTGGAAGGTACAGGAAAAGAATCATATAGTGGCATTGGAGAGGTGGGCTTCAGTGGGAGAATTGAAGGCCGGAGATTATCTATTGCGAGACAGATGAGTCACTGGAGCACAGCCGAGAGCGCAGACTCAACAGTTACTCTAAACACTAACACAGCACAGACATTACTGCATTGCTTTTATACTAGTATTATTATAAGGTCCTCTAGTACTAAGGAACCCACACACTCCCTTTGATCAACATAATATATTGTTCATGAGGTGCTCAATATACTTTATATGGAATTTCTCAATATTTATCGGCAGATATTTATGTAGAATCTGGTTATTTTCCCCACTTTTGGTACAAAATATATTAAAATGGCATTACTGTATGATATTACTAGACCTGGGAAAAAATCTGGATTAATGGGTTGATAATGTTTATTTGTGCAGTGGCAATTCACAATATATATATATATATATATACAGCTCTGGAAAAAAATTAAGAGACCACTGCAAAGTTATCAGTTTCTCTGGGTTTGAGTAAAATGAACTTTTTTGTTTTATTCTATAAAGTACTGCACAACATTTCTCCAAATTCCAAATAAAAGTATTGTCATTTAGAGTGATTATTTGCAGAAAATGACAACTGGTCAAAATAACAAAAAAGATGCTGTGTTTTCAGACCCCTAAAATGCAAAGAAAACAAGTTCATATTAATTTTTAAACAGCACAATACTAATGTTTTAACTTAGGAAGAGTTCAAAAATCAATATTTGGTGGAATAACCCTGATTTTCAATCACAGCTTTCATGCATCTTGGCATGCTCTCTACCAGTCTTTCACATTGCTTTTGGGTGACTTTATGCCACTCCTGGCACAAACATTCAAGCAGCTCGGCATTGTTTGATGGCTTGTGGCCATCCATCTTCCTCTTGATCCCATTCCACTGAGCCTCCGCTTCTGAGACCATCAATCAACGCATCTTACCACGTGGCTCGTTGTGCATGACACCGCGGAGACTCCCAGCATGTGGAGGCTCATGCTATTCTCCGCGATCCACGCACATCTTACCACGTGGCCTACTGAGAGCGAGAACTCCTCGTGACCATGAGGAGGTTACCCCATGTGACTCTATATTAACACACTTAAAAAAAAACAATGTAAAAATACCACAAATACCTTATAGGCACACAGCATCTACAACATAATTTAAACCCAACCCCCCCACCCCATCAAAAAAACAGGGAATTCCAATATGTACATATAATGATCTTACCTTTTGTAGGCTGGTTGGGTTCAACTGAGTTTTGTCGATAATCTTTATTGCAACCTAAATATACAATACACAATTAGAGATTTGATACAGCCTGAGCTCCAAATCAAATGACATTTTTCTACTCCAGGTAAACAGGAAACTTCCAGATTGTTTGAAATCAAAGCTGATATAGGGCCATTTTTTCATTTATTCATTAGCAGATGCATTTATCCAAAGTGCCTAATACCACATTTCAACTAATAAGAATATGTCTGTTTTTCACTTCCAACATTAGAATGTTAAATATTAAAGAAGAAAAAAGACAAATTTATCCATCTGATTTCATCAATCATTCATTAATCAGCACCAAACCTTTACATAGTATTATTCAAGTAAGTTTTGCAACTACAATGCAACTAATGTCTATGAAAACCTCTATTCAGTAAAAGGCCTAATCTGGTAACTGGGTCATTGACAAATAAAGTTGTCCGAGGTAAGAAATAAGCTTGAAACACTTGTGTTCATAGAAATGTAATCTTTGTTTCAAATTGGGTTTCATACATGACCAAAAACCTTTGTAGCATTCTCTAAAAAAATAAATAAAAACAAATGTTTTAAAAATGCCATGTGGTGTAACCATAATGTAAAGAATTTGTCTCAGGGTTACTCCACATCACCTGAACAAAATATGCCTTTTCATAAAAAAGTCAAAATAATAGATGTTTTAAAACTTCACACACAGTCTTGAGGGTCCAAAGTGGTCCTCTTTGTTTTATGGTTTTTGTCAACATAAACAACAAAATGGCTACCTACATGTTAGTTATACCACATGACTTGGATTTGGTGGACAAACATGTTTTTAAATATAATATATAAAATAATATTAATCATATTTTAAAACATAGTTGTTTCACTGCTTATTTATTTTTATTCTTTATTCTTATCTTTTCTCCCCAATTAGGAATGGCCAATTCCCAATGCGCTCTAAGTCCTCGTGGTGGCGTAGTGACTCGCCTCAATCCGGGTGGCAGAGGACAAATCTCAGTTGCCTCCGCGTATGAGACAGTCAATCCGCGCATCTTATCACATGGCTTGTTGAGCGCATTACCGCGGAGACATAGCACACAACTCACCACGTGCCCAACTGAGAGCGAACCACATTATAGCGACCACAAGGAGGTTAACCCAACCTGACTCTACCCACCCTAGCAACCGGGCCAATTGGTTGCTTAAGAAGCCTGACTGGAACTGCTTATTTTTTTTAAGAATAACTAATAAAAGATTATTCTGCACTACTCATGCCAGCATTTCTTTTTTTGTGACTTTAAAGTGACATTAAACTCAGAAACTGAAAATAGAAGAGGTGTATGCAAGTAATAGTTTTATGTGAATTGTATTTTTTTTTATGTATTTTTGAACAATTTATTACATCTGGACAAAAACAACTGAGTCATGTTATTGACCCAACTATAGTCATAGTCAAATTTGCCAAAGTCATACCTCTACTATATACATAATAATATAATATACGTATGAATAGATATGAAGAGAAACCTGTCTCAGGATTTTAAAAGTATTCCTAGCTTCACTATGGCCATGAACACACTGCAGCTAAATGTGGTTGTGACTTCTCTTCCGAGTGCTTTGTTTCTCTGTGTACACACAGAGTTTGGTTATCAATACAATTGACAACCAAATTCAATCTCGATGAAAAAAAAAAAAAAGAAAGGAAAATTAGGTAGTTACAACTGAATTTTCTTTAAATCCACACAGTGTATTCTGAATAAAGAGGGTCGCACACCAGACGCATCTTTTGGATGACATGGCGCATTCTAAATGTCGGCATCGCCCAGCTACGATTCTGGAGGCTGCTCAAATTTCTGCCGCACCACAGAGCACAAACTCGCATCGATTTCTATTAAATTAGACCCAAATCATTATCAAATGACATAGATTATTTACTCTAACCATCACTGGATGATATAGTATATTGTGTATATGCATACCTGCCAACACTGGATTGTGAAAAATAGGGAGATTGTATGATTGTAGTGTTGGGTTCGAGTCCACCTTATTCGAGTCCGAGTCAAGTCCGAGTCTTTAATCAATCGAGTCTGAGTGGAGTCCGAGTCCAAAATGGGCCCGAGTCCAAGCCGAGTCCAAGTCTGAATGAATCTGTTCATGAATCTGAATTCAAATTGTAACTGTAAACTCAACATCAATATTTTAAGCTTATTTTAACTTTCACAGCTAAGAAAACATAATTGTCAATATAAATGTAACAAAAACACCTTTATATTTTATGATTCGTATCCTGCTGAACAAACTTCAAAGTGGTTTCAGAATGAAAGCATTTGCTTTAGGTATATGAAGACAAAACTGTCCTTCAACACACTTCTTATTGTGTTCTGGTGACATTTCAGTTTTTTGTTGTTTTTTCCCCTCCACTCAAAAATAGACTAAAGAAAGTGAAAGCTGTATTAGTCATTACAACCAGGATTATTATGTTTCGAATTTTAATTTCGTTTATTTCTACTTCATTTTCAATTTGTCCTTTCAATTTAGTTTAATTTTATCTAAAATTATCCCTATCTAAAGAAATATTATATACTGCCGACTGGTTTGGGAAAATAATGAGTCAACACAGTAGTAATTTGCACTCGCTGAGAAGTTACACAACTGACAGGACGACACAGAGTGCAAGCGCTAAGCGCATGATACATTTCAGCTGATTTGCTGAAGACTAGAATGAACGTTTCATCAAATCAATGTGCGACGCAACAAAATTAATTTTTTTCTCTGCAAACGATACCAGAGACAATATTGAGAAGGACAATGAGGAGATTTAATTTAAGAAGAAAATTCTGTGACCCTACCAAAAACTGGGACTATCCTGTGTAATAAAACGGGACAACTGGTCACCCAATCTATAATTAAATTATTAACAAAGCATTTTGCTGCCCAAAATAACTTCATATTTCATTGTGCATTTTATTGTGGAAAAAACTGTAAAAGAACATATTTTAAGCAACTCGTCAATGCTTTTAAAATAGAAAAACAATAAATAGGTGCTGTTTATCTGTTTTTCATAGTTGTAGTCTGCTTTAGCAATAACAATTTTTTTCCCGACTATTTAAAAAGTTACAGTAAATTCATCAAGGACCAGTTGTCAGGTCCCCTGCCATGCGAAACTGCCTTGTAGTCTCTAGTACATTGGCTACATACCTGTCTTTATGTGTTCGTTGTGCCAGCCACCTCAGTAATCGATGTTATATAGCAGTCTCTGTAGTAACATTCAAGCATATTGGTTGACTGAGTGTGCCCCTCTGCAGGTGCGTTTGCTCAACATGGTGAAACAAACTCTGGCTACGTCTACAACATATGGGGGTGCTACAACTTGCAGACAGAGTGTCCATTTATTTCTGTTTCGTTATTTTTATTTAATTATTTTGTTCATTGCATCACAAATCAAATGCCATGGACTCGGCCTGACTCGGAAAAAAATCCTGAGTCCCAAAGGCTCGAGTCCGAGTCCGTGACAAGTCCAAGTCCATTAAAATTGGACTCGTGAGTCCGAGTACGAACTCGAGTACCCCAACTCTATATGATTGTATAAAATAGGCGTGGATTGTATGTGTGATGAACAGCAGCCGGTGGAGTATCTGGTGCCCCACTAGGGTACGATGGTGCCGCCATAGGAAGCAGTTACTAACACAGGCTGCGTAATATGCATATAGGGAGCGACAGTACTGGTCAGTAATACAATTATTTAAGATGAATAATATGAAGAAATTGACCATGTACCCAGATGGTCCCTTACCACATCCTTCACAGTTTTAGCAATAAATGCTTTTTGAGTTATTAATAAATAAAGTGTACACCTTTTCTTATATGCTGGGAACTTTCCAGACTCATCCAGAATCGTCTGTGATTGTTTACATGTATTTTTAAATTTTTTAAGTTTATTTTAATTATTTATTTGTATTCACATATACCTCTTGATTTTATGACTCAGTTATATTGTATTCCTACATTGTTGGATCTGTGTAATTTTGTACATCTTACTGAAAATTTATATTAAACCTTCTGTTTTTCAAAAACATAAATCCACAGTTATAGCAAAATGTGTGGACTTTTCAAACGGTTCCTTACCACACCATCCACATTAGCACGTTTCAGCAAAATATGTGGACTTTCTAGATGACCTCTTACCTCCCGTATGAAAAATGTCCAACTTGTATCAATGTTAAATTAACGATCTGGAACGATTTCACCGTGACGCCATATGACCAGCCTGCGGGACAAATCGCGTCACGTATTGATTCGATACGGGACACATCATTTCACATTTTACAGGACAGGTGGCAACCGTACCTGGAGTTCTAATACTGTACATTCTCATGAGCAAAGTGTGGATGTGGAAAATCGTGAGTTTATCGGAAAAATTGTAAATTGGGAGTACAGCCAACAAAATCGGGAGTGTTGGCAGGTATGGTATATATATCTTTTATACAGCCTCCACAATGTATTTTCAATTACAAGTATGTCTTTTTGTGGGTTGACAGCTTGAATGAAACCTGTTCATACAAATTGCATAATAAATGTCACCATTTCTAATCGTGCAGTTGCACAAGTTTCATATACTAACCTGCAAACTCATTAACGTCAATTTGTTCATTCCTAGAAAAACACAAAAACCTTCGGAACGATTGTGTGTATCTGCACTGCACCTGCCACCTGCACAGCATCGACACATGCTGTCCTAGCCGTGCTTCTCGTCCAGTGTGTGACTGCCTTGAGCAGTTATTAGCAAGTCCGAGATGGATGAATGTGTCTATTATGGTATTATGATTCTAGAATTGATATTTCAACATTCTAACACTGCATGCTGACCTGATTCTTTAAACATCTCCACATTCTATTATTGTCCAAGATTATAAAAGCCTTCTACTGCCCACTAAAATCACACTATATCAGGTTTGGTTTATAAAAAGTAAACGTGGGTGTGGAAAATTTCACACTCGAGTTGGACCAGTTTAAAAATATACCCAAAGAATAATAGCACACAACTCAGTTTTGAATATCAGCAATAACTGTCCAACATCTTATCACAAAAGTTGTGGTTCTGCCTATTTGAACTCTCTCTCTCTTTCAGTCTTTCTCTCTCACCTCTTTGCCTGTGAGGATGTGGCGGGCTAGTTTGACTTTAGCAAAGTTGCCCTTGCCAATGGTTTTAAGAAGCCTGTAGTTTCCAATGTGTGGCAAATCGTCTGAGCAAGAGGCCATGGAGTTACGACATCTCGCACCCAGCGAACGACTCGACACATTCGTCCCCTTCTCTGAACGACTCGCCACCAGAGACGCATGCTGGACAGAGAGACAGACAGAGAGCCAAATGTATTCAAATTAATAGAGTTCCACTGATAACAAATGGATTGCATTAAACAAGGGAACACATTTTGGTAGTGAAGCAAAGAGAATTGGCATCAAAGAAAGACCTCTCATTCAGAGTCAGACTCAAAGAGGCAGGCCATTTGCCTGTGCCTCTATTCTATACAGACAGGTAATTAGCTCAGATTTGAGAAATTATATGTACAAATTCAAAGTAGATTTTTAGTTTTAAAATAAGAGAGTTTTACAAAGGGAGATTGTGGTGAAACAGAAATCAGACTAATGCTACAGCACTGACTGACTGCACCAGATTTCTGAATTAAAGGGATAGTCCACCCAAAAATTAAAATTCTCTCATTATTTATTCACGCTCATGATATCCCAGGTGTGTATGACTTTCTTTCTTCACCAGAACACATTTGAAGAAAATTAGAAAAATATCTTAGCTCAGTAGGTCCTTAAAATTCATGTAGATGGTGATCGATTTTTGAAGCTCCATAAATCACAGACAGTCAGCATAAACATCATCGATACGACCCCAGCGGTTAAATTAATGTCTTCTAAAGTGATACGATCACTTTTGGTGTGAAAAATATCAATATTTAAGTACTTTTTAACTCTAAATCATCGCTTCCAGTAAGTTTCATGAGAGGGTGGAGTTCAAGCGGTCTCTCTTGAGATGTATTTGCGTTGCCATGATACAGATGTAATCTCAAGTTCCCTTTCAAGTTGGTCACTTCGACTTTATGTCATAAGCTGATGCTAGGGGTCACACCTGAGAACCCGATCTCACTCTGAGCTCCACCTCAGAACTTCGTGAGCAGAGCGCGAGTATAAAACAAGTCCAACTTCATCATAACTCGTGATTCGTGACTCAAGATGGCGCCGAGTATGGCTGCTGCGTTGCGAGCTCCGACACAACACTGTAGTGTTTTGTTTGTTTTGTTTACAATTCTTATGTTTTTTGTACTGGATGTTGTATGCCTTATTGTCTACGACAGACAAACACTTTTGGACATTGGTTCAGCAATTACACACCGCAAACCGGACTTCAGATTCCTCAATGCCGACCCGCTGTTTACAAACACGCCAGCGGAGCCCTTTGTCTGGGCTGCCCGGCCGCGGAAACACAGGAGGAAAAGGGGAAACAGAGCCGGTGTTCTCATCAGAGTAAGACGTCACGCAAATCGACCCCCACTACCCAGTATTCTGCTGGCAAATGTTCAGTCTCTGGATAACAAGCTCTGCGAGCTGAAAGCGCGGATCTCTTTCCAACGAGAGACGAGGGACTGCTGCATTATCTGCCTAACAGAAACTTGGATGTCTGCTGAGATTCCAGATTCAGCCATTGAACCCGCGGGGTTCTCCGTGCACCGAGCGGACAGAGCGAAAGACCTCTCAGGTAAAAGCAGAGGTGGTGGTGTATGTTTTAAGATCAACAAATCCTGGTGTGATCAGAGGAACGTACATTCTATCAAGTCTTTCTGCTCTCCTGATCTGGAATTTCTCATGCTTCTGTATTGACCATTCTGGCTACCGAGGGAATTCACAGTGTACATCCCACCACAAGCCGACACAGACTGGGCACTCAAGGAACTGTATGGGATTATAAGCAAGCAGGAAACCGCGCACCCTGAGGCCGTGTTCATTGTGACCGGGGACTTTAATAAGGCCAGTTTAAAATCAGTCGCACCAAAATACCACCAACATATTCGTTTTAACACACAAGGGGACCGGGTTTTGGACCATTGCTACTCTCCCTTCCGGGACGGCTACAAATCCCTCCCCCGCCCACCATTTGGCAAATCGGACCACTCTTCCACTCTGCTTCTGCCCGTTTACAGGCAGAAACTGAAACAGGAAGCACCCACCCTCAGAATGATTCAGTGTTGGTCGGACCAATCAGACTCTATGCTACTGTTTATGCTAAGACTGTTTTGATCACTTGGACTGGGAGATGTTCCGGTCTGCCTCTAATGACGACATCGAGCTTTACGCTGATAGCATAAAGTGTTTCATCAGAAAGTGCGTAGAGGACGTCGTTCCGACCAGAACAATACGGATCTATCTGAACCAGAAACCTTGGATTAATAGCGATGTTCACGCGGCACTTGATGCATGGACCACCGCTTTTAATTCCGGGAACGCGGAGGAGCATAAACAAGCCAGTTATGCCCTCCGAAAAACTATCAGATCAGCAAAACTTCAGTACAGGAACAAGATTGAAGGACTGTTTAAGACCACCAACTCTAGAAGCATGTGGCAGGGAATTAACATCATCACGGACTTTAAAGGGAATAAAAACTCCGCCGTGAACACCGCTGCCTCTCTCCCGGAAGACCTAAATACTTTTTATGCTCGTTTTGAGGGAAATAACACCGCCCTCACGGAGAGAGCTCTCGAGGCCGAAGCTACAGAGGTTAGTTCACTCTCGGTCTCTGTAGCGGATGTAACCTGATCCTTCCAACAGGTGAATATCCGCAAAGCCGCGGGTCCAGACGGCATTCCGGGCCGCGTCAACAGAGCGTGCGCGAACCAACTGGCTGGTGTTTTTACTGACATTTTCAACCTTTCTCTCTCTTTGTCTGTAGTCCCTACATGCTTTAAAACGTCCACCATTGTGCCTGTTCCAAAGCAATCCAAAATAACTTGCTTAAATATATGGTGTCCTGTTGCTCTGACCCCCATCATCAGCAAATGCTTTGAGAGACTAATCAGAGATTACATCTGCTCTGTGCTACCTTCCTCACATGACCCATTGCAGTTTGCTTACCGCAACAACCGCTCCACTGATGATACCACTGCATCTACAATACACACTGCTCTCTCCCACCTGGAAAAAAGAACACTTATGTGAGAATGCTGTTTGTAGACTACAGCTCAGCATTCAACACCATAGTGCCCTCCAAGCTTGATGAGAAACTCCGGGCTCTGGACTTAAACAGCTCGCTGTGCAGCTGGATCCTGGACTTCCTGTCAAGCAGACGCCAGGTGGTTAGAATAGGCAGCAACATCTCCTCATCACTGACCCTCAACACTGGAGCCCCGCAGGGCTGTGTTCTCAGCCCACTCCTGTATTCCCTGTACACACATGACTGTGTGGCAACACACAGCTCCAATGCCATCATTAAATTTGCTGATGATACGACGGTGGTAGGTCTGATCACTGACAATGATGAAACAGCCTACAGAGAGGAGGTGCACACTCTGACACACTGGTGCCAGGAGCACAACTTCTCCCTCAATGTCAGTAAGACAAAGGAGCTTGTGGTGGATTTCAGGAGAAGAGACAGAGAACACAGTCCCATCACCATCAATGGAGCACCAATGGAGAGAGTCAGCAGCTTCAAGTTCCTGGGTGTCCACATCACTGAGGAGCTAACATGGTCCATCCACACTGAAGCTGTCGTGAAGAAGGCTCATCAGCGCCTCTTCTTCCTGAGACGGCTGAGGAAGTTTGGAATAAACCACCACATCTTCACACGGTTCTACACCTGCACTGTAGAGAGAATCCTGACTGGCTGCATCTCCGCCTGGTACGGCAATTGTACCGCCCACAACCGCAAAGCACTGCAAAGGGTGGTGCGAACTGCCAGACACATCATCGGAGGTGAGCTTCCCTCCCTCCAGGACATATATACCAGGCGGTGTGTGAAAAAAGCTCAGAGGATCATCAGAGACTCCAACCACCCAAGCCATGGGCTGTTCTCACTGCTATCATCAGGCAGGCGGTATCGCAGCATCAGGACCTGCACCGGCCGACTTCATGACAGCTTCTTCCCCCAAGCAATCACACTTTTGAACTCTTGATCTCCCACGATCAAATACATCAGCACTGCACTTTATTACTCTTATATCTCACACCGGACTGTCATAAATTATATTATTATTATATTATATTCTCTCTTAATAACTAACTATCAACCAACAGCCTGAATGTCAATACAGTACAATACAACCTACTGTACATTCTATATATAGTATATATACTTTTTTTGTATTGTATAATGTGTATTCTATATTGTGTGTATTGTATACTGTACATCATATGTTATTATTTGTATATTGTCTCATCACTGTCACGACTACTATGTTGCTCGGAACTACACCCAAGAATTTCACACACTATTGCACTTGTGTATATGGTTGTGTGACAATAAAAGTGATTTGATTTGATTTGATTTGATAACCTCAGAACTTCTTCAGAGTCGAGACGTTTTTCACCTGACGGACACGCCTTCTACTTCTATCGCTGTGAGAGGAAAGCACCTTTCAGCGGACCTGTGCCTTCCTGCCTACCTAAAGTACATATGAGTGTCTTTCACCTGCAGTGTTCACGGTGTACTGGCGAAATCGCTGTATTCTTACCTGCTCTTAGCACATTTAGCATATAATTAATAACGATTTAATTATCTTGTGCGTTTGCTGTCTCATAAAGAGCGCATTTGCGAATTTGTCTTTTTCAAGATGGAATTCCGCAAATGTTTTCCTCCCTGTGGGAGATACATCCCGCCATCTGAAGGGCACAATCGCTGCATGTTCTGTCTGGGCCGTGCCCAAGCAGAAGCAGCGTACAGCAAGGCTCTTTGCGGTCACTGTGATCACATGAGACTCAGGACACTGCCCTCCCAGTTGGCACTATGGCTGCCCCCGACCAAAGATTTTCCTAGTCGACTAGTAGTTGTTAGTTTAAGCCATCAGTCAACTAGTTGTCATACATTTATGATATTAATTTAATTACTTAAATATATATATTTTTGGGGGGCATCAGAAAATGGTTTGAGTTCCAGGGCTGGGAAAGAATTTTATAAGTAACATTGCTAACACTGTTCTACATTAGAGAGAAATACTCAACCATAATAATGAGCCTTTAAAATATAAATTTTACAAGTGCATGCACAAAGCAAACCGCAGCAAAACTGGCAAAAGTGGTAATGATTCTGAATGTGTCAGAAATCCAGCAAGGAGGCTGTCTGAACATTTTGTTAATTTACAGAGAGAAATGCACATTAAGTTAAACATACAGTAAGTGAGGTACTAATTTAGCTTCCCCATTCCCCACAAACACTTGGATAAGCCTAATAGCGCATATTTATCTAGGTTATCTAACATTAGAGCGAGTGGCCATGCGAAGTGTCAAACGTTAGGCTACTTACATGTTTCAAATGATAAGCCATGTTTGAGGTCGATGAATGATAGGCGAACGTTTGCCTCCAGATTTTGCATGTCACCTTCTTGGGGTCATCCTTTACCCTCTCGAAATGATCCCACACTTTGGATTTCCTGCCCGACATAATTAATTACAGCATGGACCAGCCGTGTAAACTATCATGTCTGTCCGTCACTGACTGCGTGACTTCGCCAATTCCAGTGGAGTTTTTTTTTCTGCGACCAACCAACCAATCAAAACTTGGTCGACTAAGACTCGACTATTAGGGGGCAGCCCTAGTTGGCGCTCTTTGATAAGAGCCCAAACACGTCTGTGGCCCCCTGCAATGCCCCCTCTGTGGATCCCAAGGGACCATATGAGGAAGGCGTGCGTGACTCAGATATGGAGCATGGGGATTTTGAGGAGGATTTCCCGCTTGTCCCTTGCTCCCCACCTGTAGTGCCTCCACCTATGGTTTATGTCAATAAAAATCTCCGTCCCTCCCTGAAGGAGCATGGCGCAATTTTCTTTGGCATAATCCCGGATAACGATGCTGTATCTCTTGTGGCGTCTGAAAGCAAGGACTGGTCAAACTCAGTTGATGATTCGCCCTGCTGCTTCGTGAGCGGGGCAGCCATGAGAGTTAACAAATCCAATGCCGAGCTGACCCGCGTGCTTTCTTGGGTAGTCAAAGAGCTTGGACTCGAGTGGTCCCCTCCACCTGAGCCCAAATGCTCTCGGCTCGATGAATGGTTCTGGACGTGAGCCGGTACAAAACACTTCCCTGCTGCCCAGTTCCATTTTTCCCCGAGGTGCTCTTGATGAGCTCTCCAAAACGTGGCAAGGGCCGTTCTCCACGCACTCTCCCGTTTCGGGTGCTGCCGCTTTTACAATGCTTGACCATGCTGACCAAAAGGGCTATATAAAATTGCCACAGGTAGAGGAAGCTATCACCGTGCATCTTTGCCCCATGTACGCTCCTACCTGAAAATCTTGCCCTACACTCCTGTCCAAGCCGTGTAGGCTTACATCCTACATGGCTTCAGGTCGGGCTGGTGCTGCCCTGCACACAATGGCAGTGTTGCAAGTATACTAACCAAGATCTTGAAAGACACGAGCGTGGACCTCTCGCTCTTTAAGGAATTGCATAGCACGATTGATCTTGCACTGCATGCCATGAAAGTCACGGCCCAAGCCATCGGCAGATCGATGGGCTTGTTGGTGGCATTAGAGCTGCATCTTTGGCTTAACCTGTCAGATATATGAGAGGCCGACAAAATAAAACTGCTTGACACCACTGTATCACGCAGGGGCCTGTTCGGTGTTACGTTTTATGATTTCTCTGAGAAACTCCTTGCTGTCAAAAAGCTATCCCAGGCAATCAAACACTTTTTGCCTTGGCGTGCAGCAGCCGCTGGGAAGCCACCACGCTCACGCTCATCATCCGGATAGCACCCTGTTTAGTCCAGCAGCACTCCTGTCCTGGCTCCGCCCAGCCCCACCGAGCCAGCAGTAAAACTTCAGCGCCTGTGGCCGTGCCACAGAGGGTCATTACCTGGTCCATTTTCCAACGGGAAAAACCCTCAGGGATGCCAGAAGCATTCCTGACTGTCAAGGACCAGTGAAGAGGAAGTTGGAGCTTTTCTTTGTAAGTCCGGCCCAGAAGATGGCTCGGATTTCACCTGCTCTCCCCGCCCCTGGTTCTAATGTTAGCAAATGCTCTAGTAAAGAAATTGTATCTCGATGCCAAGTCAGCACGAGACAAACATACTCTCTCGAAAAAGAGCACTTTTCCTCCTAACTGTCTAAACCTTAACCCACAGCCCGCTGTAAACCACTCCCGTATTATAAACGGCAGCTCCCCGCGTCTCTTACTCAAGCCCCTATGCCTGCTCGCGCATTATGCGACCAAGTGGCGCACGCTACTGAGTGTTTCTCTGTGGGTTCTGAATAAATCATGGTTACAAGCTACAGTTCGTGAGGCATCTGCCTCGCTTCAACGGCATTCTGTCCTCCATGGTATCAGTGCAGGACGCGCCCATTTTGCACTCCGAGGTAAAAAATATCCTCGTGAAGGAAGCGATAGAGATCGTTCCCCTGTGTAATACTCACAGAGGATTTTACAGCCGTTATTTTCTCATTCAGAAGAAAGACGGTGGCCTTCGGCCCATTTTGGACTTATGCCATTTGAATCAGGCCCTTGCGAAGGTCCCGTTCAAAATTATTACACAGAAACAGATCCTCACGCACGATCAAGTGCTCGATTATGAAAGACGCTTTCTTTCATGTACAAATCATCCCTCGTCACAGGCCATTCTTGAGATTCGCCTTCAAGGGGATTTATTATCAGTACAAGGTCCTCCCCTTTGGTTTGTCCCTGACACCTCGCACATTCAGGAAATGTATTGATGTGGCACTTGCACCTCTCAAAGCAAGGGCCATTCGCATCTTGAACTACCTCGACGACTGGAGGATTCTAGCATAGTCTAGCACATGGACCTGTTGCTTGCTCATTTGCAGGGCCTGGGATTTCGTGTCAATTGGGAAAAAAGCTGCCTTGCGCCAGTGCAGAACATCTCATTCTTGGGAATACAGATCGATTCAGTTGCCATTACAGAGCCTCTCACGAACAAGCGCATCCTGTCTATTCTCCGTTGCTTGAAAATGTTCAAGCTAGGGAGTGTGGTCCCTTAGAAGCTTTTTCAAAGGGCTTTGGGTCTCGTGGCCATTTCGGCCGTGGTTACGCCGCTGGGCCTCCTTCATATGAGACCAATCCAGCAGTGGCTCAGAGCGTGAGTTCCGTGGTCCTGGACCTCTGCGCATTCTGGTGATGCAACGTTGCATCTCAACATTGAGCCCATGGAATAAGGTCTCATTTCTCCGAACGGGCATCCTGCTGTGACAGGAGACCAGGTGCAAAGTCATCACCACGGATGTGTCCAAAACAGGCTGGGAAGCCCTGTGCGACGGGCATCCAGCCTCCGGCTCCTGGACAGGAGCGAGGCAGCAATGGCATGTAAATTGCCTTGAGCTGCTGGCAGTCATTTTGGTACTGAAAACATTTCATCCAGAACAAACACGTGCTGATCCGGACGAACATTACGTGGCATATATAAATCGGCAAGGAGGTGCTCGGTTGCGTCCGATGATGATTTTGATTTCTTGTGGTGTCAAACTCAACTCAAGTCGATTCATGCAGTGCACGTCCCAGGTCACCTAAACTGTGGAGCGGATGTGCTCCCGCATCTGAAAATTCTCTAGGGCAAGTGGAGACTTCATCCCCACTCTGTTTGCAAGATATGGGAGATGTTTGGGGAAGCGGAAGTGGATCTTTTCGCCTCCCAGAAGACCACCCACTGTCGGTTATGGTACTCTTTGACCCAGGCTCTGTTGGGGATGGATGCTCTGGCTCACAAATGGCCAGTGGGGATGTGGAAGCATGCCTTTCCCCGATCTGCCTACTGCACCAAGTGTTGTGCAAAATCAGGGAGGATCAAGAATCAGTGCTTTTGGTCGCACCGTATTGGCCCAATCAAGCTTGGTTTCCGGAGCTGGTACAGCTGTTGCTTGCTCCTCCTTGGAAAATCCTACTGAGGAGGGACCTCCTTTCCCTAGTGGGGGGCATGATCTGGAATCCATGGACAGATCTGTGGAATCTGCATGTTTGGCAGCTGAACGGCCCCCATGTGGCTTAGATGGGCTGTCACACACGATGACTTACACCATTTCTCAAGCCAGAGCCCCCTCTATGAGGCACCTTTATGCCCTTAAGTGGCGAGTTTTCACTGACTGGTGTTCTTCTCGTAAAGAGGATCCAGAATGCTGCACTGTGGAAACAGTGCTTAATTTCCCTCAAGAGCGCTTAGATGTGGGTTTAACCCCCTCCACACTTAAAGTGTATGTTTCTGCCATTGCGGCACACCATGACCCTATAGGCAGCTTTTCAGTGGGGAAGCACAACCTTGTCATCAAGTTTTTGTGTGGCGCAAAATGGCTAAAGCCCTTTAGACCACAGTCAGTGCATATATGGGACCTCTCCGTGGTCCTGAAATCTCTCTCAGGCTCTCCCTTTGAGCCTTTGGAGTCTATGGGCTTGCGCATACTCTCTTTGAAGGCCGCTTTGCTCATTACTCTTGCTTCTGTAAAGTGTTTAGGGGATTTACAGGCTCTTTCTGTTGACAGTTTCTGTTTGGAGTTTGGCCCAGGCTTTTCCAAGGCTGTCCTCTGGCCGAGGGCGAGCTACGTGCCCAAGGTTTTGTCTACTTCTTTCAGGGAGCAAGTCATTACCTTGCAAGCATTTTTTTCTCCCTTTCTGTCTGAAGGGGAATGTTTGCCTTACATGCTGTGCCCAGTGCGAGCGTTGCGAGTGTACGTTGAGCGTACTTGTCCATTCGGATTAACTGACCTGGTTGTTTGCTTCGGGGCCATTCCAAGGCCTTGGCAGTCTCCAAACAGAGGCTCTCTCATTGGTCATTGATGCTGTTGCTTTAGCTTACAACTAGCAAGGCTTGCGCTGCCCTATTGGAGTTCAAGTGCACTCCACTCGAGGAATGGCTTCCTCTTGGGTGTTGGCAAATGGTGTGTCCTTTTATTAATATAATTTATAATTGTCCTACTATGTCCAACAAGTGTCCTATTATTTAATCATTTACAAGTTCTGTCTCTCTGTCTCTTCCCAGGTGCTTTCTGCAAAGCGGGACTAAGCTTAGTTTAAAAAAAAACAGGGCTTTGCCATTTTTACAATATATTTCTTCACCATCTCCCTCTGCTGAGTGAGTATAGGTAGAATTATCATGTGCTAACATCTGCTTATGCTTATAGGCTTTAGCCCGACCTGTTGGTTTGGTCCCTGTTCTTGTTTGAGTGTGTTCCCCCTTGCGGGACATCTCTTATACATTCTAAGCAGTTTTCTTATACCCCTGCTGAATATGTGCCCCTTGTGGCTATGTGAACTCATTCCCTTATTAGCTCTCTCCCCACTGGTGAGGAGCTATTCATTTTTCTTTTAGTGGTCTCAGTGGTTGTTGACCCACCATAATTGTTTTCCACTCCTTTACCATTGTAAGTGGAACTGGTACTTTTATTCTGCCCTTTTACTACCAACTTTTTTAGTAGATGCAGTCTAAATCAGTATTCTAGCATTATGGTATTACCCCAAGTGTCAGCTAACAATGTAACGTCAAAGTGACCGTCTTGAAAGGGAACATCTAGGTTACTGTTGAAACCCTGGTTCCCTGAAAGGAGGGAACGAGATGTTATGTAATCAGCTATAAAACTGATTTTTGCTGAAAGGTTAGAGCATCATCTCGCCTCTTCAGTCGATTGTCCTGAGGCTATGATTAAGTTCGGCTCGTTTTATACTCATGCTCTGCATGCGAAGTACAGGGACAGGGCTCTGAACTATATCTGCCAATTGAACTGCCATGATGGTTTATAGTTCAGAGTGAGATCGGGCTCTCAGAAATGACCTCTAGCATCAGCTAACGACGTAACATCTCATTCCCTCCTTTCAGGGAACCGGGGTTACAACAGTAACCTAGATGTTCTCCACTCGGTTGAGACATCCAGGATAAGCACACAAACGTACCATTTTAAGTAAAGAAACAGATAAATACAGATCTAAACCAAAACCAACCACGCTACTGTACAGCATTCCTCCTTCTCACTTGAAAACAGTGCTGCTCTTCCGGCTGTGAAGCACGTGTCAGTTCTCACATGTTTCAAATGCCAATGCGATTACATCACACGCGCATACCGCTTCTGACCGGAAGCATGCTTTAGAGTTAAAAAAATAACTTAAATATTTATCTTTTACACACCGACATTAATTTAACAGCTGGAGTCGTATGGATGACGTTTATACTGCCTGTGATTTTTGGAGCTTAAAAAATGTGATCATCATCCACTTTGCTGGGCAATAGGACGATGTAATCGGATATCGACAATAACTTACAAAGGTCCCGGTGCCAATTGCGACACTCAATTGACAGACGATGATCGACAATATTGAGAAATGGCAAAACCATGGATCTGGGAAGTCAGCAAATATATTAAACTGTAGCCCAGGGTGTGAAACTACCACCTGCCACCCGCCAAATGCGACGAGGTAGGTACAACAGGCAGGTGACCTGTAAGACGTCTCGGAGTGACACATGACAAGAAATACTGTTAGTCACAAAGACACATGCTTTTTAAGAATAGACAAAAGAAAAGCCATCAATGATTGTGTCTGATTTGCTGTTTGTTCAGAGGCTTGCAGCACAAGCCTTTCTTGTGGAACTGAGCTAAGATATTATTCTTATTTTCTTCAAATGTGTTCTGGTGAAGAAAGTCATGCACACCTGGGATACCATGAGGATCAGTAAATAATGAGAGAATTTAAATTTTTGGGTGAACTATCTCTTTAAATACTCACTCACTGATTAAGGCTCTTATTACACACAAAAAATCAGTCTACAGACAAATTAATGCAAATAAGCCATCTTCACAACTAAGTACCAAGTAATTAGTATTTTTTTTTTTTTTTTTTTTATCTATTACGTTATCTATTAACTTTATTTTATTACCTCAAAGGCCTTAGGCCACTGCAACACTTTTACTGTATTTTCTGATTGATTAAATTATGGTGTGAACATTTCCAAAGATAACAATTAACAATGTGAGAACTGTATGAGAATATGTTCAGACTGTTATGGAGTGTGTTTGTCCTTGGCCAATGTTTAAAAAAAGAAAAAAGTTGATAACAGTCATCACAGCATTGAAAAGTAAAATCATAATACACCATCACAGATGAACACATAATATTAATAGACAAAAACACAACCTCACATTCAATGACTGAAATGGATCATCATATGCATTATCATATGGATCGCTGGTGTGATTATGGCATACATGCAGAAGAGTTTGCAGGCAAACCGAGGTCAGTGTTGGTGTGTGCGAGTAATTCTACCCTATAATACGGGATTAACTTACTTTGCCATGGAGGGTTTACTCTGACTGACTATGTCATTGCTGAAACTAAACTTTTCATTTACATCAGCACATTTAAAGTTGTCCTGAGCCCAGAACACTCAGACGAACGTCTGAAAAAGTTTACTGAACAGATCCAACTGCCCTATTTAGATGCAAGAGGAAAGAGCTGAAAACAAAACAAACCCACGACCCCATTAGAACTGTTGACCACAGGATTACAGCTCAGGGATTGATTGAATTAATTACTCACCTCACACACACTGTGCCCCACGCCACCCCACTGTGCAATACTACCTCATATCTAGGGATGTCCCGATTTCATTTTTTTTTTAAACAAGTACCGATACTTCATTTTTTGTACTCGCCGATACCGAGTCCGATGCCTGTTTTTTGTTTTTTGTTTTTTAACTCCATATCAACAGTTTATTTCAATTTTATCATCAAAATGGTGTTTAAATTAATTAATTAATTAAAACTTTAATCAAATGAAAATATAACAATTAATTTTCAACATAATATTGTATTATTTTTTATCAAATGAAGTGCTAATATACAGAACCTCACAGCACAATCCAATATACAACACTGGAGTTATACTTTGTCAGGTAAAATGCTGCATAACAGAGCATCACAGATGTTAGATACTGCTTAAGTATAATACAATTACTACTGATTTATTATTAGTAGTAGTAGCAGTAGTAGTGGTAGTAGTAGTAGTATTGCAGTGAATATTGCATAACTTTACAGTAGTGATATATTTCTGTCATACTTTTTTCCTATAAAAGTACCTTTAATTTTGACGGAGCTTTTATTTTTAAGTGTTTCTGTGTTGTGTTGACCAAGGAGCTCTGACGTTATGATCCACTCTGGAAAAGCCGGTTTCTACGTGACTCAAAGTGATTATTAAACCACAAAAGGCTGCTATTTAATTAAATAAGTATGTACTCTGTATGTGCCTAGTTCTACAATGTGAATTT
Organism: Myxocyprinus asiaticus; assembly: GCF_019703515.2. NCBI lineage: Eukaryota > Metazoa > Chordata > Actinopteri > Cypriniformes > Catostomidae > Myxocyprinus > Myxocyprinus asiaticus. The sequence continues at coordinate 33,598,599 of NC_059347.1, forward strand.
GCACTCTGTTTACTGTCATCTGCTACCAGGGTTGGGAGGGTTACTTTTGAAATGTATTCCACTACAGATTACAGAATACATGCTGTAAAATGTAATTTGTAACGTATTCCGTTAGATTACTCAAGGTCAGTAACGGATTCTAAATACTTTGGATTACTTCTTCAGCACTGGTAGATTTTTTCACTTGTTTTGACTATAAAAACTCTAACAGTACAGTAAGACAAAATACACAAGTTAAAAATATATTCTCTGAAAAACCTAAATATCTTATTCAGTGTTGTTTCTAAATCAAACTGATCGTGTTTTAAGGATTTTTAGATATTTTTACAGGAAAACAACACAAAAATTATTATCAAGAATAGGATTTTTGCCCTAATATCAAAGGTCTTACTAGAAAAAAATAAATTATAATCCAACATGAATTTTCTTGATAAAAAACATATATATGATCGTGCCTGGTAACGTGCATGTAAAATGGCTAGAAATAGCATTTTATTTTAGCATAAAGCTGACCATTTACACAAGGTTTATTTCTATTTCTTCTGCTCCAAACTTACTTCAAACGTACTTCTCTGTCTGCTCGTATGAATGTAACACATCATAAGAAAGTGTTTCACTGCTGTTCAAATGCACTTTGGATCGCATTATTTATATGTATAAATGTTTTCCATCTGAAAGGACTAAATATTAAATGAAACAAATGACAATAAAATGCAAAGTAATCTCTTCAGTAATCAAAATACTTTTTGAATGTAACTGTATTCTAATTACTAATGATTTAAATTGTAACTGTAGTGGAATACAGTTACTTATATTTTGTATTTTAAATATGTATTCCCGTTACATGTATTTCGTTACTCCCCAACCCTGTCTGCTACAAACAGAGCGTGCGATGTTCATAACAGAGTTTTCCCTGTATGAGCCTTGGAGGAGCCTTAAAAAGCGTGAGCATCCAGCGTCAGCACAACACCGTCTCCACACATTCACAAGCGCTCACGTTTGAATTACATGCAAACTGTATATTTATCTAATTAAATTGCAGCTTTTGCAGTTAAATAATCTCACTAGGACATAACGTGATTTTAATTTGTGGGCTGAATGTTTATGTAATGACATTCGTCAGATAGTATCGTTTTTTGTTATCTGAGCATTTTTACGAGTACGAGTACTGGAACATGAGTGCAATACCAGTATCGGGACATCCATACTCATATCCATACAAAATGTGCCATGCCCTACCCCACTCTCAGTAAACGCCCTCATTCTTAATCACTCTCTCTAAATACTAGGGGTAATGTTTTTCAAAAATGTGAACAGAGAAAAGTGGGGGTCTGGTGGGTGAATCCCAGCCTTGAGAGAGCATGTCTCGGCACATTGGTGGGTGTAACATTAGCTCAGTCCAGTTCCTGCATACATTTTCAATGTAGGACATGAGTGGTTTACCCTAAGCATTCAGTACAAAGCTCTCCCTTTCAACACCTTTAAAAACTACCAGCCAAGCTTCCATAATAATGGCCAATTAGAATACAAAAAATGTTTCACTGCCATTATCTGAACTCTGTTCCAACCTGCAACCCACATCACTGGAGGCATTAAAGGTGTAGTTCACCCAAAAATTAAAATTCTATCATCATTTACTCACACTCATGCCATCCCAGATGAGTATGACATTCTTTCTTCTGCAGAACACAAATTAAGATTTTTAGAAGAATATCTCAGCTCTGAAGGTCCATACAATGCAAGTGAATGATTACCAGAACTTTTAAGCTCCAAAAATCACATGAAGTCAGCATTAAAGTAATCCATACGACTCCAGTGGTTAAATCCACGCTTTCAGAAGCGATATGATGTGTGTGGGTGAGAAACAGATCAATATTTAAGTCCTTTTTTACAATAAATGTCCACTTTTACTTTCACATTCTTCTTTTGTTTTTTGGCGATTCACATTCCTCATGCATATCGACACCTACTGGTCGGGGCTGGTCAAATGTGGAGATTTATAGTATAAAAGACTTAAATATTGATGGTTCTCACCCACACTTATCATATTGTTTCTGAAGATATGGATTTAACCACTGGAGTCTTATGGATTACTTTTATGTGGCCTTTATGTGATTTTTTGGAGATTCAAAGTTCTGGCACCCATTCACTTGCATTGTATGGACCAACAAAGCTCAAATATTCTTAAAAAATCTTTGAAAGAAAGACATCCACATCTGGGATTTCATGAGGGTGAGTAAATTGTCTTTTCTGCAACCGAGTTACCAATAATAATCATCAGATTATTGTTCTCCGAAAGAACAGTGTTCTCAGATCCTCACTTAAAATGTCAGTAATTCTCATTCTAAAATCTGGTTACATATACTGGTTGCATGCAATTCATTAATGAAAACTTTTTTTTCCTTAATTTACATGTGTGCTTGCAACTCTGCATATCATTTACAGTAATAAAACTAGGGACCATACATAAACATAAATGCTCTAATGTATAAACTATTTGAGTGCTTTATCATCAGCTGGGTTTGTTACAGTTTTAATTTATTTAAGAATTATTCTATTATTATTGATAAAGTTTCAATAATCACTCTTTTTGACTCTTTATGTAAAATCAAGCTGTCAAATAGCAGAGAAATTGAATCTGCACTGATGTGCATGTTTACATTTACAGGGCACTTACAGATGGCAGATCATAGCAAACGCTAAAACCTCATTCCCATGGACACACTGGCCAGACTCTGTGCCGGGTTGTAATATTAATTTTCCACACTATAGTGATGTACTGTTTCCTTGATTTTCTACCGCAAATGTTGCCAATAAAGCAAAAACTGCTTACTGTGAGGGGAGTGCGCTATCATTCCCTGCACGGAGCTGCGTTGAGCGCGCTCGTGTGCAGATGATGCACTGATGTCTACACTATGCGGATGGCCTGCGCTCTGCTGTGCTGCATGCGCGTTTCGCAACGGCGCTTTTGCTGTTTTGCACATTCAAAGATGCGGCCCATTTCCCCAAAGAACCTGCTACGCTTACTTGGGCCACTGTATCCTGCCTCTCCATCCTCCCATGAACAATATCGGTCAATGACGAGCATGAAATCACGGCTGCAAAAATAACAATGCACTTGAAATGAAATCCTCAAGCTTTATATGATATTTGTGGAAACGAAGCGATGATCTAATGAAAACAATTAATTGAAAACGATGACACTTACATGATCTGTGCTCCGGTCGTTCGCAGACGGTAAAGCAGACCGAGAGGACATTTTCCCTGAGATTGCAAACGATTAGAGATGAATAACCCGAACAGTATTTACATTTAATCTCCCCCGGTAAAGGCAGCCCACATCGGCCGTGCTGCTGCAGTTGGGGCCGTGCTTCTCTCACACCGACTGCTCGGTGACCGGTGGAGCTGGAAAGCCTGCGTCTGTCATGGCAGCGGCAACAGCAGTCCGCAAATCTCAAAGATGTCCTCGAGACAGCTGCATTATTTTCTGTGTTGCACACAGCGTCTATTTGTCGATGAAAACTCACGCGCGGCGGTATAAATGTGCTAAAACCGAACAGTGCTTGGCCGGAGCCCAACGATTTTATAGCGACTCGCTACCCCCCGCCTCATCTCTGCGAGCAAAACAAATACGGCTCCGAAAACCCCGTCCTCTATTCTCATAATAATACCGATTATCTTTCCTCTCCTCTGTACCGTTAACTCTCTCGCGCGCTCTCTCTCTCTCTTCGCATCTGCTTGTCATGGGAAAAACTGAAGCTTTGTCCGGTGACGGGGCATCCTAAAGCAGCCGTTTTATTCCAGCAGCGGATATTTGAGATGCGCCACTGCTGCCTCCGCTAGCGCGCACTGACTGACTGACTGACAGACACAAACGCGTGAACGCACGCGCGCACTGTCACAACTGATGGAGTATTGAAAGATCTCCACACGAGCGGACGCAGGCTGATAGGTAACTTAATATGTAAAAATGCTCCGTCTTTACATTCTCAATCAGTCCTCCTTTTCTGCACAAAAGGATTTTACTAACTAAAAGATGTTCTTAGAGAAAGGCACAGGTTCTCACATACAATTAAGAAAAACTTACTTAAGAACTACAGAATGTGCGCCTTTTCTCTTATAAGGTCTATCGATTCCAGACTTGCAGATACACCGTAGTATGGGGTACATTTTTTATAATAAATCATTTAATCCTTACTTCTATAATAAAATGCATAAAAACAAATAAAGGTTGAATTTTAAAGTATTGCTTGGGATGATAGCGAGAGACTGACCGAACTCAAAACACCCTTGTTGAAGTGCAAATTATTACCAAATGTATTACCAAATACCTATACAAAATTGACCTTGGTAACAATGGTTTCTGCCAAAGTATCATTCTCCATTTGTTTCTTTTATGAAAGATTCGGATTTGATTATAAATTGTTAGAAGCAATGACTAAAAACGAAATGTTTTTCATTTCGGTTCGTTCTGAGCAAAAACTGTATTTATTTTTTTTTTTATTATTATTTTTTTTTTTTTTTTTTTTTCCAGTTCAGAAGTTCTGCAGCCTCCTTTCCAAATGGTTACCGGTTAGAACAAAATAAAATAACAGTTAATAACGTTCGTTTTAAAATGACAGTACTCTGCACTAAGGTGTGGGTGAAATACCAATTGCAGTGTTGCCAGATCTCGCAAGAGAAACAAGCAACCTTATCTGGAATAACAAGCCCAAAATAAGCCACTTGCCTCACCAAAATAAGAGAAAATAAGCAATTAAATGTTTTCCTGTGTGGTGGATTTATCAGCATGGAAAGTATAATTTTAATTACAGATCTGCTTCTGAGTCAAAACCTAGCAGCATCAAATCTGTATTAATGCATCATATCAACAATAATTCAGTGAAGACTTGGAAACAACTGAGAAAAGTACTTTTTACCTCTAGTAATGTTTTCCTTGTACCTGGATTAGCTGTGCATGTATATGTAGTAATTATACATACCGTAGTTGTTAAAAAGGTTTTCATTCAGAGAATGCTTCATCCACTATGGGCAAGTAGGCAAAGAAATGTGTGATGCAGGAGTTTCCTTCAGAATCAAAGCACGTTTCATATTTTGGGGCAACATGAAGTGGTGTAATTCCAAGAAATTTACTGTGATAAACCCTTTGGCCTTTGGTGTCATTAAAAAATGATCGGAACATAATTAACCAGTTACCAGCTTTTAAAAATAATGTTTTCACTTCAGGAACAATTGACATGGCAATGTTTGACCAAAAAGTTCAATATATAATGTGGATATGTTGTATGTTTTCAGAAAATGAAAGAGAATGAGGTGTAAGTCCTGTCTATGAGCGCACCAACTGTGGATCACAACCCTTTTCTGTACCATTTTACTCTTTAAAACAAGGGTTTTCAAACCAGGGGACTGCGAGGGAGTGCTAAGGGGTCCGTGAAAAACAATTCCCTGAAAAACAAATGTTGTTAATATGAAGAGTGAATTTTACATTATTACTTTTTCCATATGCTTTCTAAAGACTTGTCGGAAATCATAAAATTAATTAAGATTATATTATTCTTTTGACAGCCATAGTTTCTCCTCCCCACTGTTTTATTTAGCTTTCTCAATGGGGTTGTAAGACAATTTTCTCAGTAAAGCTGCTTTGGGATGAAATTTTTGTGAAATGTGCTTTACAAATAAATTTGCATTGAATTGAACATTTATCTAATTTTAATTATGGCAAGAAAAAAAGATACAAACTAAATACAAAGGAAAAATATATATTTGTATAATTTCTTTTGGCTTTATAGTACAATGATAATATAAATACCAATTATTTAATTTTGTAAACATAATGCTGTCTTTATATTTTTTCTCTCACACAGTCTCAATGTGTCTTTATACATGAAAATATACTGTACAGCTGCCTTTATATTTTAGTTAGGGGTCCCTCGCAATTGAAATCAACATATTTTGTTGACATAGTCTGAAAACCTCTGCTTTAGAATACAGAAGTAGACTCTGGCAAAAGAGTAATTCCAACAGTGTGCTGAATTTTATACATAATGGTGTGTTGTAACAACAACCTTTGGTCAGATAATGGCAACAGCTCCAAATTAAAGTCAAAATTTTATTAGTATGTTAATAATTTTACTGTATATATACCATATGCAAAGAAATGACAAAAAAGCTATTTGGCTGAAAAGTAATTTTTAGGGGCTATATTATATTCGGTGAGAATTATATTATATTTGGACAAAAATGTACCAAAAAAAAATGTACCAGCTGATTTAAGTAATTTTTCTGTTTAAATCAAGACCATTCCAGGGTGGCTTCCAAAAGAGAGGAAGCACAGATATCAGTTATCAATGTACTCAGATCTAATGTATTATACTGGTGTCTGCAATGCTGTGGCAGAAGACAAGCTAAGTTTTAAACACAAAACTAAATGTGCTGCAGCAGACTGTAATTGTCAGCACCACAGTCTGTACTGCCAAGCACACTCCATTTGACTAAATGACAGCAATGCAATGTTTAAGTTCCAAACACTGTCAATCATGTACATCACCAATTCAATGACTGGATGTTTTTCACCTTATTTAGGCCTAGAACTGCCCTCTTAGATAGGTAGGAGCCATCTAACCTATAAGTTAAATGACCAAACACAGTTTGTTTTCTCTGTCTTGACTTCTAAAATTGATTAAATCTGAAATTGAAGATACCACAGTAATACTATAGATCAACATGCAGCTATAAGTGATAATAACTCAAATTCAAATAATGGTGCAACAGGCTCAGCAGAGGTTGCACAGACAACACAAAATGAGTAAAAAATGTATGTAGGTAAACTCAAAGAGTTTATAGCAAACACTGAGCCTCCTTAGAAAGAACAGCTTTTTGTTTTTAATCTGTAGCCTATAAATTCTAGTTTGTATTAATTCTACATTATTTGCTCAATACTCTTCACTTGCTATTTCCCACCAGAATTATGCTCAAGACACTGCTTACACAGCTGCCAAAAGCCTTGTCTTGTGGAACATTCAATCATCATCAATCCATACACCCCAGCCCAACCACAATGATCAGTCACATCTGGTTGACGAGTGCCTTTACAACCTCAGACTCCTGAGGAAGTTGAGGATGACCTCAAATACTAAGGTTATTTTACAGCATAATTCCAACACCAATGAAATTACTGCACATCACTGGACTGCAAAGTTCTGCAGAGAGTGATACACTAAGCTGAGCACATCATCAGGAATGCTCTCCTCACCTTACAGGACATTTACTCCAAGACGAACAGGATATTAACATCCAAACAGTGGTCTCTGTTTACTACTGCAGTCAGGAAAACACTTCCACAGCTCTACAGAAGAAATTTCTTTAAGCCATTAGGATGCTTACTGAGGATGCTGCCCAAGCACTGGCCATTACCTGCATTCCAACGAAGGCAACAATTTTACATGTATGCAAATTCAGGAAGTTGTGTTTTTGATCATTCATTTGTGTCTTGGACATTCAAAGCTAATCTGTACAACTGTGTTTTAACAATATGTAAACCTACACAACTGCGTTTGTCAGTACTACTACTGCCTTTATATTTATACCGACAATTTTTTCCCTTGGTTGAAATGGAAAATTTGGTGGCCACCAGGAGGGGATGACCTGCCTTGTGTAGAACTAAATAGCCTTTTTAGGGCCACTGATGTGACTGGACTCTTCATCTCATGTGAATGTACATCACTTTATTGTCAAAAAATGGAACAATTTCTTGGTACATTTTGTTCTATTTGTTTGAATGTTTTTGATCATCAAAACGCCACAAGATGGCGTTCTAACATAATTTGGGGATCTTACGTCAGATTAATTTTGGATAGCACCTCAAGCCATCTGTTCAAAGATAAAGACCATCATCACTCTCTGTTTGTAGGACCAGCAGTGCTTATTGTGCTAATCTCCTTTGACAAATTCCTGTAACAAGTACAGCGAATGCTTGGCACATGAGGCACATGAACTGATTAAGTAGCCTATGTCTGAAAAAAAGACATGAACATGTCGTTTAATTTCAATTAAATTTTAGTGAAAGCCATGCCTGTGTAGTCTTTAAGAAACAGTTCACCGAAAAATGTAAATTCTCTCATCATTTACTCACCCTCATACCATCCCAGATGTGTATGACTTTCTTTCTCCTGCAAAACACAAAAGATTTTTAGAAGAATATCTCAGATTTGTAGGTCCATACAATGCAAGTGAACAGCGACCAAAACTTCAAAGCTCCAAAAAGCACATAAAGGCAGCCACAAGACTCCAGTGGTTTAATCCATGTCTTCTGAAGCAATCTATTCGATTTTGGGTGAAAACGCACCAAAATGTAAGTCCTTTTTCACTATACACCTTGCCATTGCAGTCTCTAGGCATGATTATTATTTCGAGCTCAATTACATTTCCCAGTGCTTGATACATGCACAGAACATTAGATGGTGCTAGGAAGTGTAATCGAGCTTGAACTCATGATTGCCAATGAGACTGCTGATGTCAAGATTTATAGTGAAAAAGGGGTTATATTTTGGTTTGTTCTCACCGAAAACCGATTGGATTGCTTCAGAAGACATTTATTAAACCACTGGAGTCTTATGGATATTCCTATGGACTATTCTTTTAAAGTAGTAGCCACTGTTTAACTGATTTTACATAGAGCAGTGGCTGAAGGTTCAATCTCAACTGGTTTTGCTTCAGAACCCGGATTTTACATTGGGCAGTAGGTGATGAACCAACACTATAACATTTTTTAATCATTCAAAAGTAGCTTAATTAAAATGTCAATGTCAAACATTGAAATGTATCAGTTTTTACCATGAACTGACCAACAATATGCAAAATTACTAACATGACTTGTCTTTATAGTTTGAGTGTTTGGTTTATAAATGTCTCTTGAATTTCGATGGTTTCATGCTCACAGCAGCCAACAGTTCACAGCACAAAACACATTCTTGTTGGTGAACCTGTATTTAATGTAGTCTGGATCATAATTTATTGTACCTTGCGCACATTTGTTCGTGGTTTTCGAGGATGTCACGCTGCGCAGCGTCTATGTTGGCATACAGTTCATCTGCATCCTTTGGCTAGTTTCTACGAGTGAATTTGCATCAAAATACCTTAGAGTTTCATTGGACGCACAGCGTTTGATATCAGTAACAAACGCTGTGGGAGGCATTTCTCCCCACTTTTAAAAGTTGATGTCTTTTTTTTTTTACTTTTTTTTTTTTTACTATTCTAACTATGCACAATTGCACGGTTTATTTTTCTTTATTTAATTGTATATTTATTTAAGTATTTATTTATTTAGCATTTATTGGCATTGTTTACCCCTGCTCTTTGTAACCCTATCAGACCAAACCTCTGATTTTTGGGACCCCCTGTAGAGAACCACTGCAGAGGACTTAATTTTCACTGTAGTGTATGTTTCTCGCTTACCTTTCTCATTTTATTTATTTATTTATTTTATTTTATTTTATTTTTTTTAATTTTTTTTTTTGATAACTTTGTGAGCATCAGTAAAACCTGAAATATCCGAGACAGTACAGTTATACTCTCATAGAAGTGGTTTAATATCAAGATAACTTCACGATAAATTGGAAGAGAGAAAAGGAATGGAAAGGTTAAAAAAAATCTTAAATTTGCAGAAATACCATATTTTAATCCACTTCGCTTGTTGGGTTACTAGCATGAGTAATGGCTGTTCTGCAGGAAGGCCTCTTAAACATATAAAGGTTAAGTGCCCTGCTCTAAAGCACAATGATAAGTGAACAGAGGAAGGGCAGTGACATTAGAACCGTCTGTTCTCGCCTGCGAATCCAACATCTTTATGGACACACAATGTCAACATCCTCAGAGGCCCCATTTGGGACTCAAACCAGCATCATCAACCCTTTGATTATTGGTGATGAGCCCTGCAGTTAGATGTATGTTTTTACAGACAGTGTGTTCGATCAGATAATGAAGAGTGAGAGAATGATTAGTGTAATTGTGTCCTCATGTAATCAACTATATCTTCTTTACACATGTTATGAAGGGCATGCCATGCTGCTTGAATAGACCAGCACTGCTGGTCACCAGCATATGTTGGTTTTTGGATGCTGGTGTGCTTCTTAGAAGTAGTTTAACCAGTAACCATCCCTTGGTCAACCAACTTCATCAGAAAGACCATGCTGGCTGACCAGCATTTTCTGCTGATGAACAACACGACTTTGCTGCTCCATCAGTTAGACCAGCATAAACCATGTTGGACTAGCATGTAAATTCAAGCTGGTTTTTTCAACAGAAATGTCTGTTTGTTGTAATGATTTTATGTGTGTATTGGCAGTTTACTTTTTGTTTGTGATGAGTGTGTTGACGTGGTGTTAATTTGTGTGTGTGTCTTGAGTTTTTGTCCTGTTTCAGACCCACGCTACTGTTTCCTGCGGGACGTCCTCCAGACTGGTTGGCTGATGAAGCACGGCCCTATTTGCGTAAAGTTCTGTGTGAAGGGGGCAAAGGTCAACCGCACAATATAATATTTCAGCAAGCATGCTATTGTTTCTTTTTCTCGTTTACTCTCTGTCCTTCTCCCCTGTCCTCCCTGTTCCTCTCTCTTTCCTTCTCCTTCTACCCTGGAGACACTATAAATTAGTGTATGACTCTGAATCACAGACATGTTTTTGGCTGTGCTCAGCTCTCAGGTGGGCTGTCAGAGGTCATGAAAATGATGTGTTTGGTAGTGTGTGTGTTTACATACACTAAACAAAAGGATTCTGTTAGGATAAGAGCTATTCCAAGTTTATTCAAATGTATTTACATTAATGGGCCCCAGAATGTTCTAAGGACAGCACAAAAGACTCATCCAAAAAACAATCCTCCTGGTGACCTCACTCTTCTTTTTGACCAATATCTTCAAATCATTTCAAAATGAACTTGTAAATCAGTCTGCTTCATTAACCAATGAGACACCTAACAAGCTTATTGTCTTCAGTATCTTCATAACATTACTGTCACTGTTAACAGTAATGTTTGGTCGATTCCTAATAAACTATCAACAAACAGTCAGCATTTCCCACCTCATGTCTAATCCTAACTAGGGCATGTTGAATTAACGTGTTAATTCAGTGAGATTAATTATATATAAAATAACATGCTAAATAATAATGCAATTAATCATGTCCCCGGACCGTAACAAGGAATATTCCTACCATCAGAGCAATTCAGGCTTGAAGTGCCACCTGTTTTCAGCTGGGGGAAGTAAGCGAAACTCCAACTGTAAAGACAACATTCAGCTGCAAATAATAGGTTTATGTTCAATATGAAAATAAATATATTGTCTTCTAAAGCCACTTTTTTGTCTTATCAGTGCTTTACTGATCTACCATAATAATGCAATGCATTTAAATGATCTAAATTATTATTTTTATAATATATATTATGTTTATAATTATTAAAATATAGCTATTTATAACTATTAAACCATTATATACTGTATTATTGTTATTTGTTGGGTTTTTTCAGCAAATATTTATATATGAGAATAATTGCAATGTAATTCTATTAATTAATTGGCATATCGTAATTAATTTTATTAAAAAAAAAAAAGAAAAGAAATTATTGACAGCCCTAATCCTAACCTTTACACAGTATGTACATCCAGTGGCCAATTGTAAAGATTCTATGCTTCAGTTTAAAAAAAAATCTGAATTAAAACTTAAATAACAAAGTATATAATCATTATAACAATTTCTGTGAATTTTGAACTGACTATCAGTGAAATTTTTATGTATTTTAGAATATTTTCTTGGTATTTGGTATGCATCCCTTTTGCTTTAATGACAGCTTACACTCAAGTTGGCAACGATTCAACAGGTTAACATGGATCGTCAGATTTAAAAATTATTTCTTCTTAATTTTACATCATAACTTATCTTTGTTTTAAGTTAATGAAAATACCAAAACGTACTGTTTATTTATAGATTAAAATGAAATAATAATAATAATAATAATAATATAATAAATTCCAGAGATTAAAGTCCTTTGAACACCACTGTATATAACAAAAATATGTTGTTTAATGTTGCATTATGGTGTACAGTTTTATTATTTAATATACAGTGAGATGACTGTAGGTCACTTCTACTTCTTGTAAGAGTTCGGTATGGGTATGTCAGAGATGTGCTGATGACGCAGTCTGTTTTCTTCATGTATATTGACAGCCTGGTACAAACACAACCCAAGTTCAACTTTATAATTGCCTACAGGTGTATAAGGGCGAAGGTCAAGGCACAGAAAGGAAAAAGGAGTGTATGTTGTCTTAATGAATAAGAAAAAAGGTTTTAAGAGCACAGTGCTGTCCTCGCAGAATAGTCCTCTATAGTTTCCTGTTGACTAATGTGAAAATGACTTAGGGCAACAAATTTAAGATGATTTATTACTCTGTTATATAATAATAAGAGCATTCACAGCAAGAAAAGAGAGCGAAATTATGCCAGTTGCCCCCACTTTTGTCTATTCTAAGAAAGCTCTTCAGTGAGAATTTCTGTCCACCCTTAAACCCACCAAACAAACACGCCCTCACTTTTTCTTGTCAGCTACACTTTACCTATTTATAGAGTCCTCAAGTCTTTTTGCCTAGAGTTCTTCAGTTGTTTTGTAATAGGTCATATGCTTTGACATCCTAAACAATAGTGTTAATACACTGTTGTACAATTGGTGTGTGTATTAAAATAGAATGTTGCATTTTTCAGAAGAGCGTGTTCTCTGACCTGTGTATGTATAAAGTTGTTGCCCGCCAGGCTGACTTAAGGAGGAGGGGATGTGTTGTTGTAAATAAAGCACTCTGTACACACACAGAGACATAAACCATCTGTGTGCTGTATTCCCATGGTTATTCAAATGTCACAAATGTTTAATAAAAGATAAAGACACATCAGCCACCTTGTCGTCTGTTTATGGTGTCTTTGACATCAACGTCAGTATTTATGGAGTTCTTATCTGTTTTACGCCCATGCAAGAAGTGTTGATGTTAGTCACTGATATTCCTGCCGTTCAAAAATACATTTGAATGTGAAGGGATGTGGCTTACTCAAGAGCATTACATGATGAGTAGCATAGGAAGCACTGAAGAATAGATCAGATTCAAATGGTTTTCACATTAGTAAATAAAACAATAAAAATAAAACTTTTTTTGTTTCATTCAAAAAAGGAAACTCTTTCTTTGTGATATTTACCAATTTCTTAATAAATCTAATGAAAAGAGGTAACATGCCATTTTTACATTAAAGATGTATTACTACTTGATCTACCCCCAAAAAATTACTTGTTGGTGTAAGAATATTGTGGTATGAGTACATTATTTACACGTTTACTTAGTTACATAATCCAAAAATGTGGAAATATGTCAAATGTGGAAATGGCTGACATTAAAAAGTTCAATAAATACATGACTAGGACTATATTGACTGAGTCTGAGACTCAGAAATATTTGAAGTCTGATGTACTGTATGTGTGCAAATGTCAAAAGCATAAAGTCTCAAAAGACTTTGTACAGCAGTAACACAGTACATAATACACAACAACGTCCATGCGCATGTGTGTGTGTGTGTGTGTGTGTGTGTGTGTGTGTGTGTATGCAAGTTAATTTTTTGCAATAAATAAGGATGTCCTGTTTGCTTGAATACACACCTCCATTGTTCAACATTAGAGGTGCCACAGAGGTGAATGACTGACTGACTTTTTACAGTGTTAGGGTAGATAGGGACCCCTCCTGGGAAGGAGAGTTCATGACCATGCTTGCAGGTGAGCAACACTCCCAAAACAAACATATGAAAGGTACTGATGGTTTCCAAAGCTCTCCGTAATGAAAGGAAAGCAGTAAGAAAGTTTCTGGGAAATCCATTGTAACATTCCTATATTCAGTAGCACTGCATGCAGCCACTGATTGGAACGTCTGATTAAGTAATTAACTTGCTGTCAGTAGAGGCCAATGGCAGGAGTAAACTTGAGAGGGCTGGGATTAAAGGGATAGTTCACCCAAAAATGAAAATTCTCTCATGATGTACTCACCCCACTAGCATCCCAGATGTGTATGACTTTCTTCCTTCTGCAGAAAGCAAATTGTGATTTTTAGAACAATATTTCAGCTCTGTAGCTCCTCACAATGCAAGTGAATGGAGGCCAGAACTTTGAAGCTCCAAAATCCACATAAAGGGAGCATAAAAGTAATCCATACGATTCCAGTGGTTAAATCCATGTGTTCAGACATGATATGATAGGTGTGTATGAGAAACAGATCAATATTTAAGTCAGTTTTTACCATAAATTCTCCTCCCTGCACAGTAATGGTGATATGCATGAAGACTGTGAATCACCAAAAAAAAAAAAAAAAAGGAGAAAGTGAAAGTGAAAGTGAAGGAAAAGAAACTTAAATATTGATCAGTTTCTCACCTACACCTATCGTGTCACTTCAGAAGGTATGGATTTAACCACCAGAGTTGTCTGGAGTACTTCTGTATTTCCCTTATGTGGATTTTGGAGCTTCAACATTTTGGCACCCATTCACTTCCACTGTATGGAACTACAGAGCTGAAATATTCTTCTAAAATCTTAATTTGTTTTCATCAGAAGAAAGAAACCATACACATCTGGGATGGCATGAGGGTGAGTAAATGATGAGAGAATTTTCATTTAATGCTTTTAAAATGAGGAAAATGTTTCTATAGTTTAAGCAGCATCATATATAAACAACTTAAATTAAACAATAACTGTGATCATTGGTGTAAAGAACTTCAGAATGTGTACATCATCACTACTTAGGTATTTTGGAGAATCTGTACTTTATTCAGGTACTATTGAAACAGATTACTGGAAATCTATTACAATTCCAAGCAAAAAACAAACTCATCACAATTTTATTTAGACCTTAATGGTCCAAAGTACATATATTGTGGGTGTCATTATAACTTATATCTTATCAAATCACATCAATCAAATTGCCCTTCCATAAATGTTTCTGCACTTCTACAGTCAATGAAACCCATTGTAATTTAAAATGTAATTGGCCAAAACTATGGTTATTTGTCATCGTAAAGAGACATCTCATCAGTCACTCATTACAACACAGAGGGTATGTCCGAATCTGAAGGCAGTTGCCTGACTTCTCGCTGCCCAGTTAGTCAATGACTTAACAGGCAGTATTCTTTGTATGAAGGTACCTCTTAAGGAAACTGGTTTCAAACTGGCTACCAAGGCACTATAATGTCACAAATTATGTTTCCCAATACTGTTCCTGGAGGTCCCCCAACAGTACACACTTTGGATGTCTCCCTAATCAAATACAACTTGATTGAACTCATCAACCCATTAGTACTCCAAGAAATGGGTGTGTGAAATAAGGGTAACATCCAAATTGTGTACTGTTGGGGGACTTCTAGGAACAGGGTTGGGAAACTGACCTGAAAAAGTTCTAAAGAGCTTTTGATATAACCAAGCAAATATTTAATGACTACAATAGTTAGTAACCTTTATATGACCAGGACAAAAAATCAATTAGATAAAATCTCTTTTACAAGAGTGACCTGGCCAAGAAGGCAGCAAAAACACAATGACAGATAACATGTAACAAAGAAAACTGACAAAACAAAAAAGAAAACTAAAATCAATAAATCAGGCAAAGGATAAAACAAAATATATAGGCATGCTTATTTTATGTACTGTATATTTATGAACAATGCTTATTTCTCAGTAGAAATTGATGGTAAATTGAATGGTAAGTTGAAAGAAAGCCCCAAGACATTTTTAAATGAATAAGCTTTCTTTAAAGTGCTCTCTTACTGACATCATTTCCATTCTTTCTACCAACTGCCAAACCAAATATAAGTGGCCAAAAATAGGAGCTTGATGCCTTCCTTAAGGTTTCGGACAGAGCCACAGTTTTTGACATAAATCGATGCATTTTATTAATAACCATTGTTGAAAATCGCCAAACTTGACTCAAGTGTGATCATCAGTCTGAAAACAACAGATGTCATCTGCTAAATTAAAAGTTTATACCATAAATGTAATGTTTCAGGACATTGGCTTCAGTTTAGAAATGTGTATAAATGTGTCTATAAATGTGTCCTAAAGCCTAACACAGTCAGGACATTGAGAAAATTGTAAATAAACAGTGCTTTAAACAGTTTGCTGTAAAATCTTTTCTGTCTCTTGATTTCATTAGGCCACTTCAAAGCTGAGAAAATCATTTCACTTTGTACCTAAAAAAAATAAAGCCAAAATAACTTTGACATACTTTTCAACCATTATTTCTCAGTCTTTACTTTTGGCCGTGAGGTTAGATAAACTAGATGCACCACTGTAATGGCCAATTTACTTATAACAATTTATTTATTTGCAGTTTAAAGGTGAAAAGTGATCTCATAGTTGACCTATACTTACAATAGGACTAAATACATTGTATCATCTTAAAAAATTTGGTCACTAAGATCACCATTCATATTTGTGAAAAAAGCCCAGATAAACCTTTCGATTTGTATAGGACAACAGCCCCACAAAAAGGTATACCTGGTGTTGTGTGTTACCCAATTCTTCAATTCGTATGGGCAATAAAAAAAAAAAAAAAAAAAAGGTATAACACACTTAACATGCTCAGAAAAAGGTGTATTTATATATTGCAAGGTTTCAGTCTTTCTTATTCAAGTCCTAGTTTCTTTTCAATATTGTCCTTAGATGAACTTCCATATGTTATGATGATTTAATCAGAAGGAAATGTAGTCATAATATGGACAATAGCACATTTTAATTAGGGATCTCCTGTAATCTCAAATGATATTGTGCAGTAATTGAGCTATTTCTGAGTTTTATTTAAAAATAGAAATAAAAATCTTGGTTTGAAAAGGTCAGATCTGTTTGCATGAGCATTTATGTGTGTTTCTCTGACAGTTTGTTTGGAATAAAACAGGGTTGTTGTGTTGAAAAGGAAGTGGCTGCCTGTGGCGTTTTTATTGGCTCTGATAAGAGGATTCGTTTGGCACCTCTCAGAACAGCAGGAATAGACCAGTTACCAAAACATGCCTCAGCTTACAGGGGGCAGAGCTCAACCTTAATTCAACCCGAACCCACTGAAATCCACAGAACTTAAAGAAAGCTTTAAGGAGCAGGTGATTGTGCTAAATCTGAATGGGACTACAGTACAAGTCTTCAACTGATTTATGTGGTAAAGACGCTGGCTACCACCCCTGGAGTTCGCTAGTTCGAATCCCAGGGCATGCTGAGTGAATCCAGCCAGGTCTCCTAAGCAACCAAATTGGCCCGGTTGCTAGGGAGGGTCACATGGGGTAACCTCCTCATGGTCGCTATAATGTGGTTCGTTCTCGGTGGGGCGCGTGGATGCGGCGGTGGATGGCGTGAAGCCATGGCAATGCGCTCAACAAGCCACGTGATAAGATGCGCTGGTTGACGGTCTCAGATGCGGAGGCAGCTGGGATTCGTCCTCCACCACCCGGATTGAGGTGAATCACTACGTGACCACGAGGACTTAAAAAAGCGTATTGGGAATTGGGCATTCCAAATTGGGTGAAATCCCCACCCACCCACCCCCCCCCCCCCAAAAAAAAGAAAAGAAAAAGCATATTCATGGAATATTAAAACAGTAAAGTATATGGAATAAAGTGTTAGAGTTTGTTAGAAAAATAATAAAAAGCAACATTTCTTTTCAAGTTTTACTTAATTTCCCAGTCAATGGGTCTTTATTTATTTATCTGAAACTGAAACAATATCACAAATATTCATTTTCAGACATGTAAGATTTTTTTCAGTAATCTCAGTAAACTCAAAATTAGATTAACAGAATCCTAAACATTAATACAAAAAAAGAAGCATGTTCTTTAAATGTCACAGACCAACAATGTTTAAACCATTTTAATGTTTGCTCTTCTCTAAATAACATGTAATTTCAAACTTACAAGTTGTATATGAATTGTAGAACTGTACCTGGTGTTCTGATAACATCCTATACAGTACATGCCTTTGCTTTGTCGTGTGATTTAGAGTCAATCTTGAACAAGCCTGTACAAGTATAAAATGACTCAATTTCTTCATGTCCCAACTCTCCATAGGTTAGGTTCCTGCCGTTCCTCTCAAATCTTCTGGCTGTTCACACAACAGCGATCCAGCTAGTCAAAACACAGCAGCCACTAACAGCCTGTTTAAAGAATTATAGACATTTTCCTGTCTTCCTCTCAAGTTTACAAGCGTACACTGACTTGTTCAGCTGCAGCTGTGTTCTGAAGGACAAGCATTGTTGTGATTTTACTTGTACTGCCATAAACTTATCTTATACTCCCCTTTGGCGATATTCTGTCCACATTGACCTAGTTTGAGACAAATATCTGATTTGCATTTTGCGCCAACTACTTTTACGTTGTATCCACAAACCTGCAGTCTTTTGGTGTTGTGTGCTCATTGTTACATTGATCTGTTTATGTTGTATTTGTTGTGATGTTGTTTATTAATGTTGTTTAAGATGCTCTGCATTGCAGTCACTGTATGTTGGATGTCATTAAGTTTAAGGCTCTGTAAAATGCTTTGTTCAGTTTGACCGCAGTCTGTTGTCTGCATGCTTCTCAGTCTGGTTTCTTGTTCTCCGTTCACGGTGTGGTCGGGCACTGGCGACCCACGATGACACAGTCAGTGCGCAACGGATCAGAACCAGCCCCAGACAGGGCATGTCTTTGGCCACTGCGATTTCAGAGAAAAAGGCATGATCTCTGGGCAGATTAAAGGAGCTGTCGCTAGTCTCTAAGTCCTGGACAATGGCTAGAATCTCCTGACGATCTGTCTGATGCACCATCCCACGGACATTCAACACAGCAGATATATGTCTCCTTCTGTGAGCAGAAAGAGAGAGAGAGAGAGAGAGAGAGAGAGAGAATAAGGGTATATTACATACCTACAATACACAAAGATTTGACAGTATGGCTTCTGCATATTATTATTGTGCTTCCTCTCTTAAGCCCGGTGTTGGGAAAGTTACTCCAGAAAATTAATAACAAACTACTTTCTCTAAACTATGATGAGGTTACTTTTCTTATAACTCCCTCTGAACAGTATTACATGAAATAGCCTGATTTTTTCTGGAACCAATGTTAACCTTTATTAGATAGAAAGTACTATTCATTTTTAGAAATTCATTCTGGGTGTAATCATTTTGTTTCAGTTTTTGTTTGTTTGTTTGTTTGTTTGTTTGTTTGTTTAACACCATGCAAGCTTCTATGGCTATTTTTGCAGCAATGTTATAATTGTGTGTGTGTGTGTGTGTGTGTGTGTGTGGGCAGGTTTAAGTGGTTTACAATGACATTTTTTTTAGGTTACAAACTGGTAATTACAATGGTATTATGCTATAAATATGGTTTATGAGGACATTTCTAGTGTCCCCATAATTAAAATCACTTAAAAAACATACTAAACGATGTTTTATTGAAAATGTAAAAATGCAGAAAGGTTTTTGTAAGGGTTAGGTTTAGGGGTAGGGTTAGAGGATAGAATCTATAGTTCGTACAGTATAAAATTCATTATGTCTATGGAGAGTCCTCATAATGATAGCTGCACCAACGTGTGTGTGTGTGTGTGTGTGTGTGTGTGTGTGTTAACTAATGTTAATAAATACAAACTTATTAAGTGTTACCATTTATTTATTTATATATATATATATATATATATATATATATATATATATATGAATGAATGAACGTTACATTTATATAGCGCTTTTCTGACACTACACTCAAAGCACTTTACATTGAGGACAGGGGACTCTCTTCAACCACCACCAGTGTGCAGCATCCACCTGGATGATGCGACGGCAGCCATAGTGCACCAGCACGCTCGCCACACACCAGCTTTTGGTGGAGAGGAGAGAGCAGAGTTATATATAGGGTGGCCAGACGTCTCGTTTTTCCCAGAACAGTCCCGTATTTCAGCACTTTTTCTAATGTCCCGACTTATTCTGAAAAAATCGTGTTTTGCCCCGTATTTCCCTCTCCTAAAATTTCTCTATTGCCTATGCGGCATTCTCAGTCACGTGAGTATTCCAATCAAAAGTAGCCAAGGATACATCTTGTAAAACCAATGAAATAACACCATGTTATTTGAAGTACATGATTGGATTAAACTATCCAATCACAATCCCCTATCAATTGATGTCCAGTTAGTGAATTGATTGAAGAGTCAATTTGAAAGAGCACACAGATGAAATTACGGCTGGAAAAATGTCAAGGAAGCATGCATGTACATTTAATGAGGATCTTCAAAAAGAGTTTAAATTTCTAAAAAATGAGTCACAGACAGAGTGAGTGTAAAGTGAGGTGTGAGATTTGTGGAGCTCGTTTTTCCATCGCCCATGGAGGCCACACTGACATCGCACAGCATGTTCATACAAAAAGTATGTGGATGCTGCTAAAAGCAATTGTGCCACACCAAGTGTTAGTGATTTATTTATTTATTTATTTATTTATTTGTGAAGCAAAGTTCTGAATCTGACAGGGTGCACGCAAGTGAAGGACTTTTTGCTTATCATTCTGTTGTGCACGGCCATAGCTTTGCACATTCATGACCTGAGAAAAGTCTTGCAGGCCAGGCTGGAGGAATCATTTATACCCTCTGACATTAAAAATCAGTTGGATGCCCTGGTTGAAGCTGGTGACATGCGAGCGGATGATTTTTTTTTTTTTTTTTTTTGTGCAGTCAGAAACTTTTATTCAGCATCAGTGGATTACCTCCAAAACTGGAGCTGCTCATTGGAGATCACAGAAAATCTTGACTGGGCCCTACTGAGAGACATCCCAGAGTGGAAAGACATTCAGAGCAGCCTCAAACACTTCTACTCCAGAATCCCCGCTCTCAGTTTCATTGACGAAACTGCGCTCTTTAATGACTGGGCTTGCGCAAAAAACATTGTCACTCGCCGCATCACTGAGTGGAACGTGAACAAGACGGCCGTGTCTGAGAGATGGACAGATGTTTTTCGTGAGCTGGAGAGCAAGTCATCAACTTTGGAGTCTTAGCCAATTTCATGGAGTTTGTTTTATGCCTGCCTGGGACATCTGCAACAGTGGAGTGTGTGTTCTCATTAATGAATGCAGCATGGACACCGGATAAGCCTCGACTCAGTGTAATAGTCATGAAGGCAATGCTTTTCGTACTTCTTAATTTTGTACTGGTCTACTCTGCATTTTAAGATAAACTCTTGAAAGACAAGCCCACACTGAGAAAAATTGCTGCCAGCGAAAAGTACAAGGTGACAACAGTTACAGATGCGGATGCACCCTCTACTTCGTATTGATCTGCGCCTAGGTAAGGATACGTCAGTTTCATTTTTGCTGGGAGGGGGCTGTCCCGTTTACCACAAGCGGGAATCTGGTCACCCCAGTTATATATATATATATATATATATATATATATATATATATATATATATATATATATATATATAAATTCAGCAAAAAAAGAAATGTCCCTTTTTTAGGACACTGTATTTTAAAGATAATTTTGTAAAAATCCAAATAACTTTATTATCTTTATTGCAAAGGGTTTCAAAAATGCACCTGTGGAACAGTCGTTAAGACACTTACAGCTTACAGACGGTAGGCAATTAAGGTCACAGTTATAAAAACTTAGGACACTAAAGAGACCTTTCTACTGACTCTGAAAAGCACCAAAAGAAAGATGCCCAGGGTCCTTGCTCATCTGCGTGAACGTGCCTTAGGCATGCTGCATGGAGGCATGAGGATTGCAAATGTGGCCAGGGCAATAAATTGCAATGTCCGTACTGTGAGATGCCTAAGACAGAGCTACAGGGAGACAGGAAGGACAGCTGATCGTCCTCGCAGTGGCAGACCACATGTAACAACACCTGCACAGGATCAGTTCATCCGAAAATCACACCTGCGGGACAGGTACAGGATGGCAACAACAACTACCTAAGTTACATCAGGAATGCACAATCCCTCCATCAGTGCTCAGACTGTCCACAATAGGCTGAGAGAGGCTGGACTGAGGGCTTGTAGGCCTGTTGTAAGGCAGGTCCTTACCAGACATCACCGGAAACAACATCACCTATGGGCACAAACCCACCTTCACTGGACCAGACAGGACTGGCAAAAAGTGCTCTACACTGACGAGTCGCGGTTTTGTCTCACCAGGGGTAATGGTCGGACTCGCGTTTATCATCAAAGGAATGAGCGTTACACTGAGGCCTGTACTCTGGAGCAGGATCAATTTGGAGGTGGAGGGTCCGTCATGGTCTGGGGCGGTGTATCACAGCATCATCAGACTGAGCTTGTCATTGCAAGCAATCTCAACGCTGTGCGATACAGGGAAGACATCCTCCTCCCTCACGTGGTACCCTTCCAGCAGGCTCATCCTGACATGACCCTCCAGCCATACTGCTTGTTCTGTGCTTGATTTCCTGCAAGACAGGAATGTCAGTGTTCTGCCATGGCCAGCGAAGAGCCCGGATCTCAATCCCATTGAGCATGTCTGGGACCTGTTGGATCAGAGGGTGAGGGCTAGGGCCATTCCCCCCAGAAATGTCCAGGAACTTGCAAGTGCTTTGGTGGAAGAGTGGGGTAACATCTCACAGCAAGAACTGGCAAATCTGGTGCAGTCCATGAGGAGGAGATGCACTGCAGTACTTAATGCAGCTGGTGGCCACACCAGATACTGACTGTTATCCCCACTGACAGATACCCCCTTTGTTCAGGGACACGTTATTCCATTTCTGTTAGCCACATGTCTGTGAAACTTGTTCAGTTTACGTCTTAGTTGTTGAATCTTTTAATGTTCATACAAATATTTACACATGTTAAGTTTGCTGAAAATAAAAGCAGTTGAAATTGAGAGGACATTTCTTTTTTTGCTGAGTTTATATATATATATATATATATATATATATATATATATATATATATATATATATATATATATATATACACTGTATATATGAATGAATGGATGAGCGTTACATTTATATAGCGCTTTTCTATTTTATACATATTTCTTTTATATTCATAAATGGGTAACACTTAATAAGTTTGTATTTATTAACATTAGTTAACAACATTAACATGAACATGAACAAACAATACTTTTACTGCACTGATCTTACTGATACATTTTTAAAACTAAAAGTTGTATATGTTAACATTATTTAATGCATTATAAACTAAAATGAAGTAACAATGAACAACTGTATTTTTATAAATTAACAAGATTAACAAATGCTGTAAAAATGTGTTGTTTATTGTTAGTTCATGATACCTAATGCATTAACTAATGTTAACAAATAAAAACGTATTGTAAAGTGTTAACCATAAATGTTTTTAAATAAAAAGAAAATTTAATTTCATAACACAACAAAAGTCACTGTCCCAGCCACAAGATGAAAAACACTGGCCTACTCAGTAGTAAGGGAGTCAGTCAGTTGCTTGATCGATTGTGATGATGTTTTGTGAGCAAATCATTCTGTTGATTTTGTTGTTTTTAATAAATTAGTTCTAATTAGTTAAATCACATTCCATGGAGACTATTATCCAAAGAAAGGGAGTAGGAGTAATCTTTATGATCAAAACAATATTCAAAAACAATGTTACAGAAAATAGAAGTACTAAATTAATTCAGGGAAAATTGAGTCCTGTTGGCCAAATGTGTTTCTCTGTAATGCATCTCCCTTGACACTGGTCATGCCTCATAAAATAAACCCCAAGTCAGCGCTGCTCTAAACTCTGTGAAGATGACATGTCCTGCTTAGAGATAACAATGTGACAGTGTGTGTCTGTGACAGATTTTAACATAAGACAGTCAGTCAAAAACAGGAAACAACAGTGCACAAAGAGAAGTTGTTGATCTTAGTTGGTGCGTATGTGTGTGTTTAATAGGAGTGTGGCACCAGTCAGTCTCCTATGACCTGGCTGGAACAGAAAGTACTCAACAGCCACTTCCTGTCTGCTGAGGAGGGCCATGCGTCAACAAGCAGGAGCTCTGCCAGCCAGTGACTGAGCACACACACACACACACACACACACACACACACACTTTGCTTCATTTAAACAAAAACACTATAGGCTAAAGTGGGATCACATTTCACCCATTCCCTTGTTTACTGTCGGCTCTTCCCTCTCATGCACTGGGTGCTTTCCACATAAAGGAAAGCTGGCATGGATATGGAGCACCACGGTAACTATTTTCAGGCAGACATTCTTAGAATGACCTCAGGAAACAGAGAGGTGTTGTAAAAATTAGTCCTCAACTGGACAAGGAAGTGAGAGGGAAACATGTCAGATTTTTCATGAATGAAAGCACTTTAAGACAGAGTTCAGGTTCTACCCTTCCGCAGGTCTAAAAGTGTTCAGCAAAATTGTATAAATGAAACAGTTACATAAACTGACAAAGTGCTTAAAATTAGAGTGCTGAGTGCCTGTTAACCTGTTAAGAGCTTATAAAATACTTTCTTTACTTCTTCAGTCACATGTTATAGAAAATCTACATCTTGCTCTATATTCTGCTTTTAAATAAAATTGTATAGTATGTGATTGTAAACCATATAGGGAGGGGCCTATATGTCAATAAAAATATAAAGAAGGAATTTTAAAAAAAAATTGGTGTTTGATATTATCATTTACTTTTATCAATTAATTATAATGATGTTTGATGAACATCTTCCATGGAGATCATTATCCAAATACAGGGAGTAGGAACAATCTTTCTCTATTTTTTGTAGCATTTTATTGCTTATGATTATAAATCAGTCCTCTCCTTGCCAGTTTTCAGGATTCATAAAGGGCCAACTGCCCTGGTCGTCTTACCGAATATCTGGAAACTCCTTCACCAAAACCCCAACTTCCATCTGAATCGAGGGAGTGTCCTCCAAAACTATGATGTCAGCCAGGTGAATAATCACACTCTCCAACCAGGAGGCAGTTGAGTCCTGAGAAGAAGAGAGAGAGATAGAGAGAACTTACTTCACTTTCATTTAACTGTGGTGTAGATTTCTTGTTTTTTGGTTCCCTTACTTTCTCTTGTTTTCTGTCTCTGTTGAACACTATATGTGAATATATCTATATCTATATCTATATATATATCGAAAGAAACAAAGAGTCGGTATCTGAATTCATCGGCTGTGCCCATGCTGTTTTTCCAGCGAACTCAGGTATGTGTGAAATCTTTGTCATTTTCACGCCTCCCTCGGGCTCTGCACCTCCCTCAGTGCTCCGCTCCTCATCACCCGATTTCTAATTCACCGCACCTGCACTCAATTCACTCGCTCATCACTGCCTACATAAATAACTCACCTTCACGCCACTTCACTGTCTCACTGTGTAAACCCTGTAAATCTCAGTAAATGCTCTCGCACTTGGTTTCACTAACTACAACTTGTGTGGCTTTAATTCCTGATAGTCATATAGCCTATATATTTCTGCTAAAGAAAAAGCACAAGTAGATAACGCAACGGCATTGCTCCAAAATAAAGGATGGTTATTTACTGCAGAAATGTTTTTTTTTTTTTTTTATTATTATTATTTGGAAATGATTTTTTAATTTATATTGTTTTGAAATAGTTTTGGACTGCTTTGGTTTATGAACGGCGCTTGGTCTGTGGTCTGTGCAAGTTTCTCTTGTAAACAATGACGTGCTTCCTGCCTCCTCCTCCACGTGACGCGTGAACTTACCAACGAGCTTACGTCATCTCTCTCATGAGCGCACATCACAGAGATGAACGGAAGCGAACAATTGTAGTTAAAAAGTATATAAGTATTGCTTCGTTTCTAAAAATAATAAATTGTTTGGGTTCAGAAGAACTTTATATGTCGACTGGAGTCATGTGGATTATTTTGATAAACCCTAAATATGCATTTTGGACCGTCAAAAAATGGAGTAGCATTGTTTAAAGGAGGAGGCCTGAAATGAAATCCTAAAAATGTTAAATTCTGTTTTGATGAAGAAAGAAACTCCGATACATCTTGGATGGCCTGAGGTTGAGTAAATTATCAGCAAATGTTCATTTTTGGGCGAACTATTCCTTTAAAGCTTAGTGTTATCACAGTATTTATGTTTTCTTTGTCTGTTTATTTGATGTACTTATTCGTTGGATTAATCTACACTTAGATCTTCCAATGAATTCTGCAGATGGATTCTAAATCACCTCGTCAGCTTTGTTAGATAAAAAAAAACATGTCTGTTCCTAACACAAAGCATGCGAGCGCGTTTTAGTACATTTAGTGACATATAGTGACTTTTTGTTGTTTTTTTTTTTGTTGTTGTTGTTGTTTTCAGAGCTTAACAGTGGTTACTATTGACTGTCATAATATGGAGAAGTCCTGTGTGAAAGTTCTTCAAAATATCTAATTTTTGTTCCACAGAAGACTTATAGGTTTGGAGCAACATGAGGTTGAGTAAATAATGACATAATTTAAAATGTTCTTTTAAGTGATTCTACTGCCCAATGATTACATAAAATAATAGGTATAATCTGATTGGAATAATTAGAACCTCACCAGATCCTTAAAAAGAGCCTTCAGCTGTTTGGCTTCATCTTGCAGACGGAATGCCACTCTCTTCCTCATTTTGAGTGATGTACAGATGACCCGCCCCCTCATAATGGCACGAACATATTCAACTAGGACCCGCCTATGCACCTCATTCACCAATGTCTGTCAATGAATGAGACAAGCAATCAGTCAACCAGCCAGTGTGTTTGAGCAGTATATGTGTGCTTACATGTGTTCAGGTTGTACCTGATATGGAGGGCAGTCCATTCTGCGGAATTTTTTAAAGTGCTGTTTTATGGTTGCCTCAATGCTCTCATAGGCCTCAGTGTTATCCAGCCACTTCCTCTTCACCAGCTTATCAAAGAATGGCTGGAATCATGGCAGAAAACTTATAAATTAAAGCATTAAAAAATTTTAGTGTGAGTGGTCAGAATGTGAGTGTGTGCATGTGTCTCACCCTGATGTGTTCAAACAGTATGTCAGCGAGAACTTGCACTGATTGATTGACAATTCTCTCCAGAGAGGAATGAGCTCGTTTGGAGACGTCCTCACTGCCAAGATTGTCACACAGACGACAGCGCTCCACAAAACTCCTACACATGTCAAACAAAATATAACATTTAAATCTACGCAGTTAAGTCATCAACTTGGTCATTAAATACACATACTTATAAAATCAGTGAGCGTAACTTTTTCTATAAATTTTTAAACTGAACAACTAGATCTTGAAAATTAAAAAATTATCATGTGTGTGAATAGAATGTTCCCTTTCGATTACGGTTCACTCGACATTGTGTCAGAAGCTGACGCTTATGGGAATTCCTTTTCGACAACCTAGTTGAAGCCCTTGTACAATAACGGCAATTCTACAATTGGTAATGGTGTTTGAGCCCCGCCCTTTTAAGCATGCAGTTGGCCTATGTAAGCGGGAGCAAAATCACCATTTCTTAAGAATTTACTTACTTCCAGACAGCGACTTCATTTCTCGTCTTGACAAGCCCTCTCATCTCAGTCGAGAGACATTCCTCCAGCAGAGAGGTTCTTCGCCTACAGACGACTCAGCGCCTTGACAATGCAACGCCTGCAGCGAGCCAACTGACCAGCTCCCCTGCAGTGTTCCGGCAGAGACATTTGTATCCTTTTATTACTATATACACTATATATCTAAAAGAGTATATCTAAAAAAAAGAGCCATTTGTGTTTAGCGCCTCTTTGTAAAGATGTCGTTCCACAAGTGGTCACTCTGCGATAGACACATCCTGTTGTTAGATGGGCATGAGAACTGCATCCGCTGCCTGGGCCACTTCCACACTGAAGCGGCATTCCTGGAGACAGACTGCCCTCACTGTGAGGTTATGAGTCTCAGGACGCTCCGCTCTAGAATCACCCTTCAACGCCATTCTGTCATCTATGGTCCCATCATGGGATGCGCCAGTGTTGTGTGCAGAAGTTCACAATCTTCTTGCAAAGAAAACGATAGATATTGGGGTGCACTGTGCGATGGACGCCTAACGTGCCCAGGTTAGCTCAATCGGTTATGAACACCATCCTTCAGGCTAGAGCGCCATCCATGAGACACCTCTAGGTGCTAAAATGGAGTGTGTTTGGAAATTGTTGCTCCTCCTTATGTGGCGAAGACCCTGTGAATTGATGTGAGATCCTTACAGTCCTCCAAGAGTGGCTGGACGCAGATCTCACCTCGTCGACGCTTTCTGTCTATGTAGCGACTATCTCGGCAAACCACGCCCCGGAGGCTGGCTTCTCTATAGGGAGACATGATCTAATTTTAAAGTTCCTCAAGGGATCGAGGTGCCTAAACCCCCTCGCCCTGCTACAGTCCCAACCTGTGACCTGAACTTGGTGCTCACGAGCCCCTCGTTCGAGCGTTTGGAAACTTTTGGAGTTACGTGTGCTCTCTCTAAAGACTCTCTCTTTGTTTGCTTTGCAGGATGCACTAAAGGCATGTCCGTCTCCAAACAAAGGCTGTCTCATTGGATCTTTGATGCAATCACCCTTGCCTATGAATCGCAGGGTGCGTGATGCCCCATCGGTGTGAAAGTGCATTCAACCAGAGGCATGGCCTCTTCATGGGCAGGGGTAAATGTGTCCTTGCAGGACATATGGTTAGCAGCAGGTTGGTCTTTGCCAAGCACATTTGCCAGGTCTTATAACCTTGATTTGGCCTCTTTCTCTTTGCAGGTCCTCACTGTCTTAGAGAGCTAATTGTTCCAACACTCAGCAGGCGAGCCCAGGGTCCTTTATTAAGAGCAGGCTATCTGCTATAATTTTTATACAGCTGCCGGTGTACAGGCCATTGTCAAAATTACCCATTAAAGTCACAAGCATTTCTTATTAAACTATGCCTTCTCAAACCTGGTTGTGAAGTGGTTAAACTTATACTGTATTTATAAGGTCCATATAAATTCCCAGTCTGAGATTAATTTGTAAATCCTGGATTTTCACTATGATAGGAGATTAGTCATTATTCTATACACCATGAAAGACACCGTCCTGTGTGGCCTGTGACATCCTATACATATCCTTCCTCAATTGTCTATAACTTTGGCAATGCCAGTCTGTGGGGTGTGACATCACGTCAGTAGTCAGCAGCTTCTGATGCATTGTTGAGTGAACCTTAATCAAAAGGGAACGTCTTTGGTTATGCATGTAAACTCGGTTCCCCGAGATGAATGGAATGAGACATTGCATAAACTGGCCGCACTACTGACCCAGAGCTTCGAGGTGTGAGCTATGCGCTCCTTATCCCACAGTCAAAAAAATCTGAGGAAATGGTCATTTCGCACCTGTTTATATGGGCCAACTGTGTGCCTAAAGTGGCCGGCTCAAATCCCATTGGCAATTATAGAATTGCCGTTATTGTACAAGGGCTTCAACAAGGTTGTAGAGAAGGAATTTCCATAATGTGTCATGTCTCGTTCCCTTCATCTCAGAGAACTGAGGTTACATGTGTAACCAAAGATGTTTTCTTTATGGTTAACTCCAAAGCATTTACATTTCTTCAAAGACTACGTGCATGTAAAAAATATAGAATATTACACTGATATTTTGGGTAAAATTGTACTGATTTTTTTTAAATGTAAACAATATTTCAAAACACTTTTACATTATTATTTCTTACACTCCTAAAATTAAGCTGACCCCCTGCAAACTCCAAAAATTGTTTGCATTAGACTAATATGTTGAATAAGATGAAAAACCTGAATGGTGGAACACAGTTGACAAGAGCGATCGTCCTGGAGACATGTCCATCCCCACGATCTCCAAACTCTGACTGTGTGTCATGGAACATCTCAACCTTTCTCTGGAAACTAAAAACCATACACAAGCACACACATTTCATTAGTTTAGATTTATCCTATTTAAAAAGGATGTGAAAAAGACACTTATGGCGAACATGTCAAAATTAGTGTATAAGGCAGATGCAGTATAAACTTGATTGTTTTACTCATAAAAGCAGTTGACTGGCTCTGAGCATCTTCTGAGATATTTAATGAACAGTTTGGGGAGTCTGTTTTGCATGACTTTAATTGTTGTGGTAAATGACAGAACTTCGTTTGACTATAGTATAATGTATACTATAATGGATCAGATTATCACTGGCAAATAATTTTGAATTATATGAGTTTTTAAAAATCATAATTTTTGATCATTACTGTTGCTGTGTCTTTCGTCATCATCAGAATCTCACCTGTACAAGAAATCTGCAAGTCCATTCAAGGTGCATCGAGCAATACGAGCCCCAAATGGCTGACTGACAGCTGTTGATCTGTCCAAATCTACCTTCACCCTCTGGAACACATTCAGACAGATGGAGAAAAAGACACTTTTCAGAGAGAAATTCTAAACACACTCACACACATGGCATTTGCATACATAGCACAAAAATAAAGTCCTTGCTTCATGTGAAGGAGACATTTACAATGAATTTATGCTACATGTATAGGTATGTGGTATATTACCTGTATAATAGAACAAGCGAAACCAGACTGATACTCTTCAATGTGCAGCGTCTGAGCCCATCGCTTCTCTTCATCATCCAAAACCTGAGAGAGCTCTGTAGTCACCTTCTCCTACACACACAGTGCATATTAGTTGAACTGTGTTTTCCAGAGATTGATTTCTACTTTGACTTAGAAGGTGTGGTGTGTTCAGAGTATTACCCAAACAGTGTCAACACAGCCCTCTTCCAGCCGGTCTATGACATCTTCAGGCAGGAGAGGATCTAGAGCTTCACACACTATGGTGCCCATTGCTCCAACTGTAGCCAAGACGTCCCTGCAACACACACAGTGTCAGTCTATGTGTATATGTGTGTATTCAAAAGTGTCAAGTGTCCACATTCACTTGTGTATCAGTGTTGTGTTTATGTACAGTCACTCCCCCAGGTATTCAGTATCCTTGTTGTACTGATAAACAATGCATCTGTTATTAATAGACCGAAGGTAATTCTTCCACTGGGTAATTAAAATAACACAGATTGTGCTGCTGTGCAAAGGCAAAATACAGTAGATGTCAGAACACATTTTGTCAAAACTGAGTGATGACCGAAATCGGGTCTCTTAAGACCAAAGTATACTTCGGTTTTGCACGATAGCTAGGCATATGCGTACAGTACGCTTGGTGTAATTTTGGTTATCAACAGAGTGCTTGAGGTGGTCAGGAGATACCTGCATTTGTATAACTCAAGTCCGAAGGAATATAAAGACATCTTTGTAGGTCTAAACTCCTGAAGATAAATAGTCTAATATCTCATAGCAGTCGTAGCATGCATGCACCAACCACCTGTGAATATGCGCACAGTCAAATGGAGTATACTTTGAAAGGCTGAGTGTTGGATTGTATGCATACGCTAAGCGTATGCATCAAAACTGAAGTATACTTTGGGCTTTAGACTGATCTGTCTTGTGACAGATGGGTTTGGGTCAACTATGCTCAGAGTGTGAAACTGCAGTAACTTCTAAATTAATGCTTAAACCAAGTAATTTTGGAGCTATTTTTTAGTGTTGGTTTTGTAACTGCATTTCGGCTTTGCAGAGCATAGTAAATACACATCACATTCACCTCAGTGTCACAGTTATGCATGTACCTGTTGTAAATGTTGTAGATCCAGTCCAGCAGTGAGTATGTGTCAGTGATCTGAATGGGCCCACAAGTGATGGTCTTCAGTCTCTTTGCTACAGCCCTGTGATAACTCTGCATGTAGACCTGAAACACGCTGAACTCCTCAGGATAAACGGCCACCACATTCCGACGTGCTGCATCCATATCCTCCACCACCCTGCCCCGCAAACGCTCCAAATACATGCCCATCTGCCCTGCAGCAATGCCACCTGGCTGAGGAAGACACCAGTCAGCTGCCTCCCTGACAGCCTCCACCCACCTTTGATGCAGTTTCCTGGGTCTCTTTGAGGGTCGGGCACCCTCATGCAAGACAGAACGAGCTTCGGAATGGTCACCAGCTTGGAGGTTGGACTGGGCCTCTTGGTGAAAGGCCCAGACCTTGTCAGCCTGCTCCTCCTGTTGTATGACCAGCACCACAAGGCCAAGCTGTGGCCCGGTGCAGGGCTGACGTAGTGACTCCCTCACCACATCCCACATCTCTCTCTGAAGGGCCTCGTAAAGCAGCTCTACGTCTTTCACTTTACGCAGACCAGCATCCCGCATGCTTGGACCAGAATCCTCATTGCCTGAACCAGCCCAAAGAGGGAACCAGGGAGGCAAGGTCAGTGAGGGAGGAGTTATATTGCTGGGTGTGGTTGAGGTGGGTGTGGTTTTTGTCAAGGAGGAGGGATCAAGTTCACACTCCCGCTCGAGTTCTTGGATATGGGTGTCTGCAAGCAGCAGGTCTCTCTGATTGACTAACTGCAGGATCTCTAACACTGAGAGAAAAAGATAAATTAAAGTTGTTGTAAGAGATTTTTTAAAGGAATGACACTAAGAATATGCAGTATATTTGTCCCATATATGGGAAGCAGAAAGCTAAGGTATGGTAATTTAAGTGAATCATTCAAGTTTTAAACACCATATTGAGTTTCATAAGCAGTTTTTTAGTTGTTAGATTTACGTGCCAAAAGCTGTTTTGCTACCATTGCTTTTGACAACTTTGACAGCAACTTTGAGGAGATGTGCTGATGCTCTTCTTCTCCATCTCTGATTACAATGGTCTTAAAGGGACAGTTCACCCAAAAATGAAAATTCTCTCATCATTTACCCTCATGCCATCCCAGATGTGTGTCTTTCTTGTTTCTGTAGAACACAAATAAAGATTTTTAGAAGAATATCTCAGGTCTGTTGGTCCTCACAATACAAGTGAATGATGTCCAGAACTCAGAAGGTCCAAAAAGGATATAAAGGCAGCATAAAAGTAATCCATATGAATCCAGTGGTTAAATCCATATCTTCTGAAGCAATATGATAGGTGTGGGTGAGAAACAGATCAATCTCCACCTTCAACCAGTAGGTGGCTGAATGTGAAAGACACTTTTACACCAGAATGTGGAAGTGAAAGTGAAAGTGTAGATTTTCAGTAAATATTGATAGGTTTCTCACCCACACCTATCATATCACTTCAGAAGTTATGGAGTTAACCACTGGAGTCTTATGGATGACTATGGATCCCTTTTGGACCTTCAAAGTTCTGGCCACCATTCACTTGCATTGTGAGGACCTACCAAGCTTAAATATTCTTTTAAAATCTTTGTTTGTGTTTTGCAGAAGAAAGAAAGTCATACACATCTGAGATGGCATGAGGGTGAGTAAATGGTGAGAGAATTTTCATTTTGGGGTGAATTATCCCTTTAATGATACAATGTTATTTTTAGGGCGTTGTTCAGAAAGAAGGCGTGTGACTAATTCAGTGGCTAAGTCTGGTGGAAGTTCCAGAACGGCTATTAACACTTACAACACCTTTAAGTAGTGTTCATTTTTTTATTCTGCCATGTGTTAATTCACTTGAAGTGTTCACTTGTGTGTTGTTGTCTTTGGAATGTACTATTAATTGACAAAGTTCCGATTTTCTATCCTTGCACTGAGCTTATCAGGTAGGATCTGCAGCACAAAGAAGGTATCATTTCCTGTCTCTGTGTTTGTTGATTGGTCAATGACTCACGGGGACTTTTGGAACTTGTTACCACTTATTGAGAGCAAGTAGTATGGGTCAAACATGGAGACCTCTAACAATGAGCATAATAAAGTTTCACTTTGTACATGCTTGCAAAAGATACAAACAAGTACAAACAACCCCCCCCCCCCCCCCCACATTCACATTCAATTTTACCTGACAGTGGCTCCCTGCGTTTGACTGGCTGATCTTCCTCTACGATCTCTTGCTCGTCCTCCTGGGAGCTGCAGTTTGTTAGTGAATCTCCTCTAAGCTTACTCAGACTGACCATTTGTAAGAATGAGGGCCGTCTATGAGTGTCCTCATCATTTTCAGTGGTCAGATCTCCTGCAGGTAGACTGTCTCTGCATTCACTCTCCTTTCGACGACTTGCCAGTCTGAGGAGAGAAGATCCACTAAGAAAGGGACAACTGTTCCTTCTCACAACAACTGCAGAAATAACTTTGTCACAAAAATAATATTTCAGTGGTTTTCAAGCCTGTTCCTGGACTGCCACACCACTGCACATTTTGGATGCCTCCCTTATTTAACACACCTGTTTCAACACAACACCTCATTTGTAGTGTTGGGTGTAATCCGATTACAGGGTAATCAGTTACTGCAATTTAATTACTTTAGTCAAAAAGTAGTGTAACACATTACATTTTAAACTCTTGTAATTAGATTATACTGACTTTTAATTAATTTAATTACTTTTAAGGGCATTACTTGGGTTACACATATTTCTAAAATGATGTTATTTATGTAGAATACATTTAAAAACATGAATTATGTTCATATGTATGTCTATTTGCGTTTCTGTGACAGCTTAAGGGTGTGTGCCCCTCTAAAAAGTCATTGTATAGCAGAAATGTGAGGTTATAAGTGTATGACTGGTGTGCAATAATGTACAGTGAAATA
This sequence comes from Myxocyprinus asiaticus, assembly GCF_019703515.2. Classification (NCBI taxonomy): domain Eukaryota; kingdom Metazoa; phylum Chordata; class Actinopteri; order Cypriniformes; family Catostomidae; genus Myxocyprinus; species Myxocyprinus asiaticus. The sequence continues at coordinate 33,633,180 of NC_059347.1, forward strand.
AAGTGAAATATACACTTTATTTTTAATTTGTTGTGTGGAAAAGTGTTTTAGAAAATAATGCAAGAAAGTAAAGTAATTAGTAATGTGATTTCTTTCCAATGAAGTAATCAGTTAAGTAACTGGATTACAATTTAAGAGATTTAATTAGTAACTTGTACATCTAAAATAGGTGTGTTAGAAAAAAGAGTGTTGTATATCCAGTGCTGGGATACTCCAGGAGCAGATTTGTGAATCAGGCATGTTGAATAAATAAAATAATTTGACTTTGCTAAATAACATAAAATTATGCCTGATACCATGGCTGAGCTTCAATGGGTGCCATTGGAATATACAGTATAATCATATTTTTAAGTGATATTTTTTGAGTAAAAAATCTAAATCTATCTAAACAAACTACTTATCTAAATTAATTTGTCATGAGAAATGTCAAACTATTTTCCATTTTCAACTCTTTGCAGCTATTTGATAAAGGCTTTAAACATTATCTGGAGCTTGAAACTATCACAGACTTTCTCACATGCACATATATACCAAAAAAGCTAGCTACAGCCCTGGCCTAAATGTGTGTTTGTGTTAACATTCTCTTATGTATTTCTGTTGTGTATTTGAGCAGTAATTCTCACAAGTATTAAGTACCAGTATTGTTCACACTGATAAACAATGCATCTGTCATTAACAGACTTAAGCGAATTCTTCCACACACATTGTGAAGGGGATTACAGAGAAAATATCCAGAAAAACTGACATCCAATTACATTCATACTCTCACCTAAGTAAGGACAATATCTCCTCTGAGGCTCGTTGATAGTTCTTCTTCTTTCCTGAGGAGGGTGTTGCTGGGAGGGTGGCACTCCGGAGAGAAGGCGTAGCGCCCCACACGTTTCTTCCTGTTATACGAAGCCCCTTGCCTAACTTCCCAAGTGTCTTCAATGGTGATGAGCCACAGATTCGTTCCAGAGTTCTCTTTTCTTTTGATCCCTTAGTGACCTTTGACCCTCCATGCTGCTCTGTGTTTGCCTCATTCTCCTGTGCCTCACTCACCTGAGATGATGTTTGGTAGCCCTGCTCATTCTCCCAACCCCCACCATCTTCCTTACTCCACCCCATACCTGCCCACGCCCCCTCAAATGTATTCAGATCGGATGGTGGCAAAATTAGATCCCCGTTGCTACAGTTACTTTTTAGGATGAGTTCACCGTTTGTAAGGTTACTCTTTTGGATGAGATCTCCGTTGCTGTGGTTACTTAGGAACCTCCTGGGCAGTTTCTTGAAGATGGGCATTCTGGCGCTGGTTAACTACAAGACAAAATGCCCATTGTTACATTGGTCAGAATCATCTGTCAGTTTGCCGTTTCCAGTTTCAAGTACATGAGCTATACGTGAATTTTGCATTTCGGGTTGCTTGATAACTGCACAACCCTCCCATCCTGAATGCACACTACACAACAGTACAACTTTATATTTGAGTTTTGATACATTTGAAATATATTCTGGGAAGAAAGATTAATGGTACAGTTTTTGCCAAACAGTTTAGTTTAGTTTAGTTATTAGTTGTGCCATAGATTTGCTAAATTCTACTCCAGTGAGGTTAGCACTTACGATAAGTTCAAAGAAATGTAATTGAATTAGATTTAAATAAATCAGAATTTCTTTTTTCATGTTTTGACATGTTTCATTTCAATCTGAAAGATTTTCATATGTCATACTTTGCATTGTATTATGTCAAAAGCACGTCTATAGTCCACTATGTGCTGCTTAAAGGTAACTACGGTTTAAACCTGTTCAAACCGCGTTTATCAGGCTTTTCTTAAATGACTTTGCCTTGTTGCATTCTCATTGTTCAGTAATCCGGTGAGCTGAGTGCATTAACAGCATATGTGTGTGCATGTGTCTGTTCTTTGAAGATGTTAGCAGTTTTAAGCTCCTTCAATGGAATCTGACTTCCAGATGTGTCAGAATCGTTTCCTGTTTCTCAAAACATACACACTCTTTAATCATGCACAAACAACACACAAACACTTTCTGGAGTGTCTCATGGGATTAATAAAGTATCAACCTAAAATCTAAATGTCACAATCTACAGGTTAAAAGTTGACGATAATGAAGTACGCCATCTCAACAGGTTAGCATTGAATTTTAAATATTTCTCCTGCAATTTGATAATTATGAGGTTTTATCAGCCTCTTGAGATATAGGAGGAGAGAGAAGCCAAGAGAGAGACAGAAAGAGGAAGGGAGAGGGATGTGCCGTTGTATAGCATGCAGAGGTGGAGATGTCCCTATTGTACTGTGTTTTAGCATCCCTGCTTTGCATTATTCCTATGCAGCTTTTCCCTGGTGTGGTGGTTAAACACAACACCAAAAGATTTTAGGTTCAAACCCTGCAATCATCAGCTAACTCCACTGTAGCCTTGAGCAAGGCACTTCTGCGTCCGCTAACTGACTACTTACATCTCTCCTAAACTAAACCAACATTTTTTTTTTTTCTGTCTGGGTTCCAGGTGGACCTTCTGCCAGTTTTTTTTTTTGTTTTTTGTTCTTACATAATTCCCGGTAGCAGCAGGGAAACCATCACTTGTAAACCTTGTTGTTTTGAGAGGAAAGAGATGTGTATTTCTACACTATAATAATATGTACTGTAACATTTTAGAGACAAAAACATTAAACAAACATTCATAGACTAAAAAATCACCCTGCCACAAAATGTAATAGGCAGATTTAGATTTTACATACATCCATAAAGGAAATGAAAACATGACAAATTGTTGAGCTTTATAGAGGCATAAATGTGCTTGGATTTCGCTCTATAAAGATCAGATAAATATCTGTACTGTGAAAATAATTAACAAGTAATTAGTAAAGAAGTTAAAAACAAGCAAACACACAACAAGAAAAGTATAACAATTTAATCTAAAAATTTAGTACGTCAAAAACGTCTGATCTTCAGTTTTAGGTTCTGAATTATCTTCCATAGCATTACTTTCTTGGCTTCTTAAGACCCTGCAGACACTTTGTGGGCTGTGTTCATTGGTACGTTTGCAAATGCACTCTGTGGCATACAGAGCACTCTGCAGGTCACTGAGTCCATCCAGTCTGCAGTTGGATTGTTTTTTTTTGTTTGTTTTTTTTTTGTACCTGGGGTAAGTGAGTCTGTTTACTGGAGCGAAATGGTATAAATACCTGAAAAGGTAATAAATACCTGAATTACAAAAATAGTAAGGTCATACAGGGAGAATTATGTGAGAAAAGAGCAAAGAAGCCCCAATTAACCCATTCATCAGTGTGTCGAGGGACACCTTGTGTCATTGGGCATTTTCACTTAAAATCATTATTTGAAGAAAATTTTGTGTCTCTTATTATAAAGTTTCAGAAAAAAGAAAACTGGTGGTGTTCTGTGCAATGTATAGATCAAAATTATATGGATATTAAAGGGAAGCTTATACTTTACCAAGCACCTAGATTGCAATATATACACATACTGTATATTCCTTAGTAAAGTATTTTTATTTATTTTAAAGGAAAATTGAAACTCTCCGTGGGAGGTTATATACACTGCTTATTTAATAGTCATTGATTATTAATTAACTTTTAATTGATTAATTAGTTTCAAATCATTTATATAATCATTTATTTTAAAATATAAGTTAAATAAAACAATTATTAACAAATGTTTGGTTTTTTTTTTTTTTTTTTCATAAGTGTATTAATTCAAGGAACAACTGTAAAGTGCATATGAATTAAATCTGAAAAAACTATTAATAATATTAAACATCAATAAATGTCAACAAGGGGAGTTACTAAATTTAAATTTCTTATTTATTTATTTATTTATTTATTGTGAGGTGGCCTATACATAATTTTGTAAAAAGATTTGTGCTTTAATTCTGATAAATAATAATATGTTACTGCAGTACATGTACTAATCTTACAATTGAAATGGTCGTCTGACTAATACACCAACTGGATTAAGAAAACTGTAAAACTGAATTTATTGTGTTTATTTCATTGACTGGTATGAAAACGACAAAATACAAAAATAAAAATCAATACCCTAATTTTATCCTGAAACAAACAGACATGTCTTACCTTACACTGCAGTGTGCAGTCAACTCAGGGCAAATCCATTCCAGAGTCTCTGTGTTAGAAAGCCTATCAGTAAGAGTATGTGTGTGTGTTCCTCTCTCCAAGATTTTGGGGCCTTCTGTTGGAATGTCGGAGGCAGCCGTTTAGTTTGCAACCAGATGATGATGCACTTTCCTGAGGAAAAAGAGTCACCCTCCCTAAACAAGCACACACAAACAGAAACTGCCCTACACATATAAAATTTTACACTCACACTCAAATAATATACATACGTAAAAACACATGTACACCTGCACAGACAGGAACAGGTACACATGCGCCCACAAACATACATCGCTAAGGGGGATTTACCCTTGCAAACACAAACATACATACACTGTAAAAAATGCCTGTAATTTTAACGGTAAAAGACTGTAAAAATGCTACAGAAAAAAACTTTAATTGATTAATGAATATTAACTGTAAAATATACAGTAAATATTTTTCATATATTTTAAAAGACAATAAAGTAGTTTTTACAATAAAATGTTGTAAAAATTTAATTAATGGTAAAAATGTACATTATGTTTAACAAGAGAGTACATGTACTTTTTTACAATAAATTATTGTTAAAATTACAGTAAAAAACAGTAATTGGGCATTCCCAAAATTCCCTGCATGACCCATCATATTTCATTATATTTTATGGGAACAGTTAAGATTCTTATTTTTAATATCAGTTATGTACATTAGGGTGTTCTGTTTTATATTTGATGTAGTTTAGTTAATGTTTATTGCATTATTTTAATTTCACATGTGTGTTTAGTGTTTGTGTGACTGCAGCTGAGCATGTCATCATGTGCTCTTCTGTAATTTTTATGGTGATTAACAATACCTTATAAAGTAAAAAGTAGATTTTTACAGTTTCAGAAGGTTAATATCAAGTTTATGATGTTTATTTTACCGTAAATGTAACAGATTTTTTTTTTTTTTTTTTTTTTTTTTTTTTACAGTGCCAGCATTGTCATATAAATTACAACAGTTTTAAACTGTAAAATTTACAGGTTGCTCTGTAAAGTTGTTTACATTTTTTCTGTATGTTTTACATAATTATTCTGGCAACCACAGCTGGCAGTTTTTTTTTTTTTTTTTTTTTGTAAGAACAACAGGATTTTTTTTACAGTGTAGAAATGATCATGTTTTTGTTCATGTGGGGCTTCACACAAAGAGTGAAGACCCCACACAGGTCCATCACACATACAGTTTCCAAAAGTCAGTATCATCCAGTGTAATATGGTATAGCGGTCACATCATGATACAAGTCAAATTAAATAAACACAGTAACTGAAACTCTTAAAAGGTTTCCTGTTACAACAGCTGAAATTACAGTATTTCTGTAAATCTCACTCTTTACATTTAGGTTAGGCGGAAATTAAAAAATGTTCAGTGATTTCTAACTCATCATAAGGAATTGGTTTGCTGTTTCAGTATTTCAGCAGAGCTCTTCTAGTACAGAAGCAAATATAAAAGAAAATCTATGTGCAATGATGCCTTTAGAGCTATGGTGACCAGATAGATGGCCATGAGAAAAATTGGGATGCACAAATACTACAAGCATGGCACAGTGAGTATCATATTGGCTCTCACGTGCATTATCAACCTGGTAGTTTTGAAATTGTTACAATGAACAAGATTTGAGAACAAGAAAAGTCTCTGCATCCTTGTAATACCTACACACCCCTACACTTTAAGAATTACTTCAATAAGCCATAACACAACAGTGCCTGCCCACCTTTTCAACGGTCTAGGTTATGGAAGTATTTTTCAAATTAATTTCTTCATATGGATTGCAAAAATTGCTCATTAAAGAGACAAGAACCAAACCAACCAAACTAAACAATACAATACAGTGGATCTTTCTCTGCATGATAGTGTAGTTCTTCACTTGAAATTCCATTATGATTTTTTAAACTAAAGTCGGAATAATGCAGCCTGGAGCCTTCAACAAAAATATCTTCACTTCCTGACAATGCAATACATTCCATGTCAACTGCTAGCCTATAACTATGAAAAATGTTTATTTAGTGCAAAATAATAATAATAATATTAATAATAATAATAATAATAGTGGTGCAGAACTATGTGAAAATGTAAATAAGTGTAAAAAATAATGTATCAAATTACATTATTTAATTAGGGCCTATACATAGAAACACAACACACTGAAATATATAAAAATTAACAAATGTAAATATAACATGGGCCTAATAAGTATATACACATACCTCTTAACAACCCGATTATTTTGCAGATTAACTGTGCATATTTTCAGTTTGTGTGCACTTCTTGCATCTTATTTTGCAGATTAACTGTGCATATCTTCATTTTGTGTGAACTTCTTGCATATATTCACGTTTGCAGTGTCTAATAATGTTTCCCAGATTATTCTTGAGAAAACGTAACAATCCTTATGCTTTGACAAGCATCTGATATCCAAAGTGTGTTAAACACAGTAAGCCTCAAAGACTCAAATGTAGTCACAAAGTAATCTTTTACATTACTTTTTTCTGGATATCTTTCTAATGGGATCACTTTTCAGCACATTTCTGTCTTCAGTAGCTTAATATACAGTATGCGGTACTTGAGTTCCCAGCAATGCATGGGAGCATGGATAAATTATGCAGATTACTGTATAGTGTATACAGTTGTAACGGAGTACATTTGTAACACTGTGAATATTTCCCTTCTCATGCAAGTTCAAAATGTTATTATTAGTGTGCACATTTGCATTAGCAGTTTGTATTTGAAGGATGTAGTCCACATTATTGCTAAATTATTAAAGAAAATCTGTTTTGGGGAATATTTTATCATTTATCATCTTACTCCTCTTTCATTTCGAATAAACATTTACTAGTGATGGACCATGAAAGGAAATTTTGTCTGTTGTTTATTTGTCTAATTTTGGGACATGCTAGGATGCAGAGTCACTGAAAAAAAACATCAGGCAAACATGCAAGGCGATCAGCAGAGGACAACTGTACCCGTGGCATAAGAAACATGGTAGTAAATGCTCCTTCTAGTGCAGAGGTGCCTAAACTTTTTCCTACAAAGGGCCAAAAATCAAACATGTTTGGGGGCCTGGGGCGAAAATAAACGTTGCATTATATCAAACTGTATTATATAAAAATATAAAAGTTGTTCTGGTTCCTGTCCTTTAGGATTTCATATTATATACTGTATATATATATATATATGTATATACAAACACACTCACAACCACTTTATTAGGTACACCTGTACAGCTACTTATTCATGCGATTATCTAAACAGTGCAATGCATAAGATCATGCAGATACATGTCAGGAGCTTCAGTTAATGTTCACATCAACCATAAGAATGGGGAAAAAATGTGTTATCAGTGATTTAGACCATGGCATGATTGTTGGTGCCAGACGGGCTGGTTTGAGTATTTCTGTAACTGCTGATGTCCTAGGATTTTCACACACAACAGTCTCTAGAGTTTATTCAGAATGGTTCCAAAAACAAAAAACATCCAGTGAGCGGCAGTTCTGCGGACAGAAACACCTTGTTGATGAGAGAGGTCAATGGAGAATGGCCAGACTGGTTCGAGCTGACAGAAAGGCTATGGTAACTCAGATAACCCCTCTGTAGAATTGTAGTGAGCAGAATAGCATCTCAGAATGCACAACACGTTGAACCTTGAAGCGAACAGATGGGCTACAACAGAAGACCACGTTGGGTTCCACTTCTGTCAGCCAAAAACAGAAAGCTGAGGTTGCAGTGGGCCTACCATCTGTGTACCTCAGCAGAAATCCAGATTTGTCAGACCAGGCGATGTTTTTCCACTCTTTAACTGTCCAGTTTTGGTGAGCTTGTGCCCACTGCAGCCTCAGCTTTCTGTTCTTGGCTGACAGAAGTGGAACCCGACGTGGTCTTCTACTGTTGTAGCCCATCCGTCCACTTCAAGGTTCGACGTGGTGTGCATTCTGAGATGCTATTCTGCTCACTGAGGTATTTTAAAAAAAAAATTTGTTTGTGGTCTGGTGAAGAAAGAATGTCATACTCATCTGGGATGGCATGAGGGTAAATAAATGATGAGAGAATTTTCATTTTTGGGTGAACTATCCCTTTAAAATATTTTTTCAAGCACATGAAAGAGGAATTTGTTGTAGTAAAAAAAAAAAAAAAAAAATTAAATGCTGGTTGGATGGTCATGTGTTTTGCAAATAGCATTGTTTTGGTCAATAATAAAATTCTTATATAATTATTTATAAACATAAAAACAGAAGGTTTTTCTAATTTTGCACTCAGTTGTATTAGTAAATTCATAAACGCATAAATAAAAACCATTCATCTTTAATACCTTCCTTTTACATTCCTGTTCTGTCTACGGTCAAGTGGCCTTACAGTGTAAATACGCCAGTTCGTCTCTGCAATACTTCAGTGTTATATCGTCCTCTAGTGGACGCTACGTTATAACACACCCGCGTACCATTCTGCTTCTCACACAGATTCAAAATAACTGTCCTTCTTTTGTTAAAACTTTTATTTAATCAAATCTATCAGTTCATAAAATATTATTCAACTTATTTATATTTCCATATATAGCCAATATAACAACTATTCTTCTTATGAGCCTGTCACTGGTCATGTGTCTTAGTAAATTGTTAAGTTGCACAGAAAAAAAGACTCCATAAAAACCAATGGCACCAGATTCAACTTTAAATAGTGAGACTAGTAGTATGCAAGTTTGCAATCAATCAAACTTTAGTAACCAAACAACACACAGCTGCAGTTCACCAAGTAGCCAAGAGCGATGCAACCATATTCATTTTAAGACAACTCTACTATACAAACATATATTTACTAACCGACACCAAAACTGAGCAACGTTAATGTTCCACTAATATAAGTCTGTAAACAAACACCTTACAGTTACAGAGTTGCAAACTAGTTGGGCATGCTGTGTCCAGAGGCTGTGTGTTAGTTAGCTCAGTCCAGTGATATTGCAAACTGCAGCGCTGGGATACAATCACAGTGTCTGATGTGTTCGATGTTGATAATTGTCTCTGTGATGATGATGGATGTTGCCATGATGATGAGGGTAACTGTGGAGAAAGGGATGCTCAATTCCCTCATTCTGCAAGTCTTCCTGTTTGTGGAGACCATGCAATTTCTGCAACAACTCAGCAATGAAGGCCTGAACACACACACACACATAATGTTTGAATTTGGATGTACACACATTAAAAATGGAGTTTACTTAGCAATTAATATTTGTAAATTAGTATATATTACAATTTAGAGGATGCACCTTGGATAATATATCTTATCTTAATAGATAAATGTTTTGTAAATAATTAAGTGTTATTTTTTATCAGCTTAATACCAATCACTACAAACACTTATTGCTTTTAAACATTATTCTGCTATCATGTCTAATCAAAAGTCACAATCCACCCAGTGCTGATTCCCATTATAGACTAATCATAATTTTCCCGTCTATAGAAGCTCTGTTCCCATAATTATAAATAGCATATCGGTATTAAACACACTATATATACTTCTGGAAAGTTGACATGTCCTGCTGTGTGACATGCTCTACTCCAGCTAAAACTATTTTAAACCAAATGTTGTACATTATTTTATTATTATGTTACAAGACCTAAGATATATACTTTCCTTTATACATTCATATAAATTTTAACCTTAAATCTTGATGCTGAAAAAAAAAAAAGCATATGTTATGCATCAGGTACCCATATGTTAAACCAAATAAAACCAAATGTATTGTTAATTGCTATGAACTGTTATCAAATGAAACTTGCAGAAATGATCAAGATTTATCTATGGGTTGTTTAAAAGTTCACCCAAAAATGAAAATTCTTTCATTTTTTACTCACCCTCATGATATCCCAGGTGTGTATGACTTTCTTACTTCAAGAAAAATATCTCAGCTCAGTAGGTCCTTAAAATGCAAGTGAATGGAGATTTCTCTTTTGAAGCTCCAAAAATCACTGACAGTCAGCATAAACGTCATTCATAGGACACCAGCTGTTAAATTAATGTCTTCTAAAGCAACAGGATTGGTTTTGGTGCGAAAAAGACGTTTCCGTTCTGCAGAGGTATGCGTGTGAAGTAATCGCACTGGTATTTGAATCAAGCGAGAACTGACGCAAGTGCATCACGGCCGGAAGAACAGCGCTGTTTACAGTGAGGAGCAGGAATGCTGTACAGTTGCTTGGTTGGTTTTGGTTTAGATCTGTATTGATCTGTTTCTTTACTCACACAATGGTGCGTTTGTGTACTCATCCTGGATCTCTCAATAAAGTGGAGAATGTGAGATTACATCTGTATTCACGGCAATGCGAATGTGTCACACGAGAGACCACTTGGACTCCACCCTCTCGTGAAATGTTGACTTATAGTTAAAAAGTACTTAAATATTTATCTTTTTCGCACCAAAAGCGATCGTGTCGCTTTAGAAGATTTTTAATACTTTAACCACTGGATTCATATCGATGAAGTTTATGCTAACTGTCTGTGATTTCTGGAGCTTCAAACGAGAAATCTCCATTCACTTGCATTTTAAGGACCTACTGAGCTAAGATATTTTTTCTATAAATGTGTTCTGGTGAAGAAAAAGTCATACACACCTGGGATATCATGAGTGTGAGTAAATAATGAGAGAATTTTCATTTTTGGGCAAACTTCCTATTTAACTACACTACCGGTCAAAAGTTTTGAAACACTTGACTGAAATATTTCTCATGATCTTAAAAATCGTTTGATCTGAAGGCGTATGCTTAAATGTTTGAAATTAGTTTTGTAGACAAAAATATAATTGTGCCACCATATTAATTTATTTCATTATAAAACTAAAATTTAATAAAAATTAAAAGAAAAGTTTTTGAAATTGATGACTTTGACCAAATAATAAAGAAAAGCAGCCAATAAGTGCCCAACATAGATGGGATCTCCTTCAATACTGTTTAAAAAGCAGCGTGATGTCATGAGTAAATTTCTGCAAAATCTAGGCAAAGGGTGACTACTTTGAAGATGCTAAAATATAACACAGTTTTGATTTATTTTGGATTTTGTTTAGTCACAACATAATTCCCATAGTTCCATTTATGTTATTCCATAGTTTTGATGACTTTACTATTATTCTAAAATGTGAAGAAGAAAAAATTATAATAAAGAATGAGTAAGTGTTTCAAAACTTTTGACCGGTAGTGTAGCTAAAACTGAACTCATAAATACCCTCTGCTGACAGTATGTTTGTGTTTGTACCAGTAATCATTTAATACGTTACACTGTTAAGCCTCACAACCTTGAATAGTCAAATTGAATATGGTGAGAATTTCGCTCTGTTATGTCTCACACATAAAACTGATTACAGAATTTTATTCAGATGTTAGTGTTCTGTGTATTTATGCTTTTGTGTGTGAGGTCAGTGCTCCACTCTGCTGATACTCCATGATGTGTCAGCAATTCATTGACACAAACACACAAGCATCTGTACATACATACACATGCGCACACACACACACACACACACACACACTAACCAAAGGGCTGAGAGTGAACATTGTTTTAGAACCCTAATGAAAGAGTGTCTTTGTACTAATAGAGAGCAAAAGGGACATGGGGAGACAGAGGGAGAAAGAGAGTGAAAGAACAAATGACCTTTGTGAAAACAAAAAAATAGAAATGAGTGTCAGCCACTGCAATGTCCCTTGGAGAGGGAGAGAGAGAGAGAGAGAGAGCCCATAGAGGGGTACAGAGGATGAGTGGACAGAAAGATTGAAACAGAGCAAGAAAAACTTTAGGACAAAGACAAAGAGAAGGATATACAGAAGGAAGAACAGACAGGACAGGACAGAAGGACAGAGAGACAGAGAAAGAGTACCTCAGTGCTGCTGGGACAGGTTTGCAGTAGCACCTGTGAAACAATTAAAATGAATTAAATTAGATCATTCTTGATTGTCAATTTAAATAACTTAATTCGATAACTTCATAAAGAGTCAACTAAAGTTGTGTGCAGTTGTGTACAAACAGAGGAGAATATTAATTTAAGTATAATGTTCGGAGTGCATTTTTGATCTAGGTGAATCGATAGGGAAAGGCATATGCCGCCTTCAAGTGCACCAAGTGAACCTACTTTCAAACCGGGCATTCTTTATTAAGACATGTCATGCGTTCAAGTCGGAAAACAAAATACGAAAGAAGTCAAACTAAAACGAATACAAAATGAATGATGGCAAAAGCTCTTTTTCTGTTTTACTGGTGAATAAGCATATGTGACGGCACCTGCATAATTTTTACACTACCTATATTATTAATTAATGCATGGTATCTTGCAAATTATTTATTACTTTGCATACAACAATCTTAGAACGGTGTCATTAGTTGACGATAAGATCTGTCATATAACAAATTTAGATATTACAGAATTTAGATATAACTTTAATTAATTAATTTTATTTAACTAAACCACTTTCAAAATCATTGCTTTCCATCATCTTTCATGTCAACACATCCTTTTCAACATCAACTCGGCAGCTTGGCTGTCACCTAGAATTCCGAGTTCCCCAATATTAAATGCAATACAATAGTTGGTTATTCATGTGCTCCAAACTTGTAATTAGGATATTTCTGACTCCACTTGAAGGCCACATAAGCATAGGATGTGGTGTGAGTGACAGGGAGGATTATGGGACCTGTAGTTTTTGTGCTCGCTCGTCATCACTCAGGAGATCCAACAAATCATCAATCTTCACCTCCTCTGGCATGTCCTGCATCATAAATACACACACAATCACCAAAGAATTTGAGAACTAACTGTGCCATAGAAACTGTAAATCAAAATACATTGCACATGAGAACTGAAAGCTAAAGTACACACTGTTTACAAAAAAAATATTAAGAAGTGAATAATATGCCACTGCAATACTGACATTATGGATAACTATATAGAGTCTACTGTAGTGTTACAGGTTACTCCAACAGTTAAAACTGAAAGGACAGAGCTGGAATCACTGCACAGGAGAGACTTCAAATGTTTCATTTCATGTCACAATTATCTGTTGTTTTTAAAATGACAATATCAAATTTTCGGTAGCCTTGCACTGTAAAAAAACAACAACACTAAAAAACTATAAAAACACGCGTGCACACACACACACACACAAAGCTTCAATATTCCATAACCTCAGTGGGAAACTTTCTCCTACACATCAGCTGAATCCCATGAGCCACAGAGGAAATTGAGATAACAGATCACGTATGAAACAAAATTCCCGAGAGACATCGCTGTTCTCTCTTACTGTGGGACAGCTTCATAAAACTGCTCATTCTCACTGCACACACAGCTTATGTTTCAACTTCCTGCTTGTTGTTGTTGTTGCTGACTAGTTCTCATGGGGTGCCCATTTAAGGTAGCTGCTGAAACAAATTATACCCTGCTGTAATTGTGGGACGGAAAGCAGTTTCTCAGGAGGTCTATTTATCTTCACCTTTTATGGGCAGCCAACTAGGATCACTGAACAACTAATTTCTTTCTCTTCACAGCAACCATCACACACTCAGACAAAGGCTGTAGGCTTTCCTATTGTTTATTAGAAGATTAATAAACACTTAAAGAGCAAAGTTTCCCACTCCATATAAAGATACCAAGGTAGACATTTGCACATGACATTTTTCATGTTAGATTTGGGGGGAAATATTTTTACAAGATGCAAATACATACTTTTCAAAAGACAGAAATGTATGAACCAGCATGTCTTTCCACAACAGTGTTTGAAAACACTCGCATCACGTCCGTTCAACACTGTAATCAGTTTTCCATCACTCTGCATTAGTTTGTCATATCAAATGACATTAAATCAACCTGTAGCCTCTAGCGCAGCCAACAACACAGCACCAGTTGCACCTGTGAGGATGCGCCTTAGGACACTCACCTTGCCCTCGAATAGCTTGTCAAGCGAGTCGTCGATCCATTTCTCCACGTCCAGCCTTTTCTGGAGCTCCTTGCGGTTGTATTTTACTGTAACTCGCGCTTGTCTCTTATGCAGATTCATGCCGTGCTCTCGAGCGGTGCCTAACCCCGGGGAATGCGCAGGATGTATCTCCTCTAACCCCGGGGAATGCGCAGGATGTATCTCCTCTAACCCCGGGGAATGAGCGGTATGTGTCTGCTCTGCCATGTTTCATGTGCCTGTGCTTGTCTGGGAATGATCGCTTGGAGGAGCGCACGGACAGAAGAGTTAATTGAAGGTCATGCTTTGACTCTAGTGGATTCAGAAATAACATATTTTGCTGAGGCGGCACGAAATATATGGCATTACCCCCATTCAATGCATTTGTGGGTTAAAAAAAAAAAAAATTATAATATATATATATATAAAGACCAAGGCGAAATCTAGATGCTTATTCTTATTTATTTATTTTCAAGGAAAATTAACTTATTAAAATTGTATTAGTTATTTACATTTTTAAGTAGTTTATATATATATTTTATTCAATTCTAAAGAATTTCAGACACACTGAAAATGAAGGTTTTGGGTGACTGTAAAAAAAGCCTGTATAACAGAAATATAGACAATTTCCATGTTTGGTGGTAAAATATGAAATGTCTCAACAACTTTACCCACACAAACACACAAACACATACATATAAGTACAATGGACTAGGATATTTATTTATAAAAAATAAAAATAAAAAAATGTGATAAACTTGTCAGATTACAATCTTATGTACTCTATACTGCCTATGACAACATATTTCTATATTATTCTATGCAGCTATATTAGTTGTTCAGAATGTACAGGTGTACTGAAAAAAGAAAAGTTCCAGGTCCAAATACAATAAGAAGTGGTCCAGGACCATTGTGCCCTTGCTGTGAACAGGGTATCTAACCTAAGGTTGCTCCATTAGGACTGTCCTTGTATTGGGAATGTCCAAGCACTGTGGATCTAAGCATCGGCTGACTGATAACTACACATAAATATAAATGTGAACATAGTATGTAACATATATTTAAGGACAAAACAAATGGAAACCGAAAATAATCAATGCACTGTATTACAAAAATAATACCATTGTTAAATGCATTGAATACCATAGTAAACACATATGGGTTAAATAGGATCCACATATGTATTCTAAGGGTAGTGATGCAAATTCTCTTAGAAAAAAAAAAATGTTATACTAAATGTTAAAAAAGCCACTTCACATGATAGAAGACACCTTAATTGAGGAATACCTTGACTGGCATATCATAATGATGCCCTAAAAACTAGACATGAGGTTATTTATGACCCACATACTGTATGTGTTCTAGGGTTAATCAATGGTTTGGGGACACATGACAAAAAGTACATTAAAAAAATCTGTGATAAAACATATCATTTGCATTTTGGAACATTTGTCTTCAGAAAGAGCACAGAGAATGAGGTGTTTCTTATATAATTTATTTCAGTCTTTCATAACAAACTCATATACAAAATAAATTAACATAAATTCTTTACACAGACAAAACAATGATTGAAAGCAAAAGTACAAAAATGCAAAATAGAAACTTAGGCATAAACTTAGGCTTAAATTAATGGGAAATGGCAAAAGAAATAAACATTCATTATACATAAACTCCTTTAAAAATCTGTTTTCAGGTAATTTAACACAACCATTGACACACATTTCCCCGTATCAGTCAAGAAAGAAAACACACTACTTCATACGCAGTACAAAACTGGAGGAAAACCTTCCCCTTTGGTCTTAAGAACATAGTTTAATCATATTCCTGACTGTTCTTTTTTTTTTTTTTAAACACCGGTTGCTGGCAGATAAAGCTGTGTAGAAACATTCTGACAAACATACAGTAAAATAAAGAAATTAAGATCACATCTGTTTCCTTTTGGGAAAGACAAAAAACAAAAAATCAAAACAACGTTTTTGACAGTTTTTATCAGTTTAATACAGTAAACTGTGCCCAGAGTTTGACTGGAGAGCACCTAACCTTGTTATGCTTCTCAGTTTTACTAACACGTTTCAATTCTCTTAGAGGTATTTACTTAATTAGTTCTCTTTTTATAGAGTTATTTTAATTAATTTATCTTTGTATAAAGATATCACTTCTCTATCTATAGAGTTCTGTAACCTTAGTCTTTTTCAGCTTTGAGGGCTCTGTGTCTGCCTTCATATGAAAACAGATTCAGAGTCAAGCACACAGCGGTGTGCATGTTGGTTTTGTTTGTTTGTTTGTTTTTTGGTTTACAGAGTTTTCCACCTATACAGATGGCAAAGGTCCAATCCCTTATTCAGTTGTTATTAATA
This sequence comes from Myxocyprinus asiaticus, assembly GCF_019703515.2. Lineage (NCBI taxonomy): Eukaryota > Metazoa > Chordata > Actinopteri > Cypriniformes > Catostomidae > Myxocyprinus > Myxocyprinus asiaticus. Next base: position 33,649,599 of record NC_059347.1, read on the forward strand.
CATACTTCATTCATTCATGCATTCATTCATTCACTCATGCATTCATTGATTCATAAAGATCAAAATAAAAGCAAGTGCTGCATCCAAATTCGCATCCCTGCATGTGAGTGTATATGCGCACATTAGTGTGTGTATGTATGAGTGTTTGTGAGTTTACAGCCATTTACACACATGTATGCATGTGTTGTCTCATCTTAGCCCTCCTCCAGCACTCCACAGGAAGTCCTGCCCAGCAGGCAGTGTGTTAGAGCCAGCCAGTGAGAGACTGAGTCTGCCCTCAGTGTTGCAGGGTTTCACCTGACTCACAGAGTGACTGAAGTCTCTGTCATAGGGATAGTGCTGCCTGTCTAAATTATTCACTGTCTCCAAATCATTAAACACAGAATCGCACAGCTGCTGTCTGCGCAGCCTATGCCTCCTCCTCTTGATCACAACCAGTGCAACACACACTCCCAAAAACACAGCCAACACACCTAACACACATGACACTGCCACAGCTGAAGGTGAGGTTTGCCCAGCATGGGGAGCCATCAGCTCCAAACCTGCCTGCACAGGAAACTCACAGGTCAGTCCCATGAACCCAGGCACACATTGACACACTGGCCCTGTGAAGTGTGTGAAGCATGTTGCTCCGTGTTGACATGGGTTTGTGAGACAAGTGTCTGCTCGGAGGCTGCAGTTTTTGCCAGTGAAGCCCAGTGTACAGGTGCAGGTATAGTCGTTAATGCCGTCAATGCAGGTTCCAGCATTTTGACAAGGATAGCGAGCACAATCATCAATGTTTGTTTCACATCGAGGGCCAGTGAAACCAGGGCGACAACGACACAGAGCGCTAGCACCCAGATCCACACACTCACCACCTACAACAAGAGAGAAACCGGAGATTAGATATGACTAGGTGCAGAATAGAGGAGCATTCCACTGCATACTGAGCATGTAACAGAGACTGTAACAGTTGCACATGTGCGTGTGGATGATTGCATAATTTTTTTTAAAGCTGCAACCATTAATTACATGGCTCTCTGGCATACTTTTATATCTCTTTTATCAGTCTCTTTCTTCTCACATAATTAAATAATTTCAACTCAAATCAATATTTCATCTCCATTTATCTATTTATCTGGTAATTAGCATGTTATAAGGGCCAAGCGGGTTAATGTACAGTCAGATGGACATTATCAGGAAGACCCCTCCACTTCATCTGATCACCCTGTCTAGGTTAATTTTGTGATAATGACCGGCTGACTGTACATAATGCCTTACTTGTGTTATTTAATTCAGTCTGTCTCCAGTCAATCAGCTCACAATTAAGTCAGTGTAATGTCAAATTAATTTTGCTCAAAGTTTTGTTGATGCATATTAAGAAAACTAAACACACACATACACAAACTCTATCTCACCATTAGCGCATGGTTTGTGGCTGCAGCGGTCAAGTCTCTTCTCACAATTGGATCCAGTAAAGGTTGGGGGGCAGCGGCATATGTAGCCACCAGTGAATTTCTCCTCACATGTCCCTCCGTTAAAGCAAGGGTCATCTGCGCACGTCATCGCAATGATCTCACAGTTCTTCCCGTAGAATCCCTGTGGACATGTACAGGAGTAATCATTCTCCAAATCCTGCAGTGAAAGAGAGAAAAATACATATATTAATGAAGCATAAACAATAAAGGTGTAAAGGTCTTAAAAACTTGAATGTCAATCCAAAGATGGGCAATAAGCTTAAATTCACAGGGCCTGCAATTTTTTTTTTTTTACCCCCCCCACCCCCACCCCTCAAATCATAGGGCTTGGAATAATGTTTCCAATTGTTCCCCAGTGAAGAAAGCCCTGACCCAAAGTGCATACAATGCACATCTGATCATATTTAATTAACTTAAATGATAAATTATTAGTGTATGTCAACGACCTGAAATGTTGTTAAACACAGAGTATGTGTATACTTATATGTACTGTATGTATAAAAGACCCAGTTCACCATATGCTTGAAATACTCTTCAGTGTTAAAGGAATATTGTGGATTAAATACAAGTTATGCTCAATCGACAGCATTTGTGGCATAATATTGATTACCACAAAAAATTATTTTGACTTGCCTCTCATTTTCTTAAAAAAAAAAAAATAAATAAATAAATCTGGGTTACAGTGAGCACTGTCGCCTCACAGCAAGAAGGTCCCTGGGTTGAGTCCAAGCTCACCCAGGGCATTTCTGTGTGGAGTTTGCATGTTCTCCCCGTCTTCGTGTGGGTTTCCTCCAGGTGCTCCGGTTTCCCCCACATGCTCCGGTTTCCCCCACAGGTCCAAAAACATGCAGGCTAAGTCAGCTGGAGACTGTAAATTGCCCATAGGTGTGAGTGAGAGTGTGAATGTGTATGTCTATGTGTGTTGCCCTGTGATGGACTGGCCACCTGTCCAGGGTGTTTCCCTGCCTTCAACAGCTGGGATAGGCTCCAGCACTACCGGCGACCCTACATAGGACAAGTGGCTATAGAAGATGGATGGATGGATGGATGGATGGGTTATAGTGAGGCACTTTCAATGGAAGTGAATGGGGGCCAATTCTTTAAAGTTAAAATACAAACTCTTTCAAAAGTATAGCCACTAAACATAAACAATATGCGTGTAAACACGATTGTAGTGTGATAAAATCACTTAATAACCTTTCCTGTGTAAAATATATAGCCAATTGTACAACTTCACTGCCATGAAGATGTAATATCAAAAACTTCTAAAATCAGGGTACAATTTTACAACTCAAATAATACATGAGTTTTAACAGAAGAATTAATGTAAGCGCTTTCAAAAAACATTATAAGCTTCACATTTCTGCCTTTCAAACCCTCCAAAAATTGGCCACATTCACTTCCATTGTAAGTGTCTCACTTAATCTTGATTTTTGCTCCTTTTTTTAATTTTTTTAAAGAAAAGGAGGAACAAATTAATTTTTGTGGTAATCAACATTATGCCACTAATGCTGTGAACTGAGCTTAACTTGTATTGAACCCGGAATATTCCTTTAATTTGCAGATAAAGGAAACTGTGTCTCACTTAAACTGTGGCATTATTCTGAATTAAAATATGTATGTGAAACTTAAATGCAAGCATATTGTTAATGGTGTCCATCACACCATTAACAATATGCTTGCATTTAAGGTTCACATACATATTTTAATTCAGAATACTTATAATAAATATCTATTTAAGAAATCTCATCATGGTCAGACTTACATTGCAACTGCCGCCATTCTTGCAGGGGTTACAGTCACACTCATTAATCTCCAGCTCACAGTTGGTGCCACCGTATCCTGGCCGGCAGGTGCAGGTGTAGCTGCCTTGTCCAGTGTTGGTGCAGGTGGCGCCATTAGCACAGGGCTTGTGGTTGGTACAGTAGTTGAGGTCCTGGTTACAGAAGAGGCCGCCCCAACCCTCCTTACATACACACTGCCACGGCTGTGAGCAGGTCCCATGCAGGCAGCCAGGGTAATGTACACACTCATTGCAGGATGGCCCTTGCCATCCTAGACGACACTTACACTCACCGGGTGACTCACAGTAACCGTGTCGCTCACTGCAGTCAGAAGAGCAGATGGCTGTGGGAGGAGAGAGAGAAGGCGGGGGGGGGGGGGGGGGGGGTTACACACACCACACACACACCACGCCCCCTGGAGAGGGCAGATGAATGGGTGTGTTAAATGTTGAGGCCAGCAGCTGGTGAGCTGACAGAGGTAATGCACTCTTTTGTATGTGAGATGTGGACAAGCGTGCACACACACACACACACACACAGAATGACTCTCTCGCATGTATCTGCTGAGCTTCTTTGTTCAGCTGAACAAAAGAAGAGCAGAAGCTCTGGAGAAGCTGCTCAGCTTCCATCAGACACACACACACAAAGATGAGGTCCAGATAAGGGGGATGTATTGTGGCTGCTCAGGTTCCAACACACCCACCACATCATACACATTCACACTCACTTATAAATACAGAGTGATCAGAGGGGGTGGACCAGACATCAGACCAGACATGGTCTCCCAAAGGACTGAACAGATCTCTGACCATCTGACAAACACAAAGACATACAGGCAGGTGCTACTCACGGTCAGAGCAGTAGTCTCCCTGCCATCCTTGCATGCATTCCCTGTTCCCATTCTCATCACAGGTGTAGTGTCCTAGCGTGTCATCACGGGGACGGCAGTAATCTGAACATGCCTCGCCGAAGTAAAACTCATCACAGAAAACGTGATACGAGTAGCGCAGCTCACTCTGCTCGCCAAAATGAACATCCTGCGACCAGTCTTCCCCAATTGCCAAGCGTCTTCGTGTTGCTAAACGACTAATCAGGTTGTTTTGATTCTCTGTAGTGGAAAAAAAATGGTAAATAAGGAAAATGAATCCTGAAGTATCTCTTAAAATAAGATTAAAATTTAGTAATGTATCTTCTTTGCTTTCCATCAAGCTGCTATAAGACCTCTGAAACAGGGCGACTCACCTGTGTAGTCATGATGCTCTTTGGGAGACTCTGCAGTCCATGCCTCAATAATAAGAGAGAATGTCCCCTGAAAGGAATAAGAAGTGTCAGTATATATCTTAAAAACTTTGGTCAAATTATATTTGCTTATTCTGGATGATGAAACTGAGAAGCTAATCAATAACTAAACATTCTCTATGGTCTTTCCAATGAACTGACATTTTCAGACTGCTGTTTTATATGGTTGTTTATCCACTTTTGTAGCCTATAGATTTACATGTTAAGAGGCAGACTAACACCTGTGTTATGTCTTAATGGCTTATAGGCCTATATATCATATTAATCATTAACTCAGATCAGCTTAATAAATACACCAAGAAACACCAGGTATACCTAATAATTAAATATTGTTTGTTACACTTAGGGGCCGTTCACACCGAACGCGTTATTGCGTCATTTTGTGATGTTTTAAAAATGTTTTATTTGTAAATATGAGCTAGGTGGACGTTTTTAGCCGTTGAATCGCGTTTAAAAAGAACGTCAACTTGCGTTCTGTTCTATTCGCTGCGCCAAGGTTTTTTAGCGCAAGAATGTTTTAGTCTAAATCTGCTCTATAATATTACAAATGTCAATCAACTTTACCGGCCACTTGAAGTGGAAGGGCACTCGGATGGCTGCGCTGTTAGCTATAGAGCTCTGGTCCGCCCGGAGGACACTGGTCTGACCCGTGCCGAAAGTGCACGGTGGTTCGGCGGAGATGACGTCCTCTGAATGTTTGAGACAAATCCTGAAAAAGATGTTGCAGTCTCGCGTCCTCCTGCAGAAGCGGCGTGTTGTGCTGAACGAGTGAACTTTCAATTCAAATACACCCGAGGAGGCCACCTGTCCAAGAACAGAGAAACCACAGGTGAGTAGCCTTCTACCTCTTCTGATACAAATAAACAACACACTTCAGAGATAAAATGAACAGATAGAATAAATGTAAGTTTTGATGTGGCCCCTTACCAGCTGTAAAAACGACAGAGCCGTCAGGCAGTACAAAGACAGATGCGCCATCTCTCGCTCAGTGTCAAGTTAATACAAAAGTTTCACGCGGGTATCTTCATCCGTTACTACCAAAGCTTTAATAAGTGTTTTGGGGTTCAAGAAAAAAAAAGAAAGAAAAAGTTATATGTCTTTGTTTGAAATCCTTGACACATCCATGTAAGTCCACTGTGTCCTCCTCTCACCTCCGTTCTTCTGTGCGGTTGGTCTTCATTGAATGACTTCATGAATGGGTCCCGTTATATACGTCTTGCTCCCCTCCGCATGACGTCAGAGAGGCCGTATGGCGTAATATCGGGCTGATTAAATTGATCCGCGCGATGTGGCAGCGGTGTTGATGGGGTTGGAGAAAGCCACATTGCTGTTAATATCAACACAGGGATTTTTAATTACAGCTGTTGACCAGATGGGCACGAGTTGCTGAAGTATGCAAACATGTTCCCGCAATTTTTTTATGAAATATTGTATTGTATTGTATTTATTGTCATGATTTTGTGAAATAGCTAATCCAACCCTTGAGTTCACTTGTTCCTTTTTAGATGGTGGCACATTGTGGAGTGTGTCCTGTATACCGGTATTATATTAGTTCAGTTGTCAAAATGTTTGTCGCCCACGTTAAATTTCAGTATAACCTATTCACATTATTAGCACATTGCACTTTATAGCTAGGCTACTATTAGCATATACGACTTAATAATTATGGAAGAATTGATTAAGATTGCTTAGTAATGTATATGTTTGTGTTTATTAAAAGGAATATTTTTACTGAAGTTCAGTATAGGCTATTGAGGATACACCCACACTCAGATTTATTTATTTTTTTTAGCTTATATTTAAGATACATTTCATCAAATTGAATTGTGTAATTATTAATAAAATAAAATTAATACAACTTAAATACTTAGGTGTTTTTAAAACACTAAAATGCGCAAATCTTCAAATCACTTTTTGAGTCCAGCAGAAATAGAAAGTGTCATATAAGCCTACTAAAAAGTTTAAACCCTTGAATTTCATCAGTGTAGGCTACATGAGTTTTTGTTGCTTACATTACTAATTATTATTAAATTATAAACTGCCCAACCATTTTTATTTGTAATTATTTTTTTTATTTGTATTTATTCTTTTATTTATTTGCTTTGGTAATATCAATATGTTTAAAGTCTCTCAACTGATAGCAACAGTTTGAGAAAGTATCTTGTAGGTTTTGGCAGCCTATTAAAAGTTTGTTTATGATTTTATGTTATAGCCTATTGCTTTCACTGTTTTTGCTCTTCATATCTACTTTTCCCTCGAGCGCACGTTTCGTTTTTCAATCCTTTCCTCCCCCAACACACACACACACACACACACACACACATCCTTGGATTGGGCGGTCACATTGGCGCGTGCGGGCAGGGGGAGGCCATACGTTTTTATTTGCAAGGTTCTTTGTGTATGCGGGCAAAAATGTGTGTGTGTGTGTGTGTGTGTGTGTGTGTGTGCGTGTGTGTGCGTGCCTTTCTTTTGTTGTGTTTGTGCATGCAGACACGTGCAGATTTCTCGGGAGGATGGGTGGGGAAATATCATGATGGCGCTTTTGTGTGGGTCAACGCCAACAGCTGTATGTTAACAGGCGGCACATGGTCACTTATTGTCCGCCTCAAACCGCCCGGACTCACCCAACAATCTGTTTTAATCAGGGATGGATTACCCAATAAAAAACTTATACAATAAAGGAAACACAAATAGCAGAGAACAGTTTAAACTGTAAGCGTATGTTCTTCAATTTTCATATAAACTGGATGGACTTTTCTTTTTCTTGTGTATTCAAGGGTAAAGCTGAAGTTGTGAAGTCCGTGTGTGTTTGCGGTCAGTTACGCACGAGCTTGCTGTTGTTATGGTAATGAGTGACGCGTGCCTCAGGGCTCTTTCATCAAGCCATAACAACAATGCCTCTCTTGTAATGTCTTTTAAAATACCTCATAACAAATTGCTCAAAGACCACGGATTCTTGTAAATAAATATGCCTATACAAATTGTGTAAAGTTAATAATCAGTCAGGGAAGAAGTTCCCAGTCATATCAGAAAACCAATAAAAGCTCATTCACTAGTGGTAGTGAATATTGTCACTATCACTAGTACTGACAATAATAATAACATGTTTACTTTATATATAGCGCATTCAGCCAATCCTCAAACATAAAAGGACATATAAACAAAACAAGCAAACCAAACAATATAACAACGAACACAATATACCTACTACAAACAAAAACAGAGCCCAAGTCAAGAGTATGGTTCAGACCGTGATCCACCAGAATGAGTGCAAGATTAAAGATAAAATGTTCAAACAAGACGTCAGTGCTGGAGTCATGAAACAAACTGCTTCTAACTGCTGCTCTCACTAAAAAACCGGCGCGACATCGAATGGCAAGTGTGAGCACAAGGCGGTGTTTAGCGGGGCATATAGCTTGAGAGCACAGTCTAATGCGCAATTCGTTTGGATTGTATACAAGAATGTCCATTATAGGGGTGTGTGTGTATTATGAAACAGATAAAAACACAGACTAAAAGTAACAAAACAGAAGATAAATAAACATATTCGGTGTAAAGCGCCAGCATTTGGTAAACAAACTTCCAGTATCCAGGACGATGGGTGTCAGTATAGAGTCCAAAACCACAAGTTCTACTGGGACCGGTGGGATGAGTAAGAGCCAGTTAAAATCTTACTTAGTGCACCTTTAATGTCAGTGTGTAACCTTGTTGTTTTCTTTGGGAGAGAATGACAGATGTGTCGAGTGAGAAAAAGAACAATAAGCATGATTGCATGGGAGGTTGAGATCAATAAAATTATAAAGATTGATTAAATTCTACACCAGATGACGTTAAGGTAGCCGGCACCCGTGCAATACATATAGGCATCATTTCTGTGGGTCTGTGAGCTTGTAGGTCTTCAGGAGATACACAGTTGTCTCTAGATAAAACATACAGTATCTGAGTAACGTTAGTTATGCACAGGTCCATACAGAATCTGTGGACTTATTTCACATCTGCGCTGATTTTTAGGGAAAATCTTTTAAGTTTCTAATTTAAAACATAGCAAAAAGTATTACATGGACCTAATAGTACTACACTCTTATTGGTAGCTAAAAGCATCATGAAATTAGCCAAAATATTTCATAAACACAACATGTAAGGAATGGGAAATGCGTAACGTTTACGAATGACAGATCTTCTGGGCTTGTTATGCATTTATTCACTGTAAAAACTTATTTGAAAACAGATATAATGGCATGCAAGAAAGTGTAATCTCTAAATGAGAGCTGACAAATGCTAATAAGGTAAAGGCAATTGACACATATGGTCTGGACTGAAAGCTTTTTAACAAGATTTTGGCTTTGGAGACCCCTGACATCTGCAAAGAGAGATAGAGAACCACTTTTCTAAAGAGGCGGTCTCAACACAGCATTCAGAGGTGCTTAGCTAGAGAGGGTAAACAAGTCAACAAAACAGAAAAACTGATAATCATCTGATAAATGTGTTCACTGTCACAGTTTATTGACAGTTTTACAATTCAGATCTGAGACTCTAGCCAGCATGATAGACTTTATCTTCTTTACAATATGAGTTGTAACTCACTGATTTTTCTTTTAGACATTGGACAAAACGAGGCCACGGAACTATATAAAGAAAGTTTTATTTGGCAAATGGAATTATTATGGATTAAGCTGTTAAACATGTTCAGCAGTCATTAATGTTTTTGGTGCCTCATCCTGCTTCTTTCTTTTTCTCACAAAATACATATAACATTGTATTAACTTAATGTGTCAACACTATCAGATACAAACATGATATGTACTGTTGTAATCAAGTATTCATTAAAAATAATGATGGACAAGCATTCACAGTTTACAGTAAAATTGAACTGAGAATCCAGGATGTTTTCAAACTGATTGTGAGCTCTGTCTACCGAATTGTCAGCACTGTTGGGCAGAAATTCACACATGTATTAAATGTATCCAAATATCCCAAACAATTTCTTTACAATTAGGGTGATGGAGTTGATATAACATGGTTGGGACACAGAAAATGTATGTACAGAAAATATATGAATGTACTATAAACTCAGTGGAGACAGTGTGACCTTTCTGATTGTGTACCTGCTGAAACATATTTTTTATAATTGTATTTATATTTCTTAAGTTTAATACTTCTAAACTAACAGGTTTTATTCAATTAAATTAGTCCAAGTAGAAGATCCTTGAGGTAACAATTGCAGGTACACTTTTTTCAGTTTAATCTATGTTAAGTATTGATTTACAGACTGAGGACAGGTGGTTGGTGGAGGTGGTGTATGTGTGTGAGTGTGTGTGTCAAAATGTTGATAAAATTAACTTTCTTGTTAACATTCATCACCTCTGATTAATTTCAAAGTGGAAATGTTGATACATATGAGACTTTTGAAAAGTAATTGGTAAAACGTTGTGATGTTTTGTCCTACAGCTCAATCAGTGAGTAATTAAAATGTTACTAAGTCTTTATAACACAACACAATGCCTATTTGGCCATTTAAGATCCATCTACTGTTCATATTGTCAAGTCAACATAGTTTCAAAGCAGCTTTACAGAAAGATGTGGCACCAAAATATATATGAATACTTCTGATCATGTTCAACAGAATAATCCAAAATAATTCCTTGCTACATTAAACATATTAAGCAATCACTCTTGTTCCAAATCTAAGAGGATCGTATGATTGTCTCAGCATATTGTGAAATCATATTTTTACTACAGCTCACATTTCAACTTTAAGAAGTGCACTTTGCTAGATCCTGTAGGACAGATCCTAAGATGGATGTATTTTAATATAATTTATTAAATAGGCCAATTATTCAATCATCCTTATTCCAAATTTAAAAGTAAGGGTTATGTTTATCTCAGTATCTGATTAAGAGAATGAGTGTGTGTTTGGTGCAGATGGGCAATGACTGATTTGTGTCTTGTAACGTGTGTTGGGGGAAGGTGGTCCCTTGGGAAGGGACACAAGCGTGGCAGGAGCATGGGAACTCCAGAACACCCCTCACTCCACATACATCCATTTATGACCCCACATCCAGATACCTCAAATCTCCATGAAAACATATGTGCAGGCAAACAGGCCTGCAAGAAAAGACACAGGCCAATTTTATTTTTAAACATTATTTGTCACCCCATACAATACTCAGCACCCTAACTTCCAGCTTGAGATGATTTCTTGAATAAAAACGGCACACCTTCTCTGAAATAAAATAAAATACTGGCACATATACTTGACCACACATTAACATAGGTTCATACACAGTGATGTCCATCCATAGTCCTCAGACTTGAGTGAACATACTCCACAGACCAACCTTGGACATTCATAAACTTACATCACCCTATCCTCAGTAAACTCTATAGTTGACACTCGACCCCAAGATCTCCACACGTCATGGTATCTGCTTGCCCTGAAGACTAGCTCCCCTAGGACATCACACACGATCTGCCTACATTAGTGACCCATACCAGGCCAGCATCCTGAAGAAACACACACGCACACACACATACTAAATATCGAACTACATCTGTTGGCCTTTGAGCCCTTTGGGGCAACAGACCAGTGCTTTCATACACACACATGCACATACATACGCGTACCAAATCTGCCGGCCTTGAGGGAAAAACTGACCTTTGCCCGATGATCAAACTATTTAAATGTGTGCAGGATCGGAGCTTGAGTGGGTGTGTATATGTACAGCTGCTGTGTTCAAAGTAAAAATGGGTGGTAACAAAGGAATGATGACAGGAATTATCTTACAGAAAACAGTTTATTTTAAGTTTACTTTTTGAAATTATGCCCAACACAAGAAACAGTTCACTCAAAAACGAATATTCTGTCATCATTCTCTCACATGTTGTCCCAAACCTGTATGATTTTCTTTTTTTCTGTTGAAAGATGATGTTAGGCACAATGTTAGTTTCAGTCACAATTCAATTTGATCACATCTTTTTTTCCCTACAATGAAAATGAGGGGACTGAGGCTAATGTTCTGGCCTTTCGTGTTTCACACAGAAATTAAAAAGGTTTGAATGATGACTGACACTGCCAGTTTCTAACATTCTGCCTAACGTCCTTTTGTGTTCCACGGAAGGAAATCATACATTTTGAACAACATATGGGTGAGTAAATGATGACAGGCAGGTGAAAATAGAAAACATACACCGATCAGCCACAACATTAAAACCACCTGCCTAATATTTAATACTATCCATTCTGTCTTAAACCCTATGAGAGATGCTTATTTGAACGCTACTCAAGAGAACTGTGACGAATATTTAAACTTTTTCACTCACAAAATCGAGCATATTAAAGGTGCTATTGTACCTTCACAATTTGATCAACCACTAATACCTTCCCCATCCAGCTCTCCGACTCAATTTGATCCAGTTTCATCAGAAATGTTAGCAGATGTAGTCTCCAAGATGAAGTGTTCCAGATACAAACTGGATATTCTATCGCCGCGCCTTTTTTACAACTATTAGTTCCAGTGTGATAGCGATAGTTAACAGCTCCTTAGCTAATGGAGTTGTTCCAAACAGTTTTAAGCATGCAATTCTACATCCTTTGTTAAAAAAGCCTTCTTTGTATCCGGCAATACACAATAATTATAGGCCAATCCCTAAATTGCCTTTTATTTCCAAGATCTTTTCAGTCTGGCTTCAGACCCTTGCACAGCACTGAATCTGTATTGCTCAAGGTTACTAATGATATTTTTCTCTCCATGGATTCAGGCTTACATGTTGTCTTAGTCTTATTAGATTTTAGTGCCACGCTCGACACTATCGACCATAACATTCTTTTCAATCGTCTCGAGTGTAGGGTTGGCATCCAGGGTATGGCCCTCCAGTGGTTTGCCTCCTATCTAAAAGATAGGACGTTTTCTGTGAATGTAGGGAAATTCTCTTTTACATCAGCTCATTTATCATGTAGCGTTCCTCAAGGGTCAATTTTAGGACCCTTATTATTTTCCTTGTATATGTATATTCTGAGCTCTATTTTCCAGACGTACAGCATATCCTATCACTGTTATGCTGACGATTCCCAATTTTACTTAACAGTGAGCTTAGACAAGAAGTGTTCATTTGATAACATCCTAAATTGCTTCGAAGATATTAAACATTGGCTGGCAAACAATTTTTTTTACAATTAAACGAAAGCAAAACTGAAGTACTGATTGGCTGCCCTGGCCTGGCTGCCCAGTTAGGTCCTCTGTTGTCAAATGTACAAGATCATGTAAGAAATCTTGGAGTGATTTTAGATTCATCATTACTTTTTAATAAGCAAATTAGTGCCATTATCAAGGGTAGCTTTTTCCACCTGAGATCTATCACTAAAGTCAAACATTTTCTTTCCAGCAAAGACCTGTAAATTGTGATCCACTCTATAATTTCATCAAGGTTAGACTATTGTAACTCATTGTACATTGGCCTCCTTCAAACTGCGTTATCCCGCCTACAGCTGGTTCAAAATGCAGTAGCTAGACTTTTGACAGGGTCAAGAAAGAGGGATCACATTACCCCTGTATTAGTGTCTCTACACTGGCTTCCCGTAAAATTCAGGGTCGATTTTAAAATTCTGCTTTATGTTTACAAGGCACTATCTGGTCTCGCACCCAAATACGTCCCTTTCTCCCCCACCAGAGCACTCAGGTCTTCTCATCAACTTCTTTTGAGGGTTCCTTGTTGTCGCTATAGATCTATGGGTGATCGTGCCTTCTCTGTGGTAGGTCCTAAACTCTGGAATAGTCTCCCTTACCATGTGAGGTCAGCTTCTTCAATAACCATTTTTAAATCCTCTTTGAAAATGTATTTATATTCTTGAAATCTGCATTTCAATAGGACTTTTTAATAGGTTAAATTAGGTAAATACTTGCGGTTTTTTAAATTCTATCTATTTATTATTATTATGTATATAATTCTGTTATTGTATATTTATTTGATTGATTTGTAAAGCACTTTGGGTCAACTTCTGTTGTTTTTAAATGTGCTCTATAAATAAAGGTTGACTTGACTATGTAGGTCCCCCTCGTGCCGCTAAAACAACGCCAACCAGAATAGCATTCTGAGATGATATTCTTCTCACCACAATTGTACAGATAGGTTATCTGAGTTACCGTAGACTTTGTCAGTTCGAACCAGGCATTTCTGTCCTCAGAACTACCCCACACTGGATATTTTAGTTTTTGGCACCATTCGATGTAAATTCTAGAGACTGTTGTGTGTGAAAATCCCAGGAGATCAGCAGTTACAGAAATACTCAAACCAGCCTGTCTGGCACCAACAATCATCCATGTGATTATCTAATCAGCCAATCTTGTGGCAGCAGTGCAGGGCATAAAATCATATAGATATGGGTCAGGAGCTTCAGTTAGTGTTCACATCAACCATCATAATGGGGAAAACTAATTATCTCAGTTATTTGGACTGTGGCATGATCGTTGGTGCCAGATGGGCTGGTTTGAGTATTTCTGTAACTGCTAATCTCCTGGGATTTTCATGCTTAACAATCTGTAGAATTTACTCTGAATGGTGCCAAAAACATCCAGTGAGTGGCAGTTCTGTGGATGGAAACGCCTTGTTGATGAGAGAGGTCAACAGAGAATGGTCAGACTGACAAATTTCAAACTGACAAAGTCTACGGTAACTCAAATAACCACTCTGTACAATTGTGGTGAGAAGAATATCTCAGAATGCTGGTCTGAGATGCGGGTTGGTGCTGTTTTGGTGGCAAAAGTGGGACCTACACAATATTAGGCAGGTGGTTTTAATGTTGTGGCTGATCATTGTAAATATTTTTGTTACACATTTCACATGTCAGAATAGGTGCACTGAACACACTGCAACTACACAAAATCAGCTCATACGGTTCTGGGTGAGGCCCCGCCGTGTAGCTAAACCTCTGTGTGAAGGAAAAGAGGGCCTCACTGCAGAGGTAGCGTTGGGCTATTAAAGATCCCTGAGTGACAGATGTAGGATAAAAGAGAGGGCAGGAGAATCAGCGGGGTGAAAGAGAGAGAAGAAAAGGTGAAGGGGTCAGCAGACAAACAGAAGAAGGGGAGGAAGGACAGAGTTGTACATGGGGGAAAAAAGGATCGATAAATCTATCCGCTGTTCATTCCCAATCTGTTTCTTTTGTTCCAGATGGCAGCTGATGTGTGGCAGTTTCCACAGTGCAATCATGTCAAAATATAGACATGCTACATGCACAAAAAATAAAAACTTTAATTCTGTCAGGCCAAATTACCTGTTGTGTTGTTTGGCTTGAACAAAGAAAGTACCTCAAAGGTTGAAGTGACCAGCTTGTAAAGCTGAGTAAGTTATTTAAATTCTGCCTAATAAATTAAAAGCAACCTCATGGCTGTTTAAAGTCAAAATATCAAGAAAAATCAGTTTAATGAAATCAAGACCAAGTTTATCCACTATCTGGTGTTCTGTCAAGTCTAAATGGCCTATATGATAAATCACTGCTACATTGTACAGACATAATCTCTTTGCTGACTGACACAATAAAGTAAAAAAAATTCAGCAGTGGTCCCTAACCACACAATAGCGCTACCAGCTGCCGTCTTGCACACGCACAAAGCATACCCTAACCACAGCACACACCCATGGCACCACTCTTCATTACACACACACCTGTTTAAGCAGAGCTCTGCAGCCCTGGAGGGCAGGAGAACAATGCATATGATCTAATCACTCCCCCTCCACTTCTGCCCTAAACTTACAAGCATTAAAAAGAAACTGTGTGGCCATGTTCAGTGTTTATACACAACAGCCAAAGACACAAATCTCACAAAAGGAGCATAACATGCACAGAACTCGAAAAAGAATAATAAAAAAACACTTGTTAAAACTTACAATTAAAATGTTTAAATGAAATATAAAATATCTGGCTCACATGTGAAATTATGGTGAACCGTTTCATTCATAAACCAAAAATACACACATCAAACTGCCAGAGCGAGAAAACTCAATGACACCGAATTGACACAAAAATAATGATTCTACGAACATTAGGAAATATGCCATTTCAATTAAAAGGCACACTGCCCGCTAGTAACAAACAAACATTAACAGCTTATATTAACCAATTGTGATTTAATGCCTAAGCTGTAAATTCCTCACACTTTATTGACGTGTACATGTGTATCAAAAGAAAATTTTACATAAAAATACAATTAGAAAATTATGTTGGAAAAAAATGTAACTTGAATATCTCAACAGACAAAACATAAGACCTTTTACTGGACTTAAATTTTAAGATCTTAAAACTTTTCAGTTGTCCTTAAACCAAAAAAAGCGGCTGCATGTAGATGTAGTGCTTCCTGTCTCTGAAAGTTTCAGAATAACACCAAAACTCCACAGAATCATCATAACTTTCAGAGCTGCAATACATGTATACGAGTTGTGTATACATCGGTTTCCTTTTATGTGCCAGGAAAGGTGAATAAAACACATATTCCATACATTATCATCGAGATGCATTTTACATAAAAACTTTCAGATCATCATCATGTCTTACCACAAGATTATAAACACGTTAATTATTTCTTACATTATTAGACATTGTGATAAAACCTATAAATTACATAAAGCTGTATAATTCACACATCTGAGTCAACTTTAAAGGAAGGTCCTAACTTTATGAATTTCCCCATAACAGGTTAGTCTCAACAAACCTTATGTGATGTTGAAGAAAAAAGTACATATTTTGTCGTGGAAGACCATATTAATATATGCATAAACACATTCACTTTGTGAATGGCTTACCCTAAAATTTCTGGAGTGATCGCACTATTTTCTTGCGCTTCACAAAACAACAAAACACAAACACGAAGTTAATCCCTAAACAGAGACGAGGTACAAATATCATAGTTTTTGTATTAGTATTTTGGAAAAACTGATTTTCTTTAAGAGGTGTCATAGTATTTTGAACTGAAGTCAAATATCTTAAGTAACATAAATAGTTGTGATCAGCTAGTTATAATGTAAATTATTTTGTCTAATGGTACACAGCGCCCTCTGATGGTTAACAGCGTTTCAGTGAGAAGCTGTACTTTGTTGTTTCTGTTTGTGGCTAATAATGTTTATTGCATGGCTGTAATAGCAAACAAAGACCATGGGTTGAACAATGTAATGCTTCTTGATCATGATTTTCCTTCAGAACATTTGCACTATTGTGGTGCTAAATAAAACTTTCACAACACAGGTTTTCCATTGACCTTCTCCTGCAGTATCGTTAGCGTGCCAGAGGCAAATTCCCGCAACACCTGCACGGTGTCCCTCTGTAGCTGCAGTGATTCACGTGCAAACTCCTGCTGTGTTTCTGCTAGCTGCTGCACTGACTCTGCAAGAATCTCAAGTGAACGGGATACTGTGGACAGAAGTGTGTTAGTAGCGTGCTGCTGTTGCACGCTAAGGCTAGCGTTGTGCGCTAACTGCTCACGTGAACTTTCTGGCTCCACCCCTGAGAAAGATGTTTTATTAGAGGCAGTGACTGTGGAGGCGACGTGTCCAATATTGCCTCTAGTTGCAATTCCATCCTCCTCAGAATGAGAGTTAGAGACAGACACCATAGAGGAAGACGGGAGGTGGTCATGGTTATCTTCGTCTGAGTCTACCATGTTAGATTCGGGATCTGTGATCAAACAAGTAAACAATACAATACAAATTTGGTCAAATTAAAATCAAGCTCTTGGTTTTGTTTTTAAATTTTTACTAATGGTCAAATAAATCTAAATTGACTTAGTTGCCATTATTAGTATAATAACTGCCAGTAAGCAATATACAGTAACAAGACTTGAGAGCACTGTCTAAAGGGAGCCTTAATGCATAATAAGATACTCCAATCTTTGCTTCAGTATGTAACATTAGTCATGAATTATAAATGAATTAATTACAAAGAAGTCACTCAAAGATAAAACAGTCACAGTCGTAAGCCCTTTTTGCTCTTTGGACTGATATCTTTAGATGTGTGTATAAGATTGATTTGTTATTGAGGTCAGACCAAAAGGAATTTGGGGTTGCTCCGTTTCACCTGATTGGTAGTTTGACATGATTAACCATTGTTGTTTGTTTTGCTGAGTGCATTGAAAATTCTTGCAGTGAACTTTCTCCGATTAAGGATCTCGGTGTAAAAAGCCATGACTCGGCGCTACATTTAATGGAGATTCTTGATGTAGATTGATTTAAGCATGTTTGTTTACCTCGAGTTTTGGAGCCATCATACTGCATTTCTGATGCAACCACAGCTCCACTCATTGTAGCAGGCATCCCCCCCATGTCCAATCCTCTGCCCGGCGAACTGTGGACCGATCCCAGCCCCATCAACAACCCATCTTCCTCTTCCTCATCCTCACCTCCAACCTCTTGATCATCACTGTAACTTCGAATTGGGGCCCGTTGGGAAGCTTCCCATGGCTTTTTGTCCAGTTCAAGGATGGATTCCACTATGACTTCCGTTGGGGAGAGTTCAATATTGGACCGTGCCAATCGTTGGGACAGGGACAAATTACCACCAGATCGCAGGGCAGCCACTTTACGCCTTGTGTCGCATTTGAGGTCTGACCATTTCTTTACAACCTCCATGATCTCTCTGTCACACTCTCCAATCTCATTAATACGTGCCGTGATCTCTGCCCATTTCCTCTTCTTCACGTCAGATGGAACACCGGTATTAAACTTACCTATGCACAGACACACATTTGGAAAAGTATTAGCACAGTTTATCCATTTACCAGTAGTTTTCCCTTTTGGCTCAGCCATTTTTTGCTTGTCAAATGCATGTAAAACTCACCCACAAGAATGTGGCGATTCTTCCGCACTTCGTCCAGCAGTATGTGCACCTCACTGAAGGAGAAGCGCGCTTTCCTCTTCTTGAAGCGCACTGTTTTGTCTTGATTGAGGTAGAGGGAAGACACAGACATCTTTACTCCAAAATACCACTCTCGCTCCAGCTTGGGGTGGTGGGGGGGGGGGGGATTGGGGGGGGCGATGAGGGGGTACTGTGGCATAGGGAAGTAGTCACAATTTAATAAAATTGTTAGTAATCCAGTTCATCTGGATCAAGTGTTCCTAGCCTTATGTAACAAAATATGAAAAAGCCCAGAAGAAATTAGAAATCCCATTTCTGTGGTGGTACTCAGGCCCGTAGCTAGTGGGGTGAAAGGTGGTAACGATTCTAAGGGCCCCACAACAAATTCTAAACTGTATGTATTAATAGGAAAGGGGCCCAGAGATATATAAAGTCAGGAGGGCCAGATTACCGTGCTACTAGGTGTGTAACGGTTCTCGTAAAAAACCAAACCATACGGTTCACAACCCATGGTTCGGGAAGCATTGGCACCACGGTCGGTTCACCTCACGTTTAATGACGCATCTGGAGCACAAGTTTTGGTCAAGAAAACAAAGCGTTAAACAGACAGGCACAGTTACAACCTCCACTAATGCACCTGAATGGATCTGTAAAAGGATATGCTCCACCTGTGTTTCACATGGGTCAACTTGATGACATCACTGTTCTGCAAGCGTTGTGTGTAGTTGAAAATGGCAAGTGGAGAAAACGAAATGCTGATAGAGAAGCCGCTTGCATTTCTCCTTTCTGGGAAAATTTTCTTTTTGCAGTCAATTACATCAGGCACTGTTTGCAGACATCACTCAACACGAGTGCCATATACCGGTAATACATGTCAATAATGCCCTTGAGGGTTTATTTTAAACGTGCATGCAAGTTCTTCCTGTTTCCTCGCGTGGCTGTAATCTATCACGAGCGTCAATAATGCGCTTTGATTAATGGCATTAAGATGCCATTATAGTAATACATTGATACATGATTAATCATTTACACCGACATCACCCAGGGAAAGAGCAAAAACGGCACACACTCCCTTCAATTTTTAAGCAGGCACTCAGTGCTAATTCGGACAGACATGAAACAATAACTAAAGCACTTGGGGTGTTCATGTGGGATTTCCATGTATGATTAAAATACTCAAGCAGCATTATCACAACATCCCTTCTCGTTTGCATTGTAATAGCAAGTTTCTATATAGTAACCATGATTTTACTATATATTGTAACCATGACAGTAACCATGTTTATATTGTGGTGATTATGATTTTACTACAAACGCCATGGTTAAACTATGGTTACTGTTGTAAAACAATGATTGTTATTTAAGGGCAAACCTGTTAAAGTGTTTACCAAATATATTATTCTTTGGATTTGGCAGTAATATATATATATTATATAATTTTTTTTTTATTAAAGCAAATACTGAACCGTACCGAAACCGTGACCCTTAAACCGTGAGAAATTCGAACCGTTACACCCCTACTTGCTGCGGCCCTGGTGGTACTGCTGTGGTACACTGACAGTGCTTTATGGTTACTAGCCTATTTCAAACCTTGTCACGTTTTAGTTAAACTGCCCTATGACCTCTATATTTCATTTGCACCAAACAGAAGTAAATAAAAGCACATATTAAACTCATGTTTTTCTCTTTGAGGTGTGCAGTGATCCCATTTGAAAACGTGCGTGTTATCGTGCGTGTGAAGCAACTGCTATCAGTTATTCCTTTTTTGTTGATTATTTTGTTGGTTGTCCACATACTGGCTCATATCAAAACAGCGGCTCATTCATTCACGCGCTTTATTCGTGAAAGCTACAGTCAAGCGCGCTTGATCGCAGAGACACGCTCTTCCTGTAAATATAACGATACTGCGATCACGGCGTCGCTCTTTGTTTCTCTCTTCAGCGCCATTGTGGTAAAACCGCTGAATTGAACCACGCACAAATATTCCCAAGCAGCACAGAATTGCTTTTTGACCAAACATAATTGACGTTTTCCTGCTTAAAAACTCTTTACAGAATTCATTCCAACTTGCATGTGACCGGACATTTCGTCCTCATTTTCCCAACAGCTTCATTTTCACTGTTTAGCTATTTTAGCTAGCAAGCTATTTTACACGTTATGTGTTTCCACAATCACTTTTTCGATCACTTTTCAAAGTCCTGGAACGCCATAAGCATGTACGAGTACTTTAAGTTTGAAAATGTTTGTCAAAAATACCTTAAAGTGGTCGAAATGTCATTGATATCTTGCGTTGCGCTTAGATATCCACAAACTTCGTAGAGAGCTGCGTATGCGCTGCGCAAGCGCACTGACTCCCTTCTGTTCCCCTTGGCGTAGATAGGTGTGTGTAGTTACTAGGTCTGACCACTCTTGTAAATGTGGCGCTGGTGCGCAGGGTTCAGCACACAGGCTTTTAACAAAGTCATCTTTGGAACGCTGTCGGGAGACTATTTCCAGCCATGAAAGTGCAGCTCCTATCTACTTGAATGGGGGAACACCGAAATCTCAGAAACGGTTGGTCAAGATTACGATCAAAGAACTTATTTCAAATCAATAGTAAAATATAACAACACTGGTATTATTAATTTTTTTATTATTATTATTATTTGTTTACCTCAGACTACGCAAAAAAAACAAAACAAAACAAAACAAAAAAAAATCCCGGCTTGTATAGCTAATGCGCATGCGCGGCATGCGATGTCCGTATCTAAAATGTGATTGGCTCTTTTACCTGTAAGGCGTTATTTCCTTTCTACATCTGTTGACAGTTGGGCGCTCCAATTTCTCAGATTCATTTAAAAAGTGTCCTGTCTCTGCTAAATATTCTCTGCTTTTAGCTAGATCTGGCGGTGTATAGTTTTAATTTGTGTTATTAATCATACTAATTTGAGAAAGTACAAATACAAGCAAAAACAAATAGACAACTGCATTACAAAACACACACGCACACAAAAAAATGTTTTAGGACAATGTTTTGCTTGATCTTTTGTGAAAAATGAAAACGGGTTGAATAAAGTATGCCAACTTCAACCAAAGCTAAAGTAAAAGCTCAGGTTTTTTTTTTTAATTTATTATTACAGCTCCTCCAACATTAGACTGTATAAAGTAAAATCAAAATGTAATGTACAAGTAGGAGTCTGCAGTGTAAGCATCACAAAAAAAGTATAAATTCATGACTATGGTAACATAGATGTTATATGCCAGGATTAAAATGCAACAATGTGATACTGCATATATTGCTCATGATCCTTGTTTGCAAATCACTTAGGATAAGAGTCTTCTAAATTACTACGTAAATGTAAATATAATGTAAATGCAACATGTTTATACAGATAAGGAGCCATTGGCCTCAAAAAGTGTTGAAATCCTCTGTTTTAGGAGAAATCAACCTGATTTTTCAGACCACTGAAGAAAAGACAGTTTTTCACTTTTTCAACTTTTTTTAATTCAATATAAAATTGTATTTGACACTGGATTCTCACACTTATCTCTTTATTTGTGGCACTCATTCAAAAAAATCCTTATTTTGCCTTGGATTCATGCAGAAATGGCACCAACTGACAACAGCATGTATTGCAAGAGGTGCGAGTATGTGGAGGGGGGGCACAAAGTGAAAGTGAAACATAAAGAAAGAGAATGTCATAGTCGAGTGAACCATATAACCTCTAGTGGTAGCCCAGCTCCATGCTAGCATTTCTCTAGAATTAGTGCTATACTGTGTGAGAAACAAGAGAAGGAGCTGTGTAAAGCATATAGTCATTATTGCATACAAGCGTAGGACTGATAGTTTCGACAGCGTTCCAGGAGTTCACATTGCTCAAGAGTACATGGTCAGCTGCAGCCACTGTGGAGACAGGTTTTGTAATTATGTATTATAGAACCTTTTATCCTTAGAAAACTTGATTATATATATATATATATATATACACACACACACACACACACACACACACGCACACATAATTTTTAAGATGAAGTAGCTTTATGTTTTGAGTTACATATAAAGATCATAACTCCCTTACCTCCTGTACATTGACTTTGATTGTGCCATCGTTGTCCTTGTCAAGAGTCTTGAAGGCACCTGGTTTAAATGCATGGCATAATTCAGTTTACATTAATGTCATAGGCAGAGGGTAAACGAACTACAGGGTAAGGCTTCAGAGAAAATAAATAATAGTAATAATAATAATAATAATAATGAAAATATTTTAAATATATATTTTTCTTTTTCTTTTTTTTTTGCAATCTGGAGCCATATATAAAATTGAAAGTACAACCTACACAAAGTTCACACTCCATAAAAAAAAAAAACTCCAGAAGAATAACTTGTTATTATTTACACAGAGAGTAGGTGTACTCGTATGGATCATTATTTAAATGAAAGGTAGAGCAAGTATATATTCCTTGGTTTGGTTTATTAAATCTGTAAAACGGCAAACTTAATCTCGGTCTTTCTTACCACAGTAAAATTAAATTGAAATGGATTGGACCTGCATACGGCATAATAATAAGCGGTCCCGCACCGACATGAATTCGTCATGAAGCGATGACTTGAAACTTTTTTTAAGTTAAGAAAAATTCTGGAGAGGGGGTCTTCTTCACAAGATCAAGGAATGTGTCTGATGATTTTATTTTCAACAAAGTCATCTCAGTGCTGGCTTGTATTGAGTTTGATTTGGATGGTGCTTAAAATGTTGTGGGCTAGTAATTTAGTTTTTTTAAATAAATCTAAGAGTTCATTTCTGACCTTGCTGTAATAAATAGGTTTTAATCCAAGAATTGAACTACTTAATTTAATATAGGCTATGCTTTAAAAATGTAAGAAATGAAGACATTCACCTTGCACATGCCATATCGTTCATCCGTAGCCACTCAAGTGTTATAAGATTACATCAGTGGCTGCGGCCGAATTCGAGTCAGGTTTTTCTGTTCTCAATTGTAATACATTTTTGAAGTGGGGTTGGGAAACTGATCCTAGACCAGCAGTTAAGCCCGGCATTATCCGAGTGACAATGGGAAATCTCTTTCAATACCTACAGTAGATATATTCATTGATAGCCTGCACATCATGCCCGTGGCCAGGGTAAGGCTTAGCCTCCCCCATCCTTACACACGCTCCGCCTATTAACTAAAGTATCACTTCTTTTATTCTGTATAAAATTACTGAAACGCATAGCCTTAAGGGGTCTTATAATGAAAAAACTAATTTTCTTTGATCTTTTGAAATAAAATAGTTCGAAGTACTATTTAATCATAATGTAATTTTCACAATTCAAAAAGTCCTACCAAGTCTAAAACAACCATTTACTAAAATTGAGATGCAAAATACCCACAAGCCACAAGAGTTGGCCTATAAAATGGCTTGAGGAATACAGAAAGGTGGTTTTAAGGGGAATGGGCATTCTCGATCTAGCATTTTATTGCACAAACATTATATACACCTGTACATGCAAAATAAGTCATCAATATTTTTGGTACATTACGAAGAGTGGACAATTTTGCTTCTAGAGCTCTTAACCATTGAAAGGAACAAATTCACTCAGCTAACACTGTAAACAAAAATTTATTTATTCACTATTATGAGACAAAACTTTGTGGAATCAACTTACGGCACATGGCATCAAGTCTCACAAGGCAGCCAATGTAATTGTCAAAGTCCATGTTTCCACTCTCATCGCTGTACCTGCGAATAATCATCTGAAAGAGCTGATCATTCAGAGGGAAACCTGTAGAAGACACAAGAGTCAGGAATTGATAAATGAGCAAATGTGCTCCCCACAATATATATATATATATATATATACACACACATTAACATCAGTGGAAAAAAGTTATTGTGAGTAGCCAGAAGTCTTAAAAATACATCCTGAGCCCCTGAAAAACACATTATTGGTGATTTATTAACATTACAAATAGGGAAGATGAATAAAAAAAATTTTATAAAAAAAAGCCTTACAACAGCAGCAATGCACCACACATAGGAAGTCAATTCATCATGTCATGAAACATGGGCATTTACCTGCAGCTTTAAAGGCAGCTGGAAGCTCATCTGCTCCAATAGTTCCTGAGCCATCCCTGTCATAACTTTTATACACTCCCTATAAAACGGAAAACAGCTTATTTTGTTAACTGGGTGTGTGCGTGTTTGGTCTCTTTTTCTTTCTTTTTTTTTTTTTTTTTTAACATTTCCTTAGCTTGCACTTATTAGCTTCCATTTGACAAATTTAGAGGCTTAATTCAGTTTATGATTTTTAATTTATTCTTTATAAATTCTTCAATCAGCAACAAAGATATAAAGTGTATACTGTACACTTAACGCAAAAATACGAGTATAGCTTAATCATAAACACGAGCTAAAAAAAAAAAAAAAAAGACAAAAAAAAAAAGAAAAAATTCACACAAATCAGAATAATGTGTGTTGTTAAATCTTCTACTCACTTGCCACTTCTTGATGTTGTTCCAGAGGTGTTTAAACTCATGAAAGCCCAGTTTACCTGTGCTGTCACTCTGGAGCACATTGTCAAGATGAAACAATATCAACAATCTCAACATCTCAAAGCTCCCTCCCAAAACACAATGACCATTTTATAGGAGACTATGGTTACTATGTACTGATATGAAATATAATACTTATTACCAGACCCAGACCAAATTAGCACCTGTAGAACTCAACAGAAAGTTCTACACATCCCCCGGTCCTTGGATGTTCATTTATTAAATATTTATGCTCATTTGAATATGTTTTCCACCACCAGTAACATTATAATCTTCTCAGCTTCGTTTCACACATTTTAACTCATTTAATTCCAATCCAC
The DNA here is from genome assembly GCF_019703515.2 of Myxocyprinus asiaticus. Lineage (NCBI taxonomy): Eukaryota > Metazoa > Chordata > Actinopteri > Cypriniformes > Catostomidae > Myxocyprinus > Myxocyprinus asiaticus. Next base: position 33,674,836 of record NC_059347.1, read on the forward strand.
AGAATTCTGCAGAGTTTCCCCTCAAAACAGCACAAAAACTGTGCCGCAGAATTCTGCAGTCTACATATTCTGTCTGGGCCTGCTTATCAATATATCTGTACATGTGTTCAGTTAAAATCAAGCAGGATACATCCATGACTGCCACCATACTTCTGCAGGACTCAATGCTAAAGCCATCGGTCTTCAGATCAGAATCTGCAATAACATACAAGGCAGAGTGAATCAGCACCATAAAGCAACACACGTCAGGTTAGACCCACATACAGTACACATACACAATACTCACGTTTGGAGATGATTTTGTTGAGGATGTTCATCAGTTCAGTGGGGCTTACTTCCATGTCCTGGAACCAAAGGAAATGTTTATGATAGCCAGTGTTTATTGTATGCATATATCAGTGTATATAAGAATGTTCGTGCGTGTGTGTTTGTGTATGACTAACATCGCCAGCTAGCTGCTTGAATACTTTGCGAAACTGTTTCTCTTCCTCAGTCTCGTTGCTCTCAGCATAAGCCAGTGGTCTGCGGGGTGGGGGCTGGGGAGAGATGTCAATAGTATCAGCATCTTAAATGCACACATTTCATTAACTTCTCAAATACTTAAAACCCTACTGACTTCATAAGCACATTCCCAATGGAAATAGAGCTAATTAGCAAGAACTCTCAATCATGCAATTCTTCACTCCAGCTAACATAATGACGAGAAAGTGCTTTACTGAACAGTCTCTTTATGATACAGACATTACTTCCACAGTAATTTGTTAGGTTTAAGTCATTGAAACATCAGCACCAAAAAGAAGCATTTGACAAAGATTGAACACAGCTCTTTAAAGACTCTGAAGACATTTTTTCAGCATGAAGGTGTAGCTAAACAGATACATTCCATTGTAAGTGCACAATTAATTTAGCAGAGAGTTCATAGAAATATAGTACCCCTAGAAATAGAGTCCTATAACAATAATGCAGATATTTTGTAGAGTATAATGAACCGCTCTGTTATATAATTGAAATAAAGGGCACTACAACACTGAAGAATTCTTTCCATTAGCTCATTGATGAAGCAGGTTGGTGTATGAGATTTTAAAAAGAGCTCCTGATACTCACAGGCTCTGATGGCACAAACTGGCCAGGGTCGATGTTGCTGTGGAACGGAAAGAGAAGGCATGATTATGCTTTCAAAATCATTCCAGCTTCACATGCACAAGTTCAAACTAGGGTTGTGCGAGACTAGTCGACTAATAGACTAAACGGTTCTGATGCTGCTAGTCGACATTGGAATTACTAGTCGGTTAATATTTCCCCCCATTAAACTGATCATCATTTTTACACATTTACGTTTGGCTTTATATTTTTGCAAAGGCTGCGCTTAAATTACTGTCATATTAATGTTACATATTTTAAATAGAATTAATAATACAAATATTATTTGAAAAAGAGGATTTCTGGAGCAGATACAGAGTTTAATTTCACCTCAGGCTGCGTGTGCTTCTTCCCTCTTTCACTCGCGGCATGCGCAGGAAAATGTCCTTTCACTAGACAAGCAAACTCAGTAAAGTAGTAATGAAATCACTTCGCTTGTTGCGGGAATCGGCTTTCCAAACGTTTGAAAGTCCCTATGGATGTTTTCACATTTGAGTCTTCTTTAAATCTGTACAGGCTTTTTCAAGCGCAGGATAGCCACCTCAGGTGAGTCATGTCCTGTCTTTTACTGGACCATGTCGACGTGTTAATTTTGCTCATCAAAAAAATTATGCTTTTGAGTAAGTAGCCTAGAAAATATCTGTTTTAGACTAGGTATGCCATTTTTTTAATCTGCTGATTAAGAAGGCTATTTTCAACGAGTGTGCCGACTGCTTAACAGGTTAAACTTTACTTTTATTCTGTGTGCACGTCATGTTTAGAGTACATTAGGTTTATTGTAGGCTACATCACAGGCCTATTTTTTCTATCCTATAGTTACTTTTTTTTTTTTTTGTACATCGTAACTGTTATTGGTTGACGTTCTTTACCGAACAGCTGTCATATTAGATCAATGGTTAATGCACGACTGCACATCGTGAAATACGCGCAACTTTTCAACGCATTTTTTTCTCTCTAGATTTGGCTAGTCTAATTCAAGGTGAGCACGTCGCAGATAAATACCCCTTTTCAGTGGAATATTTTAAATGGATCGCATAAATACATTTTTTTGATTGTTTTCTGAAGATTGGTTTCTTTTTAGACTAGTCAGCTTAAAAATTTCCTTTTAAGCGTCAGTGAAATTAGTCGTTCAGCACATCCCTAGTTCAAACGTATCAGCTCCATAAATATACTCTGGGGTCAGTATTTCCACCTTACACATAGATAAATGTAATCCCACCGCAGCAGTACACAGAGATGTGTAACAATAGCTGGGGTTCCATCCACGTATTTTTATGTGCATTCTGGGATAATGCATAAAAACTGCTGGATGGAAACACCAAGATGCGAATAAAATCTTCAAAATGTGTATAAAAACAAAAAAAAACAAAAAAAAAACATACACTCGCTTGAGGTGGATACATTTTTAATTTGATAAGAAGAAATGTGCATAAATTATGATGGAAACACATTTACCGAATAAACTTAGGAAGACAAGTCATGTGACTGAATAATTCATTTATTCATAACTGGACTAACCAACGGACCAATTACTGCATCTGAAATGTTGCTCTGGTCATCCTGAAATAACAGTGTCATGAAAATCCAGAGCCTGCAAAGAGTTTGCAGAACAAATAAGTCGAATACAAACTTGAACTGTGCTGAAGAGCAGGTTTGTTGACACTTTTGAACAATATCTCATAGATCCGAACGGTAAAGTCATAAGGATGGAGGAACGCACACACATAGTGCTCCCAGAACTGTGTGATACGCTGTTGCTCCCAGAAATGAGACAAGTTCTTCAGAGTGTTTTGTCTGTGTTCTAAACTGAGAGTATTTTAATAATAAGAGTCACAGCAGCTCCAGTTTGTGACAACTTTGTTCTTTTGAACACACGGGATGGATATGCAACTTTATTCGCACATTTCTTTTTTTTTTTTTTTATATTATGGTTTTTCGCATAAACGAAATACGCAATTTAGATGTAAACATAGCTAAACAGTTCTTCACCTGACCACATCAAGAATGCCTCCAATGAGTCTCTTGGCTAGGAACATCTTGGCACAACTGGTCCGCTCAGTCTAGATAGAGAGAAGAAAACTTCTGTAAACCTCTATACAATGTATCACAGTGATAACAGTAAAGAGTGTTAGGCTAAGTCTCTGAAAAGCAGGCGTTAATGTTAGTGCTCATCTAAGAAACTTTCCTGGCAGTGTATATATGTGTGTGTGTGTGTGTGTGTGTATGTATGTGTGTATATATATATATATATATATATATATATACACATACATACACACACACACACACATATACACTGCGTGCACAATTATTAGGCAAGTGAGTATTCTGATCTTATCATTATTTCCATGCACATTTTCCAACTCCAAACCATATAAACTTGAATGCTTATTGGATTCAATCATTTTCAAGCGATATGTATTTGTGTAATGAGGGAGGGTGTGGCGAAAGTGACTAACACCTTATATCAAGATGTGCGTAATTATTAAACAGCTTCATTACCTCAGGCCAAACACTGGCACTCGTCAATCTATCGCACTGTTTGTGAACTCAATCTTTAAACAGACAAAATAAAATGTACTGAATGGTTGAATTCATAAACATCATAACACAGGGCGTTTGTGCATGCCAATCATCTTAGTGTTTACAGAATGCTGACACACCAACTGCAACCATGTCCCCCATCCTCCACCCACACGAATTACACCACAAGAAAAAAACTCATATTGTTTAAAAGATGCATACATAAACTGACACTTATAAGCTTTTTAAAAATAATAAATGAAGCGTTTAAAATGAATTTGGGGCCATTTTCCAAAGGGCAAATTGCTTTGAATGCGAGCCAAATGGCGCAAAATCTTGCTGACTAAAAGCTTATTTCAGCCGAGATATTCCTTTGATGACAGAATTTTAGTCCTCTGAACGAAACCCTTGGCAATTAAATAGTTTCTAGTCAATTAAGCCTGAACGTATTACATTATGCTTAATTTGGCACAAACTACATTTGACTACGGACAAAAAAACATGCTACCACGCTAAACAAGCTACCCGACATGACTTCACATTAACCCGGTAAAAACTGAAAGTACAATTAATTCAACAGACAATATTTTTGCTACTGTACATGTAAACATATTTATAAAAACGCTGTTGAGTGCGTAGAAAGACTAAACTCACCAGTAAAACGCTGAAGGTAAAACCGACTGTCTCCCGTCACACAGCAGCAGCAGAGAGCGCATGCGCAACTGACAGGGTATGGCGCATTCCAAGAGAGTTACGTAATAAGCGTAATGACGAGGCTTCAGTATAAATCCGCATTCTAAAAGCGCGAGCCGCAAACAGCGTAGAAAAACACCAGCCCAAATTTCCAAGAATTTTATGAGAGGATGTTAGAACACCTGAGTGACTTATTCTAGTTTGCATTTCAGGCTGGTACAGGATTGTACAAATGTCAAGGTATACAAAGGACTGGACTAGCCACACACACATATACGCCGTATATTTATTCAGTTGCCAAAGCAGCCTTTTGCTTCATCTTTTCACTGAAACATGGTCAATGTACATGTTTGCACAAGATTAGACAACCTTTAAAGACATTTAAGCTTCAGGGAGACTTCAGGGAAGAAATGTTTCTCAGTCTTGTATTGCTCTGCTTTCTGTCCAAATGAAACAGTTTTAAAGTTCTGTGCAAAAAGAGAACAGATGAACAAACATCCCTTGTGGGTTAGCAGCACTAAGGTTGATGCTGTTTTCTGATGTCCAAATGATCAAGATTCTCCACTCAATTTCAATCAAGCAGCATAAACGCCATCCAGTAAAGCATCCAAATTATGACATCCTTACAGGCTTCCTTACAGTGTAGCCGCCTTTTTGTGTTACATTTACACACTTTGCTTAGAGGGTTTAGACAGGCGTAACCTGTTTATTTAGTTACAAGCTCAGGCAAGTCCTTGGGTGTGTCACTTCTGGCCAAGTAACAGATTGGCTCGGATGACTTTGAGAATGTGGCGGATGGTAAGGGAGATTCTGGTGCCGCGGGCCAATGTGTCACCCACCTGGCCCCCCGCTGAGGACAGATTTACCACATGCTCTGACAATGTATCCTCACAAACTCCTTGGATACCATGGAGGTAGCATTTATACATGTCATCCTGCAGAATTAGTAGACTTTGTCGCAGTACCAACAGCGATAACATATAGCGGCTCTCTTCTGTTTGAGGAATTTCAAGCTGAAGGAGAGAGAGAGGAGGGAGAGGGGACAAAATTTAAGAAAATGACTGATAGTTAGATTGTTTGTTTGTGTGTGTGCATCAATACTGGGCTGACTTTGTCTGCTGATACCTGTGTCTGACAAACAGGCCTGTAGAAGTCCAGAAGTGTGTGATAGCCCAGACTGATAGCTGTTACAGTGGGGTGATACAGTGGTCCATCTTCATGAGGCTGAGAAAGAGAGGAAGAGAATGAGGGGAAGGATGTGAAAATAGGATGGGTGGGTTAGGAAAGGTGAAAGACAAGAAAGAGAAATTGAAGTGATAGGTTCAAGAAGACAAAAAGGAAGAAAATAAAGATGCACCCAATAACTATAGTAAATCAACAGGAAATGCTGTTTTCCTTACCATAATTCCCTCCCCAGGCTTGTATTCATTGACCAGCACTTGATTAGCTGTCTTTCCAGCAAATGCCCCAAGAGCAGATATTTTCTCGGTGTACTTCAGCCATTCAGGAAGTTTTTCAGCAAGCATTCCTTTGGGATTTGGCAGCCCACCTGATATATTAAAAACAGAAATCAAACTTTATACCAAACTCTTTCCAGTTAGGCAATGGACCCTTTTCACAGACTGTGATGAAGCGTTTCTGCCTTATTTAGCAGTGTAAATCTTGCTAACTTTATGTTTGTGTACTTTTAGAGCATTATATTTTGTATTATATTACTCTGGAATTAGTTTTAAAAAATGAGTTACCACAAATGCCATGAGGTTTCTAATACAGCTGCCGAGAGAGTGACAGTAAATTTGCCATCTTCTCTCTTCTGACCATCATATTCCATTGCTCGCTAATTTTTTTCTTCATTTGGAAAGTTGTGAAAATGTAATAGTTGCATGGTTTCCCATTCACCGCTATCTAAGTTTACCCTGCAATCGCTTGCTTCTGAGTTCTGAAACCCGGATATGTGAAAAGGATCCATACTGAACTCTTATGGAAGTGAGATGTAGTGATGTCAATCTATTACTACAAGAGCTACAACTACACAGGTCACAAGTAATAACGGAAAATTTTGAAGAATATTGATGAATCTTTTAACTTATATATAAACTGACCAACCACAACATTAAAACCACCTGTCTAATATTGTGTAGGTCCCCCTCGTGCCACCAAAACAGCGCCAACCTGCATCTCAGAATAGCATTCTGAGATTATATTCTTCTCACCACAATTGTACAGAGCGGTTATCCGAGTTACCGTAGACTTTGTTAGTTCGAACCAGTCTGGCCATTCTCTGTTGAACTCTCTCATCAACAAGGCGTTTTCGTCCACACAGCTGCCCCTCAATGGATGTTTTTGGCACCATTCAGAGCAAATACTACAGACTGTTGTGCATGAATATCCCAGGACATCAGCAGTTACAGAAATACTCAAACCAGCCCATCTGGCACCAACAATCATGCCACGGTCCAAATCACCGAGATCAAATTTTTTCCCCATTCTGATGGTTGATATGAACATTAACTGAAGCTTCTGATCCATATCTGCATGATTTTATGCACTGCACTGCTGCCATGACTGGCTGATTAGATAAATCACATAGATGATTGTTGGTGCCAGATGGGCTGGTTTGAGTATTTCTGTAACTGCTGATCTCCTGGGATTTTCACACACAACAGTCTGTAGAATTTACTCAGAATGGTGCCAAAAATAAAAAACATCCAGTGAGCGGCAGTTCTGCGGACGGAAAAACCTTGTTGATGAGAGAGGTCAATAGAGAATGGCCAGACTGGTTCGAACTGACGAAGTCTACGGTAACTACGATAACTGCTCTGTACAATTTACAATTGTGGTGAGAAGAATATAATCTCAGAATGCTATTCTGAGATGCGGGCTGGTGCTGTTTTGGCAGCACGAGGGGGACCTACACAATATTAGGCAGGTGGTTTTAATGTTGTGGCTGATCGGTGTGTGTGTGTGTGTGTGTATATATATATATATATATATATATATATATATATATATATATATACATACTGTATATAGATTATATTTATGTAATATATTTAATTTAGTGATTTGTACTAATTTGTAAAGTATGATACTAATGAAATCCTTTGGCAGACAACCATTTCTGTAGCCTCCTCCCTGATAACTGTGTCCACTTGGGTTTGGGAGCTCTGTACACCTTGTAAAAGAGACACAGGGCACAGTTTAAATTTCTGATGATATGATAATATGTTAGTGTAGAATATGGTATGATTGAGCTGTCCGATCCATGTTAAAGGAATAGTTTACCCGAAAATGAAAATTCTCTCATCATTTATTCACCCTCATGCCATCCCAGATGTGTGACTTTCTTTCTTCTGCTGAACACAAACAAAGATCTTTAGAAGAATATTTCAGCTCTGTAGGTCCTCACAATGCAAATGAATGGTGACAGAAACTTTGAAGCTCCAAAAAGCATATAAAGGCAGCATAAAAGTAATCCATAGTACTTTAGTGGTTAAATCCATGTCTTTAGAACCGATGATAGATGTGGGTGCGAAAAAGATAAACATTTATGTCCTTTTTCAATATAAATTCTCCTCCCTACCCAGTAGGTGTCGATATGCAAGAAGAATGCGATTTGCCAAAAACAAAAGAAGAATGTGAAAGTATATTTGTAGTAAAAAGGGACTTAAAGGAATATTCCGGGTTCAATACAAGTTAAGCTCAATCAACAGCATTTGTGGCATAATGTTGATTGCCACAAAAATAAAATTGACTCGTCCTTCCTTTCTTAAAAAAAAAAAAAAAAAAAATAAAAAAGCAAAAATCGAGGTTACAGTGAGGCACTTACAATGGAAGTAAATGGGGGCCAATTTTTTAACATTAAAATACGACATTTTTCAAAAGTATACCCACGAGACGTAAACAATATGCATGTAAACACGATTGTAGTGTGAAAATCGCTTACTAACCTTTTCTGTGTAGTTATAGCCAATTTGACAACTTCGTTACCATTACGATGTAATGTCAACAAACCCTAAAATGACTGTAAAAATTACAATTTAAAAAATGTACAGCTCAAATAATACACAAGTTTTAACAGAAGATTTAATGAAAGAGCTTTTATAAAATTATATGCTTTAAACCCTCAAAAAATTGTCCCAACTGGCTTCCATTGAAAGTGCCTCACTGTAACCTCGATTTGTGCTGTTTTTTTTGTTTTGTTTTTTTTTTGTTTGTTTTTTTAAAGAAAAGAAGGGACGAGTCGAAATTTATTTAATTAATTTTAATTTTCAAAATTAACATTATGCCACAAATGCTGTCGATAGAGCTTAGCTTGTATTGAACCCGGAAAATTCCTTTAAATATTGATCTGTTTCTCACCCACACATATCATATCGTTTCTGAAGTAAGAGGTCTGCAACAGGTTCGGGTCGGGTTTGTAATAAAAAAAAAAAAAAAAAACAGCCTACCGAACTTGTTTTGCGCACGCGGTCTCACTCACATACGCGCGAACGGACGAGTTAGGGGCCGTTAACACAAAACATGTATTTTAGCGCATCTGTTCTGTTTTCCCATTGTTTTCCTATGCAAACACGTGCTGGTCGAATGTCTTTGACTGTTGCGCCGTTTCCTAAGCGTCTCGCGCAGGACCGGCACTGTTTAAACACTGTGTCAAGTTAAAAAGACACCTGCGAGACACCTGCGCTCTGTTTCATTCTTTGCACTGCATCTAGATGGTTTTAGCGCAGTTGTCACAAAGATTCAACAATCTGAACATGTTCAGGCTGTAAAGAGGGGACTGTTGCATTGTTTAATATTATTCCACATTGGGAAAAGTCCCGGTTCTCCCTATGGCCAGTTCGTCCCTGAACAGAGCTTAGATATTCTTCTAAAAATCTTCGTTTGTGTTCCACAGAAGAAAGAAAGTCACACACATCTGGGATGCATGAGGGAGAGTAACTGTTAAAAGAATTTTACTTTTTGGGTGATCTATTCCTTTAAGTCTTACCTGTTGCAGTAGATGCTCCTCCTCAGTCTCCGTTATGAAATTTGGAATGTAATATACAGCTGAAGGAGCCTGAAGAAAGACCCCTTATTAGTCTTGGTTTTATATACAAACACTACATTAAAATGGGAAAAATGCCAAAATGTACCTCTTTCACATTGTACTTTTCCAGGTCCGCAGAAATATTGCATGGATTTGCCATCGTTGTCATCATTTTAATTTTTTATTTGTAATGAAATAACCAGCTGCCACGCTGTACTGTGTCCCCTCACAGAAACCCTTCAAATGCACTTACGTATCAAATAGGATATTACAATGTTCACAATATTCTAACATTTTAATCACTGAAAAGTTGCTGAATGAACAGAAGAGTTCACCGATGTGTATGAATGTGTACAAGCCTTTCCTCGTTTACTGTTTTTGTGCTGGTGAGACATCTGACTCAACGTCGCCATCTGCAGGTTTGGAGCGGTAGTGGTATTACAGAGGGCGCTGTGACCAATGAAATGAATAGAATCTATGCATTTAACATAAATCAAGTGAAAGAAGAGCATTGTGTTTCAGTACAGGAAGTAGAAGTAACCCCCAAAGAAACTGAAGACAAAGAAAATATGAATTATACTATTTATTTATTTATCAGATAAAATACATTTATTTACCAAATGAGATAACCAAAGGTGTTTTGCTTCTTAGTCACCAAAACACTGTGTGGTTAGAACTGTGAAAAACAGCCTCTCTCCCCCTCTATCTTTCAACCCCCTTCCTTCTCTATCTCTCTTTTCTCTCTCTTTCCCGTCTTTTTCTTCCAACTCCCAATTTGAGCCTGCAGCGCTGCAGTGCTGGTTTCCATGGTAACGGCAGAGCAAGAGCCACATCTTGAATCAGCCATGGTTTCCTTCATTAATAGTTATTGATCAGGTGTGATAATGCTAACAACATCAACTCCAGGAGCATAGTGCAGGACTGCATATGCTTTTCATCACTTTTGACCACTGCAAGAGAGAGGAGCAGACCAGCATGTAAATGTTGATGCTGGCCACTGCAGTGTTTGTGTCTATGTCTGTTTCATGTGCATACTGAAGAGAAAATAAACTGAGCAATACCAACAACTGTATTGTCATAAATGTGCCAAAACATATCTAACCAAAATGTACTCCATGTCCTTTATTCATAGTCCTGCAGTACAGACAACGGTTTAATTATGTAACCACTTATGTTGGCTTTACGGATTTTGCTCAGAGCACCAACCAAAGTAGTGAGTATTAGAAATGCTTACAGTAAAAGATTGTTTTTGCACCATGAATCTCTCTTGACAAAGCTGTTTGAATGAGTTTTGCATCATGTATTTACCTGGTTGTATTGCTGTGTTTTTTTGAGAGTTTTGGTTGCCAGGGTTACGCAGAAATCGTGATGAAATTGTGACAGGAATATGCCTGTGTTCTGACACACGGTCCCCAAAGCCATGCTCCACACAAACTTGTCGCCTTGACAACATGATTTAATGATGAGATCCTCCCCTACAACTATCTTTGAAAAACAGACACCTCCATAGGAGACAGCAGCAAACACTGCTACAATAAAATCACCGGTTACTTAAGTATGTCCTTCCACTATGATTACACAAGACACTGTTCTGCCATTGGACTGTATTGTATTTTTATTCTCATGCGATTCTGATGACCTTGAATGTCACTGAAGGTGGCACAGCATTACCTTTCATTCAAATAAGTCACAATTATGCCAGATGTCCAGATGAAGCTTGACCGATAATGTCTGAACACTCTAAGGGGGTTTATAGCCTGGCTACAGAAGCTTATTGTCATTATTATGAACTGTGCTTTAAATGCAGTTCATGAATTATGTTGCATAAATAATGCCATTTTATTATACACAACCATCTTGCTTTAATGTAGATGTCTTTAAGATTTAAAGAAATTTCAGCGATGCTGTAATGCTGCACAAAGCTTTCATGGGTTGTTGTTACAGCGTATGAGCCACTCGATGTCCTAATGTGGGGAATGTAGTAGAGTGTGTGTGTGATGTGATGATGAATAGTGTGTGGCATATTTAGTAAGGTCTGAGGTACGTGAGAAAAGATTTAATGCACCACAGCCAATAATCATGTCTTATCTGTATAAAGCGCTGGTAATATTCTGCAGTGGGGCCCTCTATTTGTGTCTCTGTAAGCACAGAAATTGTAGGACAGTAGTAAATCTCGAAGCTTTCGCAATGTAAAAATCATGCAGATTGAAGGCCAGAGTGGAGAGAGAGAGAGGGAGAGAGAGAGAGAAGACAGAGGACAGATAATGATTCTTTGTTTCAGGTTCCCTAAATTGTCTTGAGCAGTTGTATTAAAATGAATGGGAGAAATTGGAACACCCAATATGTTCGATATAGACAGAGGTGGGTAGTAACGCGCTACATTTACTCCGTTACATTTACTTGAGTAACTTTTAGAGTAGGTACTTTTTACTGTCATTCAAGTAAATTTCTAATTAAATTTTTTTACTTTTACTTCTTTACAATGGCTGGCGTTCCTGTCGTAACATTACTGGGTTTAATTTTAATTCATGTGTAATTTATTGAGAGATTATTGAATGTGACATTTACAAAAGCGTAAGTTCACACAGCTGCGCGCGCTGCTGACACAGACTGTCACTCAAGTCATCAATGCTGCAGCATCAAACTCTTCAAAGTGAAACACTTTCTTCGCGCTGCACAGTGAAAAAAAGAATAGAGTGCATTGTGGGTAAGAATGAGTGAACAAAAGTAGGAAACGAGTGGCTCACTCAGAATTCAGACCCTCCTAAAAAAATGGCAGACACCCGAAATAATGCAATATATAGTGGATTGGGGGCGGTTTCAGAAACAGCGAGTGTCCCACAACCGGGGTTGGTGCCCTACGCACTAGGCTGCATACTCTGCATTTAGAGAGCAGCAGGACTGCTGTACAGAACTAATGATCTAAATTCTTTCGACACTGAAAACTGTAACTACACTGAAATAAGAATCCATGCGGGATTTTAAAAGCTATGAAATACTGAAAGTAGGCATTAATAAAGCACGATCTTGCTTTGGTTTATATTTCAGCATTATATATAATGTCCTTGTGGGACATTTTCATGTTTTCATCGTAATAATTACTAGAAATGTTTCCAAACCTCTTTTCTTATTGACAAATTCTTCCAGGTCTGACAAGAGCCCTTAAAGGTATAGTTCACCCAGAAATTAAAATTCTCATTATTTACTCACCCTCATGCCATCCCAGATGTGTATGACTTTCTTTCATCTGCTGTACTCAAATGAAGATTTTTAGAAGAATTTCTCAGCTCTGTAGGTCCATACAATGCAAGTGAATGGGTGGCAACATTTTAAAGCTAAACAAAATCACATAAGTCAACATAAAAGTAATCCATAAGACTCCAGTGGTTAAATCAATATCTTCAGAAGCAATGTGATATGAGAATGTGTGGATGAGAAACAGAGAAACAGATCACTTTCACATTCTTCTTGTGTTTTTGGTGATTCACATTCTTCTCTGCATATCGCCCCCTGCTGGGCAGGCACAAGAATGTTTAGCAAAAAATGACAAATATTGATCTGTTTCTCACCCACACCTATCATATCACTTCTGAAGATATGGATTTAACTACTTTTATCTGGGATGGCATGAGGGTGAGTAAATGATGAAAGAATTTTCATTTTTGGGTAAACTATCCCTTTAAAGTGATAGCTCAGCCATAATTTAATTTTTTTTCATCATTTCCCTACCCTCATGTTGCTTCAAACCCGTGTAACACTTTGTATTATGTGGAACACAAAAGATGTTAGACAGATTGTTAGGGACTGACAGTCTCGCTCACCATTCACTTTCAAAATATGGAGGAAAAAAAACATTCACTGAAAGTATATGGTGACTCAGGCAAACATTCTGTCTAAAATCTCCTTATTGTGTTGCATGGAAGAAAGTCATACAGGTTTGGAACAACATGATGGTGAATGATGACAGAATTTCCATTAATAATAATAATAATTCTGTAATACATGTTAAATGTGTATTATGTAATGGAATATAGGGGAGTTAACATCTATTATGTCATTTGTGAAAGTAACGAGTTACTACATGAGTACTCTTTTAATTGGATACTTTCTTACTCTTACTCAAGTAATTATTTATGTTAGTACTTTTACTTCTACTTGAGTAATTCTTTTTTTTTTAAAGTAATTGTACTTTTACTTGAGTACAGTTCTACCCACCTCTGTATATAGAATCAGATGTCCCACCTTCAGGTAAAACAGCCAATCACATTTTAGATACCGACATCACCTGTCAGTTAACTTGAGAACGCACATACTCATTAGCAGGACCAGCCGGGAAAATAGCATTTTTCCCGCTTCATCTGAGCTATAGCACAATTTATGATATAATTGACATGCACATTCTTACACTAATTTTGCTTAATAAGTAGACAACCTGTGTGGTAATGTAAGCGCATTAAACGGCTTTCCTTTGTCAGTGTATGATCCTAAACGGCTTAAGAATAAACTGATCGACACCGGACATTTTTTGCCCATTACCCCGATTTCGCATTACACGTAAACACCTTTACCGGCATTACCAGCTTATCCAATGTACGCAGGTGTTGTGCGCATGCCTCTTTGTGGTTTGACATCAAAAGCAGAGAATAACTTGATTATTTCAAATGTCAATGCAATTTTCATGCTTTGTTAGATAATTTTAATAAAAAGATTTTTGGGAGTAATCAGTGTATTGGTGTGCATATAAACAGGCACATAGTTGTCCGATTTTACTTGTGATTTAAAATATGAGATTTGATCGTAATCTTGACCCACTATTTTGGAGGTTTAATTATCAAATTCAATTTGATAATAGATTGCCGTTGACTGAAGGCCAAAGATTGGTTTATGTTATGGAAATGCCTAAACATTTGTATGTATTTTATTTATCTGAATATTATATTATATTCATATTTATTATATTTATTGTATTTATAATTATTTAAATATATTTTATAATTATTTATTCATTAGATATTGAGTTAGTTTTATTTAAGGGCCTTTCATGGCAAATATTGATGTATGTGATTAACTTGATTAAATAATCTGCATATCATGTCATACAATTAAAAATTGTAATGGTTTGACAGCCCTAATCTTTACACAGATATGCAGAGTGTACAGAATCTCATTCTTTAAAAAACACCATGACACCTAACCAATTAACCCTCTTCCATTAAGACAGGTGTTGAAATATCAACAAGTTTAAAAAATCATGTCAAGAAACATTACACACACAAAGTCCTTTTCTGTCACAGATACCAGATGCCTGATTTACTGGGTGAGTGAGACATGCTTCTAATGAGGTGTTGTGTGCAGAAAAAAGATGCACTTGTCCCCTGTGGGACCTGTTAAGTTCACACTGTGCACTGTATTAACAAGACATGGTAAGATAAAGCTTTGGCTTATCTGAGTTTGCGTTAGGTTACCAACCTCTTACATTCACTTTGTCTGCATCATGGACAGTTCTGCAACTAGACACAGCTTGATTTGTGCAGTGCAGTTCTTCACAAACAGAGTTGCTGCTGTGAAATGTGTATGTTTATAGAGCCGAACAAATGGAAAAGCATTAATAAAACTGAGGTTCTAAAGGACTGGGCAACACTGGGAGCCTCAATTAAATTTCTTCATGATAAAAGAACCCTCTCTGTTCTTTTATTCTTCATCATATACTGGCTTAATAGGTTGTCATGAGATTTGTGTGGTGAAAATGAGCCCTTGGGTCTGTTATAATGAAATGTGCTACTGCTACTACTAAACACTAACAGAAAACAATTGATTTTACGACCCACAGAGTTAGTCCCATTGGGCCAACTAGATTCATTTTAGTTGTTCAACAATATTCAATTAATGCATTTACTCCCACTGGATGACACCTATTTGACTAATGTTAAAAAATAAATTAATAAAACAGTTGTAGTCTCTTTCCCTCTCTCTATTTTGCAGCCAGAGTATAAAAGAAAAGCATAACAACTGAATCTAGAAGAATATTTCGTGATGGTATTGCTACAGGCAGGACACAGATCATCCACAAACTATGCTAGATATTGGTAGTGCTATAGTTGTAGTTTATAGTAAGCCATCGTGCTATTATATCAGGATTTGTGTGTTATTGTAATACAGAATGCACTGTAAAAATTGTAACATGCAATTGTTACCTTAGGGATTTATTTTTACTTGATCTAACCCTTAAAATAATTTGTTGGTGTAACCTGTTGTAGTTTGGTTAATTTAGTTGAATAAAATCAGTTAATTTAGATATTGATTAAGTTAGACATTATTTAGGTTAACTGACCAATCTTTTGCGCAGTGTACTGTATTATATACTGTATAGTTTTTGTTTAGTGTTTAGCTATACTTACAGTATACTCAATAAAAGTATCTGAGGTTAGTGTTAATCTGGATAGCATCAAATTTCCCTCATGTCTGTATAGAAGTCACTCTGACACAATGTTCTTCATAGCATTGAAGCCAAAAATGGCATTCTTGGAAACCTTCTTTTGCTTACAGGCATAATCAAGGAAACATAGCATGGACGAGCATCCATACACAACTGCGATATAAAGTGGTCTCATTGCTATGGCAACCACTGAGGCGATCACCTTAATTGCTTCTTACCTAATTATTATATACCGTGAATGTTTTGGTTAAGCTCAAATAATAAAGAAATAATAAAATGATATTATGATATCATAAAATAAAATGATAATATATAATATTATGTTTAGATTATGTTCTTATGTCCTCACATGTCAGTTTTTGAGGATTATGCCATTTATGATGTAACATCTCTTTTTGTTTGTTGTGCAATGAAACAAATGAGGTGACCCCAACACAGAAAACAAATGTAGAGGGACATTTTACCTGTTTCTTTTACTATCATTATGATTTTATGTATACAGTGTTCTAGAAAAAACAGCCAATCAATTTTGCCTTTCCTTGGATATTATTTATTCTCATATCTATGACAGCAAAATATATTATTATTATTATCTTTAATATCTTGCTGCTGCTTTACTATGCAAAGTTAGCATCTGTGTACAAGAAAAAAATAGTCAGTTTGGCATTTAGCAGGTTTGTGTATGTATGTGTGTTGTTGAAGAGGGTTTTGTTAGAGCAAGAAACAGGACAATTGAGGTATGGCTCCAAGAGGTAGCCAAGGCAACCAGGTAGCTTCAGCTCAGCAGTATGAAATTAAATTGAATTCATTAACAAGTAAAACATGTACCTAGTCTCTCCTATTACCTTTTTACCTTAATTCATGAAACTCAGTTTAAAGAGTCATGCAATTATTTTATAAGCAATCATTTGTGCAAATTTTCAATTCATTACATTAATGTTTTTAATATATTTGTTATTGCTTATGCATCTAAAAAATACACATGGGCTTTTTGGCTTTAAGCTACTTAACAGTATCACGGGCAGGCGTTTTGATTCATTCTGATCTCGCCTTTCATCATAACGACACTTCAACCACGCCATCAAACTGCAGCACTGCACCATACCACTTCCACACAGCATTACTACACAAACACCTTTCTCTCTCTCTCTCTCTCTTTCTGCCTTTGTGTGTGTGTGTTTGTGTGTGTATGTGTATGATGGAAGAGAGTTTCGAGATCAGATTCTTTTGGCTCTACTGTCACAGGCACCGTGTTATGTGAGGTTTAGGTGGTCAGGTGTATGTGTACAGCTAACGTAGTCGAGACTGTCAGCCTGAAGTCGACTATTCGCTCACCATGTGATTTATAAAACGTCTGTAGGAAATACCACGGGTGTGGAGCCTGGTGGCTCTGCACTGAAAAGGCGCAGTGGCTCAAATGTAGGCTGTGATGATCTGTCAGACTCCCATTAAATAACGCACATGCAGAATACACTTAAGAAATGGTGTTCATTTACTCTGTCACTCTGCTCAACAATGCAATATATCAACAAGCCGGGGCAGGTTCCGTTTTCCGAGGCCCCAAGCAACCGTCCAGCCAGGGCCCCCTTTCTGCATACAACCAGGGAAAATTACATAAAGTGAGTTTAAATCATAATTTTAAAATAATTACTGTTTCAAGTACAGTCAAAATGTTTAAAGAAATAAAAATCTAGTTAAAGGTAATGAATACATGTTTTCCACAGTTTTTCATCTGAATGAACACAAAGAAGAATGGTATGTAATTAAAAATCAAATAAATATAATTTATATGCTCCAATACAGTAATTAAAAAGCAATATTTATCTATCTATATTTTTACAAAACATTTTTGTAAATGAATATGATGTGCAAAAACTACAACTTTACTCACTTAAATTTTGGGACCCAGATGAATATTATTAATTATTGTCCAGTCAAGTTTATTATTATAATATGATACTAAATTATTATTATTTTGAGGATTTATTTAATACAGTAGTAATATATTTCTGTCATATTTACTTCACCTAAAGCTTTTATTTTGATGGAACAATGATAGTGCACTCCAGTGTCAAACTCTTTTTAACAGTTTTCAATCTCCCACATTACAAATCTGTTGAAACGCTGTCACCTCCTATACTTCTGTAATAATGTATCGCGTTTTTAGATTTGGATAATTAATTGAAGCAGTTTGAAATGTTTGGAATTGCGTGAATGGGTGCACCTACAGTCAGAAGATTATATACACTTAGGTTGAAGTCATTAAAACAAATTTTTTAACCACTCCACAGATTTCATATTAGCAAACTATAGTTTTGGCAAGTCGTTTAGGACATCTGCTTTGTGCATGACACGAGTAATTTTTTCCAACAATTGTTTACAGACAGATTGTTTCACTTTTAATTGACTATATCACAATTCCAGTGGGTCAGATGTTTAAAATCACTAAGTTAACTGTGCCTTTAAGCAGCTTGGAAAATTCCAGAAAATTATGTCAAGCCTTTAGGCAATTAGCCAATTGGCTTCTGATAGGCAAATTGGAGTTGTACTGTACCTGTGGATGTATTTTAAGGCCTACCTTCAAACTCAGTGCCTCTTTGCTAGACATCATGGGAAATTCAAAAGAAATCAGCCAAGACCTCAGAAAAACAAATGTGGACCTCAACAAGTCTGGTTCATCCTTGGGAGCAATTTCTAGATGCCTGAAGGTACCACGTTCATCTGTACAAACAATAGTACGCAAGTATAAACACCATGGGACCACGCAGCCATCATACCGCTCAGGAAGGACACGCATTCTGTCTCCTAGAAATAAATGTAGTTTGGTGCAAAAAGTGCAAATCAATCCCAGAACAACAGCAAAGGACCTTGTGAAGATGCTGGAGGAAACATGTAGACAAGTATCTATATCAGTATCTATATCCACAGTAAAACTAGTCCTATATTGACACAACCTGAAAGGCTGCTCAGCAAGGAAGAAGCCACTGCTCCAAAACCACCATAAAAAAAGCCAGACTACAGTTTGCAAGTGCACATGGGGACAAAGATCTTACTTTCTGAAGAAATGTCCTCTGGTCTGTTGAAACAAAAATTTTACTGTTTGGCCATAAAGACCATCGTTATGTTTGGAGGAAAAAGGGTGAGGATTGTAAGCCGAAGAACACCATCCCAATCGTGAAGCATAGGGGTGGCAGCATCATGTTGTGGGGGTGCTTTGCTGCAGGAGGGACTGGTGCACTTCATAAAATAGATGGCATCAAGAGGAAGGAAAATTATATGGATATATTGAAGCAACATCTTAAGACATCAGCCAGGAAGTTAAAGCTCGGTCGCAAATGGGTTTTCCAAACTGACAATGACCCCAAGCATACCTCCAAAATTGTGGCAAAATGGATTAAGGACAACAAAGTCAAGGTATTGGAGTGGCCATCACAAAGCCCTGACCTCAATTTGATAGAAAATCTGTGGGCAGAACTGAAAAAGCGCGTGTGAGCAAGGAGGCCTACAAACCTACAGTTCTGTCTGGAGGAATGGGCCAAATTTCCAGCAACTTATCGTGAGAAGCTTGTAGAAGGCTACCCAAAATGTTTGACCCAAGTTAAACAATTTAAAGGCAATGCTACCAAATACTAATAAAGTGTCTGTAAACTTCTGACCCACTGGGAATGTGATGAAAGAAATAAAAGCTGAAAGAAATAATTCTCTCTACTATTATTCTGACATTTCACATTCTTAAAATAAAGTAGTGATCCTAAAGGACCTAAGACAGGGAATGTTTTCTATGATTAAATGTCAGGAATTGTGAAAAACTGAGTTTAAATGTATTTGGCTAAGGTGTATGTAAACTTCTGACTTCAACTGTATAATAGAAATACTAGTGCTATGCATAATCATTTAAAAATACACCCGCTGTTGCTAGTTTGTGAATTTAAACATTATCAGCACAACTTTGTGTGTTGGGACATCTGACCTGATTGCTGTTCACTCCTTCAAGAACATGACTGGGCGACAGTTTAGAAAAGCGCTTCAAGTTGGAGTCCAGTGACATGACGGGGTTAGTTTGGGGGTGGAATGACTTCACGACTTGTCGGATTCCACACTGGGCTTGACTAGTTGACTATTAAAAATCAGTAGTCATGCAACCTTTAGTGCATATAGTACATTGTCTAAATATGTCAAAGATGAATATGAATTATGGCAACAAAAACAAAAAAAAAACAAAGAAAAAACAGGATAGCATTACAAAAAATTTAATTGGTCACTCTTTACAATAAGGTTCCACACGTTAACATTTGGTAATGCACAAGGTATAATGAACTAACAATTAACAATAATTAGTTTTACAGCATTTATTAATCTTAACTTAGAAATATACAATATAGTACATAAATTAATCTTAATTTTTAATTGTTCATTGTTAGTTCATAATGTATTAACTAATGGTACATTTTGCAGTTAAAAATGTAATAGTACATGCAGAAAATTACCATTTTTAATTAATTCTGTAAATGTATTATTCATTGTTAGTGCATGTTAACTAATGTTAACGTATACAACCTAGTGTAACCTGTAAATTTATCTAAATGGACAAAATTGACGTGACCTGAAACATAAATTTGAATGAATGGAGAACACTGAAACTTTTCAGAGGTTACTGCAATTTATTTTCCATTCCTCTAAACTGAACAGAACGTACAGTTTTGAAAATCAAAAATAACACCTTTCAAAGCAGTTCAGCTTCACACAATTGGCACTTACAATGGTAACAATAGTGTCTGCGTGTCATTATCTAGACACTCACAAACACACCCATGCAAACTTTCTCACTCGCGCTCTCTGACACACTCACAGAAGGGAATGTAGTAGGAGAGACAGTGGAATGCAGGACAGCTATCATACATTCTCCTTCTGACCTCTCCTCCCAGAAATGAACAAAAATACAAAAATAAACACACTTTAAAAAAGTACAACTCATTTACAAAGACCAAAGAATGCAAATAATAAAAAAACACAACAGGAAAAACAACAATATATCTGTCAAAGTTTTCCCATGTTAAAAACAGGTTGCTTGGTTCAGTTTTGCATCCAGTAGAAGGTTACACTGTGTGTGTTTGTGATGGGACCTAATGCTCAGTAAAGTGCATTTGATGCATCAGCAGACAGGAAGAGAGAAATGAACTTGGGTGCTAATGTGGCTCTGGGCCTTCCTAACACTGACAGATATGATCGAGCTACATGAACTTTACAACCTCCGCCGTAAACATCACACCTAAAAGACATTTAACATTGAAATAACATTTTGTTTCAGTTTATGCAAATGTAAATACATTCATAAATTACATGTGGGGTTAGGAGAATCAAGCTGAGAAACAAGAGAAGTCTGAAAACCAATGAATGCAATTCCTCGTATGAAAAAAATATGACAATATAGCCAAAAAAACTGAATTGAAATGACATTACCATGCATGGGTATTTTCCCCCTGAAATTAGAGGCCGAGAGATGGAGTCTCACACATACACATTTCATTGTCGTAAACTGGAATCCTCTCGCTTTCATAAATTCCTGATTGACTCCAGTTCCCATGGTTACACTGCAGTTCTTAGGCCTATGTGTATTGGCCTTTACAAGACACACCCATCTGACCGAGAAAAAACATAAGCAGTACAAACCAGAGAAAAAGAAATGAAGTGACAAAAAGAAAGAGTGCTCCGTTTAGGACACATGCAGAACTGTGTCTCAGAGCAACACAAGACACAGAACAATTTGTACATTTTTTCATGTTTGCTTGTCTGTTTGTTTTGATTTCCCACCCCTCAATAATTCACTTGGATATCATGCAATAGAGACGTGCAAAAAGATAACACCTAAATCCACAAAACACACTTTCATAAATGGCTGTGTTATGAATGCTTAATAACATGTGTATAATGTGTATGTCTACTCCATGCCGACCTACAGAGACAATATGACTTAAAAGCAGTGCGGAAGCCACAGGTCAAACAAATGCACAGGATGCCCCTACTGAATGTATTAAAACCATATGGATGCATAAAACAATTCTTCTCTTAGTCTATGCAGCTGGGGTAAAACAATACTAACATTGCGCTGTCGTCTTTTTTTTTTCCTTCATTGATTATCTTTTCATTTGAACTAAAAGATATTGATTGATTGGCACTTGTTCAATGCTTCTAAATAAGTAATCGATATCTAATGTTTCATCACACACCTACATGTTGAGAAGCTGTGAAGGTCTAATTTGGCACAGGTTGACTATTATTACTGCGTCTATGTAATTAATATTGATACACCTCGTTTATACCCCTGGTCAAAAACAAGCACAATCCTAATCAACAGACCAGACATTTTTTTTTTCCAACTAAAATATTTCTTTATATTTCACTTATCAAATAGCAGCATTTTTTAATTTTTTTTTCAACTTACAGTATTACAAAAAGTACATGTAAACCTATTCATTCAAAATTTGTAGTAAATCCAAAGGCTCATACAACAGACATAACAAAACACAAAACTTGACAACATGCTACAATATTGCTTCCAATAGTTCTTTACATTTTAAGTCGATCTAAAATTATCAGTGACATAGATATGGACACCAGCACTCCAAAAAGAGCAACTCTAATGCACAAACAAATCGCAAAGCTAATCTTAACCAGGCTTGATTGGCACTTTCATCATCCACATGAGTATAACGAATAAATCACACACTGAAACCAACAGCGCAAGACTGCATTTAGACCACAAACTAGAGGAACTACACCAAAGTACACAAAGAACATGAGACGCGACGGATTCCACAGTTTCATTTTTTTTTTTTTAAATGAAGGAAAAATGCAGTAATGATCATAGATAGCTCTCAGAGAGAGGAGAGAGAACACTGAGCTCAAACAATAGTGGCGTCATCGTTTTAGATTGAGGTGGCTATCACGTCCATCTCCTTTGCGTTATAGTTTTTTTTTTTTTTTTTTCCAGAGTTAAAAAAACCTTCCTCTGGGTTGATACATCTCTATACGTTCTCTCAGCGTACAGATTCCCTGTTCTAGCTAAAGTAATGAATCATTATCAGGCAGAACTTCAATGAGAGCACGAGAATCTAATCATGAGTATTAATGTTGGACTATGTGGTGTATTTTTACAGAGGTATGGTGTTCACGACACAGGGCAGAATACCCTTCGACCCCTGCAGAGAGACACAACCTCCACAATACACACACACAACACATCCGTGGCGACCGGCATCCTGGAGAGGAAGAAAGCGAGAGGGGATAGGAGCAGAGAAAAAGAAAACAGAACTGGTAAAAGAGCAAGACCCAAGGGGCTCTAAGATAGAGGACTGGAAGAAAAAGAGGTAGTCCAAAGACAGAGGGAGGACAAGAGACTAGGAGAGAGTGAGAAGGACTTACTCCTAATGTCATGAGTGTATAATCAAAATCTCTAAAAACCAAGTTTATATTCAACAAAATTAATTGTATTTCTCCGAATATAAATGAATCTCCCTTGCCAGTAATCATATTACCCTCATATTGCTGCACCAACTCTAGTGCTTGTGCTTCTGAAATCAGGTACATAGTTTGATCTCCAAACAGAATAACTAATACTCTGAGAACTTGGTGTCTTTTGGCTGGTACTCAAATACAAGTAAATCATTATAGAGAATATATGAACTGTACGGTATGGCACTGCATTTCAAACTTTATTTAAAAACAGCAATCACAAGAGATGGGAAACACTTTATGGTAATACTCCATGCAATTATGCAATGGATATAAATAGGTCACTCTCTCCCCCTCTCTATATCTCTCTCTGTCTCTTCCCTCCTTTTTCTACATTTCCATTCCCCCCATACAGAGTAAATTAGAGGGCTGGTAGTTGAAGGGAGATGATGAATGTCTTTTAGAGTGTGTATGTAGGTCAGCAGTAGATTGGGCTGTGCAGTGTCGTTATATATAGAAGTCCAGGGTTCAAACGGTGATCTGCTAATTAATGACAGGACTGGGCGCGGCGGGGGAATCTGACCCTTGGTGACCTCCAGTTTGGCGAAAGAGCAAGGTAAACTACAGGTAGTCGTTCCTACAGCGGGGCCTTGTAGCCCGTGTTCTTGTGCTCGCTCGGTTTCATTGCTTTATTCCGTCATGCTGTGTCTTAACAGATGCACCCTTGATGGTGTGAAATATGTACAGTACATTCCATAGTTGCGATGGCGTCAGGCCGCTGGATTCACAGTGTGGTTCAGAGACGATCGTTCGCTCTGTACAGGAGCTCCTGCTCACTCTCCATGCAAGAGCCAATTGCTGGCAAGACCGAAAATGCTTTTAGCAGCGTAACACTTTGATGCAGTGTACAACTGTGGAATAAACTAATGATTAACTATCACCACCTTTCGGTGCACCAAAAAACAACCTGTTGATCAGTGGAAAAGGCGGTGGGCAAATAACTCTCCAGCAATACTTTAGGAGCCGTGTGTCTGACACAATGGCCTGCAGTCTCAATGTTGTTAGACATTTGGTTTCTCATACGAAGCAGATATGAGATCAGTTCATCTGCAAGAGTTTGCCTTGCAGTAACACTGCTGTACAGAAGAAGGCTGAAGGTTGACAGTCATTACAGTGGTATCCTCTGGCCTTCGATTTAGTTCAAACAGGTCACAAAAGCTGTACGGCATTTTAGAATCTCTTTCGCTACCTTAACTGCACCTCTGTTGCCAGCCTGATGCAAACAGGCATAAACCGCGAAGTGAATGAGGCGACATTTGTAATGCACCCAAGACTTTGCTGCACTGCATACAAACTGTAAATCGTTCTCCTTCTCAAACATGAGGTATGACAACCTGAGCTCCTTTCGAACGAAACAGGCACAGACATTGCCTGGCTCCTCCAATCAGAGGAAGAGGAGGAGTTAAGAGGTACATCTGTCTAAACAGGTCCAATTATTTTCAAGTTCAGGATTCTAAGGACTTAAATTCCTTGGTAGTGTGTCCAAACGTTAGCTGTAGATAAAAGTTAGTTAGTCAAAACAGACGTTTTGTCTCTCTTCTGGTGTGATCTTTTGAATATCCACTCATTGTCAGTCACAAAATGCCCTGTAATTCCTCATGAGGGCTACAAGAAACTCAATAAATCCTAAAATCAGTAGATATGACAACAAAATCTCTTCAAAATTTGATCGCATGTGTTTTCTTATAGCACCAAAGTGGGATCTTGTTATGAAACTGCACTTGCAAGTTTTTTTTGTTTTGTTTTTTTGGATATATAGATGTGTATAGGTGTGTGTCTGTGTGATGTTTGTGTGTGGTTTACATTCCTGTCCTCTAATGTTGAGTATCTGACCTTTGACATATTCTATCTGTCTGTGGCTGAAGTTTAGGTATCTACTCTAAACAGTATCTCAGTTTGATACTCAATTTACATATAAAAAACCCCAACAATATCAGGAAGTCTTTATACATTCAGGTCAACCTGGAATCACAGGTTTGAGTAAATCTAAAAGAAACTTGGTGTGACCATGTGTGAACCAACCATGATGGAGAATAATCACAGAGATCCAGTTATGTAATGCAGATCGAAAGCTTTCAGCAGGTGTTTCAGATTAAGTCTCAGTTGAAAACAAAAAGGGGCAAATCATGAGTTAGTAAAATCCTTCATAGGTATCTTCTCAGTATCTGACCCAACAAGATAACTGTTTCATTTCAGGCCTACACTATAGTTGTGGAGACTGAATTCACTAATATCAAAACAATAAAAAATGTCCTTGCTCTGGGTGTGGATCAGGTAATTAACTAAACTGTAAGGAATCTGCAATGGAAGCAAACAGCTGAAAACAGAATAAAAAAAAAAAAAACCCCGGCTAAGAGAGAGGAGACTTCTCTGAGTGCCCCAGGGCTCAATACTCAGACCTACACAACTAAACAAATTTTTTTAAAAATACAGCAGAATTTCAGTCACAAAATATCACATTTCTCCCCAAACAGATTATCTCTCCACAGTTCTTTCTGACCCCCCCCCACCGTTGTCCTTATTTTGTGTTGAAATATTTGGACATGATTTTTGCTCCAACCCATCCCATTCTTCCTCTCTTTCATTTATCCAGTCATCTATTCATTCGCACTTTTCCTTCGCTTCCCATTTTTGTTGTTCCCCTCCCCGCTCCGGTCCATCTCTAGCCCACCTTTTGAGGGTTGGTGGCACGGACCCCTTGCTCATATGTGATTCGCTGGCTGATGAGATACTGGGCTGCCTGTGTTGCCGCAGGTGACCCCGTGATGGTCACTTTGCGATTGCGTGTGCCTGGAATGAATTCTCCCTTCTTGGAGATCTGAATTCGTGCCCCTGTCAGCTCCTGATACTCCACCAGAGTCTTGCCACCCTTTCCCAATATGGCACCGACCAAGTTCTCCGGTACAGCGATCTCAACCACCTCCTTTCCACCTTCTGCCAGCTTCTCTGTGCCAAGCAGAGACGATGCCACCAGTGGGGATGAGGGGTTCAGGTACCCATTAGATGCCCCTGTGGCGGCTGCTAGAGAGCCCAGTGAGAATCCCCCTAAGCTAGGTGCTGCAGGGTGACCGCCCCCTCCAGAGGCCTCACTGGCATATGTGGCAAGCAGGTTGGCAGCAGCTGCAGCTGCAGGATTGGCACTAGCTGCAACAGCAGCAAGAACTCCAGATGCAGCGGCCGGGTTGAGGCCTAGCCCCAACATATTGGTGTTATAGCCATAACTGGCCAAAGTGTTCAAGGCAGACGTAATGGCAAGCAGATCATTACCGGAGAGACTAGACATAGTGGCAGGGAACCCTCCCATGCCTGCAAGGCCCGCCTGGCCAAGCAGTGTTGAGGCCGTAGCTGCCGCTGCGGCATTGGGTAAGACCTCTGTAGAGTTGGCGAAGGGGGAACCGGTGGGGTTAGAGTTGGCCACAGGACCAGTGATGTTAGAGTAACTAATATTGAGACAGCTGCTGCTCTGTGGGTCCTCTTGGATCTTCTGAACAATGATCTCCACAGCCTTGCGGTTCTGCTCTGGCTCCCCACTCACCGTCACAACGCGCTCCTGCAGATTGATGCCCTCAGGCTTCTGAGAAAGCTGCACCCAGGCTCCCGATTGCTCCATCACAGCCTTAACTGTAGCCCCACCTTTACCGATGATGAGCCCTGCAGTGCTGTTGGGCACGATAAGTTTGGCCTGTGGAGGAGGGGGAGTGTCACTTTGATTAAGGAACAGAATTACATGCATGAGACTGCACACAGATCCAAAAATAGATCCTGTAATAAACTCAAAAAGTATACGTACTGGTTATGTGTGGATGTTTGTTTTCTGTGCTCACTTTTTGAATTTCTGACATTGTTTGTGATGGCTGCAATTTGTTTGAGGAGCTGCATTTCCAGTATGTTACTCTGTATGCTTGTATATGTTTAAGAGTGTATAATAGCATGTGTGTGTGTGACTGTGTAAGGTCTGGCTCTTAAGTCAGTGCTTATATCAGCCATTTGTTGATCCCTGGTCTTACATTGCAGCTGCTCTCTCTCTCACTCCCTCTCTCTTTCTCATTCTGCCAGGATCAAGCAGGTAAAAATAACCCACTGCTCTCACACTTTGCTGCCCCTCTCTACCACTCTTTCCCTGGGGAACAACCACCAGCCTGTCCTGCCCTCTACCTTCACTGGGCCGGTATATCTGCCTGAAGTGTCCAGTGTTGCTGATCTTCAAATAGCTGATGTGTCTGTAATGTTATTCCACAACAAAACGATAGTACATTACTGGACTAAAATCTGGTTCAGGGGAATAACTTGTCTGCACATTTGATTCTGATTTTTACGAGTGCATAATAGTCTGACAACTAATACTAACTAGTAACATATACTTACAATACTGTGCAAAGGTTTATGCAGTTGTGAAAAATTTTGTATAGTGAGGATGTTTTCAAAATTAACTTCATACAAAGTGCAGTGAACATAAAAACTAAATCAATATTTTGTGTGTCCACCCTTTGCATTTAAAACAGCATCAATTCTCCTAGGTACACTTGCACAGTTTTTCAAGGTTGTTGGCAGTAGGGTTGCTGCAAGCATCTTGGAGAACTTGCCACAGTTCTATGTATTTAGGCTCTTCATGTAATCCCAAACCCAGGCTTTGTGGGGTCATACCATCTGTTGCAGGACTCCTTGTTCTACTTCTATTTGCAAAGGAATGTTTGGAAATCTAAAATTGATATTTCCTATTGACACACTAAAGCAGAAGATATAAAATAACATCTTAAGACAAATGTTTTTGTGAAACATCTAATGTGCTTAAGACTTTTGCACAGTACTGCTGCTGCACATGTTGGGGTTTAATGAAAACATTGTGGAGTAGTGGTAAAGCAGCCTTACAGAACTAACCTGTTTAATGCGGTCTGGGTTAACAGTAGTCTGTGGTTGGAGAATGCTGACTGGCTCGGTCTTTTGACTGCTCTGAGGCATCTCACGAACTTTTTCAGCGATGAAGTTATGGACTCCATTTAGCGCTTCCACTGTACCCTGAATCAAACAAACACGCTCTGTCGTACCTGAGAAAACAAACATGTACACACACATAAATAATCACATAAGCTACTACAAAACAAATAATATCAGTATGTAAAATTAAAAAAAAAAAAGTACTAGTAAACTAATATTATAAATGATTCTGACTGGCCCACGGTTGTGATTTGATGCTTTAAAATAAAAATAAATAAAAATAATAAAATAAATAAATAATGGAAACACAAAAATTCTAAACAAGCAAATTCTTTGTTCAATATAATATGCACATAATTCTGCTCAGACATTTACAAACCCTTTTTTGAATGATCATGAAATGTCTTTTTATTTTTTTTATTTTTCTTAGTACTGCCCTGAAGAAGCTGCATAACAAATATTTAAGTATAATCTACAAGGTACAAAATAATAAATGAAATTAACCAAATAATATTTTTCAAAAGATGTAAATATACTGTGAGTAAACTTTTGAAAAGTATAATTTGGGTTAATTTATCATTTTGTCTTGTGGAATATATGTAAACGTGTGTATGCATCTGTTATGCCAAATAACTTCATCTGGGCAATATTAAATGATCCCTAAATTAAGCGAAATGGTAAACATATTGATGATTCTGTATGTAAATGTATGAGCAGAACTGTATCAGAAAGACTTGTAACACGGGGTAATGTCTGCATGATTTTATTCATCATGAATCCTTAAAATTCTGAACTTGTCCTCTCTAACTGCATCACTCCCACGGGACACACCACACAAATGTTCAAGGTGGGCATGCGGACACACACACACACACACACACACACACACACACACACACAACTAATCTCCGGCATCTCATAGCCCTGAAGCAGTCGACCTGTCCAGAATACTATAGTAACAGTGAGAGAATCCACAGAGCTCTCACTGGGCTGGAAACAGTTTTCCATGGCCAGAGAGATTAAATCTACAATGTATTCCTGTTACACAATCCACTGCGTATTGTCGGTCTGAATTCAAGTTAGGATTTGTTCAGTCTTGGGGTGGAAAGTATCATCAATGTCCTAAATATACTGTCATGATCATCTTCTAATTCATTTGGAGGGAGAGAGATGTGAGAAGTGGGGGTATGTAGGTTGTTGGTAGTGTGTGTTTGTTTCCGGGCAACAGTGCAGAGAGATGGTCATGCATATGTGCCCCAACAGACATGCAATACTTGACCAAGCGTTTGTTCCTCAGCTGTGCTCCTCTGCTATTTTACCACCAGATTGAGTATCACACATCTGCTCCACAAACACTTGTTCTTATCTAAAGCACAGCACACACAGCAGAGTGTGTGGGCCAGGTTTTGCCTACATTGTGGGGGACCACACAAGGATAGTAAAACCTCAAATCACCTACATTGTGGGGACCAGCCAACAGTCTCCTTTAGGAAAAACATTGTAAGCATACTAAATAATGTCTTAATGAAATTATAAAAAATGTAGAAAGGTTTGTGTGAGGGTTACATTAGGTTTAGGAGTAGGGGCAAGGGACAGAAAATATCATAAGCTCAGTATAAAAACAATAGGTAACACTTAACAATAAGGTTCCATTCGTTAACATTAGTTAATGCATTAGGTATTATGAACAAACAATGAACAATATATCTTTTTTTACAGCTTTTATTAATATTTAAGTTAGTTCATAAAAATTTAATTGTTCATTGTTAGTTCATAGTTCATTAACTAATGTTAACAGATACAACTTTTGATTTTAAACATGTAGTAGTATATAGTCATGTTGAAAATAACATTAACCAAGATTAACACATGCTGTAAAAGTATTGTTCATTGTTAGTTGATGTTAACTAATGATGTTAACTAATGTTAACAAATGGAACCTTATTGTAAAGTGTTTCCAAACAATAGAAGTCAAATGTGTGTGTGCCACCAACTCTCCTCCAGTTTGCTCTTAAATATGTTTTACGGCTTACACAAAGCAAGCATGCTTCAATTAAGCACATACTAGGTGTGTGTGTGTGTGTATGTGTGTGTGTGCGTGGAGTGTGAATTTCAGTCCTTCTCTTGCTTGTAGGAGGTGTGGTTTGTGGTAGGTGTCTGAAGTTATATGAGTTTTGAGAAAAGACTGAATTGTAATGTACATGTGCGAGTGTGACATGCTTCAGTATGTGTGTGGTAAAGGATATACTGGCTGGAGTAACCTACGCTCAGCTGTAGGTGAATTCTTTTATAGCTCTCTTGTGCGCCAGAGACAGTTTAAATGTTTCCTTTTCAGTGTCTTATAAGACAAATGAGGTCTGGAAGAGAAGCTGCTATTATATCAGAGACAAGAACGACTGAGGATGTGCTGGTGTATGTGCCAGAGCAGCATTGTGTTATTGTGCTGTATAATACATTGTGTTGTACTGTGATGTCGTGCTGTTAGTATAAACACATTGAATAGAAATTAGAAGTACGGTGTGTTAAAATAGTTGTTCCATTGGGTGGAATGGTGAATTTGCAAAGAAAAAAATGAAGGAAAAGGAGAGCGAGAATGTGTGCGTTAGTAGAAGGGTGAAAGGCAGAACAGGTGGTCTCAAGACAGATTTAGCTGTAAAGTGTGTGTGTTTAATGAATGAAAACATAGCTATTCACATACAAATTATGTTCACAATACTCAGCTGTACACTTCAAAGCTGCGAAACACACACACACACACACACACACACACACTCTCTCTCTTTCTCACATATTTCCCCTCCCTATGGGCACATTTTCCATTGTCATTCTCTGCGGATTTTATTTTTTCAGGCTACAATATCAAGCAGCTTTTTAATGACATACATTGTGTAAATGATACTATAGTAAATGACACAAACAGACCAACACCTGTAAGCAGATATATACGCACTAATCTACCGCGGTGGAGCTCTGAGCCGTCTGTCAGACCTACTGCATAATATTCTGAGCATTTACAAGCTTGTTGCTCTTTAAAGACTTTCATCCCAAAAAGATTCTAGAAAATTCAGTATGCAAAAATCTACTTATGTAGAAAATCAATGTTTGTCAGTAAAGGTAAAGATTGTTTATACAATAAAATAGTACATTCAAAACTCCTTAATCCTTCCATTGCAAAAACTCCTTCACTCTTAAAAATAAAGGTTCCAATTACAATTAAAAAAGGTCTTACAGCCTGATGCCATAAGAGAACCTCTTATTTCTATTTTCAAAATAATTTTTATTCTCTATATGTACAGATAAAAACCTATAAAACAGAACAGTTAATCAATTAAAATGACTAATCATAATTAAACTTGTGATTTTTTTCACTACATATTTATATGATTAAAAAAGTGACTAATCATATAAATGACAATGATAAATGACATCCAGTTTAATAGGAGTTTAATATGAGGAACTGAATTCTGGTTTGGTGTTGATGAAGGAGTACTTGAGCCTTATTGACTGGGGGTACATAAGACAAAAAAGGTTTGGAGACACTGCTCTTGTTAAAAAAAAAAAAAAAAAAAAAAAAAAAAATGATATAGGACGATCTAAGGAACCATGTAACATTTAAAAAAAAAAAAAAAAAAAAAAAAAAAAAATTCCCACTACCAATATATCTCATTTAAGAACCCTATACATTGAAAAACTGTTCTTGATAAGAAAGAGAAAAAAACAAAACACTGAAGAATCTTTATTTTCAAGTTTTTTTTCCTTATTAACTGTGACATCTGTTCCACAGTAAACACAATTATTTAACTGTAAGGATTTATAACATAGATCTAATAACATTAAGTATAAATAGATGAGATATATACGAGTGGTTTATGTATAATAAACCAAAAAGTAAGTTCTGAAATGTGAGATGTCCATCATCATTAAAGCCAGACATAATTAACTGAAGATGTACATTTATATGCACATTACCTGGGTAGAAGTCTTTAGATTTGGACAGTTTGATGGTGGCTCCGGTCTCTTTCTGAAGCTGAACGATGGTCTGTCCCCCTTTACCGATGATCGAACCAGCAGCATAGCTGGGAATCAACACCTTCAGGAAATATTCACCCTCCTCTGCAGCCACGCAAAACAAAAAAGAATTAGAGATAAAAGCATCTTTACAGTGAATGTTTTTGACTGAACATCTCTGGCACAAATTTCACCCAAAATATATTTATACTTGTTTGGAAATTACCAATCGGAACTCAAAAGCAAAAAACTGTTCTCAGACACACATCCTCCATAATGTAGTAGTAATAATAAAATAGTAAAGAATTACTTAATAACTACTAAACAATAATTACACTATTATTATTAATAATCATAATAATAAATCATTAGTATTAGTATTATTATATGCATAGTAGATAGTAGTAAATATCACAGTATTTGTTTTAATTGTTAGTGATGTGCATTTTGTAGTCATTTTGTTTAATTCAGACAGGATTTTTTGGGATGTGTAACACAGTTCTGCAGTAAGATTATATAACAGTTTGCAAACCGTATGAAGTCAACCAGAGGCTACTTGAACGTAGCATTATTATACCTCACTACAAATCCTCCTTTTGAAACATTAAACAAACTAAACATGATTCTGTACTGTCTGATTCTTTTCTTCACTTTCTCTCTTTTCATGTTTCTTTCTCTCTCCCTGATGTGTTCCTTCAGATTGTGCCTCTGTCCCACTTTTTCCCATGCAGAGCTAAAGTGACCTGCTTTGGGTTGGTAGAGGTCTAAATTTAACCAAACTATCTTTGCGTTTTATGGCCTACACTATATTCCTTGGCATCTCACTCTCTCTCTCTCTCTCTCTCTCTCTCTCTCTCTAACACACACACGCACAAATGGTCAGCCGGCTGACAAACTGCTCAGATCCTCAGCATCGTGGTAGTATCAAAGACAGAAGTTTGAGGTTTAAGTAGTGTGTGGGGCGGGTGGTGTGTGCGTGTAGGCAGTTTGTAGCGCTTCACTATACTGAGGCCATGGGCTTGTGGGTAATTGCCTGGAAGGCTGTTCAGGCAGGAGCATATGGATGCTAAATCCTCAGATTATTCCTGAAGAACCCAGCCAACAGCACACTAGTCAGTCACAGGTTCCCGGGGGAATGAGGTTTCCTTCACCCACAACAATATTAGACATCTTAAACACAACATATGGCCCAGAGTGCATTACTAAGCCAAGGGAAGTTCAGTGGTTTACACATTACAGAGATTTCAATATTGAGTTTTACATGAGAGTCTATACTATTGTCATCAAACAAAATCTTTGGTGATAAACATTCAGCTCAATTTCCATCATGACCTGATGTCAGGCTGCTCAAGCCACGTTGGACATCTGATACAGCTCACTAAAACATTGTGTTGGCACAACTCAAACAAACCTTTTAAATGAGTTTGCCGCAAAGATTGTATTTTATATGCTTTTCAGTGCATTAGTGTGTTGCGTAAAAGTATGTGTACCAAAGGGAAACAGTGTAAAAGTATTATATCAGTGTCTTTTGGAGACTGTAGTAAATCAGACGGATAAGATGGGTTTTGCAGACTCAAATGCCCCCAATCTTCAGCAGCTGACCCTGTACCACTGCAGAGGAAGAAGAGAGAGGAGAAGGAGAGACACTAGACAGAAGAAGAGAGAACGAGAACTGCAGGATGTAAGCAGGATAAGAGCAAACACGCTACTAATAAACAAAAGAAGCCAATAATAATAATTAAAAAAATGTGATGGAAGAGTAAAGGAAAGAAGCTGAAAAATAAAAACGGCATGAAAAAGATATGTCTGGAATGAAGAAAATAATATTATACCAGAAAGGAAAGATTATTTCAGAGAGTGGTAGAAGAATAGGGCAGCTAGGAGCAGAGAGGACAGATGAGGAGAAGAGGAGAGGGGAGGGGTGGCAGAGAGAAGGTGAAAATATTATGGTCTCTAAGCAACTCTGATTGACTCTCCTATGGGAATGCTTGATACCTTCCAAATCACACTGAAGTCCGCTACATAATACTGAGCTGAACACCACTTTCACCTGTACAATACTGCTGCTGTGAGTCATTTGATAAGGAGCAATTGTGTGGTTCTTTCAGAAACACAACACACTCTCATTGGAAGGCAAGTCCGGTCAGTATTGTAAGAAATCAATCATACTATCCAGACAATCCCAATAATACCATCAAATCAGAGGATCTGGGAAATCCAAATATATTAATTTTTTTCAGCTCAGGCATATATAATCAAGCCAAGAGTGGGAGGGTCAGTTAATAGATGGAACCAGGATCAAAGCAAACATTAGCTTCAGTTGTAATGCATAATCAGGTCAAACAGAAAGACAAAGAGAGTCAGAAAGACAAAAAAGCCAGAAAGACAAAAAAGAAAGAAAGAAAGAAAGCTCACACGCAGTACAAATTGCTTATACGCAGCTGAATGTGCAATGCACAGTTAGAAAGATACTCGAGCAGAATTTAAATGGAAAAGACAATTCGAGAAAAACACAGAGGGACCCAATCACTCACATTTCCACACAATTCTATGGGAATGCATTACACTGTGGAAAAGGCCAAATAAAAATGTCATAGATCTATATAGATCTAAAAGCTGTTATCTGCAGCACTGCTATTCTTTTGTTCATCCCTCTCTTTTCTCTTCTCTTTCTCCCTCTCTCTCTCTCTCTCTCTGACTGACTGGTTCTGCTCTGTCACTCCTGAAAAAAATTATTTGTTAAATGAATAAGTGCAAATGTCACAGGGTGAAAGATTTATTATTCTCTGCACTGGGACTGACCTCATGTTTCTTAATAACACACGCACAACGTCCAACAAATGCTTAATCTCGTAAAGACTTCACACACTCTCATATACAAATGCTCAACACGCAAGGAAATGATGACCACCAGCTCTCTCCATAGGGCCCTTGAGAGTGGGTAGTGAACAAGATGAGGATCTGGATGAAACCATGCAGAGAGGTTCAATCTGTACCTGTCCTCTGCAGCGCTCCAGGTGCGCAGTGGAATACGCATTACATCATTGCCTTACCCAACTCAATGCTCTCTGCCACACACGACTGACAGGTAATGATAGGATTCCAGTCCACGATGCTCTCTGCAGCCATGGTTCACACACGCACACACATACACAGCTGGGCAGATCTTGATCTTATCAATGACTGGTCTGTTAAAGGGGAGGGTGCGAGTGTGGATGGAATGAATGCAGACACTGTTACAGGGACGGTTTAATGAGGGAAGTTTGCAGGGATCGGAGGAAGAGGACAGGACACATTATACACACGCTCAGAAATCCATGATGGAGGTTTCTGAAGAGCGCAGCCGGAGGGCTAAGGAGCAAGTGAGTTCATAAGACATGGAAACAAAAAGAGAAAACGAAAGGGCAATCAGGGCTCTCATAATCAATGAAGTACGCCCGACCAGCACACCCATGACACTTCTTGTCAAATGCAGGAACCGAATCACTGATTCTCACCGTATACACTGGCAGCCGATTTACAGATTGGTGACGGCATGGGACTGTTTGACCTTGGCCAGTGAGGAGCAAAAACTTCACTCTCTCCATAATGGCTGGCCATCAATAGCCTCACAATGGTTTCCAAGACGACTTCGAGATGACATTTCGAAGGCAAAAAGAGCCAATGGGAAAGGGCTGCTGTCTGTTACCTGTTGTTAGAAGGGAAACCTAGAGCACATTCTTATGCAGCTCTGATTTCAGAGCAGCGCTTTGGGAGCGCTGCTCTCCCTGCTTGCGGCAATGATGTAAGAAACACTGGTGTAACAGGTTTTCAACAGTGAGAGTCTGAGTAAATAATACAATCTGTTGCTGATGTTTGCCAGCGAGCCGTACTTACACAGCCGCTAACAGAGTCAGATGCTCACAGACTCAAACCTATGATTACACACACACCATATACTGTGTGAAGAGAGTGTCATGCAAACACACAGAGGGAGTGGGTCAAGAGAGATTGCATTGTTAAACCCCCACACCCCCAAGAAACACACACACTCACATATTCTGCATGTGAAAAGGAGGGCCTGTCCTAAGCACACTGCAAGGACAACCAAGCCTCCCCTTCCCAGAGAATGAATGAAGAGATGCCAGCAGAGGACAGGGCAGAAAGGGCGAAAGAATAGATAGTGAAAAGAAAAATGGTCAACTCGTCCGCACGCACATCTCTTACATTCAACAAGTCAACAAAAGGAGACAGCATCTCTTACCCATTCTGCTGTACTGTACTGGAGGTGGTGTTCAGATATCCATGGACACTTAGAGGCTGTACCAGTGAGCGATACCCGACTGCAGGCTGATCATAGGAGCTCTGCTGCCGTCAAGGAATGTGGTCAGTCAACCTTTTTCCCCAGGTTCGTATCCGAGAGGGGGACAACGTCAGCGCATCCTCCCCTCCATACCCGCAGTCAGCCCCCGTCTCTCTCTCTTTCTCTCTCTTTTTCCTCTCTCTCTTTCTCTGATTGTGTGTGATGGTAATGGAATTGCTGTGAGTGCGTGAGTATGTGTGTATGAAAGTGTCTGTGTGTGTGTGTTTGAAGCGGAGAGGCTTGTATTGTTCAGGCAGAGGCGGACTGAAGGGGGGAATCTTCCTACTGCATCACCCTCTCCTTTCCTTCTCATCCATATTCAGAGAGAGCTCCAGCACTGTGCTGCATTCTACAGAGAGGCACCTAGCGTGTCCAATCACCCCGCACCCCTCCCCAGCGTCACACACAAACACACACACATATACACACCAAGGCTTTTTTTCCTCTTTGCCCCTTTGACGCAGCACTATAAAAGACGTAGCACCTTGCTCACATTTAGGTGAAATATGAAAAGGTAGGATGGAGGGAGGCTGCGGAGAGCCAACAAAAGAGAAAGAGTGAGAGAAAGTGCGAGGGAGTGACCTTGCGTGAGTGGAGAGGAGGTATAGATCAAAAATGGGGAGGCGGTGGACTCCTTGGATGGCCATGTTGGAAACACAGCGAGAGCGAGAGAGAGAGAGAGAGCGAGAGAGAGAGAGAGGGAGAGATTTGAAAATGGCAGAAAGGATCTGCCGCAGAGCGCCAAGGGGCCGGCCAACTAAATTACTGCCTATAAATCCTACGACTCTATACCCAACCGGCGTGGGTGTGCGTCTGCGCTTGGTGGGGGAGGGTGTATAAGCGTGGTCCCAGTTGTCATACTTCATTTGCATAGTAGCTTTTTTCAGCTGAGGTTGATAAATTCTCTACATATCCATAGAGGTATATTGATGCGCTCTGCTGGGTGTCTCGGATGCGGCATGCAGAGAGTAGAGATGCTACTTTGTTTAGAAAAACCGATCACGTTCAACACATCCACTGGACATTCTAGAATACATGCACCCTCTCTCTTTCTAGCCCCTCCTCTCCCCACCACCTGCCCAATTCACAGTCAACTCACGTCACCGCACACTGCAAGGGCACCTGTGTCCTTCTCTCCCTCTCTTGCTCCCCCTCTCTCTCACACCTTTTGATCTAATACTGAACCACACAAAAACACACCAACATAAATAGCTCTGCCAAAACCTCCACTAGCAACATTAACATACCATTTAAATTGCATCTGCTAAGAGGCCACACACACACACAAAGTAACTGCGTGTGCACTGGCAAAATTAGCATCAGCAATCAATGGCTGTTTACTAAAGGGGGCATAAAGAGGGATCTCAGTCAGTTACCATCCTGCTCTTCACTTTCTTCAGGTCAAAGGTCTTGCAGGGGGAAGGGAGTGTTCAGTGACATGATTGTTTTAATTAACAAAGCCAGTAAGGTTGATAGATAGAATGAATGAAGGGCCGAACTGCCAGTGAACAAAGAGACTGTGCAAATAAAAGACTAATCTGTAAAATGTCTCTGCAAAAGCTTACATACATGATTTGTATTAATACACCAAAGACTACATTCCCACTATACAGTCTAGGTATAGTTGTATATTATAATCATCTTTTTTTTTTTTTTTTTTTTACTGCTGTGTTGTATTACACTGATAATCTACTGATGTTTTAAAAGGTTTGCAAACTTGTACACTAAAACTAAAAAAAAAAAATAATAAAAAAATAACCTATTTTTAAAATGTACACATTTCAATTTCATAACAAAATTCCATCAAATTGAATTGTGTAAAGGTTAACTAAATTAATAAAACGTAAAATTATTTTATTTTATTAAAGAATACTCAATTAAATGTGATGGAATTTTGTTATGAGCTTGAAATTGGTTCAACTTAAAATTATTTTTGGGGGGTTTGAAATCTTACTACAGTTGTAATATATCGCAAATATCCTCTGATCTACACATGACTATAAAAATGCACTAACACCAATAATCTCTAACAACAAAAAGAAATAAATGAAATTTAAATCATTTATATTTTTATTGTAAATTATTAGTAGCATTATATTATCCTTTTTAATAATAATAACAATACGTAATAAAATCATAGTAAAGTACTACGTAGTTAATGATTAAATTTTTTTTTTTTTTAATTTTTTACATTATGTAGCCTATATTTTGTCGCTAGAGCAAAGTTAAAAAATATTGAACTTCATCAGTATTAATTTATATGTATGATGAGTAGTAGCCTGATAATAAAATGTGTTACTTGCTTTAGGAAATAACACCGTTTGTCTATAGCTAATTTTCTTCACACAAATCAACTCATAAACCTTCAACAGAACGCTCGACTCACCTCATTGGAGGTCAAACTCTCAGCACTGACAAACAGCCGCCACTCTCTGTCTGTGTGTTTGTTTTGTGTTTTCCTATTCACTCTGGCTGTGCATTGAAGGGTGATGTCGGTCCAAACACTCGCTGGACAGCTGCACTGAGTCTCCACAGCAGCAGCAGCTGCAGCTACCCTACGGATCACGCTCAACTAAAGCAAAACCCACAGTAATGTACACACGACTTAACGAAAACTTTATTTTTCCTCCTAACCAAAACTTTTACTGGTCTTCAAAAATGAACTGAAAACTTGAGTTTATTTCACAGTCAGAAAAAATTAAAACAATGACAATTGTTACGTAAAGTCTTACACCCTTCAACCCTCCGCAGATGCCACTGTGGGAAAGTTTTAGAAAGGCGATGAACATTTCAGATATGCACAGATTGAAGGAACCGCTCCTGAAATATTCACAGGGCATACACAACTTTGTTTGTTTCTCCCGTTACCTTTTCGGTTATTATTTAAAGAGCAATGACTCAGACCATCATGAAGAAATGCAATGGAATAAGATCATATCTAACGGACTATGAACCTGCCAAAAACACCCTATAACCTCTTCTTGACTTACAGGCTTAAAGTTATGACAGTGTTTCGTTGTCCTGTATTGTCCTCAAGTGACATAATAATATCAGCAACAAATAATGTCAGCCTTTCAAAATCAAAATAGTCCCCAGTTCTCTTTAGGATATGTATTAAGATGCTCCACATGGCGATATGGTAAGGAATGAAATCTTTTGTTTCTGCATGTGAATAGTGATTTAACTACAGCAGCAGCATGTGCGCTTTCTCCCTTTCATTCATTTTCTGCTCAGTTTAGCTCGACTCCCAGAGGAGAGACCACCACCACACTGAACATCACTCCAACGGGCCAGTCAGGTTTATATTAATATAAATATATTTTTAATAAAATTACTCAATTGTTTATATTAATTTAGTCACAAACACTGCCGTCTTATTTTCACGTCTTTAAAATGGCTTATTGGTATGCGAACCACTTTCTAAAGTCAAAAATCTATGCATTATTGCAGTCTTACCTTTTAAAACGAAAGGTTTAGTACAGTTATTTTGCAATGCATTTCTAAATCTAGACTACGCTACACTTAAGCTGACTCGAGTGGCTCGTTTGACAGATTTATTTAGAGCAGCAGGCCCGAGCACTGTCGATCTTACCTCCGGTGTAGGAGCGCTTGGTGCTGCTCGCTTCGGTCGGTGTTTCCAGTGGTCTCTTTCGGGAATCGGCGGGGTCCGAGTCCATGTGAGGTGACTGTGAGAGGTGCTGAGGAGCGGAGAAGATCCCGTTCTGCTGAACTACACCGCCAGCCATAATTTTGTCACCGGCTGGAGTTATTTACACCGCAAAACCGCACCGAAAACCACTTTCAAACGGACAGCGTCTCCTCTTCGAGCCGTCCGTATGTTTCTTGGAGCTTTAAATGTCATAAAAATGCCATGCTGCGTGTGTCCGTTTCTGCCTCGCCGTCCACTGGAGAAGCGGCGCATTAAAGCTCTAAATATAAAAATCCATTCAGATCAGTCAAGTCTATTTATTAGCGCGCACTCGACACTTGAGATGTCTCTCTGTGTATTCAGCGAACCATCTCGCTCACACACTCACGCGCAGCGCCCTCTCCAAAAACATTGTCGAAATCGTTGCCTCGCGCTGGCCAACTACGAAAACATAAACAAACCGAGGTTCACACGCAGAACAAGAGAGAGAGTTGAAACGTGATTGTTTCTCTTGCCTCGTTCCAGTCTCAGGTGGAAGTTTTTGGACGGGGTGTGCACCGGTTATCGCTGTCAATCCGTTTGTTTTGGAGTGTAAAACAGGAGATTTTGTTTAAAAGACGCGAGTCTTGGTCAGCGCGCGTCTGCTGTTCGGGTGACAGCGCTCTCGCGCAGCATCCCTGGACCAATTGTGAGCCAGAGCGCCAGAGCCCTCCTGACGTCACGAGCCGCATCCTTCAAAGAGTTTTTCCAGAGACTATTTATTTTGTTTTTTCAACGAAGAAGGGAAGTAACTTTGGGACTCGTTAGTGTGTAACAACTAGATTTTTAAATACAACGATCAAATTCTAAATGTGTACATAAAAGGATGAATAGTGGGTCACTTAATGATAGTCTTTTTACCTTTCTAATTAAAATTACCCACCACATTTGTTAGCTAGCACAATTCTGTGATATCAAAACTGAAAAAAAAAAAAACAAAAAAAAAAAAACAAAAAAAAAGTTTTTTTTTTTTTGTGACAAATCTGAAAAATCAATGACTGAAAACATAACAGTGTCCTGGTAATAAAAAATAATAATAACAGTACCCCAACAACCAAAATAAGGAGTTAAACTGATGTTCCTCAACATGTGACAAAAACTAAACAGGAGTCTTTCTACTTAAATGAAGAAAACTGGATTTCAGTCAAATCAATTTCATAACTGAAAATCAAAGAGGACATATCTCAGAGTTTCTAATTAAGTTATTTGTTTGACCTCTTGTGATTTATACCGCCATGTATAATAACAGCAAATTCTTTTTTAAATTACTGTTCAATCGCAAAACAGCACCAAAAAGCAACTACACCCAGAATAAAAGTGCTGTAGAGTTTTGACATGATAATTACATGATTCATTAAATCTTCATTTCATGCAGATTATCCACAGGATAATGTTATAATCTCCTATAACATCAAAGCTTCACTTGAGAGAGAAAATACAATGAAGGTTATACTGTATGTAAACAATACCACAGCCATATCCCAAGTAAAATATAAAGTAAATACAATTAAAACGTGTTTGTCATTACATAGTTATGTCCAATCCAGACAAGCAAACGCTTTGCAAACTAACAGTGTAATCTTGTGGGAGTGTGCACAGGCCTCAAATTGCATAACATTTCACAAAATAATTCAAGTCTGAAAAAAAAAAAAACATTACAGATGTGGCAAGTAGTGAAACTTCTTGTCTCAAGATTTCCGGTAAAGCTCAATCATTTTCTTTTTTTTGGCAAATTAATATGTTTTGGGACAATAATATCACTTCATAAGCAATATATTTTGGGCCTGTGTAAACATTTTTTTTTAGAAATGTATTCATTAATAGTATACATCAAAACAAGTCAAGATAAACAAACCCTGGCATTTGTAGGCAAGTAATTATGTATTAATTTTCTCCCCAAAAGCATATGAACTTTACAAGTAGAACCAGAGTTGACCAGTCACATACTGTATACCAGCCAGACCTTCTCCTGTCAGACAGGGCTGCCGGTTTCCCGAAGTGCCTCTTTAGCTGCTTGCAGTGTCTCTCTTTTCACACATTTCCAGTAATCAGAAAAGCCATACTGGGGTAGAACCTATGGAACACAGAGATGCAACCGAAATCTACCTGTCACTTCACCAATAACACTTCTAACTCTAATAATACTTTATACAATTAATAATTGCACAACATTGTAATGTAAAAACAAAACAAATTTTGTGAATGAATGATCAATTGATGAGCTAGATGATTTCTCACCCTGAGCCCACGAAGTACTCGGTCTTTCATCACGGCGAGAAACTCTTTATGACTCAGACAGTTGTCCCCATCCAGGTCAAAGATCTTAAACACTGTGTCCAAAATGTTCTCAGAAAGCTCTTGACCTGTAGCTATCGTCACTGCTCGTTTGAACTGAGCTATGGTGAAACAGACAAATGGAGAATGCTATGCATTTCAATCACTCAAAAACATAATAGGCAAATTTGACATTGGAAATGCCCTGAGGAGAACTGCATTCAGGACAATCTCTAGAATTAGGTTATTAAATATTCCCATCCAGATCAGTCCTACCTATTCCAATTGGCTTGCTGGCAT
The DNA here is from genome assembly GCF_019703515.2 of Myxocyprinus asiaticus. NCBI lineage: Eukaryota > Metazoa > Chordata > Actinopteri > Cypriniformes > Catostomidae > Myxocyprinus > Myxocyprinus asiaticus. Next base: position 33,717,716 of record NC_059347.1, read on the forward strand.
CACTAATCATTTTGACTGACAAGGCAAAGTCCTCCAGGTGGTTGGTAAAGAGACAGAATGCTTTAAATTCATCAAAGGTGATGTTCTGACAAAGACAAAATATTATTCCTAAATTAAAATAAACTTTGAGACTGTAAAATATGCCAATGACATACAGTAATACTCAAAGTGTTATTCCCATTTGAAATAACATTTCATTGAACGTACTTACTTTTTTCCCCCCAATGTATTTAAAATAAAATATCTGTATATCCATTTCATGTACTTAAGTATTTAGAATTATGCAGTACTTTGTTGGACTGCCTTAGTCAATTAATTACAGCTGTGAATCGTCTTGGGTTCACCTCTTACAGTTTGACTAGCAAACGCTCACCTACAGTTGAACCATCGGATTAAAAGAATTCCAGTTAATATCAAGTGGCACAGTAACTTGAATCTGGGCTATCAGTGTTAATGTTTAAAACATGTTACCTGTCCGGAGGGGATCCTCTTCCGCATGTTTTCCCAGTATGCCTCATTGTCTTCTTCGTTGGTAAAGTGAAGTAGCCATTCAGCAAAGTCCTCCCGCCTCATGGTCTTCATCCCTTTAGAAAACTCCAGGAACTCCATTTCTTGCACCTCTGCTTGCAAGTCTTCCATAAACCTACACAAAATAATAATTCCTTGAACAGCAATACATCTTTGAACAATGCATGTTAAAACACAGAATATTGTCATATCACTTGTATGTAGTGAGCATTACCTTTAATATGAAGTATAGAATATAAGTTGTTGTATTCTACCACTCTAAGTCTATATTTAACAAATAATATTTAATGTCATCAACTTAAACCTATTAATTTGGAATTCAGAAATCCCCAGAATTATGTTCTTTTTGTAACATACACAAAACAAGTAAAAGTGATTGGAAACTCCACAGTTTAATGGTATAGGCAAGTTAATAAGTTCTGCTTGTCACAAAGACACTATCATTTATATCACTGTATAATGTATTACCAAATCATTAAATTTAAAATAACACAGATAAAGCTAGATTTATACATTTTCTAAAGAAATTGCGAGTGGTGCTTTTAAGTATCGTACATTTAGGTCAAATACTTCATTTGGATCATTGAATTTAAAGAAATTCTAAATCTGAACAATTGTTGCTGTTTTATACAAAATAAAAAAACACTTCATACTTGCAACACATTCAACACCATTCGCCTCTGAAACTTTGTACAGACTGACAGCTACAAGTTTAATTAATAATTATTATTGCTACACAGGAATTCACCACTGGCACATCCCAGCATCCCCCATATATGGAACATTTTGACCCAAGTTCTGGTTAAGGGTTTGTTCAAATCCCTAACCCTAAGTATGAGTAATAGAAATAGTGATGCTTGCCTCAGCAATGACTGCCTTACAGGCACAGGTAATGTTATTTGTACCTGCAGAAATCATTGTACTGGAGTTTGTTCTTGCCATTTTTCCCAAAGAAGAACACCTGTAGTGTGGTGTTGACCTCATCAACTGTATCTGAACCCTGCAGACAAACAATACTAGGGCTAGTACCAATCATAGCGTGCTTACACACTAATGTAATGAAGCGGTGTTTACAAACATATAAGCAGATATTTCAGCACAACATATACTTTTAACTTTAATATTTAACACAACTAGGAAGTGAGAGAAATAGGTAAAGAATATAAAAGCATTTCTAAATAACTTTTGTAACAGCTTCAATGCTAATATTTCTGTGAAAAGTTGCTGATCTTATACAAATATACACCCACCTCTGTCCCACCCTGCTTTAGAAGCTTTTTCCTTGGGCAAATTATTTTCTTCAGCTTTAGAGAAGAGAGCAAATTTATTAGACTGCTGGTAAAGATTCAGTCAGGCACACTCATGTAACTGGCCCTGATCCACTCATCCTTCTCGTGTATACTATACAGAAGGGACAAGGGGATGTTGATCTCTTCTGTATGGCTCAAATTATAAAGGAATAGTTCAACCAAAAATGAAAACTCTCTCATAATTTTTACACATCTGGGATGGCATGAGGGTGAGTAAATGATGAGATAATTTTCATTTTTGGGTGAACTATTCATTTAAGTTAAATTGTTTTATTTTAGGCATGTGTGATTCTTCAGCTTTTACCACATAGTGCACTGATGTGAATAGATACAAAATGTTAAACCAAATTTAAACAAAGTAAAATTGTATTTATGTAGATCTCATGGTGAGCTTATCATGCACCAACCATGCATCAACCATGCCCAAATACCTGACGCCGATCTGTGTCATCTCATGTCAGCATTAAGAGAAGCACAAAGCATCATCAGACAGACACAAAAGACCATACTACTCACAATCCAGCACTCTCAAACTCCTCAAACTCTTTTCAAAAACATTTTCGTCCATGGGCCATTTTTTTTACATTCCACAGTTCTTGCCAAACCCATCCATCTGATCAAGAGTGCTGATAAGTATGTGCTAGCAAAGGGTACCAGCAGTTTTAGGGCGCTCAAGTCAGTGACATTTCTGCAAATTCACCTTTTACAGCAGCTGATTCATTACAGAGAGTTCTCCTTTACATCTGGGTCATGCTGTAGCTTACATTTCAAGTAATATTTTATAAGGATAGTTTAAAACAAACTTTCTTAAACCAAAAGAAAAAGAAAATTGTCATAATTTACTCACTTCCATGTGCTTCCAAACCTGTATGACTTTATTTCTTCCATGAAACACAAAAGATGTTAGATAAAAATCACAGCCTCAGTCACCATTGCATCCTTTTTCCATACAATGAAAGTAAATAGTGACTGATGCTGTCATCCAGCATAACATCTGAATTTTTTCAGGATTTTTATTTTTGGGTGAACTATCTCTTTAAGTTAATGGAAGCTGCATATTTTATATATATATCTGACCTCCTGCTATAAAAATTATGCTAAAAACTAAGCTCTTTAAAAATATAACATAAGTAAGATACAGTTCATAGAAATCGCCCATGACCCTATCTGCATCTCTTGAGACTCCACGTATGACCTAGAATTCAAAGTTGAGATCCACTGCTAGAACTTCATTTCCGCACATTCTCATACACTTCTACACATTTACACAAATCAGATATATTCAAATTATAAAAACAAATGGATTCTGAACAACATTTCCACAAATCAGTTTCAATAGGAAGAAAGCATGTTGCTGAAATTATGTCATACAAAATTATGTGTGAAAAGACATGCCATACCTTCTGAAACTCTTTCTTGTCCACATGCTCATTGCCATCAATATCAAGCATTTTGAAAGCAATATGAAATCCTGTTTGAGGTTCTGGAATCACAATGCAGTTAAATTAAGTCAAAGCAATGACTTCTGGTTTTATGGAATAATCTGCGACCCCTCAGCTGAACAAGAATCCCCCACACATACACACAATACATGTTGGTGCGGCTATCCTTATGAGGACTCTCCATAGACATAATGATTTTTATACTGTATGAACTATAGATTCTATCCCCTAAACCTAACCCTCACAAAAGACTTTCTGCATTTTTACATTTTCAAAAAAATATAGTTTAGTATGTTTTTTAAGTGATTTGAATTATGGGGAAATGTCCTCATAAACCACATTTATAGCATAATGCCCTTGTAATTACCAGTTTGTAACCTAAAAAAAAGTCCTCATAAACCACCCAAACCCACACACACAGTCAGTCAATTTGACAAGTGTAACTGTGATCCAATTGTGATATGATTAAGGTGTAACAGTGTATCCTTTAACACACCCTCAGATCAAACAAGAATCAGAAGACACTTCATTGTTCATAAGCAAGCACTGAACAAGCAACCTTATGTGCACATGTACACAAAGCAATATATTTGGCTTTGCCAGGAGATAAGTAAGCTGTATATCAAAAACAAACGTACACAGGGGCGTAGATTCCAGGGGCGATGGGGGAGAGGTAACCCCCCCAATAATAAACACAAGCAAGTACAACAACACCCCCCCCCCAAATAAGAATGAAACTGTCCTCCCATAACAGCTAGACTTAAGGTATGTTTGTATGCCACGTTCAGACAGTGAATTTTCTTGCTGCTAAAATTAAACATTCTAGAAGCAATACAATTTGCATATAAATTTCAGTAGTGCATCATGCATCAAATCATGAACAAGATGAATGATTATGTATGAATCAATCAAAATCACACTGATGCTGACAATTTTTGACATGATTTTCCACATATTCTTATAATATAATCGTGTATGTGGGTAGAGACAACAACTCTCTCTGCACTCTACTAAATACTCTCCCTGCACTCCACTAATATAAAATATCTTCAAATAATTTCACTTCAAAGCAATTTCCAGTTGTTTGTAACTGAAGTCGCTGTCAGTGTGAATGCCCCTTGATGCTTTGGGTTGTTCCATGATCTGCACTTTATAGTGCAAGCTCTACCTCATGCAGCATCAAATGTATATCTATTCTCATTCTTCTCATTGTATTTAACCAGTTACAGGACATTTGAATCAGATACCTCTGATTACAGTGATTAACAACCAGTCTTCAGTGACTTTTGGGACTGTGGAGAAACTTCCCTGAGGTTAGATTTACAAAGAATTACAAAACTATAAAGACTCATCTGTGTCCACCTGATCAATGAGAAACTAAAAGCACAAATCATCTAGGCAGTGTTGTAGAGATGAGGGACTGGTACTGAACTATATTGGGTGGAAATCACTTACTTGTAAGAATAGTGAGGAGAAACAGGTACTCTGTGTAAGAGATAAGCCCTGAAATCACAATTCAGACAAGAAGATGAATTAACATTCAGCTTATTTATACTCACATACACACACACACACACATACACACAAACTATATCCTGCATTACAAATGTTTCAAAGTTGTGAATTAAAACACTCAAAAATGGAACATAAATGAAATGTTTTTCTAAACCATAGGTGACAGGAAGTTTCACACAGACCACAGCACTTTATTGAGGCAGGTGGACTGTCATGGGTGAGACAGGTGTTTGCTTAACATTTACCTTTGTCTCCGATTCCTCTGAATAGATTATTTCCTGCCTCAGACTTGGAAGCCACCTTCATCATCTCCTCCACATCCTGCCATGGTAAAAATCAAATTATGAGAGAATGTAAATGGCTTTATGAACAGACAACAAAAATTTGCTAGCTTTGATGGTGTCAGCAGAGATTTCCAGCAAAATAAAACAAATACAACTTTATGCATATTCACACTGTAATAAACTCAGCAAAAAAAGAAATGTCCTCTCACTTTCAACTGCTTTTATTTTCAGCAAACTTAACATGCGTAAATATTTGTATGAACATAAAAAGATTCAACAACTAAGACATAAACTGAACAAGTTTCACAGACATGTGGCTAACAGAAATGGAATAATGTGTCCCTGAACAAAGGGGGTATCTGTCAGTGGGGATAACAGTCAGTATCTGGTATGGCCACCAGCTGCATTAATTACTGCAGTGCATCTCCTCCTCATGGACTGCACCAGATTTGTCAGTTCTTGCTGAGAGATGTTACCCCACTCTTCCACCAAGGCGCCTGCTAGTTCCCGGACATTTCTGGGGGAATGGCCCTAGCCCAAACCCTCCGAACCAACAGGTCCCAGACGTGCTAAATGGGATTGAGATCCGGACTCTTCGCTGGCCATGGCAGAACACTGACATTCCTGTCTTGCAAGAAATCACACACAGAACGAGCAGTATGGCTGGTGACATTGTCATGCTGGAGGGTCATGTCAGGATGAGCCTGCGGGAAGGGTACCACATGAGGGAGGATGATGTCTTCCCTGTAACGCACAGCGTTGAGATTGCAATGACAACAAGCTCAGTCCGATGATGCTGTGACACACCGCCCCTGACCATGACGGACCCTCCACCTCCAAATCGATCCTGCTCCAGAGTACAGGCTTCGGTGTAACGCTCATTCCTTCGACGATAAACGCGAGTCCGACCATTACCCCTGGTGAGACAAAACCACGACTCATCAGTGAAGAGCACTTCTTGCCAGTCCTGTCTTGTTCAGCGAAGGTGGGTTTGTGCCCATAGGCGACATTGTTGCCGGTGATGTCTGGTAAGGACCTGCCTTACAACAGGCCTACAAGCCCTCAGTCCAGCCTCTCTCAGCCTATTGTGGACAGTCTGAGCACTGATAGAGGGATTGTGCGTTCCTGATGTAACTCAGGTAGTTGTTGTTGCCATCCTGTACCTGTCCCACAGGTGTGATATTCGGATGTACCGATCCTGTGCAGGTGTTGTTACACGTGGTCTGCCACTGCAAGGATGATCAGCTGTCCTTCCTGTCTCCCTGTAGCGCTGTCTTAGGCGTCTCACAATACGGACATTGCAATTTATTGCTCTGGCCACATTTGCAGTCCTCATGCCTCCATGCAGCATGCCTGGGCATCTTTCTTTTGGTATTTTTCAGAGTCAGTAGAAAGGTCTCTTTAGTGTCCTAAGTTTTTATAACTGTGACCTTAATTGCCTACTGTCTGTAAGCTGTTAGTGTCTTAATGACTGTTCCACAGGTGCATGTTCATTAATTGTTTATGGTTCATTGAACAAGCATGGAAAAAATTGTTTAAACCCTTTACAATAAAGATCTGTAAAGTTATTTGGATTTTTACAAAATTATCTTTAAAATACAGTGTCCTGAAAAAGGGACGTTTCTTTTTTTGCTGAGTTTAGCTCTCATTTAGAGCTAATTTCTTTATGTTTGGAGCAGCTTTCATGTGGGCTTATGGATTTCACTCACTCTTTTGGTCAGCATCTTTTTCTGTAGTTTGTCTGTAAGAGAGGAAGACTGAGGATTGCTGAGACAATATTTTGCTGCATAGTGAGAGTGAGAATTAACAGGGAAAAAAAAAAGTTTTGAAGCCCATTGTGGTGTTTGAAAGATCTTGGGAGTACATTATGCTCAGAAATTAAGAATACAAGGCCTAACATGCAAATGTGATTACTTCAAGATTCAAAGCACTTGTACTGTGATACTCGCTCAAACCAGAAAGATGTAAATATAATAAGAGTGTAAGTGAGAAAGAGAGAGGGAGTGTGGAGGTCTTAGTATTGTCTGGAACCTTGCTGTAAAATACATACTGTATATTAATAGCAGAAGGAACCAACCTAAACATTTGGTTTAAAATGTGTGTGCTTTACATAGTAGTTCAGCAGGGTTTTCACTGATCAGGTAAAGTACATTCACTGTTATGGATTTTTTGTCAGCGGATAGCAGCCCTACAAGAGTTTAAATTAAAATTGACTATATATCATTTTTTAAGACGCAAGTATGTCTTTCCAAAGTATAAATTAATATAACAGTATAGTCGAATAGAAAAGGAACTTACAATATCACATTCTAATTTATATATTATGGTGCATCCCTAGTGCATATATGTTGTTTTTGAGAGTATCTTCATTTCCACCTGGATGTATGCATCAATATGCGTGTTTGTTTGTCTTTGGTCACTTACGGTCCACCTTCTCCAGCATGACTGAATGGAGAAAGTCTCTAGGTGTCATATATGGTTCCTGTTCATAGATCATGGAGGCAAACTGGTTAAATCGCAGACGCCTTGCTGAAATTGATGCCACTGTGGTCTCCACTTTCTGATAAACATACAAATATAAAGAGAATTAGAACGAGACAAGAGTCCTCCTATTTAGATTTTCAATAAAGCTGAAACAATTGTTAATTGGATAAATAAAAAATAAATACATAAACTTGGATGTGCTACGTTAAATCGGAATATGCAGCAACAACATCCTGTATATTCTTGACAAAACAGACACGTTGCCAGATTCACTTGCATACCATTTTAGTGATGTTTACCGTCATTTGAACATTAAATGTGCATTGGAAATTAACTCATTAGTATGAATGTCATTCATTCAGGCTTTGCACATTCCCCATCTCTTCTCATGTGCATTTATGAAATGATTGAGCTAATTTGATATTGCTTTCAGCTACCAAGGGTGTTGTAGTCCTGGCTTTGTTATCACATTTTTACCTTGTTTAAATCATATACACTGGTGGCCAAAGGTTTGGAATAATGTACAGATTCACCAAAGTGGCATTCAACTGATCACAAAGTATAGTCAGGACATTACTGATGTAAAAAACTGCACCATCACTATTTGAAAAAAGTCTTTTTTTCTTTTTTGATCAAATCTAGACAGGCCCCATTTCCAGCAGTCATCACTCCAACACCTTATCCTTGAGTAATCATGCTAAATTGCTAATTTGGTACTAGAAAATCATTTGCCATTATATCAAACACAGTTGAAAGCTATTTGGTTCGTTAAATGAAGCTTAACATTGTCTTTGTGTTTGTTTTTGAGTTGCCACAGTATGCAATAGACTGCCATGTCTTAAGGTCAATATTAGGTCAAAAATGTCAAAAAAAGAAACAGCTTTCTCTAGAAACTCATCAGTCAATCATTGTTTTGAGGAATGAAGGCTATACAATGCTTGAAATTGCCAAAAAAAATGAAGATTTCATACAAAGGTGTACACTACAGTCTTCAAAGACAAAGGACAACTGGCTCTAACAAGGACAGAAAGAGATGTGGAAGGCCAGATGTACAACTAAACAAGAGGATAAGTACATCAGAGTCTCTAGTTTGAGAAATGGATGCCTCACATGTCCTCAGCTGACAGCTTCATTGAATTCTACCCGCTCAACACCAGTTTCATCTACAACAGTAAAGAGAAGACTCAGGGGTGCAGGACTTATGAGAAGAATTGCAAAGAAAAAGCCACTTTTGAAACAAAAAACAAAAAGAAAAGGTTAGAGTGGGCAAAGAAACAGACATTGGACAACAGATAATTGGAAAAGAGTGTCATGGATCTTAACCCCATTGAGCTTTTGTGGGATCAGCTAGACTGTAAGGTGCGTGAGAAGTGCCCGACAAGACAGCCACATCTATGGCAAGTGCTACAGGAAGTGTGGGGTGAAATGTCACCTGAGTATCTGGACAAACTGACAGCTAGAATGCCAAGGATCTCCAAAACTGTCATTGCTGCACGTGGAGGATGGCTCTTTTAAGTAGTTTAAGAAGGTCTGAAATTTTTTTTTCAAATTGTAATAGTAATTTATCACGTTATTAATGTCCTGACTATACATTGTGATCAGTTGAATGCCACTTTGGTGAAAAAAAAGTATCAATTTCTTTCCATAAGAGCAAAATCTGTACATTATTCCAAACTTTTGGCCTCCAGTGTATATCCTAGATATTAATCATTAGAAAATGATTCATTACCCATACTTCTAGGTAGTATAACCACCAGACATGTAGCTATTTCAGTTTGCCTTGACAGAAGACCCACCTATAACTTAACGTCAATGATGTTACCGTCCCCAAAATGTACACACATATTTAAATACATCAAAACAGGGCACATTAAGCTTTTTATTGAGAATTAGAAAAAAGGTGTATAACACCAATTTTATATTTTTAAATGCCTACTGGTCTCACTTTATATGCATAAAGCGAACAACAAACACGAGTAACACAATGAGTAACAGTGACAGAACAAGCAAACAGACTACAGGTCAGAGAGGCTGTTATAACATGTTATTGGGCAACATTAAGAAATTACTTAGCAGTGACTTGAAAAGTTGTCTTATTAGTTTATTTACCTTCGCCGCCTCCTCCGCGTACACGATGTGTCGCCACAATTTCCATTGCGGTTCATACTTATAACGAGTAAATCCGCCTACCAAAACAGCTCCCAGCAGTCCCGCCCCAATAGCACGACTATACCATACATTTCTGTGAGACGACAAACTTCTGAGTATATTCCGCAAACTAACACCTAACCTGGCCCAAGTCGCCATTTTTCTATGGGGAAGTTTTGATCGCTCTTCTTAGATAGTGGAGTCACAGTGGAAGAAACAGTGATTTGGCGCCCCCAGCCGCCTAACAGCGCATCTACATTGTCACAGAGCCAGAGGACAGGTATAGAATAATATAATTTCTAATTAATAAGTACTTGTAAGTACCACATTTATAGCATAATACCCCCCCCCCCCCCCCCCCCCACACACACACATACACATTCTGAAACAAAACAGCTGATCGTGGGTGGATCAGAGAACATTAAAGACAGTTAGACACACCTATGAGGGCACATGAATACTACATCTTACAGTAAAAACAGTCATTACTTTTGGATATTAGATAATTCCTCATTTTGGACTGTCAGAGATGTACTTTAGTAACTATAAAATTTCCTTGTCTTTTGTTTACTGTAATTGTTTCAGTAATAAAATAAGTAAATTTCTTATACATATTATTATATTGATTAAGCCACAGTTATCAACTATATAATAATAATAATAAAAAGCATTTGTATGCAGGGTTGGGAGGGTTACTTTTGAAATGTATTCCTCTACATATTACAGAATACATGCTGTAAAATGTAATTTGTAATGTATTCCGTTAGATTACTCAAGGTCAGTAACATATTCTAAATACTTTGGATTACTTCTTCAGCACTGGTAGATTTTTTCACTTGTTTTGATTATAAAAACTCTGCCAGTACAGTAAGACAAAATACACGTTAAAAATACATTCTCTGAAAAACCTAAATATCTTATGCAGTGTTGTTTCTAAAACAAGATTAATCAAACTGATCTTGTTTTAAAGATTTTTAGATATTTTTACAGGAAAACAATACAAAAATTATCATCAAGAATACGATTTTTGCCCTAGATATCAAAGGTCTTACTAGAAAAAAGAAATTATTATCCAACGTGAATTTTCTTGATAAAAAATATGATCTTGTCTGGTAACATGTGCATATAAAATGGCTAGAAATAGCATTTTAGCTTAGCATAAAGCTGACAATTTACACAAGGTTTATTTCTATTTCTTCTGCTCCAAACTTTCTTCTCTGTCTGCTCATATGAATGTAACACATCATAAGAAAGTGTTTCACCGCTGTTCAAATGCACTTTGGATCGCATAATTTATATGTATAAATGTTTTCCATCTGAAAGGACTAAATATTAAATGAAACAAATGACAATAAAATGCAAAGTAATCTCTTCAGTAATCAAAATACTTTTTGAATGTAACTGTATTATAATTACCATTGATTTAAATTGTAACTGTAGTGGAATACAGTTACTTATATTTTGTATTTTAAATATGTAATCCCGTTACATGTATTCCGTTACTCCCCAACCCTGTTTGTATGATTATAAAGATGCTGTAAAAAAGCACCAGATAAATGTGTCACTGACAAATAAGGTTGTCCAAGGTGATAAAATTAACAAAATAATAATAATAAAAATAATAATAATAAAGTTGTTTAAAACACGTCAATTTCGTAGAAATGTAATCTTTGTGTAAATGTTGGTTTCATAATTTGTTGTAACAGCATAATCATAATCATTTTCAGCATGTTCTACAAAAAATTTGCTTAATGACATAAAAAATGTCAAGTGGTGTAACCATCAAGTATAAGGTAATAAAATAATTTTCTTTGCACATTGAATACACACAAGTACACAACCTAATCATTTCAGTAATTAAGTTTTCAAGAAAAGGAATTTTTTTTACAAATATTATAAATTACATATGATTTGATCATGATCATGTGAATTTTCATAAAAATTAGATTTTTTTTTTTAACTAGCTACAAGTTGTTTCAGTCTTTATTTTTTATTTTTTAAGATATAACAATAAAAGATCATCAAACTTTTTTAAGGATTTCAGCTTTTCATGAGACTTTTTATTTTTTCTGTGTCCAGACAGTTACACCACTGTAAGAAAAAAATATCAAAATGCCACTGATCACATACTGTGCTCTGAATTTTCACTACATTCCCCACAGATCCTTGCGACATGGGCGTGTTCCTCAGTGTCTTGTGCGTTACTCGTAAATTGAAGATTGAGCCAGTGAGAGAAAAGGAGTACGATTCACAGTGAAGAATATATTTTAATTACCGCCACTTATGTTCATTTGATAGTATTTTGAGACTTCTCTCGCTCGCTCAGTTTTTATACGACTATTACGCATAGTTACATACCTTCTAGATTTGGTCGTTTATGTTTAATAACAGATTAATGTGAGTCTCATCCGCTAGTTGGTTAGCAGAGCGCCTTTACCGCTGCGATGATGGAAACTTGAGCAGCTCAAAGCAAACACTCATCCAGCTTCTCGGGCCACCCAAACACAGTAAGTCTTACTTTAAAAAATACACTTTTATCAACATGCATAATGTTTATGTGGTGCAAACTAACATCGTCTCATAATGGCTGGCATTCACTCGGCGGATCAGCAGCTAACTCACTAGCTGAACAGATTTATTACTTTGTTTTGGGGTTTTGTTGCTTGAAACGAACGGGCCATTAACACTGGGGCAAACGGCAGTATCCGCAGTTGTATTCTGTATGGAGTGTTATCAGCAAAGACTGCAGATCCGGTTGGTTAATATTCACTGGGTTATGAAATCTCTTTTTCTCTCTCTCAGGGACCCCTGTGCAGGCAGGCAGCAAAATGCAGACCATAAAGTGTGTTGTCGTTGGTGATGGTGCGGTGGGAAAGACTTGCCTGTTGATCTCCTACACCACTAATGCCTTCCCAGATGAGTACATTCCGACGGTTTTTGACAACTACAGCACACAGACCTGTGTGGACGGTCGCGCCGTCAGCCTTAACCTGTGGGATACGGCCGGTCAGGAGGAGTATGACCGCCTGCGAACCCTGTCTTACCCACAAACGCACGTGTTCATCATCTGTTTCTCCGTGGCCAGTCCTTCCTCTCATGCCAATGTTAGGCATAAATGGCACCCAGAAGTGTGCCACCACTGCCCGGGCGTACCTGTGCTGCTGGTGGGCACTAAGAGAGACCTGCGTGTGGACAAGGAGACCCTAGAGAAGCTGAAGGAGCAAGGGATGAGTCCAACCACCCCCCAGCAGGGCAGCGCGCTGGCTCGCAGCATCGGTGCGGTCCGATATCTGGAGTGCTCCGCTCTTCTGCAGGAGGGAGTCAGAGAGGTCTTCAATGAGGCTGTTAGAGCTGTTCTCTACCCCAACGCCAAGAAGCATACCAAGAAATGTGTGTTGTTATAACTAATGGAGGGTTTGTGTGTGTGTGAGAGAGAGTTAGTGAGTTTCAGTGAGGGGTGGGATGGAAGTTAGATGTGATCGTCTCGTTGATTTGACTCTGCAAGTGTGTGTGTGTGTGTGTGTGTGTGTGTGTGTCGCTACCACTTTATGTTTGTATCTCTACACTACAGTTAGCAATAGGTGCACAGACTGTTAATGAGTGAGTTTGAGACTGAGACTGTGTGCTTGTGTATTTGTGTTTAAACTTTACATGCATATCATCACTTAAGACATAACTACAGCACTGCAGTGTTGTAATCTGAAGGCAGGCAGACGGAGGCAGCAAATGGATTTGTCTGAAGGACTACAGGCATCAACGACCGCTGCCTTCCCAAAATGCCTTAAAACCCCTGCACATAAAGACAACAAAAAGAAGATTTTTAGGAAACACTCAGAGGATATTTTATGCACCAAAGTGTCAGTTCAGTCTAATATAGCTAGGTGTCTTATTAAAACCAATGAAGGTGCCGTCGTTCCCTTAGCACATCTGTACTCTCTTCACAGCGTTTACTTTTCCTCTACAAACTAACATAAACATTATGAGGCCTTGCAACACCACTAATACAGTATGTGTGGTATCTTAACACAATACCCTAAGACCAATAGGTTTGAATGGCATAAGAGCTATGCAATCCTGTTTTCCCTATATTGTAACCTGTAAATTATCACTGACTTCTCTTGGGTTGATTGCCTTTCAAGTCAGGAAGTGCTGTGTAATCTCAGTGTGCCTTTAGAGGCTCAGCCCGAGCTTGGCTCCTCTGACATCTCACAAATGCGTCCTTCCTTGCTCATTTCATCTAGGGTGCTACTTTAGGTGTCAGCTGACATGAATTGCTGGAAAGGGCTGCTGAAAGTTTACAGTGGGCTATGTTCGTTACAGAGAGCTGTTGTAGCTCACCTGCCTCCTGTTAAAGCTGTTAATGAAGGGATAAAGTGTTGTTGTATAAAATTCTTGAGGAAGTAATGAAGAACTTTCCATATTTTGCTTACCCCTCCTGAATCCTCAGAATTTACAACCGCATTATTGAATCTAAAGTGCCACTACTATTTGTATTATTTTGTATTTTAGACAACTTAAATGTTGATCCACTGCAATGAAGTGCCGTGCAACGAACTGTTGAGGAAGGAGATAAGCTCTCTGTCCTTCACCTCAATTACAAAATATTCAGACTGAAGTTAGGATACACAAACACTCAAAGTTCAGGTTTAGGCTTCATTTGGGTCCACATTTACATTTTATATATTAAAGGTCTACCTTTTGTATATTGTTTTAGCCAAAGGCTGCTTTATCAACATTTTTGTTTTTAGGACATTAATGAAACACCAAAAATTGTTTTTTTTTTCTTTTTCTTTTTTATTAGACAGTTTTTACTTTTTAAAATTGTCATTATTTTAAAGAATATACCTCCACTTGCATGACAAAATAAACCAGTTTTAAAGTAAACCAGACTGCCTGGCTCCTGTTTTTTCATGTCAGATTTGTCAATGTTTCTCTGCATATAGAATGTAAGAGGAGAGAGAAGGAGGGAATGAGAGAAAACAAGTGGGAAAAAGAAAGAACAGCTGCATCTCTTACATTCTTCACAAAGCTTCACAGATAAACAGAACTGTCAGCTGTGGGTATGTGTGATTGTGTTGAGGCATTGTTCTTAGAGTAATGATCTAATGTGGACGCCTGAATGCTTAACATTTGTTTAGGACAGTATGTACTTAATAAGTACTATTGTATCACCATTAAATATAATACGGAAAAAAAACACCATAGTAGTTCCATGGTATTGTTTGCAGCACCACATGTACCATGTTATTATCATGGAATATAATATTTAATTTTTAAATGAAATTCATTCTGTAAATGAGTTTCATTTAAAAATTAAAGTGAAGAAGACAGTTTAATGTGTTTCAGGACCTCCTGGTGTTTAAACACTTTGCTTCGTTTGATTTTAATTCAATTAATGGAGCTAATTATCACCCCTCAGCATCTTAAACTGAACAGAGAAAATGCAGTAGATATTACTTGTGTGTGCTGTGCGGTCTAACAAGAGGGAGAGAGACTAATGAGACACTGCGGCGCTGCAGTTTCATTATTAGACCTGAGGGGAGACAAACCAACCGGCACAGATCCGGACAGGACACAAACACACACCGTTTCTTTGTCATGTCTAGAAGGGATCCCTCCCTCGTCAATTTCTCGCGCATGCGCATTCAATTAATGATTCTCTGGCGCGTTTGCCGCTCGCCTCAGCGTGTTAATGATAGAGAGCATTAAAAACGTAAATAATATCAATAGTATAACATTATTACTGTTATTACGGAGTAACTGTTTACACTAATTGTACATACCTGCAGCTTCTTGCGCTCAAATAGTCTGGTGGAAACAGAGAAATTAAAGACAAACTACCTTTAGCTCAGTCTGCACGGATGGTACATGTATATGTTCGTGTGTTTTTTCCATGTGGACGACCAGGGTTCAAATCTGCGTTCTGACCCAGTTTTCCCTATCCTTTTACCTGTCTCCACTCTTAATATTTTTCTTTAATACTATATAATAATAAATACAATTAATATAAAGTTGATTTCCTCACAGTGATTTGGTCAGGATGTCAGAGAGTTGAGTGAAAGGTTAGATCTGGGTAAAATTATGACATGCTAATTTGTTTTCTCTCCCCTTTTCTCCCCAATTTGGAATGCCCAGTTCTCAATGCGCTCCTCGTGGTGGTGTAGTGACTTGAAAATCTTCAATCTGGGTGGCAGAGGATGAATCTCAGTTGCCTCTGCGTCTGAGACCGTCAATCTGCACATCTTATCACGTGGCTTGTTGAGTGTGTTACTGCAGAGACGTAGCACGTGTGGAGGCTTCACGCTATTCTCCGTGGCATCCACGCACAACTCACCATGCGCCCCAACAAGAGTGAGAACCACACGTTATAGCGACCATGAGGAGGTTACCCCATGTGACTCTACCCTCCCTAGCAACTGGGCCAATTTGGTTGCTTAGGAGACCTGGCTGGAGTCACTCAGCACACCCTGGATTCGAACTTGCAACTCCAGGGGTGGTAGTCAGCATCTTTACTTGCTGAGCTTCCCAGGCCTCCATTATGGCATGCTCATTAACTGCTTTTAATTTTAAAAACATCATATGCATTAATTATACAGTAATAAGAAGATGGCAACATATGTGCTGCAGTGATGTACTTGGGGAAACAAGAATGGGCACGAGCGCTCCTCGTTGCTGCGAGTCCTGCAGCTCGCATTCCTTTCCAGTCGAGTCGCAAAGAGAAATGCAAACGTGTCCAAGATATATGTCCACTGAGGTGCAGATACAATCCTTGTTTTATTAAAATATAAAGTTCCATATAGATGGATTAGAACCCCAATCCCCCCAGTCAGATGCTTAACAGAAGCACTGATTGATGTACTTCTCCACTGACCAACAATGTCTCATGACCAACAGTAGCAGATGTAGAGCTGAATGCTATTAAATTTGTTAAATATTTATTTTAGAGCTTGAATTGGTCATCAAGAATGACTATTGATCAAAACAGACAATTTAAAATGGTCCCTTACGAGCGCTCCTAGTTGCTGTGCGACTTCAAATTAACGCCGTGTAAGAATCTCGCGAGATTGACGAGGGAGGGATCCCTTCTAGACAAGACCCCGCTGCTTCTGTCCGCGCAAGCAGGAACGTTTCTTTCTTTTGCAGTTTTAATTATTTTTATCCCGCTGTCAAATTAATTAAAGTAGGCAACTTAAGCGTATTACACTCTTTAAGCCGAACGTTATTTGAACGACTTCGCTTTAATGGTCCACTCGCGCTAGTTGTTAACAGCTAATCGGTCCAGGCCAGGGAGCGCCTCCCCCGTCCAGACTTGTACTCGACCCCGAGGATCGAGAGGCCTTCCACCTGGATAGCTGTAGCAGAGGAACGGGTACGTGTGTTCAAAGATTATTATGGTGAATTCATAACAGTGTGTACAATTGAGGATAAGAGTAAAGGCAAAAGTGCAGAGACAGGGGGAAGGGAAGTGTGTGAGAAGAGTACAAGTGTAAATACTCGCACAGCTCCTTCTTTACTGTCTGCAGAAAGTGAACTTTTCTCCATTGGTTACTGTGCTGTAGTGATGTACTGTCTGTGACATTGTTCAGGAACTCATTTGCTTCTAATTATTTGGAGGTTTTTACACCGCCTATATGTTACATTCATCCTGAATTATTGTCCAGCTGGTGGGTCAACATATACGTCTGTGGAGGTAGTTGTTGGGTAGGTGGTGTGGTGTAGAGGTGAAAGGTCTTGGCTGAATACTGAAAGGCTGGAGGTTCGAGATCCAGGACTCAGTGATGCACAAACTGGGTTGATTCATGATTAGAGCGTTAATGGATGCTGATATATTTTCTTTGTGTGTGTTTAGAATGTCAGACTCTGACAGCGACGAGGACCACGACCGCCCCTTCCACCTGACAGGGTTTCTGTTTGGCAACATCAATGAGAATGGTCAGCTGGAGGATGACAGCGTGCTGGATACGGTAAGAGAGGGTGATGGAGAGGGGTCCACCAGAACCCCAGACACGCTTCTTAAAGGTATTGTTCCCCCAGAAATTCTAATAATGTACCCACGTTTACATTGTTTCCAACCTGCGTTATTTTCTTGTTTCATGGAACACAGAATGATGGCCTCAGTCATCGTTCAACTTAATTGTATGGAGGAAAGGGGCAATGAAAGTGAATGGTGACTGAGACTAATATGCTGCCTAATGTCTCAATTTTTGTTCCACAGAAGAAAGTCATATGGGGTTTGGGACAATATAATATGTGTATAAATGTTAACAAAATGTTCATTTTTTTGGTGAACTAGGCTGTCCTTTTTAGGGGCGTTCACATAGGATGCATTTTTGTGTTCAGAAACAGAAAGGATATTCATAACCTTTTATTGCACAGAATTATCATAGTCTTCAGCAAAATATGGAGGCCTACGGAATACACATAATAACAATAACATTTCAGGGGAAAAAATAAATTATTATTTTTTTTATCAGAATGCATAATTAATCTGTTAGTGATATTTTTTGTTGAGGAGGTAGAATTTGTTACACTAGCGATGCTAGGATGGCTGTAGTGATGGTGCTTTAAAGAGGTTGAATTTAGAGATGCAAGAGCTTAGAGTTTATCTTGCTATCTGCCTAACTGCATGCTAAAGCACAACACGCTGTCACAGGGTTCCCATGCATCCTGGAAAACCTGTTTTAAGTGCAGTTAAGTTCCAGTCATGGAAAATTATAAAAATACCTAGATGTCCTGGAAAATAATTGTTTGCCCTGTAAATTATTTTAGTATAATAAAAATGTAGTGACTGTGTCGCTAACAAGGTTTTTGTTACATGTACAAAAACATAGTAACGATTGGGACTTGGAATAGTTGTCAAATACAAAAAAATGTTATCGTTTTGTCACTGCCCACTGCTGTGCATTGTGAAACAACATTAACGGTTGACTTAAAGGAATGAAGCCATGTAACATACATTATCTGCTTATCTGTTGTGATCTCTGCTTTGCTCCAAGGAAATAGTTTAGATATTGAGATGCAAAATATTTATATATTTTTTCAACATTGCTGTTGTGGTTACTACAAAAATATCTGAGCTGTAAACTTTAGACAATGATGACGGTCGGACTGCTGATTTAAAAAAAAAAAAAAATGAGTTCACACCCCAAGGTGGGTGCATGGTGATGCAGCCTTTACACCTCGGGATGTGAAGACATTTTTATTAATTCAACGATCTGAGTCCACTTATCATGCAGTTGCCACATGTAGGGCCCTATTATTTCCACGGTGCGAAAAACACGGACGGAATCCAGTCATAAAAATGGCATATGAAACATGGAATGTCACTGAATTTTACATATTTGAGAATAAAATGAATGTTTGAATGCATAATTAATCAAATTAAAATCGTGATTTTCCTAGTGTGATTATTAAACTGCAGAATGCTGTGATTTAATGAAATAAATATGTACTCTGCATGTGCTGCATCCTTCAAAATGATGTGTGAAGCTCATACACTGACAACACCTCATCATGATCATCACGCATGCTGTGTGTGTGTAGTAGATGACAGAGAGCAGAGCGCTCTGAAGCGCATAGCACATAGAGCAATTATATTTATTTAACTAAATCACAGCTTGTTTTGTGTTTAATAATCATACTAGGCCAGGGCTCTTCAGCTACTTTCTTGCGGGGGCCAGATTATCCAGATGAAAACTTTGCGGGGGCCAACTTTTTTTTCAGTATTCAACTTAGCTAGCACTTTCATTGCAAGTAAGTAGCTACTTCAAAAACACCTTTAATACTGTGCATTTATTCATATTAAAATAGTCACAGTGTATACTGTATATTGAATTATAATTTAAGTTCTGGACATAAATTCCTTCATAAGATCTGGCTGAAAAATAAACATGACTTTTACTCTTAACAAACAATCAACTTTACTTTGAAAAATAAAATATTAATAATAATTTTAGCGTTATTGTTTACAAATTATGAAAACCAAGGAGAAACATATAGATCTGCTAAAGCCCTCTCACAATATCAACCCACAAATGAAAACAATGGTCATATAGAAATGTCATGTTTACTTAAGAATAAAGTTTTCTTGTTGTCTATTCCTCCATTTTCTCTATAAATCATCATCCTATTCGGTGAATAAAATTAGCCAGCACACAATAGCCAGTTCAGGAGCCAGAATTTTGTGCAGATAATCATTGGCAAAAGAAGAAAAAACTGTGTTGATTCTGTTCGTGATTGAGAGGGCTGACTCACAGCTGTATAGAACCAAATATAATCAGTATATTTGTAGGTTCAGTTTCACATATCACTGTTTTTACGAGCACTACCGACCCTCAACTGATGAGATATGCCTGTTTGACACTTCAAGAATAGTGAATAAAAGCAAATTGTTCGGCACATTTTCGTTGAATGTTCGGTTTTCGTAATCGATTTCTCTTTTGTTGCCTAAGATGTGCCTCTGTGCTGACAACATTTCTGTAACAACTGTGGTGATAATGTTTTTACATCTGTAGATTTGACCACACTCCACACAACTAAGCAGTTTATATAAATACATTTGATTGAAAAAGACGCAATCAAATGCTCACCTAAACGGTGCGATCCATGTTTAGCAAAGCAGTGTAAATAAACCATCACCAGAAAAGCTTAAAGAGCACCTATTATAGTTTTTAAACGTGCCTATTTTTGTTTTAAAGGTCTCATACAATAGATTTACATGCATCCAAGTTCAAAAAACACTTTAATTTGCTTATAATTTAAATTGCAGCATTATCTTTTTTTTCCCAGTGTCAAAAGCGACTCGTTCAATGATCCGTTCTAAAGGATTCATTCTAAACTCCTCCTTTCAGAAAGCCTGCTCTGCTTTGATTGGTCAGATGTCCCAGTCTGTTGTGATTGGTCTACCGCTTAGTGTAGTGTTTTGAGGGCGGGTCAAAGCTGTTTGCGAGCAGCCAGTGAAGACCAGAGGCGGGGTTTTTTGTTACCAAATTACGTAGGTTAGTACAGGAAGTAAGTCTGGAATTACTAACGACTCGTTTCAGGTGTTCAGAATCGGTTCTTTCTTTTGGGAGTCAATAACTCCATTTGTTGTGCACTTTGATTTTTGAAACTTTGCAGACTTTTTTACATTCACAAACAGCTATATAACACACTACATGAAAAGGTAATATTTGAAAAACCATAATAGGTGCTTTTTAAACATGTGCTCAGGTCTGGACAACTGATGATGGCTGAATGCTGTTGCACGTGCCAATGAGCGCTGTTAAACCAAAGTCTTTCTAGCAAGTCAGTCCACTGTCGGCCATCTTTGGAATACTCCCAGGAGGCTATTTCCAGTCTTGCCAGTGCAGCTCCTATCTACTTGAATGGGGGAACACCAAAATCTCAAAAACGGTTGGTCAAGATTACGATTAAAGAACATATTTCAAATCAGCAGTAGAATCTGACAAGGCTGGCATCATAAATTGAGCTTCTTTACCTCAGATTACCCTAAAAATGATATTTTTCCGGCTTGTATAGCCAATGTGCATGAAAGTTCTCGAGATGATTGACAGGTGATGTTTGTATCTAAAAGGTGATTGGCTCTTTTACCTGTAAGGTGGGACTTCCTTTCAACATCCATTGATTGTTGAGTGCTAGAGCTACTTGGTTGGGTGTTCCAGTTTCTTCCATTCATTTAAATAGAAGTGGCCCATCTCTGGCTAAACTCACTGTTGATTGCTGAGGCTCACACCTGCGAACACTGAGTTTTGCACAGAGAGCGCTCTGGTATTTCAGATGGCGAGACAGTTTTATCAAAAATCAGTCAGAGGGCCAGACAAAGATGATTGGCGGGCCGGATTTGGCCCGTGGGCCGCCAGTTGACTGGCCCTGTACTAGGACATGTAGCAAACTGCTTATCAGGAAGTGAGAAACTACCTTCAGAAACATACAGAAATGCCAAGATAAAAGCTTGACTTAAATGGCTGCTTGAAATGGGGAAAATACAACAATATTTTACTACTGCAATGTTTACTGTAATTAAATAATAATAATAATAATAATAGTTATAACAATGTTTTAAAGCCATACCTCACATCTGTGATGTTCTGTTTTACAGCACTGGATTCGACTAAAATTTCTCTTGTTTCGGATTGCGCTGTATGATTTTGTATAAAAGACTTTCATTTGATAAAAATAATGCAAAGTTTTGTTGAAAAATTACATTAAAAGAATTTTATTTGTATTTGATTACAGTTTTAATGAATTCATTTGATTATATACTTTTTTGTTTATAAAACTTTAATTAAACTGTCGAATATGGAATTCAGAAAGATATAATCATCCAAAAACCACAATATTCATCATGACCTCTACATGTGTTTTTGCCTAAATACTACACCCGTTGGGCGCGTAAAATGTCCTGGAGTGGGAACCCTGTGTCAGCATACTAAAATCCTTACGTATCGTGATTCATTCCCTTAAAAGTACTGCTGCAAAAATATTAATAAAAAAAAATAATAATTAGGTCTAAATACACAAAGACCCACACAAAATGCACAGCTTTAGTGCTTTTACATGATTTAATTTAGAGTTACATTTCTTTCATAATAATTAAAAAAAATTACACGTTTATTGTTTCCGGTCGCTTTTGACCAGGAACAACTGAAACGTGATTTAATGATGAACAGTGCATAAGGGGTAAAGAAATTAACTATTTGGTTGTTAGACGACTAGTTGCCCATCCCTTTTGTCTCTCTCTCTCTCTCTGTGTGTGTGTGTGTGTGCGCCAGGAGTCAAAGAAGCACCTGGATGGTCTGGGCTCTCTGGGTTTGGGTTCACTCATTACAGAGATCACAGCCAGTGAGGAGGACACAGCTGACCAGGAGCCAGACCAGAGCAACATTGATGCAGAAGGTCTGTCTGTGTTTCTGACATGTTCAGAATCACATGTTCAGTGACAAGTCATTTTAGGAACAGCATTCCCCACCCCCTTGATCAAGCCCTGAATGTTCATCCTGAAGAATAAACAATGGCTCAAATTTTGGAAGTTATAACATGTTTAATATTTATGTGTGCGGATGTAGGATGGGTAAGGAGCACTGAAGATGCTGTTGATTACTCTGATATCAGTGAAGTTGCTGAGGATGAAACCCGTAAATACAGACAGGCCATGGGCAGCCTGCAGCCAGCACGGAGAGCAGGTAAGGACAGCAAATGATACAGAACTGCAAATGGTCGGAAAATACTGACGTACACACGCACCTTGCTTACTGATGTGTGTGTTTTGGTGTGCAGATGAAGAGGATGACTATGATGCTGATTGTGAGGACGTTGATGCCAAACTCATGCCTCCGCCCCCTCCTCCTAGCCAGCCAATCCCTGCCAAGAAAGAGGACACACCCACTCAGAACAGCAGTGGTAAAAGAGACTGTGCAGTTGATGTCATTCTTTCAAGGATGAATCAGACTGTGAATAATCAGCATTTGTTATCATCATATAGAGGGATTTTGTATGTGGGATGCTTTGGGCTGATTTTATATTATATCCTTTTTCTCACCTTTCTATTTTTGCTTGTTCCCTTTTCTGATTTCTTCCTTTTTTCTAAAAAATTTTCTCTAGTGGGTGATGAGGGGGATGGCATCATCCTGCCTTCTATTATTGCTCCGTCGTCTGTGGGAGATAAGGTTGACTTCAGTAGTTCATCAGACAGTGAGAGTGAGAGTGATCGACCGTCCCAGAGTTCAGGGACAGGAGGACAGAGACAGACGTGTCTCACCCTCCCTCTTGCGGGCATTATGCAGAAAGATGCGGCTAAAGCCCTGCCTGGAGTCACAGAACTTTTTCCTGAGTTCAGACCTGGAAAGGTGACTGAGACATGCTTCTGCTGACATCTCTCAGTATTAAAGGGATAGTTCAGTCAAAAATGAAAATTCTCTCATGATTTACTCACCCTAATGCCATCCCAAATGTGAATGACTTTTTCTTCTGCAGAACACAAATGAAATTTTTTTGAAGAATATCTCAGCTCTGTAGGTCCTCACAATGCAAGTGAATCGTGACCAGAACTCAGAAGTTCCAAAAAGCACATAAAGTCAGCATAAAAGTAGTCCATATGACTCCAGTGGTTAAATCCATGTCTTCTGATCGATATGATAGGTGAGGGTGAGAAACAGATCAATAGTTAAATCCTTTTTTTACTATCAGTCTCCACATTTGACCTGCCCTGACCAGTAGGTGGCTGATTGTGACAGTCATTTCCACAGTAGAATGTGAACGTGAAAGTGTAGATTTTCAGTAAAAAAAGGACTTAAATATTGATCTCTTTCTCACCCATACCTATAATATCACTTCAGAAGACATGGATTTTAGACCTTCAAAGATCTGGTCACCATACACGTGTGTTGTTTGGGCCTACATAGCTGAAATATTCTTTTAAAAATCGGCACTCCAATTTTAGCTCCAGTGTCTCATGATGATATAAAATGTTTGTGATCTACTAGGTGTTGCGGTTCTTGCGGTTGTTTGGTCCTGGTAAGAACATGCCGTCTGTGTGGCGAAGCGCTCGTAGGAAACGGAAACGAAAGCAGAGAGAGCCACAGGTAGACATGGCCCCAGGTGACAATGAATCAATTCATCCACCTGAGGGAGACACCAAGAAAAAATCAGGCTGGGACTATGAGTATGCCCCTCCTCCACCACCAGAGCAATGTTTGTCTGACGATGAGGTAATCCAGACCAGATAAAACTTTTCATGACTACTCTGCCATAGCAAAAAATGAAGTGATGGAAAATGAAAAAACACAATTGTATGTGTTTGTTTCTCTCTAGATCACCATGATGGCTCCAGTGGAGTCTAAGTTCATGCAGGTATCTGGTGAGGGTGATAAAGTGTCTGAGATGAGGCCAAAGGTGGCAGAGTGGCGTTACGGTCCAGCACAGCTTTGGTACGACATGCTTGGGGTACCAGAGGATGGGAGTGGCTTCCATTATGGATTTAAACTCCGAGATGACCAACAGCAGGACAGTACTGACACAGCGTCAAAAGCTACTGCAAATGCACCAGCATCTGCGCCAGTCATCGAGCAGGCATCGCACCAAGATGCTCATTCTGAGGTCTGGTGGCCTCTGTGTTTTTATATAGTACTTTATACATTATTGAAACATTTTCATTTGATATATTCAGGGTTGATTTTGATTTTAATGAAGTGAAAGGTAAGGTAAATTGTAATTGTCACAGACTACTCAATTAACATGAATTTGTGTATGTGTGTTAGCATGGGGAGGAGGTCTCTCCAATGCAGGATGAGCTGTTTTTAATGGTGACCCAGCTGCAGTGGGAGGATGACATCATCTGGAATGGAGAGGAGGTGAAACACAAGGGCACGAAGACCCAGCGTGCCAGTCTGGCCGGTTGGCTGCCTACTAGCATGACCCGTAATGCCAATGCTTACAACGCTCAGCAGGGTGAGAAGGCAATGCTATAATGCAACGGAAAACATGCAAGGTCACACATGCTAATGCTCAAACATTCACAGTGCATCACATGGTTAGAAAATGCATATTTATACACAAAATCGACTAGGGCTGCAACTAACGATTATTTTGATAATCGATT
Organism: Myxocyprinus asiaticus; assembly: GCF_019703515.2. Classification (NCBI taxonomy): domain Eukaryota; kingdom Metazoa; phylum Chordata; class Actinopteri; order Cypriniformes; family Catostomidae; genus Myxocyprinus; species Myxocyprinus asiaticus. The sequence continues at coordinate 33,743,025 of NC_059347.1, forward strand.
AATCTATTTCTTTGATTAGTCGGATAAAAAAAAAAAACACCAGTATTTCCTGTATTTTATTAAAATGGGTGTTGTTGTTTTTAAACTAAAATGACAAAGGGTGTAAGAACACTTTCCTTTAATTATAAATCTTAACAAAATGTACTGTTCATTTAAGTGCAAAAAAATCCATCAGAGATCGTGTTGGACTAAAAATGCCGTGGAGAGAAAATTTAAGTTATGCACTGGAGAGAAATAACTCTGTAGCACATCAAACAGCTCAAGCACTCTGTCAACGCACCTGATGCAGCAACCGGTCCACATTAAACTGTATGTTTATTATGATCTTGTTTGAGGCTTTTATAAAGTGCTCTCATGCTCTGGACAACTTGGGTTGTGTTTTTTCCACTTCAACTTGTCTAGGTCATTTTTCAAACGAGTTATCATGCAAATGCATTTTTCACTATTGTAAAGTGACTTCACTGACAAAGCTTCTCCATGCACGTCGTACATATCCAACTTATCGAAAATGAAATTCGTTGTTGATTTTCATTATTGATGATTATCGTTTTATTGATTAGTTGTTGCAGCATGATAATTGACACAGTTTTGCACAGGCGTACATGTTCCTATACTTCAAATTAACCCAGTCATAGTAAGGAAAGTCAAAGTTTATTTATAAAGCACATTAAAAAACAACCAAGGTTGAACAAAGTGCTGTACAATACATATACAGGGTCAATAAAACAGAAATATAAAAGTGAACACAGGAAAACAGGAATACCTCAAAGGTCAGCACATACAAAATTGATTCAAGGTGAATTAAAAGCCAGTGAGAAGAAATATGCTTTAAGACTATTTTTAAAAACAGAATGAGACGGAGCAGTTCTGATGTATACAGGCAGGCTGTTGCAGAGCTTTGAGCCAGCTATGGCAAATGCTCGACCGCCTCTTTGCTTCAATCTAGATCTGGCAACAATTATAGACAAAAAGAAGAATTTTAAAATGAATTCTAAATCAGACCGGCAGCCAGTGTAGTGACATTAAGATAGGAGCAATGTGATCATATTTACGCCTGCCCTTCAGAAATCTGGCTGCAGCATTTTGGACCATTTGTAGATGACAAATAGAAGCTTGATTTACACCAAAATAGAGGGATTCACAGTAATCCAAGTGTGACGTGATAAAAGCATTTTTTTAAAAAACATTCTATAAATTAATTTGAAAAACTACCAGCCGATTAATCTGTTATCTGCCTTTTCCACCACCTGAAGCTGCGTTCACACTGCCAGCGACAAAACAACCTCATCTCATTCATTTTCAATGAGAGCTGGCGACATGAATGACGGCGACCATTGGCGACTGGATGTGGGCGTGTCCAGCGATGCGACAAAGTTGAGAAATGTTTAACTTTATGCAAATGAAGAGTGACTTTCGGGAATGACAGCCAATACGAGAGAAGACGGTAGAGCTCACGTGATACTTCTCTCTCTCAGCTCCTGTAGTGACGGAAAGATGGAGGAAAGGACTCTCCATACACACCACTAGCGACCTAACCGCCAGCCACTGGCGACATGCAGCAACAAAGTCGCTGGCAGTGTGAACGCTGCTTTAGTTATCGTATCGGCAAAATCCACTAACTGTCGACGTCTACTTCAAATGCACTAATTACAAATCTGTGTGGTGGATGCATAAATACTTAGGACTTAGTATTGTATTCTTAGTACCTTCAGATTTCCTTATTTTGGTTGTCCTGATGGTTTTCTGGTCTGTGTCTGTGGAATGTTTGTGTGGTTTCTAGGTCTAAGTCGCAGTAATTCTCAACTGGTGCCCCCGACCCCTCCCCCTCTGGCCAAAACTCCATCCATAACAGGCTCCAAGAGAGACAAACACAGCCATGATCATCAAGGTACTGACCATGGTCCACTTTTCTGAGGTCAGGGTTAAAGCTTTGATGATGCAGTGTGTATTATATGAAGCATATACATATAATATATGTATTACACAGGACGTGTCAGACTTTTACTATCAACATGCAGTCAAAAGATCTCTGTGCCTAACTTTGCATGGAGTAAAAGATCGATATTTAGATTGTGATTAAATTGAAAATCTATACTTTTACCCATCCCTAATTTTATTATTTTTACTTTAAGCCATACATGTGATTTTGTTTGGTTAAACATTCTTTTTGCATACCCCCTGGAACCTGCCTACATACCCCCTTGGGGTACATGTACCTCTGGTTGAAAATCACTGCTTTAGGGGACAGAATTGATGCTGAGACTGTGTGCATGTTTTAATACAGATATATCACTGTACTGTAACTTTAAAATTTGTTACTGTAAAATGATCAATAAATTGAATTATTCAAGTCAAGCAGCTGTTCCTGTATAGGCTTTGACTGCAGTGTTAGGTTTGTTTGTATGTCCATATTTATTTGTCTGTGTTCCTTCAGTTGCTCATGAGGATGACACCCAGTGGTTCTCCATATTCCCGATTGATAATGAGGAGCTTGTTTATGGTCGTTGGGAAGACCACATAATCTGGGATGATCAGTGCATGGACTGCCTCCCTTCTCCACCCATTCTCACCCTTGACCCCAATGATGAAAACATCATACTCGGTATAGTTTTTAATTTGTAAACTTTCATATTCACTTGTTGAACGTCCAGACCCTCAATGTCCCTGAAGAAGATACAATAGAGTTCCCTAATATTAGAAACTCTTAAATATTATAACTGTGTGTTCATGATCTGACTAGAAGAGACTCCCATTCATAGCAATATATGTGAGTGTATATGGATTATAACTTTTGACCTTGACCTACGTCTACAGAGATTCCAGATGAAAAAGAGGAGCGAGCCTCTCATTCCCCCTCCAAAGAAAACAAGAAAGAGACGGCACTGAAAAAAAGTCGCATTCTACTTGGAAAGACTGGCGTCATCAAAGATGAGCCTCAACAGGTGAGGAACAGAGAGAGAAACGATGTGACTTGAGGAAAGGAGAACTGTGGATGTGGAAAGAGGATACAAGAAAACGTGTGTGATGTGTTTGAACTGTTTCTCTCTCTCTACCATAGAATATGTCCCAGCCAGAGATTAAGGATCCCTGGAATCTATCCAATGATGAGTTCTACTACCCCAAACAGCAGGGGCTCAGGGGAAGCTTTGGAGGAAACATTATCCAGGTAGGGCAATGGAACACCGACTACACAAACATCTTTGATGTTATAGAATGAATGAGAGAAGGAAGAGCTTTATTGACAGCTTACAGGTTGTAACTAGACTGATACTAATTCTCCTTATTTTGACCTGGACTGTTCAATGTCTTTGAAAGATTATCTGAGTTCTCTTTCTGAGTTATCTGGTCTCTGAATCAGTTGAATTTTATCATTCAGTTTGACTATGAAATTATTTATTTTCCAACTTCATTGCTGTTTCTTTCCCTTTATTTCTTCCTCTTGTCTCAGCACTCTATTCCTGCTGTGGAGTTGAGGCAGCCATTTTTCCCCACTCACATGGGACCCATGAAACTGCGTCAGTTTCATCGACCGTCCCTGAAGAAGTACTCGTTTGGAGCGCTGTCCCAGCCCGGGCAGCACCCAGTCCAGCCACTCCTCAAACACATCAAGAAGAAGGCCAAGGTGCACTAACATTGTCTGAGCTTTAATGTGTGTGTTTTTTGTATGTCAGAGATAGTCGTCGACTGATATATTGATGAAGCTGATAAATCGGACAATATTCTGACTTTTTAAATTATCAGCAAATAAATTTTCCCGTTTGGCCGATTTGTTTCTTTAGGGTGCCGAAAATCGCCTGCTTGCATGAGACATGTAAATGAGCAGTCATGGTTCATTTTGTTGTTACGTGCCATCATGTTACTACAATAATAGACCGGTGTGTTCTTCCCGTCGAGCGCTCATCTAATATCTTCCTCTGAAGCATGTATTCTATCAGCCAGAATCAAAACTGAAGGATCAGGATCAAAAGTTCCTCTGATTCACAAATCATGATGGTCAGCCCGTGACAATCCAAGCAGGCGACCAAGGCCGTTTAAACTCTCAGTAGATTGCTGCTGCTCGCACTGGAGCCGCACGAGTGTGTGAGTGCAACTAAAAGCACTTCACGTGCACTATGAGTAAATGTCTTATTCACCATGCACTGTATGTACAATTGATTTGATTCAGTATTTTTTTTAAAAATGCGATTGCTAACGTGGACATGCCATCCATGGTTGCTGGACTACTGTGTGTACTGTTATCTCCTTCCTAATATATTAACAGTTTCTTCATGTGCAAATAAATTACTAAAATTTGATGACTAAACAGAAATCAGAAGAAAATGCTATCTACCATTTAAAATACAATATAATTTTTTTTAGATTCTTTTTTTACAAAGTTAAAGTTTTGTGTGAAATTGAGTAAATATAGTGCTAAATAAGAGCTTATTATTCTTTTTTAGCAATTTTATGTTGTATGTTATTTACTATATTAAATTTTGTGATATATCGGCATTGTATCGGCCTATCGGCCACCCTGCTCTCTGGATATCGACATCGGCCATTAAAAAGCCCATATCGGTCGACCATTAGTCAGAGACATACAGAGACAGAGAGGAAATTAGTATGTAACTTAAATACATTTAATACAAGTTAACACTTGTCCTTAACTTGTCCTAATATGTACTTTATTTTAAATCTCTCTCAGATGCGAGAGCAGGAGCGTCAGGCTTCAGGCGGAGGGGACATGTTCTTCATGCGCACAGCACAGGATCTGACAGGAAAAGACGGAGACCTGATTTTGGCAGAATATAGTGAGGAGTATCCTCCCCTTCTCATGCAGGTCGGCATGGCGACCAAGATCAAGAACTACTACAAAAGAGTGAGTCACTATAAACTTTAGGGGTGTAACGGTTCAAATTTCTCTACTTTTAGTTTGTATCACGGTTTTAGAGTCACGGTTTCAGTACGGTTCGGTATTTGCTATGTTCAGAAAAAAAAGGTTTCACTGCCAAATCCAATGTAAGAATACTCTATTTAGTAACGAACACTTCAACAGATTTAACCTTACTAAAATTCAGCATGGTTTTACTACAGTAACCATAGTTTAACCATGGCATTTTTAATAAAATCACAGTAACTACAAAATTAATATGGTTACTGTCATGGTTACTACAATATTAGCTACTTTAGTAAATCATGGTTACTATATGGAAACTACAGTTTTACAGTAAAACCATGGTTAATTGTATTAAAACCATGATTTCTGCAAAGAAAACTGTGGAAACAGCAGTCATTGTTACTTCAGTCATGGTTACTATAAAATTCAGGGATGCAAACTACTCACCTTTCAGCTTAAGTCATTTTTTTCTGATGCTAATTTGTCCAAATTGTTTGACAAAATGTTCTTTAAGTTTAAACACTTAAAAAAAAGCTTTAAAGCGACACTATGTAACTTTTGGCCCTCTAGCATTAAAAAATAAAACTGCATGCGTCTTGCGGAAGAACATTGTTTTGGTAATGACACAAGTTGTGCTTCGGCTCTTCGCGGATGTATGTGGTTCGAGGCACCGATATACACATGGATACAGGACATCTTATCAGAGCGAATGAACAAATAAATAATGAAAGAAAGGGAAATACGGATATCTGAAAACATGTAATCTGAGCAGGTAAGTGCCATATCTTATGCTGTTGATTTGACTTATTGGAAACATTGATGTTTTGAAATAAATTACATTTCAAAAGACATAACAATTGCTAGTCTGATAAGGTCAAACATTGTAAAGTTTTTATAACTGCAGGATATTCTGGCCAAATAGACCACAGTAGTAACTAATTTATAGATTGTCATTGTTACCAACCAGTGTCAACATCATTTCAAGACTCACATGTCCTTGGCAAGCCTAGGATTAAAGGATTTATTTAAATAAATTATTGCCTTTATAAAGAAAAATACACGTGTGCTAGCAAGTGAAAAGTTCTGCACCAATTACAGTATAATTATTTTATTTCACTACACACACACAGACGTGATTAAACAACTATAAATAAACCATATCAATAAAATACCTCTAACTGTTGAGTAAGAAAAAAGCCATCTCTGGGTCGCTTTAAAATCCTTTCAGATCTCGGAGTTGTCGCCACCTCTGAAAAGCCAAGCCGATGTTGATTCGGGTTTTATTATGGACTCTGTGTTTGCTTGTAGACTCTGCTCTGTTCGGGGTTTCTTTGTTTTTACAACCGGTGATTCCCCGGAGGTTTGCCGTTTTGAATTATCCATGGTCAGTTTTTCTCGTTCGTTGTAGCCGGATCTTATTTTCTCTGTGTACGGATATGACGTGAACACGCACAGGCGAATGACATATGTATGCAATTTCCCGCGAAATCCGTACACACAGGTCTAAAATATAAATCATTGTTATAGGTTTATCAAAGTGTATTTGGTTAAAGTAAATACATGGTTTGGAAGATGGATTTTTGTTTTACTCTCTCATTAATAACATTTTGTTATTTTTTTAATAAGTTACATAGTGTAGCTTTAAATGCAACAAACAAATCAACTCAAAATATACATCTGGAACACCTGCTATAACTTTGTCACCTTTGTCATCTCTCATGAGTTTGAATCCCTGAATATTACTATAGTAAAACTATGGTTACCAAATTACTGTATTACTGCATAAAACCATGGTTAACTGTATCAAAACCATGATTTCTGCTAAGAAAATGGTGACAGTAGTCATGGTTATTACAGTCATTGTTACTGCAATATTACTATAGTAAAATCATGGTAAATTTTTGTTAGGGTCCTTAACTATTTTGTGTATGACATTCTTCTGCAGAACACAAATTAAGATTTTTTTTAGAAGAATATTTCATCGGGGCCTGGGTAGCTCAGTGGTAAAATACGCTGGCTACCACCCCTGGAGTTCACTAGTTCGAATCCCAGGGCGTGCTGAGTGACTCTAGCCAGGTCTCCTAAGCAACCAAATTGGCCTGGTTGCTAGGGAGGGTTGAGTCACATGGGGTAACCTCCTCGTAGTCGCTATAATGTGGTATGTTCTCGGTGGGGCGCATGGTGAATTGAGCGTGGTTGCCGCGGTGGATGGCGTGAAGCCTCCACACGCACTATGTCTCCGTGGCAACGCACTCAACAAACCACGTGATAAGATGCGCGGGTTGACTGTCTCAGACGCGGAGGCAACTGGTATTCGTCCTCCGCCACCCGGACTGAGGTGAATCACTATGCGACCACGAGGACTTAGAGCGCATCGGGAATTGGGCATTCCAAATTGGGAGAAAAAGGGGAAAAATCCCACCCCCCCCCCTCCCCCAAAAAAGAAGAATATTTCATCTCTGTAGGTCCATTCAATGTAAGTTAATGGGTGCCAAAACATTGAAGCTCCAAAATCCCCTTTAAGGCAGCATAAAAGTAATCCATACGTCTCCAGTGGTTAAATCCATGTGTTCTGACATGATATGATAGGTGTGTATGAGAAACAGATCAATATTTAAGTCAGTTTTCACCATAAATCCTCCTCTCTGCCTAGTAGGGGGTGATATGCATGAAGAATGTAAATCACCAAAAACAGAAGGAGGAGAATGTGAAAGTGGAGATTGACTGGGCAGGGAGGAGAATTTATAGTAAAAAAGAACATAAATATTGATCTGTTTCTCACCCACACTTATCATATCGCTTCAGAAGTTATTGATTTAACCACTAGAGTCATCTGGAGTAATTTTATGTTGCCCTTATGTGGATTTTGGAGCTTCAAAATTTGGCACCCATTCACTTACATTGTATGGACCTACAGAGCTGAGATTTTCTTCTAAAAATAATAATTTGTGTTCTGCAGAAGAAAGAAAGTCATACTCATCTGGGATGGCATGAGGGTGAATAAATGATGAAAGTATTTTAATTTTTTGGGTGAACTAGCCCTTTAACATTTTATCTTGATACCTGCATTATTACACTTCGTGTATCAACATAAAATGCATTTCAAATTCAACATACTGTATATTCAACATTCGTAAGCTGAAAATGGAAATGAGAAGGGATGTTGTAATGCAAGTATTTTAATCATATGTGGAAATCCCACATCTTCATCACTGGAGCAGCATAACCTTGGCAATGAACTTCCCAAGCTCTTTAGTTATGGTTTCGTGTCTGTCCGAACTAGCACTGAGTGCCTGCTTAAAAACGGAAGGGAGTGTGTGCAGTTTCGGGCTCTGTATGTGCCACGCACTATCTATCCCCGGGTAATGTTGCCGTTAATAGCTAATCATATATCAGTGTATTACCAGTACACTGCACTTGTGTCGAGCAATGTCTGCATACAGTGCCTGTTTGGAAAGTTATTTTGACCATTGCTGTTGTAATTGACAGCAAAAATAAAATGTTCCCATATGGGAGATTTGAATGACACAGGGAGCTTCAGTATCTAAAGCTTGTTTTCTCCGCTTACCATTTTAAACTACACACCAATGCGTGCAGAACTGTGATGTCATCAACTGATTTAAATACCAATAGGAAAGCTTCTCTCTGTAGAATGTTGACCCAGGTGAAACACAGGCGGATCCATCTATAGAGCGATACATGTGCATTAGCAGAGGTTGTAACTTTTGCGAAGGATTTCTTACCATTGTTTTGGGAATTATGTGAATGTGATGTTTTTTAATGTGATACTGATTATGGTGGCATTGTCAATGCATGTGTTTGCAGAAACCCGGTAAAGACCCAGGAGCACCTGACTGTAAATATGGAGAGACTGTTTACTGTCATACATCACCATTCCTGGGATCTTTGCACCCTGGACAACTACTGCAGGTAACACACACGTACTCGTACAATATGACCGCAATTTGGACAGTTACTACTACAACATACACTCTCTCTTTCTCTCTTTTCATACTGTGTTAAGCTCATGTTTTCATTCTTATTTTTATAAATTAATTAGCTATTGCTTAATTTAAAATATATTGTTTTTATATATATATATATATATATATGTTTGTCATAGGCCTTTGAAAATAACTTGTTCAGAGCTCCGATCTACCTGCATAAGATGCCCGAGACAGATTTCCTAATTATCCGGACAAGGCAGGGTTACTTCATCAGAGAATTGGTAGACATATTTGTGGTGGGACAGGAGTGTCCTCTCTATGAAGTGCCAGGACCCAACTCAAAACGAGCCAACACACACATTCGAGACTTCCTACAGGTAACACCAGCACCCAGTTCTCTCTCCTCATGTTATTATGATTGCCTGTTAATAATGAAAAGTATTAAACAGCAGTGTATTTATGAGTAGCTCAGACAGATGGGCAAGGGCTTGAAGAGCTTTGGACATTAGAGTTTTTGTCTATTGGAGACCGACTAAGACAGCTAACCAGTGCTGATTATACAAGACAGGAGTAAAATGATCGGTTCCTCTGGAACACCCATAGAAGTTTGAAATTGTCTATTTTTCCCCTCTCTTTGTTGTGTATTTAAATAATCTCTCTCTTTCGCTGTAGGTGTTTATCTATCGTCTGTTCTGGAAGAGTAAAGATCGTCCTCGGCGTATACGTATGGAGGACATAAAGAAGGCTTTTCCCTCTCACTCTGAGAGCAGCATCCGTAAACGCCTCAAACTTTGTGCCGACTTTAAACGCACAGGTGCACTTACATTCTCTCTCTCTCTCTCTCTCTCTCTCTCTCTCTCTCTCATGCGGACACACACACACATTTGCCCCCCTCCTGATTTCTTCTATTTTTGTATATTTTTTGTACTATATTTTTTTAGATCTTCAAACGAGCCATAACATAAAACAAAGGCAACCTGAGTAAACACAAAATACATTTTTCAAATATGTTTTTTTTTTTTATTGAATCAAAAAAGTTATCCAACACCTATATCACCCATGTTAAAAACTAACTGCCCCCTTAAACTTAATAGCTGGCTGTGCCACCTTTAGCAGCAACAACCGCAACCAAATGCTTCCGATAACTGGAGATCAGTCTTTCACAAGGCTGTGGTGGAACTTTGGCCCACTCTTTTTTGCAGAACTGCTTGAGTTCAGCCACAATGGAGGGTTTTCGAGCATGAACTGCCCGTTTAAGGTCCTGCCACACAGCACCTCAATCAGGCTCAAGTCAGGACTTTGAGTAGGCCACTCCAAAACTAAAATTTTGCTTCTTTTGGACTTTGTATCCTTGTCTTGCTGCATAATCCAGTTACGCTTCAGCTTCAACTCACGAACTGATGACCGGACATTCTCCTTTAGGACTTTCTGGTAGAGAGCAGAATTCATGTTTCTCTCAATTATTGCAAGTCACCCTGGCCCTGAAGCAGCAAAGTATCCCCACACCATCACACTACCACCACTATGCTTGACCGTAGGTATGATGTTCTTTTTGTGGAATTCTGTTTGATTTACGCCAGATGTAATGGGACCTCTGTCTTCCAAACAGTTCCACTTTCAACTAATCAGTCCACAGAAAATTCTCCCAAAAGCTTTGAGGATCATCAATGTGTGTTTTGGCAAAATTCAGACGTGCCTTAATGTTTTTCTGGGTTAGCAGTGGTTTTCGCCTTGCCACTCTTCCTGATAGGAGTCATGAACAATGACCTTTATTGATGTGAGAGAGGCCTACAGTTTCTTTGATGTTGTCTTTGGCTTTTTTTGTGACTTCCTGGATGAGTCGTCGCTGTGCTCTTGGAGGAATTTTGGAAGGTCGGCTACTTCTGGTAAGATTCACTACTCTGCCAAGTTTCTCTATTTGGAGATAATGGCTCTCACTGTGGTTATTTGGAGTCCCAGAGCCTTTGAAATAGCTTTGTAACCCTTCCCAAACTGATGTATTTCAATCACCTTTTTCCTCATTATTTCTGGAATTTCTTTCGACCTTGGCATAGTGTGCTACTGGGTGAGACCTTTTAGCCAATTTCATGCTGCTGAAAAAGTGTTATTTAGGTGTTGATTTGATTGAACAGTTCTGGCAGTAATCAGGCCTGGGTGTGACTAGTCAAGCTGAACCCCATTACGAATGCAGTTTCATAGATTTGGGGATTTAGTAACTAAGGGGGCAAATACTTTTTCATACATGCCCAGTTTTAGTATTGGATAACTTTTTTGCTTCAATAAATAACATCATTTAAGAACTGTATTTTGTGTTTACTCAGATTGCCTTTGTTTTATGTTAGATTTTGTTAAAATATTTGAAACAATTTAGTATGAGATATACACAAAAACAGAAGAGAACTTTTTCACAGCACTATATATATATATATATATATATATATATATATATATATATATATATATATATATATATATATATATATATGCACACACACACACACACACATACAGTTGAAGTCAGAAGTTTACATACATTTAAGTCATTAAAAAAAAAATTTTTTTTATCAATCCACAGATTTCATATTAGCAAACTATAGTTTTGGCAAGTAATTTAGGACATCTATTTTGTGTATGACATGAGTAATTTTTCCAACAATTGTTTACAGATGGATTGTTTCACTTTTAATTGACTATATCACAATTCCAGTGGGTCAGAAGTTTACATACACTAAGTTAACTGTGCCTTTTAAGCAGCTTGGAAAATTCCAGAAATTATGTCAAGCCTTTAGACAATTAGCTTCTGATAGGAGGTGTACTGAATTGGAGGTGTACCTGTGGATGTATTTTAAGGCCTACCTTCAAACTCAGTGCCTCTGCTTGACATCATGGGAAAATCAAAAGAAATCATCCAAGACCTCCACAAGTCTGGTTCATCCTTGGGAGCAATTTCCAAATGCCTGAAGGTACCACGTTCATCTGTACAAACAATAATACTCAAGTATAAACACCATGGGACCATGTAGCCATCATACTGCTCAGGAAGGAGATGCATTCTGTCTCCTAGAGATGAATGTAGTTTGGTGCAAAAGTGCAAATCAATCCCAGAACAACAGCAAAGGACCTTGTGAAGATGTTGGAGGAAACAGGTAGACAAGTATCTATATCAGTATCTATATCCACAGTAAAACGAGTCCTATATCGACATAACCTGAAAGGCTGCTCAGCAAGAAAGAAGCCACTGCTCCAAAACTGCCATAAAAAAGCCAGACTACAGTTTGCAAGTGCACATGGGGACAAATATATTACTTTTTGGAGAAATGTCCTCTGGTCTGATAAACAAAATTTGAACTGTTTGACCATAATGACCATCGTTATGTTTGAAGGAAAAAGGGTGAGGATTGTAAGCCGAAGAACACCATCCCAACCGTGAAGCATGGGGGTGGAAGCATCATGTTGTGGGGATGCTTTGATGCAGGAGGGACTGGTGCACTTCACAAAATAGATGGCATCATGAGGAAGGAAAATTATGTGGATATATTGAAGCAACATCTAAAGACATCAGCCAGAAAGTTAAAGCTGGGTCGCAAATGGGTCTTCCAAATGGACAATGACCACAAGCATACCTCCAAATTTGTGGCAAAATGGATTAAGGACAACAAAGTCAAGGTATTGGAGTGGCCATCACAAAGCCCTGACCTCAATTCGATAGAAAATCTGTGGGCAGAACTGAAAAAGTGTGTGCGAGCAAGGAGTTCTACAAACCTGACTCAAGTTACACCAGTTCTGTCTGGAGGAATGGGCCAAAATTCCAGCAACTTATTGTGAGAAGCTTGTGGAAGGCTACCCAAAATGTTTGACCCAAGTTAAACAATTTAAAGTCAATGCTACCAAATACTAACAAAGTGTATGTAAACTTCTGACCCATTGGGAATGTTTTTTTTCTCCACTTTTCTCCCCAATTTGGAATGCCCAATTCCCAATGTGCTCTAAGTCCTCATGGTGGCATAATGACTCGCCTCAATCCGGGTGGTGGAGGATGAATCCCAGTTGCCTCCGTGTCTGAGACCATCAATCCGTGCGTCTTTATCACGTGGCTTGTTGAGCGCATTACCGCGGAGACATAGCGTGTGGAGGCTTCACGCAATTCTCTGCGGCATCCACGCACAACTCCCCATGTGCCCCAACGAGAGCGAGAACCACACATTATAGCGACCACGAGGAGGTTACCCCATGTGACTCTACCCTCCCCAGCAAGCGGGCCAATTTGGTTGCTTAGGAGACCTGGCTGGAGTCACTCAGCACGCCCTGGATTCGAACTTGCTGACTACCACCCCTGGAGTCGCGTCTATACTGGCTGAGATACCCAGGCCCCCGACATTTCACATCCTTAAAATAAAGTAGTGATCCTAACTGACCTAAAACTGGGAATGTTTTCTATGATTAAATATCAGGAATTGTGAAAAACTTGAGTTTAAATGTATTTGGCTAAGATGTATGTAAACTTCTGACTTCAACTGTGTATATATATGTATTAGTAAATGCTTCCGTATTTTTTTAACTTAAATAAAGCTATAACGCATTAAATATAACTACATTTAAGATGTAATGCCGGGGTGTTTCCTTGAAGGGACAACTTGAAGGCAGTAAATAATTTTGTATATTTTCTTTTTGCTAACCAGCTGATGTCATGTCATTTTACAGACACATCAGTGATGAAAAGAAATTCAAATTATATTAATATTTTCTTTGATACAGCACTAAAAAGAAAGAAAAGATGACTGAAACTGGCAAATTGCTAGCAATGCAGACACAGTGTTTGTCTTATACTTTGTGAATTAAAAAAAAAAATCTCTTTTAAAACCAAAAATTATCAAATTTTGGTCGCATTTAAAAAAAACGTAAACACGTTTAAAGCCTTTATTCAGAAAATTATAATTTTATCGCCTTTACTATTTTAAAGGACCGAGTACCATTATTTTTGTGACCTCAACACCCATGACCCCCCACCCCCAAAATTGTTTGTTCCCCTCCTATGTTCAAGACATGGTTACGGCCTTGATGGTGACTAAGACTAATACTCGGACTGACACCTTTTGTGTTTTACGGAAGAATTTCATACTTGTCTGTAACAACTTGAGGGTGAATAAATGGTGACCGAATTAGGGGTCGACCGATATAGTAATCAAAGAGACCGATAAATGATATTTGGGGCCGATATACATTTGCAGTAAAAATTAAAATTTTAGTGTCCAAATTTACACGTCACTAATGAACGTGTGTTAAATGAATACTGCAAAACAGAATATTTTAATATTATCTTTTGAAAAATTATAGAACACAACATAACTTGATTTTTTTTTTTTTTTTTTAATAAAGTGGAGGCAGCATTTCTTTTGAACTGAAACTTTAAATAAAAATAACGAACTAAACCACTCTTAACAGAATGTTATGTATTAACGTGTGATAACAGACGAGAATCAATGTTATTGAGGTTGATGCTCTTCATGTAGTTTGCTGGCTAGCCCGTTTTGTCAAGTGCAGAAAGGGCAACGGGATTTTATTCACAACGCAGGTGAAAGATTTAACGCTAGCAAAGTTGACGTTACGTTTGCTAAACCTCCTAATGTTGGTTAGCTGGCTACCACTATCAATGCCATCATCAGCTATAACATGTAAAAACACCAACTCATAAGGGCGAGTACTCCGTTAAATCAGTCCTTATCTCTTCCGCCCATCTTTATTGCTGCTCACTGTATTTCTCCGTTACGGTCTGCTGTCTTTAAAATAACCTAAAGTGTGACGTGCAACCGTTGTCATTATGTCTCGCGGTCCAGATGGAAGAAATCGTCCGCTAATTGGTGACCGCTGCATAGAGTATTGTGATGTTTATTGTAACTTCAGTATCTGCATTCTAACCTTTGAAAACAACTTGTCTTCTCAGTGATTCACCTTTCTCTCGCTGCTTTCCTCTCTCCCACATCTCCCCCATGAATACAGAGTACAGTGTTGATTGGCCATTTACTCGTGACGTATATCCAATCCGATAATACTGTGGGCGGGACATTGAGCCAGACTACAAGCAGTAACCATTCAGAGAGAGGCGGTGGCATCAGGAGTAGCATGATCCCGCAGTTTTTATTTTTTTTTATTTTTATTATTTGACAGCGCCACCTAGCGAATTGGATGACCAAGGACCGTATTTCTAGCAATAGGACACTAATACAAGATGGACAACAATCAGAGTGTGAGTACTGAATGTGAATCAAGTTTTATTTGTTTAACGTTAAAAACAATTGTGGTGTCTTGAATTGGACAGCAAAGTTAATGTAGCCGAAGTGAGAGTTACTAACTATAGTTTTAAAGTCACTACAAACAATCATATATTAGCTTCTGATAGCCTGCTGCAAAACGAACTGTTAGCCAGTCTGTTTATTTGTTTAATGAAAAAGCGATTTTGGCAAGCTCAACTATGTGTTGACTTATGTGTGCAAGGAGAAGCACCCTGCCATAACCCCCACCATCCCAGCTCCAAGAACCACCACCATCACATCTCCAACAACCACCATCATCCCATCTCCAACAACTCCCAACATTCCAGCTCCAACAACCCTCACAAGTGGACAGATGCAAAGGGTCCGTGTGAAGCCAGTACTTCAAAAAAAAAGTCCTATATGCCAGCTTCCCATGAACACATTTTTTTTTAAAGACACATAGAAAGGAAGCACACAGGCAAACATAAGGGCATCACAGCAAGTTCCCACCTAATATTTCTGTTAACCCAGCAGAGATTATGTTCTCCTTTTACTATTTCAGTGAATTGGAGGAATTTAGTAGAGGGATAGACAAACAGTTGAGGAAAGAAGGGAGAACATTCAATTGGTAGGTAGTGCATCAGAGCCAACAGAGCACATTTTAAAATTTATCGACAATCAAATCAGACAAAATGACGATTCCGATCAAGGCCGTAACCATGTCTTGAACATTTTTTATTTGTTTAATGAAACTGTAGCATAGGTGTTGAAGTCACAAATATAATGGTCCTCTTTGGTCCTTTAATATTGTAAAGGCACTGAATGCATTCAGCATGTCTGCATTGCTAGCAATTTGCCGGTCATTTTTCAGTCATTTAATTCTTTTTTGTGCCGTCTCAAAGAAAAGGCAAATATAAATAGAATTTCTTTTCATCTGATGTATCTGTAAAATTACATGACTGTGTCAGCTGGCTCGCAAAAAGAAAATACACAAAATTATTTACAGCCCTCAAGTTGTCTCTCGTTTTTTCCTCCCAGTAGAACCTTAACACAATATTTTCTTCAGGAAACCAAATGCTGCTCTTTTCCATACAAAAACACTTCATATTGACCACTGCTGTCAAGGTCGAAAGAGGGAAAAAAAATCATTATAAAAATACCTTAAAAGTAGTCCATACAACACAAAGCTGTTGTATGGCACCAGAAAGCTTGTAATATCATGCACAAGTCATTTGGACTACTGTTATGATGTCTTTACACTGAACCTTTAATAGTGCTTTATAGTATTTATCCTTTTTGGAGCTTGACAGCTCCTGCTCACTATAAACTGTTATTCTATGTAATAGAGCTGCTTTAAATATCTATTTTCATGTTCCACAAAAAAGTAACAGCATATGGGTTTTGAGCAACATAAGGGTGAACTTTTCCTTTAACTGGAGTCTCTTTTAAAAGAAGACTGTTGGGAGAATTCAGAATTAATTAAAGACATAAAGAAGACATAAATAAATTATGTAGAAAATCTTAAATTGATTTTAAATTATTACCTAATAATAATTCCTTACATTTTATATAGCACTTTTCTAGGCACTCAAAGTGCTCCACATAGTATAGGGGGAATCTCCTCAACCACCACCAGTGTGCAGCATCCACCTGGATGATGCGACAGCAGCCATAGTGCGCCAGAACGCCCACCACACACCAGCTATTGGTGGAGAGGAGAGTAGAGTGAAGTAGCCAATTCAGGGATAGAGATTATTAGGAGGCCATTATAGATGGGGCCAGTGGGGGGAATTTGGCCAGGACACCGGGGTAATACCCCTACTCTTTACGAGAAGTAACCTGGGATTTTTAATGACCACAGAGAGTCAGGACCTCGGTTTAACATCTCATCCGAGATGCATTGAGAATATATGACACTGTCCTTGCCACAACCTAAAAACTCAATAGAAGCCACAAGTCACAGGACTTACCATGTTCTAGTTCTGATCTGGGTGATAACGCTTTAGTTTGTGGGGGGTTTTTTAATAGATGATTTTCTTGGACAATGTCAAGAGAATTTTCTAATAGCTGCTTCAAAAGCCTGCCAGATTACCACATTCATTCAGTTCATTCATAATATACACACATTCTTTTGTCTTAAGCTTGATTCGCTGAAAACTGCTCCGTTAATGTTTTCACATTCATAGTGATAAATGATGTAACAAATCACGTACTCTACATGACATATTTTAAATTCAAAACAGCAAATTTCGGCAAATGGCGAATAGTTTGCACACTTGGAAATTAATGTCGGTTGGTACAGTGTTTCAATCATCAAACATTTGTCAAATATTGCATGTTTAGTTAGATACTTACATCACACATGACGCAAACACTAACCTGAACTGCTAGCTGATGTGTGGCGCTGGAATAATCCACGAGGTTCCCGCTTTTCATATTAAACTTGAGTCCTGCCTTTATCGATTTGATTGGCTATCTCATTTGACATTGACGAGTGGTGTTAGACTACTGAGTGTGGTAAACATTAAACTTTTTTAAACCATTATGTTATTCCTGCTACAACTTAATGACAAATAGACAGCGATGCATAGTGGACTGCAGCAGAACAGCAACAAGGATATTAATTATTGGGGGGGACAATCTGGCCATATCTGATTATTGGTGGGGACTTGTCCCCCTCAAAGTATATTGTGGTTACGGCCCTGATTCTGATAATTAGAAAAATTATGAAAATTGGACCCCTAGACCGAATTTTCATTTTTGAGTGAACTATCCCATTAAAAAAAATCACACAAACAAGACTCACCTCTGTCTTGTTTGCCCTGTTCTGAAGCCCTCTCATGTTCACTCTTTCAGGCATGGATTCTAACTGGTGGGTACTGAAGCCTGATTTTCGGCTTCCTACTGAAGAGGAGATCAGAGCAGTGGTCTCTCCTGAGCAGTGCTGTGCATACTACAGTATGCAGGTAGCAGAGCAGAGACTAAAGGTATATGCGTTGCAGATGCACATGCCCACAAACACATGCACAGACTCTTCCTATGCCTACATGCACTGTTTTCTCACCGATACACACCAGCTAATGTACACTGTTCTTTCTCTCAGGATGCTGGGTATGGTGAGAAGTCATTCTTTGCACCTGAGGAAGAAAATGAAGAAGAATTCCAGATGAAGATTGATGATGAGGTAAGGAGTTTATTGAGAACATCTCCATATTGTCTCTGTGCTGGAGGAAGTCTGCTTTGATTGTTTGCTTATGTCGATGTACGTGTATGATCAGGTGCGCACTGCTCCATGGAACACAACCCGGGCGTTCATTGCAGCCATGAAGGGAAAGTGTCTCCTGGAGGTCACAGGTGTCGCAGACCCCACTGGCTGTGGAGAAGGATTCTCATATGTTAAAGTCCCTAATAAACCTACACAGCAGAAGGTACGTGCCGTCTGATCATTTGGCACAGCTCCTGCCCAATTAAAAATGTCTCAGACAAATGAGAATATTCTACACACACACTCATACTTTATCACACTTACTTCACACACTGTGTTTCCTGATTTTTTTCAGGATGACCGAGAGCCCCAGCCAGTGAAAAAGACTGTGACAGGAACTGATGCAGATCTGAGACGCCTGTCACTCAAAAATGCCAAACAGCTTCTCCGCAAGTTTGGAGTCCCTGAGGAAGAGGTGACACTGAAAGTCCTCTTAACGAGCTAATATATAATCATAGATAATAAGTCACTGATTGCAGGCTAGTGATTCCTAATGATAACAATTCTTGATGATAATTTTGTGGTTTCTTGACTAAAATTGTGTTTTGCCAGCTTTCTAATATGTACATGTGTGTATGCAGATAAAGAAACTGTCCCGTTGGGAGGTAATCGATGTCGTGAGGACCATGTCTACAGAGCAGGCTCGTTCAGGGGAGGGGCCTATGAGTAAATTTGCTCGTGGGTCTCGGTTCTCTGTAGCAGAACATCAGGAACGTTATAAAGAGGAGTGCCAGAGGATATTTGACCTGCAGAACAAGTGAGAAATTTAGAGAATGCCGCAGGGTTCTGCAACCTCCTACACCTCTCTACATTCCAGATGACTTCTGCTTTAAAGGAATAGTTCACCCAAAAATTTTAATTCAGTCATTGTTTACTCACCCCTGTGTTGTTATAGCCTAATATGACTTTTTCTTTTTTCTAAACACAAAGGGAGAACTTGTGAAAAAAATGTTGTGCTCAGTGATGCCATACAGTGGCAGTGTATGGTGACAACCTCTTCAAGCTTCAAAAGAATGCAGAAGTATAATACAGAAGTCTAAAAAATTATTCCATTGTCATTCAGGTGAATACTAATTTTATTTATCTAAAAACAGGTATGCCCCAGCCATACTAACAACAGAACACAACAAAGTTGCACACAAACCAGAGAACAGAACTTACTAAACATGTCTGAAGAGATTGTAGTCCAAGAATAGATGCATTTATATGCCCAGCCTTATTCTCCATTCTGAAATAGTGTGTGTGGGACAGACCTCTGCCTGAAGAGAGTGAGACCTCAGCAAAAACAGTCTGTAGGTGTCTCTGCCAAAATCAAGTTTTTATCCGGCTCATGAGATGCTGGCTTCAGTATACTGTTATGAGAAAGTTTTTGGACCTGTGCCTGTTCACAGCTGACGGGGTTACCCTGCGCGATGCCGAAATTAGAATCCAAACGATTGGCAGAATGTCCTGTCACTCGTCATGGCTGCTTAGGGCAAAAACTCTGATTAACATAGAAAAGATACCTTTGATCACGTGTCATTTGTCGTGTGGTTAGGACACGGTGTGACTGTGGCTTTCTCAGCTCCTCTCTCAGTTTAATTGAGTACTCTGTTTCCAACAAATGAGGCTGGGCATAGAAATGCATGTAGTCTCCAACTACAAACTCATCAGATATATTCAGTAAGGTCTGTTCTCTGTTTTGTGTGCAGCTGTTTTGTGTTCTGTTATTAGTATCGCTGTGGTGGACCTGTTTTAGATAAACAAAGCGAGTTTTCGCCTGAGTGCCCCATCTCGCGAGTGGGTGCAGTTTAACTGCTAATCTTGTGAACTCTCATGAACAAATTTATTAGACTTCTGAATTATATTTTTGCGTCCTTTTGAAGATTGAAGAGGTGGTCACCACAAACTGCAATTGTGTGACATCACAGTCCCTTGGTTTAGAAAAAGATAGAAAGTCATTTGGTGTTATAACAACAAAGGGGTGAGTAAACAATGACTGAATTTTGGTGGACTATCCATTTAGTCTCAATTAACACAAGTACTTTATGGGTTTTAGGGTGTTGGAGTCCACAGAGGTGTTGTCCACAGACACAGATAGCAGTTCAGCGGAGGACAGTGATTTTGAGGAGATGGGCAAAAACATTGAGAACATGCTGCAAAATAAGAAGACCAGTTCTCAGCTGAGCAGAGAGAGAGAAGAACAGGAGAGGAAAGAACTGCAGCGAATGCTGATGGGAGAGGACAATGAGAGAGAGAGGGGGCGCAAGGAACGACGCAAAGGCTGTATGTGTGCGTGTTTGAGACCATGTCTACCCTTACAAAAAAAGTACTGTGGTGGTACCATGGTACATTGAACATATCAAATGGTAATACCATGGTACTTTGAGACATATATGTTTATGGTACTGAAATTCACGTAATATGGTGTTTAGATGGTTTTTGTCCAAAAGACGTAAAAAGTACATTGATACTTTTTGGTACTTTTTTGAAGTGCCCTTTACAAAAAAATACACTTGCAGTACAAAAATGCCATGTTTTTTTGGACATGGTTCCATGCTACTTCCATTATTTTTTTGGACATGTACCATGATATACCATAATATTTTTGCTGCTGTGAGGGTACATTTTTGTATATTTATACCCTGATCCATGTCCTTCTTTGTAACTAATTACACAGTATATGTTTGTGTATTGTAGCGAGTGCCCTTTCTACCAGCTCTCACAAAGATGATGATGCATCCTCTGTCACTAGCCTAAACTCTGCGACAGGGCGAAGACTGAAGATTTATCGCACATTCCGTGATGAGGATGGCAAAGAGTATGTGCGCTGTGAGACTGTCCGCAAACCATCTGTAATTGATGCTTATTTGCGGATACGCACCACAAAGGACGATGACTTCATGTAAGAGTCTGTTTGTATTCTCAAGAGTGATGGCACTTTGATTTGTTTTAATTGTATATTGTTGGAATGTTTTGAAATCCAGCCTTTCTAAATTGTGCTTTATCGCTTTGTTTTTGTGTGTGTCTGGGTATGCATGTTTGCAGTCGTAAGTTTGCGTTGTTTGACGATCAGCACAGAGAGGAGATGAGAAAGGAACGCAGAAGGATTCAGGAGCAACTGCGGCGCCTCAAACGAAATCAGGAGAAAGACAAATTTAAAGGTCCACCTGAGAAAAAAGCCAAGAAGGCCAAAGAACGACCAGACCTGAAGGTGCTTGCTACTCGCAAAAATGTTCTCCAGAAAGTGTCTTACTGTGTAAAAGAGTACATTCCTCATTGATCTTTGCCTGCACAGTCAAACTAATACTCTTTTTCATTCTCCAGCTGAAATGTGGAGCTTGTGGTGCAATTGGCCACATGAGGACTAATAAGTTTTGCCCATTGTACTACCAAACCAATGCCCCGCCCTCTAATCCAGTGGCCATGACTGAGGAACAGGAAGAGGAGCTGGAGAAGACAGTGATCCACAATGACAATGAAGAACTCATCAAAGTCGAAGGAACCAAGATCGTGCTCGGAAAGCAGCTCATTGAGAGGTGACACACGTTTATTTGACCAATGGTTGAGGTGTGTTAGAATTTAGGCCCTGTAGCATTGTCCTGAGGCTTAATCTGTGATTGTTTAATGTACTGTTTTAGTGCTGATGAAGTGAGGCGAAAATCTCTGGTCCTGAAGTTCCCCAAACAACAGCTTCCTCCTAAAAAGAAAAGACGTGTGGGGACAACTGTTCACTGTGACTACCTCAATGTAAGAATGTGTTTATATGTTTTTGTTTGTACCATAGTAATCACAGGTCTCTTTAGACCAGGGGTCTTCAACAGTGGTGTCCGCAGCAGTACTTAAGGGATTTTGCCACAGGGTATCTGCGGGTCCTTAAAAAGTCTTACATTTACTTTTTAAAATTTAAGGCCATAAAAAGTCTTAAATATCTTAAATTACGAGAAGTCTTAAATTTAGTTTGCTTAGGTCTTAAATTTTGCGGCGTGAATAGAGGAGACGCTTAAAACAGCAGAATCTGCACGAGTAAAAATCATCTCTCTCTCTCTCTCTCGTGCATCCGTCATTTAGCAGCTGACGCTTGAGTTTAGTGTGAGCACGCACAGGGAAGTACATTTTTACTGAACTTACGATGTTACACATGTATAAACCTTCATAAACCTTTTAATCCGAAATGCAAATGGCGTTATTTTGCATATCTAACACTGTCGCTCCTGCTTATAATCGACAAAGCTGTCAACATTACAATTTGCAAGCGCGCAAGGCTGGAGCAGGCTTTTGACGCCTTTCAAATCGTTGCGCTTCCTTATTTTACACTATAATTGTAAAGCTAACAGAACTACTCAGCTGCAGAGTTACACCTGTTGTATCTCTCATCTCCATCTCTCTAGATCTAGGGCTGCCAACGTAATTGACACTGTTCTCACGCTCTCACGCCACACGTCACTTTCTCACGCAGTGATAACGTCGCGGAGCAAAGAGGACACTGACAGCACACGGACAGACAAGACAGAGCAGCCTTTTTTGTTCCATGGCAGAGAAAAATTAATTCAGACTTGAGGGTGAGCAGTGATGACAGAAATTAAATTTTTAAATGAACTGCCCTTTAACTACCTGTTAATGTATTTGTTAAAGGTATCTGCCAAGAAAAAAAAAATATAAATGTTATTCAGCACATGCTAGACCTTATTCACAGCAGCGGTATCTTTCATGTTTAATGACAATGACAACAAGGCTGTGCGGGTTAGACGTACAGTCTCTTTGATGAGATGTACTGCAGTTTAAAGTGTTTTTGGATCATTCTGTGTACAAAACATTGAAAAAAATCTCTTCAAGGACATTCAGTAGACAAAAAACTCCAGACAACATGAGTTGTGGAAAATTAAATGGGATATTGGAGCTTTTTACAGATTTATACCATGCATGCCTTTGAAGAAATGGTAAGTCTATCCCTCACAGCCTCGTTTCCATTCCCATTAAAAATCAAACATGGCGCTACTGTGAATAAGGTCTATAGACCAATCCTCTTATTTACAAAAATGTCAGCGCATGCGCAGTAAGTGATGGCAGAAAGCCCGCTGATTGTTGTGTTAGATTTGACAGATTAGAGGATTAAATGAAAGTATGACACAAAACCATCATAAATACAAACATGTTCTTAGCGATACAATTACTATAATGATGAGTTAATAACAAACATGTAATCATGTTCGCTATAAATTTATGCTGCAAAGTTGTGAGTTGAAATGATCTCAGTCCAGTCAGCTCTGTTGATGATCTTGAAGCCACAGCAGTCAACGAGAGCCCTCGGAATAATTTTTCAACAACGTAATCCAATTAAAGTGTATTTTTTGTGCATGGTTTTTGCCACCACTTCCATGTTTGACATAAACGGTGACGTTGCCAAAGCATTGGTCTAATGCGTCATGTCTTGCTAGAAAGCAAGTGACTAAAGAGTAAGGTCACAATATAGGCTACATACTTTAGGCTACATGCATTCTTAATGATTTCATTTAGAGTTTTAATGTTGTATTAACTTATTAACACATAAATGCACAAGAATATATATATATATATATATATATATATATATATATATATATATATATATATAAACATGTCCAGATACATTCAAGTAGCCTCAGTGGTTTTGTATTTACGAGCTAATGAATTAATGTTGGGTTTTTTTATTGCGAAAGTGGTCTTAAATTTTTCTTAAAGTTGGCCTTAAAAAGTCTTAAAGTCTTAAATTTCATTCCTGCAAACCTGCAGATACCCTGTGCCAATTGTTTGATATCAAACCCATTTAAAAAAAAAAAAAAGAAAAAAACAAGAAAACTTAAACAAAACTACAACATTGTCAACTGCAACCAAGTTAAGAAGCCATAGTTCAGATAAATGTTTAATTTTCCATTCAAATGTATTATGTTAAATCAATATGTAACAGTACAAGTATATGACCCAGTACATCAGTAATGATTATTTTGATGGCTTTGCAGTGTAAGCATCATAACAAAATATGTAAATCCATTAAAATGGGACTATATAGGGCTGGGTATTGATAAAGATTTTTCGATTCGATTTAGGAGCTCTCGATTTGATTCTGTTTTTGATTTGATATTTTTATAAATGGGTATATTTCAGTTATAATGTCCATTTTGCTTACATATGAAAGAAATTCTCTCCCAGCTTATGATGGTAATTATACAGGGGACCTTCTAACTAGGTACATTACAAAAATATACATTTTACTAATTATAATTAATTATTATTATTTTACATCTTTGCTTTTAAAAATGAAAAAATCCATGTATTCCATCCGTAAATAAATTATATTGCATATATTATATTTTGTTGCATATTTGTTTACATGCATTGTTTGTACTATTTACAAGTATTTAAATTGATTTGTTGATCATGTGCTAAAAACCGGTACTTTAAGAAAACTGGCTGTTCCGTAATGAGCGTCTTTAAACGAACACATGTTGACGAGAGAGACTAGAATGGCTTTACGTCATTTGTGCAATGCGTGATTAGAATTAAATGTTTTTTTTTTTTTTTTTTTTTAAATCAACAACTGACTGTAAAGAACAGAAAGGATATTAAAAAAGACATTATTCAATTACAAATGGGTTGCGTGGATCTCATCTTTGGACACACATTACATGAAGCAAATCAAAACCAAATTTTTACTCTCAACACACAGTGAAATGATCTCGCTGCTGAATACTTCACCACTTTGCTACACAATCACTGGTGAGTGAAATCTGAACTTTTACCAGCCAGTGGCTAATCACAGATATTTTTAGTCGCATGGCGTGGAAATTTGGTTGCAAATGCAAGTGATCTTTTCTCGTTGTAGTGGAGGGTTGCCCATAGAGTAAAAGATCAACCTTAGGATTTAAGAATCAATATTGATCAATGAAGATTGTGTTGCATCAGAAAATCTATATTTTTACCCAGTCCTAGTATTATATACATGTTATCATAGGCAATGTTTAAAATGCAACACTCAATTTTATACATTATGTAACAGGGTGTCCCTGCTCCATCTCTCTATCCACCAAGGGAGTCCATGGTCTTGAAAGGATTAAACCCCTGCTTTAGACCTTGTATGAGTAATCAGAATGTGGTAGCATTCCCTAATCGTTATATTCTCTCTTTCAGCGTCCTCATAAGTCCATCCATCGCAGAAGGACAGATCCCATGGTCACGCTCTCCTCAGTTCTGGAGAGCATCATTAACGACATGAGGGACCTTCCTAATGTAAGACACATTCATCGTCTCACACACACTAGACACAGTCACATACTCTGCCACACTGAGTAATTATTGTGTTTGTCTCTCAGACGTACCCATTTCACACGCCTGTGAATGGCAAAGTCGTTAAGGATTATTACAAGATCATCACACGGCCAATGGACCTGCAGACGTTACGTGAAAACGTCCGCAAGCGCATGTACCCATCACGAGAAGAGTTCAGAGAGAGCGTCGAACTCATCTACAAAAACAGTGCCACATATAATGGTATTTGCACATGTGCACACACATACTGATGCGACTCAAACTTCGAAGTTTTTATGATGTTCTGATCTGTTTCTGTCTTTTCAGGTGCAAAGCATCTCTTAACCCTTGTCGCTCATTCGATGCTGAATCTCTGTGATGAGAAACTAAAGGAGGTAGATATTAATCTTTTACCAGGACTCAAAACATGCTTGCAGAGACTGAGGTCTAATTCTTGTCTGTCCTTGCAGAAAGAGGAGCGGTTGGTTCGTTTGGAGAAAGCCATTAATCCTCTTCTGGACGATGATGATCAAGTCGCTTTCTCCTTTATCCTTGACAACATTGTCACACAGAAGATGATGGCCGTTCCTGATGTGAGTGCTCATTTCCTGTCCTACCCCTTCCTTCCTGAGGTCTTGGGTGCTTGTTCACTGCATTTTGTGTCATTTTGTAAATCAGTCATGCATCTGTGGGATGATGTTGACAGACAATAACTTCAGCTTGTTTGTAAACAAATAAACAGTTTACAGTAAATACAGTTGTAAATATTCATGTTTATTGTTTCTACATTGAATCTTGTTTGTGCTAATTAACTGCATGCCACAGATGAAGTACATAGACATTATGTTGAAAATATTGAGAACATTGCAAAGAGCTGAAGTGTGAAATTTCTTTGCTACTATTGACACCAAATGGAATTGCAGAATGACATACTACCATACGGTTCCATCTGCCATTGATCGAATTACCAAATAGTCTTGTCCCAAACTCACTCCATTGGTTGAGCCAGTGTTGTTGTGTTGGGCTAGATGGGTCGTTCAAAACAAACAGAGGAATTTTGAAAGTGCCACAGAGCAACAGTTTTTATGCTTTTCTGTGAAATGAACCTACTAATGCTTTAACTATAATTGTTTTTGCATTTAAATCTTGGCTAGGAGAAAGTATTTGAACATCAAAAAAATTAGAAACAGTTTTAAATACAGCTCTGTCATATTAGAGATTACTAGAGGAATAGTAATCTCTCTTATTCCATCTCTTTTTTTTTTTTTTTCCTCTTTAGTCATGGCCCTTCCATCATCCTGTAAATAAGAAGTTTGTTCCTGATTATTATAAAGTCATCATCAACCCCATGGACCTGGACACCCTCCGCAAGGTCAGAAAGCAGTCTATGTATGAGAGAATCTTAAAATGTGACCTGTTTAAGAATCTCTTACGATATGTGTTTGTGTGTGTAGAACATCTCCAAGCACAAGTATCAGAACCGGGAGATATTTCTTGCTAATGTCAGTCTTATCCACGCCAACAGCGTCAAGTACAATGGTGAGAAGCACACCAATGTTTTATGTCATAAGTGATCTGATTCTTCTTGTCTAATCGTATGATTACACATTTGAAGTGAGTTTTTAATTTGTTTATGTGTTTGTTTTGTTGTTTAAACCTGCAGGGCCTGACAGCCCATATACCAAAACAGCTCTGGAAATTGTGAACGTCTGCAAGCAGACTTTAGCAGAGGTATGTCTGTATGCACGAAAGGCATGAGTCACGAGAGTCAGCTAGTCGATCCGTGAGGTCAGCTAGTGTATCTAGCAGTCTGCATTCTGTTTTTGAGTGTCTCGCAATGAATGTTGTATTTTAAAGACAGGGTATCAAGTTAAAAAAAAACTTGTTAAAGGAATAGTTCACCCAAAAAAGAAAATTCTCTCATTTACTCACCCTTATGATATCCTTGGTGTGTATGACTTACTTTCTTCACCAGAACACATTTGAAGAAAAATAGAAAAATATCTTAGATCAGTAGGTCCTTAAAATGCAAGTGAATGGAGATTTCTCGTTTGAAGCTCCAGAAATCACAGACAGTTAGCATAAACTTCATCAATACGACTCCAGCGGTTAAAGTATTAAAAATCTTCTAAAGCGACACGATTGGTTTTGGTGCGAAAAAGATAAATATTTAAGTACTTTTTAACTATAAGTCAACATTTCACGAGAGGGTGGAGTCCAAGTGGTCTCTCGTGTGACACATTCGCATTGCCGTGAATACAGATGTAATCTCACATTCTCCACTTTATTGAGAGATCCAGGATGAGTACACAAACGCACCATTGTGTGAGTAAAGAAACAGATCAATACAGATCTAAACCAAAACCAACCAAGCAACTGTACAGCATTCCTGCTCCTCACTGTAAACAGCGCTGTTCTTCCGGCCGTGATGCACTTGCGTCAGTTCTCACGTGATTCAAATACCAGTGCGATTATGTCACACACGCATACCTCTGCAGAATGGAAACATGATTTAGAGGAAAAAAATCTTTTTTGCACCAAAACCAATCGTGTTGCTTTAGAAGACATTAATTTAACAGCTGGTGTCCTATGAATGCCATTTATGCTGACTGTCTGTGATTTTTGGAGCTTCAAAAGAGAAATCTCCATTCACTTGCATTTTAAGGACCTACTGAGCTGAGATATTTTTCTGTAAATATGTTCTGGTGAAGAAAGAAAGTCATACACACCTGGGATATCATGAGGGTGAGTAAATAATGAGAACATTTAAATTTTTGGGTGAACTATCCCTTTAAATGTGCCTTTAAGACACATCTTATGTAACAGCCCTAAGAAATGTGTCCAAATGGCCAGTCTGATTATACAGGGCTTTCTTTACCAATGGACCTTAGTCAGAGTGGCTACATATTTACATTTTGACAGGAATGAGAACGTGGCTGTGAGGGATAGACTTACATTCTCTTTGGTGGGTTGAAGAGACTAAAAGTCTACCCCTCAAAATCTAATTTTCATTCCTGTAAAAATGTAATATGTTGCCACTCTAAATAATGTCTAGTAATCGACTAGTTCAGGCGAACCACAAACTGTTGTGTGAAAGAGAGCCATCTGCTGTCTCAGTTCAGTTTGGATTTTCCAATTTTTAAGTGTGTCTCTGTGTTTTAGTATGATGAACACCTGACTCAGCTAGAGAAGGATATCTCTACTGCTAAAGAAGCTGCTCTGGATGCTGCAGATCTTGAGAGCTTAGACCCACTGACCCCTGGACCATACACACCACAGGTACACACACACAAACACGCAACATCTATTTCTGCTACATGTACATCACACACAGAAGTGCTGGCATGTTCTGAGAGTGTTTCTAGTTCTGTGTGTGCAAGTGTATTTTTATAGCAGCTGAACTGAAGCATGTTAGCGTAAGGAGTTTATGAATCTTAGCCTAAAGGCGCGGTCACACATACTGTACCTTCAAAAGGTGAAATTCCACTGAATCCCTGGTTGCAGGGCATTAGCGGATGTTGAGTGCGTGTGAAAGAAGAAAAAAAAAAAAAACTGTTAAGCAGCCTCTTTTTATGCTGCTCTTCATACTCTGAGAGAGTGAAAAAGAAACTCACTGCTAAAATGGTATCCTTGTCCATTGGGAATATGCAGTGTGGTTGTGTACGAAGCACCATTGACACAGAGGTCACTGCCAAACCAAACAACTTCCTATATGTCAACTCAGCGATTTCACCTGTAAGGGTTCACCAAACTTGAACTCTGCACAAAATCCTTGAGGGAAAGTTCTTCGTCACCGGATGTCCAATGCAAGAAATTACAGATTGTGCTGATTCCCATTGAGATGAGTGTATTTCGTCCGTGGAATTTCTCTGTGCAAAGATATGTGACCGCACTTTAAAATAGAATAGGAGGCAGCATACATCTCTCACTCGCTTTCTTTCTCCTAACATTCTCTCAGTGTAGTGGTATAAATCACATTTCCTCACTGTTCCTTTCTTCTCCTCTTCTCTTTATTGCTGCATGTTTGTCTTTCTGTGTCTGGGGCATTTTTCCTTTTTCATTTCCTTTTTTCCTATTTCCTCCTTTTTTTTCTTTCTTTCTGTTTCTTTCCTTTTTCTTTTCTATCTTTCTTTTTATGTCTGTCTTTATCTTTTCTGCTTTTCTTTCTTTCTATCTTTTTAAGTTCTTTTTTTATCTTTTTCTGCCTGTCTTTATCTTTTGTGATTTTCTTTTTTCTTTCTCTCTCTCTTTTTTAACCCTTTCTTTTGTCTTTTTCTGTCTCTTTCATTCTTTATCTTTTTTGCCTTTCTCCTTTTTTCTTTCTTTTTTCATCTTTTTATGCCTGTGTTTATCTTTTGTGCTTTTCTTTCATTTTCTTTCTTTTTTTGTCTATTTCTTTATCATTTTTTCTTTCTTTTTCTGTCTATCTGTCTTTCTTTTTCCATCTTTTTCTTTCTTCATTATCCCTCTTTATTTTCCTTCTTTCTTTATTTCTTTATTCTTTCCTCCTTTTCTTTCTTTTCCCTTATTTTTCCTTTCTTTTTCTTTCCTCCTTTTGTCTTTATTTTTCCTTTCTTTTCCTCATTTCTTTTTCTGTCTTTTTTTTTGTTTCTTTCTTTCTCTTTTTTCTTTGTTTCTTTCCTGGTTTTTCTTTCTTTCTCTCTCTCAGCCTGATGTGTGTGAGAGCAGTGTGTCTGTGAGTTTGCAGGGAGATTCTAGTCTGTTAGCAGAGGCTACGCATATCCCTCCCACCCCTGACAAAAGAGGGGGGCAGGTACTCCTCCATCCATGTATTGCTCTTTCTGTCCATCTCTTCATTCATTTTACCAGCTAGACTATTTCTCATCCATTCATCCATCTGTTTGGCCATCCCTCCACTCTGATGTTTATGCAAGTTGTTGAATTGACTTTCTTACCCATCTTCATTACATTTTAAGGAAGAATAGGCTGGTCTTTAGTAATGTGACCTACATCTGATCAGTTCCTATCAATTGATTAGATTTTGACCAGGCAAAAACAAAACAATTTAGTTTTATTTAAGCAGTGTCACAAGAGCGGTAATCACAATCTGTTAGAGCCTATAGTTTTCGTGCAGAAGTCTCAGTCATTATTTGCTGTTTCTCTTGAATTATCCTCTCAACATATCTAAGGTGGTTTTCATACTGGGCATGTTTGCTGCGGTCCAAATATGAGTGCAGTTGTTCCCAGCGCCCCCCACAGCTTTTCCATAATCAACTTCAACATCATCACAAACGTGCACATGATGGAGAACCCAACCCGCGTCACTATATTTGTGTACTATTTATTAATTTGGTGTAATTTTGCACACCAGAGTGAATGACACTTGCGCCACTGTGCATCGAATGCCGTAATTGGGCATGTGTACATGTCCAGGAGAAGTTGACTATTTCTGATGCTCACAAACGACCTTTTTTGAAGACACATCTGGTTGCATGTTTACTCACGCACGAAAAGACACCTCACCTATTCTGTGTCCCACAATGTTCCGCTTACACTCATGGTGCACGCGTTCCCTTGCAACCAAACTCAGACCACCTTCTACAGGTATTCTCGTTTTCAGTACCACGGTCCACTGCCTGGTCCGCAAAACAGCTTTCACATTACCAATTTTTCATGTAAACTGTTCTCTGTTTTGGACTAAACTGCCAGTGTGAAAGCCCCCTAAGTGTTTAGTGTCCAAAAAACATGGAGGCGCAAATTCTTGAAACTCTTGTCATCCATCCCTGCATGCCTCAGGTATTCTGTAATGCATTCTCTCCTTCTTTGTAGTACTATGCTGTCCTTTTACCAAGTTGACGTTTATGTGTGCTGCTTAGGGTCGTCACAGAGGCAGAATGGGTGAGGACGAGTCTGATGTGGACATTGAAGGATTTGAGGAAGATGATGATGGCAAACCTAAAACACCTGCTCCGGTAATGCACACACAAACTGCTAAAACTCACTCTGATAATAATAAACACACAAAGTGTTAGAGATTTAATGCTGTGAGTTTTCAGGCTGAAGAGGGAGATCTGGATGATGAGGATGAAGAAGATGATGACGATGAGCTCCTCATGCGGCCACAGAGGCATATGCATGGAGATGAAGAGGATGACGATGATGACGAAGGCTCCAGCAGGCCACCACAGGCCAGCGTGCTCTACCAGGATCTGCTGATGTCAGATGCAGAAGACGATGCCAGTGAGGAGGAGGGAGACAATCCATTCTCCTGTGAGTGCGTGTGTTTATGCATACGTAAGTGTGTGTGACGTTTCAGTTGTGTATGTCACTTCAACTCTCTCAACTCTCCATTGAAGCTATCCAACTGTCAGAGAGTGGAAGTGATAGTGATGCTGAACTGGGACATCAGGAAAGCACTCGGATTGGACTGGAGCAGGAAGAGAGTATGATGTCATATGAAGGGGAGGGGCCTGATGAGGAAATACATATGGAGGACAGCATCATCAGGTTAGAATTCATGCACACAAACCTACTTCATACACTAAGGCTTTTCTGATAAAATTGCAAATTAAATCACAATTGTATTCTTCACCATTTGTTTCTATGCTATTGACTGTTGCATTTTTGTTTATTTATGTTTTGTGAAGTAATATAATTACTCAGATTCATTATTTTGTGTGATATATATACTGTGTGTGTGTGTGTGTGTGTGTATATGTAAATAATTGAATGAGAACATTTGTGTATAAGGTGTATTATAAGGCATTATGAATGCATTATAATGCACTAAGAATGCCTTTATTATATATTCAGATATGGTAGTACAGATTGCAGAATTGGAGAATGCTGCAGTCTTTCAGTGGCCCACTAACCAAGTTTTTGCTTGCTTGTTTTGTGTTTCAGTGGATATTTTGATTCAGTTGTTATGTTATGATTATATTAACACATATATTCAAAAAACAAAAAAAAGTACCCAGAGTACCCAGCCATGTACCACATATACACTCTCCCACTCACTTACACTGTTTGTGTGTTGTAGCTATGGCAGCTATGATGATGGAGACAGTCAGATGCAGAGACGGGTGTCCAGCCCCGGGACAGGAGAACAGGATGGAGAGGGGTGTTATGGGATGAGTGAAGAGGAAGAAGAGGAGGATGAGGATGAGCGAAGGAGAGGGCCTAGTGTTCTCACTCAGGCTCAGCTCAGTGATGATGAAGAGGACAGTGAAGAATTCAGATCCATTGGAGGAGACAGTGACATGGATTCAGACAACTAACACATGCTTACATTCAGCCTCTGTCACGTGTGCCCCAACTGTCTTGGTGCTGGTGTTGCACATAGTTGTATATTTTGTACTGTTCTGATGGTTGCATTTTACGTTATTGTTTTTATTTGACTTATTGGCCTGTTTGAGGGGCTCCAAAAGGTTCTGTGATGAAGAATGTCATTAATAAATTATGTATCTGAACCATACACATTTGTTGTCTTTCATAAACCCTTTGTCCTGCCTAAATACTTTTTGGGGCCACACATTCTGTCACCACACCTGCAAATATCTGCTAGAAGATCTGGTTATCACAGCAGGATTTTCTCTTTCGCTATGTGAAAAAGTACAGTTCTGTGCAAAAATTAGGTGTTTCACAAAAACATTTTTCTGAAAGCTACACTATGTAACTTTTACTCTAGCGGTTGAAGCATAAAACTGTAAGTTACATGCGGAGGAACATTTTATGTCAGTTATGATTCAGCACTGCACTTCTGCGCTGATTAATCACATAGTTTGAAGACTCGGAGATACAGTATTTACCTGCAGGAGTCATGAATCGACGTGCTATTTTCATGTTGATATTATGTTATTCGTTACCAATATATTACTTTCTTTGAGGAAGATAAACAACTCTCAATTATATTTGAATAAGATTATTCATGTTTTATCCATGGCACAATACACTTTAATGTTTGTATTGTTGAAAACGTCAGTGTAACGTGTGAACTGGCTGATATGAGTTCAGTTCAAGACACTACATTTTTATATTACAATCTACAATTCAAGTGAACCACATCACTACAATATTAGTTCTATGCACTGCACACAATAAGACTAATATAAAATGCAAAACGAAGATTCAATAATGATGCATACTTTATTGAGCATGAAAATAATATGCACCATAACAATTACAATAATAAACGTTTAAATTTATTTGGCAGTAGAGTTATAATAGAGAGACGGATACATGTTTAAATCCGTCCTCTACAGCTACTCTGTAGTTACAATTCAGGCTTGTTCCAATAATTATACTTTTTTTTTTCTTTTCTGTTCTCTGTGTAGGTGCAACAACCAAGCTTGTGAGTTTTACATTGACGAAAACTGTTCTCAGAGATGGATGACAGTGACCTTTGCCCTGGTGGTGACTGTCTGGTCTCAGTCTGGCATTGTTGGTGGGGGTAACTGTCTACACAATAATGCAGTCATCATCAACCAAGAGCAACCTAGAGTGAGAACGAGAAACATAACTCTAGAAATTGTTTAAATGTAGTTAAAGTTACCGTCCAATTTCCCTGATCCAGCTAGATGTAAACACTTTGTCCAAATTTTGGCTAATCGTTTAAGTAAGGTTATGACATCTCTTATAGATATAGATCAGGTGGGGTTTATTGTTTTTGTGTGTCTATAATTATGTGGGACCACTGGGATGTTCTTATGGGTAGGATTGGGGGGGGGGGGGGGTGGGTAGTAATAGAGGGGGTTAAGTATTGATTCTGTTTGTATATGTTCTTGCTTTTATTTGTTAATATAAGAATCAATAAAAAAAAATTTAATATAAAAATTACAAAAAATCCAAAGTAGTTGTGGAGTTGGAAGGGAATATTAAAAGTGACGAGGCAGAGCTTAAGTGACGAATGTCATCTGATAGCCTCAGAGAATTGACCTGATTGAAATACAGATATAAAACGAGTTTTGGCTATTCAGGGCAAGACAGTCATACTTGGAGTCGGGGGACAAAGCAGGGAAGCTTTTGGCTAGATATATAAAGCAGAGAGAGTCTTTTTCTACCATTCCCACAGTGAAATCTGCTGGTGGTGAAATATTTACCTCAGCCATTGATATTAATAATGTTTTTAAAGAATTCTATCTTGATCTCTATAGTTCCACATCTTCGTCTACTGATGAGGACATTAGAAACTTTGTGGAACCATTAGAACTCCCTAAACTGACGACTGAGCAAAAAAATTATCTTGATTCTGAGATAACCTTGGAGGAGCTTGGCGAGGTAATTAAGGCCTTGCCTACAGGCAAGTCTTTGGGGCTAGATGGTTTTGCCGCTGAATTTTTTTAGATCTTATGCTTCAGAACTGGCTCCACTTTTGTTAGAAGTTTATATGGAATCATTAAAGAATGGAAAGCTTCCGCCAACCATGACACAAGCCCGGATCAGTCTGATTCTTAAAAAGGACAAAGATCCAAGCCAGTGTAAGAGTTACCATCCAATTTCCTTGATCCAGCTAGATGTAAAAATATTGTCAAAAATTCTGGCTAACGGATTAAGTAAAGTTATGATATCTCTTATCCATACAGATCAGGTGGGGTTTATTCGGGGCCACAGCTCTTCTGATAGCATTAGGCGTTTCATCAATATTATGTGGTCAGTGGCGAATGATCAGACTCCGGTCGCGGTCATCTCAATTGATGCCGAAAAGGCCTTTGATATGGTAGAATAGGATTATCTTATTAAGATTTTGGAAATATACAGGTTCGGGAATACTTTTATTGGATGGATTAAGTTACTTTATAGACACCCGGTAGCGGCGGTACAAACAAATGGATTAATTTCAGATTATTTTACTCTGGATAGGGGCACTCGGCAGGGTTGTCCTCTTTCCCCATTATTGTTCTGTGTTGTCCTGGAACCATTAGCAGCCATGATAAGAAAGGAGGATAATTTTACAAGGGTGATGGTGGGAGGTGTGCTTTTGCTTTACGTAGATTATATTTTATCATTCATCTATGACCCTTCTAGATCTATGCCTTGCCTCCACAGAATTATTAATTCCTTTCCTAAGTTCTCAGGATACAGAGTTCATGTTTCTAAATATGAAGCTTTGGCTCTGACAGCATACTGCCTGAGAACGGCTTTTCAGCCGGGTGCCTTTCAGTGGCCCAAACAGGGCATTAAGTATTTGAGTATTTTATTCCCAGCAAATTTGTTTGATTTAGTTAGTTAATTTTGATCCTTTAAAAGGTTTTTGAGCGATGTGGGCAGGTGGGCTTCATTACATTTATCGATGAATGGGAAGGTTAATGTTATTAAAATGAATTTTATTCCAAAATTCAACTACCTGCTACAGTCACTCCCTATAGATATCCCCCTCTTTTATTTCAAGCAATTTGATAGCATAGCGAAGTCCTTCATTTGGAATGGGAAACGTCCCAGATTACATTTCAGTAAGCTGCATAGGCCAATTGACAAAGGTGGGCTAGGCCTACCCAGGATTTTGTTTTATTATTATGTGTTTGGTCTCAGACATTTGGCTCATTGGTCGCTTCCACCTGAGAGAGCCCCTCCCTGGTTTTGTATTGAACAGGAAGTTCTTGCCCCTTTTTCGCCATTGTAAAGCCTTTCTATCAAACTAACCAGAGAAGTTAAATTACACCCCGTTATCTCGCATTTATACTTGGTATGGACAAAAGTGTCCAGAGTGTTTAATTCAGATATTTATTTAAATGTTGCCTCGAGCATATGGCTGAACCCCAAATTATGTATTTATAAGTTCCCTTTCTGCTGGTCAGAGTGGATTGTGAGGGAGGTTAATACACTCGGTGACCTATATGAGAGTGGAGTGTTGAGATTCTTTGAAAATCTGGTTCAACATTTTGGGATTCTCAGATCTCAGTTCTTTAGATATTTACAGCTGCGCCACCTGCTCTGTACTATTTTTAGGAGTAGCATACACCCCCCTAAATTGGTAGATACTCTGGGAATGGTGATTACTGCTTTTGGAAAAGGTCATGAGGCATCAGTGTATTACTCCCTGCTAATTCAGAGTCTGGGGGACGGAGCTTCAACTTCTCTCAAGAGATTATAGGAGAAAGATTTAAACTTGGTATTGGAGGAGGGAGAGTGGGCTAGGATTCTAAAAAACTTCAAGTCTGCATCTAGAGATGCAAGAGTTTGCCTTATGCAATTCAAGATTTTACATAGATTCTTTTGGACCCCCTTTAGATTGTATAGGCTTGGTCTTAAAGACACACCCACCTGCTGGCGATGCCAATCAGAGGATGGAGACATAACCCATGTCTTTTGGGGGTGTGATAAGATCCAGGAGTTTTGGTTGAAGGTTCAGAGTCTTGTGTGTGATGTATTGGGCACTCGGGATTCATTTTGCCCCAGACTCTGTCTTCTGGGCGATGGGGCAGTCATCGATGTTGAGAATAGACACATAAAGAGTTGGGTCCTATTAACCATCGTCATGATCGGCAGACAGATTCTTTTAAGGGGTTGGAGGTCGGCTGGAGCACCCTCATTTCAGGAGTGGTGCTCGGAGATGGGAGGGTGGCGGCCTTTGAAGAAGGGTCATTTAGAAGACTAGGGAAATTGAATTTGTTTGTGGAGAAATGGGGCAGAAATCTGACGTTGTTGGATGTGTGATTATTATTATTATTTATTTTATTTTTATCTGTAATCATGTATGATTATAGATAAAAATCATCTAGGATGCTGTTGGGGGCCAGGGAGGGGTTGGGGATTGGGAGGGGTGATAGTGGGGGTTAATTGTTGATTCTGTATATACAGTATATGTTTTGTTTTTCTGTGTTCAGTATGTAAATCAATTAAAAATTGTTAATCAGAAAAGATATATGACATAAGATCGTACTGTGTGATACGCAAGCTATTAAAAATGCATATGGCATCATGTGATTATTTTTTATACTCAAAGGGTCGACCTCCTCTGAACACAAGACCTGTACAACGAGACCGCGTCCCTATGACAACCATGTCCAACTGCCCCTATAGGTGAATTTTGTCTGTTCTTTTCTGATTTTTATTTTATATTTGATTATGATTTTAACTTGATTGTTTCTGCAGCACATTTAATGGGATGCATGACACTCCTATGGGAGGTCCTGTTTGGCCAGGTAATGCTATGTACACAGGCACAGGAACAGTTTTTTCCCTCAGGCTATCCATCTCATGAACATTTAAAACTGCCCCATTGAGCAATAATTAATGTGCAATACACAGCTTAGTCTATTTATATTTATCCAACATACCACACCTCTTCTGCCATTACATTCCCTTGCATCTATATATAACAGATTTGTATTTGTATATTGTACATATGTATACTGTGTGTGTGTGTGTGTGTATATATATATATATATATATACACGTATATTGTCCTATTGTGTATTTCCATATATATTTTATTTTTATTCTATATTTTTATTATTATCTTTGTCTTGTTGCTGTATTGTTTGTGCACTGGAAGCTTCTGTCACCAAGACAAATTCCTTGTATGTGTAAGCATACTTGGCAATAAAGCTCATTCTGATTTTGATAGATAAAAATAAATAAATAAATAAAATTAAAAAAATTATACAGATAGCATTGCTAGAATCTTTCTACTTTAAGGCCTTTTTGGTCTTTAACCATGTTGTACACAATAACTGAAATACCAAATGTTGTGAGATTTGTTCTGAATAGTGTTTGAAAATAATTTGTCTTGTAATAATGTATTGTCATGTATTGTAAAATGTAAGTACTTAATCACGCTTCACCTAATCCAATAGTATGTGTCCGTCTCCTGATAGAATGGCTGATGGAAGACCCCACCATGTGCTATACAGGTAAGTGGGCTGTCTGAAATGTAAAGAGAGTGTGTACATTGTGGTACAGAAACTAACCTGGCAAACTATGAACTTTCTTTCATTCACAGCACTTCTATGTGACAAAAATTCTTCATTCACCATTCATACTGAATGCCAAACTGTTACCTAATCTGACAGGTCTATTTAGCATCTAATAAATTAGCATAACACTAAAAAGTGCTGCAGATATTTCTTGAAAAATGTTTTTGAAGAATTCATTTTTTTGAATGTCATTTGATTGTCTCTGCAGCATGTCCAGTGGAATGCGTGATCCTCCAATGGGAGGTCCAGTTCGCCCCTACAGGTAGTTGAATGTGCTACATTAAAATAAATGTTGAAGTTGGCTTGACAATGCCTTGTCTGAAAATTTGAACTAGATTAAAAAAAATAAAAAATAAGTTTGATGGTTATACAGATATTACAGTCAGACAAACAGCTAGCTTGCTATAGATAGACAGACTAACAGTCACACAGATAGTCAGATAAACTGTCAGATAGAGAGAGAGAGAGAGAGAGAGAGAGCAACAGCAGATCAAAGGCTTTTGTGGGTTTATTTACATTTGAACTTTTGACAGTGGGAGTTTGAATTAACGAGCATTCCGCTGGCCTATTTGAACATTCAGTGTAAGTCTATGGGATTTTTACAAAATTGGACTGTCTGCTGTGCGAAACCCATAAGTCTGATCAGTTGGAAAAGACATAGAACACTATTCCAAAACAGTCTGAATATATGTGCTGAGTTTGGTGGATGAAGCTTAAAAGCTTGAGGAGGAGTTACAGTTAGAAATATTGGTCTTCATTTAGGGAGCCAAGCCAACATATCTACTGAATAGATCATAAGATTGCGGGTAAAAACAATTGTATACATTAATATACCGACATCAAGATCTAAAGTGAAATTTGACTTGACACACAAGAGCTAATGTAATAATGTAGTTACTACTTGTTGCAGCATATATAGCTTATTAAAACAGTTTTTAAGAATCTAAATGTTTCTTGGATCTTAAATTAAAAATGTTAGCAACTATAAATTGTTTCTTGCCCTATTCTTTGATGTTTTCTCTTTGAGATCTTTTGTGTGTGTGTGTGTTCGTCTCATTATTATTTTTTATCCTGGTTAATTTAGGATGTGTGTTTTTTTTATGTTTATGTTTTTGTATTTGATTGTTGCAATGCAGCAGGTCAGGGTTAAATTGTTAGTAAACCTTATGCCAGAGATTCACCCAGCCTAAACCCCTATGATGATCGCAGTCCTTCTCCAGACCCCGCAATGATTACAGGCAACCTGCCTCTTCACACGCATGGTATGGTATAACCTGGTATGGTTCAATGTAGCAAACACATCAATTTCAGGAGTGGATTAGTAAACTTCTTATATTCTTGAGGTGTTTATTTATAGAGCCTGAGCGCACTGGGGTCATTATGGTACAATATAGGCTATGGCACATGACCAGTGTAGAAGCAGTTGTGGCTCTTATTTTGAAAGTATTTGGTTCTTGTCTGTGTGACGAGGAGGAGGGTGTGCACAGCCGGTGCTGAATCAGCTGATCAGAGGGAGAGCGAGATAAAGGGGAGCCAGGCTTTAACTGTTACACACTGGTAATAGAAAATGAACTAGTAGTTAGTATAATCCTAAAAATATTTACCATTTAAGGCTGATTTTGTTCAGTCTATCAACATCAGCTTAATGGAACTCAATAGAGAACTGAATTTGCCTGAACATTGGATTCCTTGTTTATTATCCATTAAGATATTTTGTGTAAAAAACTTGATTTACCAAAGGTCTGGATATGAGGAAAGCACCCTTGCTATTTGTCCAATTTGTGATAAAGCATTTGAGAAATACCATTATCTTTTTAAAGATGCTCAGCAAAAATCTGTAGAACTCTTAGGTGGTGAATAAGTATTCTGATGATTACTGTGATCTTTTGTTTTATGGCTTTATATTCTACTTTTGTTTACCAGTACTTGAATTTTGTAAGCTCATATGGACTGACACTTTATCCGTCATCATTAAACATATAAAACTTGAGTCCATTAGTGAAATTCATACCTGCAGTTGGTAAGATGGTAATCACAAACATGCATTTAGAATTAAAGGAATATTTCCCACCCAAAAATGATCATTCTATCATCATTTACCTAATAACATCTCAAACTTGAATAGCTTGTTTCTTCAGCAGAACATAAATGAAGATATTTTAAAGGATATGCTCTGGTTATGAAACATGCTGAACAGTTCACAAAAAGTGTAGACAAGCTTCTCTCATGAACGCACCAAGGAGACTGTGGATGTCAAGATTTAGAGTGAATAAGAACATAACTTTCGGTCTGTTTCTCAGGTTGATTACTCAAGCAAATCACTATATCAAACACTCATTCTGCACCAAATAGTTGACTATTGATAACACTACTCGAATATCACAAATTGATTTTCCTTTGCGAATTTGCCTGCTGTAGGCAACAATGAATTTTACTGTAGAGTTCATAAATGTACATTACCCTACTGCCATCAGTGTTTGTTTTTATGTAGGCGTTGGGTGAGTGCTTTGTTTGTGGTTTAATGCCATGACAGCTTCTTTGGCTATTTTCATGGCAAAAGGGTGAGTGCAAATATTTTTTTAGTTATTTAAAAAAAAAAAAAAAAAAAACAATGCATATTGTTAATCTAATTTTTTCCCCCAAAAGAAAAGCATAATTTGTTTATTTTGAAACCATTAGTTTGTGAAAACAAAATGTAGATTTCATGTACACCTCACATGAGAGTACTCGACTACAAAATTACTCAATGCATATTCCTCGTTTCTCACCCAAAACAATCATATGACATTCAGAAGACATGAATAAAACCACATTGGAGTTGTATGGATTTCCATATGCCCTTTTTGGAGTTTTGGACCACACGGACTTGCTTTGTGCAGACAAAAACACATACAGTGCATTCAGAAAGTACTCAGACCCTTTCATTTTTTTTCCTCTTCACATTTTATGTTGCAGCCTTATGCTAAACTAAATAATTTGAAGCATTTTTCACATCAATCTACACTGCATACCCCATAATGACAAAGCAAAAACTGCAAATTTATTAGAAAGAAAAAAAAACTGAAAGATCACAATAAGTATTCAGACCCTTAACGCAGTACTTGGTTGATGCACCTTTGGCAACGATTACAGCCTCATGTCTTTTTGGGTATGATGCGACAAGCTTTGCACACCTGGATTTGGAGATTTTCTGCTATTCTTCTCTTCAGATCATCTCAAGCTCTGTCAGGTTGGATGGGGACTGTCGGTGGACAGCCATTTTCAGGTCTCTCCAGAGATGTTGGATTGGATTAAAGTCTGGGCTCTGACTGGGCCACTCAAGGACATTCACAGAGTTGTCCCTAACCCACTCTTGAGTTCTGTTGTGTGCTTAGGGTCATTGTCCTGTTGGAAGGTGTACCTTCGGCCCAGTTGGAGGTCCTGAGCATTCTGGACCAGGTTCTCATTATAGATATCTCTGTATTTTGCTGCGTTCAGCTTTCCTTCAACCTTGACCCAGTCCCCCAGTCCCTGCCGCTGAAAAACACGCCCACAGCATGATGCTACCACCACCATGCTTCACCTTTGGGATGGTATTGCGCAGGTGATGAGCGGTGCCCGGTTTCCTCCAGACATGACACTTGGAATTAATGCCAAACTATTCAATTTTCGGTTCAACAGACCAGAGAATCTTGTTTCTCACAGTCTGAGAGTCCTTTAGGTGCTTTTTTGTGTGAGAGACTTCCGTCTGGCCACTCTGTCATAAAGCCCAGATCAGTGGAGTGTTGCAGTGGTGGTTGTCCTTCTGCAAGTTTCTCCCATCTCCACACATCATCTCTGGAGCTCAACCACCATCAGGTTCTT
Source organism: Myxocyprinus asiaticus (assembly GCF_019703515.2). Taxonomy (NCBI): domain Eukaryota; kingdom Metazoa; phylum Chordata; class Actinopteri; order Cypriniformes; family Catostomidae; genus Myxocyprinus; species Myxocyprinus asiaticus. Next base: position 33,785,345 of record NC_059347.1, read on the forward strand.
GGTCACCTCTCTTACCAAGGGCCTTCTCCCCTGATTGCTCAGTTTGGCCGGGCGGCCAGCTCTAGGAAGAGTCCTGGTTGTTCCAAACTTCTTCCATTTAAGAATTATGGAGGTTACGGTGCTCTTAAGAACCTTCAATGCAGCCAAATAATTGTTGTAGCCTTCCCCAGATCTGTGCCTTGACACAATCCTGTCTCTGAGCTCTGCAGGAAGTTCCTTTGACCTCGTGGCTTGGTTTTTGTTCTGATATGCATTTTCAGCTGTGAGACTTTATATAGACAGGCGTGTACCTTTCCAAATCATGTCCAATCAATTGAATTTTCCATAGGTGGACTCTAATCAAAGTGTAGAAACATCTTAAAGATTATCCAGAGAAATGGGATGCACCTGAGCTCAATTTCAAGTGTCATAGCAAAGGGTCTGAATACTTCTGTCAATGTGATATTTCAGTTTTTTCTTTTCATTTGCAAAGTTATCAGAAATCTGGCTTTTGCTTTGCCATTATGTGGTATGGAGTGTAGATTGATTTGAAAAATATTTTAAAGCATTTTAGTATAAGGCTGCAACATAAAATGTGGAAAAAAAAAAAAAAAATGAAGGGATCTGAATACTTTCTGAATGCACTGTATATCCTTCATATACATTATATCCTTGTGTTTCGCAAAATAAATTCATACAAGTTTGAGAAGGCTTAAGGGTGAATATATGATGAGAGAATTACGATTTTTGGGTAAAAAAAAAAAAAAAAAAAAATCTACATATTAAAATATGGGATGAGGGACATATGTAGTACTGAGGCACAGACAGAGAATAAGGTTGCAGATAGGTAACTTTCCTTTAGGTTTACTCAGGAGGCAGGGGTTCACCTTACAAATATTTTCAAAGAGAGTGAACAAGAGAAGTTCCAGATAATGTAATAAATACATTTAAGAATAAAAAGGCAGTCTAGACATTTTGTTCCAAATTTTCAAACAGTTTCTTCAGCCATTCTGAACCTCATTAACCAGTGTCAGGGTCCAGGCAAGTGCTGATTCTGGTTCCAGCTGCTCGTCTCTGCTGGAAACTGAAAATGACATTGAGTCTTACAAGTATTTGCTAACAGCTAAATAACATGCAACCTTAACGAGCTTCAAATCAAATAGCACATAACTGTAACTGTATGGGTGACAACAATCTTATGAGTGGGCTGATTCTGACAAAAATAGCTAACAGGTACTGACAGTATAAGGGAAACTTCAGTTAGATGATCCAAAAATACTGAAACCGGGATTCATTTACAGCACAAATGTTGAACTCAAAACAACATTCATGAAAAGACAAATGTTTACTAATATAGGAAAGAGTGAAGTAGAGATATGCAAAGAGACTAACGCAGCCACCTTTATTTTCAATCTCAATAGATGCTCTAGGGGTTAAGGTCTCATTACAGCTCACCAAAATTTAAGAATTAAATAGCCTTATAAAAAGAATGTCAAATACGTAAACTCAGTTTAGAAAACATGTAACCAAATTAATTAAACACAACAGTGCCATTCTCTGTTGTGTCCATTTCACATATTGGCAGCATTGGGAGAAGTTTATTTGTGGGAACAGTGTGTGTGTGTGTGTGTGTGTGTGTGTGTGTGTGAGTGTGAGAGAGAGATCAGCCCATGTTCTTGCGGTTGCCATATCCTCTCCGATGTGTGTCCTTCCAATCATCCCAGTCACGTGCCTTCTGCAATGCCTCTTTATCATCATTCTCTTCCTTTCTCTCTCTTTCTGCTCTCTCATCCTCCTCTGCATTACCATCAGCTGTGAGAGAAAGACAAAGCATTCTGACACTGTTCTACTAGTTTAGATTCCCCATAAACTGGCTTTCTGTGTTGATGCATTTCCTAATAAAACAGGAAGATGTGTGACATGTAGAAGGCAGGGAAACCTAGATTTGTTTAATAGGAAGTGGGGTAGATATTTGGCCTTTATAGAGGGTTCTCGGGAGGGGCAGTGCAGTGGGATTTGTAGTTTTAAATGTGTGTGTGTGCATTCTTATTGTTTTTTGAAAGTATACTTTGTATGCCTTTTTTTTTTTTTTATGTTTCTAAATAATTATGACCACTGGGGTGGTGTTTGTGTCGGGGGGGGGGGATAATTTGGAAGTTGGAATGGGACATTTCAAAAGGCTTGTCCCTTAAAAAAAAAAAAAAAAGGCTTTAGTTACATCAAAGCCATTAACTTGATCTGATTGCTACTCGCTTGTCAATTACAGACTGTATTAGGGGGAGGGGCACACTTATTCTAGAGAGCATTTCATTAGACTAAAAACTGTGCAATATGAGTCATCCATATTTTAGACCATATTCCCTGAAGAGAGGATCTGTAAATTTTAAATGCATCAGTCAAAAGAGAAAATAAAATTGAGAGCATAAAGTTGCAGTGTGTTGATGTGTAAACAAGAATTAGGAATTGAAACGTAAAGGAATTGCAGTTAAAGTCTGCAAATGACAAAGGTTTATGTTATGCATGATTCAGTTAAACTATGTGTTTGTGTGAGTATAAGCACCTGCGCTGCGGGGTACACCCTGATCAGGTAAACAGCCCTGTCGTCTGTGCTGCTCATACCAGTCATCAACGGTCATAGTGGCAAGGCTGGGATACCCTGCACCAAACACTCTACAGTACACATAGAAATCATTACACATAAAAAAAAAAACTCAAAAACACTAATATCAACTCCACAGACAGATACATTCCAAATGCACACATACTTTGCCTGCACAGCATCCTTAGTCAGGATAAAAGGCTTCATGGGTGGTCTTTTCGGTGGAGATGGCTGAGGCCCGCTCTACAGAAAGAAAAAAGGATAATTACACAAAGTCCTAACAGAACACGTGCTCATTCAGACACAGAGTGGTAATCAAGTACCTGCTTGAAAGCCTCCATCCGTTTCAGTATCTCTATTTCCTGGTCAATGGAGTCGATCTCCTCCAGTGCTAGTGTGATCCACCTGCGCACGTGCAGCAGGTAAAAATCTCTCACCATGTCTTCTTCGGCTGAGCCGGACTCCACCAGCCCTCTAATCTCACACAGCTTGGACTCTGTTTCCTTACGCTGGTTAAACCTGGACACAACTTACAGAGTAAATATGCCATACATAAACATTACACAAACATTAGCATGACTGATGGAAAGAAACAAACATTCTGCAGCTACTAAGTGTATCGTGGGATTTCAAAAGTACCAGCACTTCGGTACTAACATGCAAACAATTTGACGATATACTGCAAGTCTTTTTACAGTTTTGGTACTGCCAAGTACAGACTCAGACAGGCGTTTGCTTCGAAACACTCATTTGTGTGCATTCTCTGTGAACAGCATTCGCAGTAATGCAGCTGCATGCATGAACAATCAAATGCATTTCTTGCACGTTTGGCCGATGTATTCATGTAGACATTGACAATTATGTCTTAAGTGAATGAAGACAGGCAGGACCAAAAAAATAAACATAAAATGGCTTTTCTTTGTTCTTAATTAGGCCTACTGACTGTTTACGTGAATAATAGTTGAAAAACACAAGCAATATTTACTAAGTGAGAAATACTTGGGAAATAAAGGCTACATGCCATTTCTTTTAAACACAATTTGTTAATTTTTATATTAACCAAATACTCAATAATCCATAGCAAACTAACCCACCTCTCTATTTTGGCTTGTCTTTGTGTTGCCATGGCAATAAGGTCTGGCTGTGATGTTGGCAATGGGACAACTGGATTTGGCTGCTCCTCAGTGGGAGTGTCCGCTTTGTTCTCATTGGATCTGGGCAGCTGGAAACTGCACACTTCATATTCCTTGCATCTCTCCAGGAAGTCCATGAAGTAGACACGGGCTGTCTGCACATGCTCCAGTCTTTTGTTGGGATTCACCTGTTTCATAGTGAGAGCGCCCAGCAGAGCCGGCAACAGAAGGTACTTCACATCAGCTGTGGCCATTTCCTCCAGTGCCTCGTTACGACTGCAGCATAAAATGAGAGAACTCTTTTAATCTGATTGTGGTTTCATAATAATCATGTGGCAAATAAAGAATCCAGTAGCTATGTTACCTTGTCATAATTACAGAAATGAAGTATTTTGAGAGCTTTGAAATCTTTATTACAGAGCCATACATTCTTGTAAGGAGGGTTTCCATTTTCAAATGAAAGCCTAAATATGCCCAAAGTAAACAAACAACCGCACACAGAGGGTGGGCGTGACGGAGCAGGAGCACCACAACTGGATTCCTGAAGTTCACAGGAAGATCTCGAAAACCTTGGTTTGACCACTGATCTATAAAATCAATGGGTGTGACACATTTTAATTAATAAAGACGTGTTCTCAATACAGATTAATGCAACAGAGGTGTGGATGCTGAAGTTTGCAGCTGAGCTGTATGGAGTGACAGAGGAACTACGAGTCATCATCACACTCCATAAACACACACATGATCTACTGACACCATTAAACGACGGGTTAGAACAGTGTTACTGAATGACCATATACTGTGCTGGCAACATTACGCTGCAATATATAAAGTTCCTATTATAAACAGCGCGTGTCTCGCTTGCAGTGAAGACAGCTTCGTTGATTATAGAGAGAGAGAGAGAGAGAGAGTTTAACTGCAGTGTGGAGACGGTGCGTCCAGTGTGCGTTGTTGTCTAACCTGAACAGGTCCAGCTGACTGACCATCCTCGTCGCCTCCTCCAGCTGCATGATGCCGCGCTTCACTTTCACCTGCACCGCGTTTGAGCTGCTCGATTCATTCGTGCTGTCCACCTCGTCATACAGTTTCCAGCCCCGGTCTAGTAAATCCGACAATTTCGGAGCCTCTGAACCGCTGGGATTCTGTATACAGTTACTATCTTCAGCAGCCGCCATTTCTCAAAACGTTTTTTATGTGCCAAGTCGGCTTCCGTCTGTTCCTGTTCTTTTGTATCCGGTCTGGATTCCCGGTTGCTGTTCCGTTGTTTCTCTCTAGACAGCAGCAGAGATCTGTGGATCACTGCACCTCCGACCTGCTTAAATCAGTAGTGTTGAGAGTGTAGGGGACAAGTCAAAGACTATTTACCTCCAAATGAAAGGAATAGTTCACCCAAAAATGAAAATTCTCTCATAATTTACTTACCCTCATGCCATCCCAGATGTGTATGACTTTCTTTCTTCTGCAGAACACAAATTATGATTTTTAGAAGAATATTTCAGCTCTGTCAGTCCAAAAAATGCAAGTGAATATAAATGTAACCACTTGAGTCTTATGGATTACTTTATGCTGATTTACGTGCATTTTGGAGCGTCAAAATTTTGGCACCTATTCACTTGTATTGTATGGACCAAAAGAGCTGAGACACTTCCACTAAAAATCTTAATTTGAGTCCAGCAGATGAAAGAGAGTCATACACATCTGGGATGGCATAAGGGTGAATAAATGATGAGAGAATTTTCATTTTCGGGTGAGCTATTTTTTAAACAGCGAGCAAATACACATAGTCTACTGACAGAGGTTGGTTGGTCGGTCGGTAGGTAGGTAGGGTTGAGTCGAGTCAGAAGTTTACAAACACCTTAGCCAAATACATTTAAACATTTTTTGTTTTTTTGTTTTACATTTTCTGACATTTAATCGTAGAAAACATTCCCTGTCTTAGGTCCGTTAGGATCACTACTTTATTTTAAGAATGTGAAATGTCAGAATAATAGTAGAGAGAATGATTTATTTCAGCTTTTATTTCTTTCATCACATTCCCAGTGGGTCAGAAGTTTACATACTCTTTGTTATTATTTGGTAGCATTGCCTATAAATTGTTTAACTTTGGGTAGCCTTCTACAAGTTTCTCACAATAAGTTGCTGGAATTTTGGCCCATTCCTCCAGACAGAACTGGTGTAACTGAGTTAGATTTGTAGGCCTCCTTGCTCGCACAAGCTTTTTTTTTTTGTCAGTTCTGCCCACAAATTTTCTCTCGGATTGAGGTCAGGGCTTTGTGATGGCCACTCCAATACCTTGACTTTGTTGTCCTTAATCCATTTTGCCACAACTTTGGAGGTATGCTTGGGGTCATTGTCAGTTTAGAAAACCCATTTGTGACCGAGCTTTAACTTCATGGCTGATGTTTTGAGATGTTGCTTCAATATACCCACATAATTTTCCTTCCTCATGATGCCATCTATTTTGTGAAGTGCACCAGTCCCTCCTGCAGCAAAGCACCCCCACAACATGATGCTGCCACCCCTATGCTTCACGGTTGGGATGGTGTTCTTCGGCTTGCAAGCCTCACCCTTTTTCCTCCAAACATAATTGTGGTCATTATGGCCAAACAGTTCAATTTTTGGTTCATCAGACCAGAGGACATTTCTTCAAAAAGTAAGATCTTTGTTTCCATGTGCACTTGCAAACTGTAGTCTGGCTTTTTTATGGGTGTTTTGGAGCAGTGGTTCTTCTTTGCTGAGCAGCCTTTCAGGTTATGTCGATATAGGACTTGTTTTACTGTGGATATAGATACTTGTCTATCTGTTTCCTCCAGCATCTTCACAAGCTCTTTTACTGTTGTTCTGGGATTGATTTGCACTTTTCGCACCAAACTACATTCATCTCTAGGAGACAGAATATGTCTCCTTCCTAAGCGGTATGATGGCTGCGTGGTCCCATGGTGTTTATACTTGCGTACTATTGTTTGTACAGATGAACGCGGTAGCTTCAGGCATTTGGAAATTGCTCTCAAGGATGAACAAGATGTGTGGTGGGCCACAATTCTTTTTCTGAGGTCTTGGCTGATTTCTTTTGATTTTCCCATGATGTCAAGCGAAGAGGCACTGAGTTTGAAGGTAGGCCTTAAAATACATCCACAGGAACACCTCCAATTTAGTACACATCTTATCAGAAGCCAATTGGCTAATTGCCTAAAGGCTTGACATCATTTTCTGGAATTTTCCAAGCTGGTTAAAGGCACAGTTAACTTAGTGTATGTAAACTTCTGACCCACTGGAATTGTGATATAGTCAATTAAAAGTGAAACAATCCATCTGTAAACAATTGTTGGAAAAATTACTCGTGTCATGCACAAAGTAGATGTCCTAAACGACTTGCCAAAACTATAGTTTGCTAATATTAAATCTGTGGAGTGGTTAAAAAATTTATTTTAATGACTTCAACCTAAGTGTATGTAAACTTCTGACATCAACTGTAGATAGATAGATAGATAGATCTTTCTGTCTTCAACACAGTGAGCAGAAAAGATCACCATACAATTGGTTGACAAGTTAACTGTGAGAATAACATTTTAAATGGAACAAAGAACAAGAAAGAACAAATTAAGTCAGAAAAGAAGGGTTTAGTCAATGTCTTCTGAAGAGATCTAATCGGTTTTGGATGAGAACAAACCAAAATATAACTCCTTTTTCACTGTACATCTTGCCATTGCAGTCTTTAGGCATGATCATGATTTCAAGCTCGATTACACTTCGTAGTGCTTGACACATGTGCAGAGCGCTTGATGGCACTATAGGAAGTGTAATTGAACTTGAAATCATGGTCGGCCAAGGAGACTGCTGTCAAGATGTACATTTAGAAGAATTACATTTTGGTCTGTTCTCTCCTAAAACTGATTTGATCACTTCAGAAGACATTGATTAAACCACTGGAGTCGTATGGATTACTTTTATGATGTCTCCAAAGTTCTGGCCATCATTCACTTGCATTGAAATGACCAACAGAGCTAAGACATTCTTCTAAAAATGTTCATATGTGTTCTGCAGAAGAAAGAAAGTCATACACACCTGGGATGGCATGAAGGTGAGTAAATGATGAGAGAATTTTCATTTTTGGGTCAACTATCCTGTTTAAAGGAAACAATATTTATACATCAATTAAGGTTATAAAACTTTAAAGCTGAAGTATGCAATTTCTGCGACACTAGCACCACGGAATGGAATTGCAAAAATAAACAATGTTTTCAAAACTGCTTTCTGAATACGCCCCTCATCTGCTTTGATTGAAGAGTCAGATAGTCCCGCCCCCAACTCATGCCATTGGTCGAGTAATTTGGTGGGTGGGGTCTAAGCAGGCCGCTCAAACAAAAAAACAGAGGAATTTTTATAGATAGACCATTTCAAGCATGTAAACAATAGTAAAGTAATTAGAATGCAACTATTCATGAAGCACTTCTGTTATCATTAACAGATCCTTTAAATAAGGCTCTGAGTTAACATATTTTCCTCAAATAACATAAAACATTTACCTGAAGTGACTTATCCAGATGTGTTGTTCATACTGAGCATTTACGCTTGAGAGATGATGAAATTGTATGGTAGTTTAGATGTTCACAATTATTTCCTCAGCAGAGAGATCGGGAATATTGGATCTCTTATAACCAATGAAGCCGTTCAATGAAGTTGTCTGCATGACCTGCCGACAAATATACTCTTTGCTAAATGGCTAAATGTAATAGTAAATTACTTGTACAGCTTCATTCATTATAATAGGGGCGATCTACAGTCACTTTTAGAGCTCTGCCTATAAAACTTACAATTAGTTGGTATAAATGTTGTTCACCTACCAGAGATAAGATGTGTGCTACAGTTTTAATACTGCACATATCCAGCCATCTCATTTCACTGAAGTGGTTCATGCTTCTATTTGTCGTTGCTTTTTTGGAGATCTAAACACTTTAATTCCAGGCATCCAGAGAGCATCCGGCCACCGAACAACATGGTCCACATTTTAATAATGACATTTTATGACAATCGTGTTAACTTTAGTAACGATAATCGTGTTAAAGTCACTATGAATGAAGCGCCTCCCGCTGTTGTTTTGAATGAGGGTGTGTTCCATTTCTAAGTGATCATCCCTATGCCCTGTTCCCTTCAAAGACGTTTCCATCCACTGTGAGAGTTTTGAAAGTGTAAAAGGTGTGGGGCTCAAAAATAAGGGTTATGCAGAACTCCCTTTTAAGTCATTTTTATTGGAAAGTCTGTTTGAAGTGATCTTACAGCATGACCATCATGATTGTTCTCCCTTTTGCTTTGACAACTAGCAGGAAATGTTCAAGGAACAAAAAGATGTCACTTCCTTAAACCATCTTGAAATGGTCTATAATGACAGACAGACACAGTGGCTATGTTTACATGTAGGGGAGGTGGGGCACAAACTAACAATTTTTGTTTTTCTTAAGTTTGTGTAAATGCACTTGGGTTTCAAAGTATTTTTCTTTTTTCACATAAATTTTACACATGTCTGGTACAAATTTGTGGACTTGTTTCATGAATACAGTGTATAATTTTTTCACCATCTGCTGGAAAAAAGGAAAGTGAAATGTTACAATGTGCCCCATAGGCGGTGCACAGTGTAACAGCTGAGGGGCACATTGTAACATCACCATTATGCCAGCTTTAAATCCCCATCACAGAAATACTCAAACCAGCCCGTCTGGCACCAACAATCATGCCATGCTCCAAATCACTGAGATCACAATTTTTCCCCATTCTATTGGTTGATGTGAACATTAACTGAAGCTCCTGACCCGTATCTGAATGATTTTATGCACTGCTGCCACACGATTGGCTGATAGATAATCGCATGGATGATTATTGGTGCCAGACGGGCTGGTCTGATTATTTCTGTAACTGCTGAGCTCCTGGGATTTTCACACACAACAGTCTCTAGAATTTACTCTGAATGGTGCCAAAAACAAAAAACATTGAGCGAGCGGCAGTTCTGCAGACAGAAACGCCTTGTTGATGAGAGAGGTCAGCCGAGAATGGCCAGACAGATGGTGCTGTTTTGGTGGCACGAAGGGGACCTACACAATATTAGACAGGTGGTTTTAATGTTGTGGCTGATCGGTGTATATAATGAAGTGCTTGCGAATTTACTTATTTAAGGACGATTTCAACAGCAGCCTGCACAGGCGGCCGTGCCAAAAATGTAGCAGGAGTCTGCCCGCAATGGGGGGGTAGGCCTGAGCTGCCAGACAGATAATGGAATATCAAGCACTCTAGACAGAGAGGACCTGCGAAGAAAGGGTCGCTACATTCCGGTTGTAGACGGTACTCGCTCCACCGAAGGAGGCGTCACTCCAGGCTCATCATTGACAGCGAATTAATTCCACCCTGGTGATTTATGTATGCCATCACCGTCATGTTGTCTGACTGAATCAGCATGTGGTGATTCTGTATCTTTGAATGAAAAGCTTTCAAGGCTAGAAAGACGGCTAACAGTTCCAGGCGGTTGATATGCCACACCTTCTTCGCACCTGTCCAGGTGCTGAAGGCTGGACATCCATCACACAACGCACCCCAGACTGCGTTGGACGTGTCCATGGTCACTACTTTCCACCTAAAAACCTGATCCTGCGTAACACCCTGATGGTAAAAGGCTGGAGCTGTCCATTGTGCTAGAGCAGCCAGACAGGGCGAGTTAAGGCAATGCGAATGTGCCCCCGGCACCATGTGTGCCGTGGCACACGACACTTGAGCCAGCACTGGAGAGGTCTCATGTGTAAGAGACCTAAAGTTACAATGGCAGAAGAAAGTGCTATGAGACCCAACCTTGTTTGAAAAGATTTCAGTGGAAATGTTTTCTCCAGTTTGAACCGAAACAGACACTGAAGAACGGTCTGAACACGCTCACTAGTGAGGTGCACACGCATGCTCACAGAGTTGATTCGGACCCCTTAAAAAACTTTGCTCTTCACTCAGTTGACATTGAGACCCAGAGAGTCTTCTCGTTGCTGTGAAGATCCCACCCGCTGACTTGTGTATGCCGACAGCAAAGTAGTAGATGCTTTCTAGACAAGAGAGATGCTTGCAGTCTTGAAGGAAGAAAATTCTGAGGAAATGGTCTTCTCGCTCCTGCTTATATAGGCCAAATGCATGCCAAAAGGGGTGTGGCAGGCGCGAACAGGCACGAACACCATTGCCAATCACAAGATTGACGTGATGGTACAAGTGTTTCAACTAGGTCATGGAGAAGGAATTCCCCATAGTGTCAGCTTACTGACACAATGTCTAATGAACCGTTATCGAAAGGGAACTGCTGTTTCACATGAAGTGTTTTGTGATGTTTTTGAACCTGTGCTTGAGTGTAACATCGTTCATCTGCAGCACTGGAGCAGGCGCACTTTGGTCAGAGTGGAAGAAATGCGATTAAAGTGTTTACATACCTGTATAAAGTGATTAAAATAGGAGTACTCCACATATCTTCTCTGATTATTAGCATAATTTCAATATCATAATCACAATATTCTCTTTAGAAGAGCAAAAATTTTCTCGTAGTATTGCCTTAATCGCATTGTAATCACATTATGAAGGTGCATATAAACGTAGCCAGTGTTTACAGTTTTCAAGAAAATTTACCTACAAATGGCTTACTTAAGAGTTGCCTCTTTTTATTAAGCTAGGGTTAAAGAAAGCATTTTAAGACTGAAAATGTTATATACTTCAGCTTTAAAGGCAGTGCAAAGATTGTTCTAAGTGCTTTTTTGTTAACAGAGAGTGATACAATATTTAAATCATGTTTGAAAGCAAAAAAGCAAGACACCACAACGAATAGAGCAGAATGCAGGTGTATCGAAATGTGTACATTTGAAGTTCTTTTTAACATGGCATCAAAAAAATGCTGCGATTGTGTGAGAGATTCTAAAACACAGTTGTCAAAAGACACACATCTATGAATGTTTTTTATGGTGAACGATTGTAAAAGCGTGAGCTGAAACAAAAACATATTTGGCTTGAACAGCCCCTTATTCACATGACACTGACTAGCTGAAGTTTCTCGAAGTTACCTCTCAAAAAGGCAGTCTTTTGTTTCAGTTGATTGTAGGTATATATTAACTTTATCCAGCGCGGTTTGCTCTCTCTGCCCTTAAATATCATGATACTGTTTTAATGAGTGAGAAACCACTCCAAATTATTCAGTTAGAGGGCAGTCCGAATGAACTAACTGGATGAATCACGAATCGTTTTGCAAGCCTGTTTAGCCAAAGAACTGACTCAAAAGAATGATTCATTCGCAAATCGGGCATCGCTGGTTCTTTTAAACAGACAATGTCAGTACTGGACACACAGAAATATTCTCAGAGAAAATTTTTCTTCAGGTCAGTTGGAGCTCTCAAAGTACGTAGTGCGTACAGCCTTACAGCTGCAGGCGCCACTGGGTCCAATGTCCCCCTTAATTGTTTTTAAACAAATAAGCATATGAGAACAATACATGAATGCTTCTCAATGGCTCAGAGGAAAGTCATCAATGACATATCACAGAAATATACAATATATGAAACAGAGAATTTTAGGATCTATATCCTATTCCTTTTCTTATTCATTTTAAACAGAATTAGATATATTATTGATGATAATGAGAATTAAGAATAAAAAACAATAATATTGTTACTACAGGCCAAAATGTAAACAGTGTTGTGTTTCTTAAGATTATTAATAAGAGTTTACCAGGACTTCATATGCTTGACAGCCTATTTATCTTTTTTTTTTTTCCCTCAATCATGATTTAAACCATTAAATAAACAATTAACAACTACCAGTAATAATATCTAGGCACCATCATGTTACATGTGCAATGATTTGATATGAAAACTCTCATTAATGTATTGTTTTCAACATAATTTTTTTTTATTTGAAACCCATTACTTTCCCACCCTGCATTTTCATGCGTAACAGGGTATATACTGCATGTATGTAAAGTATGTATCGTGTAAATTATGAAGAACAGCTTTCTCTAGGTATTTCACTGTGTAATGTGAGCCAGAGATAATCTTGATAAATTAAAAAGACAATATATATATATATATATATACACACACACACACACACACACACACACACACACACGGGCAGCCAAAAGTTGGGAATAATGTACAGATTTTGCTGTTTCGGAAGGAAATTGGTACTTTAATTCACCAAAGTGGCATTCAACTGATCACAAAGTATAGTCAGGACATTACTGATGTAAAAAACAGCACCATCACTGTTTGAAAAAAGCCATTTTTGATCAAATCTAGACAGGCCCCAGAAATACTCAAACCAGCCCATCTGGCACCAACAATCATGCCGCAGTCCAAATCACTGAGATCACTTTTTTCCCCATTCTGATGGTTGATGTGAACATTAACTGAAGCTCCTGACCCATATCTGCATGACTTTGCATTGCTACCACACTATTGGCTGATTAGATAATTGCATGGTGATTGTTGGCTGGTTTGAGTATTTCTGTACCTGCTGATCTCCTGGGATTTTCACGCACAACAGTCTCTAGAATTTACTCCGAATGGTGCCAAAAACAAAAAACATCCAGTGAGCGGCAGTTCTGTGGATGGAAACGCCTTGTTGATGAGAGAGGTCAACAGAGAATGGCCAGACTATTTGAACTGACAAAGTGTACGGTAACTCAGATAACCACTCTGCTATTCTGAGATGCAGGCTGGCGCTGTTTTGGCGGCACGAGGGTGACCTACACAATATTAGGCAGGTGGTTTTTATGTTGGGGCTGATCGGTATATATATATATATATATATGTATATATAATCTTTATAATTTATCAAGATTATCTCTGGCTCACGTTACACAGTGAAATACCAAGAGAAAGCTATTCTTCGTAATTTACACAAGATTGTTTAACTCCTGGTCTTTTTCTGTTAACATCACCATGCTAAACTATATCTTCAAAATTTCTAAGGCAAGGACCTTAAAAATAATAAATAAAAAAAAAAAAACAGTTCTCCCACATGAGGCCTTCTCAGTTTTCATTTTAGAAAGCTTTAGTGCTTAGTATAAACACAGATCTGTGACAACATTAGCATTCAGGAGCCATTTGTCTCAGTATGGTCTTGGTCACTGTATGCATTACTCTGTGCTGGATTGTTTTTGCTTGTGAGTGTATGAGAGCAAGTTTGTGTGTTTTGCTGACATTAGTGATTTTGCCTGCATTAAAAGAGCCTGTGTGTGTTTAATTGAATCAATCATACTTTGTATAGGACAAACACTTTGAAAAATAAACGTTATAAATAACACAGTCCAGGGCCAGTTGAAAACTGAGCCTTTTTTAGGCCACAGATATCTTCCCACAGGTCTGCGGAAACTCCACTCACTCAGTTTCCCAGGGTGTTGTATCGCTAAAACTCTGTCATGATCAGCTGTTGAGAAACAAAGCCACGTTAGAGCTGTTACAGTGACAGACGAGAACTCTCAAGGCTTAAGCAAATGTGTTTATTCAGTCCAATGATCCTTATCTAGCCTTTTTTTTTTTTTTATCTAACGCTTAACCACACAGATTGTTCTTCTAAATTTCTGTCTGCAGCTAAAGGCCATTCAGCAGGTGTGAGATCCTGTGTGCTATAAAAATACCATGTGTTTTTATTCACTTTAATGGGCACGAAAAGAAAGTTCCTTTTATAGAGTACTAACCCTAAAACTTCCATGAACTTTAACCTTGATCTTTCATCTTGAAACATGCAACATATTCCAACTGTCAACCTAGTGTATATCAGTGAACATAGACACACCACATTCAAATAAACACTAAAAGACTCCATGAGCTTTAAAATTCTATTTCTGCCTCACCAGACTGCCTATTCTTCACATATTTTGAGTAACTTGAGGATCTATTCTCAGTGTTTGTATGGGGGTGGGGGGTAACAACAACAATGGGGGCAGACCTAACAGGTGCCACACATGCAATCAAATACACAGTCCAAGAGCTGCTGTTTAGCAGAACTGCAATGGAAACATCTACAGGTCAGAAAACAAAATGGATCACATCAGTTAAGTGTGTGTGTGGGTCACATTTTGCTCTAGGGACCAGATGTCCCACCCCCCAATGCTCCTTTTGAGGAAAATGCCTTAAGAATTATTATATTAAAATCTAAAAGTGCCTAAAGGTTTTTGTAATGGATAGGGGTAGGCTTAGAGCATCCGGTAGTATTGTTGCTCAATATATTAGCTCAATATAAAACAATAGAAGGCAATGATATAAAAACAAGATAGTAACAAGATTGTGTGGGTGGGTGTTTCTGGTTTTGTCTACATCGTGGGGATCAGCCAACAGCCCCTACAAGGAAAACGGCTAAAGAAACATACTATATGTCTCATTGAACATGTAAAAAATATGCAAGAGTTAGATTTAGGGGTAGGGGATTAAAAAATCATTAGCTCAGTACAAAAACAATGGAAAGGCCCCACTGTGATAGAGAAACAAGCATGTGTGTGTATGTGTGTTTAAGAGGTTTGGATGAGAGTCTTTCAGCAGAGATCGGTGGGTTTATCTTGTGTCTGTTTCCACAAACCATCACTTAGCAAACAGCTAAGCACTATTAAACTCTTCCTCAGACTGTGTGTGTAAATAATCATTGAGTGAGTGTGTGGTGTTATACTCTCAGTAAACAATTCACTGCACTTGGTTAAATGGAGAGCTGCATTCCACTGAGATTCACACCAGGTGTATTGTTAACAGAGAGGGACCGAGAATAATCTTATCTCGGAAGATCAACATTATTAGTCAGAGATAGAAACTTCGCATTACACTGACCATGAAATAAGAAACACAGCTGCAGTCTGACTCTGAATGTTCTTCTCTTTCATCCCTGACAGCCCCAGAATTTCCAGGAAAACAACTGATTCCAGGATGGTTTAACAAGCCCACTCATTCAAACCCACTGAATATCAAAACCCTCTCACAACGCTTTCTACACAGTCTATAGCTTCCCATGGCTGATCAAGTTCTTGTGATCAAAATCTTCAAGAAGCTGTGACTCTGATAAGGTATTATAATAGAAATATCACTGTAATATTTTAACAATATAATTCACCATTCATTTGAACAGTAACTAAATGTAGTTTATACAGTGTTTCATTTCAACAAAGACCTCTCAGTTAACAACAAACAAACCCCTCAGAGGCTCAAGTCTGTTCTGTAAAGAGCCCAGAAGTCTGTGTGTGCCTTTTTCTTTTCATTACAATGGCAAGATAAAAATCAGGCAAATCGAAGGACAAAGGGAACTGCAGAACAGGTTACCCCTCTGTCTCTTTCTACTGTAGCTGCTGTTGAATGGTTACAATCTGGGTTTTTAATCTCTCTATAGCACTGATATCCTGAAAATGTCTTTGATGTGAAAGAATGTTGATGAAAGATCAGAGAACTTGTGCTCACATTCACATACACACACAGAGAGAACCGCTATAAAATGGTGATTTGGATGTTTAACAGATTGAGCGATCATAAATCCTCTTGAACTGCTTTCGACTGACTGTAAGCAAAGCTGCATGATCCAGATCTTCAATGATTGTGTCAATAAAACATTTGCAGTCAGATATTAAATCATAGATGAGTTAGATGAAGAATTACAAATCAGTCCCTCTCATTAAACAGCTTTAATAAAATAAATACAAATTTTCTATTTTACATAAAATGTACAATGTACAAGTTTTCCCTGGGTGAAAGACGAGGCCTTAAACTGTCTTTTCATGAATACAAAAAACTAAGCTGACCAACTTCACAAAAAGATGGGATACATTACTATAAAAATAGTATCATCAATCTTTCATAATCAGTCCTGAGTGCAGAGCACTTTTGAGGCTAACCAAACTAAACATTTTGATGTCCATCCCTCGCAGCAGTATACCCATGACATTATCCACACGAGAATCATATGGTTGTATTTGACCATTAGATGTAACGTGAAATGTGAGACTTTATCAGCAAGTAAATAACAGTTTTACCCTTCCCCCAGTCTCTTTGCTGCGATCGGCTAGGACTTATCAATCTGGTTTTCTGTGGGGTGCCTTTGTGGCCTCACCACAGGGTTCTTTATTTTACAGCCATTCATTAACTCTCTTTCAATGGGAAACTCTTTACCATCCCTTATTCCTTCACTCCAGCTCTTCTTTCTTTACTCTCATGCCATCCTTACAGCACTTAGAGAGGATCATCCACTAACTTACGGCTCAAAAAAAGATCATACAAATTTGAGAGACCAGCACTGCACCAACTCTCTTTCTCCCTCTCTGTGATCTCCAAAGCTTTTAGATGGAGATAATGCATATGGTGGTTTGTCACTTGCAGACGTATCTCTCAACCCTGCGGTGGCAGGTTTTGCAGGAGACGTAACAGCACCAGTGATATTTACACTGACAGCGTTCCACCAGCACCTCTGTATAGGCATTATAGCCCCGCCCACAGCACATGAGCCCACAGCTCTCACTGTCTGTCGCAGTTTTATTACACTGCCTGCAGAGAGAAAGAGAAACAGAGATGGTCAGGACTATTCACACAGAACAATCTGAACATAATTTAATCAGCAGCATTTGTGTTAGAGCATGTGTGAATGCTTATATGACTGCAAGTATTTGTGCGATAATGTTTAACTAACTCTATTCATGTGTCTCTCTTTTCTTTTCTTTGAGAAAGGATTGTTCTCTCCCTTACAAACCAAAGCCAGAGCAACTCATCATTAATCAATAATCCCGACTGAGGTTCTCACCTGTCTGTGGTTCCAAATGACCCCTGATTGGTGTTTTGTGAGCAGTAATCAGGTGAGCTGACCAGGTAGACGAGTTCATTCTCTCCGATGGGTCTCACCTCCATCTCCCGCGGGACCAGCTGTCGGTGGGTGCCTACCTGGCGTGGAATGACTTTGGTGGCTGAGAGGTATTTCGATTTGAGGTCAGCAGAGATGGTGTTGATGTCCTGAAGGCCCTTCCAACAGGTTTTCACAGAGCAGGACCCAGAAACACCATGACATTTGCATTTCATCTCTAGAGCATCCATAAGCACCTACACAAAAACAACATCAGCAAACACACACATTAATGAAATACTGATAAACAACAGAAGTCACATATAAAAATCGTTTGAAAATTCAGGATTACACATTTTCTACGTTGCAGTTTGCCTTCACATGTATAAAATGTGAGTGAAAAAGCCGATTTGGAGCTTTGAAAGGGTTTCTACACTTTTTGACAATTAATTTTGTATAGTTTTTGCACGACATTCACAGCCATTTGCAACTACTGGATGAAGATTTTTTTCTTTTTTTTTTTTACTCTGATTCAGAACAATTTGCTAATTAATCACTAAGATTGTAGAATGTAGAAATGTTGCCTATTGAGTCCACCCCAAGTTTCCCCCAATGGGGACAATAAAGTACATTCCATTCCAGACCAATTTGTAAAGGGGTAAGACCAATATATAAAAAAACTGACTCAAGAGAATGATTTGCTCACAAATAGGACATCACTATGGCTACGCAAGCAAGTTCAGTTACTCCACACAAACACAAGATTTTATTAATCCCCGTGACTTTGGCCAATCATCAATTCCCTGCAATTTCCAGGTATTCCATGACCGTGGGAACCCTGCTTTTGAGTAGGAAATTCTGTGAGGTGAAAGGTCAGAGAGAGTGTGGTATACAAAATGAGGTTACCTGTCTTCCCACTGCATTGTTGTGAAGCTGCATGAGTCTAAAGGCCTGTGGCCCGGAGCGGCGGTTCCTCATGGGTGCGTCTGAGAAAGCGGAGCCCATCTGAAGGCCATAACGGACATTATCTCCACAGCCACCCCAACGGAAATCTGGGGCCGCCTGCTCTGACGGCGCTGGCGCACAGGAACAGCTGGGGAGTTCTCCAGATGCACAGGCACGTGCGATGGCATGACTGACCACTGCGGCAGCCAGAGAGAACACAAATGCTGCCTCACGCGTCCCTACACAGAAACACCACTGTTAGAACACTATGGAACCATTGTTGGCAACCCACGCTTATGCCATTCTGAAATAATGTCCAATGTTTATACGTTCTACATCTACAATATGCAAAAGCAGAACTATACTATCCGAACATGACCATCCTTTCAACATGTTGAACCAACGACAATACATTTACAAAGGCTGTCCTAATATATTTATTCACCTTTTGCCAGGTCAGGAGTAAAGTGAGGCGCGCTCTCGATGGAGGAGCAGTTCCAACGCATGTCGCTGAAGGTGCCCTGGCACGCGCTCTTGGTGAGTTTGGCCGCGTGCACGATGCTGTGCATGAGCTCGAGGTTCCGTTTGCAGAGCTGCAGCTGATCTGGCACGAGACCGTCCAGGAGTTTACAGTGATGCGTTTGGTTCCATCCGACCGAGCTCCCGTTTACCGTTAAACCGCTATAAATCAAACACGGAGTTCATTATGGAAGCAATCACACCATATTGCCGCGTCTAAAACATACATTTAACTTTACTGTCTTGGTTAACACCTTTACTTAGACTTGTTGACGTGACCTGTTTTTAGTAGGTAACTTGAAAAAAGTCGAGCACTGAGAGTCTGAGACGGAAAGGGGTATAACTCTCAGAGTTGAGTGTTTTAAACATGTTAAAATCAAGTTGGTTGTCGCAAGGAAATATAAGACGTTTTTCTAAAATAGGTTGAATAAATTATAAATTAACTCAAATAATTATATAAATAAATAAACATACAGAGTCTAAGGTAAAATAGCGATCAGATATGATAAGTCCCATATAAAGTGCCATTAATTAGTAAAGATATACTTACAGCCATGATATTCCTTCGCATGGACACATCACTCTCAAAGATACCACGAAAAACAAAAGAAAGCTGCTGTATTCTGTCATATCGCTCTTCCGCTGTTTAATAATCCTGGCGAAGTCCAGTTTTATGTCTCTCACTAGTCAAGGTACACACAGAACTGTTAAATGACCTCACTGAGATAAGTGTGAGTCAAGTAAACCTCTCTCTCTCTCTTTCATTGCTCAGCTATGGGGCTCGACCCGCCCTTCTAAGTGTGGGCGGTCACGAGATTCAAGAAGCGCGCGGAGCAATTACGATATGATAGTGAGCTTGAAAATGAACATAATGTCTAGTCATGTCAGTTATCATAAACAGCGTATTTTAAATCCTGTGGTGGAATTACATACTACTCAAAGAAGTACCAAGCTGACCAACTTGAATTGAGAAATGTGGGCTATCTTGCTGATAAAATGTAGTGTTTACCTTGTTTTTTTCTTCTATAAACTCTCAAGAGAGACTTTATGGTTTGTTTGTTGTTAACTTTCTTTCCGCATAACTGTGTAAACTGTTTTTTTTTTAAACATGTTTGTAGAGGCAATAAGGGAAAGAAAAGCCTGTGGCAAGCTCAGCTTTGCAGGGTGTGCGCTTTCCCAAAGGAAACAATTAGGTTTGAGACTTTTTGAAGATTTCTGTCCAAACGGGATCAACAACCCGTTCATTTACATTAAAATAGGGTTGATTCGGCTTTTCCCCGGAGATAAGCCGGATTTCTCGTTCCTCAAGCCTTACAAGCGCACACATTTTAAAACAGCAGTAGGTCTTCGCTGCAACAGAGCACAGCAGCACGAGAGCATGAAATTTAAATGGCATATCATTATATTGTAAACGGATTTATCGACACCACCCTGCTTGATTTGCCTCTAATATGCAACATTTCCATGTATTAAAACACACACACACACACACACACACACACACACATATATGTTGGTGCAGCTATCATTATGAGGACTCTCCATAGACATAAGTATTTTTATACTGCACAAACTATAGATTCTATCCCCTAACACTAAACCTTACAAAACACACACACACACACACACACACACACACACACACACACACACACACACACACACACACATTTCATAATATATGTAAGGCTGCGTTCTTTCGTTCCAAACACGCAGCGGCTCGTTGGTCTAGGGGTATGATTCTCGCTTAGGGTGCGAGAGGTCCCGGGTTCAAATCCCGGACGAGCCCTGATTTTTTTTTTTTTCTTAAACTTAAATCTCATTTGATTTATTGCTAATATAAAGGTCATACACTAAAACTACACCGCTCTGTAAAACTATACTATTAAAACAAATATATATATATATATATATTAGTCAACCTTGCTTATTGAGCTGAGGGCTACCTGACGCACATGTAAATAGTGGCGTAGAGACTGTCCTGCGGGTGCTAATCGCTCTAGTCTGATCATCACGTAGGTGTGAATATTCACGTGTTCTAGAACAGCCATACCCAATCTGAGACAGTCAGAAATAACATAACCCTCACCTTTGTTCTCATTCACTCCACGCAAAGGCGATAACAGCTTCTCTTCCATTCGACTCAGTTTTGCATACAGTCTGCTGGAAAGTGTCGGGACAAGCCGGCATCAAGAAGCGATTGGTTATTGATCTACCAATGGGCCATCAGTGGCCGAAACTCCAAACTAGAATTGTAATTGATGTGCATGCGCGAGTCGAGTGCATGAATTAGTCGGGATTAAGATCAAACAAACCTGTTCTCTTTTCTTTAATGGAACCTGAATAATAAAATGCCCCACGGAGCTCCTAATCCGATCAACAAATCCTGCCATAATCGGAGGCGTAATCGACAGGCTTTATGAGCTTTGTGTCCTGTAAAGAAGCGACGTTACTGTACATCAATCAATAAAAGGCGAAATAGAGACTCAAGCATGTAATAATGATGGTTTGATATAATCAGAATTGTTCATCATTGTGAAATGATTACGGACACGTTCAATTGAATGTGACCTTCAGCTGACCCACTGAGATACACTGAGACCCAAAATCTCTGTATGGATACACATTAAAATAGAGCACATCACCAAACACAGGCAAGCAATATTAATAAAAACTTAAAGGGATAGTTCACTCAAAATCTAGAATTCTCTAGTCATTTACTCACCCTCGTGCCATCCCAGATGTGTATGACTTTCTTTCTTCTGCAGAACATAAATTAAATTTTTTAGAAGACTATTTCAGCGGGGGGCCTTGGTAGCTCAGCAAGTAAAGACATTGACTACCACACCTGGAGTCACAAGTTCAAATCCAGGGTGTGCTGAGTGACTCCAGTCAGGCTTCCTAAGCAACCAATTGGCCCAGTTGCTAGGGTGGGAGAGTCACATTGGGTTAACCTCCTCATGGTCACCATAATGTGGTTTTCACTCTTGGTGGGGTACATGGTGAGTTGTGCATGGGTGCCGCAGAGAATAGCATTAAGCCTCCACACATGCTAGGTCTCCACAGTAACACACTCAACAAGCCACAAGATAAGATGCACAGATTGATGGTCTCAGACATGGAGGCAACTGAGATTCATCCTCCACCACCCAGATTGAGGTCACTACACCACCACAAGGACTCAGAGCACATTCCAAATTGGGGGGCGAGAGAAAAAAAAAAAGAGTATCTCAGCTCTGTTGGTCCATACAATACAAGTGAATGGGTACCAAAAATCTGAAGCTCAAAAAAGCACTTGAAGGCAGCATAAAAGTAATCCATACAACTCCAGTGGTTAAATCTTTATCTACAAAAGCAATATGATAGGTGTGGGTGTGAAACAGATCAATATTTAAGTCCTTTTTTTCTTTAAAAACTTGCCAAAAAACTAATTCATGCATTCAAGATCTCAAGACTAGATTAATGTAATGCATTACTGGGAGGACATCCAGCACGTTCAATAAATAAACTTCAATTGGTTCAAAAAACAGCTGCCAGAGTGCTGACTACAACCAAGAAATATGATCATATATTAGCCCCATTTCATCATCGTTACATTGGCTACCTGATAAGTTTCAAATTCATTTTAAAATTCTGTTAACTACATACAAAGCTTTGAATGGTCTAGCTCCGCAGTACTTAAGTGACCTTCTGCCACGCTATATGTCATTTACCTCTGCCGGAACCAGAAACATCTATCATGATCTATAACTCTGCATAAAACTGAATGGCATCTACACTAATATTCTATTTGTTTCCATGTCTTACCAGAGCCAGCCAGATCAAGCTTTGTTCCTGCTTGGTGTCGGACTCCACTGCTATGTGACTAAACGCAGCCGGTGCCAGCCAGACATCACTTCAGTCTTTTGACTTCAGAGGATGAACTGATGCCAACTCCAACTGTAAGACATGGGATACTTCATATACCACTGCCTGAACCTTGGACTTATGATAGACCTCACCGAAATGACCTGCCGGTTGAACTGCGATGCACCTCACTGATCGCTACCTGCATCACCTCGGTCTAATGATGGACTACACTCTTATAATGGAATACGTAGACTATCATTTAATTGCCAACAAAAGCCTTCATCAGCCAACTAACAAAGGACAATGCATCTATGTGAACTTCTGCAGTTAATCCAGGATGGACTTCAAAGACATTAGTCATTAATTTTACAGTTCATAAAATTATTATTATTTTGAAAACACTAGACCTTAATGCTTAATTTACAAATGTTAAACCATGACTTGCACTGCACACATATAACTAATACTGGCATTATATTCATGATGTTAGTCAGAGGGGAACTGGCCCCCACAGTGAGCCTGGTTTCTCCCAAGGTTATTTTTCCTCCATTAACCAATATCTTATGGAGTTTTGTGTTCCTTGCCACAGTCGCCTTCAGCTTGCTCACTGGGGTTCTAAATACAATTATGAATAAATTTTTATACACAATTTACAATCATATTTAATCAAACTAGAGAACACAGTCCCATCACCATCAATGGAACACTGGTGGAGAGAGTCAGCAGCTTCGGTGTTCACATCACTGAGGAACTCACATGGTCCGTCCACACTGAGGCCGTTGTGAAGAAGGCTCATCAGCACCTCTTCTTCCTGAGACAGCTGAGGAAGTTTGGAATGAACCGCCACATCCTAACATGGTTCTACACCAGCACTGTTGAGAGCATACTGACTGGCTGCATCACTGCCTGGTACGGCAATAGCACCGCCCACAACCGCAAAGCCCTGCAAAGGGTGGTGCGAACTGCCAGACACATCATCGGAGGTGAGCTTCCCTCCCTCCAGGACATATATACCAGGCGATGTGTGAAAAAAGCTTGGAGGATCATCAGAGACTCCAGCCACCCGAGCCATGGGCTGTTCTCACTGCTACCATCAGGCAGGCGGAATCGCAGCATCAGGACCCGCACCAGCCGACTTCATGATAGCTTCTTCCCCAAACAATCAGACTTTTGAACTCTTGATCTATCATGATCAATATACATCAGCACTGCACTTTATTACTCTTATATCTCACACTGGACTGTCATAAATTATATTCTCTCTTAACAACACACTGGCAACTGACTATCAACCGACAGCCTGAATGTCAATACAGTACAATACAACCTACTGTACATTTTATATATACTATATATACTATTTTTTTATTGTATAATGTGTATTCTATATTGTGTGTATTGTATACTGTACAATATTCTATATTGTGTGTATTGTATACTGTTTATTATTATTATTAAATTGTGATGTGTAAATCTGTTTATTGTAAACTGGTATATGTCTCATCTATGTGCCATCAATGTCATGACTGCTATGTTGCTCGGAACTGCACTCAAGACATTCACCCACTATTGCACTTGTGTATATGGTTGTGTGACAATAAAAGTGAAGTGAAGTGAAACTACACAATGATCACTCAAAGACTTTATAGATATTACAGTTTCATTTTTTTGTTAATGCATGATTTCCTGTAAAGCTGCTTTGAAATTATGTGTGTTGTGAAAAGCGCTATACATATAAAAATGCATTGGCTTAAATTCTCCTTTCTGCCCAGTAGGGGACGATATGCACGAATAATGCGAATCGCTAAAATAACAAGAAGAATCTGAAAGTAAAACTGAAAGTGGAGATTGATAGTAAAAAAGGACTTATATATTGATCTGCTTCTCACCCACACTTATCAAATCACTTCAGAAGAGACTGATTAAACCACTGGAGTTGTATGGATTACTTTTATGATGGCTTTATGTGGTTTTTGGAGCTTCAAAATTGTGTTACCAATTCACTTGTAATGTATGGACCTACAGAGCTGAAATATTCCCCTAAAAATCTTCATTTGTGTTCTGCAGAATGAAGAAAGTCAAACATATATGACAGAATTTCCATTTTTGGGTGAACTATCCCTTAAGCTATAAAATCACCACATTTACAAAATTTGCAAGACACAATTTCACATCTAGTGCATCATTTTCCTTCCAATTTCAAAGTTAATTTCATGAAGTATATGAGATAATGGAAAATCACTTTGCGCAGTAATGAGGGACCATTTTAATTTACAAATTGTAATATAGAAGATTATGGTGTAAATACACTTTGGAGGTTCAAGAGGTGTTCAGACAGAGAATGCTTGATTCAGTGGGCAGAGAAAATATGGCCTGGTCAGCCATGCCACAGCAAGGACTCTTATTCTTGGTCGTCAAAACACTGGACTGCAACAAACACCAACAAATCATAGGTGACATAAAAATAAATAAATAAAAAACAGGCTTCAAACAGCCAAGACATGCAAAGAATATGCAACTAATAATTACAGGTCCATCAGGTTCCAGGTTTTTTGGTCCTGAGAAATTTGATGTTAGCTGTGAGATTTTAAAAATCAATTTGGATAAAAAAGTATAATTGAAACAAAGCCGACTGCCTATGCTTACATCTCATCATAAATGTCGAGTTCAGAGCAAACCAGAAACATGCTTCTGGAGAGCGCAGAGTAAGCAATAGACAGTGAAAGTAGTTCCATGTGCAGAATGAAGTAAGAAGTCTCACCTAAAAATCACTCGAATATTCGAAAACAAATCTTCTAATCTGTAACTCAATTCAACTGTTTGAAACAGTCAGAGGGCTTGTGAGGGCTGGCTCTTTGCTCTGTATTTCTTGCTCTTTGACTTAATTGTCCTGAGATTAAAGACAAAAGCTTTGCACAGAGAGTGTATCTTGTCTTTTGCATTTGTGTGTGCAGAATGTTGCCTGCAAGACAGAGTAATGTGGAAACGGAGGTGATGAAGTCTTCATGTTTTTGAAAGGACATTCAGAGGTGTTATTAGCCATTACGCCACCATGCAGACCACTTAACACTGAATACACACACAGTGTCTACAATGAACTTCTGGTACTGACATAAATGAAGCTGACATATATTTTGCTTTCAGAGTTTTAGTGTTTGGTTTAACTGATTTGTTTGCTTCACTGAGGTTGAATAGACTTTAATTACACACAGTCTCTAGCTCTGATGAACAGCAGACCTTTTGGCTGAATTGTCTCTGCATATTAGAAACATGCAAGCAGATAATCATGATCATGTTTGACTTTAATGTCACAGAATTCAAAGGTGTTGGAAAACAGACAAGAAAGCTTTTATTGACACTAGGTGGCACACTCTCTTTTGTTATGTGTGACCTAAAGAATAAAACCACTCTTTCAAAAACAATTTAATATGACAAAATTTTTTACAAAAGAGCAAAAGATCTTATGTACATATTTACAGTCCCTGTATAGTTTACAAATATACATTATCTTCAGTAAGACACCGAAGCATACACCTCATTTGCCTACAAAGATGCTTGTACCAAAAACGCCACAGAAAACAAATATAAACTAAAACAAATTGTCAGTCAAATCTGATGTTTAACCCTTTTGATCGTACGTGTCAATGGGTTAAGAGAAGACAAAGAGATATAAACAACAAATCTGTCAGAACATAATCACATTCAGACCCTCTCCTTGACCATTCTTCCTCAGTTTTACATTTCCATGTGGATACTGAGGGAACATGCAGAGAAAACCTGAGGGCAGATTACCAGCGCTATTCAGAATGTTCCAGATAATTCGCCTTTGAACACACAATAATGTAGTTTGTTCTCACAGTGAGGATCTGAGGTTTCATCCATACTCATGGACTAAAGTACACTCACATAATTAAAACTCATTCAGATCCACAATCCTAAACTGTTAGTCAGGTGCTGAAGACTGCCTGCAGGACTGATTCATGACTTTGTGATTTACCTGTGTGTGTGTGTAAGATGGAGAAACAGACTATACTACGCTTACTATTTCTGTAGTGTAGTATCTATGCAAACTTTCTGTATGAAATGCAGTGCAAAACAGAGCACACTGTACAGAAAACTCCAGTGTGATAAATGAACCAAAGTATTAATCAGCCATGAACATCTCAAAAGGCTGTTCCGAATGGAACACTAGCTTGCTTACTGAATACCGCACAGTATGTACAGCACACTGCCTAAAATAATAATAATAATAATTTAAAAAAAAAACAGTATGAGAAACAGAACGCATTATGCATAGAATGCAACGTTGTTGTCACATGACCTCATCATGTTGCATGTTGAATTCTGCGAGCAGCATCCAGTTCTGTGTAAAAATATCTTAACATTTGTCCGACAGATCAAAAGGGAGTCAAGAAAGAGATGTTAAAAATTGCAACTGCTTTTAATTCTGGTTCATCGAACACACTGGAAATAGTCTAGTTGAATGTCTTATATTGTAGTCTTTCCACACAATATGCTCTGTTGTATACTACAGTACAGTAAATGTAGTTGGCCATCTGGCTGCTAACCCTAATGCATACAGAAAATGTGTACACAGTCCACAGTATACTATCTACCGCAGCAATATTAAAAGTAGTATTTTGTAGTATGTTTTTCCGAACATACTCGTCCAAACTTCTCAGTGCTCCACTTGAACTACTGACGCCTATTGGAGAAATGTGGTATTTTGCATTCAGGGAGATCAATCATAGTTAAAGGAATACCCCTATTTCATTAAAAGTTAAACCTTGATATAAACACAGACAGGGTGCACAACAGCTAAACCGTCCGTGTAGCGCATGATCATCGAGTGATAACGTTCCGCTGTGGCATAATATTGATTACCACAAACATTTCAACTTGTCCCTGCTTTTCTTTATATATATATATATATATATATATATATATAAAAAGTCCAATCAAACGTTTAAAAAAAAAAAAAAAAAAAATACAGATGTAAACAATATGGGAGTTAACAGGATTTTGGTGTGATAAAATCGCTTTACCTTTTCTGTGTAAAGTTATATCCCATTTTACAACTTCATTGCCATGAGGACATATCTCCCTAAAAGGAAACGTCATAAACCATAAAACGATCGTAAAAAGCGACGATTTAAAGGAATATACCGGGTTCAATGCAAGTTAAGTGCAATCGACAGCATTTGTACCATAATATTACCACAAAAATTAATTTGGACTTGCTCCTCCTTTTCTTAAAAAAAATGCAAAAATGGTTCCAGTGAGGCACTTACAATGGCAGTGAATGGGCGCCAATCTTTTTAACATTAAAATACTTTTGAAAAAGTATAACCACATGACATGAACAATGTGTGTAAATATGAATTTAGTGTGATAAAATCACTTACTAACATTTTCTGTTAGTTAAAATACATTTTTCAACTTTGTTGCCACGAAGATGTAATGTCAACAAACCCTAAAACGACTGTAAAAATGACGATTTAAACAACTTTACAGCTCAAATAATACACGAGTTTTAACAGAATTGATTAAAGTGCTTTTATGAAATTATAAGCTTCACATTTCTGTTTAAACCCTTCAAACATTGACCACATTCACTTCCATTGTAAGTGCCTCACTGGAATCTCTTTTTTTTTTTTTTTAATTTAGAGAAAAGGAGGGATGAGACAAAATTAATTGGTGTGATAATCAACATTATGCCACAAATGCTGTCTATTGAGCTTAACTTGTACTGAACCTGGAACATTCTTTCTAAAAGGACATTAAACCATTATGAAGAATCATCAATTTCAGTGACTGAACTACTGCCATCATATACAAGTAAACACTTTTTTTTCCCCCCTCCCAAAATGTGGTGATTAAAGAACCTATTAAAGAGAAAAGAACCAAAATAATTTTTACATCACTATCATGTCCAGAATTTCATTATTTCATATTAAAAATGGATATCTGGACTGGGTATGTAAAGGGTCAGAGATATATGAAAATAGATATTCTGTTTTATATACATTTCCATTATCAGTGCTTATTTGTAATAGAATAGTACACAGGTTCACTATTTGTGTTTGTGTATTGTATACTATAGAGACTGTGTCTGTTTACATTGGAGCTTCTGGTGAGCACAGGTTTCTTCTGGTACGTTGAGCACATGGGTGTCTCACATAAAACACTTCCCCTTGATTGATCAGCTCTCATTGGCTCCAGTCACTGTATTTGTCATATGCAGTTGTTTCTTGTGCTATTGCTGGATAGGCACATAACAATCACTCCACAGCAGTAGTGAGGGCACAGAGGCGATCAAATTCCACTGATCACAAACACCTGATCTGTGAAATTTTCTAGAACTGTTGATTTGATTTGTAAATATACACTGTGATTCCTTGTCTGTGTTGAACATTGTGTTGGTCATGTATGAGGATGGGTAGAGGATTTCAGTGCTAAGAGAGAATTTGACTAGTGGTGAATGCTGTTCAGTGTTGGTGAAGCCACACAGACACATTTCCTCTTTGAGCCTGATTCACACCGCAGGCTGATGGACTCAAGAGAGCACTAGCTTGGCAGAAATGTAGATGAACCCATTAGTGCATAAATTGTCTCATCTGGCTCTAGATTTTGTATGTCCATGGGGTGGGGCTAATGAGACATACTGGATCAGATGAGTTCAGTGGTTGTGATCTATGTGTCCAACAATATCATTCTATGAGCTGATTGGCTCAGGTGTGTCCTGCAGATGGGGCGTCCCCTAGGCGGATGCTGCCTAGGAAGGTGGTGTGGTTGCTCATGGAGATGGAGGTGTCCTCGTATACCATGCGGATGGAGATCCTCTGGCGGGCTCGCAACAAACACACCCCTGCTGTGTAACAGGTGTTGAACTTGCGCTGGCCGGTCTCAATACTTCGTGTGCAGCGTAAGAATGGAGTCTTATCCACCATCACCTCGTAACTTGCTATGTCCGTAAAATTCAGGTAATATACCTGTTGCGTGCACGCACACAAGCACACACACGCACACACAGGAAAGTGGAATCATAGTTATTAATTCAGAATAAATATTTAGCCATCTATATATGTCCAGACATTTGTAAATATGTTTGTGTATAATGAGTAGAGTTAGTCCAGGGACTGTACTCACTTCTACCTGACTATATATAAAGTATGTTCCATCGATTAAGACTTCCAGCTCTCCAGAGCGCGAATGCATTTTAAACACTCTCTGATGAATTGAGATCATTCTCCAATTCTTCAACACACCTTCTGACAAATCTCACAGACAGACATCAGTAAATACTCAATCATCTGTTATGATACCAGCGACACAGACACAATATCAGTTGACATTCTCATGCAAATGTGGCTGTGTGAGTGTGTGTGAGAGAGAACATTATTTAACTCTTACCTTCTTTCACTTGGATAGTGGTTTCCTGACCCTGAAGATGCACCACAGCTGGCTACAGAAACATGTTTAAATTCACAAATTCAAAAACACATCCTCTATACACACTTTGCAAAAATAAACATTTACACTTCTGTACACAAAACAAGGTGCTATACTCTTTTTTTTATTTTATTTATTTGCTCCTTATGAAAAATGACATAGCATTTTCAAACCGTGTCTGCACAGTCTCCCAACACAAATACAGAGAGATAACATGGAAAGATCAACAGTGTGAAATACATACCTGTGTCTCTCTGTATTTGCCTTTATCTGCACCACCTGTTGACACACAAGGAAACAGAAATGTGCTTATACAATATATCTAAATACTCTGTTATTTAGCACAGGGGTTTTCAAGCTTTTTGATTCTGAGGACACCCAATTATGATGATCCCCTTGCGAGGGACCCCCTTTCTAAAATATAAAGGCAGATATATATTCTCATATTTGAAGAACCTATTTTTACAGTATAAAATAATAGTATGTGTGATATTGACATGTTATTTGCTAAATTAAATAATTGGATTTTATACTGTCATTATACTAAAGCCAAAAGAATTGAATAATTATCTGGAAAATAAGTACTTTGTAATAAAGGAATAGTCCCAATTCAATACAAATTAAGCTCAAATCGACAGCATTTGTGGCATAATATTGATTATTAAAGAAAAAAGAAGCAAAAATCGAGGTTCCAGTGAGGCACTTGCAATTGAAGTAAATGGGGGCCAATTTTTTTTTATGTTAAAATACTCACACTTTCAAAATTATAGACAAGACATAAACAATATGCATGTTAACATGACTTTAGTGTGGTAAAATAAATGACTAGCCTTTTCTGTGTAAAGTTATAGCCAATTTTACAACTTTGTTGCCATGACGATGTAATGTCAAAACACACTAAAACGACAGTAAACGACAATTTAAACAACAGTACAGCTCAAATAATACATTAATTTTAACAGAAGAATGAATGCAAGTGCTTTTATTAAATTATAAGCTTCAAATTTCTGCCTTTAAACCCTCCAAACACTGGCCCCATTCACTTCCATTGTAAGTGTGTCACTGTAACCTCGATTTTTTATATTTTTAAAGAAAGTAGTGATGAGTCAAAATTATTTTTTGTGATAATCAATATTATTAACTTGTATTGAACCCGGAACATTCCTCCAAGTTGACAGCAGATATTTTTCTACCCGCTATTAAGAGTAATGTTAGATGTATGAACTTGAAGAAAAATCTTTTCAATTCTATTTAAAATTTATTATTTTTTTGTAATCATAATACACTACTATTTTGTGTCAAGGATAAACCTCCCACAGTAGATCATTGTTATAATGAGATTTAAAAATTACATTTGATCATCCAAGTGCGTCTCTTAAAAAGAACTAGGCCAAATTCTAGTTCAATGTATAGTTTTGGGGTGAAAAATTGTGTGGCTCTGTCATGTCTTTTAGAAATTCATGTTGCTCTGTTGCCTCGCTCTTGGTGTGAATAGGCCTTTAGACTACCAGCTTGGTTTGTGTGTAAAGGCAAGTGTCTTTGTTAACCTGTAGGTCCCTGTGGTCCAGGTGGCCCTTGTGGTCCTGGAGGCCCTGCTGGTCCAGGAGGGCCAGAGGGACCCATTGCGTTACTGCCTGGTATGCCCGGTATCCCTGGTATTCCGGGAGGGCCTTGTGGACCGGGTGGGCCTGGAGGTCCGGGAGCACCAGGGGGCCCTTTCTTGCCTTAAGAGAAAGCGAGTGAGCGAAACGAATATCAGTTTAACAGAAACTGAAGTATTAAAGTGGCAGAAACAATTGGTGAGAAAGAAAACAAACCACTGCATACTGTCATTGAACATTCATTAGCACCAAAACCTCCTCAAGATTCAAGCATTAGCGTGATGTGGAAAAAATTATGAAATTACCTTTTTTCCGCTCTCCTTTCTTTTTTCCATTACTCTCTGAAAACAGGGATAACCAGCAGGAAAAGAGAGAAGTTGATTAAAGATATATCATCTCATATTTTCAAATTCTTGTCAGTCACAGTGCAAGTAAATGTTTCTCCGGAACTCTTGGTTAAAATTCCAGAAAAGATGATTTATTCAAAGAGACTGTCTGTCATTATCTGTTTATCTTTTAAACAAAAGCTCACACCACCACAGAAAAATAAAACCAAAGTTAATTTGAAGGACAATTGCTCCTGCTTATGTCTACAAAATATCAAAACACACACGCACACGCGCACACGCACGCGTGAAAGCATCCTAAGATTTAAAGGACAGAAGAAAAATGTAGCATTTCAAAACTTTTAATTTTATAAACAATTATAAAAATGGACCTATCATTTTAGCTTTGTACTCTTTCTGTGCATTTCACCATACACAAGTATGTGTGTTCATGTTCTTTAAAATGTAATCAAGTTTGTTGCTGGCTAAAATACAACTGAAGCATCAGATGTAGACAAAAGAATCACAACATTTCTAGTAAGATAGTGTTTGTGTGCTCTAATGTTACAAACTGAGCACATCCATAACAACAATTATCCGTGTCTGACAAAATCAACTGTTTTATAGTTTAAAGATTAGTCTAAAACCCACAACCACTCAGACATACACACACAACCACTCTCAGGAAACAAATCTATGCTCCAAAGACCTGAGGTCACTCTGTGTTTGTGTTGGCTCATATTCTGTTTTCTTTTTTCGCAATAAAACTACTTCAAGTCATTTGTAAATGACTGCTGCTTTCATTGTGCTGTCTGGAGAGCTTCGCACGCGATATCTCTTTCTCAAAAAACAAAATATCAAAAGTGAAGAGAAACAACTTTGTGTTTTTAATGTTTTCCTGTAATCCTCCCTTTTTCAGTACATGGAAAACAACAGAAGAAAGTACATAATTTGATTAACAACATGCATAAACAACATCAAACAAGCAAAACATGACATAAGCAAAAACTTCACCTGCCTTAAAAGGATAGTTCACCCCAAAAGTTCATGTACTCATTCTCATGGTGTTCCAAACCTTTATGACATTCCTCTGTGAAACACAAAAGGAGATATACAACAGAATGTTAGTCTCAGACACCATTCACTTTCTCTTTATGGCAAAAAGACACAATGAAAGTGAATGGTGTCTGAGACATTCTGTCTAACATCTTTTGTGTTTTATGGAGGAAGAAAAAAATAAAGTCAACCAGGTTTGGAGCAACATTAGGGTGACAAAAATCAACCACAAAATGGCAAATACCAAGTTAATTTATGATAAGAGTGTATTAAAGTTTGCAGTTTTCTAAAATAATAATAATAATAATAAAAAAAGTCAAATATAAATAAACAAGCAAATAAACAGCACTATCATCACAGAATCCTCAGTTTGTTTTGCAAAATATTTAGTATTATCCAAGTATTCTTTTACTATTTACAAAATCTTATCATTAAAATTTTTTTTTATATTACAAGTCACACTGTTTCACCAAACCTTTGCAAACAATCACGTCAGCTTTATAAATCCACTCACCTTATTAGCAAATTCTTTGCTAAACCATTATTATTGTGACCACAGAAATACCAGCTAAATCCCAACCTATTGTGTATCAAACAATCCTAAAATCCTAAATTAATAGTCCATTTAAAATCTCACCCCATGTGGTTTTTATTAAATCACATTTGTTTCTGAAATTGTTGATAAATCTGCATCATTGGTTTGACAGAACAAATTAACTCCCTCTGCTGGTGATGGTGAGCTTTGAGTGTTTAGATCATTTGAAGAAAACGTACCATTCATATAGCAGTCAAATCTATTGAGTGCAAGTTTACACATTATGTTGGCTGATGTGACTGAGAATCTTTTATCAGTGAAAAAGCACACAAAGGCGGTATGTGCAGTAACAAGAGCTTTTAACTGTTGAAATGTTAACAGAAATTTGTCTGCAGGTGTGTGCACATTTAGGTGCATGAAAATTGTGTATATTTCAAAGAATTCCGAGGGAGGTTACTTGACAGTGGTAAGGTGGTGTTTGTTTTAAGTGGTAGAAAAAATAATGGGTGTTAAAAGTCTTTTAATGAATGGAACAAATTAGCATCAAAGAGTCAATATTGGAACCATATTTCACACCAAACATCCAGCTGCACACACATCACGTCTGTACATTCACAAACTGCATGTTTATGAGGCCAAAGGCACACAAATCGTGTGAGTTTGTGTATGTCTGTGTGTAAGCCGTACACAATCTCACCCATAATTTGGAAGAGAGTCAGTGTGACATGTGAATGGACTCAAAATGGAATCCTTTATAAATTGGAATGTTATCATATGCAAACACAGACAGATGCACAGACACAGTTTGACACCAGACGGAGTAACTCGCACCTTAATATTCACCTAACAATCTAATGCATTTCTGGTAAATAAAAGAATTAAGCCACAAAACAATTACAATGCAAGTTATGTGTATGTGGCATGCTGTTCAAAATGAGCTCACAGTGATGAGTGAGGTCTACAGTTTCAAACAAACCCATTGATCTTTATGCAATATCCTATATGTCTACATAATAGTATGTTAAGGATTTATCAGAGTCTATGAAACATCCATGCACTCTGTCTGGATCTGAATCAAACACACTGAGATTTACTGCTCAGAATATTACAGGCATTGTTTCCTTCATCCAGCTGCAACACACCTGAGTGTGCCGCTCTGTGTGCGTGTGTGTGTTTATAAGACAATTTAATGCATAATTTAGTGCACAAGCTTTGCTCTCCACACACAACCAGAAAAATAATCTGAAATAGATGTGTCAGAAGCCCACCTTTGAATGTACTATATTTCATGTTTATGGACTTAATTGATGTTTCCTTTGAAGATTTGATTTTGATGATTGAGTCCTGCTTCACTGGCAGGTCACTAATGACCACACAGAATCAAGACAAATCTAGATTTGCCTTTCGGATATCTATTATAAGCTATTATAGTATGCTTATAGTTAATGCTGTGGTAGAGCGATATGAGCAAAAATGTCACGATTGTTATGGAAAGTGATTCAAAAACTCCTGAAAAAATCATGAAAGTTCCTTTTAGTTGAACCTATAAGCATTTGCTTTGAAGAAATCCTGAGGCAAACCCCTCCACCTTATATTTGTTTTGGATTTAGCAATCAATTGTATACTGGAAACTTTTTGGCAACTATAAACTAGATGTTAATGCATGGTTGACAAAGGTGATATTTAATAATTCCTGAGGTAATTTTCTCGGTGGTATCGCTTCTCCCTCCTTGATTGCAGCAGAACAGATGCTGGTAGGAAAGCTTGACGGCGTCAGTAAAGTGAGTGGACCTTCAGAGGGTCACTTCCACACCATGGATGACACAGCTTTTCATTAACAAGCTCTCCCTCTTAGAACCAGAGGTTGTATTAATGGGAAAATTGTAATTATTTACTGAATTTTTTAATCATTGATGAATAATTCCAAAATGCTGTTTTGAGAAAGAAACCATTGAGGAGGCATGAAATAGGCTCTGTAGCACCCCCATTTTCACCTACAGTCACCAAAATTGGTACATATATATAGAGCTCATCAAGCCGGACAACTTTCGTGCTGACAGTCATAAGCTCCGCCCAACAGGAAGTCAGCCATTTTGGATTGATTGAAAAATGCATGCTCTGGAATTTGAAATACTCCTAGGGGATTCATGTGACTGTCACCACATTTAGACAACAGTATGCCAAGACATAGAAGATGCTAAATTGCGAACATATTTTGATATATCGAATGGAATTGCCATGACGAGGCATTAAATGAATGGCAAAAAAAAAATGGGAAACAGGAAGTGTCTTATATCTTCTGTGTGCAACGTGTTATTTAGATCAAAATTAAGATGTATGTTTAGACTTGGGGGATAATCACATGGATTTGACTATTTTGGGTAACGGTCATCATGCCACCACCTGGCAGCAGGAAGTGAGGCTCTTACAACAGACTTTAAAATAGTCCTCATATTTACCCAAATTTCTTCAAAATCATTTAGAATAATGTCAAATGCATGTGTCCACCTTGCATTGTTTTCTGAAAGCCAAAGGGTGGAAATGGACCAGTTGTGCTTGGGCTCATTATCACTGCTTGCAACTATATTTATTATTGTCATTGTAGAATAAATCAGTCATTTAAGACAACCAAAGGTGCTTTGATAATACATTAAATGTTTATAACTAAATCGCTGCACTGGAGAATTGCTATGCCGACAAGGTGGAGATGACAGGCAAATGGACATTAGCTGTTCAAATGGTTAGAACAATGTTCCAAAGTCAAGGATGGAAATTGCTTACCTTTCCTCTTAATACGCTGTTTTGAATAAAAAAAGTCAGGTTTTTCGGGATAGAGGTGCATCCAATTTGTTCCAGTCAGATTAAAAACATGAGTGCTCCGAAGAGGTTTTGTTTCTAAGTGAATTTATTACTTATCAGTTATAAATCAATCATTAATGGCAACCTTTTATGAATATGCTGCCTGAGTTTTTGATTTTGCACTGTCGTTCGTTTGCTTCAAGACAAAGTGCGAGCACGGTTTATTGTGTGAATGCACACACACAGGAAGAGTTTTATAGTTTTTTGACGATAAAGTTTGTTTAAAGTTTTTGCTCTGTTCTGAAAAAATTAACTTCTGTCTAAACTTCCTAATTTTATGATGTAGTTACATACAAAAATCTTAAGAGCATGGTAAAATATATTTGTTTGAAATAAATTTGATATTCATGAGGGCACATTGTTATATAATACAATGTGTTCATGTGAGGGCACATGCATATACATACAGACAATGCCATTCTAAAATTACCTTTAAAAAGACTCTAGCTGATTTTTTTTCTCTCCCTTTCTTGTACATCATTTATAGATTTAAAATGACAATAAAATAAAATAATAAATATTGTCAGTAGTGATGAAGCATATAGTCGCTATTTGGCTTTGTAAGGCAGTGTTTTATGTTAATACTGAACAACAAATGCATTTGACCTGTAATATTTTAATTAATATTTTGATAAATTTCAGATGGCAAAGGCTTTGAAGAAGGTACCAGTGTGGGAAGAAATTTATTAAAGTATCGCCATTGGATTAACTACCACCCCTGGAGTCACGAGTTCTAATCCAGGGCATGCTGAGTCTCCTAAACAACCCAATTGGCCCGGTTGCTAGGGAGGGTAGA
Organism: Myxocyprinus asiaticus; assembly: GCF_019703515.2. Classification (NCBI taxonomy): domain Eukaryota; kingdom Metazoa; phylum Chordata; class Actinopteri; order Cypriniformes; family Catostomidae; genus Myxocyprinus; species Myxocyprinus asiaticus. The sequence goes on from NC_059347.1 coordinate 33,822,803, forward strand.
GACACATGGGGTAACCTCCTCGTGGTCGCTATAATGTGGTTCTCACTCTCGGTGGGGCACGTGGCGAGTTGTGCATGGATGCCGTGGAGAATAGTGTGAAGCCTCCACACGCGCTATGTCTCCGCGGTAACGCGCTCAACAAGCCACGTGATAAAATGCGCAGATTGACGGTCTCAGACACGGAGGCAACTGATATTCATCCTCCGCCACCCGGATTGAGGCAAGTCACTACGCCACCACGAGGACTTAGAGCACATTGGGAATTGGGCATTCCAAATTGGGGAGAAAAAAAAAAAAAAAAATGTATCACCATGGAAAGTAATAATAAAGTTCAGCACTATTGTACACTGAGTGTAAAGTTTTTATCCAAATTATACATTTTAAAAACTACCGACCAATTAATCCTTATCGGTCTGATTTCCCACCTTAGTTATCGTATCGGCAAAACCCACTATCGGCCGACCTCGTTTGGTTTGAGGATCAGAGTGATGTCGTATTCTTCTAATGTTTAGTTCAGTCCCTGAAGTAAACTGAAGGGATTTGGAGATCTATAAAAGAGGTCCATCCTTTGATACTTTATCAGATATCTGATTTTCCTTCTGGTGCCTGCAGTGTGCATTTTCCAGAGTCAATGTGATGCAGTAAACTTATCTGCGAGTCTATATTTGTGTGTGCAGGTATTTGGAGCGCTGGCAGCATTGATGCTGTTGGCTCATAGTGGTTCATGGCAGACATTCTCTTAGGTCGATTTTAGAACTGATTTTGAGTTGTAAGCTCATTTAAATTGTTGTTCGAGAATCAGTGCACACGGTCACATATTTCAGAGGGGGAGGGATAACAGCTTAGGCAGAATATTAGCCTCAGTCCCCATTCACTGTTACTGTATAGAAAAAAGGTGCAGTGAATGTTGTGACTGAAGCTAGCATTCTGCTAAACATCTTCTGTTGTTCATGGAAGAAAGAATGTCCTACAGGTTTGGAATTATGGGAGGATGAGTAAATGGTGACAATTTTCATTGTTAGGTAAACCATCCCTTGAAGGATCAAATACACAATCAAACACTTCCCCAGGATAAAGTTATTCAAAAAATTGCATCCTAATTCGGTCTTTTATTATGGTTTATTTTTGTGTGGTATTCTTGTTATTATTTCAGGAAACGTCAGCAATGTTAAAATGAAAATCCCATATCAGTCAACAATTATGATTAAACGTGTGAGATTGAAAGTGTGTACAATGCTTGTATAGTATATTTGTGAATATCTGTGTTGTATCGGTATTTGGTTTGGCACATCACACACACACAGGTGCAAAAGCTGAACAGTAGAACTTTCTATCGGAGCCAGACACAGCACAGCCATAATCAAAGCCAAAACCATCTGCCAATCAAACCTCTGCCAACTGCAGCCAATCACAGCTATAGAAAGACGAGCAGGTATCCAAAGCTTCAGTCAGCCAACAAGAAACAGAGAGAGAGAGAAAGAGAGAGAGAGAGAGAGAGAGAGAGATGCAGTATCAGTTTGGTAGAAGCTACTAGAGTGGAAAGGGAGAGGGACTTTACGTATAAACTACTGGTGAGCAAGGCATAGCCCAATAATGAGTAAGATGGAAGGAATGAACAAGGGGGAGAGAGAAAGAGAGAGAGGCAGCGTGATCAAATGAAGGAAATGCATCTCGTTCTGAACTCTAAACCACATCAAAGAGAAACACTGGCAATCTCACAGGCCGTATACTCACATACACTAACAAACACACAGACACAAGCACTGACTGCTCTAAATTTTATGAATACCAACACACACAAAAGTTTTTTTTTTTACCTGAACGTTTGGTACGATGAATGACTGTTTCCAGCTCTCTTGTATGTTCATCCCTCCATCTGCTCTGTGAGGATGAAGGAAAAAGTATTTTTAAATAGAATACAGAAAAGTCCAATTAATTCATGGAGTCATTTCAAAGCATTTTACATTTTGGTTGAGTTTCAGCCAAGACATGATCAATGAAACTAATCCACCTCTTTATAAAATAAATGTCACCATGTAAATTGAAACCACATACACACACACCACACACCCCACACACACCCCACACACACACACACACCCACACACACACCCACACACACATCTTGCTTACTTTTGTTAATTATTTAGAAGGGAAATAATTTATTTCAGTGTACCTGTACTTACAAACTAAACGCACACAGAAACACACTTTGGGTAAATAAAGAGCTACAGAACATAGCAATACTGCTGCAAGCCTAAAGGAATTAATACACAGACACACACACATACTAAGAGAGGAAGAGACACAAGTCTTGCTTACTTTGATAATTAATTATTTAGTATCAAATTTTCACTTGTCTGAAAGTTGTTTATGCTCAAAACTATATATATATATATATATATATATATATATATATATATAAAAAGAAAAAAAAAATCACATCTGCTGCTGTGCCACAAGACACTAAAAATAAATACAATAAAATAAAAAATAAATAAAAGATAGATTCTCTGAAATCAAGCATTGATCTTGCTTTAAGGATATTTAAATTATATTACTGGAAAAGAAGACTAAAACGCTCATAAAGAACATTATTTTTTTGCTGTGCAGGCAGATCTTTGACACAAAGTCACACATTGTTTTTCATACTTTGTGAAAAGAAGTGATTATTCTGGATTCAGCTTGCCCCTCATATTTAAAAAAAAAAAAAAAAAAACTGTTACAGTGAGGCACTTACAATAGAATTGAATGAGGCCAGTCCATAAAAATTAAAATGCACATTGTTTAATAAGTATAGCCACAAGACGTAAACATTATACTTAACGTGATTTCAGTGCAATACAGCATTTACCAGATAATAGGGTCAGTGTTACCTCATCATGACAACAAAATTGTAATATTGATATAACTTTACACAGATCAGATTAGAAAGCGATTTTAATCACACTGAAATCATGTTAACATGTATAATGTTTTTATCTTGTGGCAATATTTAAAAAAAAACTTGAGTATTTTAACATTTATGGATTGGCCCCATTCACTTCCATTATAAGTGCCTTAGTTTGACAGCTATTTTTGCTTTTATTTAAATAAATGAGGGACGAGTCAAAATACATTTTTGTTGTAATCAATATTATGCCACAAATGCTGTCGATTGAGCTTAACTTGTTCTGAACCAGGATTATGCCTTTAAATCTAGGCCTAACTATCCAGTCAGGATTCTTCAGGACACCCAGGAGTTGGCATGTATGTGTAATTGTACAGAGTGAAAAGGAAAAACAGGTTGAGATAATTAAGAGAGGACAGACAGAGATACAGATAGAGAGCAGCAGTAGCACACATATCGGTGTGTGTCAGGAAGACAGAGAACAGCTATGCTTCACACTAGAGTCATGTTACCAGGTCTAGACTGGCATTGTCATCTTTATTGCTTTTTTTTCCTTATTGTAAATAAGCAGAGGATTATTGAAGGAAGGAGTTTGAAATAACATACACACAGCTGGGTTAGCGAGGTCATGCAGCTGGGGGTGGGGGGGATCACGTTATTTGTGTGAACAGATAAGCCACTATATAACCAATCTCAGCCCCAGAGTGTGTTCGGTGTAATGTGAATGTATCCGTGTACAACTTTGATATGTGCATGTGAAAGCAAGTTTGATTGTGTATTTACCAGTAAGATGACACTTTCAGATCTGTAAACACCTTGCTGTGTGAAGCTTCATTTTTAATCCACAGTGTGTTAGAAATCTGACACTTCAGGCCTGTCTTCCTGCTAGAGGATGTTCCAGCCTTTGGACATGATGTTCTGGCTCAGGGTGTGTGTCTGTGTTTGTGTGTGTAAGCAGTGTTGGGCAAGCCACTCAAAAAATGTAGCTAGATAAGCTACCAACTTCTCAACAGAAAAATGAGTTAAGCTAAGCTAAAAGCTACACTTCAGAGAAAGTAGCAAGTTACAATACAAGCTACACGGCAAAAGTATCTTGCTCTCTCCGGCTTCGATCACCGTCAGTGAAGCCTGAGCACACCTGCTCCCACTGCAAATTGAACAAAAAGCAGTGGAAAAAAATTCAATGAAATGGGAGGGCGTGTGCTCGCAGTGAGCGAAGCTGGAGAGGGTGGCTCTTCTCGGCTTGAATGACATGCAAGAGCCCCCTGGATGTGCAGTTGAACAGGGTTTGATAAAAAAATGCAGTTGGGAGGAGCGGTTCCTCCAGGCCCTTGGTGATGGTGACTGAAGCCAAGGAGGGTGGCGCCTCTCAGCTTGAGGCAGAGGCTAAAGGCCCTGGGTGAACGGCAAAGCAAAAGCAGTGAAAAAATGACTAAGTCAATGCATTGGGAGCATGTTCAACTCGCGGTGAGCGAAGCAGGGGAGGGTGGCTCATCTCAGCTTGAATGACATGTCCGAGCCCCCTGGATGTGCAGTTGAACGGGTTTGATGAAAAAAATGCAGTCGGGAGCATGTGTTCTCCAAACCCTCAGTGATGGTGTCTGAAGCCATGAAGGGTGGATCAGATCGTGGGTCCAAAAGCAGAGTTCTTTGTTGACTGTACGGCAGTAACACGCTATAACTGCACACCATGCAAAACCTACACTTTAATTATTTTTTGTTTTACACTCCAAACCTTCTCAAATCAGCATCAGGGATATATATAACTTTTCATCTTTTCATTAGCTACACGACCCATCGATCAAAAATGATCTAGCTTTTCACTGGCCGGCTTCATTCAGAGACAAACATGGATGACGCAAATCTTTACGTCACTCGTGTCGACTGTCCTGTTTAGCTATTTTGAATGACTACCCAATCACAACTGCACAAAACATTTTGAGGGAGGGCTGATTTTGTTTGTAAGACCCTCCCAAATATAATTTTTGGGTGTTTTGCTACTGAAACACTACACATAGTGCGAGATTTCACAGAGAATGGACATGAATGATAACTTGTGCTGAATAAATAAAACCTGAACAAAGACAGATTGATCAATATTTCTTCATATTTGTAAATTTTTGGACTACAATCTCTAATGGATTTAATTTATTGGACTCCAAAGTTTGGAGGATTGTGCTCATCTGTGTTTGGCTGGAAGACAATAAAAGGTCAGAACTTCCGGTTTCATTTTCCGTGTTTTGATTTTCACTCTTGACATGTTTAATAAAATCTTGTTCTAACTTTGCAATCATCAAAATGATATATTGGATGTCAGTATTTGTTTACAATTTCACTGTTTAAACATGCATTAAACAAAATGTAAATAAATATGCAAGTGGGTCATATTTGAGCCACCCGTCATTAAGAGGTTAACCCAATTCCAGCGATATCAGCAATCTCCTTCGTTGTTTGCTTGATGCAGGCCAATATTTTGCCCCTCCTGAAAGACAGTAACATCTTTTCCACAACCACGGGATACGTCCTCCGACATGATTGTTTAAGAAATGAGAAGCTACACACTGCATTAGTTAGGGTTAAAATAATTTTTGCCAGCTGAAACATATTAATCACTGCAATAATGAGCCAATCATAAGTATCTGCTTATTTAAATCCAAATGACAATTTTTTTTTTTTGGCCAGGCAGAGTAACTCACTGCTAAACCATCACTGTACAATGCATCATTGAAGAAACGATGATGTTAACACACAAAAGCTGTGTTTTCTGACAGAAACAGGGTGTTGAAGCGCTTCCTCTTCACAGTCTTTCAGGACCAGATGTAATGGGCAGGGGTGAGCTGAGTCCACCCAATCATGAGTCTTGCCCACCCAATCAAACATTTGGTAAACACGGGCAGTGTTTCCTTGGTTATGATCGTTTGTGCCGCTCATCAGTAGATCAGCTGCACCGGTTCCCATTACCTTTGCCCTACTTGTGTTCCCTCGTGTTTGCAGTTTGTTGCCGGATTGTTCTGTATGAATACTCACTTCAGTCTAGCCCTCCTGTCAGACTGTTTTGGTTTCGTTTGTTCCAGTTGCAATGCTGTCAGTCAGATTCGCCAGGTCCGGTTTATGGGACATTACTCTCTTGCTGTCTTGCATCATTACTCACCTTGTGGACTTACCTGCTCTCCTCGCTGCCCAGGTGCCTCAGCTCTCTCGCCATATTACCTCCTCTCTCCTATTGCAGCCTGTGCTTGGTTTATTGACTGTGTTTCCCCTCCGTGTACGGTTCAATAAAATACCATTGATTGTTCATCCGCATTTGGGTCCTCTCTACTAAACTGTGACATAACAACCTGGCCAACATTGACCCAGTGGATGGAGTCAGTCTTCAAGCAGCAATCTCCCAACATGGTGTGTTACTTGGCCACTACCAGGAACAGCTCTCCACCTCCAACCAAGCCATGGAAGCCATGGCAGAACTGATAGCAGAGTTAACATCTGGTTAACTAACGATCTGGTGGATCTGGCCATCAGGGTGGACAATTGGCTATCACGTTGTTATTCACACTGCTCCGCTCATGTTGCCAGTGAACCAGTTCTTTAACCACCAGCTCCTCCTGTCATTCCACTCAAGTCTGTCGTGGAGAGCGAGACCATGCAGATTGGAAGAGCTCAGCTATCTCTGGAGGAGAAACACCATCGCCTACTTCAGGGAATGTGTCTGTACAGCGGGTGACCAGGTCACACTGCTGTCGGCTGTCCGTTAAAAGGCAATGTGGATTTAACCGGGGTTCCTGTGGCTTACCACGATTTGAGAGCAGTGTTCAGCAAGTCTCGGAACGCGTCGCTCCCTTCTCGTCGCCCTTACACCTGTGCTATCGATCTGCTTCCTGGCACTTCTCCGCCTTGAGGTAGGCTTTGTTCGCTCTTGGCTTCTGAGAGGTAGGCCATAGATAAGTATATTAAAGAGTCTCTGGCAGCAGATCTTATTCACACTTCCTCATCCTCAGCTGATTATTAGGGGCTGAATGACATCACGGTAAAGAATTGTTACCCTTTGCCGTTGATGTCAGCTTAAACTCTTACAGGGAGCGACCGTCTTTACGAAGTTGGACTTGCCCATTGCTTACCGGCTAGTGCGCATGAGGGAAGGTGATGAGTGGAAGACAGCATTAAATACACCCATGGGGCATTTTGAATACTTGATAACACCCTTCAGCCTTGCCAATGGCCCAGCTGTAATCCAGGGGCTCAATGATGTGCTGAGAGACATGGTTGGTCAATTTGTATTTCTCACAGAATGGGAGTTTCTGTAACGGTTACGGTGAGTTGATCCTTTTTTGTTCTATGCATCTGTTGTTTTCCCTCACCCTCCTCTGTTTACAGGTGACACGGGTTATGCTCATTCACGCCACTTATCAGTAGATCAGCTGCATCTGTTTCCCATCACCTTTGCCTTATTTATGTTCCCTCATGTTTGCAGTTGGTTGCTGGATTGTACTGTGTGAATACTCACTTCTGTCTAGCCCTACTGTCAGTTTGTTTCTGTTTTGTTTGTTCCAGTCACAATGCTGCAGGTCAGATTTGCCAGGTCTGGTTTATGCAGACATCTTGCTGTTTCATCATTACTCACATTGTGGACTTGCCTGCTCTCCTTGCTGCCCGGGTGCCTCAGCTCACCCCCCCAAATCATCTCCTCTCTCCTACTGCAGCCTGTGCTTGGTTTATTGACCGTTTTCCATCTGTGTGCTGTTCAATAAAATAACATTGATTGTTCATCCTTGTTTGGGTCCTCTGTACTGAACTGCGAAAACCACAGGCTTCCTCTTATCAAATATCTCCCTCCACCTCAGCTCCCCAAAATCGCGCTGTGGGTGCTGGCGAAATATTGGACCTGAATTGTAAAGCACCAACCCAGCCAATATTAGCGAACATGGCTGGATGTGGTGTTTTGTGGGACACGTGCTTCTGTTTCCCCTGTTGAAAGTTTGGGGTCACTGACGAGAGCGATGCTGTCTTCACTTTGTGTCTTACATCTCTTTTATTTACATCTTTTTACAGTGCTGTGATAGTTTGTTGTTTATCATTGTTTTTTGTCATTGCACTTTAAACTTCTGTTTTAGCCATGAAAATAGCCTTTGGTGCTGACCAGGGGTTGCGTTAACTGAAAATTCTGTCATTTACAGATTTTTGAAACATTGATTACTAAAAACGTTGTTCATCATTTTGACAGATGAAAAAGAAATAAGAAAACCATTTTAACCTAGTGCATTAGTTTGACAGCACTCTCTCCCTCACTCTCCTGCTGTTTCAGGTGATCCTATTAGAAGTGGTCAGGTGTTATCGACATTTACACCTAATAGTATTTGTCTCTTTTGACCAGCTTTGTTTAGATTTCAAGGAGAGGGACTCTAATTTCACAACTCCATATGTCAGTGTGTTACTTCATGATAATAAAGCGCTAAAAAGTATGAGAACAAATGAAAATGTGAAAAAAGTGGCACATCGTTTCTATTGTTAATTACATTTCCATTTAACCAGAAAAGTCAAAGAATTATCATAATTTAATATAATATCATTACATAAGCAGTTCCCATCAGTGTTAAAACTATAGGTTCTTAATCTTGTAGGTTCTTAATCTCCCTATCTAATATAGCTCTATCCTTGTATTCATCCTTGATATTTTTTCTCCCCACTCCATCCTTGCATTTGTGGGAGTCAGATTTTTCTTTGTAATTTGCTTTAAGGCTGAAAATATAGTTACTCTGAAAGTCTATCACTGTAATTTAGTTCTTAGTAATGGGGGCAGAATACCAAGAATAAGGCTGTCAGGGTCCAATGTTTATCTGTTCATTTATTTCAATATATTTTTAATATGGGGAATAAATGTAAAATATACTGTAGGTATAATGGGCCTTATGATCTTAACGATTATGCCAGGTTACACCAGTTACAGATATGAAAATAAATAGTCTGGAGAACACCATGTTGGTAACGATGGAACATGCAATCATAGTTGGCTAACAAAACTTTTGGGAAATGCACCTCAGGTTGACCAGCTTTACCAACAATGTTTTCTCTAGTGAACAACACAGCCAGCTAGACCAGCAGCAAATCAGCATAAACCAGCCTAGAGCATCATGCTGGTTAAGCTGGTCTTTTCAGCAGGAACGTGTGTGTGTGCTCTTGCATGTAGTTTCAAGCGTTTCTCTGTTCATCAGATGAAAATGCAGAGAGAAGATTTCAAAGAATGTTTCAGTAAAACAAGCATAATGTCAACAGAAGGTAGCGTGTATTAATGTGAAACACAAATGCTTTCCCTTGTTAAGCTATATTTGTCTGTGTTTGTGTTGTGAGTGTGTGTGTGGTCATTCTGATTAAAAGGGTCGTTTTTCTTTGGCTGCTGGTGGAAAGAATGGAAAATGTCAAAATAAATATGAGTGGAATAGATGCTACCGTTAGCTCAGACCACACATGCACACAACTCCTTCAACACACAATGTCATACAATTCAAACAGAAATAAATTCTACCTCAAAAAGCACTTAGTCTTATTTAAATTATTGTTTCAGCACAATATATGTTTGAGGGTGTGAGTGTATATGTCCTCAGTGTCAACTGACAAACTGATCACAGACACATATTCATCATGTAAAACATGAGATTGTGAGCACCTAAACACTGCTAACAAGCATGAAGAAATGTACACACACATGGACATACATTTGCAAACTGAGGGAGAAAAGAGAAGCAATTTTAGCTTGATGGAGCCTTTCACCAATCAGGTTGTGGGTGGTCTGAGAAGACTAATCTTTCACTCTCTATTTCGGTAACTTGTCTCCACTGGTCGTTTGAACTCTGTATGTGTATAAGTAAACCCCACTGTGCATCTCCCATGAGCCTGCAATTAGAGAAAGTTTCTAATGACCTTTAAGAGACACACATAAAGGAAGCAAGAGAGTTCTGTGTACAGTTGTGGACTTGTGGAAAGTTACCATGTGTGTTTTAAAACAAGAGACAGGTGAAGTACTGTGTCTCACCCTAGAGTCAAGTTACAAGGTCTAGACGGCTAAGAACTCGGAGAATTCAACACTCAACATATGTTTACCTGGCTTCCTAAATGAGGACATACCAGGCAGACATCTATTGTTAACCATTGTTAGCTAACTGTTCCCAGTTTTGTCAGACTTAGCTAAATTCTGAGGACAATTTTGGTCTCTTCACATTCTATTATTATATGGGATCATATTATTGCACGTTTGCGTCACAGTGTGATCTGACCTCGAGTATTAGTGACAGCTGTTTACAACTGTAGCTAGGTAATAACTCGGTAGGAGAGGATGCCAGCTTCACTGTTATTCAAGTATCTGTCCCTTCAGATTTACGACCAAAAAGGTTACAGAACAACCCTTGAAGTCTGTCTGACATGGATGAATTGAAGAGATGTGGATAATGCAATCTGCTCTCCAATATCAATTTATTCAGGGAACAAACAGCAATGAGAAAGGCATGATACTACAATAAGTGTGAACGAGAACATGCAGAAATGCTATTTATATGTTATCATTTGTGGTTCAGTTCCGAGAGTTAGGCCAGATTGTGTTCATCCGAATTACAAACTGTATCGGAGTTGCTATGAACCTCATTCCAGATCACCTTTTCAAGTGGACTCGCTTACATAATTAACCCTAAAATGCAAATGTAACGTCACTCTCATTCAATGCATATGTTGGTCATCAAAGACCCAGGTGAAATCTAGATGCTTATTCTTTATAAAACTACTTATTTTTTTCAACTCTAATGACAATTTTTTTAGTAAATAATTAAAAACAAAAGTTGGTATACAGTATCTTTTATCCAATTCTAAAGAATTTCAGACACATTGAAAATGAAGTAGGAGTTTTGGGTGACCATGTAAAAAAGACTGTATAACAGAAATGTGGACAATTTTCATGTTTGGTGGAAAAATATGAAATGTCTCAACAACTCTACCAACACACACACACACACACACACACACACACACACACACACACACACACACACACACACACACACAGACATGCATACATACATACATACATACAATGAACTATGATCAAATGTTTTTTACCAAAAAAAAAACAAACCAAACCAAAAAAAACACCTTATGTACAATATTGGCGAAAGACACTGTATTTATATATTACTCTATGTTAGAGCCCGACCAATATGGGATTTTTGAGACTGATACCAATACCGATTTTAGAGAGGGAAAATTCACAGAGTACCGATATAGTGACCGATATAACTAATTTTTGAGCTGGAATGAAAACAGACCTTTTCTATGTGGATTGTGTACCTATTTTGCACCAATATGACTATGCAAAGGTACTCAGAAGGCTGCTTTCTTAAACAAACATTTTTATCAAAGAACATTTGAAATTATTATTATACACGGTCAACAAATTCTAGAAATGAACACTGAGAGAATAAAGAATAAATAAAAACACAATAAATAGCTTAATAAACATCATTACAGTTAGTATAAGTTAATTGCTGATCATTTAAATAAAGAATAAAAATAAAATAAAAATCAGTACTGTATGTTTAGTATCAGTCAAATGCTGACCATTTAAATAAAGAATAATAAAAAAATACAATAAATAGCTAAATAAACATCAGTACTGTTTAGTATCAGTCAAATGCTGACCATTTAAATAAAAGAAAATAAATAGCTAAATAAACATCAGGGGCCGGTTGCACCAGCTATACATACATTACAACTTAGCCTAGTTGTGGCGTAAATGGGCACTAAGTCACAATTTCCGCTCTACTAAATATTTGAGCGTTGCACCATTAAATGTATGTAGGACATAACCCTACGTATAAACTAAATATATACGGCAGCCTCCGACCAGGAGTAACTGATGGAATAAAAAAGCAGACTCACTTAATGACATCAATGAGCTCATGTTTTGGTTGACAGGCTTCAGTCCTTTCGACATATATGATGGTGTTGGCATTTACACTCGTTTACAATTACGAGAGAAAAAAAAATAATAATACTTTTAAGCGGCTCTTCAGCATGAAACTGTTCAAACGGTGCCGTTTTTAGGGTGTGTCGCTCGGTGTCAAGTTTCAACACATTCAAAATATATATAATAGGATATTAAAATGAATAAATGTCTGTTTTTCCAGCCTGTTGTATTATTATTTGTAGGGCTTTACTGGTTGTTTAGATCAGTGTTCATAATTAATAATTATTTCTTTAGTTATTAATTAATATTTAAATGAATTAATTGAATCTAACTCATTAAAACCTCATATGGGGCTCCAGTAAATGTAGTGTGCTATGTTTAGGAGCGGGTTTGGTTATTAGCAATAATTAATAATTATCAAAGACAATTATTAATTATTAAAATCTATAGAACATTGAGAACCAATGTTAGCTTTTTCTAATCCTTTAAATCAACAATTATCAAAGATAATTATCAATTATCAAAAATCAATAGAATATTAATAAGGATTAACATTGATGGGGCACCACCCTGGAATCAGGGACTAATAACCAGATAGTATAACACTCTCAATATTAGATTGTTTTCTTAGGAAAATCGACATCCGAAGAATATCGATTTTCGGGAAAAAAAAAAAAAACAATGAATGAAGGCTTGAATCCGAGGACTGACATCCCGTCAGCATGACACAGGTGTATGCAAAACAAACCAAAACACTTCTCTTTGTAATATAACAAAGTTTATTTATGCAGTAATATCAATTAATAATTAATACAATGCAGTCAATAAACTTCCGACTTACAACTACAAACTAAACAGTGATATGATTAGATATGGAAATCAAAATAATCCTATAACACGAGGGTGTGTGTGTGAGAGTGTGTAAGGAGGGACGCAAAAAAATGGCGGACGTGACTCTCGTGGAGAGTATGTCGTGCGAGATTTCCGGCCAGGGAATATGACCGCGAATGTGGGCGGAGAGAAACCAGTCAATGGTAGCTTAGGGACAAAGCTGAACTTTATCATCACGAAGCTATCTACTAGCCAAAAATGTGTGCCAGAATGTTTGTGAGGGGTTGTGTGTGTGTGTGTGTGTGTGTGTGTGTGTGTGTGGTTAGTACGAGAGAGAGAGAGAGAGAGAGAGAGAGAATTAAGTGACGGCCCCAAAGCCGATTTCGCGATCGTGGGAGAGAAAGCAGCTGTTAGTTTATCACTCAGAGACGCGGTGGAAGGCTCGTAAACAGTCCCGCGTTCTTTGATTCTTTAATTGATAAACTCAGTTTGCCGGTCTCACCCGCAAATGGCGAAAATGCACAACAGTCCAATTTGGTTGGAACACAATACAGCAAAACAAATTCGTGATAATTAATACCCTGAGTATTAATAATGAGCAGACATGGCGGTCCGTAAACTGTACAAGCAAAAACCTTGAAACACAAGAATAACACACTATAATATTCTCTCTCTGCCCAGACGTAAACCTCTTACTTGAATCGCATGGATGCAGTTGGAATGTGTGTTCATCCGTCCTTTAACTCGGACTCGGTTCCTCGAGGCTTGGGTGATGACGGGAGGCCGTTTCCTCGCTCTGTGGGCGGTACGGCTGCTGATTCTAGGTGGGCTGGCGGAGAAATCAGATACGTCGACTTGATTGAAGATGGAAGAGAAATCTTTTCTCTCTTCACTTCTGCAGGCAAACGGATGAAGATGCGGATTGCTCGGCGGTCTCCTTCGGATCCGTTAGAGTGTTCGGTTGAACACAGAGTAATCTCAACTTGTCCAGAGAGATGGAGATTGTATGGCCATAGTTTCAAGTCGGACGTTACTTCCTTGTGCCATGAGACTGCACCTGAGAGCAGCGATGAGCTACGTCTACCCATGGCAAGCGAAGTTGCTGGAAGCAAATCCCGGAAGCATTTCAGGAGGTATTTCTACTCCTGATGATGTCATGGTTGAGGGACGTTCTGTTGTGTGCCTCATCCAATAGGAGTTGAGAGTTCGATCCTTTAGTGAGCAAGGCTTCATGGGATTTGTAGTCTGTTTTGGACTCCCTTTGTTTGATTTTAGCGCGATTTTTATCAGTATAATTTATGACTTATGTGGGGGCCTGAGTTAGGTTTTACGACTGTGTTAGGCTTGCCTTTGTCTTCAATCTGACTACATGAGGCCCAACATATTTATCATCCCTAATTTATTTTAGATACAGTTCCTATATATTATTATTTACACAGGGCAAATATACTATTTATTAAATCTACTTTTATTACGTACCCTATTTTAATGTCTGATTTTTAAATATTACATTTTATAAATGACACGACTGGAATTGTTCGGTTGAAGGGGGTACCAAACTGTGAATCCTGAACAAAACATGACATTAGCTTCCACTTAGCTGACAACAATGAAAGTAGCTACGTGGTTAGATAGTTAGCTGTAAACTCGTTGCTACGGAGAGTAAAAGATGGACTTTGTTTACTTTCCAGCATTGTGTCTCACCAACTAGGTAAAAGCGAAGCGTGAAGTCAACACTCACCACACACAATCCACCACCGCACCATTGTCTGTTGAGCTGCAAAAAGATGCTCTGATGTTTACCTTTCAATCTGCTACATTACTGACTGCACTGACAAACTTTAGCTGGCTAACATAGCAAACAAACATGAGTGACATGGTTGTCAGGGACAGGGTTAACGTTATATTAGTTAAATAAAATTATGAGGTCATTTATTAACTTTCCAGTATGTATTTCACAAACTAGTTAGCAATTTAATGAGAAGAGATCTCTTCAAATCCACACAGTTTAACTCCGCCCTGTCTGCAGAGCCATCAGTTCAGAGACAGCTCTGTAAACAATGGAGTTGAAGCACGCTCTGCTGGACAAACTACGCTATGACACAAATTTGAAAGCATTGTTTCTGCATTATATGTTCTGAAAAAAAGTTTTCATATCGGCGCATATCGGTAAAATATACGCAGATACCGATATATCGGTGAAATGCTAATATCAGCTGACCGATATATCGGTCAGGCACTGCTCTATGTATCAATATTAGTCATTCAGAAGTGGTCCAGGACCATTGTGCTCTTGCCGTGAATAAGGCATCTAACCTCAGGATGCTCCATGAGTATTGTTCCTGTAAAGTTTTTCAGTTTTGACCCACATAAGCGTTCTAGGGCACAATAGAATTCTGACATCAAATTTATTACAGTCCGCACCAAAAGTTCTGGTGTGAAAGCACTCTCAGTGGAACAGTGTGTTTTTATGTACAAGTTTTTTGCTAACTATGTCTGTCTTACCACATGCATGAAACCCTCAAAGATCAAGGGTCAAGGGTCAACCACCATAAGAATCCAGATGTCTAGTAATAAACGACGTTAAAATATTTCAATAAACCATCCCCATATTATACATTTTACATTAACATAGATTAAACACTGATGGAAAGAGATCTGATGACAGAATCTCCATGATGAATGGTCAATGTTCTAGAAGAGGAAAGATAATGACATCAGGATGGATTAATTTGGCATATGACCTTAATCACAGAGACAGACAGCACTCGCTTTCAGCAGATTGGCTCAGGTCTTCTAATTGTTGTGAATGACTGCAGTCCTCCTGGACCAATGAAGCTGAATTTGACATCATACAATTAAACTCCTACTGAGAGATACAGTCCTACACACACACACACACACACACACACACACACACACACACACACACACACACACACACACACACACACACACACACAATGGGATATAAAGATGTTTTGTTGACGTAGGCAGAAAAGAAATGTGCCAATCCACATTTCTGGCTTTAAATGGGATGCTTTTACCTTCAATACTGGAGTAAAAATATCTGGGACTTCTATAGTCTCTTTTATCTTGTTTACAGATTCATCATGTGTCTCTTTTGCATAAACATACTATTCATGCAGGTCACATGAAGAATCTGGCAGACAGTTGTCACTGCTTGAACAGGCAGTGGTAGTTCAGTGGTTAAAGATCTGGGCCTCTTGCTAAAAGATTGAAAGATGTAATTCCAGGAAATGGAGAGTTTGAGATCACAGCCAGCTCTGTCTTGTGCAAGCCACTTAATCCTGTGTTCCTCCAGGGGAATGGTCTATATGACTGGTCCACTAAATATCACACTGAGTACAAGCTGCTCTGTTTCATTATGGACAGATAAGGATCAAGGATGTTTTAGTGTAAAAACAACTGCACCGAAGGCTGTTTCTCCTAAACACTGTACAACACATGTCAGTGAAAAAGGTTGTAAAGGACTTCAGGAGAGCTGATGGAAGTATCTGAGGGTTGTAAGGGATTCTACTCTGCTGAAAAAGAGTAAAGACCAGCTTATAGACCAGCATGGAAATTCAAGCTTGTTTATACTGGTTTGGTGCTGGTCTAGCTGGTGGACCAACATAGCCATATTGTTCTCCAGCATAAAGCATGGTTTTCTGATGAGGAGAGTTGACCAAGGGAGGCTTATGGCCAAAGTATAATTCAGTTTTCTGTGTGCCGGTACATCTTGCGTGTTGCATATTTTGTTATCAGCCTAGTTTCTCTAGACACTGGTTAAGACACCATACTGGCATCCCATGCTGGTGACCAGCAATCCTGGTATTTTCAACAGAGCAGGTATGTAAAAAAGGTTTCAATGATGCTGAAGTTCTAAAAGTTTAAGAGTAAAGGCTCTAGCAGTGTTAGAGTAACATAGGTAAATGTCGCAGATCATTTTGTGTTAGATTGCGAACAAGAGTGAGAAATCTTCACAGTTAATGATGTCACTCCCTCAGTGGAGAGATCTTGTTACCGTGGCAATCTGATTACAGCTCTGCTTGCTTTGGCTTAAGAGCACATCAGAAATCAAATGTTCTCTGGCAAGAGTTATATTTGCTCAAACACACACACACACGTACACAGAGCGTGATTCCGGCCATACAATACTGACTGGCAGGCCAGAGCTGTGTTTGGCCGTTTGGTACAACCAGCTTTATCAGACCATGTTGGTTGACCAGACATTTTAAGCTGTGTTGGTCCAACAACTAAACCAGCACTAATCAGCATAGAAAATCCATACTGGTCTAAGCTGGTCTTTTCAGTAGGGAACACTGCAATGGTGGTTAAAATGGCTGGCAGTTTTGTAAAACACTCACACACACAAAAAGGAACAGTGCCAGACCGTATGTGACAGTGGTCTCAACATGTTCTCACCTCATAAGTGGTGGTGAGTTTCTCAAGTTAGAGGCCAGTGTGACACACACACACACCACCACCCCCCCCACCCCCCAACACAGACAGCTGGATTTGGGTTTTTTGCTCCTACAGCTGGAGCCCATCTGGGACCAAATCTGGATGAGATGTGTGTGCATGTGTGTACACACAAACACGACACAAGATGCAAAGCGTGATAAACTCTAACTGGCCTCCTCATCAATAGAACCTTTTATTTTCCTCTTCTGTCTTACATACCCTCATGTCATCCTCTCTCCCCTTTCCTCCTCTCTGCTACCTGTCAATAAAAGTTTGACCTTTAGCACATCTACAAATGTTCTTCCTCCAGGAGATATGCTCTTATTATTATCAAGATCAAATTACCAGACTATTAATATGGTTTTATTTATAAATTTCAAATCCAAACTATGAGTTAACCTTTAGAGAAATCTGGAATGAAACAGTACATAAATGGAAATAAAAAGACAACCTCCTGATGACCCAGTTGCACTTCAGTCTACAGTTTTCAGTGTTTAATCTGATCAAAGCATGTGTTCCTGCTTTGATACTGCTGTTAGTGTTGGATTAATTTCCCTGTCTTTTCATCTATTATTGCTCTATTTCATGTTACATCCCACAAGAGAAAAAAAAATGCATTATATCATAATTTCAACATGCAAATAATAAAATAAAACATTAATCTCCAACTATTTCAAGCTATAAATGTGTTAGTGACATGGTGATGATAGCATGGTGCAAAAGATGTTGGGTAGATACTATCAGATTGCACCACAATACTTACCGAGAGTGGAACTTAAGTGGAAATTATGTACTGAACAGTCTCAAGATTTTGCAACCTGAATGCAATTCTGTCTTATTTCTGCAAATCTTCCACGTACAATGTAAATTTGAGAGAAAAGGAAAGCAGTATCAGCTTATCAAGATCCATATTTCACAGACCAGTTGATTAACACATCTGATCAACTGATCCAACACACTTGTGGGACTGACTGAAAATCTGAGTGAAACTCCTGAGGAAATAATGTACTGGAAATCAATAATAGAACTTTAGAGGAAATCCTGTACAAGAAAGTTTGACCTTCAGTACATATACAAATATTCTTCCTCCAGGAGATAGGCTCTTATTGTTATTAAAGGGATAGTTCACACAAAAATGAAAATTCTCCCATCATTTACTCACCCTCATGCCATCTAAGATGTGCTGAAGAAAGAAAGTCATACACATCTGGGATGGCATGAGGGTGAGTAAATGATGAGAAACTATCCCTTTAAGACCAAATCATCAGATAGACTATTATGTGGTGAACCATCGGACCAGATGACATTCCATGAGCCAATTTATGGCAGAGCCCCTCTCTAACGGTCAAGGCAAAGAAGAGTGTCTCCATTTTGATTGGATCGTGGCAGGACTAACAAAAACAATTGCCAAGCACAGCCATCAGATAAGCTGCTCAGACAAGTGCCAGACACCCCTCACAAGGCAGGAAAGATCTTCCACACATTGGAAAAGACTTTTCATTGGTCCATGAGGGGTTTCTTGGCAACCTCTCAAACCCCCCATCCTAAGGCCAGAGGTGAGAAGGACATTAAAATTCTTCAAGACCTGTCAAAGCAGCATTAACATACCATGTGGCAAAAGCTGAAACAAAAGAAGCCACAAAGACAAATCTTTACACATAAAATGTTTATTCCTAATATGGACACCAACTGCAACACATCAACTCCATGTTTGTTCACAGAACTGTTTATGTAAATTGCAGTTGTTTAATTAGCACAATAGTTCACACAAACTGACCTATGGTGGTATAAATTATTGCATGCGTAATATTCAATCTTTCAATATCATGTTTGGTCTTTATATCTCCAGAAAAAAGTATTTTTGAAGAGGTTTGGGAAAGGAACAATGCATAGATGAGACTTTAAAAGACATTGTTCTATGTACTTTCAAATGTGCAAATGTTCCACACAGAGAAGGGTGGGTGAGCCACACTGTGTGGGCCCCCTCCGATCTCAACAGCCAATCATGACCCTAAAATAGGAAGGAGCCAAACTGAAATCTCCTCATCAGGAAGGTATAAAGCATCCTTTCAACAGCCACAGCTTTGTCCTGGTCTCACTCTACGAGAGAGGGGCAATAGCAGAATAATAATGCACATTCTGAATCTCTGGCCTGAGTGGTAGGAGATGTAACAGAATACAAACCATTCAAAGTCTCACTCCATGAGAGAGAGGATAACAGATCATCCAACGTTCTTTGTCTCCATCTGAGAGACAGAAGATCAACCAAGTACCAAGTCTCACTACAAGAGACTATTGCAATGCCAAGTTCGGAATCCCTATACCAGGGAGATAACTACAGCGACAAGGTTAGCTCTGGTGAGCAAATCTTCTCTTCAAGTTTCGTGCATCTGCGTGTTCCAGATGATGAATCTTGCACAGACATAAGGGCTGTATATCTGTGTGTTCCAGATTGCAAGAACCCTTTCTGTGCTTCCAGGAGATCAGCATTCCTCAGCTCCTTCATGTCCAAGGCTGTTGAAATGGAATCCAGCTCCTTCCCCATTGTAATGTGGCCCTGAGCCCCAGTGGAAGATGTTGCAGTCACTGAACTCGTCGATCGATCAAGGAGAATGTAAATATCACTACTAAACTTTCCAGAGACCTTGGCATTAGTGTATACTATCATATTTATGATTTTTTTTTTTAAATGTTCTTTAGATTGCATAACCCGTATATCAAATATCTTGCAAATAAACTGAGTTATTTGTTTAAATGGAAATAAGGTTTTCACCTAATCAAGGGAAACAGCAATTTATCTTTCCATAAGAAAATACCATCCAATTCAACCACTTACATTTTTCCATCCAATGCACTTTATTTACCTATTACTTTATTTTATCTATTAGCACATTAGTACCATTTAGCAGTTTTTGTTAGTTATTCTTGTTTATCTTTTTGTAAATAAAACTCATTTTATTACAATTGTGTGTTCCTTGCGTTGATGATACAGAAGAGCTGTAAAGGGTTAGGCCGAATTTTACGAATCCTTAAGATTAATCAGATGACGACTTCCTCCAATTTACATATTTCTTTTACGATTAAGGTGAAATTCCTTAGCTGGTGCCACAAGGAAGAAGGGAGGGGCCATCTGATATTAATAATCACACACACACATATATACACCTTAAGTGAAGTGTGATAAAAATCACCACATTCTTTGGTGTCTTGTGTGAAGCCCAGTTCATTTCAATTGGTGCCAGGGTGATTCTCACTACAATTAATATTACTTTGTTAATAGATTTTAAATCCAAAATATGAGCAAGTCTTTCATTACTAAGTAGAACTTGAGGAAATTTAACTGGAAATAAAAACGCAGTGAAGCTCCAGAGGAAATCATGAACTAGAATTTAGCAAAACCAGTAATGAGTTAAAGTAATGAGTGAAATCCTTAGAAAATCAGGTACTGGAACAAAGTCATAAGTGGAAATTCTGAGGAAATCATGTACAGAAAATCAGTGCTATGCAAAATACCTGAAGAAAACATTTCACTCTCCAGATTCACTCACTGAGAAGGTAAAGCTAAAGCTTATCCATTTACTTTCAACCAAAACAATTCTTAATATGGACAGCCTGCTTCTGAAGTGAATCACTGTGGTATCAAGACACATTCACATTCACACACGTCCATCAAAGAATGGATGCAAGAGAGAGAAAGAATTAAAAGATGGAAAAAGCCATCTTTAAGAACTGACAGACTGCCATTTCTGAAAACCACCCATCTTACTCAAATTTGCACGCACACATAAGAACCGAGACAGATGCTATAAGTTCCACTAATATTGTTGGAAAAAATATATACATTTACTCACATTACACACTCTCACAGAGTATTACACACTCGCGCACACTACAGCAGTACAATAAAATGCCACACAGAAGTTTGTAACTGAATTACTGAGTATATTTGTGGCCAACCAATACATCAGAATTCTTAGCACAGCCACAAAGGAATAAGGGGAAACAGTCATTAAACCCCTTATTATAGTAAACACAGCAATACCCCAACAAGATTTCTAAAAATATCACTCTGCAGAGCTTTGATTGGTGATGCTACAAATAAGTTAAAATACAGCTGAATAGCAAGCTACAGCTATATAGCTAGGGATGGGTATTGTAAGGATTTAACGATTCTGCTTCCGATTCTTTTTAACGATTCAATTAACAATTCTTTTAGCACTTCTGAGGAACAATTATTTGAAAAAAATAAACAAATAAAATACAATTCTTATTGCATTTAATGCCCTCAGCAGCCTGTTGTCAAATGATGAGAATTTCAGATTTAAACAGAATAGAAATTAATTAAATATAATTTGTGTAAAAGGCGTCTTTACAAAGAGTTTGAGGCATAAATCCAATCCAATTCATTCATTCATTCTTCTATAAAATTTCTCTGACTACAACAGAACGCATATCTATAACACATTGTCATATGAACAACCAGTCAGTTACTGCACTGCCTGAAGAAGCTTTTGCAACAAGCCTTAAGCACAACACAGTAAAGGGGCGGTCACACTACACTTCACACTATATTCACTCCCATTCAAATGCATCTGAACACGGGACACCGGAAACACAAGTTAATGTGAAGACATTTTGTACGCCTCTGCGTACAAGAGTTCAAGTTTGGCGAACTCTGCCCTGCAAAACCATATGACGAGAGGATGGCAAACCAATAGAGCAAAAAGTGCCTGTCCACTTATTCAGCTGTCTGGGTTCCGGAAGTATTTTCCCAATTCATTTCTTCCATAGACTTTTCATAAAATTTTCATAGAATTGAATAGAACCAAACCAACCAGCTCCAAGGTAAATCACAACATCACAAACTTTGTTTTGAGGCAAAAGAAGTATTTGAAAATCGGACATAAAGACAAGGGTACAAGGCTGTGTACTTGCCATCTTTCATGAGGGCACAGACTACAATCCCATGAAGCACTTGAAATGATGACACTGAATAAATTATGGGAACATACAAAACTATTGATTTAAGGTTGTTGATTATAAGTATAGAAACAATATCTTTTACGTTTATTGCAAAATATTCTGATATGTACAAATACATAAGTAGTTTAAGGGTAAAGAGATACCGATTTGATTACATCATTCACAGTACGTCATGTGAGTGGGCGGTCACTGAGGAACATTTCAGTTCTCTGATTGGTGAAGCTTTCTCTGCTGGATCATTGGTAATGTAGTTGTTTACCGTGGATTCCACTATCAAACTATTTTTATACAACAAATTTAAAATAAAGCAGACGGATGGATTCAACGGAAGCATATAACATCGATGAGCAACCTCATAGCTCACGGTAGGTCTGCCTCTAAAGGTTTACAAGTTATTGTTGAAAATCACTTAGTCTATGGTATAAATGAATGGGATTTTTACTTCCGGAACAAGACTTTTTGCACTCTATAAAAGATTGAAACGTCAAACACGTAAAAATTAAAATACATATATCAAAAGGTGCCTGTTTTCTTGTTGCAGGAAATTGAGCAGACAATACATTTTTACATTGCACATTCTGGAACCATTAACAGAACTAAAAGTCATGAAAAATCATACTGTTCCGGTATTTAAAAAAAAAAAAAAAAAAAAAAAAGGAACTAGTTCTCTGTTCCTAACCCTATGAATAACTAATGTAATGTCTTCATTTCCTCATTTTACATCCCATAACCAAAGTGCATGCTTAGCATAGACTTTATTCAATTAGTTAAAACTGGCCTTAGAATAGTGGAATAAATAAAATAAAAAAATGGTCTCAGGAATGTTGAAGACATTTACTGTCTAAATAAATCTGACAGATCCAACATTTAATGCAGGTTAGCTTTATGCAGAGTTTATGCTACACGATTTTAGGCCCGATTTTCACCCGCCGACAGTTTTGTGGAGATTGCCGACAAAAGCCCGAAATCATAGGCAAATCAGAGCTTGCTCCCGTGAGCGACAAACGCAATGTATGAATTATTAAAGACGTGATCTGAGAGAAGCGCCGACGCGTCACCGATGTCAGCAAGATATCTAGCATGTTAACTATCTGGACCTGTCTGCAATTCCAAATCGCGCAATGTGAAATGCGTTTTGACTGAATACAATTGCAGTGTTGACCTAAAGCCAATGAGACAGCAAGAAACAGGGCACTGCAAGTTTCTGTGGGAGGAGTCCTGATGTACCTGCAACAGAACATCAACTAGCATGGCTGCGGTATCAAGAAAGTCTCATTGGACCGAAGAAATGGAGGAAAGATTTGTCTACCATTGGCAGGAGCACCAGTGCCTATTTGATGTTTCCTCTGAACTGTACCACAACCGGGTGGAGAAAGAGAAGAGTTGGAGAGAAATTGCCAATTCTCTTGGACAGTCAGGTAAGCAAATAGGTAGATTTTTCAGTAGGAGGAACTTTTTCATATTGTAACCAATAAAATATATGATGCCTTTACAAATTATGTAAAGGCGATTAAAAACATACACATCATATTCTGAAATACATAACATATGATCATGCATTTGTTTTCATATCTCGTATCACTTCTCACGTGTATTCTGTTGTGAAACATAAATTGGAGTCCACGCAGAGTTGTCGGGGATTTGTCATTAGTGAAATGTTTTGTAATGTGTTCACTCCTGTCGCCGATTCCTCATGTAATTTGAAAACCCTACGACTTCCATGACAAGACAGACAGTTGTGTAATATGAACGATACCACAATCCAATGTCTTCGAAAGTTGTGCAGTGTGGAGGAGGCATTAGGGTTGGGGTTTGGTTTTTGGCTTAGAAAAAAAAATAAAAAATTTATTGCTTGAATTTGAACAATTTGTATTAATTGGAAATTGTGTAGGTTGGTTGACTGATCATTGGTTGATGTTTTGTTCAAGCCCACTCGCACATATGGGTTGTTAATTTTCAATCAATATTTTTGAAAAAAGCATTGAAGCAGCAGTCATCCTGTCCCCGTATTATATACCCAGAGCTCGTAACTGAATCCTCAGAGACCTCCCCTAAACTTGTGCAGCCTCGTTACACCCTACCATGGATATTACCAAATGAGTGCAGAATGTGCTCTGAAGGTTGCAATCAGATCAGGCCATAACATTACAGTGAGTTTTCAGATTCTCAGAGGACTGTCCTGGTGAGGCCTTATTTATGTATGAACATGGTAAATTATCAGATCATGATTGCTCCCAAAGCAAATACAGAAATTCTGAAGCAATGTTATAAAATATGAATCTAGCAATCAGTAAATTGGCAACTACACATGTTCTCAAATTGGGTCATTTTGTCCTGACGTCCATCATAGTTCACCCGAAGAAATGCAATGGGAAAATTATCATATTTAAAGCTGATGTGTAATTTTTTCGATGTAAAAATGCTTTTTCCTAATCTATTCCATCTTAATATGTGGTGTAAACTATAAACAAGCCATTTGTTTGTTTGAGCATTCCGACCACCCTGACATAGCAACATTACATAAGAATGTGCATGTAAAAGGTCTGCAAAGTTACAAAGCACAAAGTCCACACCAAAGGGAGTTACTCTCTTCCACAGAAAACACTGCTCCTGAACTGCCTGGTTAGCCATTACTTCCGTGACTTAGATATGACACTATGTAAAACATTTGCATAATGCCAGCCTAAGGGCAAATTTGGTTAGGGTAAGGGACGCTACATTTCCGACACACGCTCCAAGCGATTGACCAATCACAACACACTGGGTCAGCTGATCAATCGGAGCTTTTTCGGAAAGGGGGGCTTTAAAGAGACAGGAGCCAAAACAGACAGAGGTTGAAAAGAGGTGCTGCAGCAATGTACAGTATGAGAAAAATATTGTGTTTTTTGAACATTACAGCATTTAAACCTATTCTAATAGACCCCCAAAATAAATGTATGAACCTGTAAATGAGCATAATATGGGCTCTTAAAGGAGGAACTGCACATCCGGGGAGACTTCTCCCTCTCGCATTCGCACACACAAAAGGAACCCCCGTAGTGATGTCATCTATTGTCGACCATTTTTTTCTAATGCTGTTTGCACATGCGTTTCAATAGCAACAACAAAAAAATAAACAACACTGGTGGTCAGGGTCAGAGCTAAACATTTTTTAGAGCTGTTTTAAACAAACTGTGTCTGCAGGTTACAGTCTTTACATTGGGTGCGTGAGTTGCTTGGTGCATGCGTCCCTAAAGCCACAGTGAGAGGAGAGACGAATCGCTCAAACTATTTAAAATGCACTATGAACCTATTTTTCAACACAATCTTTTACAATAAAGGCTTTTATGACTCAACATAAAATACTGTACTGAACTACTTACCCATTGACTTAAAAAAAAAGATGTACGCAAGTTAACCACGCAGTAACAGGTACACAACACTTTCCTCATGTAAATTAGATTTCATGACTGTTAAGTTTATAATCAATGTCAATTACCCACTCTCAATAACAATTTATTATAAACATCTGATTATTTATGTCCATTATGCCAGCACAAATTCAATATAATAATCCACAAAAAAAAATCACTTTCTGTATTGTGAATACAGATGCGATGAAAGAACACAGTACAGAAAACTCAAACTGCGTCTCTTGCTGAAATCATAACATGTGAAACAGGCGTGGATACTTTGATTTCTTGGAGTTGGAAAATTAGCGCAATCCTCTGAATAATAGGCTAGCAGCTACAAGTTTGTTTACTCAATGAGGCTACTGACTCTTCAAGTTTCTCATTGCTTTGTGCATCATACATGCGAGACCAATCAGAGGTTACAGCACCTCCCACAGTCCCACTTATCCCAAAAAGTACCTACCCTTGAGTAGGAGCTAAAAAAGTCCCTCCAAACGGATAAATGTGCAAAAAAGATGAAAAGTAGTAGTTCAGAGTGAAATTTCCTAAAAAGGGCTTACCTAAAAAGAGTGTGTGTTTACATGAACATCAATACCTTGATAACTACCAAAAATCAGCTTATTCAGAAAATCTGACAATGCAAGAAAACCACATTTACTTAATTTAAATCATCAGGTTATTCTCTGCTATTGACGTAAAAATGTGAAGAGGCACCATGTGCGCAAATTGGATAAGCAGGTGAGAACACCAGTAAAGGTCTTTACAAGATGAGCAATTGGGGTAATGGGCAAACATCTACGTGTGCCAATCAGTTTTTTTTTTTAATGGTTTTCCCACATTTGGGTAAGGTCATAAATGGTTTAAGGCGTTAACACAAACTTACAAATTGTTGGCTTAAGCATAATCTGCATAAGATCCTGCATGTAAACATGATCAATGGCTCCACCAATGACCAATGGTTTGGGATTGGACAATCTATTTGTCTGACTAATGGAAGATGGGGAGATTGTTTTGGGAAATCTGTTACACACTTCAGGCTCAAATTTGTCTTCTCAGTTTTGGTTAATTAGTTGTATATAGTGCCCGACAGCTTGTCAGCTGAGTGGAAGCTAGTGTGTAAACATGTATTCACCAAACTGTTTTGTTCAGGATTCGCAGTTTGGTACCCCTTGAACCGAACAATTCCAGTCATTGCATTTACAAAATGTAATATTTAAAATCTGTTTTTCCACCGGAATACGATGTAACACTGCTGCCGCGGTTTATCTCTTGACTCGGCAGCAGCGAACCATGAGTTATTGTTCGTGAATCTTTTGTTATACATTAACAGCGAAATATTGCTGATGATCTTTTGATAAGCAAGAAAACTGTTCTTTAGTACAATTTAGAGGTACTTGTACTTTACTTGAGTATTACCATGGCATTTTCTATTACTTTATACTTCCACTCCACTACATTTCAGAGGGAAATATTGTACTTTTTCCAATGTTGACAATGTATAATAATAAATGTCAAATATTCTTTGATAAAAATATTTGTTTAAGAAAGCAGCCTCCTGAGTACCTTTGCAAAGTCAGTGCACAATCCACATAGAAAAGGTCTGTTTTTGTTCCAGCTCAAAAATTAACTATATCAGCCACAATATCAGTAATCGGTGAAGTTCCCCCCTCTAAAATTGGTATCGGTCTCAAAAATCCCATATCGGTCATGCTCTAGTTCTATATGTACAAGATGGCAAGTGTTGCACGGTTCAACAAAACTACAAAAGAGCATGTGTGTGTGCACAATCACAGCCCCATTTCACCCTGTTAAACTTTGCCTATTTCTGCCTGCCATCACTGTAGCTAAGCGACAACTGCAAAAACCTCCAGCACCAGAGAGTGTAAGTGTGCATGTATTTGCCCTCTTAAATAAAACCAGGGTCGTGTGGCTGGTGCCATAAGTGGTTTGTAAAGTTAGGCGTTCACGTTTGTCTGAAGGGTTTTGAGTGTTTGGAAGGATTAATACCAGCTGATGAACAGAATACAGCAAAGAAGTGAACAGCTGCAGAGAGAGAGAGAGAGTGAAAATCAGGGGCAGCTCAAAGAAGTCAATTCTGTCATCTGTTAGTCTTCACCCCTGAGCTTCATCTAAACCTCTCCGGACAAACAGTCTGTTTCTTTACTTGCTGAATCAATAAAACACCACCCTAAAATGACACACACACACACACACACGCACGCACGCACGCACGGAAATATCTGGGTCTTGACTAGCAATACAATAATATTGTGATTCTTTATAGTTTTTTGTGATTCAAAACGGTGTTGTAATGCAATCTTGTACTCACTTGTTTCTAATTCATCTTCACTGGACTCAAGTGCTTGGCGCAATGAGTGCAAAACGGTCTGCTTTGCTTCATTTTAGAGCCTTAGAATTAAGGAAGAGTACAGACACGTCAATGTCAGTAAACGAGTCCAGCATTCTTTCGAGGTTCCAGTGTTTTTATCATTACACGAAAATCCTTGCAGTCCAGCTGTATGGAGAAACTGCACAGACATCTTTACAAATAAAATAAGATACTTATATTCTTAGCTTGCTATGAGTATGCATTTTAGTCGAATAGAAATAAGTTGAAAGAATTCAATCTGTTTTTCCAAAAATATTAATGTGAAAAATAACTAAAATATAATTTTTTGGCATTAGAATATCAATACAGTATCGTGAGGTAAAATTTTGCCTTAATTAAAATCACAGGTTTTCCCCCCCACCTCTAATAATATATGCGCACATCATCTTAATACACACGCTCCACTGCTCCACACAAATGAATCTACAGTATGCACACACACATGCACACCAGTCTACAAAAAGTAATCCAACAGATCAGCACACTCACTTTCACCCCAACTGTCCTAACATACAACATGAGCCATTAATTTGTAAACAATCTTGTGGCTTGAACTACATACACATAGACTCTTACACATTCATCACAAATAAATATCCAGAACCTAAGATGGGAAATATGTAAGCAAGAGATCACAGAGCCCCACATAACTCCACATATTTTTCAATCATTATTCAGTACATCTGACTGTGTTTTGTGTTGTATGCAAACCATGACAGCTTCAAACAAAAGGCTTGGCTCATGAAGCAAACAGAATACAGAATGCCCTCGACAACTTAAATCCCTCTTTCTCTCTTCTATTTTTGTTTCTCAATCATCCTCTCATTATTTCTCTTTTCTGCTTTTTCTCCATATTCATTCTTCCCTGGAAATGTTCTCTTTTTCTCTCTAATGTTTGCTGCGTGAGTCACTAGGACTGGCTTTAAACCTTTGTGTAACACTGAGATCCCATTATACATACACACAGATGAGGTCTTTAAATGAATTCATTAGTAATGACTGTAATACAATAGTACTGACGAACATAACAATAATGCAGAGCAATAACTCCTGTGAGTATAAGTCTTTCATCATCAAAACTTCAAAATCTTTTCAAAATCACTCAATCTTTTAAAATTATCTTTTTCACAACTTACCATTTCAATATTTCCAAGGACTTCAGAGTAAGGTCTTTTTACCTGCTAGTTCATTACCATTTACAACCCAAAGTTCTTTCAAGGCTTAATTGTAAACATTTTAATTTGCTTAAAGAGATTTTACAGCAGGCCTGTAATGCATAACTCAAGACATAGTACTACCCCAAACTGATGAATCTCAGAACTGGTTAAATTCACAGTGACATAAGCAGTTTAATTTCTCCTTCCCCAAATTCAGCAGAAGAGTCAAAGGGTTATAAAGACAAGCATTTTTCTCAGTAGCTAAAGCTTTAAAAAGAGAGAAAAGCAACTGATATTTCCACACACAAAAGTGTGTGCCAGCAGCACACTGTCTTTACTGATGAATATATACTTCTCAAGATGTAATTTGCTTTTCTGAGAATCTTTTTGAACTTGCCAGATGATTTCTGGTGCAAAAGAAACCCACCCATCAACACATAAGCATACACACAAGCACAAGCTTTGGCTATCTTGATCACTCTCAGATTCACACCATAATCAGTCTGGCTTTTTAGAACAAACATTAAATTAACATGTGATCTATTGCCTTTAAAGAGAAATGTGTGCATACAAATCACTCACATGTGTCTGGAACGTGTTCAACATCT
This sequence comes from Myxocyprinus asiaticus, assembly GCF_019703515.2. NCBI lineage: Eukaryota > Metazoa > Chordata > Actinopteri > Cypriniformes > Catostomidae > Myxocyprinus > Myxocyprinus asiaticus. Next base: position 33,852,464 of record NC_059347.1, read on the forward strand.
TGTTCAATGCTGGAGCGAGTCTCTGCTCCACCTTTTCAATAGATTTTGTTTTTAATGCCAGACTTTAATGGCTTCATTAAAACACCTTTAAAAAAAGGAAACATTCTTTTCTCTTGAGACATAGTGGGACACGAGGGACCGCAGGGATAAAACCTTCATAAAGCTTTAAAGGTTTATATTACACATTTTCCCAAGACATCCAACTTGAAAGCAAAGTGCCAAAAGGCATCAATACACCAACCAATCATAGCGAGTGAGAGAGAGACCAAACAGTCAGAAACTGAGTAGCCCCAAGATCAACCAATAAAAGGCACTATGTTCTCCCTCCTGTCAGACAGAGGCTAACCTGATCCCTGACCTTAACAGGTATGATGGGCAAATTCCAAACTCCATATTTGCACTCTTAAAAGGCACTGCGCGAGGGGGGCACCATTCGAAGAGTCATTCCAAACGAAATTGAGCAACTGAATCCCTTCATGAAGGGTCCTTCTACAAGGCTGTTACTGTAGCGTACATACAATGGTCACCTCAAAAAAGAAATTTTGCCCATTATAATCATGCGATTCTGGCATCATTGAAACCTGAGGCAATTAATTTATCTAACCTGGGCATGGCAAGATTAAAAACTATTAGTGCCCCCAACAAGCAATTTCATTAATAATTTACATAATAGCACACAGCTAATGTGCAGCCCTGACATAATATTGATTGTAAGTGCCAAACTGAAAACTCGATTTTCACTTTGTTTAAAAGAAAATAATTTATGGTAATCAACATTATACCACAAATGCTGTTGATTGTGCTTAACTTATATAAAACCTGGAACATTCCTTCAATAATAGAACTAACAGTTACTAAAAGTAAGGTAAGCCAAAATCTTTTTAGCAAGACAGTTCACTCGGTGGCCATCTTTGGAACGCTCATGGGGAGCTATTTTTCTAGGTAAACAAGTGGCATGCCAGCGCAGTTCCTATCTACTTGAATGGGGAAAGACAGAAATCTCCAATATGGTTAGTCAAGATTACGATCAAAGGACACATTTCAAATCAGCAGTAAAATCTGACATTGTGCTGCTTTACCTCAGATTATGCAAAAAAACTAAAATTTCCCGGCTTGTATAGCTAATGCGCATGCATGTTCTCAAGATGATTGACAGGCGATGTCTGTATCTAAAAGGTGATTGGCTCTTTTACCTGTAAGGCGGGACTTGATTTCTACATCTGTTGACCATTGGGCATTCCAATTCCTCCCATTCATTTTAATAGAAGTGAGCCATCTCTGCTAAATAGTCTCTGGGTAGGCCTACACAAAACAATACACTACAAATATACAATCAACTTCTTAAGCCTACTTAAACAAAAAAAAAAAAACCAGGATCTAATACAAAGCTGAAGCGCAATATCTCTTCATAAAAAAACTGAACATAATACTTTACAAGAGACAGCAATGGAAAAATAGTTATGTTGAAAATGGCTGCACCCAACAGCCATTCCTCAGCCTACTCTGATAAATTAGTGAACCCACCTGTTACTGAAATATAACCATCTGTTCCAAGATGAGATATAAACAAAATGCAAAACAAAATACACAGATCAGCCACAACATTAAAACCACCTGACCAATATTGTGTAGGTCCCCCTCGTGCCGCAAAACAGTGCCATCCCGCATCTCAGAATAGCATTCTGAGATATTCTTCTCACCACAATTGTACAGAGTGGTTATCTGAGTTACTGTAGACTTTCAGTCTGAACCAGTCTGTCCATTCTCTGTTGACCTCTCTCATCAAAAAGGCGTTTCCGTCCACAGAACTGCGCAGCACTGGATGTTTTTTGTTTTTGGCACCATTCTGAGTAAATTCTAGAGACTGTTGTATGTGAAAATCCCAGGAGAAAGCAGTTACAGAAATACTCAAACTAGCCCATCTTGCACAAAAAATCATGCCACGGTCCAAATCACTGAGATTTTTTCCCCATTCTGATGGTTGATGTGAACATTAACTGAAGCTCCTGACCTGTATCTGCATGATTTAATGCACTGCTGCCACACGATTGGCTGATTAGATAATCAGATGGATGATTGTTGGTGCCAGATGGGCTGGTTTGAGTATTTCTGTAACTACTGAGCTCCTGGGAATTCCAACACAACAGAATTTACACAGAATGGTGCCAAAAACATCCAGTGCGGGGTAGTTCTGTGGACGGAAACGTCTTGTTGATGAGAGAGGTCAACAGAGAATGGCCAGACCGGTTCGAACTGACAAAGTCTACGGTAACTCAGATAACCACTCTGTACAATTGTGGTGAGAAGAATAGCATCTCAGAATGCTATTCTGAGATGCGGATTGGCACTGTTTTGTGGCACAAGGGGGACCTACACAATATTGGCCAGGTGGTTTTAATGTTGTGGCTGATAGGTATATGAACAGGGACAGCAAATCCAAAATTGTCATTATTTACTCTCTCAGACATTCAGACTGCTGAATGTGAAAGCTACTTTTCTCAACAAAAGTGAATAACTGGGGCTGTCAAGCTCCAAGCACCATAAAACTAGTCCATCTGCCTCAAATGCTATATTTTAAGTTTTCTAAAGCCATACAATAGCTTTGTGTGACAAATAGACCAAAATTGCGAATGTTTGCATGCACTAACTGTTACCTACTTGAGTGCTTTTCCACCATAGGGTTCTTGTTGTGGAATCATGCCAATCTGGGCTTGTTGGCGTGGTTACGTTTTTTCTTTACATTGTAGTGCTGAGAAATCAGGGTTAGAATGGACTCACTAAGTGACCAATCGTGAGTTGCCACATCACTAAATTCATCACACCAGCATGGTTATGGAAATGCTCCTGGAACCACTACTTACCATGCTCAGAACAATTTGGCCTGAAGGTGGAAAAGAGCATATTGTTTTCTTCCTTAAGGGGGAGCTTGACGGCTCAAAGCTAAATCTTCCATTGATCTGCAATAAAATCTCAAGATGTATTTTTTTGGTGTGTGTCTCATTGGAGACATTTGTACACAAAATAATAATAATAAATAAATAAAAAATAAAAAATCTCTCCATTGATTTTTGAAATTCTTTAATCATAAACAACTATGATTGGTCCATCCTAACCAGCGCTGAGTAACAGGTATGCAGGTATAACAGGCAACATGACCAGGCCATCAATGTGCAGTGTGGACAATAATTTATACCCAGAATAACAAGAAAATTTAATAACTATTGAATTGAAAATCCAATGCGTTGCACATAGCGAAATTGTCAAAATCAAATAGACCAAAGGCAATAAAAACTGTTGTGTTATTAAATATTATATCAACTGGAAATATTCCTCTTATAAATTACATTACTTATTTTCATGTTTGCTCATTTTTGCCAAATTTCAGGTTTTATTTGACACAGCAATTTTAACAAATATAAAGCTTGAATTTTGCTGCAGCTATACTGTAAAAAGTGGTAAACTGCCATTTTTCCCTTAAGGATCTGTTCCTACTTGATCTAGCCTAACCCTTAAAAAAAGATTTTTGATGGTGTAAACTGAAGTAGTCAGGTTGATGTAGTCTTATTGAATACTTTTGATTTTAATAATTTAGATATTACCACGAGGAATATTTTTTAGGTAACCTGACAAAATTTTATGATATTAAAGTAATTTTCAATTCAAAATAAACTGGCAGTGACATACTGTATGTCTTTATGTAGGGTGTTCCAAATAGCCACATATGTGACAGTAATGCCCAGAACTCACTTTAAGTGCTATGCTGTGGGCATTCCTTGTGGTCAGAAATAGGTTAATATTTTACATGTAGGACATAGAGTGTATCAGAATGAGCTTTATTGCCAAGTATGCTTACACATACAAGGAATTTGTCTTGGTGACAGGAGCTTCCAGTATACAATACAAAAAACAGCAACAAGACTTTAAAAAAAATAATTTAAATTGAATAAAAAAAATAGATAAATATTGAAAAGAAAAAAGTATATATAGAATACACAATAGACATAATGTGTGTGTATATATATATATATATATATATACACACACACACACACACACACACACACACACGCGCAAATCTAAATACAAATCGGTTATGTACAGTGCAAGGGAATGTAATGGCAGAAGAGGTAGGTTGTGTTGGATAATATAAAAAGACTAAGCTGTGTATTGCACATTAATTATTTACACATTAAAGGGGGCAGTTTTAACTGTTCATGAGATGGATAGCCTGGGGGAAAAAACTGTTCCTGTGCCTGACAGTTCTGGTGCTTAGAGCTCTGAAGCGTCGGCCAGAAGGCAACAGTTCAAAAAGGTAGTAGGCAGGGTGAGTGGGGTCCAGTGTGATTTTTTCAGCCTTTTTCCTCACTCTGGAAGTGTATAGTTCTTGAAGGGGGGGTAGGGGGCACCCAATAATCCTCTCAGCAGTCCGAACTGTCCTTTGTAGTCTTCTAATGTCTGATTTCGCAGCTGAACCAAACCAGACAGTTATTTAAGTGCAGAGGACAGACTCAATGACTGCTGAGTAGAACTGTATCAGCAGCACCTGTGGCAGGTTGAACTTCCTCAGCTGGCGAAGGAAGTACAACCTCTGCTGGGCCTTTTTCGAAAAGGAGTCAATGTGGGTCTCCCACTTCAGGTCCTGTGAGATGGTAGTGCCCAGGATCCTGAATGACTCCACTGCTGCCACAGTGCTGTTTAGAATGGTGAAGGGGGACAGTGCTGTGGGGTTCCTCCTAAAGTCCACAATCATTTCCACCGTTTTGAGCGTGTTCAGCTCAAGGGTGTTTTGACCGCACCAGACAGCCAGCTGTTTAACCTCCCTTCTGTATGCAGACTCATTGTCATCTCGGATGAGGCCGATGACAGTGGTGTCATCTGCAAACTTCAGAAGCTTGACAGAGGGGTCCTTGGCGATGCAGTCGTTGGTGTAGAGGGAGATGAGTAGTGGGGAGAGCACACATCCCTGGGGGCACCAGTGCGGATTGTACAGGTGCTGGAAATGAATTTACCCTGTCTCACAAGCTGCTGCCTGTCTGTCAGAAAGCTGGTAATCCACTAACAGATAGACGTGGGAACAGAGAGTTGGTGTAATTTATTCTGGAGTATAGCTGGTATGATGGTGTTGAAAGCTGAACTGAAGTCCACAAAAAGGATCCTTGCATATATCCCTGGTCTGTCCAGATGTTGCAGCATATGATGCAATCCCATGTTGACTGCATCATCCACAGACCTGTTTGCTCGATAAGCAAATTGAAGGGGATCTAGAAAGGGTCCAGTGATGTCCTTCAGGTGGGCCAACACCAGTCTCTCAAATGACTTCATGACCACAGACGTCAGGGCGACAGGTCTGTATTCATTAAGTCCTGTGATTTTTGGTTTCTTTGGGATGGGGATGATAGTGGATGATTTGAAGCAGCATGGGACTTCACACTGCTCCAGTGATCTATTGAAATCTGTGTGAAGATGGGGGCCAGCTGGTTAGCACAGAATCCAAGACATGCAGGTGAAACACCATCTGGGCCCTGCGTTTTCCTTATCCTTTGTTTTCGAAAGCCGCGGCTCACATCATTTTCACAGATCTTAAGTGCAGGTTGAGTAGCAGGAGGGGGGTTGCATGAGGTGTTGGTGTTTGTGTGAAGTGAAGGTCAGAGTGGGTGTGGGGTGTGAGATTGGGCCTTTCAAATCTACAATATAACACATTCAGGTCGTTAGCCAGTTGTTGGTCCACCACAGGGTTGGGGGTAGGAGTCCTGTAATTTGTAATTTGTTTCATGCCACTCCACACTGATGCAGGGTCATTAGCTGAAAACTTGTTTTTCAGCTTCTCAGAGTATCTTCTTTTAGCCACTCTGATTCCCTTATTCAGTGTGTTCCTGGCCTGATTGTACAAGACTTTATCCCCAACTCTGTAAGCATCCTCTTTGGCCTGACGATTCTGGCGAGTGTGGCGATTCTGTTGAGTGCTTGGTGTCAAGGCTGAGCCGCACCTGTCTGCAATTTGGCACATACTCTTCTCCACCTGCTTTCTTGATTTATTCTCTCACTCTCTGGCTTTGTTCCCCCCTCCTCTGCTTTCCCTGGTGTAAACGGCTCTGTGTTGTGGCTTTTAAACAATTCCAATTTGGGACAAACCACAAACCACATGAAACAGAGAGAGAGAAATAGATAGAGAGGCAGGACTAGAGAGAGAGAGAGAGAGAGAGAGAGAGAGAGAGACACATCTGCTCAACAGCTTGACAGGCACTCAAATGAACATGCAGCTCTTGGTAAGAAAAAAAAGGATAGAAAGAAAGAGGGTGAGAAATAGAAAGAAAAAACAAGATGAGGAGAAATTAAGAAGTGTATGTTTCTGAGGGTTTATAAAATCAGTGTCTGTGCTTCAAAGTCAGTGTTTGACTGATTTATTATTCAGATTCGGTGCATTTACATTTTCTGCATTTTTATCCAAAGCACTTAAGGTATGCATTTTTAACAGTCCATCCATTCCCTGAGAATCAAACCTACGACTTCGGTGTCGCTAGCACCTCGGTCTACCCATTGTGCTATAGGAATGCCGTTTTACATTGTCATTATTGCTTTCAGTCTACAACAACACTTAAACTTTATTTTAAAAAAAAAGCCTCTCATTTAATAACAGAATTATTTCATATGCCCTCCATATGTATACATCAGGGAAACATTCATACTGAATACATACCCAAATTCAAATTAATTTCCAGAGACTTGGTAGATATATGATGCAGGGCATCAGTCTAGCCAGAAAAAAAAACATGAACAATTGTATAAGCTGCAATAAATCAGTAATACAATCTAAGAGAGCATTCCACTCATATTCAGATTCATATCATTACTGTCAGCCTCACTCAAATGTCACCTTATGTAAACCGGCATATAGTTCAATGGAACACAATTGCAATCATGTAAGTGAGGCCCCTTTCAAAATAGGCTGGGATTTTCCAGCAAGGGGTCAACCATTACAGAACACTTACACTAATGTCCCTAGGATATACTAAAATGGACAGATAGCATGTTTTCTTCTTTTCTTTTTTTTTCCGGTGATGTTTTCATAATAGTACAGACCTCACGAATGGTTTTTATAAGCAAATGGGAGAAGCTTATCTCCCCTACAGAGCTGACCAAAAGTTGAGAACTAAGTTGCAAACACACACACACTAAATTTTTCCCTGCTGGGGAAAACACAACTACAGCTAAAACCAACCTTGTCTGGTTGGATGGTCTTGGGTGGTTTTCCAGCCTGGTCAGGCTGGCCAGTTGGCTAGTTTTAATGGGTTTTGTACTTTTAACTGGTCAGGCTGGGAGATCAGGTCAGCACAAGTTTGGCAAGTCTGGCAAGCTTTAAAGGGTTAGTCCTAAAAATGAAAATTCTCTAATCATTTACTCACCCTCATGCCATCCCAGGTGTGTATGACTTTCTTCAGCAGAACACATTTGAAGAAAAAAAATAGAAAAATATCTCAATAGATATTTAAATAAATAAAACTCAGTAGGCCCTTAAAATACATGTGGATGGTGATCAGACCTTTGAAGCTCCAAACAGAACAGACGGTCAACATAAACGTCATCCATACAACTCCAGTGGTTAAATTAATGTCTTCTAAAGCGATAGGATCACTTTTGGTGCAAAAAATATTAATATTTAAGTGCTTTGCTTCTGGTCAGCAACACATACAGCTAACATCTCAGCAGCACCAGAGAAACGGTGTGTTATGTAGGGTACTGTGTTTGTTTACGCAGCGTGTTATGACTTAAATAATTTTTTTTTAAAAACAAGTCCAAAAGATCAGAAATATCCCAAGATCAACAACGTGAAGTTTTATAGAACCCAAGTATGTATCTTGTATACAAGTTATTATTAACAGTAATTTATTAAGTTATTAAACAATTCACAAATTTGTACTAAACATGGCCTACATGTATTAAAATACACAGAACAAAGAATATTTTAAGAGGAAAATACCAATATTTGCATTTCTTAAGTGTCTCCATTTAAATTAGATTTAAACAGTAGGCTACGTGCACATACAGTATTATTTGGAGAACTTCACATGCGTTTTGTGGTATTAACGTTAACGATTAATTGATTGTTAGTTTCAATGACAATCAATTATGAAAATGTCTAATTTGAAGCATGCAACTTGGCTTGTGCACTTTTGCTTGAGAGCTTAGTGATTACTATGAGTTCTATGAAATTAGAATAAGGAGCAAAAGAGCATAGAAATAAAAGCATATATCCACGATTACGAGAGCAAGATCTCTATAAATGTCACCATCACTCCTTTTTCCAGCTTTATGATCAGCTGAGGGTATGTGGAGTCTTTACAAACAGACCCCATACAGATGTGCATGTCCACACATTCAGATTAGTGCAGGTTTAGATTTTGAGCATGTTATTACATATAGATTACATTACTGAGAGCAACATTTCATCCGATTTTCTGAGAACCATCAAGAATATACTGGTAATGACTCCAAAAACAACAGAAACCTCTGCTCTCATCACAAACCACAGGGAGGTTCACATATCAAAGACACCGAGAAAGACTGTCCTGCTTAGTCAAGCATTCAGTCATCTTCCTTTCTTATTTCTTTCCTTCTTTTTTATTTACCTCTCCAAATAGACTGAGGTTTCACCAAACACCACCCATGAAGATTCTGTTTCCAAATGATCAAATATTCACTAAGCTATGCTCAAATTAATTTACCATCCTTAATTAATCCAAAGACACATTCCCCATTTCTAATACTGAAACATACAAATTGCCTTTGTTCAGAGAGGCCAGTATACTATGAAATCTCAAAAGGGTTCCTGTAGTATGGTGTACGTACACACACACACACACACACATCAGGCATAACCATTTGACCTCTGGGTGTACAATGACAGATCATTGTGTGGTCACAGACAATGATGTTTTTTCTGAAAATCTCTCAGCCTGTGAACCCCAGGGAGAACCAAACTTGTTTAAGATTGGACAGAGGGAATTCCATTCAGTGTAAACACACACACACACACACACACACACACACACACACACACACACACACAAATGTCAAAACAAGGACGGAAACCACCAGGAAACACAAACCACTGTGAAAAGTTTAAACCACCCCAACAGAGACAGAATACAATATTAACAGATACAGACACACAAACACCACAACAGAAAGGAAGAGCATTCCTCACAAATGAGTAGGACCAGAATAATGGCTGTTATTATACGTTCACTGTCAAACATACACACTCAGGGTGTAACAGACAGACCGACTTGTACACTCAAACAAACAAAAATATAAACAGACACTCATGCAAGCAGACACACAGACTGGGTTATTTAGGGACAGCAGTGCTGAAAATGGGGCAGTATGTTCAGACTCCAGTTAAAACCAATATACACTCACCGACCACTTTATTAAGTACACCTGTACACCTATTTATTCATGCGATTATCTAATGAGCCAGTCATGTGGCAGCAGTACAATGCATAAAATCATGCTGATACTGGTCAGGAGCTTCAGTTAAAGTTCACATCAACCATCAGAATGGGGAAAAATGTGATCTTAGTGATTTCGACCATGGCATGATTGTTGGTGCCAGATGGGCTGGTTTGAGTATTTCTGTAACTGCTGATCTCCTGGGATACTCACGCACAACAGTCTCTAGAGTTTACTCAGAATGGTGCCAAAAACAAAAAACATTCAGTAAGTGGCAGTTCTGCAGAGGGAAACACCTTGTTGTTGATGAGAGGTCCAGGGTCCGAAATTAACACCCGCAAAGTGCCAAATACGGGTACATTTTCTGTTTGGCCAGTGAATTACGCAGCGTCACAGGCCACTCTGGTGGGTGGTTTTTAGCTTTATCAGTTTGTCAGCTTGTAAAATACATTTAAACATGTTCTAGTTTTGTTCTCAAGGGGGCTCTGTAGGCTGTAGTACAGTTAGTAACATAGGTGTTGACATAGAATGACATAGTCCTACTGCTCATCAATAGTCTCAAATAGTGTCCACTGGATTCAGGATTCAGTACTTTTAATCCAGACTTCAAATGATGATTGCACGCATTCTTGTGGCAATTCTGTAGCTGGGTAAGCAAACAAATAATAAATTAACACTGTTTGTATACTCTGGGCATTTGAAAATGAAGTTGGGCATTTTTCCAACTGTATTGCTCATATACTGAAAGCTAATAGTAGAAAATAAAAACTCGGCCTGAAGCGGCAGCTCTCTTGTGGCGAGCGGGTCTGAATGGATTTCTTCTGTGCCAGTGGACACATAGTACTGTTAGCAGTACATCTCAATGCAAGATGAAATCAATGTTCAGGAGCGTTCATGCCATCCTGGATGAAGGGAAGACCACTCTTGGATTTACAGTGGATGTGCGAGTAAATTTTAATTACCCACAATCACACATACAAATTCTCTGGTAAAGATGACATTATAAACAGAATTGTTTTCATGACGTTTGGTTTCGTTAACGGTTTTTGAACGTGCTTTATTCCGGTGATGTGGACAGAAAACCAGACTAAAATAGAGAGACAGTGTTTCCTATATTACTTTTAAGTGCCAGAGCAACACTACTACTGAATCTACAGCACGAGATGAGACATAATGCACTACCAATAGATCGATTCCCAAAGAAATTAGTCTTTTGAGCCAGTTCTTTTGAATCTACAGCGTGAGAAAATAACAAGCGTCAGTGTAATCTGATTCATAAACAAATGACTCTTATGAACTGGTTCTTTTTATTGAATCAACAACTGTTCTCCGATTCCCAAACGCACAACTCTTTGAGCCAGATATTTTTTGTGAATCAAACAGACTTATGAATCCGCTGGAGCTGACTGAATTAATTGACTCACTCCACGTAAACCAAGAATTGCTACCATGTTGTGTACTTAAGGCTCATGAGAGTTACTTACTGGTCGTTAGTATGACAACATTTATTTTAAAATACAAATGTAGTTTTGTTGTACTAAGTTAATCTGAAAAATTATTCTAAGTGGACTCTGGCAATTAAATATTTCATAAAAAAATAAAAAATAAAATTCTTTAAAAATGCAGTTCATATTTAAACATGTATACAGTCTGTAAAATCCACTTAAATGCAATAAAAAAAATGGCCGGTAAGAAATCTCACTGGCTGGTAAATTTCTTCATCTACCAGCCACCTTGGCTGGTGGGCTAAAAGGTAAATTTTCGGACCTTGGAGAGGTCAACGTAGGGCTAGGCGGTTTTTCCGATTTATTCAAATTAGCGTTGACATGATTTTTTAATCAAGAAATCAAAATTTTGCATAAAAACATTGCAAACGATATAGTTAGAGCTGTTGAAAATCCACCAAAGGCTGAAAAAGAATTCACAGCACTTGTCTTAATGCTGCTCCCGATCTGATCAGCTGCACGTGTGAGCGAGCTCCAAATGAACATGACAGGTTAACAACACGGAGACTGATAAAAAAGACAGCGGTAATGAATTCCCAGTACGATTGTACACAGTGTGATTGTAGCTCAACTTTTTCCAACATGCATGTATACAACACCGGCTTAAGCCTCGGCGTGCGCTTGATGAACTGTCTCCTTTCTTTTCTTTTTACTCATAAAAAGTGTTAGTTACGTGACAGTTATGGGTGGTTCATTTCAAATCATATGGACAGGCTACAGGAAAATCAAACATCCTCCGCTCCTTTTAACATGATGATTCAGAAAGATCGCTAATTATTGCTTTGTTCTGTGACATGTTTCAAGTGTACTGCATCTAAAAGCCAACATTTGGCAAGTGATTATTTTGAAAAACTTTGCGAGTTGAATTGTAATGATAAATGATTTATCGTGGACATGCCATCCATGGTTGCTAGACTACTGTGTGTACTGTTATTTTCTTAATATATTAACAATTTCTTCATGTGCAAACAAATTACTAAAATAGTATGACTAAACAGAAATCAGAAGAAACTGCTATCTACCATTTAAAATATAATATAAAAGTATAAAATAATATTGTAAGTTAAAGTTGTGTGAAATTGAGTAAATATAGTGCTAAAGAGTTTAGCAGTTTTGTGTTTATGTTATTTACTTTATTAAATTGTGTGATTTATCGGCATTGTATCGATAAATCACTGACCCGTATCTGGATGATTTTATGCATTGCACTGCTGCAACACGATTGGCTGATTAAATAATTGCATGAATAAGTAGATGTACAGCTGTACCTATTAAAGTGGTCGGTGAGTGAAGGGTCACATTAATCAAAGAATTTCAAATTCTATTTCAAATTTCAAAAACTTTAATTTATTGGCAGAGACCACTAAGCCATTTACACTTCTTTTTGAGGTGGCAGGGCTTGTGTAAAGGGTCAGATGTCAGGGGGCATCTGCACTGGTTGTCTTGCTCAAAGACACAGTGAATATGGTCAAAGGAGCAACAGATAACATCAGAACCTGCAGCCTTTCAGCTCTGAATAACCTCTGCATAAAAGGAAGTTAAGACCCACCCTTCAATACAATATCAACAACAGGATTGCAATGCACATACATCCATTTGTCTGACTACGTCCTAATTTTTAGTGGTATTTCACATCTATCCATCCATCCATCCATCCCCTTTATTGTGTCATTTTAAAGCTGTGGTTCCCAAACATACACACATCTGTGGGTTGGCTGTTGTCTGGGACTCCTTAAAGAGATCCAGCTGTTTAAATTAAAGCAATTAAAGTCATGCAAACATTCGGTTTCTACAGAGCACAGCTCTCTAACACCTGTTTGGCTGAGGTGAACCCGATCCCTCATTAGTACACATACACACTTTTGTAATCAGACAGAGCAGAGCTCAGGGATATGGCTAACACTATATCAGATCTGAGATGTTGATCAACAAGCAAATTCCTTACTGCTAACGCCTTACTACTAACTCAAAGGACAAAGGACTCAGGCTAACACGATGTGTGTGTGTTAGTTACAGTGGTAAATAGTTGAATAGAGTAATTAGAGTGTTGCAGAGTCCATCCATTAATGTAATATCCTGTCAAGGAGGAATCCCATACCTACAAAGCTTAATAAGGAATTCTGTGTGTGTGTGCATTAGAAAGCTCACACTGTGATTTGGCCACCTGCCATAATGCCTGAGAGAGAATGAGAGAGAGAGAGAGAGAGAGAGAGAGGGATGACCTTGATGAGGAAAATATTCCCTTCTCTTTCCCTCACTCACTCACTCACATCCTTATGAGGACTCTCCATAGACATAATGATTTTTATACTGTACGAACTATAGATTCTATCCCCTAACCCTACCCCTAAACCTAACCCTCACAAAAAACTTTCTGCATTTTTACATAACAATGTTTTTTTTTTTTTTTTTTTATTGTTTTAGTATGTTTAAGCGATTCGAATTATGGGGACACTAGCAATATCCTCATAAACCACATTTATAGCATAATACCCTTGTAATTACCAGTTTGTAACCTAAAAAAAATGTCCTCGTAAACCACCCAAACCCAACACGCACACACAAATTCTAACAAAGGAAGGGTCTGATCTACACTGTAACAGGTATGATCCTTATTGGAACACATCCAGGTCTGACTTATACATTCAAGCTACACTATGTAACTTTTGGCCCTCTGTCAGTTAAAAAATAAAAACTGCATGCGTCTTGTGGAAGAACATTGTTTTGGTAATGACGCAAGTTGTGCTTCGGCTCTGCTCCTCTGCGCAGATGAATGTGGTTCAAGGCACCAGTGTACACATGGATACAGGATATCTTAGAGCGAATGGACAAATAATGAAAGAAAGGAAAAGACGGATATCCGAAAACATGTAATCTGAGCAGGTAACATTGGAAACATTGATGTTTTGAAATAAATGACATTACAAAAGTTAGGCAATGTTCATTAACATTAGACATAACAATTGCTAGTCTGATAAGGTCAAACCAGAGCATGTGAGCGAAGCGGAGCGGTGTGACACTCTGCTCAATAATCCGCTCCATGCACGTGCGCTCTGCTCAGCTGTTCACAGCCCAAGCGGACACTCCGCTCATGCTCACCGGTATAAAAGCATTCGCTCAAATCCCGCTCCGACATTAAATTTCTCTGTAGTATATAAGCACGTACACAGGGGGTAGCTAAAGTGGCCCAAGCAACTGCACCTTTGCCCACATGGGCTAAGGAACCCCTCTGGGTGAAATATAGACTATAGGCCAATATTTATTAAATTATCAAATGATTAGTAATGTACAAATCTGAAATTATGTGATTGCATTGTTGTGTTTTAGTATATAAAATATCATTGTTTATTTTGGACTGGTTTACAACTGCTGTTAGATAATCGGGTCTACCAGACCTTCATTATCATTTGTAATCAGTCAAATATTTCTCTGTTAGCACATATGTCATTAACATCTCAAATAATGGCTTAAAAATGTTTCAGTTCTAAATTATCTTTATTTACTTTAAACAAGTCATTAAACACGCCTCTACAAGTGATAAAACGTGTGTTGGCGCGGAAACTCGCATACGTGCAAATTTGCGCTTTTCAGATTAAACTGGACCCGAGTGATACAACTGACCCAGAAAACCACAATCTTTTCAACTTTAAAGTTTGTTCAAGTCCTTTATGCCAATAATGAAAACATGGACTGATACCAGGAAAAATATTGCAGGTAAAAGTGAAATTCATATTTGTTTTTCAGTTGTCTCCACAGAATGATTATATTGTAAATTTGATACATTAATATGTTTCTGATTTAATGCAATCAGACTTTGGGTCTGTAAATTAAAATGAGCAATTTCTCATCCTAATTTTGTGTTCAGTTTTAAAGGGTTTATTAAGTTATCCAGAAAACAGAAGTGGATGTTTTTCTCTTTTTCAGTGTTGTTGCTTTATTAATATTCCCTACAATTTTATATGTATGAATCATATGCAATCTAAAGGACTGTGGTTATTTATATATTTGTAGATAGCATGTGCCCCCTTTGTTTTTCTTGATATTTTTAAAGCATTATAAAGTGAATCTGGACTTTATATGCGTCAAACGATCATATGTTGAACATGCACTCTTTACATGTACAGCAAGGTATAACCATGGATTTAACAAATACAAAATATTTGTCCTGCATAAAGTGAGATTTTGTCCAATAAATATATATTAGATGAAATCATGTTTAATGATCCTAAAACAAATAAAAATTATTTAATTCACAAATTACACTGCCTTCGTTTAAGAAAAGTTTTTTTTTCTAATGTACAATCATTTATAGGTTTTTCTCTGAGCATGAATGCAGCAAGCGATGTCGGAAGAGGATATCCGCAAACACTAGAGTCATTTTTTATGTTTCATGTATGGTTAAGGTGGATTTGGCTTTGGGAAACTGACCAGCAGTTATGTGCCACTTTATCCCGAAGCAGAAATCGAAAGCAACAGGCGGTCGATTAAGTGAGATAATTCCGCTATGAAATTCTCTATGCGAGAGCGGAAATCTTTACCAATCAAATGCTCGATTGTACAATAGAGGCATGAAAGCAGAATGCTCCGCCTGCAAATTAGGACACACTGATCCGCAAGATCATACATGTTTATTGGTTTTGATGCAGGGATTTTTTGTGTGTTTGCCGGGATTCAAGGAAAAATGCTTTGCCAATATACAGTATTATTTATCATACATATTCAATTGAGGGTGCTCTAACATTCGCAACCCCGCAGAACCAGGCTTGCATCTACCTGGCAGCTGCACTGACATGATGGCAAAACAACAAGATACATTACTTATCTATTAATTTATTATTGAATAGTAGTGTAGCCTACTAGCTCACCTTTTGCTGCGCTACCATGTTCGCGTAGCACATCCTCGTTCTCTCTGGCACGTACGACTCCAAAAGGAATATTTGCTAATTCTCACGGTCTCTCCACACTCCCTTTCGATTTCCTCGTTCTTAGCTTTGATTTATACTTTGCATTTATTTAGGTTTTAAGGTTTGCAAATTCACTAAAACAATGTTAGAGCTCCATAACATCAGGCCTATTGCTTATTTCGCAGATTTCCAAACCAGCATATCACGAAGTGCATTCCGGGTTGAGCGAGCGGAGCGGAATCTTCAAAAAGGCGCTTTACGCTCAGGTGAAATTATCACCACTCCGTTCCGCTTACATGCTCTGGGTCAAACATTGTAAAGTTTTTATAACTGCAGGATATTCTGGCCAAATAGACCACACTAGTAACTAATTTATAGATTGTCATTGTTACCAACCAGTGGTCAACATCATTTCAAGACTCACATGTCCTTGACAAGCCTAGGACTAAAGGATTTATTTTTATAAATTATTGCCGTTATAAAGAAAAATACACGTGTGCTAGTAAGTGAAAAGTTCTGCACCGATTACAGCATAATTATTGTATTTCACTACACACACAGACGTGATTAAACAACTATACATAAACCATATCAAAAAAATATCTATAACTGTTGAGTAAGAAAAAAGCCATCTCTGGGTCGCTTTTAAATCCTTTCAGATCTCGGAGTTGTCGCCACCTCTGAAAAGCCAAGCCGATGTTGATTCGGGTTTTATTATGGACTATTATGTGTTTGCTTGTAGACTCTGCTCTGTTCGGGGTTTCTTTGTTTTTACAAAGTGATTCCCTGGAGGTTTGCCGTTTTGAATGATCCACGGTCAGTTTTTCTTGTTCGTTGTGACAACAAACTTTCAGCTTCACGCTACTCCCACACCACACACACGCTACAGTAGCTGGAGCTTATTTTCTCTGTGTACGGATATGACGTCAACACGCATGGGCGAATGACGTACATATGCAATTTCCCGCGAAATCCGTCCCAACATCTATAAAATATTTATAATATAATTTCATTACTATAGGTTTATCAAAGTGTATTTGGGTAAAGTAAATACATGGTTTGGAAGATAGATTTTTGTTGCACTCTCTCATTAATAACATTTTGTTGTTTTTATCCAAAAAAAAAAAAAAAGTGACAATGTAGCTTTAACATAGATGGCTCTGATCTGTACTGTAATTAGAGGTGAACAGAATTTTTCCACAGCTGTTACTGATATTGAGTACTACATTTATGGACTTATACCATACACTGGCATTGAGTACTTTTATTTGGATAAAACACACACAAAAAAAAACAACCGTCAACTAAAAACACAGAAACCTCTATTTTATAACCTACCAATGATTTAGCATGTTTTTGTTTGCTATGGGAAACTACATTGTGTATAGGAGTTTTCAGATAGCAGTAGAGTGGTCATATGACACACAATCACTCACTCTCTTGCTGTGGTTAGCTTGCATGTCATTTTTATGCTGATAGATTAACCACACTCACGCCTCCCTCCATCAATCAGAGTTGTCATGGTTACACGCCTTCTAAAGAACTGACATGCATCAGTGAAATAATCACAAACACAAAAATATGCACGCACATGCACACAGTAACACGCACGGACACACCCCCATATGCACGCAAATGTCATGTACAGTACACAAACACTTACATTTGATCTGAGGCAAAAAATGAGTCACCTCAGGGAATTTTAGGTGATTGTGTAAAACCATGTTGTGGAGGTGAGGGTGTGGTCATGCGCCCATCTGGGGAGAAAGAAAGCGGTAAGGACATCCACCTGAGATGAACTGTGACTAATTTTCATTTCTATGTTCACAGTGAGAGTCGGGGGAGATAAAAGACAGCCCAGTCGGGGGCCTGGGTAGCTCAGCGAGTATTGATGCTGACTACCACCGCTGGACTCGCAAGTTCGAATCCAGGGTGTGCTGTGTGACTCCAGCCAGGTCTCCTAAGCAAGGAGGGTAGAGTCACATGGGGTAACCTCCTCATGGTCATGATTAGTGGTTCTCGCTCTCAATGGGGTGTGTGGCAAGTTGTGCGTGGATCGCGGAGAGTAGCATGAGCCTCCACATGCTGGGAGTCTCTGTGGTGTCATGCACAGTGAGCCACATGATAAGATGTGCGGATTGACTGTCTCAGAAGCGGAGGCAACTGAGACTTGTCCTCCACCACCCGGATTGAGGCGAGTAACCGCGCCACCACGAGGACCTAGTTAGTAGTTGGAATTGGGCATTCCAAAATTGGGGAGAAAAGGGGATAAAATAAATAAGACAGCCAAGTCCACAGAAAGAGGAGAGAAACCCTCGAGAGACTGTGTGTTCTAACGAGTGTTTTGTTTGAGTGCTGAAAAGCCAATACTGATGTGTATATGCTGAAAAGCCCCTCTGTTTGTTCTAAGCTGAAAAGCGATTGCTATTTAACAAGAATTAAAAGTTGACTCACGTGGACAGTGAAAACCGGCTCCTGCTTCAACCATCATACAACGAACTTTGTTACACATGCACACAACAATATCCATATCGGCCTAACTGAAGTATTTTAAACACCAAAAATAGTTTACCAAGTCAAGGGTCACAGGTTTGATCCCATGTAAGAGCGCTCCAAACTCTCAAAAACCTACTGAGATTATGCCTTGAGAAGGGTTGCTCCAGGAGGAATTAGTTTATTTGCCTTGGATTTTAAAATATCTCTGTTTAAAAGACAAGTCCTTTGCTCTGAGCTCAGCAAATTCATTCTGACAAATTTCAACAAATAGACAGTAAACAAACAAAACTAAAATTGTTGTAAATGCAAGCAAGTACAAGCTTTCAAACCAGTATGATAACAGTGATTTTGCCAAGGAGGATGTGTACCTGGATCAGTGTCTTTTGATGGTCCTGGAACAACATTCCTGTCAAACAAACACAGTCCTAACCCAAGCCTCAACTCAAACTATAATCATTAAAGGGATAGGTCACCTAAACATGAAAGTCCTGTAATCATTTATTCACTCATGTTGTTTCGAACCCCTATGACTTTCTTTCGTCTGTAGAACACAAAAGGAGACAGAATGTTGGCCTCAAAATTTCCTTTCATTGCATTATCCATACAATGAAAGTGAATGATGACCAATGCTGTCATTCTACCTAACATTTTCTTTTGTGTTCTACAGATGAAAGAAAGTCATACGGGTTCGAAACAACATGAGTGAATAAATGATTACAGAACATACATGTTTGGGTGACCTATCCCTTCAACTCCCTGTACAATCAAAGGGAAATGCTAGGTTCATAAAAATTTTGTTCAAGCCACAACCCCAACCATAAAATCTGATATCTGTTGATCAAGAAACATGTCCCACTGGGCTAAACCACAGTAAGCAAACTTGTTAACTACTATTGCCCTTTACACTAACTTTTACAATACATTATAGAAATCCTCATAATGAGTTGTGGGTTATGTCTGTAACCTGCATTAGCACTACAATGATCTAGTTACATTAAGGAATAGTGTCCCAAAAATGAAAATTCTCCCAGCATTTATTCACCCCATGCCACATCAGATGTGTATGACTTTCTTTCTTCTGCCCAACACAAATGAAGATTTTTAGAAAAATATCTTAGCTCAGTAGGTAGACACAATGCAAGTGAATGGTGACCAGAACTTTTAAACTCCAGAAAGCACATAAAAGCAGCATAAAAATAATCCATTAAACTCCAGTGGTTAAATCCATGTCTTCAGAAGTCACATGATAGGTGTGGGTGAGAAACAGAGAAAAAGTCCTTTTTTACTGTAAATCTCCACCTTTGACTTGCCCCGACCAGTAGGTGGCGATATGCAGGAAGAATGCGAATCACCAAAAAACTAAAGAATGCGGAAGTGAAAGTGGAGACTTATAGTAAAAAAGGACTTAAATATTTATTAGTTTCTCACTCGCACATATCATATAGCTTCTGAGGATATGGATTTAACCACTGGAGTCGTATGGATTACTTTTATGCTGCCTTTGTTTGCTTTTTTTGCTTCAAAATTCTGGCCACCATTCACTTGCATTGTATGGACCTACAGAGCTGAGATATTCTTCTAAAAAACCTCCATTTGTGTTATGCAGAAAAAACAAACTCATACTCATCTGGGATGGCATGAGGGTGAGTAAATGATGAGAGAATTTTCATTTTTGGGTGAACTAACCCTTTAAAATGACAGTTCCTGCCTGGTATTATTTGTACAACAGCACCTGCACACAAAACATGACAAAACTGAGTAAGAAACTGTATATCGCTGGAGATATGATCAAATATGCTGACTGATGTGTTCTAGTTAAACCATACAAGCTGCTGCTTGTGCATCAGTTTAAAAACAATAGGCTTTTGATATGTCATTACATGATTAAATTGATTTCTTTTTTGCACCCTCACAATGAACTGTAGTTGGAGCAGTACATACTGTATATGCATTTATCAGTGTACGTATTCTACCTTTACAGAGCCATTGACCTCCAGTGATGTTAATCAAACACATCCCTGAGCTGTGCTATTTTGCATCCAGCAGTAAGGTGCTGCCCGCGGGGTGAACATCAGGAAACGTTGCGACGAGCCTGGAGTTTTGCCAAAGGAATCAAACACCAGTCCGGGCCAAACCGCAGCGAAGGCTAAATAAACAGCGACCTGTGCCGCCAGACAGTAAAAGTGCGTCTGATGAAGAGAGCACGTAAAATAGACAGATGTTGTTTAAACAGAACAAATGTCGCCCGCAGGTGAACGATTCACAGTTACGAGAAGCGCGTCACTCCTGGGCTTTTGACGCACAGCGTGACTGTGGTGAGAGGAAACGCTGATATGAAACGCAGTCTCTAGCGCGCTTTGTAGGTAGAATTAGGCATGTGTTTGTCTTCTTGCCAGGTGTATCAAGACCTGCGCTGGTAACTGGGAGGGTGTAGGTTCAACACCCTCCAATACATGTGCCCTCGAGCAGCACCCCTCCAGAGGGCTGTGTAAATTGCAAGGGGCCGTTCACACCGAACGCATTTTTGCGACCGTCCGCGCTGTTTTTCAATCGTTTTCCACGTAAACATCCGCTAGAAGGACGTCTTTGAACGCGTTGCGTCAACTTGTCGCTTTAGATAATAGCAAATTAGTCAGTAATGACTACATTTATCTGGATGAATAGCCTCTTATAATGATCATAACTTAAACTAAATGTTGTGACGCTTGGTAAAATTGGCAGTGTACCATCTACATCCCTCACAGTCTGAGATATCTTTGTACCTACTTTCTGTCTCATAGTATCACTTTTTCGAGGACGTGGACTCTAACAATAGATCGCCAACAAACACAATCAATAGACTGGGGTGGGAAGGCAATAAAAAGGATTCCTTTGAAATGCTTAATACAATAACATAAGTTAACGCAAACTAAATGTGAGAAAACAAAAGATTTAAAGTCTAGTTTTTATTTATTTACTTGCTCTTTTATAGAACAACAGAAAACTCAGTTTACCTGGTCGCCTATTGTTGGGTTGTCGGTGTCCGGTAACCGGAGCACTGGCGCTGTGGCTTCATAGTGCGGTATTGGCTCCGTGGATGACACATCATCTTTGTTCTTCTGCGATATTTCTCGTTTGAGCTCCGAGCGCAGGTCCATGTAGCAGAACAGCGTGATGAGGTGCAGAGAGAGCGAGAGGATGAATAAACTCAGGAAGATTTTGCAGTTGTTGCATTGACTTTGGCACTCACACGCCGCCTGTGTGTGCTCTCGGTCCTCTAACTTCACCCGGTCGCGCTTCGGTACCATAGCTGCGTGCAGGTCAGTCAGCATTGCTTCTGCATACCGAACTTCCTCGTCCTCTCAGCGACTGTTGGGTTCAGCTGGTCGAGGTGAGCACGCGCTTCTCTGCGGGCTCATCTGGCTTCCTGACCTCGGACTGCGAGGATCCAGGCTGATAACCTACTACGGCCAGTTCCACAGACCGACCCCCTAACAGCTGATTGGCTGCTGATGCGACGTCATCTCATTGAAAATCCTCCCGCGGAAAAGTAGCCTTTTAAGAGCGCGAGGCATTCCAGTCATGACATTCATTTGAGGACGTGATGTGTGCCATCGAAGTGTCACTTTTTTTTTGTTTGTTTTTTGTTTTTTGCGATCGACGCGTCACAATATCATTGTATTGGCAACAATAGCGTCATACCTTATCTGCCAGTTCCAAACTATTTCCCATTTCGTAACCTCTGAAAGGGAAAATCTGCTAATTAAGTTAGTTGGTGATGTCAAGCGTGTCTTGGATTCATTTGGCAAGTTTCTTACTAGTCTCCAAAACCAGTTCTGTTGTTTCTAGTTCTTAAAGTTATGAAAGTTATAGTTTACACTCATTACAGTAGCCTATGGTTTGTTAGACTTGTGTGTGTGCAGTACTGCAAGCTTTTTCTTTTCTTATTTTCTTTCTTTCTTTCTTTCCCTGGCCACATGTTTGTATATAAGGCTTACTCAGTGAGATTGTGTGTGAAGTTCCACATCTTTAAAGTGTTAGAACAGAGGAATGGTAGTGTAATTGTGGCATATGTTGAGAATCAGAGCAGACTGAGTGTTAAAAGCAGGACAGGACTGCCAATCAAACAACAAAATCAAACAAAAAACATCAAATGACACACACTCACACACACACACTCACAGGCGCACACACTGCCTTTCAAACAAAAATTATACACATACATGGACTCCAGCTACACGCATCTATCATACTGTCAAGTACCAAAGCACACACCATATTACTGTGATTCAAAATAAGCATGATTATTTATTATATTGGCAAAGGTATTTTGCTATGAGCTGTTTGAGATGACTAACAGGTTTCTATGGAAACAACTAATAGGGAAACAGAGATAATATTTGGGTAGTCATTTTTCTTTTTCTCTCTTATTAGGCACACACACACACACAAACAGAGAGAGAGAGAGAGAGAGAGAGAGAGAGGTCATAAAGATTTTGACAATCTTTCATTCTCATGGTGTTGAGAAAGCAGGATGCATCTAATACTGTGAAAAAGAGGAAGAAAGTTAAAGAGGAAGGATGATAAGCAAAAAGAAAAGGTTTAACAGGATTGCTACTTTTTAGCTTTCTTTAAAATCTACATTGGCAAGGCTAGTTTATTTATAAAGCACATTTCATACAAAATAGTACTTTAAATTGCTTTACATAATCATGATAAAGAGAAACAAAACTTAAGAATCATTTAAGAAAAAATGAAGAAGAAACAGAACTAAAAATAAATAATAAAAAAAGAAATAAAAGTTTAATATATAAAAATGAAAAGAAAAAATTAGGTAATAAATGCAAACTGAAATAAAAATTAACATAATGCAGCATTGTGCTTAGTCAAATGTTTTCATATCTGCAATGTATTAAGGTCCTATTTAGTGATTAATAAACAGCACTTTGTAATTAATTTTAAATGTTACTGGAAGCCAGTATAAAAACCAGAGGACTGGGAAGCTTAGTTTCTTTGGTCCTGGTCAGCATTCTGAGCTACAGCCAGGGGCGGATTATGACTAGCAAGGCCCCCCCCCCCCCCCCCCCATTATCTTTTAAAGTTGAGATCTAGGCAATACATTTTCATTGATTTGAGTCTCTTTTAACACCTGTTCTGTTATTTACAGTCAGATTAATTCAAACACACAGCACGGATGTGGTAAATAAACCACTCAACCGAAATACGAGCCACTGTTCTTAAAGAGACAGTACGTTTTTCATACATAATGTAAACTCAATGAAAATACTACAAATTATGCATACAAAATGCATATATTTAAAGGGGCCATATTAATTATGAAATATTTTAACTTCATCAAACACTTTAAATATTAAAGAATTTAACAAATAGACTCCTATAGCATGTATATATGGGTTTAGCGATCGAGGCATCATTTAAGCCTTTTCAGTGTCCAAAAATCCCCTAGACTACATTACATTGACAGAATATTTAAATGAGCTACGAGTCTGTTTTAGAATGTTCGTAATTTCAAACCTCATTTCTCAAGCCCTTTAAAGATGCTGTAAGCAATTTAAGCATTCCGAAGCTTTCACGTGACTGAGCCGTTGTATTAGCCACGCCCCCTCATTCCAAAAACCCGCCCTCCAAAGATAATTTTGAGATCAAAACCGAGCAAAAGAGCAGCATTGTTTGTTCCTGTGGCTGTCAAATTCAACAGCAGCACAATAGCGCCCTCAACTGACAAACATTATGAATCAAAGCCTCAATGATCCATTTCAAATACAACACTATGACAAAGGGCAAAATGACTGACAGGTGAAAAGCGTCAATGTTTGCGGCCTGCAGACACATTTTTGTTTGCTGTTTACAAATTCTACAGCTGTCACAGAGATATCTCAGGACACTTATTTCATTAATATCTTTAAGGGAGTAGGAACATTTTTTGCATATTTCCATGAAAAAAATCGCTTACAGCACATTTAATCTGCTTTAAGGTGCTCTCTTCTTTCTTTCTTTCTTTCTTTCTTTCTTTCTTACTGTTAGACCTGTAAAAATTTCTAACTTCAAACATTGAGAACTATTTTAAACTTTCAAACAACGTTTTGTCAGACCAACATTATAGTTTGTCTATATGTATCTAGTTTAATCAGTACAAAGTTTGAATCACACAAAGTAAAATATCAATATTTTCTTTTTCCCAACCACCTAAGCCAAGTTATTTTTTGTAATGTAGGTCAAACATGCAGTTATAGCAATGACTAGTATAATAAACTTTTTGTTAAATGCTCGACAGCCCTTTTATACAAAGAATAAAGCTTAACCATGTAAAGCCTAACATATGAAATAGTAGTCAGAAAATTATATATTTTAAACCTGTTTAAAAATATTTTTCCATAAAATAATGAAATTTAAAGCACGTTGCTTGAATTCAATAAATACTAATTTTGAAATATCAGTAAAAATATAAACATTAAAAATATCAAAATTAGCAAAGATTTTACATAAAAAAGATGAGTGCATCAAAATATGAAGGTGGCTATTTTGGAAATTATTTACAAGGTCTTCTACTTCCAGAAGAGCATGGAAATTTCACCAGGTGGCATTATAAGATTAAAGAGCTGCTCCAAAAAATGTAATTAGAAACAGGAAGCAAAAGGGTCCTATAAGAGGGCTGGGGGCCCTCATAGTCACAGGGCCCTGTTGAGGGGGCCTTGTGTAAGCTCTGGTGCCTGCATATTTAAGCATATACAAACATTTGTTTTCAGAGTTGATGGGCCACGAGACCTTGCCGCCCAGGGCCCCTGGTAGTCAAGAGCCCCAGGGCACTAGCCCCATTGTCCCGGTCCATAATTCACCTATGGCTACAGCTGTAGGTCTTTTTGGGAAGGTCAGTAAAGAGTTGGTTGCAGTATCCATGCTACAATAATAAATGCATGAACACATTTCTCTAAGTCTTGTCAGAATACAAAACACCAAATTTTTGCTATAATGTTGAGATGATAGTAGGTAGATTTAGTTATTGAAATAATTCCACTGAAAATGGAGACTTTCGAAAACGCTCATTAGTTTTGCATACTTATGTACTAATGGCATTAGGAAATGGTTAATTTTCAACCGAAAACGCATTAGAAAACTTCTCTGATTTCAAAATGACACCAAGATTCCCAGTTGATTTTTAACCTTTAGACCCCTGATGTCAAGGTATTTCATCTTTGTTGCCAATTACAATGGTTTCTGTTTTGTCTTTGTATAACTGAAAGTAGTTATAGAACATCCAACTGTTAATTTCATCAATGCACTGGCATAGAGAATCTATGGGGCTGTTGTCACTTGACAATAAAGCTACTGTAGGTAGATCTGGGAGTAGTTGTCTGCATAGATTTAGTGAGCAATTTTGCTGTTGTGCAACATTTGGCCTAGTGGGAGCACAGATTGAACACGAGAGGTGCAAGGATTTAGCCCTGCGAAACTCCACATTGGATAAAGATGGTGCAGTATAATTCCCTGAGTCATCATAACTGCTGTGGGAAATCTGACATAGTCAGAGGGAAAGACTGCAGAGCAAACCGGGGGGCTGGTGGGTACTTTCTTACTATCAGACCTTAGGTTAAGCTCCACATATTTGATGTTACCTCTCTCTTCATTGCTTTCTCTCTCTTTTTCTCTCTCTCTGTTTTTGCTCTGCTCACAGCGGTGCTGTGTACTGCAGATCCTCTGTGACCTCATAAAGCTAAGCCTTTTTAATATGTTTTATATTAAATTGGTGCTGTTTTATTCTGCTCCAGACTCTTTAATCTTAAATCACTTAAATATTCACAGCTACACTGCTGCTGAATCAATTAATCGCCACACACACACACACACATAAACATCTGACGCTCTCACACTCTGACAATTTCCTCTGACAATTCGTGGTGGATCTCTAAAAGCAGATATTACAAAATATTGTAATAAAAGCATCATTACAATAGCTCAACCCACCCAGAAAGTCTGGAACAAGTTTTAAACACACACACAAGCATACACATAGATGCAAAGAAATGCTGCAATGAATATGCAGGTATGGGTCTGAGGTCCTTGGGCAGTTTAAATTAAATTATACAAATTAACTTAACAGAGAATTCAGCTCATACTGAGTCCAGAGAGGCTGGAGGGTGCTAAAAGTTTAAGAAAACATTAATTATACACACACACACACACACAAACACACACGCAGACATCTCAGGAAACAGAATGTTATCATGCTGATTTGAATAGTTCATCCAAAAATGAAAATTATGCCATTATTTTTTTTCACCCTCATGTTGTTAAAACCAGTATTTTTCTTATGCGTAACACAAAAGGAGATGTTTTAATGAAGATCCCCTGCGTCTTTGCAATACACTGGCAGTAAATAGTGCCTTACTTTATTAGTTTTAAGAGGACTTGTTCACAGCGGCTCACAAGGTCCACGTTCTCACAACAGCAGAAAATGGTTGTCAGTCCTGTATCTGAGTGCTTAATACCAGGGGCAGATTTAGGCACGTGTGACATGGGCAGCCGCTTGAGTGCGCACACCCACACAAACAAGTGGGCACCCTGAAGTCCACCAGCCATCTCATCTCCAACCCTCCGGCAACTATTTTTGTTAGCGGGGGTGGGGGGGTTTAGGGTGCTGAAGGGAGTTTTGCCCAGGGCGCTACACAAGCTTGAACCGCTGCTACTTAATATGGTTACGTTCACACACAATTTATTTTTTTATGAGAGTGACATCCGCATTCTAAAGTATAATCGAACTGATACCTGTGAAGTTTTCGCAATGGGAGAAAGGTGCCTCATGTTGTTCCAGGAAGGGTTCTCAGCCTTACAGGCTCCATATGGTTAGGATTAAGGTGGGGGCAGGGTTAGGGCATCTGTTGCCTGCCAGGAACAAACAGAGGCACCTTTGTACAATGGGCAACATTTTCAGGACTCAGAATCATCTTTTGACAAACCTGTGCTGTGTGAACAGAACTGCACGGGCAACTAGTTGTGTGTCACTTCATATAATATAATATAACCCGCATGTCTTGTGCATTTCATGTGGGGTTTCGTTAAAGGGATAGTTCACCCAGATGTGTATGACTTTCTCTCTTCTACAGAAAACAAATTATGATTTTTAGATTAATATTTCAGCTCTGAAGTTCCATACTATACAAGTAAATGGGTGCCAAAATTGTAATGCTCCAAAAAGAACATAAAGGCATCATAAAAGTAATCCATAAGACTCCAGTGTTTTAATCCATATCTTCTGAAGTGATATGATAGGTGTGGGTGAGAAACAGATAAATATTTAAGTCCTTTTTTGCTAGAAATTCTTCATGCATGAAGAATGTGAATCACCAAAAACACAAGATGAAGAATGTGAAAGTGGAGACTGACTGAGCAGGGAGGAGAACTTACAGTAAAAAAGGACTTCAATATTAATGTTTCTCACCCACACCTATCATATCGCTTCTGAAGACATGGATTTAACCACTGGAGTTTTATGGATTACTTTTATGCTGACTTATGTGATTTTTGGAGCTTCAACATTTTGGTACCTATTCACTTAAAATAACTGAGAAATTCTTCTAAAAATCTTCATTTGAGTTCAGCAGATGAAAGAAAGTCAAACTCATTTGGAATGCATAAGGGTAAGTACACGATGAGAGAATTTTCATTTTTGGGCGAACGATTCCTTTAACCCACGAAGACAGAGATATGAGCTGCATGTAATCCGAAGATCCAGCTGCCGTACTCCACCGTAACTTCTTGCAAGCGCGAGCTGTTCGAGACAAATGCTGAGCCCTGTACTTGGTTTAAATGCATTCAAAGCCACTGTCGATGAATTATGATCTGATAATAGCACTGTGCCAATTGTGATAAAAATGTCTGAAGTTATGGCCGTCACCATCTTTGATATTGAAATCAGTCTGTCAATATGGTTACAGGTGTTACTCAAGTCTATCGGGAGAACAGAATACAGTGGTGACTTCGGTTATTTGTTCATACAAACATTCAAGCTGCTACTGTAAGTTGTTGAATGAACAAGACATTTCAAGACTCACACCTGGTAATAAATACGGCTGTCAATCCCAATCATTGACTCTGTGAAAGTGGCCAGGTTCAAATGGGAATTTAGTCTCATGCTCATGAACTTGCAATGGACATCAAGATTTTTGCTGAAAAATTACTCAAATTCTCGCTTGTTTCTTACCAAAACCTATCCAATGTCTTCAGAAGTCTTGGAATATGACGCAGAAGTGGCATGGAGAACTTTTGATACTTGTGTGTCCTTTTTTAAGTTTTAAAGTGAGGCACTATCCACTCACATTGTATTGAAAATACAAAAAGGTATCCTCATTAAAACATCTTCTTTTGTGTTCCGAAAGAAAGAATTTCATGCAGGTTTGGAACAACATGAGGGGAGTAAATAATTACAGAATTTTCATTTTTGAGTGAGAGAAAACACTGACTCCTACTGACTAAACTCTGTAGTTTTTCCACAATCCACACTCTAGCAAGCCTATCACTGTGTAAAACACATACATAAAAACATGCACTCTCATAATGAAAATAAACTTTATATAGATGCTTTATTGGGTTGCCACAGTACAGACTCAAATCCATACATGGAGAACTGACATCAGAGCTCTCCAAAGAGTTCAGATCCTAGACCAGATAATTCTAGAGCAAAATTATATCAGAAAGCAAGCAGCATGAGAACAGACCCAGTGATTCAGCTCACATACTTTATCTCTCAGGCTTCAACACACTGCTCACACTCTCATAGAAAACTGATAAAATCACTAAGATGAGTGGGAAAACATCTTCAAAAAAACTGATAAGTCCAGCTGCCCTTGAGTAAATTTGACATGTGATTCTACAATGAGCTGTGTGATTACACACAGACAGAAGAAACAGTTTGAGACATAATCAAATTTCTTTTAGTACAAAAAGTATTGTAACACATTACATTTTAAATACATGTAATCAGATTACAAGTCACTGAAATAACAACAACAACAACAAAAAAGATCCAGTCTACTCAAAAAATCAAAACTATATGGAAGGTGCTCTTTGGTAGGGGAAAAAAAAACGTACATTATCGATTAATAGGTTCCAAGGCACACTTCAGTTGTCAGATAAAACAGCCTTTATTGGATTCAAAATCCACATTTTTATTGCTGACATTTTTTAGTGTTTCTACTATGAAATAGCTAATCCAATGAAGGCAACTAATAACTGAAGGCTCCCTTGGAACCTATTTTGCGATGACGCAAGTTACTGACTTTCAATAAGTTTAATTACTTTTAAGTATATTACTTGGATTGCACACATTTCTAAAACAATATTTACTCTGTTATTTGAAAATTAATTATGCTTAAATGTACTGTACGTCTGTTTGCATTTATTTGACAACTGGTAAGTCGTTGTTAGGGAGAAATGTGTTGTGACAATGAACAAGGAAATTTAGACATTATTTTGAATTTGTTGAGAGGAAAACCAAAAATAATTTTGTGAAGTGTTGTAAAAAGTAACTTAAAAATAACTAATAATGTCATAACTTTTTGATGAAGTAATCAGTAATGTCAGTAATCGGATTACAATTATAGATAATTATTAATTTGTCGTGAATAACTTTTGTTGAGTAACTTACCCAACATTGTTCAAATCGCTATCAAAAGTACCAGGATTTTCTGATCTCTGATGAAATGGCTGTTTGGTAAAATGGTCTGATAAAACAGAGACTGCTTCTGTTACTACTATATCCCAATCTGAACCAGGCGAGTGTTGTTATGGCCTTACAACTCAAGATTTTCAGTAATTACAATGCAATTAAGTGTATGAAACAATCCATATGGAAGTTGGATTAGATTTCATTGGCATTTAATTTATGCAAAGCCAAGAGATACCTTCTATATTAAATCACCATATTAAAATAAACATACAGTATACTAGCATACAGCATATCAATATGTTGTGGAAACTTCACCCTTACCCTCAGACATTTCCACTGCAATCTGTAGATCCTCTGTGTCCGCTGTCTAAGCAATCTATCTCCAAAGTTCTTTTATTTACCTCCGTGACCTGCTTCACAGTCCGACAGCCAGAGCAAAAGAATAAAATAGAGTACTACGAAAGTGGATATCACTGATCATTATGCAAAGTGCCCCCCCCCCCCCCCCAAAAAAAACCCTTTCCGAGTGACGTAATTATTTTACATTTGTTTTCATGTTGTTGGAGAGTTTGCAGAACTGTGACAGTCCACATGGAGTGGATTTGTAATGTTTCCAAAGTTTTTCCCACAATATTTTTCCAATTAGTGCAGTGTGAGATGTTTTGGAAAAAAAGCATTTGTTAAATGGTACAGTGACTACCAAAGCCCCCTAAACAGCCCCAAAACATCAAGACTAACATCAAATTAATGAGAGTGAGAGGCGTTAATAGGTGTTGGCTACATCAGTGTGTGGAAGCCTTTAGAATGAGAGTAAGAGGGATGGTAACAGAATAACAAGCATAGTCCAGAAAATAATCCTGTCAAAGTACAAAAAGAAAAAAATTGTTGAGAATTCCAGCAGAAACTGCTCTTAATTCAGATTGTATAAGATCAGCAACCACCTGTACCCAATGTACACATCTGGACTGGAGGAGGCAAAATGTCCTGACACACAAACTAACCTAAACTTTAGATTCTCATGACCACTATCTGAAAGTATACAGAACCCTGGAAGAGTGAAAAAGTGAAACTGAAAAATGGCTCAAATAGTGTTAGATTTATTAGAGGAGAAATGTCCAAACATTCTTCATACATTCATTTTTGTTTCCAAGAATGTTGTCTAAAACAAAACATTAATATGGAGATTAGTCCTGATAAAACAAACAAAACACTGAAAAACAGTTAAAAACACACACTCACTCAAACAAAAACGCACACAGATGCACACACGCTTAGATCAGGCCAGATGTTCCAACCCTCAAATAAGACAAGCACCAACACACTTCAGCAGTGGTGAGACTTCCAGCGTATTTCAGGCATTTGGCAAGGTTCATCTCATTTACAGCAGAGGAAACACTTTACAGCATGCACGTCTTCCATTTAGGAGGGAAATGTTACAGTTCCTTACTCCTCCCTCATAGAAACTTCATCTAGAGGTACTATGGTCTCCAAGGAGCCAGTGCTGCAATGCTGCAAGGTTGTTATAGAGATGACAGTTTGTAATAAGAAGAGAACAAGCACACACAGTTTCAATTTACTGCCATGGAGACGACTTGTCCACGACGCAGCTCCTGATGATAACCTCCTATGCAAAGAAAATGAGCCTGGGAGGTGTGTCAAAGCACACGCAGCACCCACAGCCGAGTCACACCCACTCCATCTGACATCACAGCAATTTAGACCTTCAATGGACAAAGACTCTTCTTGCAGATCTGATAAGGAGAAGGAGAGAAACACTGGGTTACCTAGCAGAAACTTACCAGGACTTGGGGCAAAAATGATTTTAAATGTGTGTGTGTGTGTGTGGGGGGGGGTGCCCTAGAGTGAAT
The DNA here is from genome assembly GCF_019703515.2 of Myxocyprinus asiaticus. Classification (NCBI taxonomy): domain Eukaryota; kingdom Metazoa; phylum Chordata; class Actinopteri; order Cypriniformes; family Catostomidae; genus Myxocyprinus; species Myxocyprinus asiaticus. The sequence goes on from NC_059347.1 coordinate 33,884,352, forward strand.
TGCTCAGTATTTGTCATCTGTTTTATAACATTTGATGTATTTCATAATTTTATATTCTAGGTCTATTAAGTTTTGGATTTAGTGCTTTCGCAGACACTGTAGTATTCGTAATTTTATTCATTGTCTCAGAGGCAAATGTTGTTGAAAACCTAATATCAGCTCAAAAGCACACAGAGAAAACAGTGAATGTGAAGAAAACACTCCCAACAATTTCAATACATGAAACAGTGTTTATATAAAAAATCTACAGTAATGGTAGACAGCAGCTTTATAACCTAATATAGAGACTGGCCAATTATTTACAGTTAATGTATTCTAGCAGTGCAGTTATTGTTTTATGAAAGTTGGTGCATTAATTACAGCTCCTTTTGTATTTGAATTGATTCTACAGGTTTTTACAGCCATTACTGTTCAGATTTAATGGGGTCATGACATGCCTTTTTTATTATTTTAAAATGTTCCTTGTGGTTTACTTATAATACAAGTAAAAAAAAAACATTTGCATAAAAAAGGTCATATTTTCCACCCTAATTCTGACCCTCTGTCAAAAACACTTGGTTTTGGTGCTGCTTCTCTTTTAAGACTTACATGTAACAGTAAACACCCACGGTTGCGATTGGCTCTCTGCTCTTGACTGATCTGCTCTCTCCTTGCCATCTCACTGCTCACCGCTGATGGCTACGGAAGTGATAAAGTAGATTTTGATGTGTCGTTGTGGAGGGCAGTGTTGTAGTACTCGAGATCGGTCTTGAGACCACTTTCTGAAAGTTTCAGTCTCGTCTCGGAATTGACTGCATTTCGGTCTTGTCTCTGTCTCAGACAAAGAGGACTCAGGATTTTATTTCAAGGCCGGTCAAGACCACACCTGCATTGTCTGATTTATTTGTTAACATCTTTACTGTGATTGGATGTAAAACTTCCTGCTTCAAATGCAAGTAATAACTAATTTCTAATTTAACATTTTTGTTACTGTTAACGGCTGTCACCCCTCCACGCCCATTTCACATGCATGTGGGAGACAGGAGAAGAAACTGTGGCTGTCTGAGAGATGTCAGACAAATCTTCTGTAATACAATTTGGCTACCAGTGTTTCCCAACCACTGTGCCCACTAATGTGCCATGAAAGATTGCCAAGTGTGCCATGGAAAATGATCAAATTCCTCAAAATAAATAAATACTGTTTTTTTCCAGTATTTTAGTGAAGGCATAGAGACGGTAGAAGAGTTTTAAAGTTGCCAATTCAGTATTTCCATTTCAAAGTATTTTATGCAACCAGTTTATAAATTTTGTCCATCATAACATTATTGTTCTAACAAACTCTAGTCCGCTGTCAAACACAACTCCTCACATGCACACAAAATGATGCTTCATCATCACACTTTTAGTAAAAACATTCATTCAGTGAACCGAATGAATGAATAGAATACAACAGGTGTATTGTTTTACTCAAAGACTAAAAGCTGTTTATTTGTGCACAGCATAGAGCTACAGATGTTATGAACAGATGTGGCTTACTTGTCGAGTTTCTTTCATGAAACATAAAAAGAATATGAGAAATTGTTACATAAGATTACTAAAAGCAAATTCTCCTGTTTTAAACAAGTCCAAAAAACACTGTGATACGATGTGTAGATCCTGAGGTACTGTAATCTTCATGAAGCATGTTTGGCATCTGAACCGCTGAATGGAGGCCAGGCGGCTGCTCACGGGTCCTAGTGCCTGAGGGATCCAACCTCAGTGTGACTTATGTGTTTTTTACCCTCTATCAACAACGCGATTTTGACCCGGTGTGACTTATAATCAGGTGCGACTTTATTTCTGGAAAATACAGTAAATAAATAATAAATGAAAAAATGATTTGCTGTGCTGTTGCAAGAATTTATTTGCAAGAACAAATCTACAAAATGGAAGACATAAATTTGTTGGTTTTTCATTATCCAGTTAGCGCTCTAGTGACCTCATTATACAGCGTATAGTACCTATGTTACTTGCGTTTTTTGCATAGCCGAATTTCAAACATTACCAGTTCACGCTACTAAGACAGACAGAAAACATGGGCAAGTTCTTGAAAAGGAAAACTATCGATGATGGTTATGTGGGATAGTAGTGTGCCGTGGCAGAAAAAAGGTTGAGAAACACTGGCCTAAACCACAAAGAATTCATCTGCAAAAAAGCATCCAAAAGAAAACACACAGCAGCGTCAATTCTGCAATGCAATGTTACCGAGACGGCTGGGACCACGTTCACATTTTATCGGCACTTAGAAAGGAAACATAAAGAAAGGTAAGCTAAGTGTACGTGATGCTAGCAAAGCTAGCTAGCTAGCTAACATTAGCAATCTGCCTCTTGCTGCATTCCATTCAACTCGGAAAGTCGGATTTTCCAACTTCCTACTGGGAAAAGTGCTATGGAACGCCACTTGAAGTCGTAATTTCAACTTGGAAAGTCATGCGGAAATTTTCAACTCCGATTTCCGAGATGCAGGTGCGTGACATCACACAATCTTGTCGGCACCCAGGAAGTTGTAAAAAATAAGTGATAAACATGAACTTTTATTAAATAATATCGATAAATTAGTCAAAGTTCCTACATTACATGATATTAAAGCTTGTTTAACAAACGTTAGCAGAGTAGCAGGTGTTCAAAACATGGTAAATTATACTCTCCTTTGATAATCGTACACATGTAGCACAAATGCTAGCGTTGCAGATTGTTTATGAATTGGGTTGTTAGGAAACATCTCTGGTGACAGTCAAACACCTGCTAAGCCAACCGGAACATTGCAGTTTTGTTTCCTTTAACGTCATCTTCCGAGCATCCGGCATTGGAATGCCATTAGTCAGAGATCGGAGATATCAAGTGGAATATCCTACTTCCAATTTGAATGGAACGCAGCATCTGTACCCAAACTCATCTTCATTCCACACCCAAAGAGATTTAGCAAGTATTAGCTATACGTATTAGCTACCTATGTATTTACTGTTTTTAGGGTGCTAGTTTCAGTTGCTTGCCAGCTATTTGCCACCTAGCTAGGCGCACAAGCTACCTAATTTAGTTAACCTATATTGAGGGATGTAGTTATTTCAGTGTTAACTTTGTGAGAGATTGAGGGGACAGGGCATGTAGTGACAAATTGTTGTTTGCAAGTTAAGTTTTTGCATGTTATAAACAATGACGAAACAGGTCACATAAAGCTATGTAGCTAATGTATATAATGTTACGTTACATCAACGTTAGCTAATGTCAGCTCCGACATAAACGCTACATGCTGCGGTAACGCACCCTCACTTGGGTGAGAGAGCTAGAGATGTGACAGCAGAGAGTGGAGACCGAGTAATGCGCCTCCACTTATATGAAAAATTTACATTTTAAATAGGCTGCTTTGCTTATGTTTGGCAGTCTTTGTTCTATTTTCTAGATTTAGCTATGTGGTTAGCAAATTGCACACATTTATACAAGGCTTGTTGTTGGTTCAAAAACAACACAAAACTTACAATATTGTTTAAGAAAAGAGAGAAAAGTGAAGACTTAAGTATTGAATAATTGTTTGATATATTCTGTACTTAATGATGGTTTCTAGGGGAAGAGTCATCCAGAAAACCAGATGCGATGCTTGCACAAAAATGTTATTGTTTTAGGTGGATGGTAAAACTTGGAAAAGGAGTGTTGAATAAAGATGGTTAAGTTGATTTCAGCTCCTTAGTGTTTGTTTGTATTTGTTTGCTCTTAGAAAACAAAACAAAAATTCACACATAAAATTCACCTCTGCAATGCCTTTTGATTATTTTATCAAGACATTTCTCATGGTACACTGATACACACACACAAGGCAATAAAAGAGGTGAATGTAGAGGAATCTTCATTTGTTTTCTGTGGGTGTTTTTATGGGAATGTGGATCTTTCAGATCAATTTGAGGAGTGCCTATGGTTTGCATGTTCCACATTTTTTCGTAAGTGTGTCATGCAGTGTGGGACTCGCACTGGTCTCGGCTTGGTCTCGGCTTGGTCTCAACCCCTCAAAGTCTTGGTCTTGTCTCGGTCTCGATACACTCTGGTCTTGGTCTTGACTTGGTCTCGGTTTAGGTGGTCTTGACTACAACACTGGTGGAGGAGGTCAGACATAGGTGGAGCGTGTCTAAGGCTGGGGGAGGCTAAGCCTTACCCTGGCATGATGTGTAGGCTATCAACGAATATAGCTACAGTAGGAATTTCCCATTGTCACTCAGGGATAAGTTTCCCCACCCAACTTCAAAAATGTATTACTACTGAGAACGGAAAAGCCGACTGTAGATCAGTGGCTTCGGCCGAATTAATCTTATATCACTTGAGTGGCTACGGCTGAATGATACGGCATGTGCAAGGAGAATGTCTTCTTTTCTTACATTTGTAAAGCATAGCCTACATTAAGTAGATCAATTCTTGGATTAAAACCTATTTATTAGAGCATGGTCAGAAATGAACTCTTAGATTTATTAAAAAAAAAAAATGTATTAGCCCACATCATTTTAAGTGCCATCCAAATCAAACTCAATACAAGCCAGCACTGAGATGACTTTGTTGAAAATAAAATCATCAGACACATTCCTTGATCTTGTGAAGAAGACCCCCTCTCCAGAATTTTTCTTAACTTAAAAAAAGTTTCAAGTCATCGCTTCATGACGAATTCATGTCGGTGCGGGACCGCTTATTATTATGCCGTATGCAGGTCCAATCCATTTCAATTTCATTTTACTGTGGTAAGAAAGATAGAAATTATTGTCTCCTACTGAAGACATATACTGGAATTACTGTTAATTTGTTGCTACATTATCCAGTAGAATAGTTAACAATAACATTTTTCTTAATAAGCTATACATTTATATTGAAAAAATGTGTAGTAAGTGGTTTGTGTTTCTTTACATATTAAAGAGTACTCCCAATTAGTTCCACACATGCAAAAAAACAACACTGGTATCGGATCGTGATTGGCCGATACTGAGATTTCAGATATCGGAATCGGAAGAGAAAAAGTGGTATCAGTGCATTCCTAGTCCATATGTAAAAAGATAAAGGAAAATGTAATTCCTCATGTCATGATCACTTTAAAACTTAAATTATTCAGCTGAGGTGTATGAGATAAAAGGATGATACACCGAGATTTTATACAGTTAGGGATAAAAATGTGCCCTCAGAAACATAAAAAAAAAAAAAAAAGCCCCAGAATATCAATTCCAGGGTCAAATATTGCCCCTAAATAAATATTTTCTGTCACTGCTCTGCTACCTGTATTACCACTGAGCCTCCCTGCTAGTCTTTCTTCAAACTGAGTGAACAAAAAGGTTATTCTTGTGTTCTATAATTCCCTTTACAGATACAATGTGCCAAAGCTCCTGTAGTAGCAGCTGATGATAATGGTGTAAGCGTTAGAAGTCTGGGCTTGTAACTGAAATATTCTTAAATTCAAAACCCAGAAAGAGTGATCAAGGAACTATCACCATTGTGCCCTTGAGCAAGGCATTTAATCCCATTTTGATCCATGGGGACCAGTAAACTATGTATGGATAAAAGTGTCTGATAAATATCTAATAACATGTGCTGTGTTACCTGTGTTGACTGATGTTTACCTGCACAGAGAAAGCTGGGCAGGCCGGCATACAGCAGTCGGTCGTTGTCAGGTAGAATGAAGGGGCAGCTGGCTGTGACCTCTCCACAGTAGTGCTTGCACGGGAGCCACCTAACACATTGCCGCTGGGGAACCGGAAAATATTCTGCACAAAGCCAGGCTTTATACACTGCCTGCAACACATACAGTAACATACAGCAAGCCATAAAAAGCATTTAATTGCGTGTGGGACAGAAAAGAAGAAAAACAGAACAAAGTCGAGTGCTGGTGGTAGTAACAGCAAAAGCACTTTGCTTCTCACCTGACACAGGTGAGTGTGCGCTCGCACGGAGTAGTCATCCGCCATGTATTTGCTCGTAAGGATGTCAAACTCCTCATATTTTTCCTGAGCGTGTTGGTCTAGCCGGATGTAAGCGTGCACACATGCGCTGCACACATCCCCGTCCTCAGGTCCGCCGCTGAACAGGTCACGAATGACACGGACCAGACTGCAGTTCATCCCGTCCGGGCTGGTCATGCTCTCCAGCAGGTCCGCTATTGTCAACGCGTCGCAAAACGGCAAGCTAAAATTCCGGAAGTACTCTAAAAACGCGTGTGGCGACACTGTGGGCACCGGTACAGAATAGGAGGAGCCCACTGCGCCGCTCTTCTGCCGGTAAAGCGTAGAGCACGCGGACTCCAGAGGCGCGCGGCGCGGTGCGTCAGCCTCCATGCACTCCGGCCCGTTTTCTGTCAGATTGCTCAAGAGAACCCCGCAGTCCTCATCGCGTAGGCCCGTCTGGGCGTCGTGACTCGCGTTGCTCCACGTTCTTCGGTGAGTCCGGTCTCTCGAGCGCAGCTTGCCTCCCGCACAGAGCCAGAGGTGATCGGACAGAAGCGCCGTGAAAAAGAGCAGCGATGCGAGGCTCATACGCCATCTCTGCACCTTCTCCGGCTCCGCGCACGGTTTGTCGATAGGTTCGGTCACGCAGCAGATTTCTAACGGGGCGTCAAGTTTCCTTCCACACCGCCAGGCGCCCGTGATCATATTTTAGAGGGGGAGGCAAAAGCGCGAGCTCACTCCTCCGCAATATTTCCGCCGTGACGTTGCCCAACGCGGCGGTTACATGATGGCTCGTAGCATCTCTTTCACATGGTGCTCAAAATGTATCCGCTCTGAAAACACCTGCGTCTGAATTGCCGAGACAGTGCATAATAAAGCACATGCTGCGAGACTCCCCATCGCCTTGAAAACACATCGCATCCAAATCTTACTCATTCACGGGCATCTCTTAGGCGGGATGAAGAGCTGTGTTTGTCGGTAGAGGCCTTGTCATCTTCCAGTGGTCTCCTTTACTCTGTCGCCATCTTCGCTCGCACGCAGACGAACCCTGAGATGTTTTAATTGAAGGCGGGGGTGTGGCGCGTGCGCCGTCGCGCGCATCCTTTCCTCCATTGAAACTTCATTCACCTTGCGCTCACCATTGAAAAAAACGCATTGTTGACAGCCCCTCAAGGAATCGCCGTGTGCTACTTCCTCGGTCAGGTACAAAGCTCCAGGTTAAGAGCGTTAGAGCTAGAATGACCGGAAATAATGTTGAACTAATGCGGACTGGTGGCTTCAACAGAAGAAGAAATCATCACTTAAAGATAGAGAAAACAGTAAAATATAAAGCACCTGTAGCTGGGAACTGGAAGTTGACAACCATGAAACATCAAGATTTTTGGTTAAAATGCCCTATATGTTTCTATATGTGCAATGACAAGTCACCATTTCTTTTAAGTTATTCACCATTTTTAATCACTTTTGGCACCATGCTGAAAAAATAGATTTAGACAATGCTTAAAATTCCATGTCAGGTACTGTAACTACATAAAAATGTTATTTGGTGCAACATTTATCAATGTAAGTGAAAAGTGGGCAGAACTATGTGCAAACCTGTATTGATAAAAAAAGAAAAGAAAAGAAAAAAAGATAAAAATGAACTTAATTAGGGCCCTATATATAGAAACATACAGTACATTAAAAATAAACAAATTTCAGTATAAGTAATAACTATATACACATAGGGTATAATGGTGCTAAATGCTAATTTTATTTTATGTTATCCCAAAAACACTAAATAGCAACAAAAAGTACCACAGCGCTTTCCTAAACACCTGTTTGTCAAAATTTCCCTGATCCATGAGATCATTGCATGTAATGCCTAAAGGTTGATTTTGAGGCAATTTGATCTAATATTTAATATTTGTTTTAATGTAAGATGTTGAAAGTGGGCTCACATTGACTGATCCAGTCACAATGGAGATTCATTTGTTTAGAATTCTTGAGATGTTCTGAAATGCCAAATGTGTTTGAAATGAACAGGAAATGGTGCACCCTTTTCTCAAGTAGTTATTTTGAAAAAGCATTATCTTAATTCCATGGTCCTCAACAGGCGGCCTGTTGTGTCCTGCATGATGTTTTCATCATATAAAATTATTAATGAGCATGATTATTTAGGTGCCAATTTTCTAGAGCCTTTGTGGTGCATTGTGCTGCAGTATACTTACACTATAAAAGTGTGGATCTTTAAAATAAATAAATAGATAAAAACAGAAAACATACATTCATATATGATCATTACAATAATACTGTATACTGTATATCACAGTTTTAATTTTCAAAGAACCACACTTTTACAAGAATTAAGCTATATTAGGCTATATGTAAATTATATGTCCATGATGTATTAAATAGCATATTTAGCATACTTGCCTCATTAATATCCATCCATCCATCTTCTATATAGCCACTTGTCCCATGCAGGGTTTAGGGTAGTGCTGGAGCCTATCCCAGCTGTCTTTGGCCAAAGGCAGGGAAACATCCTGACAGGTGGCCAGTTCATCACAGGGCAACACACACACACACACACACACACACAGGCAATTTAGGGTCTCCAATTAACTTAACCTGCATGTCTTTTTGGACTGTGGGGGAAACCAGCGTGAACATGGGGAGAACATGCAAACTCCACACAAAAAAGGACCAGTTGTGCCAGGACTGGAACCCAGGACCTCCTTACTGTGAGGTGACAGTTCTAACCAATGAGCTACTGTGCTGTCCTCATTAATATGTATAAGTAATTAAAAACATTTTTTCATTAAATAAATAAAATGATAATAATTAGGCTAGGAAAAAAGTGTTCGGCCCTCGAGGCTAAAGGGATACTGCCCCCCCGGATTATTCTTGAGAAAACATGAAATGCCATCTGCCATTCAAAGTGCTTTAAACAGAGTAACTAAGCCTCAAAGACTCTAATAGGCATGCGCAAAGTAATCTTTCATTACTTATTTTCTGGATATCCGTCAAACTGGAGCATTTTTCAGCAAGGTGTGGAATTTCTGGATATAATATACAGGATGTGGTAGCAACTTCCCAGCAATGTACCAGATCATGAATAAAATATGGAGATTACGGAGTACTATTTACTTTTGCCTATTTTATGTATGCTGCTGTTTTGTTGTCACTTTCAGTTATTTGTCATGTGGCATTTAATTAGAGCTCATATTATACCTAAGTTGTTGTTTTTGGTTGACACTGTGCATCTGAAAATGAGACCAATTATACATTTATTTCATAAAAACTCAAGGTTGTCATCACGTCTTGATACATCAAAACTTATCCGGATTTATTAGTTAAAAACAGTAGATCCAAACTGTTTTTGCCTTGTCATGCTGTTCTATTCTAGTAAAGAGGAGTATTGATTATACTGACCCTGCACACACACTCATCTGTCTCTTCCACTAGTTGTCATGGAATCTGGAACTGGCCCTTTGTAACATCATAATGCTTGGAATTAGTGATGGAATGTCTTGCGGCTACATAAAGCCCAGGTTTCTCCAGAGTTGCTTGTCTTTGGGTGAGGACTCGCTCGAGAACACTCTGGTGTGAAAGTTCTGCAAGGTGAATGGGATGAAAAGTGTGTGTTTGACAGGGTAGGTTGGGGTGCAATTGTGTTATAATTGGCATTTTATTGAGATTACAAAAAAGTGATACTGCTTGCAGCAGCACGTTTAAATATGCTATCTCACCCCAAAATTGAAATGTTTGTCATTTACTCACCCTCATCGTCCAAACCAGTATGACTTTTTCCATTTGTGAAAAATAAGGGATGAGAGGATTGTAGTTGTGACTGTCAAGCTCCAAAAGCACTATAAAAGTCATCCATATCACTTGTGCCCTATATTTCAATTCCTCTGAAGCCATACCATAGTTTTGTTTAAAAACCTCTTCACCCATGGGCAGGCTCCCCACTGAACCACTAATTCAAATACATTACATTATTGTGGCAGACTAGTAAAGCATTGATTTATCAGTCCACAGTGTTAAATCCCAGTGTTAGATCAAAACCCAGCACCTTGTAATAGAGTATAATGGGTCTAAAGTCTCCTCGGGGTAAAAGGCTCCTTTGATTTTATTTTCTCCCAAAACACTAAATAGCATCAAAAATTTGCACAGGAATTTCCTAAACACCTGTTTGTCACTATGTGTGTGAAAGGATAGTATTTGGGGTAAAAAGCCCCCCTTTTGCAATGGCCAAAGGCCCTCATAAAACACATTGTAGATTTGTTGACAATGGAGATTAACTTGCTTATAGAATACTTGAGATTTTATGCACCCTTTTCTGAAGTAGTTATTTTAAATACACAAAATCTTAATTTGTTACTCAAAAAAGCTTCTTGCTGTCTCAACAATATTTGCAAGTTGACAAATTTTGCCCTATAACTATTGCCCCAGTATCTACACTATATTAATATAACCCCCCTGGATTGGGTTAAAAGGCCCCCTCACCACCTTAAAAAAATAAATAAATAAAGTTTTATGAATTTTATTCAGAACCTTTTGTTGTTATTTCTTTTCACACAAATCATGTTGCTCCATCAATATTCAATAAAAATAAATGTATTTCTTGAATCTTGATACACTTTATGATTAGAAAAAAGCTAATTTGCCTTAAGGTGTGCCTTTTAGCCTTGTTGTACCCTACTAATTCTTCTACCAGTCCAAGAGGCAGGCAGAGGCAGCAGGGATTATTATTAGTAAATAAGCTTAGTTGTGTCTCTCAGTGTTCAGCCTGACTTTGTTTGACCAGGACAAATTCAACAAGTGTTATTATACCAAGCAAAGACAATGGAAAATTGCTGCTTCACAACATCATCCTGTGGTGTCAATTCTTTTTCTCTAACATATGAAGATGATACGGCTCACAACATAAGGTTAAATAGAAATAGCAAAGCATAGCAAGAAACAATATAAAAAGGAAAGTAATAAGTCAAATGAATATATAAAATTACTTAATACAATAGAAAATATGGAAGAAATAAGAAACATAAATGTACATAAGTTGTACTGGTTTTGGTTGACTGGTTTAACTCCTATCTCTCAGGTAGGTCCTTCAAGGTAGCCTGGAGAGGTGAGGTATCCAAGCCACATCAGTTACTTACTGGGGTACCTCAGGGATCAGTGCTTGGGCCACTTCTCTTCTCTATATACACAACATCACTGGGACCCATCATTCAGGCGCATGGTTTCTCTTACCACTGCTATGCTGATGACACGCAACTCTACTTGTCTTTCCATCCCATCGACACCACAGTGACCGCTCAAATTTCTGCCTGCCTGGCAGACATCTCGGCCTGGATGAAGCAGCACAACCTGCAACTCAACCCAGCCAAGACTGAACTCCTTGTCTTTCCAGCCAACCCTGCTATTGAACACAACATCACCATGCAGCTGGGTGCAACTACAGTAACGCCTTCCAAAACGATCAGAAATCTAGGGGTAACCATTGATAACAGACTAAATTTCACAGACCACATCTCAAAAACCGCAAGATCATGTAGATTTACACTCTACAATATCAGGAAGATAAGACCCTTCCTCTCTGAACATGCCACACAATTGCTTGTCCAGTCACTTGTCATATCTAGACTGGACTACTGTAACGCTTTCATTGCAGGCTTCCCTGCATGTGCAATTAGACCCCTACAAATGATCCAGAATGCAGCAGCACATCTGGTCTTTAATGAACCAAAGATTTATATTTACTTATTTATAAAATGTAAATAAGTACAACATTTGTACTCCTGCTCTCGGTAAGTGTGGTTTGTTGCCTGTACAGCTGGAGTTGTGCTGATTGCTCCCTGCTAACTGCGACTTGCAAAAACATAAAGGTGGTACTTTAAACTTGAATTGCTCCATTGGTAGGAAAATGCTGTATTACAAAATGTATGTACAATCAGGTGGGCATAATTAACTGATAATTTTTAATACATTTTGAACACATCCCAAACATGAATCCCTGGTGTTGCTGCTGAGTTAATGTTTTCATATTGTCGCCAAGATGGAAAAATATTATCTTCTGATTATCTTCTGTAATCAGATAATAAAATTATGTAGTGCATGTCATTGCTGCATATGATTATATTCAATATAAAATGTTTGCCACTGTTTGGGATGACTTGTGTGTGTGCGTGTGTGCGCACATATATACAGTATATCTTTACATATATAAATGTATTTATATATCTTTGTCCTTCTTGCCTTATTCTCACCTAATTGTTTGTTCTTACCTAATAACTAAGGCTGCTGGTGATTTTGACTATTTATCTGCTAGTGTGGTGTGGCACAGTAATTAAGATTAAGTAAGTTTAGAACACTGCACCACATACTGATATGTTGTATAAATGTTACTCTTTTGTTTGACTCTAACTGACAAGCAAAAGCATGTAGGCTAATTTAAATACTTTGTATTAGTATTAATGAACACACAGTTTTATTGAATTAATCCTCCTTTTGTCATGCTGGTGGGTCATTTTTGACTGGTGTTAAAAACCATACAAAATGCATGCATTCTTGATTAGTGTACAATGGCACTAAAGACCCCCTCAATGAAAATCTGTTTTATTGAGAATAAAGTCAAGGAATTTTAAAAGTTGTCTGGGTCAAAATGACTGGAACACTACATAAGGGTTAATAAATGCTTTAAAAGTATTGCTCATTGTTAGTTCATGTAAACTAATGTTAACAAATGATACCTTATCGATGATACCTCTTTGTTTGTGTTCTGCAGAAGAAAGAAAGTCATCTGGGATGGCATGAGAGTGAGTAAATGATGAGAGAATTTTCATTTTTGGGTTATCTATTACTTTAATGTTTACTTGCTGAAGATCAAAATCTAAATAAAACGTTTCATAATGTTAAGTGTCGTTTAAGAACCCCAGGAAGGAGAAGGAGAGAAAGCTATGGTGATTCTTAGTTCAACAGAGCCTATTCTTTAAACATAAGACAATTGAGTTGTTTAAGTCAGTGGTTCTCAACCTTTTTGACTCCAAGGCCCCCTACTGTCAAAAATTGTAATGCCTCTTTCCCCTTGAAACTAGGAGTGTCAGTGGATTAAAATAATGAATCACAATTTTGTCATTCCATCAGTTTCCGGAACTGCCAGCTTATAAATTGCAGGCCTTTATATTGATTTTTAAGCAGTTTTTTTATTTTTTATTATTATTATTATTTTAATCAAGCTTATTTTAAATAGCTGTATAATAATGATAATAATAAATAGTACTAAATGGTAATAAATATATTTATGGCTTAAAAAATTACAGTATTGGAAATTTATTTTATGGATCTGTTTTCAAGTGGATTAATATTTTAGTGGGACTCTGCCCCATCTGCCCATATAGACAAGCCGCAGCTGATCTTTGGACACTAGGTGACACCATAAACCTAAAAAACAGACTGCAGTGCAAAACACGGCTGCAGTATCAGAGAAAACAACCTGAAATGAGGCCCTCTGGAAAGTGTTGAGAGGAGAAGGTGGGATTTATCTTCTGGACTTTTGATTCTGCTGTATAATAAGCCTGGGGGGACTAGGTGTGTTTCCTCGCTGAGCTCTGTCAAGATCTTTTACTGGTTTTAAATAAACTTTAGAGCATTTGCAAGCCCTGTAGGGCTTATAAAAGAGTTACTATTCCTCTCAAACCGCATGTGTTTTTGAATGATTTTTGTGCGCTACTCTGACTTCTCATCCAGAAATCATTGGGTTCATTGCTAGGGTTTGAGAACATTTTGGTTAGTAGTATGCTAAATACTAGCTTTTCTTCAAAGCAAAATACAAAACACTAATTACATAGACAATCCTCTTGGAGCAAGTCGTTCAGTTTTTGTTTCATATCTCATGCGATCTTGGTGCCATGGCCCTCAATCTTTGTCCTTTTTCTGCACCTCATAAACAGACCTGATGTCTCTGTCCTTCATTTTGCTTCAATATGCAGTGCTGTACCAGCTTTTTCTATTTTCAGATGCTGTTCTCTGTGTAATAGTACGTCAAGGGAACAGTGAAACACTTTTTGAGAAGGTATATGATTAAGAAGTTTTTTTTTTTTTTTAACAACTAATGTAATACCAGAGAGATTAAAGTCTGATAAAGAGACTTTAACACTCTATTTTTCAATCCCATTATTCTTTTTCTCCCTCTCCTCTATTAATTGCTATATGCTTTCTTGCTGTTCTCTATTTTAAGAGGTAAATCTGACAAAACCTCTCTTTGGGGAGATTGAGGGACATCCTCAGTTAGACAATCGATTCATAAAAAAGCAAATACTGTTTTTTTCTTCGATCTAACAAAGCATATCAAAAAATTCAATTTTCTTTAGGCTATGGTCAAGCTAGTCTAATCATAATTATCTTTATATAATAACAATAGAAGTCTACGGTATTTCCTCATTTAGATAGCTGACTCAAGTAAACCTATGAGTGAATGTGCATGTGAGCTATGTTCATTTTGTGAATGAATTACCCGAACTTTCCTCAGCCTTATGCAACATGGGGTCACAGTTGAGGGGGCATGAGTCAAACATTAAAGATGAGATATGGATCAAATGAAATATGCACCAACTAAGAACACAAATGCATGCATTTACTTGCAAACAGATGTAGAGAAATTACATCTAACACCCACACAAATATTTCTGAAGAAAGGAGTACAGGAATAAGAGACAGTTCCACTGAACAAATTACATATAGCACAATACATAAAAACACTTTCAAACCGTAGTCTACTATATTATCCTGATTTTCAAGGAGATTCTAATTGATTGATACTTTAGTGTTTTTGCACCTTTGACTGGAATTGAAGTGTATGAAAGGAATCGGTGGGTCACCCCCCAATGATTGTGTTACTCATCATGATTCTCAACATCTGACCCCTGACAGAAAGGTCACGTAGGGAATGTGCTGAGGTTTACAGAACACCACTTATCAGAAAGAAAGAAATCCCTTTGTGTCTATTAGTGTCATTCTCAAAAAGTGAAAACATAATATGCTCTGGATTTACAGTGTGATTTAGACTCTATGTGGTACATCTTAATTTAAAGTTTGTCATAGAGAGAGTGGTGGATGGCTGCAGTATGATAAAGTGACAGAAGAGGGCAGCAGAATCTGTCTTGTATTAAATAACCCTTTGGACTGTGTGTGTGTGTGTGTGTGTGTGTGTGTGTGTGTGTGTGTGTGTGTGTGTGTGTGTGTGTGTGTGTGTGTAATGAAATATGCTGATTGATTTTGTTTCAGAATTCTCAGAAATACAGCCCACTTGCTTCATAAGGAGCCATAGAAACCGCAAATCTGTACCAAAACACACATAAGTACTAGCCATTCAGTTAAATAGTTTCTTCTTACAGTATTAAGGTTCCTTTTAGTCAAAATTGATCTCAGTCGGCTGTTAACACACTGGTACTAAACTTAAAACAGCTGACTATCCATTTAAAACTATCCATTCAGTTTTATTGAATTAAATGTAAAACATTCTATTCTATATTTGGTTTCTCATATTAAAAATGAATAGAACTGGACTATAAACATTATTGGTATAGCAAGCAATGTAAAGAGGTGAAGATTGCTTTTACTATTAATTTTCCTTTTTTTTAACATGCGTAGAGATTTAGGAATTTTGGGTAAAGTGATAAGATATATTTCCAACATTGCAGCTCAAAGCAAACCTCTCAGTGACATGCCCTTGCGATGTTATTGTGGACTTTTTTTCAACCTTTTGTAACCTCATCTGGTTTGTCATTCAGGCACACAGATACATATGTGTGGTTGTCTTCTTGTTAAATACTAATAGTTTACTTGCTGGGAACAAATGTATGATGTTGATCTTGATATCTATTGTGAAATTAAATGAATCCAAACTTCTGATATGATAATAATAACAATAATATGAATAATAAAATAGCAAGAGAGTTGTATTATATAATGAAGCCACATTCAATGTTTTTTAAATGTTTTGTTTTATCCGAGTGGGTAAGATGTTTTGATAGATAAGAATTCATCCATCTACTGTGAGTTG
This sequence comes from Myxocyprinus asiaticus, assembly GCF_019703515.2. Taxonomy (NCBI): domain Eukaryota; kingdom Metazoa; phylum Chordata; class Actinopteri; order Cypriniformes; family Catostomidae; genus Myxocyprinus; species Myxocyprinus asiaticus. The sequence goes on from NC_059347.1 coordinate 33,900,324, forward strand.
ATGGGAGAGTTAAATGATCCATGAAGACATGTGAGCAGGGCTGGTAGCAGCCCCACATGTCCAAGCCATGAGACCCCACACAGTGATTCACAGATGGAGTTGAGTGATGGGCTGTCACTATTTCCCCCAGACTCTTTTTCAACCTGGTACCAGTCATCTTCATTTCATTAGTCTTTTAGTCTTGAATTAACCATAAACACTTAATGAATGCACTTAAAAACGATTTACCCTTTTGGCTTCATGTGTCTTTGTACCTCTTTGTCCACTACACCTGGAAAGCATACCTTGATATGTTGGATGGCCATTTGATTTGAAGGAATAAGGCAGAACTACTTCCTAATATTCACACAAACATTTACTTACAGTGTAAATGTGCACATACCAGAAAGTTAAGAGCTTCAAAAGCTCCCACTGTTTTCTCAGAATCTGAGCAAGCTGAGCCAAACCCATCTGTCACAGGACAAATGATAGTTTAAGAGACCCCATTTCAGTTATAACTCAGTTTTGACTAAATGTACTGTATAGTTATTCCGTCTTGCCTTTGCAAGACAGCATAGACCTCCATTGTTTTTATATAAAGCTAAATGTTCTATTAAGTTCAGTTAGGAAACTCTACATGGCGCAGGCCGATAGGTTCAGGTCCCGACACGCCTCTACATAAACCAGTTGTACAATTACACCCTTCTGTCAAACATATAAAAACGGTACTCACCTCAACAGCTTTGACTCAAGTTCAGCAGAGCAGCCTTGTAAAGCATTCACCCTCCTCCTCCCCAGCTCCACTTGTCCAGACCTGCTTCACCTAGGGGGGTTTAAGTGAATTTGTTCAGTAGCAGCAGCATGTCTCTTGTCTCAGATGCAGCACGATTCCAACTGCAGCAGCATAATGACATATGTTAAGCAGCAGCAGCATCTCTCTCGTCTAAAAGCAGCAGCATATTGACTAATGTCAAACAGCAACAGCAGCACCAGCAGCGTGCGTAAAGCAGATCTAGTCCATCAAGACCAAATCTACTCCAATGTCATTTACATTAATAAAATCTTTCATAAGCTACTTTGAGTAGCTTCTAAAATACACTACTGGTCAAAAAGTTTTGAAACACTTGACTGAAATGTTTCTCATGATCTTAAAAATCTTTTGATCTGAAGGTGTATGCTTAAATGTTTGAAATTAGTTTTGTAGACAAAAATAAAATTGTGCCACCATATTAATTTATTTAATTACAAAACTAAAATTAAAAAATAAATAAAATAAAACACTGTAAGGGGGGTTTCGAGGAAAGGAGACGACGAGAACCGGCTTGACAACTTAAATAATAATTTATTAACTAAAAACACAACTAAAAACACAGCACAGCTGTCTGTAATTCTCTCTCTCTCGAACTGTCGTCCCCGGCCGCCTTTATCCCTCGCGCGCCCCATCAGGCTGATTGGGGACCGGGTGTGTCTCATTCCAACCCGGCCCCGCCCTCCTCGGCTCTACACTCCTCCCGGCGTTGCCTCAGGCCGGGGAGCCCCCGGCATGACGTACATCCCCCCTCACCCTTCCTCTCCGGGGGGGGGGCGTGCCTTATGCCCTGACTGCCGGCGGGTCCTCCCCGCCTTCCTCGACCTGGGAGGAGACAGGAGGGGGGAAAAAAAAAAAAAACACAAAATGGCGAGGGAAAGGCCAACACGGAGCGGCAGAGAGAGAGAGAGGAGAGAGAGAAAAAGAAACTCACCGGTTCTCTGATGCGCCGTCGCGTGGTCCTCGATCACTACTCCACCCTCTCAGACGGACTGCAGCCGCTCCTCCCCGGGCGGACCGGAGTCAGACCTCCGACCCCCAGCGGACAGAACGCCCCTCCGCGTTCCCGGCGTCCCGTGGGGACTCTCCTCCGCCCCTGGCAGCGGCCCTACCACTCCAGGCGGTCGGGGAGTCACTTCCCTCCTCCCCCCGCGGACGGCGGTCTTCTCTCGACCCCTCCGCGTTCCCGGGGGACAGCAGGGCACTCCTCCGCCCCCGGCAGCGGCTCCCTCGCTCCAGGCGGTCGGGGAGTCCCGTCCCCACTCGCCTCGCGGAAGGCGGCCGTTCCCCGCGTCCGGGTAGTCGGGCTACTCCGTCCCCCGTCGGACGGCAGCGGCACTCCCCTGGGTGGACGGCAGTGTCGAGGCCTCTGCGACGGGAATCCCTCCTCCTTCCCGGGTTTCGGCACCAGTGTAAGGGGGGTTTCGAGGAAAGGAGGAGACGAGAACCGGCTTGACAACTTAAATAATAATTTATTAACTAAAAACACAACCAAAAACACACAACTAAAAACACAGCACAGCTGTCTGTAATTCTCTCTCTCTCGAACTGTCGTCCCCGGCCGCCTTTATCCCTCGCGCGCCCCATCAGGCTGATTGGGGACCGGGTGTGTCTCATTCCAACCCGGCCCCGCCCTCCTCGGCTCTACAAACACATTTTTGAAATGGATGACTTGGACTGAATAATTAAGAAAAGCAGCCAATAAGTGCCCAACATAGATGGGAACTCCTTCAATACTGTTTAAAAAGGATCCCAGGGTGATACCTCAAGAAGTTGGTTGAGAAAATGCCAAGAGTACATTTCTGCAAAATCTAAGCAAAGTGTGGCCACTTTGAAGATGCAAAAATATAACACAGTTTTGATTTATTTTGGATTTGTTTTAGTCACAACATAATTCCCATATTTCCATTTCTATTATTCCATAGTTGTGATGACTTTACTATTATTGTAAAATGTAAAATGTAAAAAAAAAAAAAATTATAACAAAGAATGAGTGTTTCAAAACTTTATACTTTATAAGCTACTTTGCCCTATAGCTGAATTATAATTATTACAGACTAACCTCAACCCTTTCCCTAAAAAAACGTAGCAAAGTTTGTAACACCTGCAGTCAGAACATCAGACCCCAGACATGTGAGACACATCATTTTGTGTGTGTGTGCGTGTATTTGTATGAATGAATGACAATGGTTCCTGTGCTTCTGTGTCCTCAAGGGCCATTCTGAGAGGCAGTATCCGCTCAGCTTTACAAACACAGACTCACAATTATATTGCAGTCTGTGCGTATGAGCCAGTATCTGAATGTGTGGTCCATGGTCTTGTACACCTTCCCTGGTGACAGAAAAATTGTCCTCTTTGCCAAGTTACATTAGCGTCAGTGCAAAGGGGAGATGAGGTGAGGCATGTGTGCATGCATATAGTAGGTCAGGTTCAGTGTGTGTGCAGGGCCCAAAATAACATTTTGACACCTGCCGGTGGTGAGTGAATTGAGAACATTTACTAGTCATAAATGCTGGCCATGAAAGTGTATTTTGTAATATTTTATTATAAATACATATGTTGTCCTTACGAAACAGGGATTATTTAGCATTCCCCCCCTTGCATGTTTCTGAAAACAGCGTTGATAGTTGCATCACTCACAGCATTACAATTGAAATGTGTCAGGCTCCACATTGAAACTGCACATGCGAAAAAAAGCTGTTTTCTTCAGTAAACGGTCTTTGATCTGAGTCATTCACATCACTTACATCATTGAGTTTGAGACTATTATTTTTACAGTTTGATTTAAACCATGTATTATGTTGCAGTTAATGGCCACTGAGAAAGAACTAATATTTTACAAAAGCAACCACAATTTCCTTTTGGTCCCTTTCACCCTGATCAACATGTACGCTTTCAACCTCATAAACACGTACACATACAATACACCCACTCACAAACTCCAGAAGATCAGGTTCACACATCTTCAGAGAAAATTCATAGACATCAACCAAGTGATGTATTTAGATTCCAAGATTAATAAATGCTGTTGAAAAATAAAGTGTATTGTTAGTTTATGATACCTAATGCATTTACTAATGTTAACAAATAAAACCATATTATAAAGTGTTACCCAGTTGGCATCCTCAATTGGAAACGTGATTCATAAAATGCTTTTTGTTCTTTTTATATTCTAAAAATTAAATGTATATATTAATGGGTGAATAGGGATTGTGTTAAGATTATTTTATAATCATTATAATAACTATAAAAACAATAGAAGTCTTTGGTATTTCCTCATTTATATAGCTAAGTGTGTGGGTGTGTGGGTGTTTTGTTTTAAACTGAATGGTATTTGAATTAATACTTGGCAATGAAATGACACCATGCGTTTGATTTATTTTCCTCTTGTCAATCTTCACAGGACTGGCAATTCACTTAGGATCGGAGGAAGCGGGAAAGATAAAGAGAGATCTGATCCAGTGACAAAGTTCTATGCTTATTGTGTAAATTATTTTTTTAGCACCTACTAAAAAAAGATACACAACACAGACAATGCACCCCCAGCTTCATGATTCTTTGGGCTGACGCATAAACCAAAACAACTTTTTCATGGAATACCATGGAAAACACTGGTCTGAAAAAGTGAATAAATTAGCATCTTTCCTTTTGACCCCTCAGTGCTGACTGGTTCATCGTGGTTGCCTTCCTGCTAAGAAAACTTTTAACACCTTCTATTTATACAGATGTAGGCACACATTCTCACTCTCTCTCTCTCTCTCTCTCTCTCTCTCTCTCTCTCTCTCTCTCTCTCTCTCTCTCTCTCTCACACACACACACACACACACACACACACACACACACACACACTCAATATTTGTCTTCAGTGGTCATGTCTTTGCTTTATAAAGCACAAAGCTGCATGCCACCTAAAATACCTAAATGATCCATACCTAAATACTTAAGATATTTAAACCTGAAGCATATGATCTGGACCACACTCAGATTAGGGATCTGCTTTATGCATCCAAAAGCATGGAAGCACAATTTATTTTGATGGGAAATCGAGTTGTTTTTGTAATCTGGGGTTGCTGTTCTGACCATATTCTTTCGCAATGAGTCCCTGAGACTGCAGAGAAAATAAAAGAAAAACGAGAGCAGTTGGAGGACAAAACGACATTGTTATGTGAAATATGTTGATAAATGATACACAGCGCTGGTTTGTGCAAGAGTTAGTGAGTATACCTGTGAATGAACAGTTTTCTCGTTGGAATTTTATGAAAAGACCAACCTCGGAGAGATATCATGACTTTAAATCCCATGGTGCCTCGCTGTTTTAGCAAGGAAGAGATATGGTGAATTGGTCCAGTATGTACAATCCATTAAGACCCAATGAAATCAAAATGTGGAATTTTGTGGCTTTTAATCCATGTCTATTAGCTTTTAAGCCATCTATGTGCTAGTGGAGGCTACAATCAAGCATGAGTATTTTCCTCCCCCTAATACAACATGAAACCAACTAGTAAGTAGCAAATCACAGTTCATGGCATGTAGGGCTTTTTTTTCCCCTTTTCTTTAAAGGGATGAGCACTTTGATGAACACACTCCTATACTGATACATCCCAATTAATTTTTGCCTGCACCACCAAAATGTCACCCTTGGTCGGTATTTTAAATGTCATTCTGATGCCGTATTCATACTCATTTCAGATGATTGCAATACTTTACCAAATTTTTTTAAATAAAATGAATTCACATATCATTTACTCATTGTGTTATCCTTTAATTTTTGTTCTGTTTAGCGTGGGACACAAAGGGATTTTTCAGAATATCCAATCTGTGGCTCAAAAATGATGATCATAAAAGTTATCCTCTATTCATATGCTATGTGTTTCAATTTGTGTGAGGAACAAAATGTAAAATTTAAGTCTTTATTTAATTACCATTGTTCCCATCCACCGTAACAGTCAGATCCAGACCCACACTCATTCGAGCATTCAAAAAAAGTTAGGACAGCTTTGATGTCAGCAACGTCAATTGCCATTGACTCTCATGTGTCTTGTGACCAGTTGGGACATGCTATAATGTCTGGATGTATATTTTTGAATGGGATGTGACTGTCTTCACAGAGAGGAAGGTTTCACTCTGTTCTTCACATTGAGCTATCCCCTGAGTTCTTGCTTGGAATACTTATATAGTGCTGTTTGTCATTTTGGAATAATTATTGTGACTGTAATTTTATTTGATTGTTACTTTTTTATATAGTTGAGAAATAGTTATGTTTAAGCGTAGGGGTTGGGTGAGATGCTCAAAAAATCTATATAATAATGTAACCAAAATTATTTTAATTTATCTGCCTGTTACATGTTTTATATTGTTAACAATTGGTTAGGATTAGGAATAATAGGAGTTGGGTTAGAAGATCTCAAATATTGGTATGATAGTATAATGTAACTAAATGGATGACACCCTGTCTACACTGGAAGTGTCCATTGCGGGGCATCTGTCATGATGACAATAAACGGGTGTCGCGTTCCATTTTGCGCTGCACACGCTGGCGCTACTACACAAATTAAACGGTTTAGAATGTTCGTGTCGATGCGTCCAGTGTAGACAGCCTCAAGCCGTTGCGGTGCGTCAATGGACGGGACCGGTGTAGACAGGGTGTGAGAATAATAATACATATTCAGGGGCGGACTGGCCATCGGGAGAACCGGGACTTTTCCTGAAGGGCCAGTCGCAAAATGTGGCCGAATGGGCCGCCGCGTTATGCAGAATGGGCCACAAAACGGCGCCGCGATATGCCGAAGGGGGCAGCGAAATGCAGAAAAGGACAGTGACCCCCCATGCTCAACAACTTTTGGGCCAGTTTCTATGTAAAATCCTGGGCCGATTTCTCTTCCCAGTCCGCCCCTGTACATACTGCAGTTAAACACGTGATAAATCTGAAGATTTTTCAGCCTGTGACAGAATCATCCGAACTAAGGTGAAAACGGAATGACTGTGACATTTTTGTGGAGTAAGCAAAGAGTCACTATGGTGACACCTCCCCTATGAGACTGCCCTGCCTTTGGAAGAGGAAATATGTCAACACAGGAAACTGTGTTTGTCAAGCGATTTCATAGGGTCTTTAAGAACTCTTAAATCTGTGTGTGTGGACTGTATGTGTGTGTGTGTGTGTGTGTGTGTGTGTGTGTGTGTGTGTGTGTGTGTGTGTGTGTGTATGTGTGTGTTAGAAATTCAGAGACGCTGTCTAATCTGTTCTCATCCTGGACATTGTGTAGTGGTGTAATAGCATGTGAGTTCTTCATGGGAAAAGTTAAATTATGTCTGGATCAGTCAAAACCTGATTACTCATGCAACATACTATTGGCAAGACTTCTCTCTTTCACACACTCAGGCTATATAAAATAAATACACTGCGATGGATCCAGTATCCAAGAACTTCTCACAAGCTCAAGTGTAAACTCAGGAAATCTTCTGCCTGTGTCGTTCTCTGTTTCTTAGTCTCACTCCTTTTTTCAGTTTCTCTTTCTTTCTCTCTCTCTCTCTCTTTTTGTTACTGAGACAGAGTGTCTCTCTTTTTGTTTCTTTGTCTGTTTTACTCTTTTAACTATCTCTCTTTATTTATCTCACTTAGTTAAGTATTGCACAGCTCCAGCTGCCTCTCGGAAAAGTAAAAGATGGAATTAGAGCAGAATTCAGGAAGCAGCCACTTACTTTGAATGCACGAACGTAGTGAAGCCAAAATCCCCCATTCTGCTCAAAACATCCAATTTACTCATCAAAGTGTTTTGGCTGCTACTGCTGACTGTGACAAGGCCAGAGGAGAAGATGACAGTGTTCAACAGTGAAATGTGAGTCTTTTTGGATGGAGTAAAACAGTCGGGCCCACAGCAGATATCTTATACTGGCAACTCACTCTGCGCCTAAACAGCAAGCGAGCAACGAGATGCAACTAAATAAATAAAGCCCTCTGACCTGTTAATTGGAGCGTAAATCCTCCAGAGTGAGCTTGCTTATAAAAATGTGGAACATCTAAGTTATACAGTGCAAAGCAAGTGCTACATATCGCTGTGTAATGATTGATGTATAGTTCTGTCATATCCATGATATTTTCACATGCACATTTTGCCTGCATTTTGAAGCTGTTGACACATACGGAGGTTTTCAAAATAAATCATCCATACTTATGCAAAGAAAATTCAGATTAAAAGAGAAGAAAACTCGGGCTCTTGTTCTCATTGCCGGCAGTGTGTATTCATGGTCCAGAAAAAACAATGATCTTAATCCTCGGCTGGTTTTAGGCATGCTTATAGAACTGAACTACAGTGGTCTCTCTGTGGTTTGTGAAATGAAGCCTCTCCCTTCACAGGCGAACGTGTTCTGTCATAAAATCTCTTCTCTTAATCAACCACAGACAACAAGAGAGGAGGACCGCAAATAAAAAGTGCTGCACAAACAACATCCTGTCTTTGGAGGACACTCATTCCTCTCTCTCTCTCTCTTTCTCTCCCTCATCTCTGTCTATTTCTCTTTTTCTCTGTCACTATTTATTTGTCCTGAGACACTAGAACTGATGCTGTTTCATCTCTTGTTCTCAGCATGTGCAGAATCAGCCCTTACTGTGCCATTAAAGGTTGAGTCTATAGTGTAGTATTAGAGGGTGGGGCATTACCAGTGGCTACCCCTACTGACATAAAAGACCTCAGAAAGCCCCTTTTTTGATTAACTGTTCATTTTGCATAACAAAAAGTAGTAGAAAGGGGGGTGCTCTCCTCTGGGCTTTCACACTGGGTTTTAGTGATGCAAGCCGCTTTCAGGAATTGTGCTATTTTGTTAAATACCAAAGGCTACTCCATTAATCTTTAACCGTTTCCAAAAGCAACTGTCATTGCAGATGATGTAAATGTATATTTTAAAGATGTGTTCTGATTGAGCACTTCTGGAGCAAGTCATCCAAGTCATCCAATCAACATAGTTCTGCTAGGTGGATGCCTTATTCACTCTGAACATGGTTTCAACAGGAGTAGGTATGCCAATACTGGCCCAAAGGCAAAATGCAGTAACAACAACAATACAAAAGCTGAGAAAAAATTTGAAAAATGAAAACAAGTATGAATTTTTAAGTAACTGCAATTTTCACATTCTTCACTTTCTGTGAATCTGAACACTGTTAAGCACACATCTGTCACTGGACAGATCATAGGCCTACACTGTAAAAAGGTCGAAAGTTCTGCTGCTGAATTCAGTCTGTTCTTACCAAAATTCAAACCGTTGCCACCAGTGGGCGCAGCTGGAAGTGTTGCAATGGTGAAATGTCCACAAGGTGGTGTTAAAAATAAGTTGTATTTTCCATTGTAACTGATGTAATACAGTCAGCAGGAATGGATAATATTATTAACCCTGCTCCCTAACCCAAAACCCAAGCCTAAACCTAACCATCAGTGGAGTAAAGACCCAAAAGACTGTCTCTGAATTATGCTCACCATTGTATATGTGAACACTTTTACTTCCTGGTTTCCATGGGATCAGAACACATGACTAAGCTTAAAATGGCATCCTATCCATACTACTCTTAATACTTCTGCAATATCTGTCTATGGCAGAAATATTTAGAGTAGTATGGTAGTATGTCATTCCGAGCTCAGCCCCTGTCTTGGAGTGAGCGTGATTACTTTCTGGTTTCCAAGGGACCAGAACACAACACATTAACAGTGAACAGGGAAAGGTGAACACGACTGAATTGAATTTCTTGGTACATGATCATTCAGAGGCAGCATTCTGATTTCCAGTGTATTCAGGTTGATGCAGTGATGTTAAACAATATTTCTGACTTGAAGAAAACCAGTTAATTTAGATGTTACCACATGAAGCACATTACTTATGTGAACATTTTTAGCAGTTTAGTCTAAGAGACCCAATTTTAGTCATAACTCAATTTTGACAGAACGTGTACTCAATAAACTTTGCCTTTGCACCACAGAATAGACCAGCATGATATTTCTTTAATTAATTCAGTGCTAATGCAACGCCCCAACATTTCAGCAGAGAGTACAACCAGCCTTGTTAACAGGGATCAGCAAGCAAACCAAAGCCAACAGAGCTGAGAGCCAAATCTAGGCTGAGCCCTGTTACCAACCCACACTCAAAGAGCTGGCTTGCAGTTCCAGGTGCTGTCAAGTCCCTGCTGGACGGAGAAGGGAGAAACAGGGCCGGTGACAGCAAGACAGCAGCACATGTACATACTGTAAGTGAGAATGTGTATGCTGTGAGAAATATCATTTAATTTCCAAAGCAAATAGTCAAGTTCAAGAATGGTTAAAATAATAACACCCACACACATCCACAAAACACAAAGATGGAGAACAATCTGCGGGCTACAAAGAAAATATAGTCGGGTATATAATATGGTTAGCTGATTGAAGGCCTTTTTATGTGTTTTTCTCTGCATATTCTATTCACTCAACTGTGAAATGATTTCAAATAAACAGAAGATAACTTGTTTTTTCCCGTTATTTTTTCCTAGACTCGTACACAAATATACAATCTCTCTCTTCCCTCTCTCTCATTCTTTTGATGCTCCAGTAAAGAGACAGGAGAAGGGTGTGTGAGTATTTCCCGGAAGTGGTCAGCCGCTGGGTTGTGTCTCTGATTCCAACCCCAAGGAACAATTAGCAGGAACTTTTACACAGACACAGGAAATGAAGGGGTTGGGCAACAGTAACAACACACACACACACACACACACACACACACACACACACACACACACACACACACACACAATACTGAAGGTCTACTGCATGCAGCTGTTTGTAATTCACACTCTTGAGAAGAAGAAGGATAAATAAAAAGTTGGTCTTGGGATGTTTGGGGAATCTTAAGGAGCAGCTGTATCCTCTCAATTTTAACAGAGAAATAAAAGGTACACACACTCGCTCTCTCAAACACACATAAACGCTTGCAGGATAATGAGTATGAGAGACATAAAGAATGAAAGTGTGCACGTTACCAGTTTGATGAAAGAACCGACCAAAACCACCAGATGAAGGAAATGTCCAGCAATGTGTTTTCTTTCTAAATGATCTATTTCATCCCAACTCTCTTAATGAAGGCCTGAAATATGATTTCATCAGCAGGCTCTGAGAGCCACAATGAAGAAAGAGCATTTAGAAAGGAGTGCAATGGCTGTGTGTGTGTGTGTGTGTGTGTGTGTGGTTATATGAGATGTTCAGTGTGCACGCTACTCTTGTCTCAGAGCCACTTAAATCTGAAAATGGAGGAGAAAATCTATCCATTGCTTTCTTCTGCTACAACCCTGAAGTAAATCTTCTGTGCAATCAGAAATTTGCATTTATTTGCTTGGCAGACGATACCTTCACTACTGGTCATGACGCACCGAATGCATGAATCCTAATAGTGCGGCGTGCCAACAAAAAAAAAAAAAAAACACATATCACTTTGACACAATAGACACAAACAGACATGTGTCACACATTCTAACTTGGGGTATTCAGAAAGACTGAAAGGCATGAACAGAGTATTAAGTTGTTGTAATCAGCAATCAAACGAACAGTTCAAGTGCCGCTTTATAACATGTGTAAAACACTCTGTGCTCTTTACCATCTCTAACTTTTCTGAGCAGAATCCCGGAAATTACACACCCAAATTTTGTATAATACTATTCCAATATCAATTTGAGTGCAAAACAGATACTGAATTTTGAGTATAAAAAGTCAACATGAAACAGCATTAACAACCCATTTTCCTAGATAATGTGCAGCCTGGTCTCAAGAACATTACGTGACAGTGGCAACAATTTTGCAAAACAAAATTATGTGCCTTATTATACGTTGCAGTTTCCCAGTGAAATGTCCAGCGGGAGGCGTGAAAAGCGAGTGAAATGGTGTCATAGTCATACAAGGTTTTTAAGGTGAATATTAGATGGAGGCTTTAATGTGTACAATGCACCTCCCTACATTTTTTACTTTCTCCCCTTTTCTCCTCAATTTGTTATGCCCAGTTCCCAATGTGCTCTAGGTCCTCGTGGTGGCGTAGTGACTCGCCTCAATCCGGGTGGTAGAGGATGAATCTCAGTTGCCTCCGCATCTGAGATCGTCAATCCACGCGTCTTATCACCTGGCTTGTTGAGCGCGTTACTGTGTGAAGGCTTCACGCTATTCTCCGTGGCATCCACGCACAACTCACCATGTGCCCCACCGAGAGCGAGAACCACATTATAGTGACCAAGAGGAGGTTACCCCATGTGAGTCTACCCTCCCTAGCAACCGGGCCAATTTGGTTGCTTAGGAGACCTGGCTGGAGTCACTTAGCATGTCCTGGATTTTAACTCGCAACTCCAGGGGTGGTATTCAGTGTCATTACTCACTGAGCTACCCAGGCCCCCCACCTCCCTGAATTTTAACCTAAACCTAACCAACAGTGATCTAAAATCAAATGAGAGGTAAACAAAACAGACATCCTTACCCTTAACCAACACTAACGAAAACCAAATCTAACCAATAGTGTCCAAATATTTTTTTAAATTATTATAATTTTTTATTGAACCTTTATTTAATCAGGTTAGTACCATTAATATTTTAATTTCTTTTACAAGAGCGACCTGGCCAGAAAGGCAGCAACCAGATCTAGACAGAATTCCACATAAATCAACATAATATAAAACAACATATGTAAACACAATCATTAAGAACAGTTACAAAAAGATTGTAATTTCTTGGACTTAACAATGATTTTAAATTCACTTTGAGTAATAAGATCTTGAAGTTCAAAGAAAGATTGCAAACTGTTCCAAAAAACTGCTGCTGAAAACTTAAAAGCCTTTTTACCCATTTCAGAGTGAGCTTAAGGAACAGTCATGAGTACAATATCCTGAGCGTAGTCCATAAACACCACATTTCCACATCATGAAAACAGATAAATAACTAGGTAATATTCCTAAAATTGCCTTGTAAATAAATGTATACTAATGACTAAGTCTACATTTTGTAAGTGATGGCAAACCGACTTTGGAGTATAATTTATAGTGGTGAGTAAGATAATGGGTAAGGTAAAATGAGAAATTAAAAGCATATTTTCTGAAGCAACCACATCATCTCGTGTTGCTTTTGTGACACTCTCATCTCATGTGTCAGCTAACGTGCTTGACTGGTCTCGAACCAAGTACTTCAGAGTCAGAGTCCAAAGTCCAACACTCTATCGTATGAGCTGAGCTACCATGGAAGCTAATCATATTAGAATAAGTGTGAAAATGTAGGTCGGTCTGTAATACAAGCGTTAAAATGTATTATTTTTCAGACGATGCATTGGAGTACAACTGTTTCGATATCATAACATAGAAGTATGTGAGTAATAACGAGAGTGTTTATTGTGAGGCTGGTATTCATTCAGCTGACCGCGAGAGGGAGCCCTCTTCCGAATACTAACATTGAACCGTTTCTTCTATGGTGACTTCCTGTTTACACTATATAAATAGCCATGCCTTCCATTGTTACTTTGCGAAGTATTGCCAGTTTCATTGCCTTACCAAGCGGTTTTCCCATTGCCTGTTTCATTGCCTTCTTGTTATGACCACTGTGCCTGATTTATTGGATTACTGATTTTTGGATTACTGTTTTGCTCTGTTTGCCTGGTTGGACTGATTATTTGATAACGACTACTTTGCCTGCTTCAACAATTACGTCTTTGCCCTGTGTTTTGGATTTGTTTGCTGTGTTTAATTAACTTCCTGCATATGGATTCTACCTTCGCCTCCATGTCAAGTCCCTCACAGAATACTTTGCCACCAATGAATCCAACTGAAGTTTCTCAGCTCCAGGCTGCATTCGCTTACCAGAGCAAACATCTCGCAAGTTACCAAGAGCAACTGAACAACTTAAGAGCTGCAAATGAGAGCCTCACCCACTACATCTGCTCACTTCCATCCCCACAAGCTACACCGGTAAGATTCGCTCTTCCTGATAAGTTTGATGGTTCACCAGAGAAATGTAAGGGGTTTCTACATCAGTGTAGAATATATTTCTCCAACCAATAAGACTCATTCAGCCAGGATTCGAAGGAATGTGCATTTATGATGACATTGCTTACCGGTAAAGTGTTAGACTGGGCTTCTGCTGTTTGGGAGACTGATTGGCAACTCCAAACTTCATTTGATTACTTCGCTTCCCAGATCCATGAAGTGTTTGAATACCCAGAGGGAGGTAAAGATGTCTCTGTTCAGCTGCTTCATTTACGCCAGGGTTCACGTTCAGCAGCTGACTTTGCCATACACTTCAGGACACTAGCAGCCCAAAGTGGATGGAATGATATCGCACTTAAAACTGTGTTATGAGAGGGACTGAACCACAATCTGCTGGTCAAACTTGCATGCAAGAGTGAGAATTCAACGCTCACTGAATTCATTTTGTTGGCTGTAAAGATTGATAATTTGCTGCGAAATTCACCACGTTCAAAGATTAGCTCCAAGTCACAGCCATCAGTCCACAGTCAAGTCCAGGCATGCTCTGAAGCTCCTGAACCAATGCAGTTCGCCTATGCTAGAGTTTCTGATGAAGAACGCGATCATCGTCATAGAGAGGGACTGTGTTACTACTATGGTGAAAGGAGTCATCGAAACTCTGCATGCCCTCACAAAAGCAAGAAATATCAAACTTCTAGAACAAATGTGAGTATCAAGAGTATTTCCTCTCTCGTACACCACAGCTTTTCTCTCCCCATCAAACTCTCCTTTGATGATAAACTGAAGTGTTTCTGCACTCGCTGATTCAGGGGCCGCTGTAAATTTGATTCATCAAGATCTTGTACAGGAACTCCATATCCCAACAGTACCTTGCATACCCACCATTAATAACACTGCTGTGGATAATGCACCCATAGGCACAGGCATCACTCACCAAACTGTTCCAGTGACACTACGTATTATATTATTTCACACAGAAACCATATCTATGTTTGTCATCAACTCACCCAAACATATTCTCATCCTGGGTCATCCATGGCTGGATATCCATGATGCCATCATCTCCTGGAAACAGGTTGAGCTAAAACAACGGTCAGATTATTGCCAGTCAAATTGTCTACATGTCACAGTCACCATGCCATGTTTAACTACTAGCATCAAAAGTCCTGAGACTCAAACTCAAGTCAAGATCCCCAAAGAATATTCTGAGTTTTCCAAAGTTTTCAGCAAGATCAAGGCAACTCAACTACCCCCTCATCGTCCATGGGATTGCACTATTGAGTTGCTGTTCAACACAGCAACTCGCAGGACCAAAGGTCTATCCATTATCAAGACCTGAAACCTTGGCCATGGAAACCTATGTTGAGGAGGCTCTAGCATCAGGGTTCATTTGTCCTTCCACCTCTCCAGCTGCAGCAGGCTTTTTCTTCGTGGAGAAAAAAGATGGAGGGCTCCGTCCATGTATTGATTACTGAGGGCTGAACACTGTAACAATCAAATACAGGTACCCACTCCCTCTTGTTCCATCTGCCCTAGAACAACTACATGAAGCACGTATCAAAACTAAACTTGATTTGAGAAGTGCTTACAATCTCATCCGTATTAGAGAAGGAGATGAATGGAAAACTGCATTCATCACCACTAGGGGGCACTATGAGTACCAGGTGATGCCATATAGCCTGGCCAATGCACCAGCTGTGTTCCAATCATTCATTAATGAGATTTTCAGAGATCTCCTCAACAAGTGTGTCATCGCCTACATCGATGACATACTCATCTACTCCCAAAATAAAGCACAACACATTAAAGATGTCAAGATGGTCCTCTCACGCCTACAGAAACATCAACTCTATGTGAAAACAGAAAAATGTGAGTTCCACACTACCCGAACAACATTCTTGGGGTATATAATCAGTCATAGGGGTGTCGAGATGGATAACTCCAAGATCCAGGCAGTCACAGAATGGCCAAGACCCAATATTGTTAAGGAGCTACAACGTTTTCTGGGCTTTGCGAACTTCTACCGGAGGTTTATCTGCAACTACAGTCTCATCTCTGCCCCTATAACGTCATTGCTCAAAGGGAAACCATCCAAACTACCATGGAGTGACTCTGCTCAAAAGGCCTTTGAAACTCTCAAGACAAGTTTCACGACCGCCCCCATTCTCAAGCACCCCGATCCTAACCAACCGTTCATTGTGGAAGTGGATGCATCGGACTGCGGCATTGGGGCGGTTCTCTCTCAATGCCACGGTAACCCTGGAAAACTTTATCCATGCGCTTTCTTTTCATGTAAACTAAACTCAGCTGAAAGGAACTATGATGTTGGAAACAAAGAGCTACTCTCCATGAAGGCTGCATTAGAAGAGTGGCACCACTGGCTTGAAGGATCAGTCCATCCATTCCAAGTAATCACCGACCATAAAAACCTTGAATACATCAAGGGAGCAAAAAGACTCAATCCTAGAAAAGCCCGATGGTCACTCTTCTTCACAAGATTTCAATTCACAGTCACCTACCGCCCTGGCGGTAAGAACTGCAAGGCTGATGCTCTTTCCCATCACTATGATCCTTCTCACAACATACCTCAAAATGTATCCATATTACCACCTTCAGTCATCATCGCACCCGTAAGCAGGGACATCATGGAAGAAGTCCAAAGAGCCCAACAGACAGACCATGTACCACCAGAATGCCCCCCAACAAAACAGTATGTACCACGCACTCGACGTCAGAGAATGATCCAATGGATCCATACCTCCCTCAGCACTGGACACCCTGGTGTCCAGAGGATGATAAACTTGGTTTGTAACTCATTCTAGTGGCTTTCACTCATAAATGATGTCACTGCATATGTTAAGGCATGTCCAGTTTGTGCTCAGTCAAAAAAAAAAAAAAACAGAGTACTGCCAGCCGGCCTAATACAGCCACTGCCTATCCCTCAGTGACCCTGGTCCCACCAGTCCATTGACTTCATCACAGATTTGCCGAACTCCTACCAGCCCGGTCAGAGGGTCTGGTTATCCACATGTGACATTAAGTTGCAGCTACCCTGCAGGAAGCTCAGTCCCAGGTATGTTGGCCTGTTCAGAATTCTCAAACCGATCAATCATGTGACATACCGATTGGACCTTACTGCTAACTACCGCATCTCTCCTTCCTTTCATGTGTCATTGTTGGAACCGGTCCACCAGACATCTGGCCCCGGAACCACGGATCCTGAGCCTCCTCCTCCACTGGAGATCAACGGATCACCTGCTTATATGGTCAGAGAGATCATGGACTCTCGTCGTAGAGGGGGCCAGATGCAGTACCTGGTGGACTGGGAAGGTTACAGACCAGAGGAGAGATCGTGGGTAGCTGCCAACAACATACTAGATCCATCCTTGATTCATGACTTTCACCAAGGGCACCCGAATCATCCAGCACCACGACCAAGGGGACGACCCCGAAGGAGAACACCGGGAGTTATTCATGTCGGGGGGGGGGTTGTACTCGGAACCGTCATAACCTGAAGAAGTTGTACTCGGAACCATCATATCCTGCGGAGATAGGAGGCAGAGGTGAGGAGCCTACCCCCATGCAGGACGGAACTCACCTGTTGGTGGTGGGGTGGTGGAGGTTGCCGTGTTAGTACACTGAAATGCAATGTGATAGATTGTGTGCAGACTTATAAGGCATTGGCTTACATGTGATTGCTAGGAGTTACCTAGCTAATGGTGTGACGATGTACAGCTGCTAGTCTTCCCGCTAGAACTAAGCTGCGCTTACATTTGTTGCAGCTCTTCTAGTGTTAATTTCATCATGAAACTGCGAATTCGGCCCGTAAAAGTCAGTTTGCAAAAATGTATTTATAGTAAAGTTCATTCTATGTGACTAGATTGCTAATGTGACATAATACCCCAAACTTGAGACCCCAAGACTTTTTCATCTACTGGGAATTTTTAAGATTGTGAAAAGTGAATGTTACACAGCAGAGTGGAGCCAAACCTGAATGTGAATTTGTTCAAGTTGTTCATGGAGGCAAGTTCACACTCTAGCTTCTCAGCATATCCCAATGGCAATGTAACGTTATTTACTATTATTGCATTAAACTGTATTACTTTAACATTATCCAGGCATTAAATTACTGCTTTAGCTATTGGCATGACTTTAAAAGGTTACATTACCAACAGTTGCCTAAAATACAGTAATTCCTAAATAGCTATTTGGCTATTGGTAAAATTGTACTATTTAGTTAACATTAACCAATAGCCTGCATGGCCTGTGAAAGCAGCTGAAAAGGAAAATCTTTTACCATTGTAAAACAACTATTCCTTTAAAGGCACACCAAATGTGAGAATGTGACACAAGAGTTGCCTAACTATTACCTCATCAGCGTCTTATCAGTGCCTCGTCACTCCTCTAAATAAATAAATTACAGCAGACTTGTGATAGACAACATAGTAATACAGCAAATTCCATTGAAAGATCTTATCTGGGAGGGATCATAAGGGTACGTTTAGTCTCAAGACAGTTAAGTCAAAACCAATTTGAGGTGGGAAGGACTACAAGGGAAATTTACAATAACATGAAATTAACTGCCTCTTCTCTGCAGATCTAAACCTCTGTCTGCCTGTTTGAACTTGGCCTTATGTTCCCTCTCATTTGCTTGAGCAAATCATGGCAGAGATTCATGGACCTACAAATTGATCTATGAAATGATATTTGAGTTATGATATATAGGCAACATTCTTGTACATGTGTTCAACAGGGTTGCAGGTTGTAGGTCATCTGTATTCAGCAATAAGAAACAGCATGCATGGACACAAACTCAAAAATAATAGAGAATTCCTATCTGCGTTCAAGCTCTGTTTTTTCAGGTGTCTCCGTTGGCTTATCTTAACTGAGCAACTGAACATTTACCTGCTGTTTTATTGAAGCTAAAACATTAGAACATTTTGTTATGTTCCTTAAATGATTTTAATGCAATGCAGTGAAATACAATGCAATGTTTTGTGTTGCTTTAGCCTTCTAAATAACCTTCTTGGTCATTCTATGTAACTAATAACTTATTTTCGATCTGCTGGAATGAAAGGGATTGTGGAAAGCTATATAGACTTTTTTAAAACTCAATATCAAGATTGTAGTTTGAAATTTATATGAATGTATAAAGGAAAAGTAGGTTTGTAACTTGTAACTGGTCAAAATTCATTTTTGCCTTCACTAGTTCAATTTAAATGGTCATGTGAATACAATATATATATATATATATATATATATATATATATATATATATATATATATTTTTTTTTTTTTCTATCTATTGTATATGTCAGCTTTCCAAAAGTATTTCATGTCAACATGCATACCCTACTGCATATACAGAAACCTCATATCCTTGATTTATGTATATATAAATATGTGTTTTTAAAGCAAACAGCAGAGGAACCTGAACTGCATGAGAATTTAATCAGTGTGCCAACAACAGTCATGTTTCAGACAGAAAAAACTTTTCTGTTTTACAGCTAAATATGATCTATTTTGATTAAAAACTATTTTGATTCCAGATGTGTGTGATTTCCACTTCACATGCCAATGTGTCCTGTTGGCTCATTGGGAAATTCTCAGTGTAGTTAGTGTCAGATGAATTAGGCTGTCTTATGATGGTCTTTAACTTTAGTTTTTGGAGAGTTGCCCTCGCAATTTTGTACGATTATGATGTATAAATTAAAGAAAGACTCAGGAAAAAAAACAAACAGTATTTTATACAGTATAAAAAAGGAAATGTATTAATGTTAATTACTGTATTTGGACACTATCCAGCTTGTGGTTGTGGAATTTGAATACTGTATATATATATGGTGTCTCACTCTTACCTTTTCTGGATTTATCATATCCACTTTTTACCTTAAAGGTGAAGTGTGTAATTTCTGCACCACTGGCGTCACCAAACAAATGCAAAACTAGTTATTGTTTTAAAAACAAGTATCCTGAACAGACCCCCATCTGACATTAGTTCCCAATGTTGTTGTGTTGTGCTGGTCGGGATGCTCAAAAAACAGAGCAATGTTTTGATAGTACCACAGAGCCACAGTGTTAAACTTTTTGGCAAAATTTAAATGTGTAACTTTTTGTATGAAATGCATGAACAGGGTAATAAATTGTTGTAATCTGCACTCAAACGAACAGGTCAAGTGCCGCTTAATTACACATGTGTAAAACATTGTTTGCTCTTTAACATCTCTAAGGTGAATAAAATACTTTCTTCTATCCCAGCCTAATATGCAGAGAGGCTGTGTTCGAAAAAGCTGTAAAAATCAATGCTTAACTTTGCAATTCCATTTGGTAGGGCAAAAAAAAATTTAATAAATAAAACAACAACAACAACAACTCACTGATTCTTTATAGAAAAAAAGTGGTAACCTGCAATTGTTACATCAAGGATCTATTTCTACTTCATGTAACCCATAAAAATGACTTTCGGTGGTGTAATCTAATTTGTCAGGCAATTTTAGTCAGATTAAATAATTAAAATCAGAGTTAGTTTAGATGTTATCACATGAAGCATTTTTTTTTATTTAACCTGACCATTTTGTTTTTACAGTGTACACTGATAGAAATGTAAAAAAAATAAAAAACATATGTGCTTAATGTGGTTACATCTAAATTAACTGTTTTTATTCTATTCAAATTCCAGTCAAAAATATTATTTAACATCACTGAGTCAACCTGAATATATTACACCAACAAAAATTATTTAACCGTAGAAAAAAATAGTTAAAAGATAAAAAATAAAGAGTATTTAAAAAACAAAAAACAAACAAACTATATAAGAGATCTAAAAACTATACCAGCAAACAGTAATGCACCAATTTAGTATTGCACCAGTTAGAAAAATAAATAACAAATACTGAATATAAAGAAGTTAAAAAACATTCTAGCAATCATGTGTGTTGTTGGTTGAACAGTCTTATAGCAGACGATCTTCAGAACAGCGTGGGTAAATGAGCCTGCCACTGAATGTCTCATGGAGGGGGTAAGAGGTGTTGTTTTTGATGGATGACAACTTCCTTTTCTTTCCTGTTTCATTGTTGGAGCCCAAGGGACACCCTAGCACAGAACTAGCCCTCCTGATCAGTGTATTAAGTTTTTTGAGGCTTGGATCAGGTAGAAATAGCTCCTTAAAGTAACAATTGAAGGTTACCACTTTTTAAAGTGGGGGGAGAGAAATTTACTTGACATCCACAGATCAAACCCTCAATCCACCAGCTGTGCTTTACTACTGCTGCTGTCTACCCCGGGGGTACATCACTGATGCATGATGGGATGTACAGCTGCTGTGCTCCAACTGAACCTGTGCTTTTTATTTACGACCTTTTGGTGCCTTTAATGGACAGACCAGGAGAGAGACAGGAAAGAAGTGGGAAAGAGAGGGGGAAATGGGATTTGGAAATGACACAGGCCAGACTTGACCTTGTGTCACAAAAGCACCATGTGCCACCAACGTGCCGTGAGCATGTGCCCTACTATGTCTCGGCTCTGAACCGACCTGTGCTGCTATACACACAAAATGTAGTTGTTAAGGAATTACATTTATATTGAAAAAAACGAAATACTTTTTTTTTACACAAACACACATTTTGCTCAGATTTTCCCCTGAGGCCCAGTCCTGGAAAGGTTGAAGAGCACAGATTTATCCCAGGCTTCAAAAAAGACAGATTGTTTAGTCCAGTTTACTAGTTGTGTATCGCTGTTCTGAGAAATGTATTCCACTGCATGCTATAAGATGTTTATTTATTTTGATCTTAGACATAAAATGTTCTCATCATCCCAGATCACATATGGATAATGTCTGACAGAAACAGAGCGATGCAGTGTGAGGCAGGTTTGTATGTGTGTGTTTGTTTGCATGTGGGTGTTGCAGTCATGAGTTTTGATGTATATGTGAGGTTAGTTAATCAGTAACGCTTCATACACAGATAGGCCTCCCCCCTTGGGATCTGCCTACATCTATTTTTGCAACTTTCACATTGGGAACAGTTACAGTTACACACAAACTCTCTCTCTCTCTCAACATCAGATCTTAGCCATCACACTATTATTTAAGTACTTAAATTACATCAGGTATTCTGAAATGCAGAAAACGTCCAACCTAAACAACACAGAGCCAGAGAGATGTGTGTGCATGTGAGTGCAGAAAAACTTGGCATATTTACTGTTGTTTTACATCATGAGTTCAGCCAAACGCAAATGTTACTTTGTGTCTGTGAGAGAAAGAATGTTGATTTTTAAAGAAAAGAAGGATTTGGCAGTAAAAGTGATCTTTTTTATCTCTCTTCTTCTCTTTATCACTCTCTCTCTCTTATGCTCAGTTATAAATCAAAGATCATTTGAACTGATGATGGTTCGAAATACATTTAACAGCACATATTCTATTACATTACATTGCCTTACACACACACACACACACACACTGTACATATTATGCTGGCTTGACATTCTACAGACACGGTTTTTCCAAAATCCATACTTGGCACAGACCTTAAGACTTTTCTGACTCGGGTTGCTATGATTTTTCTAACTTATCAGAATTATGGTGTTCATACAGCGGACAATCGTATATCTGAAAAATCACATCAATCCATCCATCCAGCAACCCAATGCAAATTGTCTGATGGTAGATGCCACTTGTTGTCAGTAGCCATATTGTGTCTAATCCTAGGGTCTGTCTGTCTGTCTGTCTGTCTATATATCTATCTATCTATACATTTTTCTGTTCTAGCTATCTGGCTAGCTGTTTACCTTTCTGTGATGTCTGAGTAACCATCAAAGTTAAAAAACAGGTTAAAACTTGTACACAAGGCTTTGTCAAGCCAACATCAAGTTAGCCTTGACCAACTTTACCAATCTAGTTTTAATAATTATAAATCTGCACAGCCAAAAAGAAAGAAAGAAAGAAGATTAAGGTAATTTATATGGTATGATCATGGGGTTTGTGTGGGCGTATGTGTGTCCATGTGTATGTGCATTAGATTAAATGCAGAATAATTAAATGCTTCCCAAACTGATCTACTGCAGTTAGATCATGAAACTTCAGCTAATATATCTCTCTCTTTTCCCCCGTCTCTCTCCTCCTCCAGAACAAATGGAATATTGCAGTCTGTTTATCATTCCTGTGATGAGAGCTAACCTAAACTAACACACTGTCCCCAGACTGACGAAGTGTATTTCACTCTTCCCCTCTTGAGAGGGTAGACATGCTGCGTGTTTTTTTGTCTCCTTCTTGCTGATATCATCCCCCCAACACACACACACACCCACACACACACACACACACACACAGCAAGGTTGTTCTCTCATCTCCCGCCAGGTTGTCGTTATAATCCTGGTATTCAGATTTGAGGAAGAGAGTCTGTGTGTGTTCATTTGTGTGTGTGTGTATGTGTGTGTGAAAATATGTGTGGTTACTTGTGGCTTTGCAACACTAAATTAACTCTCCAGAGAAACAAGACTAAGATAAGATCGTCACAGTTTCAAGAGACGAACTTTTGACGGATAATGGACTAAAACCTACATAAATCATAAGATTAATCTGACATTGCTATGACGGAGTAGAATGTCTCATGACAGACTGCTGATGCAGATACATAAGGAAATGAGAAAATACCACTTCTAAATGACAGCTGAAATTGGACTTGAGAGCTGCCTGGTGCAGGAAATGAGAAACAAAGTGTCTCTATTCAGTGTGGGGGTTATGAAATACTGCCCTATTAAAGAGTCGCTGTCTGGGACACAAGTTCTAATCACTGTCACTGCCTCCATAACATCTTAATAAACTGAAGACAGCAAGAGTGGGCCCACTGGGATTTAACTTTCTATGTTGAACATGAAAACTTCCATAAAATGAAACACTGATTTAGCTTGCTGCTTCCTCTGATACAGGGAGCTTGGCAATTGCAAAAGCTAAAGAAACAAACAGACGAAGAGAACATTGATAACATAGGGAAAGAAAAGAAAGAATGCTTCTCAGAGAGCATGCTGGGAGCTCTCAGTGGGTGGGTGGGACCAGAGGAGGGGTTGGGGGATGGACATGTTTAATTGATGGATGCTTTGTCAGGGGTTGTGTGCATGATAATGAAGTAAGTTGTCAGAAAACATGTCAAGTTGTGGACTTTATTAAAAAAAGAAGGATTTAGATAACAGTTGAAAGAAGTCTTTATACTATTAAACCTTCCATCTTAAGATTTACTTCATACTAACATTAACTTTTTAGTCTGAAACTTCATGACATCCTCCACAGATGTGATTTGAACATGGCAATGTAAAATGTTTTCACTGAGTGTGTTTACATGTTCAGTGCAACAATCAGCTTATCACCTCACCGAACTTGTTGATGTATAGAAACACAATGGAGCTAAAGCCTCAAGTCTGATGATGTTCTATGAAAAATTTAGTAAAACCGGGGTTATAGGGAAACATCTGTGTGCGCTGATTGTTTTTTGTTTAAACAGTATGACCTTTCCCTTATAAAAGCAAACTGTTAAAGGTGCTTACACGTTGTCGGATTATTAAGTATAATCCATGTAAGATAGTGCATGTAAGTGCACTCACTGTCAGTATGTCTCTCACACATGCTCAATCACAAAATCTAAAATTGTGATTCTTGAGCTGTGATTTGTCATGTAGGGTCAACTAAATTGATCCAGTAATAGATGCACTGGATCTTCATAACAGCATGGAAGGACTAAAAATAATTGTCAATCCATTGATTTGTGAGTTTGCTTCAGTTCAGTTCTGATTTATTTGTTTGACATTTTTAACATCAGCAATTGGCTAAAATGGGCTCACAGAGAACTTACCCCCAGTGTCAGCCGACAATGGCAAGGCAAAACTCACTGAGAGCAGGGAAGAGACATGTCTGCCATGCTACAAAGCCACAAATAGTCATTGTTTATGGACACCTGTCAAAATGCACTCTGTCCAAAGTGCTCTGTGTGCGTGCCAGCCAATGCGTGGAGCTTGAAGTGAGGCAAGAAGGTTAGATGTGTTTACACTCACAATACGGGTCAGTTTCACTTCGTGTTTGTGTATTTCTGTATATGATGCTGTGCGTGTATAATGTCTGCATATTTATGAAGCTGGGTTGATTTAGTGCACTGAATGTGTGTGCATGTATGTGTTATTTACTGGTCAGTTCATGGACAGGTGAGACCCTACTCTGAGTAAGACGAGTCAAACAGGTGCAGTTTGTATAGAGCTGTTGTCTTTGACACAGCAGGGTGTATGTGTGTGTTTGCGCATGTGTGTGTGTGAAAAAGAGGAATGTGCTTTGATAAAGATAGCTGTAAACAGAGAAAACCTGTCACTTGCCTTAATATACACACACATCTGGAATGTTTGTAGTTAACCATGTACTAAGGAAAATTAAAATTACATGTTGAGTTTAGATATTTTTTCAGAAGCTTGGCATTAACGTAATTATTCTCACATCCCTTACAACACACGCAAATACACTCCAGCCCTGCCTTGAAGTTACAAGATATTTTAAATTTCAGCTGCGAGATGACCTTGATACGTTTTTTTTTACAATGTGCATTTGTGTTCTGATTTGTTTATTCTGATAATGTTTATAATGATATAATTACATAATGAGGGTCATACGTTTCCACTGAACAGCCAAGTGACAATTAGCCAGAACCTGCTGCTATCTATTAGTGGCAAACACTTAAAAGTGAGCATGAGTTACCTGTATCAAATGAGATTTAGACTATTGTAACTCTCCTCAAATACATCCACACTCATCCACGCCCAAACCTAAACAAACACACACACACACAAATATCCGCACCTGCAACCTCCCCTCCCCAAACACAAGAAAAAATTTTCAGGCATGCTAACCTTTTCCCTGACCTTCGGATCCTAAACTCAGGAAGCTAAAAAAAAATTCTACTGTTTGGCTACTTGACATTAGCTATGCTACGCTTATGCGTTAGCATGCTGGACAGTTGTCACACTTTATCCTGCTTATGTTTTACAGATTTTCCAAGTCTTGGGACTAAAATATATTTATACAAATATAAATTAAAACCTAAGCAGAAAATAAATACTTACCATTTTAAAAGATTAAAAAAAAACACACACAACCCCACAGCCCACCACTACATGACTAAAACAAACAAACAAACAAACAAACAAACAAACAAACAGATGTTTCCGCAATTGAGACAACAACGCTTTCTAATTAATCTCTGTCAGGAACACACAGATGAAGGGAATTTTTGATGAAGTCATCACTCAAACACTTAGATAGTTTACCAGCTAATTCAGGATAAGCATTACATTGTCAGTCGAGTAATGGGAGAAACAGTTTAGTACTGCAACATCATTAAGCTTACTATCTCTATTCACTTCACTCTCTCTCATACACACCAGTGTACAGGAGCCATTTGTATACTACTACTTCACTTTTGAGTAAACAGTAAAACAGAAGGTCAGTATGGAGACATACCACCACTTTATAAAGTTTGTGGTTGCATTTAATTACTAGTATCTAGCTAAATTAATTACCCCCAAATTAATTATTTTAAGTTCATTCATTTAAAAGCTGCCTTTTATTCCTCACCAGAAAGTTAAAAAAAAAAAAAGAAAAAAGAATATTACAAATTCTTCTCCTGTAACACAAGGGGTTGGGGGCAATATTAGCATTCAATATTAGAATGAATACCAGAACCAGTATGCCATCCAGGCACCTTCAACCATTTTCAACATACTATAACCTGCAACTGTTACTCAAGGACCTATTTCTACTTGATTTAACCCATACAAATTTCATTAATTGGTTTAACCTTATTTTTTAAGGTTGATTTAGTTAGATTAAATAATACACTTGACCTGAATAAGACCAGTTAATTTGGATGTTCCCACTTTATGCTATTTTTATTTTTTTTTTTGGATTCTTGACCCAAAAAAATAAATAAAAAAAAATAAAATATATATATATATATATATATACACACACACACACACACACACACACACACACTACCATTCAAAAGTTTAGGGTCACTTACTTATTTATTATTTTATTTATTTTTTCACATTTTAGAATAATAGTAAAGTCATCACAACTATGGAATAATAGAAATGGAAATATGGGAATTATGACTAAACAAATCCAAAATAAATCAAAACTATGTTATATTTTTGCATCTTTAAAGTGGCCACACTTTACCTAGATTTTGCAGAAATGTACTATTGACATTTTCTCAGACAACTTCTTGAGGTATCACACTGGGATGCTTTTAAAACACTTGGATGCTTTTCTTAATTATTCGGTCCAAGTCATCCATTTCAAAAACTTTTTTTTTAAATAAAATTTTTGTTCCCTATCTGTCACTCACTCGACGTTGTGTCGATGTAGTGACACTAGGGGTCACTTTTGGGAGCCCGAAACACTTCTGGTCTTTGATAAAAGGCCAGTGAAAATTGGCGAGTGGTATTTGCATGCCACTCCCCCGGACATACGGGTATAAAAGGAGCTGGTATGCAACCACTCATTCAGATTTTCTCTTCGGAGCCGAATGTTCATGCTCATTGAGCTATATTCTCATGACTGTTCATTCACCTCTGCTGGATCTGACGCCGCATTTCAGCAGCTTCTCCCTCCTCTGCACTGGTGCACTGCAGAGAACGCCCCTGGGTGCTTCGGCAGAAAAAAGAGAGTATATTTTTCTGAAAGAGTATATTTCTCTAAAATTGCGGCACACATGGAACGTCTTTTTAAAGGTGCGTCTTTTTAAAGATGCCTTTCCGATTGTGTGTTATTCCTGGTTGCGGTCGTTACCTCTCAACTTCAGACGGTCACGATCGCTGTCTTTAGTGTCTGGGCATGACCCACACGGAGGCAGCGTTCGTGGATGGTTCATGTTCTCACTGCGAGAACATGACCATTGCAACATTGCGGTCGCGGCTTGCTTTCGTAAGAAAGCAAGCCACCCCAGCAGCTCCCCGCCTCGGTCCTTCTACCTACGGGTTTGAGGCCAGCGCGGCTAGCTTGGGGACTCCAATGGGATCGCCTCCGCTGGGTATCCCCCCGCAGACCTCCCATTCCCCAGCATGCTCGTCTGCCCTGATCGGGCTTCCGGATGAGTCCGCCGGCTCGTCTCATGGTGAGTTCGACCTCTTGTTCGGAGCCCGCAAAGCTGATGAGCTCTCGAGCGCAGCATCGGAGAGCGGGCTTGTCCAGTCGGATGCAGAAGCCTTAGCTGGGCCCTCCCCTTCGGGGTCGATTGCCCAGTCACAGGCTGATTCAGGGATGACGGACATGCTTTCCCAGGCGGCCGCGAGCGTCAGGCTAGAGTGGAACCCTCCGCTCTCCCCTGAACCCTCGCGGCTCGATGATTGGTTCCTGGGCTCGCGGCGCCGCTCAAAGCAGCCACGCCCCGCTCCAGTGCCTTTCTTCCCGGAAGTGCACGTGGGGCTGACAAAATCATGGGAGGCACCTTTTACTGCCCGATCCTGATTTCTCAGTTCCCCTGCCCTCAGTGCCCTCGATGGCGGGGAGGCCAGGGGCTATACGGCGATTCCCCCGGTGGATAAGGCGCTTGCGGTGCACCTATGCCCGCAGAGCGCCACCAACTGGCGTGGACCCCAAAGCTCCTGTCCAAGCCCTGTAGGTTCACGTCGTCCCTGATGGCCAAAGCCTACAGCGCTGCTGGACAAGCCGCCTCTGTCCTGCACACCATGGCTCTCCTGCAGGTCCACTAAGCCGAGAGGCTAAAAGAACTGCACGAGGGTAGTTCCGCCCCAGATCTGATGCAGGAACTGCACTCGGCAACCGACCTCGCTCTCCGAGTGATGAAGGTCACGGCGCGGTCTCTCGGGTGGACGATGTCCACATTAGTGGTCCAGGAGTGCCACCTTTGGCTCAACCTGGTCGAGATGGGTGAGGCCGACAAGACACGGTTCCTTGCTGCCCCCATCTCCCAGGTTGGCCTATTTGGTGACACCGTCGAGGACTTTGCCCAGCAGTTCTTGATGGTGAAGCAGCAGATGGGGGCTATCTGGCATATCCTGCCCCGGCACGGCTCAAGATCCTGCATCCCGTCTGATTGTCGCCAAGGGCGTCCCCCTGTGGTGATTACACTGGCTCCGTCGCAGCCCGCCCCTTCGGCCCAGCCCCGGCGTGGAGCCCACCGCAGGAAGCAGACTCCACCCGTCTCATGGCCGGCCGCTAAGAACTCACGAAGGTCGTCAAAGCGCCCCTGAGACAGGCGACCCAGGGTCGACGAAACCCACTGTATTGGATCTGGTAGTAAGACCACTCCTTCCCCCGGTGGAGGGCCGGGTGGAGAATCTTTTATTGTCTCTTTATTTGATTTCGCCACATGCCCAAGTGGCTGCGCTACCCAACAGTTCAGCAAAAGAGCGGTTTCCTCCTTCCCTGGGTCACATACCCAGTGTGCATGGTCGTCATCACGACCACCGTCCACGTGTTTTTCCTTGCAGGATTGGCGCTTCAGCGGTGGTCTCCCCACCCCTGCGCGCCCAGCTGTGGCACACATCCGCCCCCGATGTGATAGTCTCCACGGGTTGCGAGGACAGGCCTCTTCCTCCCCTGTCCCAGGCTGTTCCGGGGGTGGTCACAAGGAGCCAGGTAAGTGCTTCGATGTCCCTAGACTCAGCACAGACACGACATGGCGTGGTACCTTGAGCTCCGCCCCGCCGCGAGGCCCCACCTGCCGGTACGTCCGACGACATTGTCCCTTTGGTCCCCCATGCATGGAACTTGGAACTTGTTCGGGGGTAGGTGCTCCGCATGTGGCGGTTCCCTGTAAAGTAACCCCATGAGATGTATATCTTCCGCTAATTCGTTTCCCTGTTGGCAAACTGCGTCTTCCTTGGGCAGAGCCCCCTCTGCCACAGTCTCCATGTTTGTAGTAACTCCTCCCCCGTTGGGTAGGATCTACCATGAGACTCTCCACATCGTCAGCAAGACCATGTGACGTATTTTTCCACTTAAATATCCCCCCTCTTCTTTGGGCAAGGTGTGGTCTCCGCAGTGTCCTCCCCTTTGGAGGGACACCCCCCGACTAGACCTGACGGCCCAGTTGGATAATCCCCCTTGTTTTTTAGGGAGTGGAAAAAAGAAGGGGAAAAGAGGCCACGACTGGGTTAGCCTGTCTCTATCTTTTGGGTAATCGACTTGTCCCCAAAGGGCCGTTCGACATTCATAACTATGTTGGGGGAGGTTACGTGTCGGCCTGGTGCACTGGCTATGAGGCACACAGTCGTCTGCCTATCACACACCGCCAGTTCACGTAACACAGTTCAGCCAGTTGCGGCGTTTTGTATAGGGACCCCTAGTGTCACTACATCGACACAACATCGAGTGAGTGACAGATTGGGAACGTCCTGGTTACTTGCGTAACCTCCATTCCCTGATGGAGGGAGCGAGACGTTGTGTCCCTCCTGCCACAAAGCTGAACTACCCGCTGAAATGGCCGGACCTCGACTCGGCTCCTCAGCATAAAACCTGAATGAGTGGTTGCATACCAGCTCCTTTTATACACGTATGTCCGGGGGAGTGGCATGCAAATACCACTTGCCAATTTTCATTGGCCTTTTATCAAAGATCAGAGGTGTTTCGGGCTCCCAAGAGTGACCCCTAGTGTCACTACATCGACACAACATCTCGTTCCCTCCATCAGGGAATTGAGGTTACGCAAGTAACCAGGACATTTTGTAATTAAATAAATTAATATATTGGCACAATTATATTTTTGTCTACAAAACTAATTTCAAACATTTAAGCATATGCCTTCAGGACAAAAGGTTTTTAAGATCATGAGAAACATTTCAGGCAAGTGACCCCAGACTTTTGAACGGTAGTGTGTATACAGGTGCATCTCAATAAATTAGAATGTCGTGGAAAAGTTCATTTATTTCAGTAATTCAACTCAAATTGTGAAACTCGTGTATTAAATAAATTCAGTGCACACAGACTGAAGTAGTTTAAGTCTTTGGTTCTTTTAATTGTGGTGATTTTGGCTCACATTTAACAAAAACCCACCAATTCACTATCTCAAAAAATTAGAATATGGTGACATGCCAATCAGCTAATCAACTCAAAACACCTGCAAAGGTTTCCTGAGCCTTCAAAATGGTCTCTCAGTTTGGTTCACTAGGCTACACAATCATGGGGAAGACTGCTGATCTGACAGTTGTCCAGAAGATAATCATTGACACCCTTCACAAGGAGAGTAAGCCACAAACATTCATTGCCAAAGAAGCTGGCTGTTCACAGAGTGCTGTATCCAAGCATGTTAACAGAAAGTTGAGTGGAAGGAAAAAGTGTGGAAGAAAAAGATGCACAACCAACCGAGAGAACTGCAGCCTTATGAGGATTGTCAAGCAAAATCGATTCAAGAATTTGGGTGAACTTCACAAGGAATGGACTGAGGCTGGGGTCAAGGCATCAAGAGCCACCACACACAGACGTGTCAAGGAATTTGGCTACAGTTGTCGTATTCCTCTTGTTAAGCCACTCCTGAACCACAGACAACGTCAGAGGCGTCTTACCTGGGCTAAGGAGAAGAAGAACTGGACTGTTGCCCAGTGGTCCAAAGTCCTCTTTTCAGTTGAGTTCAAGTTTTGTATTTCATTTGGAAACTAAGGTCCTAGAGTCTGGAGGAAGGGTGGAGAAGCTCATAGCCCAAGTTGCTTGAAGTCCAGTGTTAAGTTTCCACAGTCTGTGATGATTTGGGGTGCAATGTCATCTGCTGGTGTTGGTCCATTGTGTTTTTTGAAAACCAAAGTCACTGCACCCGTTTACCAAGAAATTTTGGAGCACTTCATGCTTCCTTCTGCTGACCAGCTTTTTAAAGATGCTGATTTCATTTTCCAGCAGGATTTGGCACCTGCCCACACTGCCAAAAGCACCAAAAGTTGGTTAAATGACCATGGTGTTGGTGTGCTTGACTGGCCAGCAAACTCACCAGACCTGAACCGCATAGAGAATCTATGGGGTACTGTCAAGAGGAAAATGAGAAACAAGAGACCAAAAAATGCAGATGAGCTGAAGGCCACTGTCAAAGAAACCTGGGCTTCCATACCACCTCGGCAGTACCACAAACTGATCACCTCCATGCCATGCCGAATTGAGGCAGTAATTAAAGCAAAAGGAGCCCCTACCAAGTATTGAGTACATATACAGTAAATGAACATACTTTCCAGAAGGCCAACAATTCACTAAAAATGTTTTTTTTATTGGTCTTATGATGTATTCTAATTTTTTGAGATGGTGAATTGGTGGGTTTTTGTTAAATGTGAGCCAAAATCATCACAATTAAAAGAACCAAAGACTTAAACTACTTCAGTCTGTGTGCACTGAATTTATTTAATACACGAGTTTCGCAATTTGAGTTGAATTACTGAAATAAATGAACTTTTCCATGACATTCTAATTTATTGAGATGCACCTGTATATATATATATATATATATATATATATATATATATATATACCGATCAGCCACAACATTAAAACACCTGCCTAATATTGCGTAGGTCCCCCTCGTGCCGCCAAAACAGCTCTGACTCATCAAGGCATGGACTCCACAAGACCTCTGAAGGTGTCCTGTGGTAACTGGCACCAAGATGTTAGCTGCAGATCCTTTAAGTCCTGTAAGTTGCGAAGTGGGGCCTCCATGGATTGGATCTGTTGGTCCAGCACATCCCATAGATGCTCAATCAGATTGAGATCTGGGGAATTTGGATGCCAAGTCAACACCTTGAACTCTTTGTCATATTCCTCAAACCATTCCTAAACAATTTTTGCAGTGGGGCAGGGTGCATTATCCTGCTGATAGAGGCCACTGCCATTAGGGAATACTGTTGCCATGAAGGGGTGTACGTGGTCTGCAACAATCTTTAGGTAGGTACGTGTCAAAGTAACATCCACATGCATGCCAGGACCCAAGGTTTCCCAGCAGAACATTGCCCAGAGCATCACACTGCCTCCGCTGGCCTGCCTTCTTCCCATGGTGCATCCTGCTACCATCTCTTCCCCAGCTAAATGACACACACGCACTCAGCTGTCCACATAATCTAAAAAAAAACGTGGCCATCTTCTTCCATTGCTCCATGGTCCAGGGGTCAGCATGGGCACTTTGACCGGTCTGCGGCTGTGCAGACCCATATGTAGCAAGCTGCGATGTACTGTGTGTTCTGACACCTTTCTATCATGGCCAGCATTAAGTTTTTCAGCAATTTGTGCCACAGTAGCTCCTCTGTGGGATCGGCCCAGACGGGGCTAGCCTTCGCTCCCCACACTCAACAGTGAGCCTTGGGCACCCATGACCCTGTCGCTGTTTCACTGGTTGTCCTTTGTTGGACCACTTTTGGTAAGTACTAACCACTGCATACTGGGAACATCCCACAAGACCTGCCGTTTTGTAAATGGTCTGACCCAGTCGTCTAGCCATCACAACTTGGCCCTTGTCAAAGTCACTCAGGTCTCACTTCACCTTTCAGTGGTTTTAATGTTGTGGCTGATTAGTATATACTGATCAGCCACAACATTAAAACCACATGCATAATCTTGTGTAGGTCCCCCTCTTGCCACCAAAACAGCGCCAACCCGCATTTCAGAATAGCATTCTGAGATGATATTCTTCTCACCACAATTGAGCAGAGCTGTTATCTGAGTTACCGTAGACTTTGTCAGTTTGAACTATCTGGCCATTTTCTGCTGACCTCTCTCATCAACAAGGCATATCTGTCTGTAGAACTGCCCCTCACTGGTTGTTTTTTGTTTTTGGCACCATTCTAAGTAAATTCTAGAGACTGTTGTGTGTGAAAATCCCAGAAATACTCAAACCAGCCTGTGTGGCATCCATGCGATTATCTAATCAGCCAATTGTGTAGCAGCAGTGCAGTGCATAAAATCATGCAGATACGGGTCAGGAGCATCAGTTAATGTTCACATCAACCATCAGAATGGGAAAAACGTGATCTCAGTGATTTGGAGGGTGGCATGACTGTTGGTGCCAGATGGGCCGGTTTGAGTATTTCTGTAACTGCTGATCTCCTGGGATTTTCACACACAACAGTCTCTAGAATTTACTTAGAATGGTGCCAAAAACAAAAAACATCCAGTGAGGGGCAGTTCTGTGGACGGAACTGCCTTGTATATATACTGTATATCAGTGTGACCTGACAGACTACTCCTTATTTTACTAACTGAATAAGATATTTTCCAAACTGGGAATCAGTCAACATTTCCTATATCCACATCTCAACCTTACACCAGAACAAAACCAAAATATTTTTGTTTCACTTATTAAAGCAAAAAATATCATTTAATATAACTGAATTAACCTGGCTACATCAGGTTACACCAACAAAAGTCATTTTTAAGGGTAAGATAAAGTAGAAATAAATCCTTACAGTATCAACTGCATGTTACCACTTTTTTTTTGCAGTGTAGAAGGCCAAAAAAAAAATGCCTTTACTATGAATTATTGTCCACATCAGGAATTTATCTGTCCAGTCAGAGAGAGAGAAAGACAGTGATTAATTAAACTGTAGTTGTGATGTTCAGTGAGATATCACAGGCCATGACTGGGTCCATACCAAACCCCTTCACTCCCTTTTCGCTGGAGTCCTCCTTCTATTTCAGCGATCCACCTTTCCACATCCTCCTCCCTCGCTCTGTCACTGTTCATGGTGAGTGGTGAGGCATGACACTGTGTGTTTAACCTCAACGGAATTATATTCTGAGTTTAAGATTTCAAACTTCAATCCATCCTCCTGCGCCGCCCGACATTCATTATTCTGATTTAATAATTATAGTACAAAATCAAAGAGAAAAAGATGATAAACTTCCTGCACTTAAAAGGGAGGAACAGAACGAAACTCAGCTGTCCAGACAGCCGACCACTCTACATTATAATGCTCAGTCAACTTTAACCATTAAAGCAATAACATGAATATGACTCTATCAACTAAGATATTATAGACATTATACAATACATTTACAAATTAAAAAACTCAATGATATGTCTTATTTACTAAAAGAATGTCTTCATAATTCAAACTGAATAATAAGCTAAAAATATTCTGTCTGAACCTGCATATCACACTTGTAATGCTTAATTCTGTGCTGAAAACATTATAATAACTCCCTCTGAAAGAAATTTGGCTTATGATGGCTCTTTCACAGGAAGGAAACCAATCAGTTCGCTGCTTTCCTTTAACCTTCCGCTACCATTGATTGGATGGATATAAATACCCACCTTATGACCTTAGATTCACCCTCTCTGGGTCAAGCACATAGTCCAGCATATCATAAGTGGGAAGATGAAAGCTACAAAGCCTGAAAATCGACAACAAAGCATTTATGAGAAATGACATTTTCGTACTGTCACTTTGCTAACTGACATTTCTTAAAGTTGAGTGTTAACATTCAACTTTGCCTGAAGCAGTTGTTTGTCTCCCAGCACTCATGGGCACTTTATTCAAAGTCTAATGCAACTTTAAATTGACTCAATAGTTATATACATATATGAAATTCACTGATACTGGGTTCACACATCCTCTGTGAATGTGGCATGAGAGAGGCACGAGCAGCGTGTGAGCGGAGCGGTGCAGCCAATGTTTGATGTTCACATCAGGTTTGTTTTGAATAATTCTGATTTGCTTTTGTGTCTTTTCTATAATCTCCTGATTATTTTAGTGTTGTACTGCACCCAGAGCTGCTGAGCTCAGTGTGAGCCGCGTGGCAAAAATTGGCTCAACACCTAAACTATCCGCTCACTGACGCGCCTGTGATGTGTCACCGCCCGACTCAGCTTGCAGTGCGAACAGTGTAATCTATTAATATGGGCGCTGAAACGAAAACGCGCCGCTCACGGAGGTTGTGTGAACCCGGTGTAAAAAAGACCATCTTTTTTGAATTTCTTTACTGATAAAATTTAAATAATCAGAAATAAAATTGGAATTATGCAATCATTTACATTTATTCATTTGGCAGACGCTTTTATCCAAAGCGACTTACAAAAGAGGAAAACATAAGCGAGTCATCTTAGGATACAGTGGTATGAAAAGTGCTGTATTACAATTATCACTAACATCATAATATTATTCAAAACAGAATAAAGTGCAACAGGAATTTATTTATTTATTTATTTTTTTAAATGACTGGTTAAGTGCTCATGGAAAAGATGTGTTTTTAGTCGTTTTTTGAAGATAGAGAGTGAGTCAGCTTCACGGATGGAGTTGGGAAGGTCGTTCCACCAACGTGGTACGATGAAGCTGAAAGTCCGGGAAGTGTTTTGGTGCCTCTTTGTGTTGGTACAACAAGGCGACGTTCCTTAGCCGACCGCAGGTATTTTAGGTATGCTGGAGCAGACCCAGTGACTATTCTGTATGCCAGCATCAGAGCCTTGAATTTGATACGTGCATCAACCGGCAGCCAGTGGAGAGAGACAAGGAGTGGTGTAACATGTGCTCTCTTTGGTTCATTAAAGACCAGACGTGCTGCTGCATTCTGGATCATTTGGAGGGGTCTAATTGCACATGCAGGGAGGCCTGCAATGAGAGCATTACAGTAGTCCAGTCTAGTTATGACAAATGACTAGCAGTTGTGTGGCATGTTCAGAGAGGAAGGGTCTTATCTTCATGATATTATAGAGTGTAATTCTACATGATCTTGCGGTCTTTGTGATGTGGTCTGTGAAATTTAGTCTGTTGTCGATGGTTACTCCTAGATTTCTGACCGATTTGGAAGGCGTTACTGTAGTTGCACCCAGCTGCACGGTGATGTTGTGTTCAACAGCAGGGTTGGCTGGAAAGACAAGGAGTTCAGTCTTGGCTGGGTTGAGTTGCAGATGGTGCTCCTTCATCCAGGCCGAGATGTCTGCCAGGCAGGCAGAAATTCGAGCAGTCACTGTGGTGTCGTTGGGCTGGAAAGACAAGTAGAGTTGCATGTCATCAGCATAGCTGTGGTAAGAGAAACCATGTGCCTGAATGATGGGTCCCAGTGATGTTGTGTATATAGAGAAGAGAAGTGGCCCAAGCACTGATCCCTGAGGTATCCCAGTAAGTAGCTGATGTAGCTTGGATACCTCACCTCTCCAAGTCTACCTTGAAGGACCTACCTGAGAGATAGGAATTAAACCAGTCAAGCACAGTTCCTGTGATACCCAGCAAGGAGAGGGTAGAGAGTAAGATCTGATGGTTGACTGTGTCAAAGGCTGCAGAAAGGTCCAGCAGAATCAGGACTGATGTTCTGGATTCAGCTTTCGACCGTCTCAGCGACTCAGTGACAGACAGCAGGGCAGTCTCGGTGGAGTGTCCACTTTTGAAGCCTGACTGATTGTCATCCAGCAGCTTGTTCTGTGAGAGATAATGCAGCCGTGGTCATCTGTCACAGTACCTCAGAAAACAGTGTCTCATAATTTTCCTCACGTGCAACTTCAATCCTTCACTGTCATAGGTCATGAAGAGCTAACAAAACTTATTGAAACATCAAAAGCCACGGTACTGAGATTATTCCCAGTAATCTCACAACCTCTTCTTAATATTATTAACTCCTCCCTATCTTTAGGACATGTCCCAAGAAACTTTAAAATGGTGCTTAAGAAGCCACAACTTGATCCTGGAGAACTGGCTAATTATAGACTGATTTCAAATCTCCTGTTTATGTCGAAAATACTAGAAAAGGTAGTATCCTCCCAAATATGTTCATTTCTACAGAGAAATAGTATATATGAACAATTTCAGTCAGGATTTAGGCCTCATCACAATACAGAGACTGCACTTCTCAGAGTTACAAATGACTTGCTCTTATCATCTGACCGCGGCTGCATTTCACTTCTAGTGCTTTTAGATCTTAGTGCTGCATTCAACACGACAGATCACAACATTCTCTTGAATAGGCTGGAGAATTATGATGGCATTTGTGGAGTTACATTAGCATAGTTTAGGTCCTATTTAGCAGACCGTTACCACTTTGTCTATGTAAATGAGGAATTGTCAAACCAAACAAAAGTAAAGTATGGAGTGCCACAGGGATCAGTTTTAGGGCCTCTGCTTTTCTCCTTGTATATGCTTCCCCTGGGAGATATAATCAGGAATCGTGGAATAAGTTTCCACTGTTATGCCTACGATACCCAACTTTATATTTCTTCAAAACCATGATGAGATTTCACAATTCTCCAAATTAGCAGAGTGTATCAATGAAATAAAAGACTGGATGGCCAGAAATGTCGTTCTATTCAATTCTGATAAAACAGGGGTACTAATTATTGGACCAAAAATCTCTAAAATTAAGCAGCTAAAATTTGACTCTCGATGGATGTACTGTTACATCATCTTCAACAGTGAAGAACTTAGGTGTTATATTTGATACCAATCTGTCCTTTGAAAATCAAATTACCAACGTTTGTAGAACAGGATTCTTCCACCTAAGAAATATTGCTAATTACAACACATGCTCTCTGTTGCTGATGCCGAAAAACTAATTAATGCATTCATGACCTCAAGATTAGATTATTGTAATGCATTACTGGGAGGATGTCCAGCAAGATCAATAAATAAACTTCAATTGGTTCAAAATGCAGCAGCCAGAGTGCTGACAAGAACCAAGAAATATGATCATATTAGCCCCATTTTATCATAGTTACATTGGCTACCTGTTAAATTTCATATTAATTTTAAAATTCTGTTAACTACGTACAAAGCTTTGAATGGTCTAGCTCTACAGTACTTAAGTGACCTTCTACCACGCTATATTCCATCACGTTCATTACGATCACAAAATTCTGGCCTGTTAATAGTTCCTAGAATATCAAAATCCACAAAAGGAGGTAGATCCTTTTCATATTTGGCTCCTAAACTATGGAATAGTCTCCCTAACACTGTTCAAGATGCAGACACACTCACTCAGTTTAATTCTAGACTAAAGACTCATCTATTTAGCCAGGCATACACCTAATTTATCCTTCAACTCACAGTTAGGCTGCTTTAGTTATGTCTGCTGGAACCAGAAACAGTGATCATGATCTATAACTCTGCAATAAATTGAATGGCATCTATGATATAATATTATTAGTTTCACTGTCTCAACCTCTGGACTCCTATCCTGAGGTCACCAGAACCGGCCAGATCCAGCTCCGTTCCTGCTTGGTGTTGGACTCCACTGCTATGTGTCGCTGTGTGATGATGACTAATAGCAGCCGGTGCCAGCTAAACATCACTTCAGTCTATTACGATGGACTTCAGAGGATGAACTGATGCCAACTCCAACCATAAGACATGGGATACTTCATATGCCATAGCCTGAACCTTGGACTTAGGATAGACCTCACCGAAATTACTGGCCAGGTTGAACTGCGATGCACCTAACTGATCTCTGCCTGCATCACCTCGGTCTAATGATGGACTACACTCTTGAAATGGAATATATAGAATATCAATTAATTGCCAACAAAATCTTTCATCAGCCAACTAACAAGGACAATTGCATCTATGTGAACTTCTGCAGTTAATCCAGGATGGACTTCAAAGACATTAGTCATTATTCTTACAGTTCATACAAAACCTTTGTTTTAAACACTGACCCTTAACACTTACTTAGTTTAATAATTTTAAACCATGACTTGCACTATACATAAGTAATACTGGCATTATATTCATGATGTTAGCCAGAGGGGAACTGGCCCCCACAGTGAGTCTGATTTCTCCCACGGTTATTTTTCTCCATTAACCAACATCTTATGGAGTTTTGTGTTCCTTGCCACAGTTGCCTTCGGCTTGCTCACTGGGGTTATAAATACAATTATTATTTAATTACTTATTTTTAAACAATTCACAATTGTATTTTATCAAACTACACAATGATGACTCTAAGACATTATAGATATTACAGTTTTATCTTCTGTTAATGCCTGATCTTCTGTAAAGCTGCTTTGAAACGATGTGTGTTGTGAAAGGCGCTATACAAATAAAAATTACTTGATTTGACCATCTTTAAAATTAAATAATTTTATCAGTGAAGCAAGTGGTATGACAATTTTAGCTTTAGCTTTCACATGAAATTATTTGTAAAAGTAGTTTGTGATTGTTACTGTACCTTAAGGAGCTATTTTTACCTGACTTAACCCTTAAAATAGTTTTGTTGGTGTAACCTAATGTAGTCAGGTTGATTCAGACATACTATATAATAAAATATAACAATATGTATTATATATGATTATATTTTTTTACTTGAATCAAGCCAGTTAATTTACCACATGAACCACACATTTTACCCCAGTGCAGATCTTTGTACTGCATTGTAAAAAAAAAATTTGTCAGTTATCCTACAAAATGTACTTAATGTGGCAACATCTAAAATAAGTAGTTTTATTCAAATCTAAAATATTATTTAACTTGACTAAATCTAGCTGAATACAGTAGGTTATGGCAACAGCAACAAAAGTAATTTTTAAGGCTGAAGTCAAGTAGATTGTGACGAGGAGGAGGGCGTGGCCAAGCCGTGAGGCTGCACGGCCGGTGCAGAATCAGCTGATCAGCGGGAGAGTGAGATAAAGGTGAGCCAGAGATGCTAGTTCAAGAGAGAGACACACATGGCCGCGCTGCATGTGTGTCTGTGTCCTTATGTTTTATGTTGTTTTAAGTTCATTTATATCATTAAAGTTTATGTTGACTGTTCAGCCGGTTCCCGCCTCCTCCTTGCCCATCCTTTACCTGTTACAGTGGTGCTGAAACCCCGGAAGGAGGAAGGATCCAAGTTCGTGGAGTCCTTGCCACTGCCATCCGCCAGGGGAGCAGCCGTGGCTGTCTGCCTGGGGGCGGAGGGGTCGCTGCCAGCTGCTGAGAGCCAGAGGAACCGCTGCTGTCCGCCGAAGAAGGGGAGGAGCAGTTCTGTCCACCAGGGGCTGGAGGACTCGCTGCCGTCTGCCGGGGGTGGAGTGAGCTGGCGTCCGCCAGAGGGCAGAGGAGCGGTTGAGGACCGGGCAACAGCACGTCTGGGAGCCAACGAGCAAGTTCTTCTCTCTCTCTCTTCTCTCTCTCTCGCTGTGTCTTTGCACGCCCTTTCCCTCTCACCACACCTCCCCTCATCTCTCCCCTAGGTTCACAAGAGGCGAGATGGACCACCGGTTGATGAAACGGCCGGACGGGCAGCATCTCGCCTCCAGAGGTGGAGGTGAGTAAGTCAGTCCGGTGGCACCCTGGCCTGAATCGGGTGGGGGAGGAATGTGACGAGGAGGAGGGCGTGGCCACCGATGAATCAGCTGATCAGCAGGAGAGCGAGATAAAGGGGAGCCGGAGGTGCCAGTCAGAGAGAGAGAGAGAGAGAGAGAGAGAGACGCATGTGGCCGTGCTACATGTGTGTCTGTTTTTGTTTATGTTTTACGTTGTTTTAAGCTAATTTATAACATTAAACCTTTATGTTGACTGTTCAGCCAGTTCCCGCCTCCTCCTTGCCCATCCTTTACCTGTTAAAGTGGAGCGGAAACCTGGGAGAGAGGAGGAATGCGCTGTGGTGGAGTTCTCGCTGCTGCCATCCGCCCAAAGGAGCAGCCGCGGCCATCTGCCAGGGGTCGGTGGGCTCGCTGCCATCCACTGGGGGAAGAGCGAGCTGTCGTCCATCAGAGGGGAGGAGCAGTTGGGTGACGGTGTGTTCGGAAACTGGTGGGCAAGTTTTCTCTCTCTCTTCTCTCTCTCTGTGTGTCTGTGATGAGGAGGAGCCCATCTTGTTGGCAGAGGCTATTTACACTAACTCCACCCACCACAGCTCAGACCAAACTCAAGACAACCACGACAGATTTATTTGTGGTCAACTGCTGATCAAATGAAGGCAGGCATATTTGAATTCACGCTGGGGCAGAGACATTAAACTGGTTAATGGATTAGACATTTAATGGATTAAGAGATTGGATAACTAAGGGATTTTTTGCACTCCAATAGTCTGATGGAAACACAGGATTTTATGACAAACTGCACCCCCATGTGCAGCTGAAGTAGCTCTGGATGTAACGACGGTATGTGTATGTGTTGTCATGTCTGGAGATCTGGGTTTGAATCCCTCCCCTTGACATACTTTTTCCCATGTCTCTACTCTTAATATTTCCTATAATACTACTTACAGTAATAAATAAAAGAGGTTCCTTGCAGTGATTTGGTCAAGTGAAGGTTGGGAAGTTGAGAGAAGGATTTGATCCGGATAAAATTAACCATGGTTTTAGTGTAGTAATTGTTACAATGAGGGAGGTCACAAGAGCAGGATCTAAATGCAGCTTTGTTTAATAATAATAAAACAAACCAGGCAAGACAGGAAACCAGGAAGTGAAACAAAAGGTAAACATACAGGACTAGAACCGGAGCATGAACTGGATAGAAACATTAACAACCGACAAAGGGGAAC
This sequence comes from Myxocyprinus asiaticus, assembly GCF_019703515.2. Taxonomy (NCBI): domain Eukaryota; kingdom Metazoa; phylum Chordata; class Actinopteri; order Cypriniformes; family Catostomidae; genus Myxocyprinus; species Myxocyprinus asiaticus. The sequence continues at coordinate 33,942,486 of NC_059347.1, forward strand.
AGACATCAGGGCAATATATACACAAGGGATAATTAGGTAAATAAAACACAGGTGAAAACTATAGGGAACAGCTGGTAGCGATCAGGGCAGGGAAATGTAGTCCAGGGGGAACAGATGACAGAGGCAAAACACAGGGTAGACAACAGTGAATCATAAGATAATCCCCCCCCTTTACGGGCGGCTCCTGACGCCCTAGGAGGGCAGGAAGGGGAGGCAGGGCCAAAATGGAGCCGGAAAACAAAGAGTCCAGAGCAGAACAAGCTGATGGTCAAAGGACCAAGGAGACCAGATCATATCAGTCAGACGACCATGGGACCAAGGAAACCAGGGCAGACCAGGCAAATGACCAGGGGACCAAGGAAGCCAGGGCAGATCAGGCAGTCAACTATGGGGCCAAGGAAACCAGCGCAGATCAGGTGGGCAACCAGGAGACCAAGGAAACCAGGGCAGATCAGGCAAATGACCAGGGGACCAAGGAAACCAGGGCAGATCAGGCGGATGACCAGGGGACCAAGGGAACCAGGGCAGATCAGGCAGATGACCGGGGACCAAGGAAACCAGGGCAGATCAGGCAGATGACCAGGGGACCAAGGAAACCAGGGCAGATCAGGTAGATGACCAGGGGACCAAGGAAACCAGGGCAGATCAGGCAGACGACCAGGGAACCAAGGAAACCACAGCAGATCAGGCAGATGGCCAGGAGACCAAGGGAGCCAGAGCAGATCAGGCAGATGGCCATGAGACCAGGGATACCAGAGCAGATCAAGCCGACGATCTGGATACCCAGAAGACCAGAGTAGATCAAGCAGACAGTCAGGAGACCCAGAAGACCAGAGCAGATCAGGCGGATGGTCAGGAGACCCAGAAGGCCAGAGCAGATCAGGCGGACATCAGGAGACCAGGGATACCACCTCAGGGTAGGGACTGGATCAGGAGGCCTGGTTGATGACCACAGAGCTGAAACAGGGTCAGGAGGCCTGAGTGGTGACCACAGACTAGAGACTGGAGCCGTGGAAGACTCTGAGGGTGGAGCCGTGGAAGGCGGAGCCATAGGAGGCTCGAGGGGTGAAGCCGTGGCAGGCAGAGCCGTGGAAGGCTCGAGGGGTGGAGCAATGGCAGGCAGAGCCGTAGGAGGCTCGAGGAGTGAAGCCGTGGAAGGCCGAGCCGTAGGAGGCTCAAGGGGAGAAGCCGTGGAAGGCAGAGCCATGAGAGGCTTGAGGGGTGGAGTCATGGAAGGCAGAACTGTGGTAGGCTCAAGACTAAGAGTCCAGGATGACTGGGAAATGACCTCAGTGGTCACGACATGAGCAGAGTCTCGGGAGTGACCTCTGTGGTTGTGGGCATGGACAGAGACTCAGGAACGACCTCTGTGGTTGTGGGCATGGACAGGGACTCGGGAACGACCTCTGTGGTCATGGGCATGGACAGAGACTCGGGAACAACCTCCGTGATCGTGGGCATGGACAGAGACTCAGGAATGACCTCTGTGGTCATGGGCATGGACTGAGACTTGGAGATGACCTCTGTGGTCGTGGGGATGGAGTGAGACTTGGAAACAACCTCTGTGGTCGTATACATAGGCAGGGACTTGGTGACGACCTCTGTGGTCGTGAACATGGGCAGAGACTTGGAAACAACCTCCGTGGTCATGTACATGGGCAGAGACTTGGAAACAACCTCCGTGGTCATGTACATGGGCAGAGACTTGGGAACAGAAGCTCTTCTCCTCCTCCGGGATGCCAAAGTTGGCAGCGCAGGCTCTGGGATGGATGAGGCTGGCAATGCAGGCTCTGGGATGGGCGAGGCTGGCAACACAGGTTCTGGGATGGGCGAGGCTGGCAACACGGGCTCTGGGACAGACGAGACTGACAATGCTGGCTATGGGATGGGCGAGACTGACAATGCTGGCTCTTGGACGGACGAGGCTGGTAACGCAGGCTCTGGGACATTGCGTGGGCATTGGCTTGTTGGCCGTGGCAGGTGTGGGCATTGGCTCGTTGGCTGTGGCAGGCGTGGCCGTTGGCTCATTGGCCGTGACAGGCGTGGGTGTTGGCTCATTGGCCGTGGCAGGAAGGAGTACTGACAAGCTGTGAGGAAGGGTCTTCGTGACCCTATGCACCGACATCAGTGGTGGATAATTCAACTTGAGACAAGGGCCGAGAAGGGCTTCAAGCAGGGAGTTGTGGAAGCGTGGGCTGTGACATGGCGTGGGGCAGACTCAGACATTGCTGTGATATGGCGAGGAGCAGACTCAGACGTGGTTGTGACATGGCGAGGAGCAGACTCAGACGTGGCTGCAATATGGCGAGGAGCAGACTCAGACGTGGCTGTGACATGGCGTGGAGCAGACTCAGACGTGGCTGTGACATGGCGTGGAGTAGACTCAGACGTGGCTGTGACATAGCATGGAGCAGACTCAGACGTGGCTGTGACATGGCGTGGAGCAGATTCAGACGTGGCTGTGACATGGAGTGGAGCAGACTCAGATTTGACTGGGACATGGTGTGGAGCAGACTCAGGCATGGCTGTGATGTGGTGTGGAGAGGATTCAGGTGTGACATCTAACGCTATTTGCACTTAGTGCAAAGAAGATACTTTTGTTGCTTTTTACACTTAGTGAAAATAGCATCTATATCGCTGTTTGCACTTAGCATCTGCCTTTATAAAATTATAAGCTTCACATTTCTGTGAATAAACCCTCCAAAAGTGTCCCCATTCACTTCCGTTGTAAGTGCCTCACTGTAACCTCGATTTTTGCTTTTTTAAAGAGGAGGGACAAGTCTAAATACATTTTTATGGTAATCAACATTATGCCACAAATGCTGTTGATTGAGCTTAACTTGTACTGAACCTGGAACATCCCTTTAAAGAAGTCATAAAAAGGCAATATTCATGCATTCATGGTGCTTTGACAAGAAAGCATTTGACAAGCAAATAAATGTAAATGTGAATGTAGACTCTAGAGACTACAGAGGAAAAAATAAGACACAAGTAAGAAGGAAACAGAAACAGACCGTACTTTAAAAAAAGAGAGCAAGAGGGACAATTTTGTCCTCTTCAAAAAGAGGGAGTGTGTGTGGGGATGGGCAGTAGTAAATAATGTCTGACCAGGCAGACAGCAGTAGATAAAGTGTCTTTATCTGGACAGAGGAATTCTTGTGTTTGAACACACACTAACACACTATACATGTTCCCACAATGTCACACACACTCCTACCTGTCACTCAGAATGATTGATGTGTACTCTGGCACTCCCAGGCCTTTGATAGGGAGGGGAAGAGGTGGGGCAGTGGGAGGGGGGCAACCTCAATCAGTGACATCTGTCCCCTCACTTCTGAAAATCAAGAAAAATACACACATGCACTGAAATATGCAAATGGCTTCTTTATTTTTCAGTCTTTCAATCTGTTGCAGCTTGTATTAAAAATGTGTATTGTAGTACAGCTACATTGGCACTTCTTTGCCGGGTACAAGCACATCTCAATGGCAAAATTACAAATACAAAGCAACTCAATCTGAAAACAGGAGATAAATTCGAACTTCTTTTTCCACTCTTGCTCACAAAAAAAAAAAAAAAAAAAAAAAAAAAAATTGAGTCTCTCTCTCTCTCTCTCTCTCTCTCTCTCTCTCACACACACATCTAAATCCACAGCTGAGAGGCTGTTCAGCTCCATTTACTTACACACTGTGCCACTTAGACATGCTTAACTGCACACACTAATGAACACATACAGGCACACACACACACACACACACCACACACATCACGAACAGTGGGGTTAATGAATGACAGGGTCCTTTGGTTGCTTGGCACCTTTAAGCTTGTGTACATAATTGGCTTGTATTGTATTTCAGTCTCGTTAGAGAAATCTCAGACACAATACTATTTTAGAGAAATTACATTTACCAGGATTCAGTTGAGTTCTAGAATGTTTACATGACCTATTGAATCAATGTCTCTGTGACATTTCTAAATATGGTATAAAATGTTTTTGTATTTAAATGTTGAAATTCTCAATATTATTACAGACTTTAGAAAACATGGTTTTGCTGAAAGGGAGATGCAGGGTTTATTTTAAACCTCACCAAATCTTTTGGTGAGTGGTGGAATTTCAAAACATGACTGTATGTGTGTGTTGTGTGTAAATGTTGATTAAGTTGTGTTAGTCTGTTTTTATGGATATGGGAATTTTGTTCACTGTCATCTTGTTTTACCAGAATATGCACACACACACACACACACACACACACACACACACACACACACACACGCACACACACACACACACACACACACACACAAAAGAAACCTTTAGAAGAGTTCACGGCCGGTATGGTGAGGTCAGCAGTGAATGACAGGTGCTAAAGGAACAGGACAGTCATTACTGCTCAGGTTACAGCAAAGACACACACACTCATTTGCTCAGACACCCACACACAAGTACAAAAATCATACATACTCATTAAAACTTATACACAAACGCACACATTTACACTGTGAAATATATTCGCTGTTAAATCCCATTGCGTAGTGAGCTTGAAACCATTGCAAAGCACACAAAACATCACAGTTATTTATAATGTGAAAAGAGAGGGTGATGTAATTCACATGGCTCTTGCAGAACTCCTCAGATACACACACACCCATTCGCAATCACATAAAATTATTTCATGATAATATCTTATCTATCACAGACTATAGCTACAGGCAACACCACAGAAACAGACAGAGAGAGAGAGATAGAAACAGGGAGACAATTCGAACTGATTTATGTTACCAGACATCTTGGTGCCAATGTATTGGGATGTGTACAAACAGATACACATAAACACACATAATTACAAAATAATTACATCAGATGTCTAATCTAATATCTGCTGGCTGGAGTGTAACCATCTTAAACACAGGGACAAATTAACAAAAAAACACAAAGATGTATGTACAGAATGTATTTGCATTTTACTTGATACATTGTTTGACTATTTTCTCCTTACAAAGGGAGAAATGGGTAGAGAGAGGGACAGAGAGCAATATATCAAATTACAAAGGAATTCTGGATAATTGTGTGTTGAGAGTAGTTCCCTATCTGTCACTCACTCGAAGTTATGTCGATGTAGTGACACTAGGGGTCACTCTTGGGAGCTCCAAACACCTCTGATTTTGAAAAATGGCCAATGGAAATTGGCAAGTGGAATTTGCATGCCACTCCCCCAGACATACGGATATAAAAGGAGCTGGCTCACAACCACTCATTCAGATTTTCTCTTCGAAGGCGAGCGGTTGTGTTCAGCGAGATGAATTACTCTGCCGATCCATTCACCTTCGGGTGTGATCGCCCAGTCGTAGCCTGACACGCAGCTGGCAGCCATGATTGCCCGGGCGGCTGCGTGTGTCAGGCTGGAGTGGAACCCTCCACCCCCCTGAACCCTCGCAGCCTGACAATTGGTTCCTGGGCCCGGAGCGCCACTCACGGCCGCGCCCCACCCCAGTCCCTTTCTTCCCAGAGGTGCATGAGGAGCCCACAAGGTCGTGGCGGGCACCTTTCACTGCCTGGACCCAGTCTCTGAGCTCCTCCGCTATCACTACCCTCGATGGTGGGGCTGCCAGGGTGTACTCGGCGATTCCCCAGGTGGATAAGGTGGTTGCGTTGCACCTGTGCCCGCAAAATGGCGCCACCTGGCGGGGCCACCTGAGACCCCCATCCAGCGCCTGTTGGGTTACGTCGTCTCTGGCGACTATGGCTGCAGTCCTGCTGGACAGGCCGCCTCCGCCATGCACGCCATGGCTCTCCCTGCAAGTGCACCAAGCCAAGGCACGAAGAGAACTGCACGAGGGTAGTTCTGACCAGGGATTGATGCAGGAGCTGCGCTCGGCGACCGACCTCGCTCTCTGGGCGACGGGCGGACTCTCGGGCAGGCGATGTCCACCCTGGTGGTCCAGGAGCGCCACCTATGGTTCAACTTGGTCGAGATGTGAGAAGCTGACAAGGTACGGTTCCTTGACGCCCCCGTCTCCCAGGTCAGCCTGTTCGGCGACACCGTCAAAGACTTTGCCCAGCAGTTCTCGGCGGTGAAACCTCAAACAGAGGCTATTCAGCACATCCTGCATCGGCATGGTTCAAGACCTCACACCTCGTCTGCTCATCGCCAAGGGTGTCTTCCTGCCGCAACAACACCAGCTCCGCCGCAGCCTGCCCCCGTGGCCCGAAAAGGAGCGGTTTCCTCATTCCCTGGGTCACATATCCGGTGCTCACGGCCGTCGTTATCACGACCACCAGCCACCATTCCTTTATGGCAGGTATGGTGCTCCAGGGGCGGCCCCCCCGCCCCTGTGCACCCAGCTATGGCACAAACATGCCCACACCAGGTTGGTTCCGACGGACTGCGGGGATGATATTCCTCCTCCCCTCTCCCCGGCCGATCCTATGGTGGGTATCAGGAGCCAGGTAAGTGCTTCGATGTCCCTGGACTCAGCATGGCCACTGGGCTCGAGCCCTCTCGATGTGAGAGGCCCCACCCGCCAGTACGTCCGACAAGATTGTCCCCTTGGTCCCCCCGGAGCTTGGACGCGTGGCTTGCGCTTCCCAACCCATTGCAATGGCTGACCCGGACTGTCTGACTCGGCTATGCGATTCAGTTCGCCAGGCGCCCGCCCAGGTTCAGCGGCGTCCGCTTCACCTCGGTGAAGGGCGAGAATGCCGCTACCTTGTGTGCGGAGATTGCTACAATTCTACGGATGGGTGCGATAGAGTCTGTCCCTCTGGCCGAGATGAAGAAGGGGTTTTACAGCTCCTCCTTCATCGTACCGAAGAAAGGCGGTGGGTTGCGGCCAATCTTGGACCTGCGAGTACTGAACCGGGCTTTGCACACACTCCCGATCAAGATGCTAATGCAAAAACACATTCTAGCGAGCGTCCGGCATCAAGATTGGTTCGTGGCAGTAGACCTGAAGGACGCGTACTTCCACGTCTCGGTTTTACCTCGACACAGACCCTTCCCGCGGTTTGCTTTCAAGGGCCGAGCGTACCAGTACAAGGTCCTCCCCTTCGGCCTGTCCTTGTCTTCACGAAGGTCGCAGAGGCAGCCCTTGCCCTGCTAAGGGAAGTGGGTGTCCGCATCCTTAACTATCTCGATGACTGGCTAATCCTAGCTCACTCTCAGGATGTGTTGTGTGCGCACAGGGATCTGGTGCTCATGCACCTCAGCCGGCTGGGGCTTCAGGTCAACTGGGAAAAGAGCAAGCTCTCCCCAGTTCAGAGCATCTCTTTTCTCAGTTTGGAGTTGGACTCGGCGCGCCTCACGAATGAGCGTACACAGTCAGTGCTGAACTGTCTGAAGGCGTTCAGACGGAGGACAGCGGTTCCACTGAAACATTTTCAGAGGCTCCTGGGGCATATGGCATCCTCAGCAATGGCCACACTGCTTGGGTTGATGCATATGAGACTGCTTCAGCACTGGCTTCAGACTCGAGTCCCGAGATGGGCATGGCGCTGCGGGACACATCGCGTGGTCATCATGCCGATCTGTCGGTGCCTCTTCAGCCCTTGGACCGACCTAGCATTTCTACGGGCAGGGGTTCCCCTATAGCAGGTCTCCAGGCATGTCGTGGTTACAACGGACGCCTCCAAGGTGGGCTGGGGCGCCGTATGCAACGGAAACGCAGTCGCCAGCTCTTGGACTGGCCCACCGCTGCATTGGCACATCAACTGCCTCGAGTTGTTGGCAGTACTGCTCGCCCTGTGGAGGCTCCGGCCATTGAACCAGGGCAAGCATGTGTTGGTCCGGATGGACAACATGGCGACGGTAGCGTACATCAACCGCCAAGGCGGCCTACGCTCCCGTTGCATGCCACAAGGTGCTTGTCGGTAAACTGCATCTTCCTTGGGCAGAGGTCCCTCTGCCCCCGGTCACCGTGTTTGTAGAACTCCTCCCCTGTTGGGTAGGATCTACCATGGGACTTCTCCACACAACATACTTCCGACAAGACTTGGTAAGACTATGTGACGTATCTCCATTCAAAATACCCACCCCCTGGGTGGAGTGTGGTCTCCACGGTGTCTTCCCCTTGGGAGTGACACCCCCCCCGACGTAGACACTTATGGCCCCCAGCCGGTAAACAAAATTCCACTCTTTTTGGGGAGAAAAAAGAGGAAAAAAGGCCACGGCTGGGCTAGCCTGTCCCTATTTGTTGGGCAAGTCGACTTGTTCCCAAAGGACCGTTCGACGCTCATAAGAGTGTTGGGGGAGGTTACGTGATGGCCTGGTGTGCTGGCTACGAGGCACACAGTGGTCTGCCCATCTCGCACCGCCAGTCTACGTAACACAGTTCAGCTTATTGTGGCGTTTCGTATAGGGACCCTTAGTGTCACTACATCGACACAAAGTCGAGTGAGTGACAGATAGGGAACATCCTGGTTACTTTCGTAACCTCCATTCCCTGATGGAGGGAACGAGACGTTGTGTCCCTCTTGTCACAATACTGAACTACCCGCTGAAATGGCCAGGACCTTGTCTCGGCTCCTCAGCACAAAACCTGAATGAGTGGTTGTGAGCCAGCTCCTTTTATACCCGTATGTCCGGTGGAGTGGCATGCAAATTCCACTCGCCAATTTCCATTGGCCTTTTTTCAAAAGCAGTAATCACCTCTCCCAAAGTATCTGCCATTTTAGAGGGGTGTGTGCTACTCCCAAAAACAGTACAGAGCATGTGGCGCAGCTGTAAATACCTATAAAACTGAGATCTGGGAATCCCAAAATGATAACCCAAATTCTCAAAAGATCTCAACACTCCATTCTCATACAGGTCGCCAAGTGTAGCAACCCCCCTCACAATCCACTCTGACCAACAAAAAGGAGACTTGTTGATCCATAATTTTGGGAAAAGCCATATGCTCGAGGCAACATTTAAATAAATGTCTGAACTGAATACTCTGGCCACTCTTGTCCAAATCATGTGCAAATGTGAGATAATGGGGTGTAACTTAACTTCTCTAGTTAGTTTGATAGAAATGCTTTGCAATGGCGAAATAGGGGCAAGAACTTCCTGTTCAATAGAAAACCAGTGAGGGGCTCTTTAAGGTGGAATCGACCAGTGAGCCAGATGCCTGAGACCGAACGCATAATAATAAAACAAAATCTTATGTAGGCCTAACCCACCTTTGTCAATCGGCCTATGTAATTTGTTGAAATGTAGTCTGGGACGTTTACCATTCCAAATGAAGTACTTTGCAATGTTATCAAATTGCTTGAAATAAGAGAGGGGGACATCTACAGGGAGAGATTGTAGCAGGTAGTTGAATTTTGGAATACAGTTCATTTTAATAACATTAACCTTCCCAATCATTGATAAATGTAATGAAGCCCATCTGTCCACATCGCTCGAAAACCTTTTAATTAAAGGGTCAAAATTAACTCTTAACTAAATCAGACAAATTTGCTGGGAATAAAATACCCAAATACTTAATGCCCTGTTTGGGCCACTGGAAGGCACCCGGCTGGAAGGCTGTTACCGGGCAGTACGCTGTCAGAGCCAAAGCTTTGGATTTAGACCAATTGATTTTATATCCTGAGAGCTTTGAAAAGGAATTAACAATACTGTGGATGCAAGGCATAGATCTAGTAGGATCAGAGAAAAATAATAAAATATAATCTGCATAAAACAAAAGCTTATGCGCCATACCTCCCGCCACCACCCCTGGAAAATCATCCTCCTTTCTTATCGCGGCTGCTAATGGTTCCAGGGCAAGACAGAACAATAATGGAGAAAGAGGGCAACCCTGCCGAGTGCCCCTATCTAGAGTAAAATAATCTGAAATTAATCCATTTGTTTATACCGCTGCTCCAGGGTGTCTACAAAGTAATTTAATCCATCCAATAAAAGTACTCCCGAACCCATTAATTTCCAAAATCTTAAAAAGATAATCCCATTCTACCATATCAAACACCTTTTTGGTGTCAAGTGAGATGGCAGCGATCGGAGACTGATCATTCGCTACTGACCACATGATATTAATGAAACGTCTAATTTTATCAGAAGAGCTAAGGCCCCGAATAAACCCCACCTGATCTATTTGTATAAGAGATGTCATAACTTTACTTAATCGGTTAGTCAAAATTTTTGACAAAATTTTTACATCTAGCTGGATCAGGGAAATTGGATGGTAACTTTTAAACTCGCTTGGATCGTTGTCCTTTTTAAGAATCAGACTGATCCGGGCTTGCGTGGTTGGTGGAAGCTTTCCATTCTTTAATGATTCTGTATAAACTTCTAACAAATGTGGAGCCAATTCTGTAGCATAAGATCTGAAAAATTCAGCGGCAAAACCATTTGGCCCCAGAGCCTTGCCTGTAGGTAGTGCCTGAATTACCTCATCAATCTCCTCCAAGGTTTTCTCAGAATAAAGAGAGATTTTTTGCTCAGTCTTCAATTTAGGAAGTTCTAATGGTTCCACAAAGTTTCTAATATCCTCATCAGTAGACGAAGACGTGGAACTATAGAGATCAATATAGTATTCTTTAAAAGCATTATTAATATCAATGGCCGAGGTAAAAATTTCACCTCCAGCAGATTTCACTGAGGGAATGGTAGAAAAAGACTCTCTCTGTTTTATATATCTAGCCAAAAGCTTCCCTGCTTTGTCCCCCGACTCAAAGTATGACTGTCTTGCCCTGAATAACCAAAACGCCACTTTCCGTGACAAAATAGTTTTATATCTGTATTTCAATCATGTCAATTCTCTGAGGCCATCAGACAACATTCGGCACTTCAGCTCTGCCTCGGCACATTTAATATTCCCTTCCAATTCCACTAGTTCTCGTGCTTTGGATTTTTTGATGAATGAGGCATACTGTATGATCCGACCCCTAAGAACAGCCTTAAGTGCCTCCCAAGCCACGCCCACAGAGGATACTGAGGACCAGTTGCTCTCCATATAGACATTGATTTCAGTCTTTAACATTTGTTGGATATCAGGATTTTGCAAAAGGGATACATTAAAGCGGCAACTATATGATTTCCTTTTCTCCATATGTGGCAACACCTCTAAACTCACCAGGGCATGATCTGAGACTAAAATGTTTCCAATTGAGCAATCGACAACAGATGAAATTAGGGATTTAGATATTTAAAAAAATCTATTCTAGAATAAATCTTATGAACTGATGAAAAAAAGTATAATCCCTACCAGATGGGTTCAAAAGTCTCCAAATATCTGTAAGACCAAGATTTTTACACATCCTATGAAGCATCAATGTTGCTCTAGTGGGCTTACACATTTTTGCTTCACTATGATCAAGGACTGAGTCCATCAAAAGATTAAAGTCTCTTCCCAATATTATATCATGAGGGGTGCCAGCGGCTTGCAACATCCCGTCAAGATCTATGAAAAAGCCCTGATCATCAGCGTTAGGTGTGTAAATATTAGCCAAAATCAACCTTTGCCCCTGAATTTCTCCTAAAACAATTATGACTCTTCCTATTTTATCTTTAATCTGTCTGAGACATTTGAATTGAAGATGTTTACTTATCAGTGTAATGACTCCCCTACTCTTACTTGAGCCAGCACTAAAGAAAACATGTCCAACCCATATCTTCCCAAATGTTTCAGCTTCCTGCGGAGAAAGGTGCGTTTCTTGAAGAAACACTATATCATATTTCTTACATTTAAGAAAATAAATAATCTTCCTTCTTTTTATGGGGTGCCCCAACCCATTCACATTCCATGTGGAGAGAGATAACCCACTTATACTAACATTTGACATTTTGATATAATAAAAATAAATAAATTGTGTGTCAAAAACAAGATTACACAGACCACATTCCCCATTAGTGCAACAATCCAACCCCGAACTCCCCCCCGAACAAAACAAACAGAAAAAAGAAAAACGTGCACGATAGCGCCAACCGGCGTCGATCCCTCTAAACTGTCAGTTTCCTCGGACAGACAGACAATTGTTCTGTGAGCCGGCCATTATGAGTGCAGCAGATGACGTAATCATTCTAATGTCCCGCGAAAATACTCCACAAAAACAAACACAAACTCCAGCCAACAGGAGGCATAAGCACAAAGAGCGAACAGATTCATCCACAACTGTCCCAAAGGAGTGTTATTCCATAAAACAAGCTCCAGCCGCTAGGCGGAACTAGCACAAAAAGAGATAAAGTAGGCATCCCGGTTCCTCGGATGATCAAGTGTGTATTGAGTGAGTCAAATTCATTCAGAGGGCGCATAAAAAAATAAAAAAATAAAAAAAATACACCATGACTTAGTTCGTCAACTTTATAAAAGACATCCTTTATGTAAGCATGTAGATATTTTGCGGTCAACCATAGTGTCCATTCTCAATCTGGCCGGGAATTCAGTGTTAAAATGATCTTCCGTCAATGCAAAAGTTTCTTGAAGGAAGTGTCATTCTACAAAACAAACTCCAGCCGCTAGACGGAGCCAACGCAAAAAGAAACAAAAATGGCGCCCAGCTTCCTCAGACAATTGAGTTACTGAACAGCGAGTCAGTCCACTAATATAAGAAACCTCAAATGACTTACTCACTCCAATGTATTTATGAAGGAGAGTGCCTGTTTTGGACATGTAAATACTTTGTGACCATCCTTCGTTTCTATTCTCAGTTTGGCCAGAAACATCAGTGCAAAAGCGATCTTCCGTTGATGTAAAAGTTTCTTACATTCTTTGAACCGATCGCGTTTCTCTCTTGTTGAATTCGCAAAGTCCGGGAACAAGAAAATATTGTGATTCTTCCAAGAAAGCTTTCCTTTGCTCCTCGCCTCGTGTAGCACGAGATCTTTATCGGATGATCTCAGAAATTTGGCCAGAATTGATCAGGGCCTGTCTCTTTCAGCAGGTCTGCGAGCCAGGACTCTGTGAGCTCGCTCGATTTCCAGTTTATGGCTTGTTATGTCGAGCAGACTCGGGAAAAGCTCGTCCAGGAATTTCACCATATCTCTGCCCTCTTCACGCTCAGGAATTCCAACAATTTGAATATTGTTCCTTCGGTTTTCCTTTATATTTTCAAGATATGCCAGTTTTTCCAAAATGTGTTCCAAGTCTGTTTTGAACACGGGCGGATTAGCGCACAATTCCCTTTCCGAAGACTCCAGATAATCGATTCTTTTTTCAACTTCTGTCACTCTTGTGACCAACTCAGAGAATTTTGTTGCTATCGCCGTCATCAATCGACGTATAACAACGAGATCCTCTAAGTCAGCAACAACCTTCGTCAGCATCACCGAGATGTTGGACAGTTAACACTGGATTCCATCTCCCGTCGTGCTTTCCAAATCGAGTCCCCGGCTCGGAGTCCTGTCAGAGGCCTCAGCTTGAACACGTAAGTGTCTTTTAATGTCTCCAGAGTCTGAGGATTTTGACTTGTTTGCCATGTTTACCTCAGCGAACAAATATGTAATTGGGTATATCGAATCTCACTGGATTGTAACATGAAAATAATTTAAAAACTAGCAAAGTGCGCAGAGCTCGTGATTCACACGTCTGCTTCTCGCATGGCATCACGTGTCCCCTCAATCACAGTGATTATTAAACCACAAAAGGCTACTATATAAATAAATAAATATGTAGTCTGTATATGACTCGCAGTATAATTAGCACTCTGCCTGCAGTCATCTGCTACAAACAGTGTACGCGATGCTCATAATACTGTTTTCCGTGTATGAGCCAAGGATCTCTTAAAGGTATGAGCAGTTTGTGTCTCTACTCTATGTCAGCACAACACCGGCTCCACACATTCGCAATCACTCACATTTAAAATGCTGCACATGCAAACTATATATTTATCTCATTAAATCACAGCTTTTGCCATTAAATAATCTCACTAGGACATAACGTTTTAATCTGTGCACTGAATGTTTACGTAATGACATTCGTAGGTCAGATGGTATTGGTTTTTGGTATTGGAGCATTTTTACGAGTTCGAGTACCAATATATGAGTGTGGTATCGGACACGATTCCAATACCAATGTTGTATCGGTGCATCCCTGTCTAAAACTCCTTTAAAACAACGTACATTTACTTTAGGAGCTATACTGCAGAAGAAAATTTGTTGTTGGAGAATGTTGAATACAATATTTAATATTTAAATATTTTAAAATATCTAAAAATAGCCTACTTAAAACAAGATACTTTTACCTGAGAAGCATCATATAAGATATTTAGACTTGCTTTTAGAGAATATATCTTGTATATGAGTAAATTATTTATTTACTGCACTGGCAGAAGTATGAACAAGTGAAAAAATACACTTATATACAATAATACACTTATATTTAAGATACATTCTCTGAAAGCAAGTCTAAATATCTAATATGTTGCTTCTCAAGTAAATGTATCTTGTTTTAAGGATTTTTAGATAATTTAAATGGAAAAAAAGACAAAAGCTCTTGATTACAATAGGATTTTTTTTGCAGTGATTTTTTTTTATTGAATTAAACTAAAAAAAAAAAAAGAAATTAACGTTTTTTCCCTTGTAATTCACTGAATGTCATTTAGAGGTATTTTTAAAAGATGATTTTGTCCTCTTTATTGTTAGTAAGCACATTTAATACAACCTTTTAAGTCTAGGCACAAGCTGGATAGTTGGTTAAGCGCTAATGATTAAACGTTGCAATAATCGTATAATCATTCTAATAATTGTTAGATTAGTTGATTATCAAATATTGTTAGTTGCAGCCCTACAGATCATAAGTGCAGACAGAGTAGCCAGAGGTGGGAGGAGGGGGGTTCTAGGAGGTGTTGGTGTGTGTGTGAAGCGAAGATCAGAGCGGGGGAGGGGTGTGAGACTGGGCTTTTAAAACCTGCAGTAAAACACATTCAGTTCATCAGCCATTAGTTGACTCTACAAAGTGAGGGGGAGGTGTCATATACTTGGTAATGCTTTTCAGGCCTTTCCACACAGATGCAGCATCGTTGGCTGAAAACTGGTTTTTCAGCCTTTCAGAGTATCTTCTTTTAGCCACTCTGATTACCTTAGTCAATGTGTTCCTGGCCTGGTTGTACAATATTTTATCCCCACTTCTGTAAGCATCCTCTTTGGCATGACAAAGCTGTCTGAATTTTCCTGTAAACCATGGTTTATCGTTATTGAATGATAAAATTTTCCTAGTAGGGATGCAAATATCCTCACAGAAACTGATATATGATGTCACAGTATCTGTGAGCTCATCCAGGTCTGTGGCTGCAGCCTCAAAAGCACTCCAATCAGTGCAGTCAAAGCAGGCATTTGATGAAATGGTTTGTCCTGTTGGTATGCAATAGGTAATTGTGTCAAATACTGCAGACTATCAGACTATAACTATTTGTTCAAACTGCAAAAAGAGGGGTTAATTAATTTTATAATCGGATAAACTTTCAAAGCTCTGACGGGCTTGTGGTGACGTTCTACACATGAGCAGTGGGTAAGTACATTGTGTCGATATTTATGTCTGTCGATATTTATGTCTGAATATATTCATTGATATAGATTGTTGTTCATTCAATTACTGATTGATTTTATGATATCGCATAATATTTGGGTGTAGTGTTTCGATGAGAAAATGACGTTCATATTTCAAGCAATATCATAATCGGACAAGACCATCAGCTTGTAAACTGAGGCACAATTAACATGGACATACTGCTGGATTTAATGCACCATTTCACACCGAACACACACTCATGTGATGACATCCAAGATGACGATGAGTCTGCATATAGAAGGGAGGTTGAACAGCTGGCTGTCTGGTGCAGTCAAAACAACCAGGAGCTGAACGTGCTCAAAACGGTGGAGATGATTGTGGACTTTAGGAGGAACACCCAAACACTGACCTCCCTCACCATTCTAAACAGCACTATGGCATCAGTGGAGTCATTCAGGTTCCTGGGCACTACAATCTCTCAGGACCTGAAGTGGGAGACCCATATTGACTCCATTGTGAAAAAGGCCAAGCAGAGGTTGTACTTCCTTCACCAGTTAAGGAAATTGGTACTTTATTCACCAAAGTGGCATTCAACTGATCACAGAGTATAGTCAGGACATTACTGATGTGAAAAAACAGCACAATCACTATTTGAAAAAAGTCATTTTTGATCAAATCTAGACAGGCCCCATTTCCAGCAGTCATCACTCCAACACCTTATCCTTGAGTAATCATGCTAAATTGCTAATTTGGTACTAGAAAATCATTTGCCATTATATCAAACACAGTTGAAAGCTATTTGGTTCGTTAAATGAAGCTTAACATTGTCTTTGTGTTTGTTTTTGAGTTGCCACAGTATGCAATAGACTGCAATGTTTTAAGGTCAATATTAGGTCAAAAATGTCAAAAAGGAAACAGCTTTCTCTAGAAACTCGTCAGTCAATCATTGTTTTGAGGATTGAAGGCTATACAATGCTTAAAATTGCCAAAAAAACTGAAGATTTCATACAAAGGTGTACACTACAGTCTTCAAAGACAAAGGACAACTGGCTCTAACAAGGACAGAAAGAGATGTGGAAGGCCAGATGTACAACTAAACAAGAGGATAAGTACATCAGAGCCTCTAGTTTGAGAAATAGACACCTCACATGTCCTCAGCTGACAACTTCATTGAATTCTACCCGCTCAACACCAGTTTCATGTACAACAATATAGAGAAGACTCAGGGGTGCAGACCTTATGGGAAGAATTGCAAAGAAAAAGCCACTTTTGAAACAGAAACACAAAAAGAAAAGGTTAGAGTGGGTGAAGAAACACAGACATTGGACAACAGATAATTGGAAAAGAGTGTTATGGATCTTAACCCCATTGAGGTTTTGTGGGATCAGCTAGACTGTAAGGTGAGTGAGAAGTGCCCGACAAGACAGCCACATCTATGGCAAGTGCTACAGGAAGCGTGGGGTGAAATGTCACCTGAGTATCTGACAAACTGACAGCTAGAATGCCAAGGATCTGCAAAGCTGTCATTGCTGCATGTGGAGGATTTTTTGATGAGAACTCTTTGAAGTAGTTTAAGAAGTTCTGAACATTTTTTTTCAAATTGTAATAGTAATTTATCACATTATTAATGTCCTGACTGTACATTGTGATCAGTTGAATGCAACTTTGGTGAATAAAAGTACCAATTTCTTTCCATAAGAGCAAAATCTGTACATTATTCCAAATTTTTGGCCACCGGTGTATATAGTAGCCTTTTACGGTTTAATAATCACTGTGATACATGTAACGACCTGCTTTTACAGATTGGAAATCTGCCGTCATTGAGCTCCTTGGTCTAACAAGACAGAAACACTTCAAAATAAAATCTCCGCAAAAATAAAAGCTCAATTTAAATGAAAAAATATAACAGAAATAAATCACTACTGTATAGTTATGTAATATTCACTGTTATACTACCACTACTACTACTACTAATAATAAATCAATAGTAACTGTATTATATTTAAGCAATATCTCACATCTGTGATGCTCTGTTATGCAGCACTTTATTTGACAAAAATAACTCCAATGTTGTATTTAGGATTGTGCTGTGAGGTTCTGTATAAAATCACTTCATTTGATAAAAATTATAAAATTTCATGTTGAAAATTAATTGTTATACTTTCATTTGATTAAAGTTTTAATTAATTAATTTATTTAAACACAATTTTGATGATAAAATGTAAATTGCTGATATTGAGAAAAAAACAGGTATCGGACACGGTATTGGCGAGTACAAAAAAAAATAAAAGTAGTGGTACTCGTACTCGTTCTTTAAAAAATGGTATCGGAACATCCCTACTTTCAAGGCTTTAAAAACTTATCCATGACATGAAAAATAATGTTTTAAATATCAAAATATTTCTAAATACTTAAAATATGTCTCTTTTTTCAATTTTACATTTACACTTGTTTTTTTACAATGTTTTAAATAAAAAAAATTGTTTTACTTTTTTTTAAAATATATTATTATATTTATATTATATTTTTATTATATTATGCAATAGTAAAACATGTATTTCCTAATTTCTAGGGATGCACCGATACCGATACTGGTATTGGAATTGGGTCCGATACCGCGCTCATGTACTTGTACTCGTAAAAATGCTTCGATACCAAAAACCGATACCATCTGACGTACGAATTACGTAAACATTCAGCACACAGATTAAAATCACGTCATGTCCTAGTGAGATTATTTAACAGCAAAAGCTGTGATTTAATGACATAAATAGATCATTTGCACATGCAGCATTTTAAATGTGAGTGATTGTGAATGTGTGGAGCCGGTGTTGTGCAGGCATAATAATAATAATAAATCAATAGTAACTGTATTATATTTAAGCCATATCTCATATCTGTGATGCTCTATTATGCAGCACTTTATTTGACAAAAATAACTCCAATTCCAATTAATTTATTTATTTAGACACAATGTTGATGATAAAATTGAAATAAACTGCTGATATTGAGTTCAGAAAAAAAACTGGTATCGAACACGGTGAGTACTAAAAAAAAATATCGGTACTCGTACTTGTTCTCAAAAAAATGGTATCGGAACATCCTTACTAATTTCTTCATTTTCACATGTTATTTTAATGCTCTTTGGTTAATAAACCCACAAGTCCTTATTTGTCATGAAGCAAAACCTTCAAGATTTCGTTTCATCATTTAATCACTCCATCACTCCACAGAAATAGATTAAGGTGTGTCTCCTCCTCTTTGTCACTGCGTGTCATTAACACAGCATGTGTGATTGAACCAGGAACATTTGCTGTTACGCGATCATTTAAAGTGAAACCAGAGCACTTCGCGTTCACTATCAAAGTTTATACTTGTTTGTTTATATTTTCACGGGAGTTTGGCGTGAGCCTCTGCTGACAGCGTGCACTCTTCTGTACAGGAGCTTGTTGACCTCCACGGTGCGATCAGTGACACTCAGACTCGGAGTTCAACTGAATGACACAAGCGTGCTGTTCATGGCATTTATACAGTATATTCGCTTAAAATTCCCTTATTTGAGCATTAAAATGTGATTGGAATTTGAATGGCCAATGATTGCGGTTGTCTCAAATATCTGCGGTTAGATCAAATAACCACGAACAGACGCAACAGGCCTAATGAAGTCCATTCAATCATGCACTCTCATTAAGCGTGAAACTTCCATGTTCATCCATCTTATTCTTTAATGTCCCTAGACTGGAAAGCAGATATCTGTGGAACCATCTTAAGTACAGTCGATCTACAGAATCTGCATGACCAACATCAATTTTAAAAAAGGTAATCTCCTGTCTCTTTTTCATTACACTGGCTGTCTTTCAAGACATGCATTCCTTTTTTTGATCGGTTATTACTTACATTGAAAAATCCATCTGGAACATTGTTCATGCAACTTCCATACAAATTTTTAGCTCTGTACTAGTCCTGGTTGACTTAGTATGCTCAAGTATAAAGGTTATATATTTAAATATAAAATAGGAAATACTATTAAATATTAAATAAATTCAATATTAAAAAATAATTGTATTTATGCTAGAGAATTAAGCAACCCAATCTCATGTTGAAGTCATAATAATTAAGTTCACCAGATAGCAATAAATCATACGAATTGGCTGATACAAAAACATATGACTATTATTCCCATCAACTAACATATTTTCAAATAAATAAATTCCTAAGTCTATCCTTTTACTCAAACCCAAACCCCAACCCAAAACCTAAACCTGTCCAGGATTTCAATTTTGAACTTTTCAAGAAGATGCGCTTTTCCATGCAAGCAAGTTATGTAAACAAGAACTGGAGCTGTCATGCTCCCAAAATGTACCATAAAAGTAATCCATATGATTTGTATGCTATAATATTGATGCCATCCGATAGATTTCAAATCTGATTAACTCAAATCTACCGCTATACCTAAACTTCATTGGTTCGTGTGCATGTTCAACAAAGTAAATTTATATGTGGGAGATTTGATAGCTATGGCTTTGGCATAGCTTTCATATTTTTATGTTGCTTCAGACACTGGACTTGAAATATAAGGCATGGGCACAGCAAGCATGGTACTTTTTTTGTGGTCTTTTTTTGGGCTCAACAGTCTCAGTTCTCATTCACTGATATGAAAATAACAGCAAAATAAATTAAACGGAAGAAAGTAAAACATACAGGTTTGTAAAGACATGAGTTAACCGTATTACTTCCAGGTTAATTACTTATATCTGTCAAATGTATTAAATATCAAATTATTAACCAATTTGTTTACTGAAGTCT
This sequence comes from Myxocyprinus asiaticus, assembly GCF_019703515.2. Classification (NCBI taxonomy): domain Eukaryota; kingdom Metazoa; phylum Chordata; class Actinopteri; order Cypriniformes; family Catostomidae; genus Myxocyprinus; species Myxocyprinus asiaticus. Next base: position 33,962,713 of record NC_059347.1, read on the forward strand.
TGGATAGAAAGCTACATCAAATTTTATACCTCAAATGGGATGAATGATACTTTGTCTCAATGGGAATAAAAGTTGTACATTTTCATACAAGCTAATTTGTACAATATCTCAGGATTTTGCCATCTGTTTAACTTACGTGCGAATAACTCTGTTAATTTTATGCGAATTAGAGTTTGTCTTGAAAACATGTTGGTATTAAGACATGCCCGTGAGAATTTTTGTTGTACATTCTTTTAACTTTAACATACTAAATTGACTAGTTTTTATACCACTGCTACTGTAATTACACAGTGAATGTTAACTGTTAAATGTAACAGTTGTTAAAACCTTCTGGTTTCATCAATTACATCCTTTCTCTTATTTAACTTATTCTTATTTTCTCTCTCTGAGAAATACCCTTTTTATTGTATTAATATAACGTTAAACATCCTCTCATTCATGATGTTTAAACTTGAAAGATTTCTTTACCAACAGACAGCATTTAAAAGGAAATTATAAATAAAGCTAATTATGTTAAAACAGTGAAGAAAATGACTGGAAGGCCTGTGTGTGAGTTTATTCATGACACAATTCACCAAAAATCTTCCTGTTCAGATGAATAACATTTAACCTGCAGCCGGCTCTGCTTCTGAACTGCATGCACATCTGTGGTTAAGAGTAACCTGCAAGCAAGAGGTTAAAGGTTATTGATCAGTGATTGATCGTAATCCTGTCATGTTAAGTGGAGTATGTAAGTGGAGTCCATTCGAAATATATTATTTAAGAGACAGGAAAGACAATCAAACCAGAGTCATGGGCACTTGTACAATGACATTAAATCAATACTGGATCCATTTGCCTAACATTATGGTTTGCTTAAACAATCGTTAAGGACACTTAACGCAGATTTTATTCAGTATTTGATATACATACAAGCAGACTCTCTCTCTCTTTCTCTCTCTCTCTCACACACACACACACACACACACATGCACTCTCTCTCTCTCTCCAACCTGGTATATAAGAACAAAGGCAGTAATGCGTGTGTGAGCACCACTGTCAGAGTGGAAATCTGTCACAGTCGCCACTACAATTTCACGCCGTGTTTACTACTTCAGACACGCACGCACACACTCTCTCTCACACACACACACACACACACACACACACACACACACACACACACACACACATACTGAGACACGCACAAGTTTTTCAAGCCCATTGTTCACCGTGACAACCAGATCATCTGCATATGGTGGTGTTCCCAGATGCGCAAACTCATAAAGGGACTGGTGGACGTCTATGTAAGTGTGTCGGTTTTTGCTTGTACACTGTTTACAAATGCTTTTAAACTCTACTGTGTGTATGCAAGAGCATAGGTGTGTATCTCTTTATGGCAAGTGTGTACTCATTTTTACACACACACACACACACACACACACACACATCTATATACAGTATATATATATATATATATATATATATATATATATATATATATATATATATATATATATATATATATATATATTGTAGAAATTATATATACTGTGTTGTAAATATATAAAATATAGTTTTCTTTTTTTATTTGTCTGTATACGGACATATGGACAAATAAAAAAAGAAAACTATATTTTATATATTTACAACACAGTATATATAATTTCTACAATATTTATTATATGCTGTATATATATATATATATATATATATATATATATATATATATATATATATATATATATATAATATATATATAGAGTGTAACTATGATATGTACAGTACCGTATAATCTATAGTTATATCATAAAATATATATTTATAGTTAATAAATATATAATAAATATATTATATACAGCACATTATTATATACTGTATAAATAAAATATAGTTTCACTTTTTTACTTCACGTTTATTTATATTTCCAGTTTTTCTGTTTTTTGTTGGACTGCACGGATCCTTTTGTTTGCAGTTTTTTTCATCTGCACATATTGTTGTTATGTTGCTCTGTGCTGATAACCAACCCCTGCAGTTGCAAAAAAGTGATTCCGATTCAAATTTTGTAACTCTGCCGAGTGTGTGTGTTGAGCTGGGCCTATCGGGAGCTTTCTGGGCAGGGCAGTGTTGGATTGTCATTCATGATTCCCTACTGACCGAGTGTGGGAGAGAGAGAGAATAAAGAGAGAGTGAGTGTGCTGGGGTGGGGGTGTGTGTGAAATTGGTCTATTATCTGCATGAATATTCCATCAACACCCTCCCGAGTTCCTCCATTACTTTCATTCCATCTCCCCATGACACATACTCATTCACCTACTCCAGTGAAACTATTCCAGGACATTGTTTAATTTATCTGCTGTATTTTGGACCAAAACCAAATTCAACACTACACAATGTAAGACCCTCGCCCCCATACACATGCACTAACAAATGTACTGTCATGCACACACAGGCATATACATGCATGCCAACACAATTTAACTAACAATTAAGAAGCAAGATGAAGAAGTCACCAAAACAGAGTTATGTTAACCCATCCTTATCACCTTATTCAGATCTTCATCAACACCTACATTCCTGCTTCCTTGTAAAAAAAAAAAAAAAGAAATGCTCAGACATGCATGCATGCACAGGCACACAGGATGTATATACATTCACTGTACATATACACTACACACACCGTGCTGTGTGTAACCTGGGGTAACTCTTATATTTAGTTTGAAAACTGAATATAGAAGTAAGCATTGTAGGAGTAAACATTTTTATACATTGAAAAATAAACATGTATTAGAACATATTATCATTCTACTCTCTAGCAATGGTGCACAAGTTCAAAGTGCAGACAGAGGAGTGCATATGTATGGGTGTGTATGTGTGTGTCAGTGTGTGCTTTGGGGGTTCATTAGTAGCCGTGTGCAAGCCTCAGTGTGGACATATTAGTGAATAGCTGCTGACAAATGCCCTCATGTAATTACAACTATGGGATGTGTGTGTGTGTGGTTTTGGTCTCTCAGCACTTGTTGCAACGAATCCTTTCATTTGAGCCTAACTAAACTTAAGATTGTTTTTATGTAAACATAGAAGAAAAATTAAAGGAGATAGAGGGTGTTTGTACTGGCTGAAAGGTCAAAGTAACACTCTGGTTGAGGTATAGGAATATATTTAAAGAAAAGGTCAGGTATTTGTGGACGTGCAAGAGGACATTCAAACATTAAGCACAAAACCGGAGACAGATGCAAAAATGTGCCTCTCATAGCACACTTTACATTCTGACCCTGACTAACATAAAGCCAACTGTCTCCCAACAGACACTGCTCTTTTTGCTAACAATATTCAGCTTAAACAGATCACATGGCTCCATATATATCATTTCTAAATGTGTGGTTGGCCCTGATTTAAATGTGGGGAATGAATAAACTGACATTTCACACACAAGAACTCAAAGAGCAAAAGCTAAACCACACTCATGCTATCTAAACACACGCAAGACATATGGCCCTCTGAAGAACCACACACACACACACACACACACACACACACACACACACACACACACACACGCGTTGGTCCGGCTATCCTTATGAGGACTCTCCATAGACATGATTTTTATACTGTATGAACTATAGATTCTATCCTCTAAACCTAACCCTAACCCTACCCCTAAACCTAACCCTCACAAAAAACTTTCTGCATTTTTACATTTTCAAAAAAAAAAAATTGAATATGAATTATGGGACAAAAGAAATGTCCTCATAAACCACATTTATAGTATAATACCCTTGTAATTACCAGTTTGTAACCTAAAAAAAATGTCCTCCTAAACCACCCAAACCTGTATACACACACACAACCTGTATCACACACACACACACACACACACACACACACACACACACACACACACACACAGGTTGTATTGAATGACAGGGCACTATATGTCACTCAGAATCACATAAGTCAGGGAGGAGTAGTACATAAAAATGAAACACTGACCTTATTTACAGATTGATTTGCCAAAAGACATGCAGGGCACTTCAACGATCAAGAAACTAGCCAAGCGTCACATTGACTCAAAAGAGTATTTTTGTGAGTAGCCTATATTCTAACGTGTGTCACCGTTTGCCCTACATTTTATTTTATCTATATTGTTGCGCTCTACTGAAATAAAAAGCCAAAAAGATTGAATCATTTGAGACGGAGGCGGTGTGGACTGAACTGAATAGCCGATAGGGGGCGGTATTGACCACTGAAAGGATTAGTGTTATCTTTGTTTGACCATCAAATATCATTAGTGTCACTCTCTTGGATGTCTTCGGGATAATGATCCTAAATCTGTTATTAAACATTTATACAGTGCGAGGACCGTGTTTTCTGCTGTAAGCCGTTACGCTTTATGAATTCAAACCATTTTAAAACAGACTTTTAAAATGATGGTTATCATATTAGGTTTTCTGTCATCAGAAATAAATGTTTGGGGTAAAATTATTATTATTATTATTATTATTATTATTATTATTATTATAAGTTAATAGGGGAAAACAAACTTACACGTACGTAACAACCACGAAGTAGTCAGGTTCGCCACAAGTTGTCCCCAAAAAATAGTCTTAATTAGTCTGCAAAGTTGCAAACAAGATCAAAACGTTGATCGCTGTACACTGTGTAAATTCATTACTGCCAGGACTTCTCCAAAACTCGCTATGTCTCAGGGACACCATGTTGAGACGTCACCCCAAACGCGTGCCGTGATTGGCCAGTTTCGGCAATGGGCGGGGTTTCGCAGCACGGTGGGAGTGGAGATGATGGATCGCGAGTCACTGCGCTGTCTATAGTGAGAGGGACTGACTGTGGACGCACCGGATCCACGGTCGAGCGCCGAACAACTCCAAACAAGATCGAGGGCAGGAAGACGCTTCATTAACTCCCTGAATAAACTCCGAGCTGCTGGAGTTTCCAATCTGTTTATATACTTGGGATGAAAGTGCGTACACGTTTGGCACGAGAACCAGGAGCGGACAGTAGCTGATTAGCCGTCTATCGAAACGAAGTGTGCACTGAAACGACTGATTGATCACTCCAGCCAAATCAAACAATCTAAGAAGCTGTTAACTTTTTATTTATCTTTTTGAGGAGACATGCACCTGGCTCTGGACAGATATTTTTGGCTGTCCCATGACTGATAGTTCAGCTTTGTTCCTGGACACTGGTGAACATGGATATAGGTCGGTAAACTTCGGACACAACTGTTAGGGCACCACAAATAATCTCAGGATTTAAGCACATCTCTGTGAACTGGAATAACAAAAAGCGTGTGGGTCTAATTTTAAATCTGACACATGATCACGACCGGATTTGTGCACCAGCCCGAACACCAACGCTGGATTGACGGCCCTAAACTCGGACAGACCCTCGTTATACCTGTGTGCATGTCATCCACCCTCTATCAGGCGTGATTTGACCTTTTGTAATGTCAGCATAAGAAACTCGACCAATAGATGAATGCAATAAAACAGACACGCGCTGCCGTCTACCAAAGTGCAAGGTAGCAGCGATTTTGGTAACACACAGACACGTTGGCCCAGAAGCCATCTGTGCAACATTGCGCGACACCTTTTTTTCCTCAAGGCAACGCAAGAAAATTGGATTTAGAAGTTTACGCTGAGCCATGGAGCCCCTCCGCGAGGACGCCTGACTCACATGCTGCTCTGTTGAATGTGGAACGGGAACCCGGAGTACAATCGACCGAAAGGATCTTATCTTCTCGCGGGTTAGCAGGTTTGGGGCTCCCCGAGTACCGTGGAAGATGGCAGGGAGCGACGGCTCGTGGAAATATTACCTCTGGATTCTGACAGTCATGTGCAGATACGCGTTACCCGCAGCCAAATCACTGGAGTCTGTTGTGTGGAACTCGCAAAATCCAAAGTAAGTGCGCGTGCGGAAAATTCCTAAGAATCCGTTAGAGAGAGAGAGCGTGAATTGGACAGTCACAGACTGTTAGTATTACTAGCTCGGATTATGTTGTTCATAAAACAACAAATACACAGTGTGAGAACACCAGCGCATTGTGACAGGGTTGAAAAGCTCCGTTACTTGTGTCACGGCTCTGGGGTTTGATGGCATGAAGCTCGCGCTACCGAAAGCTGCCCGTGTCGAGGCTGGGCTTGAACTCGAGCCTGTAGTGACCGTGCTAGCGCGCTCCCCCGGGGATGTGAGCTGTCCTACTACAAATATTAACTGTTTTACTACAAATCAAATGTTTTTCGTCAACTCACAAAATCCATCGTTGAGCTGTTAGTCGAACATTCCATGCTAGTACAACAACCTCGTTAAATGTTCATACATAATATAGTGTTTAAAGAACAGCTTGCCGCTCTTAACTAGTTCGGATGAATAGTTTAATGCACAGTGGGCTTTATTCCTCCGAAACAGACTTTCAAAAATTAGAAATAGCCACAGATGTGCTACTGTTCAGTCCTCATGGTTTTCTAAATGTTAGCACGCAACTCTCCGGCCCTCGCGGCGTGCACATCCTTTCCTTCTCTTACTCCCAGGAGAGGCGAGCTCACTCTCCGCTACCGGCCTGCACAAATCCCGGCGGCCCGGTGGCTCTTTGAGCCTGTCACATTGATCAAATCAGAGTTATGTCGTAGCGCTTCAGTTGAGAGAGAGAGAGAGAGAGAGAGAGAGAGAGAGAGTTAATAGGTTTTTAAGCAGGGGTTTCCTAGACGGTCATAAAATCTCCCTGATTGCTGCTCATAAAACGTTCAAGGGAGCGTCCAACATGTTTACTTAACCTGAATAATGGCTCGAGACGCCACTGGAGCTTGACTCAACAGAACAATAAGGAAAGTTTGTTGTTTGAGTTTTGCATGTAAAAAAGTTGTGATGCAGACATTTAACTTGAAATGATAATTCATTAACCTATATGTTGCATCATATTATAGTTTTATTTTAATACGTAAGTTAACAACAATTTTTGTTTGTCTCGTTTTGCACAGTTTTGGGCCCGTTTTTGTGTGTAGTGCGGAATACTTGCTGTTTCTCAAAGCCTAGTGAACTACTTACCTTGACAGCTTTTGGACAGCTAGACTTCCTTTAGGGCATCATAGGTGTGTGCAGCAACAACTTTGTCTAGGCAGCTCAAAAAGTTTTGCGGGGGGACAGGAGCAGTGCACATGTGTTTTTCATTTCGGTTAAAGTGTGGGGGAATATTTTAATTAAGGAGTCTCAGTTGGGCCCGTAAAAGAGGCGTAAAAAACTCACACGAGGCGACGTGAAATCATAAATAGGACATTTAAAAATTATAACCTCACCATAAATTAGAATTTTTTTTTTAAATAAATTTTATTTTTAAAATGAGCAAATATTATACAAATGCTTAACAGATTCATGCACGTAAACTTAAAATGTCATGAAACTTTAATTTATTTTCATATATCATACAGTATATCTGTTTACAATTTTATTATTATATTAATAATGCTTTAATACATGTTTTTAAGTAAATATAAAGTGTTATAAAACGATTTAATGCAGCTTCTTTTATTGTTTTTAATCAACTCATTTATTAAGTTTTTTATACTTATTTTTAAAAGGAATTTTTTTTAAATGCGTACATTACTATTTTTTTTAACTGCGAACTATTCAGACACATTTTGATAAATGCAAAGTAATTTGTCTTTCAAGCGACACAGTATAGAAACTAACATTAAAGACGTTACTGAGTTATGTAGAATTTTATTATTATTTTATTATTGTTGTTCATAGAAGCTGAACCCATTTCAGAGAACTTAAAAAAAAAAAAAAAAAGAAAAATTCTGCAGCATTTGAGCTTAGTGTCCTGCGGGAGATGTTGAAGGACTCTGGCTTTTTTTACTTTTGACAAAAATGTTAGATCTCTCAATGGTGCTCCTCTGAATTTTCAAGCTGTGTTTGGATCATTGTACTCATTCAAGTAGATCTGAGCTTCACGGTGCAGCGAATGCTCAAACTGGCCTGGTCTGCTTTGCCACAGTTGCTGCATGTTTTTTTTTTTTTTTTTTTTTTAAGTACTTAATGTTTATTTACTTGTGCTACAGTGGGTGTGTGTGTATGCACCTGTGCACGAGCATGTGTCTGTGGCACTCACTCCTCAGAGACCCTTACAGTACACTGTGAGGATAAGAGTTTGAAAAAGTGTGTTAAGTAGAGACAAAAAGTGTCAAAATTGTGTGAGTGTGTTTAAAGAGACAAAGACTCATATCTCTCACACTTGATCCCATTGCACATCCCCTCGTTAAAACACACAATGCACTAACTGAATACTTAGTTGTGAGGCTCAATTAGTCGTTGAACGTGAACGCAAAGCTTATTCTAAGTACACTCATGAAGACATATGGGCCTCAGGCAAACACACACTTTGTACTCTGTTTCTGCAATGGACACATGGGAGCGTCCGCCACTTAGTCACCCATTAAACCTCTTACCAGACTCACAGAAGTAAGGCCATCACAAACACACTCACAAAAACACACAGCTCTCCTACCCGTAATAATGTGCCATTTGTGCTTAAGGACAGACTTTTCTCAGACTGAATGCAAAGTATAATTGAAGGAATGTAAAATTAGAAAAACTCTGGCTGTGTTCTCCACCCCTCAGCACTCTGATATTTATATCAGCGAAAGGCAAAGTTTACAGAACGTTGAAGCTTCTGCTGCATTTCTCTGGAAAAAACATTTGGTGGAACGAGTGCTTCACTGATTTATTCTGTTGACATAATTATGTAAATTTAATTACTTCTAGACACAACTATACATACACGCTCATGCACAGACTCACCGCTGGTTTCAGATGTATAATTCTGTTCCTATCTGCATGGTTCACAGCTATAATTTAGACTGAGAAAAATTTAAAAGTGACACCCCTCCCCTCCTCTCCCTTCCTCTGCCTTAAGGGAAGAAAAGAGAAGTGTAGTCTGCTGGGAACAGAGAGAGAGAGCGACAACAAGAGACAGACAGAGAGAAGAATAAAGTAGCTAATCACTGTGGCAATTATCACATTGAAACAGAGATTTCAGGTTATATCTCACTCCCTTCATGTGTCACAGACTGTACACACAGTCAAACAGCAACACACACACATACACACACAAAAAATAGGGCTCACTTCCCTTTCCAGTTATGTCATCAAATTTGAATTTTCATATTTTTTTCTAAGGGATAATTATTCTACATTTATATTTAAGTTCTTGGCAGATGGTTGCTTATTAAGCATTCAGCCTAGTTATTTAGAAACTATTTTGTGATGAATGAGTGCAAATTCTGTAAATTTTGGCTCTTTAAAGAACAAAGTGAGAAGGAATCTGTGATGTATGTATGCATGTGTATGTGCTTTGGCCATATTCCAGTGCTTAGGGAAGAGATGAGGAGCTAATTGGAAATCTGTCTCTCATTAGCTCAAAAATGCTACTGAAGTACCTTGCTTATGTGTGTGTGTGTGTGTGTGTGTGTGCGTGCGTATTCAATGGTACACATTCCTTCATTTACCCAACACTCTGTGGTGCAAATTTAGCCTTAATCAGCAACTTTTATGCACATTTAACTGTTTGCGAGCAGCAGTTAAACATCCTGGGCAGCTCATGAATGCTCTTAGAATGTAAAAAAATCTTGTTTTAAACCTTCATAAATACAGTGTAATTTTCTAGTTTCTAAATAGTCTAAATAGTGGGGAATAGGACTTGAGACTTGTTCTTTACGGGGTGTAAGAACAATGTAAAAAGTTGGAACATTTTGGTTGAAAGGGGGGACTTTGCAGAAAATGTTTATTTTTTTGTTTGTTTGTTTATTAGACAGAATCATAGAGAATTACAGGAAAGTGGAGCGAAGGGGAATGGGATTGGGTTGTAAGCCATAATTGAACTAATGTCCCGTGAGCATCACAGCTACAACATGCACAAACCCCTGCAGCATGACTCCAACAAATGTTTGGATGAATTTTTAAAAGTGTTTTAGTTGTTGCCACACTCGTAGTTGTCTAGCAGTTGTTTGGGTCTTCAAAAAGGAACGCAACTGTTCCAATTACGCTGAAATAAAAAGACTTAAATGACCTTTGACCTGTTAAGAGATCATGTAGGTCTCAACTGGTGATCAAAGTTACAAATTTCCATAGCGTTTAAGGGATTTGTGTGTGAATGTTACTGAGTTCGGGGGCATTTAGTATGTGCTTGCCTGTATGTCAAGTCATCCACAGCAATAATAATTATTCTTTGTGTTATTTTCATTCGTATGACTGTCTGCATCTATGAGTGTGTGTGTGTTTTCTGAATGCATGAGTTAGTGTGTGTGTGTATGTCATGATCAGTGGTGTTATAATAGGAGTTGACAGTGAGGAGATTAACTCTGTCAGAGTTTCAATATGTTGAACAGCAAGAGAGGACTCACGCAGACTCACACACACACACACACACACACACACACACACACATCACCCTCTGTCTCAGCCGGCATTTCCACAACAGACCTGTTCCTTTCTGAAGTGTGTGTGAAGTCTTTTTTGTTCTGTCATTGATAGCATTTCACGGTGTTGTGGGTGTTTGTCAGTGTGTGTGTGTGTGTGTGTGTGTTGGTTCTGCTCTGTTAATGTTATATGCTGTTATATGTCCAACTGCAGCCGTGTGTGTTTAGTGTGTTTAGAAAGTATGTAAACTTTAATAGGGATTTTAGTTTGCAACTTAAAACCTTATTTCCACAGACGTTAAACAAGAGACATGCACATGCTTGCGAAATCATACAATATAACAGAGAAAGTGAGAAGGGTTGGGGTGAAACCTAATTTTATTGTACATCTGTGTGTGCGTGCACGGGGAGTGCTTCATTAACAACAGTGCTTAAGCAACAAACGGACATTGTCTGTCCCTGACCAAGCATGACCGCTGGACTCTCACAGCCTCCTTAAACGACTCTCACACACACAGACGCGCTCAGAGGCCAGTGCTCATGTTGTTTTAAGGACTGTAATGTTTGAAGTTATAGGGTCTGTTGGAGCACACGACGGAAGAGGAGCAGTGGCAGCTGCTGTGTGTGTGTGTGTAGGTTTACTTAGCTGTACTTTGGGGACAAATCTGACAAAACCTCCCTTTGGGTACATCTGGGGAAGTCCTCAAAGGTCAAAGTGATTCTAAAAGTAAAGTTGTCTTTTAGCGGTAGGATTTGGGTTAGTCTGGAGTCATTATAATTTATATATATATATATATATATATATATATATATATATATATATATATATATATATATATATATATATATATATAAAACTATAGAAGTCTATGTTGTGTCCTTATTTAGATAAAAAAAAATGGTTTAGGGATATCAATGTATGATAATTAATTAAAGGTCATAACAGAGTTTGCAAGTTCTTATTTTCATAGAAGTCACAACCGGCTACAGGCACAAAATTATAAAAAAGTGTCATGCTATTATGTTTTTTTGGTATTACCATTGTTTTTTGGGCATGTACCATGGATAAGTAATGGCATTCTTGTAAGGAGGGATTGGAATCGGAATGAATTTTAACTTCGATTCTGGTTCCTTACTGATTCTATAAACGTTACTTTTGGTACTTGTGAGGAAGAAGTATTTGAAAATAATAAATGCATTTCTTATTGGATTTACTGTCCTTTGCAGCCCGTTACCAAAGAATTAGTTAATTTGACATTTTAACAGAACAGATTCTTGCTAAACGTATTTACTCTGACTAATTATGATTTTATTCATTACATTTATTTTTTTTATGAAATACCACTAATTACAACAAAACTCATATTGTGTATCTTTAAGAACTCATTGTTATATCAACAACCATTCAGTAATTTCTGAGTCATAAGTACACATAACACGGTAACAGTTCCTAGTTCATTTCGAGTCAGACAGGATGAAAAATACTTACAGTTCAGTAAGTTATTCACTAAAAAAATGCGGCTAATAACAGTAATTCGTCCAGGAGTTAACACTGTATGCTTTGCTGTGTAGATTCAAAAGAACCCACTCATAAGGGTAATTTGTTTGGGAATCAGACTACACTGGTCACGCTGTATGTTTCATGCTGTAGATTCAAAAGTACAGGCTCATAAGAGTCATTTGTTCTGGAATCGGACAACACTGATTATGCTATATGTTTTGCACTGTTGTTTATGCACTGATGTTACAGTACCATTGAATGGTAGCATAGCAAACACTTTCAGAGTATTTTAGCATGTTGTTGCGTTTTCATTGGTGGAAGAATGTACTGTTCGTTCCAGAACCTTTAAAGCAGTGGTTCTCAACCTTTTTTGATGAACGCCCCCCTACTTCATTCCCATACCCCAGTAGAATGTTATTCTACATTACAGTATTGATTTTGAGTTGGATGTAGATGTTAATTTTCTGGTATTTACAACAGTAAGGTTATCTATAACATCTGTAAAAAGTTAACACCTAATTTATGTGGCTAAATTAATCTGACAGTGTGACTGAATTGGAACTCCTTTCATCAGGTTCTTATTGATTTAAATGAGTCATCTCTTGGCATTTCTGAAGGCAAACAAAACCAGTTATATTTTCTTACACTCAAACAAAAATATTTTAGCCTGTTTTTTGGGGGGATTAACGCATTTCTATTTCATAAAAAAAAAAAAAAAAAAAAAAATAGTTTATTTTGCATTTGCCCTTATGAAAATGTAAATGTATTTATTTATTTATTTATAGTTTTAACAGTGGTATTTGTAACAAGACCATAAGCACATGGAAGCATGGATCTTCACTACAGTGGTTAGATGTAACATAATGTCTATAAAACAAATTATGCCATTTTTGTAATTATAAACAGTAGGCCTACCCTAAACATATTTAAAAACAATAAATACAAAATATAAACATTTATAAGTTGTAACAAAAATTTATTATATTCCCTTACTCCCCTAATGTAGCCTATTACAAATTTAATAGAGTTGAAGTAGTGATATGATAATATGTATTATGAACCTATTTCTGCCTAAAGTACAGTTAGTGTTACTAGTTAGTAAATTCAAGGGTGGTGATGTTGAATTCTGTGCTGAATTCAAATGGTTTCTGAATCTCGCGGCGTGCTTCTCACTGGTTCTGGCAGCACTATAATAATCAGCAGTACGTGTTTCAGAGCTCGAGACCAGTCTGTGAGTAAAAATGCACCTGCTTTACGCTCGCGCTGCTCAGTACATTGAGCCGTATCCACCTACACAGCCATACAGGTGCATTAGTGGAGGTTGTGACTTCACCTGTCTATTTGACGCTGCTAAACCAGATACTTCAGATGTGTCGCTTGACTTCAGAATCAGATGAACCGCGGTACAAATGCATACCAACCCGTATAAAGGAGTCTAGATAAACATTTTAATGCAAACAGGAACTTGACAATAGTTTTGATTAACATGACTGATAAACGCCCCCCCCATTTGTAACCTAACGCCCCCCTCTCTACTAATTTGCTCTCAGTGCCCCCTAGTATCCTTTGAATGCCCACTGGGGGGTGGTACCGCCCCGTTGAGAACCTCTGCGTTAAAGGAACCGAAAGTTCCTGAAAATCATTCGATTCTGTTTAAAAAAAAATATATATTTTTTTATTTTTTATTGAAACCGCTTCTGAATAAGAACCGGTTCTCAGTTCCCAACCCTACTTTGAAGTACCTGGGAGTGTAGTGTCAAATACCATGGTATATCTCAAAGTATACCTCAGAGATACCATCTCTGTATGTTTTTGTAAACAGGCATCTAAGTCCCACTTTGTCATTTGCTATTCCTCCTCTGTCCTATTCCCCACCTTTCCTCAGTTATTTATGTCAGGGTTGGGTGCTGGTATATCTTTAGAGTTGGGCTGGGCCCCTTCTCATTGCTTCTCTGTAGCAGACTGTTTCCTCTGTCCTTCTTCTGATCACACTTCAAGAGCTGACCATAATCTGTCTCTCCCTAACAACATACACACATGTTTACTTCTCTGTCAAAATGGGGACATACAATAGACATGTATTGTTTAGAGCCCGACCGATGTGGGATTTTTGAAACCGATTACCGATATGGTGGCCGATATAGTTAATATTTGAACTGGAATGAAAACAGACCTTTTAGATCGGTCGGGTACTAGTATTGTTTTATATAAAGCTAATTTTACAGACTATAGGTTAACCCTCACCCCATCCCTAAAAAAAGCTTTTTTCATTTTTACAATTTAATCACATTATTTTCTTAATTTTTGAATCTTTCAAATTGAGGGTGACCTTTTTGTCAGATTTTGTTAACTTTTGGGAACGATTTATTCCACAAAATAGCCAAGCGACACACACACAAATACACAATTCCCTTTGTACAACAGCTGCAACCTTCCCTGCAAAGTGACTTTGGATATTGGGGCCTGTCACAAACAAACGCAGGGGGGTGAGGCGGGAAGCTGTTAGTGTTTGCTGTAAGCAGCGGTTTGCGATCTGTTCTTCACCTGTGAGCACACTCACACACTCATGTTTGCTCCTTTGACTGTGTGAAACAATACACACAAAGGGATTATGGGTATATAGCTATGCTTAACACATTTATGCTCACATGTAAACAAAGAGAGACATTGTAAGTCTAGCAACTCAAAACCTGTTCAGATTCTGCTCTGTATACAGTGAGGACTCCTCTTAAACACAGTTTATACGGAGGTAATACGATTTGTTAAAACCCAACCCTCACAGAAATCTGTTGATATCAGTAAAATTTAAAATAACACATGATTTATGAGCCTTTCAAATAGTGAGGACCACTTAAAATGTACGTTTCACTATATTTATGAGGACTTTTTCAAAATTTGGCCCTCAAAAGTATAGCCAAACCTGAACACACACACACACACACACACACACACACACACACACACACACACACAGCAGGCCATCAGTCACACCGTTTTAAGAGTTCAAAGCTGCTCCATCCTTTTTATCCACTTTCCAGTCGACAGTTCAGACCATCACACTCACTAAACCCATCATTCCTTGCCTGCGTATGTGTATGCATGTGTGTCCGGAGGAATGGTCACGCTTTCAGTCAGCTAAATGCTGCCATAAAGCATCACAGAAGCTGAAGTCTCCAGTCTACTTTCATCTGCAGCTGATCTCAGCCCAGTCCTCTCTGTATGTAGTATCAAATCACAATAACCTTTATTCACTCCAGCTGGCCTGAGAACTGATCTATCGTGCAGCGGTTTTAAGCTGCTTAGGGTACCTGCCATTACAAAACGTACTCCCAAACACACACTGAGGGATCAAGCGCTCTTCATTGATCTTAGGTTTGCTTGAAAACACCCCAATATCAGGCTGAGGATGCCCACAGATAGATAAGAAGAAAGTGGTTTACTGATCTGAGAGCTGTAGAAAGCTGCTGGTGAGGATACTGAGGCCTGAATCAGCCATTTTAAACTCTCATTATTATTTAAAATGGAGGGGAGAAAGAGTTTAGAGCCATTATTGGCGAGACAGTGATCTGTGCCTGCAGCTGGACAGAACAAATGGAAAATCTAATTATAAAACAATGCTGAAAACGCCCACTTAAACACACACACATACACGATTCACAAAACATGAGAGAGTGAGAGTTTGAGAGGGAGTTTGTGTGGGTGTTTTTTTGTGTTGCTGATTTTTAGAGACTGTGTGTGTGTGTGTGTGGGGGGGGGGGCGGGGGGGGTTGCCTGCATTGTGGGGACTAAAGGCCAAAATATACTTTGGTGTTCCACATTGCTGATCGCTCCGTGCACAGTATGTGTGACCCAAATTTCTTCACCAGCACAGTCTTTGCGGACTGTCCGCATGCGGCCCAGATTTTCTTGACACACAGACGGTCCTTGTCTGTGCGCATTGTCAGCACATGTGCCTACTGTTGACCGTACTAAAAGAGTATCAGAAAGCAGTCGAAGTGAGCATGCATGGAACACATTAGTATTCACTCTTGGCCAAAAGAGTATACTTTGGGCCTACAAGGAGAGTAATAAATTATTTTTTTTTTTTTTCTCCCAATTTGGAATGGCCAATTCCCAATGTGCTACTAAGTCCTTGTGGTCACATAAAGTCTGCCAGCCGGACTGAGGACGAATCCCACTTTGAATCTTATCATGTGGCTTGTTGAGCACATTTCCACGGAGATGTAGCGTGTGTGGAGGCTTCATGCCCACTGCGGCATCCATGCTTAAATCACCACACACCCCACTGCACATTATAGTGATCATGAGGAGGTTACCCCATGTGACTTTACCCTCCCTAGCAACTGGGCCAATTTGGTTGCTTAGGAGACCTGGCTGGAGTCACTCAGCACACCCTGGGATTTGAACTAGCAAACTAGCGAACTCCAGGGGTGGTAGCCAGCGTCTTTACCACTGAGCTACCCAGGCCCCCAGGAGAGTAATACTTGACATCACTTACATTGTGGGGTTAAACCGATGGTTCTCATGAAGACAATGTCTTAATAAACATTCTAAATAATAAAAATGTAAAAGTGCAAAAAGATTTCTGAGAGTGTTAGGTTTAGGGGATAGAAATATCATTAGCTCAGTATAAAAACAATAAAAGCTAATGGAAAGTCTCCAGAAGTGTCTGTAAGATGTATGTACACTCATGCAAGTTCACATTACCATGACAGACATACTGAAACACACACCGTCACTCAAGTGTGATAAGTTGTCTAGTATAATGACAACTTGTCATTGTTCTCTTGTTTGTTTTGATTCCCAAGAGTCTCTCTTTACTCTTTTTGACTTTATTTCCCCATCTCTTTGTCTCCTATTATATTTCTCGAAGGTATAATCATCAATCATTGATGCAGTGATAGATAACTAGATATGCCTTGACCTTGGTATTAGTGGCATTACTTTTTCTTCCCTGTCTGTCTTTCTCTGTGTGTGTGTGTGTATGTGTTTGATTTCTTCTGCTGTTTTTTCCCAGGCATTTCAGACTAAGCTGTCAGCCAAGTATAACCTGTTTGTGGGTGCATGTATGTGTGTGTGTTACTTTAATTGCTCTGTAATATGAGATTCTGTGAGAAAGAAAACACACATGCATATACACACAAACTGTTTCTGCATCACTGACCCGTGACTTATATACATGCACATGAATTAAAGACACTGATATTGTGCTCAGTGTGTGTTGTGTGTGTGTGTGTTTAACGGTGGTATCCTGGAGGAGCTCTGGTGGAATTCATACCTTTCATCTCACACTCATACAAACACAATACTCCTGACAGGGAGTGGGAGAGCAAATATGTGCATGTAGACGAGAGAGAGACAGACTTGACAGAGAGAGAGATGGAAAAAGAGAGTAAATATGAGCATTTCTAGGTGTCTGACTTTCCTTGCACCATAAATGTATTCTGCCCTCCATAGCAACAGTTACCACAGTGTCATTACTAGGGCTGGGTATTGATACAGATTTCCCGATTCGGTTCCGAATCACAAGCTCTTGATACAATTTTGATTAGATTCGGTATCGATTTATATGGGAATATTTCAGTTATAATATCCCTTTTACAAATGAAAGAAATTATTTTCCAGTTAATGCTGTTAATTATACAGGGGACCTTCTTTCTAGGTACATCACGAAAATATTAATTTGACTAAAAGTTTTTCATCATTTTGGTCACATTTTGGCTTTTTAAAAATCAAGGTTCACACGGATCCTTAAAAAGTCTTAAAATGTCTTAAATTCAGCTTTCCAAAATTTATGGTCATAAAAAGTCTTAAATATCTTAAATTATTACAACAAAGGTCTTAATTGTCATTTATAGAGGTCTCAAATTTTGGGGCGGAAAGACAGGAATCGTGATATGAACTAATGTGATTATCAAACTTCAAAAGAATATGATTTAATTAAATAAATGCATGCTCTGTGTCCTTCAGAGTGAAAATGCGGCACTGTTGTATTTCTCCAAGCATGCGGGGGCTTGTGAGTGTTTCCAGCTGTTGCAGAGCAGTTCACAATCATTAAGTCATATCGGAAACTTATGACAAGCGATCACTAACGATCAACTGTTGATGATGATGATGTAGTAGTGCTGATGAAATATGACATGATTATGTTTACTTTTAATTGTTTATATTGTAATACGTTGTAGATTATTGTAGGAGTGCACATGTTATTTTCCTTATCTGTTTGAATGAGCAGCTGGAAGCAATGAAGCACAAGCATTTCAAAATAAGAGTCCCTGGTGTATTTCAGCCTTTAAAGTTCAAAGTTCTGCACTATGTATCAAATCTTTTTTTTTTTTCTCCCCTGGTTATTAGTATTTTGGTTGCACCATAAAGTGCATCTGGAATTTAATTCAGTTTGGACTCTTGTAGCCTCTGTCTGGCCCTCCACATCACAGGAAGGAAAGACAAAGAACATTTAATATAGGCTACCAATTTTAAAAACTATTGCAGATTAATTGCCTTTCTTTCAACACATTATCATATCAGCAAAATCCTATATTGGTTGACCTCTAATTTGTATTTATTTATATAATGGTACATAAGCCAATTTTAATGTAATATATTTGTGGAAAACATGTCTTGAGTATTTTTAACTTGAGTTTTACTGATAAGCAATGTTAAGGCTATGTTGAATGTTTCTGTTACACTTTTGTAGTTTAATTGCATAATTTGCACTATTTACAAGTATTTACATTGATTTGTTAAACACGTGCTAAAACCAGTACTGTCTCTTTAACAAAAGCCATATATCTGTAAAGAGCATCTGTAAATGAGTGCATGTTAGCGAGAGAAACTCATCCATGCTTTGCATGATTAAAATTACATCACTGGTGAGTGAAATCTAAATATTTACCAGCCAGTTGCCAAATATGAAAATGTTAGTCACATTGCGTGAAATTTTCTTTCATTGTAGTGGAGGGTTGCACAGAGAGTAAAAGATTGAACTTGGGATTTAAGTATCGATATTGTTCAAATGAAAATTGCGACGCATCGGAAAATCCATATTTTTCCCCACCCCTGGTCATTACATTTCAGAGCACATGGGTTGACTAGTGTTAGTAAATAATACCATTTAGAACTAAAGTGAGGTTCTTATACAATTATAAATGAAATTATGATGCTGTACTGTATGTATTCAGTTAATATTGAGAAATACATTAATTGGTTTGAGGCATTTGCTCCTGCACTTAAAAATATATAACATTTCAAAAATTCATTTGAAGTTATAGAAAAAAGCAATTCCAGTGTTATGGAAGCTACTTTGAAACTGTAGCTGCTACATGTAATTTAAAATAGCTAAACTACAATCCAGCTACCCTTCTGAAATGTTTTTATTAATTTTTTTTTAGCTATCTACTACTAAGTTACTAACAAAAATAGCATACAAATTTCAAACAATTTAAGGGGGTGAGGACCTTTTAACAATATAATTTGATTATAATATATAATTATGTTATATTGTATCATTTATTTGCAAAAACAGTGAGCAACTACATTGATAATATAAAATGTGAAAACATAAAATAATAAGCTAATTTAAATAAGTAGATCAAGAATATAGTGATAAACATCAATTTTATGCATTTTGTTTATTTAGTTAGAAAAGTAAGTAATGTCGCTACTTTTAGTTAGTGCCCAACGCTGAGAAATGCACGATTGTATTGTAATTATTATATTGTAGTTTGTCACAATATTGAATTGATAAATTGCTACCAAGTATCAATTATTTTTTATTATTTTTTTATTATTAATTATTATTATTATTTGGGTTTCAGGTCTTTGGCATTTATAACAAATAGTGCAGCTTCTAAAGTTGGTTAAATTGCAAAAAAAAATACAAAAATAAAATAAATAATAATAATAATTTCTTCACCCACGTACATTTATAGATACAAAATATCCTGATGGCTAAAGTGAACATGTCAGACCCGAACAGATGTGAGACGTCTGTCCACACTATTAAGTTTGATCCAGTCCAATTAAAAAAGAAAAAACTAATCACAAGATTTTGTGTGTATCGCTTTCGCAACAAAAAAAGAATTGCAGAATGTATTTTATTGTGAACCATACATGTTATTCTGCTGTGGGATCACTGGTGTTTTCCCCCCTGTGCTACCAGCTCCAATCCTAGATCAGGGCAAATGAAACTGTTATGACACCAGTAAACAGAGAAGCACCAAAGTTCTATTTCAGAATCTGTCTGTCCACATGCTGTAGTTGCAGATCTGGCTAGTTGACCTTCAGCCTTTCCTTGAACTGGTGAAAGTAATATCATTGATAAAGGCCAGCTGAAGAGATCGAGGAGGAGATCAGGAGACAAATCAAGTGAAAGAATACTTTTGTCTGCTTGTGTGTGAAAGAGAGCTCTCACATCTTACCAAGCCGACTGATAAAACTAAAACACTACATGTCAAAAGTTTGTACACACCCACTAATTTATTACTATTTTACATAATTTAGAATCAGACTTAAGTCATCAAAACTATGAAACAAAATTAGCTTATATTTGAGCTTCTTCAAAGTAGACGCCCTTTACCTAGAATACAGCTTTGCACACTGTGGACATTCTCTTTACCAAATTCATGAGGTGTCCACATGGGTTGCTTTCTAAAACAGCACTAAAGTAATTTCAATATATGGACACTTGTGGACAGCTTTCCCTCACTATCTGGTCCAACTTTATATTTTTCCACAAAACTAATTCCAAGCATTTAATCGGCCTTTATTTTTTAAGATAATGAGAAATATCGATTTAGTCAACTGTACAAACTTTTGACTGCTAGTGTAAATGAGTTTGTGTGTTTCTAAATCTGTACTTAGGGGACAAACGTTTAAATTGAATTAAAAATAATTAGATTTAGCTTTATTTTAAAGCAATTAAATGTTTATGGTATGTCCCCATTTAGGTATCTGGGTAAAGGCTTACATTTATTTGTGTGTGAGAGAGAATTTTTGGTGGTGGGGGTTCTGCTATGGAGATTCCTCTTCTCTTAGTGTCCATTCACTCATTTCTCTCATTCTCAACAAGATGCCCAAGGCTCTGTCTGTTATTTGAGTGTGTGAGTTTGTGTGCAGTTGTTATTGTGAGTGGGATATGTGTAAGCTGTTGCTCTCTCTCGCTCTCTCTCTCTCTCTCTCTCTCTCTCTCAGACAAAGAGCCACTTGTCGGAGCTCTGCTTTGAGAGTGGACAATCACATGACCAACACACTCTATACATATACCCCACGTCTCCACGTTAAGAATGTGTGTGTGTTTAAAGAGAGATAGGTGACTGCAATTTCCACTTGGTCTCGAAAACATAAGTTTCAAGTTTTTTCAATTTTAAAATAAGGTCTGTGTGCGTTGTGTATAAGAGCTGCCATTGCTGGGCCATTGTGGATGTAGACGTAATGCCAAGACATGTGATTACAGACCCTTCTCAGAATGTTGCTGCTTATGTGTTAAGAGGTGTCTGTGTCTATGTCTCTCTCTCTCTCTCTGTCTCTCTCTCTCTCTCCCCCCTCTCTTTCTCTCTCCCTCTTGAATGAGACTGATTTGCATGGCTGCTGTATTCAGTATTTAATTGGTGCCATTCAGTCCTGGTCTAATCCCATGTTCACTTGTTTAAAAAAGCGAGGAGGCCCCTTACTGAGTGTGTGTGTGCGCGCCACACAGTGAACACTAACTGAAGACTGGGTATCTGTATATGAATAATTACTTTTACATTTTGAATTAAGATCTCTTCCCCACTCTCTAATGTGCTACTTAATGAATTTAGTTTTTTGAGCAGGAAACAATCTCAGAATTGTTTATTTGCTCAGATCAGTTTTTTTCTTCACACACACACACACACACACACACACACACACACACACACACACACACACACACACACACGTTGGTTTGGCTATCCTTATGAGGACTCTCCATAGACATGATTTTTATACTGTATGAACTATAGATTCTATCCCCTAAACCTAACCCTCACAAAAAACTTTCTGTATTTTTACATTTTCAAAAAACATAGTTTAGTATGTTTTTTAAGCGATTTGAATTATGGGGACATTAGAAATGTCCTCATAAACCACATTTATAGCATAATACACTTGTAATTACCAGTTTGTAACCTAAAAAAGTCCTCGTAAACCACTTAAACTTGCCCACACACACACACACATACACACACCTACACACACACACATAGACCTAAACATCTCAACTTCCTCTAGGAACAGGAAACTTATTTAAACTGATTATAAATTTGATGGTGGGGGAGATCTTTTCAAAAGCACTAATGTGTGTGTGGGTCTGTGTGTTTTAGGTAGTGGGCTATTATTTTTAACCTCTTTTGGGCTGCCCCCCAAACACACACACACACACACACATACACACAAACACACACACACACATTGGCAAATAATCTATCTCAGGTCCTGCTTCTGAAATTCTCAGTTTTCAGCAGCTGCTGATTTGACAGGAAGTGATGAAGTCTTTTCTTCTGAGTTGAGGAGGTCAGATTCCTCCTCCTCCTCACTCGCTTTCTCTCTCTGTTTCTGATTTGTTCAGTCATAGGCAGCCGTCAGAGGAAGGGCATAAGTTTGACATCTTCATTGATGGGGAAAAAAAGAGGGATCAAAAGAGAGATCTAGAAACAGAGGGAAAAAAGAGAGGGATAGACAGGAACAGGCCGCAGACAGAGGCAAATGTCACAAAAAGAGTTTACCCCTGCAAAACACCTTCAGTCATGCAAATCTCTCATTCTCTCATGCACACACACACACAAACCTATATACCCTAGTGCCGCATGTGAATGCTCCAAATTTGCTTTAATCAAATTCTGGGAGATTTGATAGAAGTCGGTAAGCTGTAATATTTACTCTCTGTCTGGGACACTGACGAGTGAGGACCATTCATGACATTCTTAAATTCTTAAAAGTGACGTGTTTGTTGGTGTTAAAATACTTTCTCCTATCCCAGCTTAAAGGGGTAGTTCACCCCAAAAATTATTTACACACCCTCATGTTGTTCTAACCTGTATGATTTTCTTTTTTTAGGTACTATGAAATCCGTTTTAATTTTCTCCAAATTCAGTTTTATTTTTTCCCCAAAATTTGTGTTTTCCATTTTTTTTATTCTGTGTTGTAATTGCATTTTATAATAATATGTAAAAAAAAAAAAAGTATTATCAAACGAATTCATAGAGTTTTAATCAAATGAGAACAGAACAATTACTTTTCAACATAAAATTGGATTATTATTATCAAATGAAAAGCTTCTATACAGATCCTCACAGCACAATCTAAAGCTCAACATTGTTTTTTTTGGTCAAACACTTTACTATAAAGAAGTAATATATATTTTTAATTTCATGCATCTAGTTAAATGGAGCTTTTATTTTTGTGGAAAAACTGATGTTTTTGACGACAGCTACTCATCTCCATAAAAGCAGTTCACTGTATGGCCTAATGTGCTTCTTCAACCACAAAAGGTTGTGGATTAACTATATAAATATATAGTCTACATTTACTCCGCATTTCACAGTTAATAAGTGCTCTGCTCTTTGTCATCTACACATACACACACACACACACACACACACAGAACGTGTATGATGTGTATGATGTGGTGTTATCAGTGTATGAGCAGCCAGCTTTACACATTCATTTTGAAACGCACAGCACATGCAGACTCTATATTTATTTAATTAAATCTAACCTTTTTGTGGTTTAATCATCACACAAGGACATATAACAATTTTAAATTGATTATTTGTGTATTTATACATTCATTTTTACCCCAAATATGTCAAATTCTGTGACATTGCACATTTTATTGTTAATTCCAGTTTAATGACTGGATTTCACGATTCCGTCTGTTTTCAGCATCTGGGATATCATAGGACCCTATTTTTTTCCCATAGAACACAAAAGAAGATGTTAGGCAGTACGATTGTCTCAGAAAATGTGTCTCATTTTTATTTTTGTGTGAACAATCACTTTAATATGCAGAGACAACTGTAAGTAAGCCATTTTTAGGTTGGTCTCCCTGAATAATGAAAACACTGTGGCTCTGCGACGCTATCAAAACATTGCTTTTTTCTGTGTTTTTTTTTGTTTTGTTTTTGAGATTCCCAACCAGCCTGTCATAGCAACATTTGCTCAACCAATGGCGTGAGTTTTGGGCATGACTGTCTTTTTGGACAACCAACGGCTCATGGCGGCAGTGTTTAGGAAAACAATTTGTAAACAGTCTGTAAGGGGGTAAGGGATGAACAAGGAGGAGGCGGAAACCGGCTAAACAGTCTACTTTAAGTTTAATGATAAAACTCAACATAAAACAAACATAAACGCAGACACACATGCAACGCAGCCGCGTGCGTCTCTCGCTCTCTCTAACTGGCGCCTCCGGCTAGTCTTTATTCCCCTCCCGGCTGATTAGCTCGATCCAGGGCTGGCCCGGAAACCCCTGGCATGGTGCACTCCCCTCTCTTCCTGGAGGGGGGCGTTGCCCTTCCGGCCGTGCCTGCCGGCAGGTTTTCCCCACCTTTTGGAGCCCTGGGAGAGATGAGGGGAGGGAAGGGGAGAGGGAAAGAGTGAGGCAGTGCAACAGAGAGAAAGAGAGGAGAGAGAAGAACTTGCTCGCCGGCTCCCTCCCGGCTGATTAGCCCGATCCGGGGCCGGGCCGTGAGAGCCTTGCCCTCCTCCTTGTCACACAGTCACTAATTGTGCGGTTCTGTTTGGTCACACTAGAGGTGCAGATATTATACACTTTATCCTGAACAATCAAGTTACAGTTTCTTCTGGGTTTTTTAAATTGTTTTTTATTATTATTATTTTTTATTTACTTATAAACTCTTCTTATAAATGACAGTGTGTAGGTGTATGTTTTAGTAACTGCAGTCTGTGTGTTCTTGTTAAAGTGTGTATCCATTCTCATTGTTTTTCTTGTTTGTCTTTTTGAGAACATAATTGTGCTTCTCAATGGCCATAATCATTGAGTCATTATCAGAGCTCTCAATAGTGTATATACCTCACACAAAGTATGATGACACATACAGATGGAAATCCTTGCTGCTGTAAATGGTTTTTGTTGCTAATTCATCTGTGAAGATGTTTTATTATTATTATTATTATTTTTTTTATTGATATGTGTGCATTAAAGTAGTAAACAGCCTGCGCCTGCGGAAATATGAATGAACATCAGAGCAGAAATAAGCATAAGTATTACATTATACTGAGTATTTGGGTTTCATTACAAACATATATCAGAAAAATGAAAGCTTTAATGATTTCCATTAATGTGTTGTTTTTATATTTGGTGTGTGTGCATGTCTTTAATAACAGGGTGTGTGTTGTGTCTGTGCATATGTTATTTGTCATTTTAGGGCATTGTGTGTTTGTGTTTTCGTCTCTGTGTATGTCTATAGTTTTAGGCCATGGCTGTGTGTGTGTTTGTTTGCATTTGTACTTAAGTGCATGCAGTTAGCAGTAAAGGGCTGTGTTGCAAATACAATCATCTCTACTTACATACAAACACTGGTGCACACACCGAGAATGGATTAAATATTCCCTAAATGTCAGAGCAATGCTGATTGTCACATGAACAATAAATTATAAACTGTAGTAGATGAAGTGAGATGCTTCTCTTTCCCTGTCCAATAAGTCATAGTCAACAGATATCTCCATCCACCTCCCTCCTGTCTTCTCTTTCCTCTCTTCCTCTAATATTTGGAATTGTTTTTTGTTTTGAAAGGTGTTATTAAGAGGAAAAAGGAACAGTGATGCTCCCTATGTACTGGTTTGTGGAGGATTTTGGCAGTCTAGGAGGGTATTTGAACTCAAGTTTTTCCGCTCATGGTCATGGGGTACAGAAGGATGCAGATTCTGCTGAGAGTCTGTCTCAGAATTTATTTTGACAGTGTGTGTGTTCTTTCTGTTGCAGGTTTGTGTTGGGGAAAGGATTGGTGATTCACCCAGAGATTGGGGACAAACTGGATATTATCTGCCCCAAAGGGGACATGGGGCGGCCGTATGAGTTTTATAAACTCTACTTGGTGAAGAAAGAGCAGGTGGAGTCCTGCAGCACCATACTGGACCCCAATGTACTGGTCACTTGCAACAAACCAGAGAAAGACATCAAATTCACCATAAAGTTCCAGGAGTTCAGTCCAAACTACATGGGGCTTGAGTTCAAACGCTTCACAAACTATTACATCACTTGTAAGTAACTAAAACTTCACTGCTTAGATGGGTGTGTGGATGTGTCTTTCTAACCTGGCTGCACTTTTGGGAAGAAATAAATAGCTGGAAGTTCATGAAGAGATAAGAAGAAATAATGTCTTCATTCTCTTCAGAAAATGCTAAAACTTGTGTTGTAGGGTTAGAGTTAATCTATAGTAATTATAATGGGCTTTCTTTTATGAACAATAGAGTTCAGTAGGAAGTCCCCATTTAGCTCACTAAATATTTGTGTGTGTTTGTGTGGTGTGTGTGTGTGTGTGTATGTTAACATAAATGGAGACATTCAGGGACATCAATTGGAAAATCAATATATATATACATACAACAGTTAGTTCCGGTCCTCGAATCTGATTGGACAAGAGACGTTCCATGAGCACTGATGGTCTGACACCATCAGCACTCATATGCTTCACTGTGTGTGTATCACTCCGCTTGTTTTCGTGCCGTTCTAAACTAAAGTGTAAGAGCAGTGCATATGTGTTAAGAGCTACTGTTTGTCTTTTTTTTTACATTACATATGTTAGCCAGCAGGTGGTGGCAAAAGATCATTTTTGTGTGTAATATGAGCCAGTTGGTGACGTGAAGTGAATCCGCGTCAGCCACTGTTTACATTCAACAGCACTCCGTGATCGCTACTACACTACTAAAGCTAGGAAATAGCTTTAAACGGCTTTAAACGATCAACTTCAGCATTATGGCTCATCACAGCTGAGAGACACAACAGACTGATTGATTACAGAACTCAAGGCGCTTACTTCTTACCGGAGTTTCCACATTGGATATTGTAACACGTAAAAGGGAAAGGAGGAGGCAAGAACCGGCTTGACAATATAAATAATATTTTAATAATAAACTTAAACCAAAAAAGACAAATACACACACAGGTGTCAGACAGCTGTCCGTAACTCTCTCTCTGTCGCACTGCCGTCTCCGGTCGTCCTTATCCCTCTCGGGCTTAATCAGCCTTATTAGGGGCCGGGTGTGTGGAATCACAACCCAGCCCCACCCTCCGCCCTGCCACAATCCTCCCTCGTTCTCTCAGGCCGGGGAGCCCCATCTGCTGGCAGGTCATCCCTGTCTACCTGGTTCATAGAGGGGACAAGGGGAGGGAAACAATATTAACAAAAATGCGGTACCTACACCCTGTAACAGGGATCGTACAAAAAAAAACAAAAACAATAATAATATTTAAAAGAGAGGGAAAGGCCAACGTGGAGCAGCAGCGGGAAAGGAGAGAGAGAGAAAAAACAACTTACTCGCCGGTTCTCCGATACGCCGTAGCCTGGTCCTCGGCCACTCCTCCACCCTCTAGTGGACGACAGCCATGCCTCACTGGGCGGAATGGAGGTAGTCCTCCAGCCCCTGGCGGACGGAACGCCCCGCCACATTTTCGGTGGACGGAAAGGGTCTCCCCCGCCCCTGGCAGCGGTCCTCCCGCTCCTCCCCTCGCGGTCGGCGGCCATTCCTCCGCTCTCAGGCGGCCAGGCTCCTCCATCCCCCGGCGGATGGCCGCGGCTGCTCCGTTGGGGTGGATGGTAGTGGCGAGGACTCTACTACAGCGCATCCCTCCTCCTTCCTGGATTTCGGCACCAGTGTAACATGTAAAAGGGAAAGGAGGAGGTGAGAACCAGCTTGACAATATAAATAATATTTTAATAATAAACTTAAACCAAAAAAGACAAATACACACACAGGTGTCGGACAGCTGTCCGTAACTCTCTCTGTCGCACTGCCGTCTCCGGTCGGCCTTATCCCTCTCGGGCTTAATCAGCCTTATTAGGGGCCGGGTGTGTGGAATCACGACCCGACCCCGCCATCCACACTGCCACAGATACACACTGTTTAAAATGGTGGAGAACATTGTGGTTTCTATAGTGAATGACTCTAGCGCACCGGCTACCGTGAAATAGAGAAGAATACCCCCACTTGGACGGCTATTTTTCCACTGAGAAAGCTGATCTTCAGAAGGATCTCTGTTTGGGTGTGGCAACAGGTGATCACACATGCTCCGTCTCTCTCTCTCTCTCAACACACACACACACACACACACACATCCATCCTTGTTTCACAAGCCATGATACTATTTCTGAAGTGAAATTACTAACGGAGGCTTGGACACATCATTTGGTTTGAAACAGCAACGGCAGATTCTGATCCGTCACGTAAGAAAGTAGTTCCATGCACAAATGCATAAAAATTTACTTGTTCATTGAACTGTTGTATAAAAGCAATATCACACTCACAATCGTGCTATATGTCCCTAAATCAGCACTGCTGTGATTACCTATGGCACTCGGCCTGTGGCCTCGTGCCTGCTGCCAAATCACAGCAGTGCTGATGTAGGGCCATATCGCACTCTTGCTTGTTTTAATACATTTTAAAAGACTTAATAGAGGCATACATTTAATAATTGGTCCTATCTATATTAAATATATGCTATATATATTAAATAAATAGTTAGGACAATTTTTTTAAATAAAATTCCACTGACTACAACAAAACTCATAATGTTTAGGCCTATCTTTAACTAAGGAGTAATTAGTTTGGGAACTGCACTACACTGGTCTCACTGTATGTTTCGAGCTATAGATTCAAAAGAACCGGCTCATCAGTGTCATTTGTTCGGGAATCAGACTACAATGGTTGCACTGTATGTTTCTGTAACGTATGCTGGCTGCTGGCAATGATGAAGACGAAGACGATGATGAAGATGAGAACCCAAGTGCAGTTTATTTACAGAACGTGAAAACCAATAACCCTGACTACAAAACAAAACATGAACATGGACTAGACTAGACTAGACTTGACTATGACTTGACTTGACTTGACTTGAACGTGGCCTGACATAAACATCTACATTCACATTCAATACTTGACAACCAGACAATGCAAACATGAGGGCTTAAATACAAGACATGGGAGAACATAAACCAATGAACAAACAGAACTCATAACAAGCTAATTAAACAATAACCCAATGAAAACATGACACAAGAACATTGAGGGAAAACAGAAATCACATGACAAGGGAAACAGGAACACATGACATGAACCAGGAACTAGAATTTCAAAATAAAAGACATGAATCAACACAATACACATGACATATCCCCCCCACTAAGGGGCGGCTCCCGACGCCCCAACACAAACAAAACACGTAAAACATGACATAAATTCAAAGTTCTTTAGGGAGATGCGGGGGGGGGGGGGTGTCTTGAGGCGTGGGGCGTGGCGTGGCAAGAAAGGGCGAGGGGCATAGGACCAGGGCAAAGTCCGTGGGGGGTGAAGCCATGAGAGGCTCGATGGGCGGAGCCATGGAAGGTGGAGCCATCAGAGGCTCGAGGGGCGGAGCCATGGAACGTGGTGCCCGGAGAGTAGCCGAAGACTCGAAGGGCCAGGGTGGAGCCAATGGCAGGGAGGACCAAGGCGGTGCTGGAGGCTCAGAGGAGCAAGGCGGAGCTGAGGGATCGGAAGACTGAGGTTGAGCCGGTGGGACTGAGGACCAAGGTGGAGCTGTAGGAAAGGAGGTCCCCGGTGAAGCTGCCAGATCGGAGGGACGAGGCGCAGCCAGAGGATCAGAGAGCCAAAGCGGAGCCAGGTGACTGACAGACCAAGGAGGAGCCGGAGGGACGAGGGACCCCGGCACAGTCGACAGGCTGAAGGACCGTAGTGGAGCTGAGGGAACGCCGAGCTGAGGCAATGTCGAGGGACCGACAGGCCAAGGCGAAGTCCAGGGCTCAGAGGGTCCAGGCCGGATCGGAGGGCTGAAAGTTCCCCTTGCCTGCTCAGGAGAACTAAGGGTGGGTGTAAGAGTGGGAACCAGCTCCAGGTCCCACTGCTCAGGTGTGGCTGTGACATGGCATGGAGCAGGCTGAGGTGTTGCTGTGACGTGGCACGGAGCAGGCTGAGGCGTTGCTGTGACGTGGCACAGAGCAGACTGAGGCGTTGCTGTGACGTGGAACGGAGCAGGCTGAGGCGTTGCTGTGACGTGGACCTCTGGCTCGGCGGCGGCCATGTCGTGGACCTCTGGCTCGGCGGCGGCCATGTCGTGGAACTCTGGCTCGGCGGCGGCCATGACGTGGAACTCTGGCTCGGCACCAGCCTCCCCCACAGTGAATGGGGAACCAATGAACCGTAGGGCGAGGTCGATATATTGAGCCAGGCTGAGGGAACTGCGACCGCCAGGCATCAAAAAAGAAATGGACTCATTCAGTCCAAATCTAAAACAGTCTTTGAGGGCAACCTCATTAAATTCCACCTGGCTGGCTAGACCGCAGAAGTCCTCAACATAGTCCTCCAGGGGTCCTACTAGATTCTACTACAATCCTACTAGATTATACACACATTTCTCAAAGGATTTCTTCTCTCTTCACTAGACAACATTTTACACCTAAAGACTTGCACACAAACATGTACTTTACCGACAAATTCTCTTTTGCAAAGTATCTTTGATCTTCTCTTCATTATTGCTTTTCTTGCCAGTGAAACATAAGTAACCTCATAACCCTAAGTACATCGGGAAAAATAATAAAGTATTACTGGAGCCACTGATTAATCATTAATCCAGAATCTTAAACATCTCTCAACATGTTTGTGGCAGACCTCTGCCTTTCTGCAGGAGGAGGAAGTGGGGACCAGGTGAACACTCCAACGTAAGACTTTAATAACACAAACTATACGCTTTTCAGTGTCTCAAACATAAATTTGCTTTTCAGCACAACAACAAAACACACATAAACAACAGCCTTGCTTTTCAGCAGTCACTGTAACATCGACACACATACACACACAGCTCTGTGTGTCTCCTCTCCTTAAATACTCCCGGAGCTCCTCACTGCAACGCGAGACCTGTGTGGCGCACAGGTGGAACTCGTTCACCACTCATCTCCCCGGCCTCACTCTGCCCAGACGCCGCTAGGCCACACCCAGCTCGCCACAATGCTCTAATGCAGCATAGATGCGGACTAAACTTTCAGAATATGAGAAGACAGCAGGGGAGAGCAGGAGAAATGTAACACTCTTTCACTTCGTCCGCTCAGTGTGCGCACCCTTTTACCCCTCGCTCTTATTTTAACTCTTTCCCCAACGATGGAGGGGGAGTGAGAAAGAGGACACTTTCAGTCAGGCATGTCTCATTGGTTGTCTTGCCTCACTGAGTTCTTGGTCTCTTGGCCATGATGCCCAGACATGTCCCATAATCCACTTCACCTCTAGTGACCCATCACCACAACTACACACAGACACAGACTCAGTAGCAACCAGTACCTTTATCTTGCTCTGGTGAACAGGATGGGTCTGGTTAAAATAATTTTGCTGAAGTGTGTGTGTGTGTGTGTGTATGTATGTGTGTGTGTGTTTGTGTGTATGTGTTTTGGGTTCACTGATTTTTGCTGTCTTGTCATCTTGTTTCAACCAGTCATCTGCTGAGTTAATAACTGTTAAGCGTGACAGTTTCACACACAGACGTACATTCCTCATCAAAAGTTTTTCGAACAGTGTTTTTATAATGCTGTTTGCTTGTGTGCTGTTTGGTATGTTGCATTGTTGCTCACTTAAATTGTATACATACAGTGAGTTCCTGGACTGATTGTAGTTTGGCATCAGTTTAGATGCAGTTTAATGTAAACCTCCCATTATGTGTATGTGTGTGTGTGTTTGTGTGTGTGTTAAATGTAAGCAAGATGTCTGCAGTCATCTAAACTGACCACTAACTAGAATCCTTTTAAAATGCACACAAATACTTACACAAATACACAGAGGTTTCAACAAAAGCATATTGAACTAATTACCCTTTCAAAATTCCCAAGTCAGAAAAACAAGCAAAACAGCATTTCTCTCTTGGGGCACTTGCATTGCTTGTGGGATAGGTTTATGATGTTTTAATTATCAATGATATTTTTGTTAGCATTACAGTTGATTTAGAGTCATTGTGTGGTAAACCACTTTCATATGGAGGATGAATTTGTTTCTGATCATTTAGCACTTAACTTGTTCTGATTATTTCTGTTCATTTCAGAGCAGTTACATGCAGCTGCTGACATCACTAATACTACAAATTCATTATGTGTCACCTACCCACCCCCTTGAGCCTGCCTGCCTTTCAGGCTTGACAGTGCTTTTTCAGTTGCCACACACTCCAGGTGTTTTTGATCCATTCACGGGAATCTGCTGTTCCTCCTGTCACTATATTTGCCTCTTTCTGTGTGGTGTCGAGTGTCTCTCTACCTCTCTGCCATTCCTGTATCCTCTATTATGTGGCTGTGTTGCTTTCTGTCACTCTGACTATTGCTCTGTTCCAAAACCTATGAGCTGCCTGCAAAGACAACATTTTAAGGTATCATAGGCATGCTCCCGACACAAACGCTGTTTCTAAAGGTTGGCAACTTGATTTTGTTGCTAAAGCTGCATTCACACTGCCAGTGACACGCAGCGACAAAATGACCTCATCTCATTCATTTTCAATGAGAGCTGGTGACTTCCTGTGACACATGTATGTTTTTAATGTGTTTTTAATGTGATAGAATCGCTTACTAACCTAATCTGTGTAACGTTATATCCAATATTGCAACTTTTGTCATGACGATGTAATACCGGTAAATGCCATAATGTCAGTAAATCAGTGATTTTATCACACTAAAAACATGTTAACATGTATAATATTTACTTCATGTGGCTATATTTTTGTAACATTATATATTTTAACATTTATGGACTGGCCCTACTAATTTACATTGTAAGAACCTTACTGTTACCATACTTTTTACTGTTTTTAAAATAAACAAGGGATGAGATTAAATTATTTTCTGTCTCAAATGCTGTCGATTGAGCTTAACTTCTATTAAACCTGGAGCATTCCTTTAAAAATGCATTCTTTTACCCATTATTTGCATGTGCTACATATTTTCATGATTATCAGAGAATTGTGATGTTAGATCAGTAACATACTAACATCACACCTTTTTTTTAAATCGTTTTTAAATCACACTATTTTGTGGTGCACATAGTTGCTGCCTATGTAGCGTGTTCCAAGTCGCTTATGAGGTTCCACATCAAATAGTATGCTGTCTTAGAAGGCAGCTGCTCATGTGGGCAGTTTGCAATGTGGTAGCTCTCTTAAGCTTTGGAACAGAGATTATGTTTCGTTTTCCTGGAGAGCTGACCACTCATCATATCATCATACCACCAGATTTTCCCAAACACCACTCCTCATTCCATTTTAGGAAGAACTGTCATGCACTTTGATTTCTCTCCTTATAGTTCACCAGATTCAGCTGTACCCTTTGCATCATCTGCAATTTCAATATACATATCAAAATTGCACTACCTTTCGAGACAGGTTATAATTTAAATCTAAACTCTAAATTCATACAAATTATCAGTTTATCCAGAAGGCTGCATACGTCAATATGTAGATGTTTCCTACAGCGGTTCAGAGCACTGGCTCGAGAGGCCAACCCAGCTACTGAAATCCCTTCTTTCTTATTCTTTATCTGTTTAACTATTTGTCAAATCGCCTCCAGTCTGTCTACAGAGGTTCTTTGAACTACCGGGTCCTTGCTAACGTCCCTAAGTTTCAGCTTCCAAACCATACGTTTTAACATTCTCCTGTCAAACCATTGCTAAGTTGTTAGTGCAAGAGTTATGGTGTTTATGCTGATGTTAATTCAAGTGCTATTCAGGATTCGAGTCCTGAATCATTTCCCCCTCTTTTTCTCCTCCATTGTCACGTTTACATCGCTGCCATTCATGCATTTAGCTCTGTATGAGGTGTTTTTATTGTCAGGGTATTTCTCTTTGGCTGAACTGGGGTCACTAAGTCTGTGCTCAGTCAGATTCTGTCTCTGTTTGTAATTGTGAAGAGAGATTTTTATGGCCTGATTTGATTCCAGTGTGTGTTCCAGAAAGACACTGGCCTTGTCTGATCATCTGTTTCAATTTTGTGAATTCATTAAGCAGTACTGGTCTGAAATGGATCCTGGTTAGTTGTTTGTTGGCAGAGAGAATGTAGACCAGGGATGGATTTGAGCTCTCATGATGTTTAGAGCTTCAAAATGAACAATACTTTGTGATGTTAACTTTAGAAGCATTCTGAATTTTAGAGACCTGGTCTAGACTTATAGCAGTGGTTTCCAAACTGGGTGCCTGCATGACTGGCTAGGGGTGCCGTGGAATCTCTGCTCAGTTCAATATTTTAATACCCACTAATGTTAAAAGTACAGCAGTACCGAGGAATGACTCAATTTGGTACTTCCCGTGGTTTGACTTCTGTCAGCCACTTTCAAACCCTCACAAGTGTATCTCTGCTTGTACTCTATAGGGCGTTCGTGTCTCGTGGTGAATGCAGCTATGCGTGTGAACAGTCAAATGCGCTTCTCTGTCAAAATGCCACACTTAACGCAATATTAGTGTAAACAGAGCTGTTAATGTATTATGCGAGTGTAAGCAGACAGGACAAAAATCTTACATCTCAAAATATCCGATTTGTCTGATGTATTAATACAGCCTAATAGACCTTAATAATAATCAAACAAAAATATTGACAAGAAAAAGAGAAAAGCACAGAAAAAGCACTGTCCTTGGCTGGACAACTTTAGTAAATTACCATGACAGGGCTTCTCAGTCAAAATCTGACTGCATTGAATCAGTATTAATGTATGTCTAATAATCACAGTTAAGATTATGTTAATAATTTAAGTAGTTTTTTTATGTTTTTATATTACATTTATATATATATATATATATATATATATATATATCTTTAATTGCTTCCGTTCACTGAAAAGCCTAAAGGGCTATTTACTCTCTATTTTAAGCTATTCTTACCTAAATAACACTTCAAGGCTCCATTGTTTTTATTTAATTTGTTAATACTACTACTAAACTATATTAATCTTTTATTATAAAATGTTTTTAGTGTTTTCAACTGCATATTTGTTTATTTATTTATTTTTTCAGTGGTTGGGGTGTCGTGGGGGGAAAACACTATAAAGGGGTACCCTAGTTTTAAAAAAGTTTGGGAAACACTGGTTTATAGTCATATTACAACGGGGCTCATTCAATAAGAATTTAGAGTCGGAACTATCTGTTTTTTAAATCAATCTAACCCTGCACATTTTCCTTTGTTTTTTACTGATTTAGAAACCATGGATGAAAAGGATGAATAATGTTTGACATCCAGTTACTCATTCATCAAGGTTTAACCTCTGCAATAGAATTTTGCTGAAAGATATCAAATTGTCAGAAAAGATGTGTACGTATGTACGTGTGTGAGAGGAGCTGATTTGAAAAGCATGAAAGTGGAAAGAGTACCGTCATACAGTCAAGGGAGTGCTAAAATTGATGGAAAGAAAAAAGCGAGGGATGAAAAGTGAAAAAATAGCGAGCAGTCAGAAGATTTTGTGATTATCGCTGCATGAAATGCACCTAATGACCAGATGAGGAGGAGTGTGTTACTGCTTGAAAGGCTTTAATGGTTTATGAGATGTTTTCAGGATTAAGGGAGTTAAAAAGGGCTCAATTAAAGATTGTTTAGGGTCAGCTTGTCTTCCATGTGACAGTGTTGAGTGTGCGTTTCTGAGTATGTGTTCGGTTCTGTGTGTATTTTTGTGTGAGGCTTTGTCAGCAACATATGATTCTGATTTCAGACAGTCCAAGCTTTGAAGTAATTCTGACCAAACCACTGCACCAGTGTGAGTGACTGTGTGTGAGAGAGAGAGAGTGTGTGTGTGTGTGTGTGTGTGTGTGTGTGTGTCTTTGTGTAACCTCTCACCATAACTGTCTCTCAGGCCACAGCTTAAGTATGAAAATGAGTGGCTTCATTTCGCTGTGGTCGCTCTGGGGTGAGAGAGGTCAAATATCACATAAGCTGTGTGTGTGTTAGCTGCCTGATTTAAACATTACCTTCAACATTAAAAAACAAACTAAGAGCAAACGGTTGATTTTAGACACTGTAATGTGAGAGGAATTTGGAATTTATGTAAGTAAAAAGTTAAGCTGAGGCCAGTCTTATTAGATTTTGTCATGAGGCAGTCAGTGTAAAAAAAAAATGTTTATTAGCATTGTTGTTTGCTGTTTTAATTTTTTTCTGGCATCAACTGTATAGCCACTCAGTTTTACTACAAATTTTTCGTATTATACATTTTTTATTATTGTTTTTAATGTTTCTTCCTGAGATCCACTTACAATGTTAGTAAAGTATATTTTGTACTGTTGTTTAAAAAAATATATCGTTTTCAACTGCTTGTTAAATATTTAAATTATTTTCCTGCATTATTTTAAAGCAGTTCACTAAACAATCCATGCTGAAATGCGTTGCTCAAACTGTTGAACAGTGTTGAGACTGAAATATGCAGGGGCCTTAATTTAAAATAAGCTTCAGCCACTCGTGTC
This sequence comes from Myxocyprinus asiaticus, assembly GCF_019703515.2. NCBI lineage: Eukaryota > Metazoa > Chordata > Actinopteri > Cypriniformes > Catostomidae > Myxocyprinus > Myxocyprinus asiaticus. The sequence goes on from NC_059347.1 coordinate 33,999,277, forward strand.
TGACATTAGGATCTTTCAGAAGGATACACAGAGCATCGGGTGCTACCAGGTTTAGAAATAATATTATCAGTATCACTTTACAAAAGGTTGTATTCATTAATTATCTACACAAGTTAACATTAACTAACCATGAACAATACTTTTTCAGCACTTATTAAAGGGATAGTTCACCCAAAAATGAGAATTCTCTCATCATTTACTCACCCCCATGCCATCCCAGATGTGTATGACTTTCTTTCTTCAGCAGAACACAAACAAAGATTTTTAGAAGAATATCTCAGCTCTGTAGGTCCATACAATGGAAGTGAATGGGTGCCAAACTTTTGAAGCTCCACAATTCACATAAGGGCAACATAAAATTACTCCAGACGACTCTGGTGGTTAAATCCATATCTTCTGAAGCGATATGATAGGTGTGGGTGTGAAACAGATCAATATTTAAGTCCTTTTTCCTTCACTTTCACTTTCTCCTTCTGTTTTTGGTGATTCACTTTTGTGCATATAGCCCCCTACTGGGCAGGGAGGAGAATTTATGGTAAAAACTGACTTAAATATTGATCTGTTTCTCACCCACACCTATCATATTGTGTCTGAGCACTTGGATTTAACCACATGGATTACTTTTATGCTCCCTATATGTGGAATTTTGAGCTTCAAAATCTTGGCACCCATTCGCTTGCATTTTGAGGACCTACAGAGCTGAAATATTCTTTTAAAAATCGCCATTTGTGTACTGCAGAAGAAAGAAAGTCATACACATCTGGGATGTCAGGGGGGTAAGTAATTCATGAGAGAATTTTCATTTTTGGGTGAACTATAACTTTAATCCATGACACCTAATGCATTTATTAATGTTAACAACTACAATTTTATTGTGAAGTGTTACCATATTATTTATACTACTTCCTCCTTACTTCCATTGTTTATGTCTAAATGTGGGTGATGTTGATGTCAAACTTGTTTTTTAAACATGGCTTTCATAATACATGAAATAAAGGATATACATTTGAAGTTTTATGGTTGATACTGAGAACAGAACGAGTTAAATGCATAATAAATTGTTATTTAAATTGATTATAGTGAACACACATGTTGTAAATTGTTATAAACAATCATGGATACTGTACCCGAATGTAACACACAAACACGTACTCTAATTCTGTTGAGCCTTGCAGTCAGACATTGGCTGTAGTTTGTGTTTGTGGTATATTTGAACTTTCTGGCAAGTGTACTACAAAAATAAATAAATAAATAAAAAACTACAAAAAAAAAAAAAAAAAGACAGAGTCAGCTAAACAACTTTTAAAGCCCTTTGAGTCAAAAGCATGTGTGTGAGAGAAAACGAAAGAGACAGAGAAAGAAAGCAAAATAAGACATGGAGCACCAGGTGCACCAAACAGAGCAATATTTCTGCAGTGTGTGTGTGGAATGTCACTCTGTCTCACAATCAGTGTATGTATGAATGCGGTTGCTTTAGTAATGGTCACTGTTGCTGGAGTGATGCCCATGTGGATGTCCCTGTGGGCGATGAAAATCAGTGATGCATGATGGGACACACTACCCATGGAGCTAATGCACATAATGAGTGTTTATCTATGTGTGTCAAAGACAGATAGTAAATGTGGGGGCTACATCAGAACACATACTAATTGATGTTTAATTACTTACCATTGTGTACAATCTTTTTGTACGCTTCCCTCGCTAACACGCATAGGTTAAAGGTGAAGTGTGTAATTTCTGGGCCATTAGTTTCACCAAATGGAATTTCAAAAATAATGACTGTTTTCAAACTGGTTTCCGCAAAACCTCCCCTGTCTGCCATTGGTTGGACAAATGGATATTCCTGCCCCTAAACTTACATTATAGGTTGAGCCAATCTTTCTTTGTCAGGCTGGTTGGGATACTCAAACAAATGGAGCAATGTTTTGATAGCACCACAGAGCCACAGTGTTTACACTTTTCGGGGAATCAACCTACAAATGCCAAATCTGTAATTGTCTAGCTCCACGCTTTACCTTTAAATACTGTATATGACTAGGTGAACATGGTCTTCAAAGTCAGTATCTGTAGAATGGGAATGAAATGGGCTTCTGTACACGTTGAATTCTGGGCGATCTGGATTACTGCCATTGAGAACACACACTGCTGACGACTCCATCTATTCACCAAATCCGTCTGAACTCTACCCCTTGCCTCATTAATCGCAGAACACTTTATCCAGAAATGCTTTTAATATGCTCCACATATAATAAGCATAATGGTTTGCGCTGTTGTTTTTAAAATGGTCCAATATGCTAGAATACAGATAGACATCTGCGATCACTAACAGTATGTGCTGGTCATTTTGTGCACGTAAAGGTAATTTGACTGAATGGGTGGTAATGTATATGCTGCAGAGAGAAAGAAAGATAGAAAGAAAGAAAGAAAGAAAGAAAGAAAGAAAGGGAGAGAGACAGAAAGAGAAAGAGAAAGAAAGAAAGAAAGTGGTGGTTACATGATAGAAGCAGTGGCGGACTGGCCATTGGGAGAACCGGGACTTTTCCCGGTGGGCCGGCCGTGAAATGGGGCCACATGGGCCGCCGCGTTATGCAGAACGCACCACAAAACGGGGCCGCGATATGCAGAAGGGGGCAGCGATATGTGGAAAAGGACAGCAACCATCTCCCCCCCCCCCACCCAACTTTTGGGCCGGTTTCTATGTAAAATCCTGGGCCGAATTTTCTTCCCAGTCCGCCCCTGGATAGAAGTGTGGAATTCCATCAGTCCAGTGATCCATGCAAAGAGAGAGAAAGCGAGTGAGAGAGGTAGAGAGTGAAATAGCAAGCCAAGTCTCTTGTTTCATTCCTCCCTTCGTGAAACCTCATGAGTGTGTTGGTTCATTTTGAAGGATTTTCTACTGGAACAAAATAACCATTGTTTAAGATAACAAACAAAGGCCCCTAAAACACAAACACACACACCATTATTATATAGCCACTGTTCATTGCTCTGAACCTGTTGGCAGAGATGCAGCGATGACAAATCTAATATACTGTATTCACGTTGAGCTCTTCTGTCTGTACATGGATGTCAAAGAGATGGGAAGCTGGTGTGGTTGGATGGTTATTGCATATTAATTTTTTTCCACAACACTGACACACACATACATACACATACAGTACACACACACTCACATTGAGCTGCTAGTCCTGTGGATTTAAAGGTCGGCCGTTGTGTGACTGCTGGACCAGTGCAGTGATCTGATTGGATGAGCTTTTGGAAGCAAAAGAAGATCTAATCTAGCTGTGTCAGATCTGATGAGTTGTGTGTGTGTGTGTGTGTGTGTGTGTGTGTGTGTGTGTGTGTGTGTGTGTGTGTGTGTGTGTGTGTGTGTGTGTTGGAGTGACCTGTCAGTGGCTCTGTCTTATGTCGAGTGCATTTAGAACATACACTGACTCAAATCTCACAGACAAACACATGCACACCCACCAAAGATTGAAAACCTTTAGCAGCTACACGAAGCACATTATACATCCTCAAAGCTGTTTTTCACATCTCTCTGCAGTGCAGTGCTCTTATCCCTGAGGTTGAGACCTGGGCTGTTGGCTGCTGTGGCTGACTTGCTCAGAGAAGCTGCTTTTCCTTCTACTCTTTGTTTCAGTAGCTCATCAGTCAGAGCCTGAGAGGAAACAGCACTGGGGTCTGCTGACTGTAAAGTAAAATGTTACATACAGTAGAAAATTATTTGCATTTTGAAAGCCTGGCTCAACTGAGCTCATGAACAGTCCAAGTCTGTTTCATTCATGTTTGGATTTTCATGTAGGGAGAACTTTAGCCCCATCAGAGTTTGTTTTGTTGATTTAACATATTCGGTGATATGGTACAAAATTCAGACTATTTACCTGGTTCATTTCTCTGAGATAGGTATTATGTGTTGCTTTCTTCAAAACTGAACTATTTTTCAGTCTTCAACATGTTTATTATTTTTGAAATAAGGATTATTAGGACTATGATTTTCCAAAGCAGATGAAAAGTAATTCGAAAACAGTGGTTGCAACTGTTGGTTGACCGGTGTGTGTTTTTAAATGACTGATGCCAAAACATACAATTCAATGACATCAAGGTGAGATGAACACAAAACTGCTGAAATTAATGCAATTTTACACAATATTTACTGTAAGGCTGTTGATTTTATATGGTAATTCAGTGCGAATAATTATAAAAACAATTTCAGGTTAAAAAATTAATGCTATCAGTCATGTCGTGTGAGCATACGTAAATTCTGTAGTATGGAATTTTATATACCAGTGGAGAATTCAAGCTTGAAGTACCACCCTCGTGTTTTTGCAACTTGCAGTCAGCAGAGGGCAGTCAGTGCAACTCCAGCTGTACAGGCAATGTGTAGCTTACATCATCAGTTTAAATACAGCTGGACAGAGCGGAGTGCAGGGGTCTCAAGATGCATTTTTTAAAGTTTCAAACATTTAATTGATGTTTATGGCTAGAAATGCTAAAAAGAAGGTGAAATGTTTTGTAACCTTAGTGAGACCAAAAGTGTCTGTCTGGCGCATGCGTACATACTAGAGGTCAACACATATATATCGGTTTTATGAATTAATCGGTGCTAATAGTTGTTTTTTGGAATTATCAATTATCAGCAAATATCAACTTCTGTGGCCAAAACCCTTCAACTGGTTAATATGTAGGCTATACAAATTTTGCTTGACTTTGTTACTTTGGTGAATGTTTACATATTGGAATGGAGCCAAGTCTCTGTCAAAATGTACTAATTCATGATAAATATAGATTGTTATACATAAAAAAAGACACATCTGAAGCATAGACATTATTGAATGTTTATTTATATAACCTTTTTTGATGGTTAATTTCATGTTGATTTTGACTGACATTGTCCCTAGAGAAATTGAATTGAAGAAAAATTGACAAGCGTTCGCTGATGATTTTCTATTGACGAATGATGATTTACTGTTGATATATTACTGCTCATACAGTATTTATTATCCAATATGACAATGCTTCATGCTTTTCTGGGTTTTTTCAAAATGGGCTGACATTCACTGTAGGCTTATGTTCAATAATATGGAAATTAGGGTTGGGGTACTCGAGTTTGGACTCAGACTCGAGACTGAGTCACGAGTCCAATTTGAATGGACCTGGACTTGTCATGGACTCAGATGCATTTTTACTCTGACTTCACTCAGACTCGAGCCTTTGGCACTCAGGATATTTTTCTGAGTCCATGGCATTTGATTTGTGATGCAATGAACAAAATAAAAAAATAAAAATAACGAAACAGAAATAAATGGACAATCTGTCTGCAGTCAGTTGTAGCACACCCTGGTGTCGAAGATGTAGCAAAAATTTGTTTCACTTTGTTGAGCAAACACACCTGCAGAGTGGCACACTCAGTCAACCAATACGCTTGAATGTTACTACAGAGACTGCTATATAACATCGATTACTGAGGTGGCTGGCACAACGAACACATAAAGACAGGAATGTAGCCAACGTACTAGAAACTACAAGGCAGTTTTGCACGGCACGGGACTTGACAACTGACAACCACATCGCGGTTTCATTGTGGTTAAGTCAAGTCACCCACATCATGTCTCTCACAGTTTACTAAAACAACATATAAAAATAAAAATTCAGAAAGATATTATTAATATTGGGCTATTAAGTCATTTTAGGCGTAATGTATCTACACATGTAGGCATCTGTAGTCTCTTGTGGTCCACGCAGTGTTGTCAACTTAAACTGGTCCTTGATGAATTAACTGTAACTTTTAAAATATTCGGGGAAACATTGTTATTGCTAAAGCAGACTGCAACTCTAAACAGATAAACAGCACCTATTTATTGTTGATTTTCTATTTTAAAAGCATTGACGAGCTGCTTAAAAATAATTATTTTACAGTTATTTCCACAATAATATGCACAATGAAATATGAAGTTATTTTGGGCAGCGAAATGTCTTGTTTATAATTTAATTATAGATTGGGTGACCAGTTGTCCCGTTTTATTACACAGGATAGTCCCAGTTTTTGGTAGGGTCACAGAATTTTCTTCTTAAATTAAATCTCCTCATTGTCCTTCTCAATATTGTCTCTGGTATCGTTTTCAGAGAAGAAAATCAATTTTGTTGCGTCGCACGTTGATTTGATGATTCATTCATTCTATAGTCTTCAGCAAATCAGCTGAAATGTATCTGGTTACCATGGCAATGACATCATGCACTCTATGTCATCCTGTCAGTCAGCGCAAATGCCCAAAATTGAAAGAAGCCGATCCATGTATTCGCGCAACACGTGAAAATGTAAACGGGGTGTTTTCTGAATGTTCATTTTCCCCACGAGCACGGAGGTAAATCAGACAAGTGTCACATTCAGACAGCTACACTGTACTTTTTACATAGTACAAGCACTTAAAGGAATATTCCGGGTTCAATACAAGTTAAACTTAATTGACAGCATTTGTGGCATAATATTGATTACCACAAAAATTTATTTTCACTCACCCTCCTTTTCTTTAAAAAAAGCAAAAATCTGGGTTCCAGTGAGGCACTTGCAAGGGAAGTCATTGGGGTCAATTTGTAAATGTTAAAATACTGACTGACACAAGACATAAACAATATGTATGCAATCATGATTTTATTGTGATAAAATCTCTTACTAACCGCATCTGTGTAAAGTTATAGCCAATTTTACAACTTCTTTGTCATGACGATGTAATGTCAACAAACACTAAAACGACTGTAAGCGACAATTTAAACAACAGTACAGCTCAAATAATACATGAATTTTAACAGAAGAATGAATGCAAGTGCTTTTATTAAATTATAAGCTACACATTTCTGCCTTTAAACCCTCCAAACACTGGCCCCATTCACTTCCATTGTAAGTGTGTCACTGTAACCTCGATTTTGTATTTATTTATTTTTTAAAGAAAAGGAGGGATGAGTCTAAATACATTATTGATTGAGCTTAACTTGTATTGAACCCGAAACGTTCCTTTAAATGTTGAAATGAGGGGATTGTATTTTGAATTTTAGGTTCCAATGTTGTGAATTTTGTGTTAAAATGTGCACCTGACATGACAAGTCTACTCATAATTACACATGAAAAATGAAATTATATGGATAGAATAGGCTACGTGGAATTCGTAAATAAAAAAAAAGCTAAAATGTGGTTAAATATGAAAAGAAATTTTTTTTAAAAAAAATATAAATTTTCATAAACTATATATTGCAGAAGTTTGCATACACCTTTTGTATTAGGCCTATACGTTTTTACTCCCCTTTCAGAATGAATGCAAATATAAGAGATAAAAGATTATATATTTTATGTAGGTAGCACTTCCCTTCAAAAGCTACATTACTGAAAATGTACTGTAATTTACACAAATCATCCTGTTCAAAAGTTTGCATCCCCTTGGTTCTTGGTTCTTGTGTTGCCTTCTTGAGCATCAATAAATGTTTGCACCTTTTGTAATAGTTGTGTATGAATCCATCAATTGTCCTAAGTGTCAAAAGCTGGATGTCTATATCATTTAGCCACTGTTGGAAAGAACTCAAATGTGCAGAAGATGCTGTAAAACCAAAAGAAATACAGTATTTTTCTTAAGAAAAGTGGGCATCTTCACAGCTCAGGACAAAGCAGGGACTCATGAACAATTCTTACACAAACAGTCATTAATCATAGAGAAAGCAACACACCATATTAAAGGGTTTGCTCTCGTGCCAGTAGCTCTAAAGCTCACGTGCAGTCTGTCTCATGAACGCTCACAGGAGATCAGCAGTCGGTGAAGAGTTTCACTTAATAATGCATCAGATTTTCTCACCAAACCTTATCGTATTCTTTTAGAACAAGACATTTGTCACATACAATCATTTATTAGTCTTCTGAATTATACTTTTGTGTTCTTTTGAAGCTTGAAGAGGTGGTCACCATAAACTGCCATTGTATGGCATCACTGAGCACAATTGTTTTTTCTCACAATTTCTCCCTTTGTGTTAAGAAAAAGAAAGAAAATCTTTTGGAGTTATAACAACACAGGGGTGAGTAAACAATGACTGAATTTTCATTTTTGCGTAAACTAATCTTTTAAGAACCAAGGGAATGTAAACTTTTGAACCGGATCATTTGTTTAAATTCAGTTACCATTTTGTCTTGTGGAATATACAGTATGTGAGTATCTGTTGTCAAATAGCTTCTTCAAGGTAGTACTAAATACATTTTTATGATACCTCTTATTTTTTTCTAACAATAACACACGGACACATCAGGGTTTTAGGTGCACAAGCAGTGCGTAGAACTGCCCCACGTTTTCCGTGAATTAACAGTCATGTCTGTGTTAAATGGCCCTAATATTAGCAGTGGGCTTTACTAGTGTTTTCTGATGTAGCAATTGCAGTCAAGTTGTGAGATGTAACTTCTCAGTGAGTGCTAATTACTACTGTGTTGACTCATTATTTTCCCAAACCAGTCGGCAGATAGAGACAAAAAAGAAATCTCAGTATATAATATTTCTTTAGATAGGGATCATTTAGATCAAATTTAACTAAATTAAAAGGACAAATTGAAAATGAAGTAGAAATAAACTAAATTAAAATTCGAAACATAATAACCCTGGTTGTAATGACTAATACAGCTTTCACTTTCTTTAGTCTATTTTTGAGTGGAGGGGAAAAAACAACAAATAACTGAAATGTCACCAGAACACAATAAGAAGTGTGTTGAAGGACAGTTTTGTCTTCATATACCTAAAGCAAATGCTTTCATTCTGAAACCACTTTGAAGTTTGTTCAGCAGGATACGAATCATAAAATATAAAGGTGGTTTTGTTACATTTATATTGACAATTGTGTTTTCTTAGTTGTGAAAGTTAAAATAAGCTTAAAATATTGATGTTGAGTTTACAGTTACAATTTGAATTCAGATTCATGAACAGATTCATTTGGACTCTGACTCGGCTTGTTATGGACTCAGTCTTTAGTCCGACTCGGCCCCTTTTGCACTCAGACTCAACTCGGACTATATGGAAATAAACCAAACAATATTGTGACTTCTAAAACCAATTTTTGTATTGTCTAATCAATGCTTTACTTGTTTACCACAATATTATCTTTGAATTTGAATATTATATTTAATTAATACATAATATATATTGGAGCCTGGGTAGCTCAGCGAGTATTGACGCTGAATACCACCCCTGGAGTTGCAAGTTCGAATCCTGGGCGTGCTGAGTGACTCCAGCCAGGTCTCCTAAGCAACCAAATTGGCCCGGTTGCTAGGGAGGGTAGAGTCACATGGGGTAACCTTCTGGTGGTCACTATAATGTGTGGTTCTCGCTCTCGGTGGGGCGCGTAGTGAGTTGTGCGTGGATGCCGCGGAGAATAGCGTGAAGCCTCCACATGCGCTATGTCTCCGCGTTAACACGCTCAACAAGCCACGTGATAAGATGACTGACTCAGATGCAGAGGCAAATGAGATTCGTCCTCCGCCACCCGGATTGAGGCGAGTCACTACGCCACCACGAGGACTTAGAGCACATTGGGAATTCCAAATTGGGGAGAAAAGGGAGAAAAAAAAATAAATACATAATATATATTAATATACTAATACATAATATATAATAGGGCTGCAATCGTACACAAAATTCACAGTTCATTACGTACCTCGGTTTTGGGGTCATGGTTCGTTACCGTTTCGTTACAGCAGGGAAAACACAGAATATTTTTTTTAAATATTTATTTTGAAAACAGTGGCTGATGGGCAATAATTCTTATTGTAAAGGCTCATTTATACATGACTGCACTATGCATATTTCTTTAACAAAATTACAATACAAATCTTAAGAGCCTCTTATATGCACATTGTATAAAAACATAATAATAAAAGTAAAAAGAAAAGTGCAATTATAATAATTGTAACAAAATTAAGACATTAGCAAGGCAGATTTCTGTCTTTGCCTTTCAGCTCACCACTTGTACTTATCACTCAATATTATTTTTATTTTTTTTTTAAATCAGGAAAATCTGAATATCCTCTTAATCAGAGGAGAGGACAATTCATGGACAATTACAGTGTGTGCTTGTTTATACAGAGTGGGCACTACAGAATTGCTGAAATGTGTTCTTGTAGGAACTTTATAACGGTTCTCAAGCACATTAAGCGGATGCTTAAATCCTGTGTTCCCAACACTGCAGCAATAAATACTCCTATTGCGTTCGTCAATCGCTTTAGCTCTGTCTGAGCTTGCAGCAAGAGGCTGCTTATTTAAGTCTGACATATTTATATTTTGTTTAGTTCCATCACAGTTGGGAAAAGTAGCGAGCTAGCTGGTATAAACTTCACATGCATTTATCTGATCCACAGTTTCTAATGTACCGTGTGGCATTCTGTTTTGTTAAGTTTTGGTTCCGTGCGATCCCGTGTTGCTCCACAATCTTTTTTCATTTTAGTTCTGTGTGGTTTGTGTTGTTCTTTATATGTTTTTTTTAATATTGGCTTCATGTATGTAAAGATATGTAATCATTCGTGTGCCCTGTATCCATTTGTTTCGGCACAGATACAGCAGCCCTACTATATAATATTATTATTAATACAGTATATATGTAATTATTTTTATTTGGGGGCCTATTTTAGCAAATATTGATTTATGCAATTCATTGCAATTAATTAATAAATTTTATTAACATTTGTAATCGATTCACAGTCCAAAATTGATTGATTTTTAAAAATGTACTTTAAAAATATTTACGAACAAAAATTGGAAACAATTAATTTTTTACTATCCATTGAACTGGATAATAATAGGGGGAGGTGACACTTCTGTGTGGACCAAGCTGATGATCTTAATGACCGATGCCGATAATCTCAAAAACAACCACTTGGCTGATATATTGGTCTACGGATGGCAACTGCATCTCTCAATGCAAAACTATGAGCTGAAAATAATTAAGAAATGTTGGCCAAATATTGTTTATGCAGGCTTTATCAAGTCTTAAAGTTGCAATGCTTTTATGCTTTTCTACAACAGTGATTGTGTACATGTGTGTGTGTTTGATAAAAGATGTGCCAGCCAAAAAGTATGAAATGGATCTATGGTGGTTGAAGAATGATTGTATACTACAAACAACCACTGGCATACACACACACACACACACACACACACACACACATGTTGGTGCAGCTATCATTATGAGGACTCTCCATAGACATAATGATTTTTATACTGTACGAACTATAGATTCTATCCCCTACCCCTAAACCTTACAAAAAAACTTTCTGCATTTTTACATTTTCAATAAAACATAATTTAGTATGTTTTTTAAGGGATTTCAATTATGGGGACAAAAGAAATGTCCTCATAAACCACATTTATAGCATAATACCCTTGTAATTACCAGTTTGTAGCCTAAATAGTCCTCGTAAACCACTTAAACCTGCCCACACACACACACACACACACACACACAAAAATAAAAGACACTCCCACACTCTTAAGTTTTAGTCAATAAGAGATGCTAACTGGGGCAACAGCACTATATTTATTGTGACAAGACAAGTATTTGGTTATTTGTCTCTCTCTCTCTCACACACACACACACACACACACACACACACACACACACACACACACACACAGAGGCTTTCACAGATGGTAAATCCCCTTTTTTCATAATGTGTGTTTACACTTTTCTTTTTTTTCTTTTTTATCTAAATCACTTAAATCTCCCTGCATGGCTATTGAGGATTTGTGTTTACTGGATATTCTTTTTTAGAAATACTTGGTTTGTTCATAATAATGATATTTGCTCTTCTTGGAATTTGTGTTTGACAAAAGTATGACTAGAAATTAAGAGTCTGATTCCATCTGTGCAGCAGTGGGATTTCCATAAAGTTTTTTAGTGTGTGTGTACAGAGCCAGGAAACTATTAAGACTAAAACGTTCTGACCAGTTAAAATCCAGCAATGATGTAGAGTCAACAGAATGTGGCCGCAAAAATGCTTTATAGCAAATTCGTCCCATTGCTTACAGTACACAGGGCGGATTACCCTGCCTATCTGGAATGTGTGTGTGTCGTAGTTTAGGTTGTCCTGTGCACAGGAGTCTGGAGGGTGTGTGTGTGTTTCTCTTTAGAGCTGCACTGTGTGATGCTATTCCATGGTTGGCACGGTGACAGGTTGGCATGGCTCTGCCGTAAGGAGACTGGCACCCTGCCTACTGCCATACATCTCAATCTGCATGACATAATAGCAGCTCCTAGCAACAACACACATCACCCCTCCCCCATACACGCCCACAAAGGGCCATTCACAAGCACTCTGCCTCAGTCTTTCTCACTGGAGAGAGATCCACAGTCCACAGATCCAGGCTTCCTCTAAACTTTTATAAAACCAATACTGCTGAAAGAGAAAGTAATGATTACCAAGAAAGGAGAAAGGAAAGACTCTTTAAGTGAAGGTAAAGTTAAAATCAAAAGACTTCAAAGGAATTCAGGGAGTTCTGCATTCGGAAAGAAACTCTTTGGTTTTTCAATTTCATCAATTTCAAGTCAATTTCAAGTACTTTACGAATAATTAAAGTGGTCAGTATGTTTACATGCACTGTAAAAGTTTCACGTAATGTCACGTAAACACTTTAGTTTGTCTAAAAGTTGTACCATTTTTGCGAAGTCGGACTAACAGGCCTAGATAAAGCGCTTGCAGTTTGGCTTTGTCCAGCATGTATACACTTTAATCATAATTTCCGCAAATATTTGAATATGGACAGGAAAAAAATAAATAAATAGAATAAGGTGCCAGTAATGTAAAAAAACTAAATAATGACATACGATAAAATAAAACACACTAAAATAAAATGTAATAAACTTTCAATAAGACATTAATTAATATTACGAATACTGTTACAGATATACACAGACATGTTTTTATTGTTGTTGTTGTTGTTATTCAGGAGATCAGTTAACGTTTCCAATGAAATGTTTTTCCGCTTCAGTGCTCTGAAATGTCAAACTCAGAGAGGATTTGTCATAGTTTGCGTGATGTTGTGAATACGCACATTTTCTTATCATACCTTTTTCTGTACTCATAAAGAAGACCTCATTAGTTGTGTATTGCACACACACACATGTGCACTCTCAGCACTTCTCACTCACACCTCTTAATGAGCAAAAAACTGAATGGAGCTAATAATGCGAGTGTGTGAGAAAGAGGGAACTTGTGTGAGTGTAATTGGGGGTTAAATTGAATGAAGGTGGATCACCCGCTGTGACAGTATCGGTTTATTTAACTAGATAATGGGAGTGGTGTGTAGTGTGAGTATGTCCTATTCAGAGCAAGTTTACTTTCTCACACTTATCTTTTTCTTAGACACACAGCAAAGAAACTACATGGCTCTTAGTGTAGTGTGCTATATTTTAGGCCCGTCCTGGGCCTGAGATCACTAACTTACACAGGGAATCATTCTGTCGGAAACGTCAAGGCTTCAGGGCCTACAAAAGTAGAAGAGAAAATTCATACACATGGCTTGTCTTACCACATAGATTTGTGTGTGTGTGCGTGCGTGCGTGCGTGTGTGTGTGTGTGTGTGTGTGTGTGTGTGTGTGTGTGAGTTTGTGCATTCCCATGGGATCAGATTACTATCATAAGGACTAGTAACAGGAGAATACACTGGTGCTTTTTTCATCTTGTCCATATCCTGAGACACACACACACACACACTAATGCAAGGGGGTTTGTTTTTGGATGTTGCCAAGGTAATATGTGTGTTTGCATGTGCATGCATGCTTGTGTGTGTGTGTGTGTGTGTGTGTGTGTGTGTGTGTGTGTGTGTGTGTGTGAGATTTATAGACGTAAATTAGGGTTTCCTTTCCTGCTTTGGTTGTGCAGCAAGAACTCCAATCAAAAGTCCTATAAATCTAAACCTAATTCACCCTGACAATCACAAAACCCCACTCTCTTTTTTTCTCTCTCTCTTTATAGCAACTTCTAATGGAACACAGGAAGGCTTGGAAAACAGAGAAGGTGGGGTTTGTAGCACGAGATCCATGAAGATCATCATGAAAGTGGGCCAAGGTGAGTTACACACACACACCCAAACACACACCATTCTTAATTTTAAGCATGTCCAAAAGTAAAGTCATTTAAGCCCCATTTGGTAGATGATTAAGTCAGCTGACTCATTAACAGCCAATTACATTGCAGTTAAACATTATCCAAGTTAGGTGACCTCATCTCGCCCACACACTTGGATATACATTCTCATACTTTTAAACATATACACTCAATGCATATTCACACAAAAATACACACCTTATTTGTCTTTAAGGGGCCGTTCACACATGACACATTCTTGTCTCAATTTGGGATCCCAACACCAAAACCCAAATGAATACATTAAAAACATATGCTGTTTCTCTTCATGTTTTAAGAAATCACTGTAATTGATTTTCTAGAAGATTTTGTTCTTAAAGAGCACCTATTATAGTTTTTAAACGTGCCTAATTTTGTTTTAAAGGTCTCATACAAGAGATTTACATGCATCACGGTCAAAAAACAATTTAATTTGCTCTTAATTTAAATTGCAGCATTATCTTTTTTTCCCAGTGTCAAAAATGACTGTTCAATGATCCGTTCTAAAGGATTCATTCTAAACTCCTCCTTTCAGAAAGCCTGCTCTGCTCTGATTGGTCAGATATCCCAGTCTGTTGTGATAGGTCTACCGCTTAGTGTAGTGTTTGAGGGCGGGTCAAAGCTGTTCGTGAGCAGCCAATGTAGACCAAAGATTGGTTTTTTGTTACCAAATTACGTAGGTTAGTACAGGAAGTAAGTCTGGAATTACTAACGACTCGTTTCAGGTGTTCAGAATCGGTTCTATCTTTTGGGAGTCAATAACTCCATATTGTCGTGCACTTTGATTTTTGTAACTTTGCAGACTTTTTTACATTCACAAACAGCTATATAACACACTACATGAAAGGTAATATTTGAAAAACCATAATAGGTGCTCTTTAATTTATGAGTGCATGTGATTTAAATGTTGCAGATCCAAATGCACCAGATCCAGATTTAACTGACCTCCCAGAGCGGGACCAGGACAATGAGATCAAGGACCCCACGACAAGCCCCTCCCGCAAAAGAGACAGAGACAGAGAGCGAGAAAGAGACATAGAGGGGAACGGATCCATAATGCCTGGCAGAGGTGAGGAAACAAAAATCACCTGTTAAAATCGCTGATTATCATACATTTTTCCTTCAATTCAGTAATTGAAGGACATGTTGGAAGGAAATGAAAAAATAAATAAATAATAAAATATGCAAAGTAAAGTTTGCGGTAGATGTGTACATGTTCATTGTGTGATTCCACATGTGTCTAATATCATCTTGTTAAATTGTCTTTTAGCTTCTTTATTGAATTGGCTGTCGAAAACAAAATAACTTTTTTTTTTTTTCTTTTTCTCCCAATTTGGAATGCCCAATTCCCAATGTGCTTTTAAGTCCTTGTGGTCGCATAGTGATTCGCCTCAGTCTGGGTGGCGGAGGGCGAATCCCAGTTGCCTCTGCATCTGAGACCGTCAACCCGCACATCTTATCACGTGGCTTGTTGAGCGTGTTGCCATGGAGACATAGCGCGTGTGGAGGCTTCATGCCATCCACTGCGGCAACCACGCTCAACTCACCATGTGCCCCACTGAGAACGAACCACATTATAGCAACCACGAGGAGTTTACCCCAGGTGACTCTACCCTCCCTAGCAACTGGGCCAATTTGGTTGCTTAGGAGACCTGGCTGGAGTCACTCATCATGCCCTGGGATTCGAACTAGCGAACTCCAGGGGTGGTAGCCAGCATATTTTACCGATGAGCTACCCAGGCCCCCCCAACAAAATTACATTTTATATTTTTTTATTAATTTTTTTGCTTTATTTGAAGTGAGAAAAAAAATCCTTTTTGTCTTTATTTTAATCTAAATGATGTGTCTTATTTTCCCAAGCCAATTTAATAGATAACTATGGTAACCATGATTTGTTTTCCCCCTACGCTAAAACTTGTCCCCAGTATATGATGCGTTGCCGACTGTGTCTATATTGAGGGCTGAGGACAAACTGATCCACTGAGTTCAGCTGTGGATCACAGAAGATTTACCACACTATGAAACAACTGCATTTTGCCAAGAAACTCATCAGACAAAATACAGCAATGCAGAGCTACTGCCTCCCTCAGGCAGCTGTGTGTGCAAGAGAGAGAAAGAGAGACAGGAGTTAATGTAGCGTGTCTTTATCACGTCCTAGTAGCCATTAACCTACGGGAGGTCTAAACTTCATTAGGGAAGAGAGCAAGAGAGTGAAACCAAGAGAGAGATGCTTTTGCCAATCATTAGGGAAAACAGAGAGAGACACACACACACGCTGCGTCCCGGCAATGATCATTCTAATACTGGAGGTCAGAATGTTCTGCTCTGAGAGAAAACATTAGACTCAGCCATTGACTACTATTGAAGGAATAGTTCTCCAAAAATTAACATTTTGTCATTGTTTACTCACCCTCATGTCGTACCAAACTGATTTTGAAGAATCCTAACGCAGCTCTTTTCCATACAATGACAGTCCATAGTGACCACATCTCTCAACTCCAAAAAAAAAGAAAAAAAGTTGAACTCACTGATTCAATTTTGATTAATATTATCAAACTCACTGATTCAATGATCCAGTTCGTGAGTTTACAGCTCATTGAAGTTGAAGATTCTCAGTGTATTTGGACTTCTGTTCCTCAAACAGAATTATTGTTTGGCTTCAGAAGACTTGAAATATAGCATATGAGTCACATGGACTTTTTTTGTTTGTTTTGTCTTTTAGAGCTCTCTGTAAACTGTTGTTGTATGAAAACAAGGACCATTAAGAAACTTTTGTGTTCCTCAGAAAATAATCAAAGCATATGGGTTTAAAATGATATAAGGGTGAGTAAATAATGGCAGAACTTTCATTTTAGCGTAAACTACTCCTTTAAACCTATATATTCCTTAAATACCAATGGCTAAACGGTTGGCTAGTGTGCAATGCTAGCAGCGCTAAGCATGATAAAGTTCTCCATAAAGTGGTCTAAAGTTTGGCAGGATAATTCCAATGTGGGTGTATGTTATTTATCATCATACCACTGTTAAATATACTTTGACAACATGGATTTTATTGTCAAGGAAAAATGTTCCTGTCCATTTTGTATTGTGTATTTAGCTGCAGGACTGAATCTTCAGTAGCCATTTCAGCTGGCAGTGCAACAATAAACTTATTTTACCAATAGCAACAGTTTTCTTTTCTTCAATAGTAGCTCAGTGCCAATGTTTACAAACACAGAGGTTTGTTTCTATCCAGTCACTGATAGTCAGTTAACTGTGCCTCAAACAACAGAGAGTGACTCTAAGCGACTCCACAGTCCACTTTAGTTAAAGGGATAGTTTACTGAAAAATGAACATTTTGTCATCATTTATTCACCCTCAATTCGTGTTCTAAGCCTGTCTGACTTTCTTCCGTGGAACACAAGATGAATAAATCATCTTGAAAATGACGATTTACAATGAAAGTAAATAGTAATAGTAAATGCAAGTGAATGGTGAATGTGGCTGTCATTCTGCCTAACATCTCCTTCATACAGCTTTAGAACAACACAAGAGAGTAAATGATGACAAGGGATGGGATTCGGAATGAAGAGAAATGAGCGATAACGAGACCCAGCAATTTCGATTTTCACAATATGCCTGTCTTCCATTCTCTCTCTCTCTCAGACACGAGAAACCAGGAGAACAGTGCTGGTTCAGTGGAAGGAATTTTCGGCTCTAAACCTGCTCTCTTCGCTGCCATCGGAGCGGGCTGCGTCATCTTCCTCCTCATCATCATCATCCTCATCGTCTTACTCCTCAAGCTTCGCAAAAGAACCCGCAAGCACTCGCAGCCCAGGGGCGGGCCTTCCCTGTCACTTAGCACTCTGGCCGCGCCTAAGGGAGCCACCGAGGCCGGCTCCGAACCGAGTGACATCATCATCCCCCTGCGGACAACAGAGAATAACTACTGTCCACACTATGAAAAAGTGAGCGGAGACTATGGACACCCCGTCTACATAGTACAGGAAATGCCCCCCCAGAGCCCCGCCAATATCTACTACAAAGTCTAAGAGAAAGAGAGAGAAGCAACCGCAATAAGAACATGTTTTTGTAAGGTATCCTAAATCTTTTATTTCACTACCTAACCCCATGTTTGAGAGAGGATGGAGAAGGACAAGTGGTAAAGAGGAATGGAAAAAGACTATGTGGATGATATGCCTCTCAAACTTCCTTCCCAAAAACTACACTGTGTGTATGTGTGTGTGCTGGTCTCTCTCAGTTTGTATGAAATGGCAGAGAAAACCCTCCACAGTGTGTGTGGCACTCAGGCATGGACTTCACTGCAGAAGAACAGCCTTTAACCAATCACAGAGGGATGCTAGATTGACATCACATAGCAGGACACTCTCATTTGTCTGTTTGTGTGTTGTTTTGTACCTTTACAACTCTTATTTTTGGTCTCTTGTTCATCTCTCACAGTGCTTTTTCTGTATCAATCCAATCCTTGCAGCTTTCACACAGTGTCTCTCTCAGAGTAAAAATGTCTTAAACACTGTTATAAACTCCACTCTCCTCTTCATGCACTCAATATATTCTCTCATCTCATTTCCTTAAGTCTCTCCAGATACCTATCCATTTTACATAACTGCAGAGGCAATTGAACAAAACACACACTCGCACACACAGTGCTGTTCACGGGTCAGTACCAGCAGTCTCTCAGTGGAAAAAAAGAGTGAGTGAAATGGAGAATTTAAAACCCAAAAACAGTGACAAATCTACATCAGACCTTCCAACATAGGTTCTGCTTTACTAGATGGATTTTATTCATTTCAGTTGAAATTCTAGCAGCAGAATTCAAGTAGATATTTGCTGTCTGTTGTCAGTGATGCATGTGAAATGCGGAATAATATTTGCATTCTATCATTTATCATTTCTATTTTCTTTTACATTTTCCAAAAGTGTTTTGTAAATAAAAAAAAAAAAAAAACATTTTTAGGGATTTGCCTCTACACCACAAGCCTATGACCTCTTTTTTTCAGCCACAAAACATGTTGATGCATGTCTTTGCATAATTTAGTCAACTAACTTTTTTTTTTTTTTTTGCGTATAATTCATGACTCACTGTCTGGATGTAGACGTGGACTCTAACAGTATGATTGCGTGTATGTAGAGTCCCACACAGAAGCCAAAAATCCATAAACATACAAAACGTGACATTATGCCTTCACCTCTCCTTCCTGTTGCTCTCAGAAATGCACATACTTTTTCCATATTAGCATATAAACACAACTATACAAAAAAAAAACAAAAAAAAAAAACAAAATCATCCACGAATCAGCGAGTGAAAAGTCCACCATATCGTCATAGAACATCTAGTGCTAGATCTATTTTTATACAGACTGCACGTTAAACGGTAAACAGGAAACAGTGGTGGCAGGTGTGTTTACGCCTTTGCTAATTTTAAATTAGCAGCATTTGCATCTGGCCTCCACAACAGCCAATCAGAGAAAGCCAATGTTTCTCTGTAGCTTTTTCGTGTAAATTGTCGATTTTTACAATTGTTTGTTGCTGTTGTTTGTTTTTGTTTCATCTCTTATTTTAGTTTCTAAGGCCCAAGATTATGTAAATATAATGTATGTTGGGAATTTTTTTATTATAGACCCTGTTATAAAAAAATATAATTAGGAATTTTGAAAATGCAAAAACTTTTGTAAATAGGAGTCTTTTTTTTTTTTTTTTTTTGGGAAAAAGACATTTTGTATGTAAAATGTTTCCTGTTTCATGCTTTTCTCCCTTTTCCCCCCTTTCGTTGGTTTTTGATTAAGGAGACTTTTAAGTCCCTGTTGAACGGGTTTTAAAAGGTCAGCCTAAAGCAGCAAAAAGAACATTTAACTCCTTTCACATACACACACATACAGAGACACACACTTTATCCTCCCTATTGCACAGGGGGATGCTGGTATTTTTATTTTGTTTTGTTTTATTTTTAAGAATGCTGTGATAGAACCAGGTCAAATATTTCATGCCATGGTTCATGAGGAGGAAAAGAGAAGAGTTATTACTCAAGAGATGCCTGAACAACACACACACACACACCACACACACACACACACACAGACTGAGCAGCAGAGACACACAACATACATATACATTTAACACAGTCATATGCAATACAAGCACCAGCCTTCATGAACATAATTAAACCAGCAACAGCCAGTGCATCTAAACTGAATATTTCACGTTGTGTGTTCACCTAAGCAGGTTTTTACAGTAGATTGGCTCTCTATTGAATTAAATTAGAAGAGCACTTAGCAAAAATTCATGCCTTTGTTTTACCCATAGAAATGCAAAGCAGAAATGGCCTCACAAATCAGCTCTCATGTTTTAATGTACCATTTGGAGTGTTATGTAACCAAAATACAATATAACTACAATGTTTACCACAGTTTTGACAATAACAGCAGTTTTCCTCGCAATTTAATTAACACAGCATCATCTGTGAATTGCTGTTCCTACAGTTTTACAGCACAGCGCTGCAGTACTGTGATCTTATTCAGTAACTAACTCTATGTTGAAGACAGCAGTGCTTTGTAGCACACTTAACAGCTGTAAGATAGTAAGTCCTCTCTATTCCAGTCTTAATTCTCAGATACCTGTGATGTTGTGTGCAAAGTTCTCGCAGCTATTCGACAGCAGAACTGAGGAAAGAAGCTTTTTGACATCTGTAAATAACATTTCTCCTAGTGAGGTTTACTGAGGTTGACTTATTTGAGGAGAATGTATTTAAAACCCAAGTATTCACACAAACACACACACACACACACACACACACACACACTCTCCCCCTTAGGCATAAAGGCAGATTGGTGGGGACTTTTGACCCTTTAAGGATTATCACAATATTATGAGAGAGACAAATCTAATGAGAAAACCTTTCCCTGGCCTAGATCCATCCACATCACACACAGTTCATCCACTCTTTCGCAAAATTTACTTGTTCTTAGAGGGGGTCAAGTCAGTGCAGTGCTGTGAAAAATTTTCTCAGAAAAAGCTTTTGCAGTGTAATGTTTCCTCCTGCTGTTGCTGTTGCTGTTTTTTTTTTATTTTTTATTTTTTTATTAATATTATTCAGTGAACTACATTATTATTGTTATAATTTTCTTTTACTAAGATTTCAGTATTATCAAGTTCATTTTTGATGTATGTGTTGGCAGTGCTGATGCCGCCCCTGGCAACAGCTTTTTTTGTAGAATACACACTGTGTCCTCAGAGTTCCCCGATATATGACACTAAAGCCAAGTCTCAGCCCTCAGAAAGCATTTTAAAAGGATAAATAAAGTTTTTTTCCTATGGAAGCTGCTGTTCTCTTTCTTTCCTTCCTGCTGTCTGTTCGAGAGAATGAGAACTTAAGATGTTTGTGTGTGTGTGTGTAGACAGACAATTGCAGAAGTTGGTTTCTGTCCAATGTACTTGTGCTACATGACATATTTTCTATCCTGAATACACACAAATACACAGCACACGCAAACCCAAACTGTTCTGTTATTTTAATCACAACAAGCTGTCTCAGCGAGTGACACTCTCGTCACAAATATTTCATAATGCCGCAGGGTATTTGTCCCTGGCCACTCAACACTCGTACACAAACACTCTGTTTGTGATCTGCACATTAAAGTTTTAGAGAGTCTGCAGTCAGATGGTGGCTGGACTGTGGAGAAGAAAAATCCATACTTCTGTCTCATCTCTACAAAGATATATGTCTTCTTTTTCTGCTATCTTGTTGTGGCCAGCATTATGCTGTGTAAAAATATGTTTAACCATATTTCTGTTGTATATAGCATGGTTGAACAAAAAAATCTATTTTATCCTGGGGGATACAAAGATTTGAGAGGCTGGACAAGGAGAAATTAGTAAGAGGCCCACATTTCTGAGAACATTATTGAAAAGGGGGTCCTTGCAAGTACTCAGGTCAAGTAACTTGTTATAAAAACTCTGGCATCTATTCAGAATTTCTATGTAAAAGCATTATCTTTTGCATTGATGAGATTTACAAACTGAAAAATAGAAAATTAAAACCATATTTTAAAGAAAAACATCAATATGTATTATTTGGGCCCTAATGCATTGGAAATTAACAATTTGAAGTATTTTTATGTTCTTGCCCTTTAAAGTGTTAAGCACATGATATCATCAAAAAATGTGAGCTCTATGCTAATGACTGCAATAGGAAATGCTCCACAAAGCTATTTTGACCATTGGGGTGGGGGTGCTCAAGTCTTACAAATATAATCATAAATAAATTGGGTCAACAACAGAGGTGTAATTGTATTTAGGAATGACATATAATTTACAATATTCACTATTATTTAAGAATGCCTAAACCTGTGTGTGTGTGAAAGAGAGAGAAAGGAGAGACTTTGAGAATATTAAGCAAGTCATGTGACAGGTGATCAATCTGCACAAGACTGATATTAGATTTACTGCCCACTCACCCCTAGTGCATTCTGGGTAAATGCCATGGGCTCTGCAAGCTTCTATCTGTTACTATTACAGAGCCCAGAGGGAGGGAGAGAGAACCGGAGGAGGGAGTTAAACAGGTAAAGTTAGAGATAAGTTGGAATAATTGAAAACAGTGAAAGAAAGAAAAGTGAAGATACACAAATGTGTGAAAGATTGATTTTATGTTAGCATGTGTTTGATGATTCAGTGTTAGATGGAAAGACCTGACTAAGGGCATCGAAATTTCTCCTCATCTCGTCTCATCACTAATCCAATCAGACTCAAATAATGAAATTCTCCTTGCAGCTGCCATCAGATCACACTGTGTGATTATCATGAGAAATGGTGTCCTACTATTTCCACAAACAGAAAGTTCAGTTTCCTCATTTTTTTTTCTTCACATTTTAACTAGAAATCCACTTCACCCCCTAAAATGTAAATGTGGGTCAAAAAAGACCCAGGTAAAATCTACATGCATATTCATTATAAAACTACTTATTTTTTTTCAAGGAAAATTAACTGTAATGATAAATTGATTCATACTTTATATTTTAAATGGATGCTATATCCTTTACTCAATTCTGAAGAGATTTATACAAACTGAAAATGGAGTAGAAGTTCTTCGTGACAGTATAAAAAGACTGTTTAGCAGTAATATGGGCAATTTCAATGTTTGGTGGTAAAATATAAAATGTCTTTACCCATACAAGCACTTGCATATAAGTACAAAGGACTAGGATATACGTTGATATGAAATACTAAAACTTTGAAACATAATTTGGCAAATTCTTTATAATTACTGTGCATGCAGCTTTTATGACCTTGTATTAACTGAGATATTACATGTACAGTAATATATGTACCTTTACAGATTTATTGTCATCCCAGGACCATTAAAGTAAACTTTACTTTAATAGTGAAAATCTTAAAAGAAATGGTGACCATCACGGGACTAAGATACCTTCTCTTATACGTACATTCATATAAATTTTTACTGTGGATAAAAATGTTAATGTCCATGGGCATGTTATGCGTCAACTGCCTACAGTTAGATTTAGTTTCTGCCTGGTGTAGGTCTCTCTAGGTGGATTTGTGTAGACCCAGGACTCAGAGAAAGGTTCAAAAGTGTCAGTGTAAGAGCTAAGAGAGCTGCAGTCAGGGAATAACACTTCATAAATATTAAACTATAACATTTGCTACCTTGTAAAGGACAGAAGCCGAGATGGATGTACAGAAAGTGAGAGAGAGACAAAGATGGAGGTGAACAGTTTACAGTTATTCCATTCTCTTCCTCTATTTGCTTTCTTACTTTTTGTGTTTAACTGTTAATTATTTTGTAATTGGCTCTGTGGAAACAACTCTTTCCCCCTCTAAATCACTGTTTCCTTCAATCTCTCCTTTCTCTGTATAGGACACTTTCAACACTGATCCCAGCATGAGGGGGGTGGTTCTGGCTGGTTTTATTCATGTCCTCTCATTTGTCTATGTCAGCTCTCACTGGCTGTCCCTACATTTTTTTTTCTTTTTACCTGAACATCTGAAAATGGGGTTTTCAAGTGTTTATCCTGTAATTTTCTGTGGACTGTGCTTGAAATTCTACTGCATGACCACATCTGTATTTTGGGCAGAACATATATTATTTGAATAAGTTATTTTTCTAATTGTGTGAAAACAAGCTTGTAATGAGATTAAATAGTAGAATGAGCTGGAAAGGTTCAGTTGCTGTTTTGACAAGGTTTGCTCTGTATTTTGTGCATGTGTGCACTGGAGTTTATAGATGCAGGAATGATTTAGGAAAACTAAAAAACAGTTGTGAGATTTAGGAAGATTTATGTGTAATGTAGAATGTGCTAATTTTAATATTTTAGCACCAAGCCACGGAAAAATGTAGCTTAAAGAAAAATGTTCACTCTTTCTCAAATATACAACAGTGCATAACTATGTCTCTCATAGATTTTTATTGGTTTCATGCCAAAAGGAATTCCTAAATTGCAAATCCTATGAATTGCCTGAAGGGAGTGTGTGTGTGTGTGTGTGTGTGAAATTACACATTACACATTATGCACCAGACAGAAAGAAAACATTTTTTTACTCTCATTTATGTGGGACTCTGTGTATGTGCGTGTGAACCATATTCTCTGAGTTTTAGAAAAGTGGCATTGTAGAGGTTCATCTGGGGGCAGCCAGTTCTTCTGCCCATTAAATGTTAATATATTTATGATGAAGCCACATGGATGTGATAGCAAAGACGAGGAACCTGCTTGAGAATGAAATGCTTGTCTAGAACTCGCAGAATTGTGCTCTTAAAGACTGATGCTGGAAAACCAGCTTGCTGGAAATGTGACCTAAATACCACACCACATGCTCACACAGTCTCACACACACACACACACACACACACACACACACACACACAGTCCCACAGTGTGTATATACATGCCTGCTCTTCCCTCAGCTAACACATACATTTCTCTGATGAGCGAGCTTGTGTGTTTGTATGTATATTTGTTGCAGGGTTCCTCAAGTTAATGGTGTTGAAGTTGTAATGGATCTAACATCAGCCATTTGCACCATCTGAATTTTTCAGTCATCCAAAAGGTTTCATTTTTCTTTTTTTCCCCTTGAAATGTAAAAAAAGGTGTGCATGCAGCTTCGTCCTGGCCTGATCATCTGAGTTTTATCCGTGTCATGTGATTTAAATGCACATACACATAAGTACACATAAATATTATCATTTCTAATCCAAAAATAAAAGACCAAAACGACATGACTTATAATTTACTAGGAGTCTGGTAGGCTAAAGTCTTGGCACTGACGGTCTGCTGACTGCATTCAGTTGCTCTGTATTTCATAGGTTTATGGAAACGGTTGACTTATGGGGAAAAACTAAAACGTAAAAAATAAATTAAAAAAAGGCCTTAAAGAAAGATTAATCCAAAAATTAAAGTTCTGTCATTATTTACTCACCTTCATGTTGTTCCAAACCTGCGTGACTTTCTTTCTTATGCGGAACATATAGGAACATTTTTAATGAATTTTCCAGTCTGTCTACTCAACATAGTCTCACATCAGGAACTAAAAATATCAAGTTAAGTAGTCAAGTAGTTGAAGCATGTGACTCACGCATCATTTTTAAAGTCTTTTGAAGGCATACAGTAGTATTTGGTAAGAAACATCCACGAAATGTAAGTAATTTTTCAGGGAAAATCTTGGTGTCTGTTGTGTATTTATGAATGCTATGAGAAAAGTTTGTTCACAGTGGCCCATGTGTTCACACAAGAATGTGTGTTGTTTAGCACTAAAAACTATGCAGTACACAAAAGAAAGTCATATGGGTTTGAAATGACATGAGGGTGAATAATAGATGACAATTTCCATTTTTAGGTGAACTATGCCTTTAAAACAAGCAAGAAAAAATATCTTCTAAATCAACAAGTTTTGAGCAACTTATTGGGAAAACCAGAGCAATAGTCAAACCCTCACTGGAACCCTGATTTATTCAGTCAGTAAAATGCAACCAAATATTTAAGGGTCAGGTTTTTATGGTGGTTACCATGTTGTGAAGTGAACTTCTTCAAATTTGTTAAGGCCAATGAACTGATGTCATTTTGATTTCATTTCTGAAATAGTGCCCTTAAATAGATGAATTCACGAACCGTGAAAGCATCCTGTTTTCTGTGGAAACCTTTTGACAAAGCTGCGCCAAAGGACCAAATTCAAAGCAAAACACACAAAGAAATTCACCAATCATCAGCCAATTTATGTTAATGCTGATACATTGAAAGCACTCGTGGGGCCAGGGTTTCTGGAGACATGCCGGCATTGTTGACAGCCAGACTTAAGCTCATCTTGGTATAGCTTATAAGGTCATCTTGGGAGACTGTGTGTGTTTAGAGTTTTGATGAGGTGTGTGTGTGAAGTTAGATAAGATTATTTACTGTATATGGCTGTATAAACCAGCTCTCTCTCTCTCTCTCTCTCTCTCTCTCTCACACACACACACACACACACACACTGCCAGGCTAGGCGTGACAAACTGAACGCAGCACTGTGGAATCACTGTTTCAGCAGACTGGGGACTTTATTTGGACAATGGGTGATCTTGTTTATAAAAACCTGATATTATATTCTTAAAATATGTGACACGTGCCATTTCATGATTTCTGTGTGATTGTGTGTGTGTGTGTACATGATCACATTTCTTATTTTTCCTGGAATAGTTTAAGACTGTCACACAGATCTGCTGTGACTTAAACAAACTCTCTCTCTCTCTCTCTCTCTCTCTCTCTCTCTCTCTCTCTCTCTCTCTCTCTCTCTCATTGCACCCATCAAAAGATAACACAACCCACTAACCAAAATAACAAAAATGTAATTATTTATTCACAAAACAGCAAATATACAATCAATTACACCATATCTTTGTAGGTGAACTCAACAGATAACAGATAGGGTGAATCAGGTAAAGTTGGACACTTAAGCTTAAGGGAATGTTCCAGGTACAAGTTAAGCTCCTCAAGCAACAAAATCTGTTGCATAATGTTGATTACCAAAAAATGAAGCTACAAAAAATACCAAAACATTTTTTTACTCATCCATCATATATATATATATATATATATATATATATATATATATATATATATATATATATATATATATATATATAAAGCCAAAATCACAGTTAAAGGCACTGGAAGTGAATAGGGCCGGTTCAGAAATGTTAAAATACACAGTGTTTCAAATGTACAGTTTAGCCACAAGACATAAACATATATCTGTAAACATGAATTTTAGTGTGATAAAATAGCTTACCAGGAGGTTTATTGGTAGTTGTTATATTGGGTTTATAGGGTTTATTGGTAGTTGTTATATTGTTATAAGTTGTTATAATGGATATAAATTTACACAGAAAAGATTAGTAAGCGATTTTATCATAATAAAATCATGTTATAATGTATATGTACTGTGGCTATACTTTTAAAACATTAAAAGTACACAAGTACTTTTATGGTTATCTACCCCATTCACTTCCATTGTAACTGCCTTGCGGTAAACACAATTTTTGCACATTTCTTGGTCAAGGAATTGTGTCCACAACAGACAATTCAAAGAGCTGACAAAGCAAAATATGATACTTTACTGAGATAACACAATGATCATCTGGTTCCCATCAGTGCATCATGGTTAAGTCTTTCAATTTTCATCTGTTCTACTGTCTGATCAAATCATCACAAAACAACATTTGGCCTTTCTCGAAAGCATCTGTCGAGTAAGTGTACACGTGGTTGTGATGCATGAAATTAAATTTGTTTGTGACCCTGGCAAACAACCACTGTCAATAAGCATTCCCTTATATACAGTACATGAACAAGATAACACTGTACACATGCACATTTGCACACACCACGTCACCTGCTGACTAACATGTTTAAACCATCACAAACCTGTTTATACTCCTGAAGCTACACACATACACACGCGCACACACACACACACACACACATAAAAAACTAGTTAAGCATTATAGAAATGTATTTGGTAATTTTTTGTTGTATATGATATGAACACTGCAGGCTCTTAATATCTAAAATATCCCACTTTGCAATAGCAAACCAGGATCTGACTTTAGTTCCTTGCAGACAATAAACCACACTCATTTCCTCTTACCCTATTCTCCTCCTATGCATTATATTAATTGGCAAACTAGCTAAATTTATTTAAGGAGGAAACTCTGCACCAAGGAGTTCATTTAGCACTCCAGGATATTTGAATATGAATCATAATAAAGATGATGAATGGTACATGTGTGCTTGCCCTATCTGTGGAGATAAATGGCATTAGCATGTGCCAAGAATATTAAAGTTGTGTTGCAGGATAAGGCAATCTAGCCAAAGAGCTGCTAATGCTAACTTGGCCTTTGTCTTGCTATTGTGCAGTGCTTCTCAAAGTTTGGGATACCTCTCTAGTTCTCAATTCTCATTTACTACCTCACATTTATCGCAGCGACTATTTAAAATAAGTGGAAATAGCACCAAAAAGCATCTTATTTGCACTAAGTGCAAATAGTGTTAGATGCTATTTGCACCCCGGAGCAAATCCTGGCAAACTATCTGCACTCCTGATTAAATACTAACATACATTATAGGGGCATCACTGCAGTGTGATGTCCCACAGACACCCAACACCAACCCCTAAACCTAACCCTAAACTTACCTTACAAAATTTAACCATGGTTTTACTACAGTAACCATAGTACCACCATGGTATTTTGCAGTAAAATCATAGTAACCACAAAATTAAACAAGGTTACAATATTAACTTCATATTACTGTAGTTTCACCATAGTTAATTGTATTAAAACTATGGCTTCTGCCAAAAAAAACATGTTACTTTAGTAACCATTACTATAGTAAAACAATGGTTTATTTTACCTGGATTAAATCTCACTAAACTCCCCGACCTTCACCGTGACCAAATCACTGCAAGGCAATCAACCTTTCTATTGATTCTTAGTTTTTTATCATAAGTAGCATTAAAGGAAATATTACGAGTGGAGGCAGGAAACAGGATGGGGAAAAGTGTGACAAAGGGGGGAATCGAACCGGGTCCACCCGTGCAAAAAGTACACATCCACAGTGTCTTTATATGGCAGGCCATTGCAGTGACACCTGAGAGTACAGTTTGTCTTTAATTTCTGTGTTTTCACCAGACTATTTGAGTGCAAATAGATTTAAAGCTATTTACATCAAGTGCAAATAGTCACATTTATATCTGATGCGCTGACAGAAAAAGTGACAGAAGCCGAAAGAAATATAATTAATATAATATAAGAAATATAAGTTCATATATGTTTGTTAGTTTTTGAGTGAGTAGGGTCACAAAAGTTTTTCTAGTTTCAAATCATGTGGTGTGACAAAAATTGAGAACCAATGCCGTCAGGTACAAATCATCTGTCCTGCAGATGATGTTGGAGCTCCATTGTGGACGCTCATGAACGTTATGGGAGGTTGTAAGACGTTGTGTCAGTGGAATGGCAGCTAGTAAACTTTAAAACAGTAATAAGAGGTCAAGGTGCGGGGACATTAACTATAAATGCTTTTTAGCCTGTAACTTTTAGGTATTCCTAACCGGCCACATTGGGTGAGGAGTTACATGTTATGTTCCTCATATTTTCAGATATGACTACTGGAACGAAGGTTATCAAAGTTCTGTTGTTCCACTGTAAATTATGATGAGTTCAAACCTGTTTACACCTAGTTCAAAGTTTAGGCACAATTTTGTGGCATGACAGGATTTTAGAAGAAAGTAATGCATCCCTTTGAATCCTTTTAGAGTCTGAAAATTTCCATTGCAATGATCTGGTTTTTATTTATTTGAAAAGGATATGTAAATTTTTTTTGTTTGCATGTCTCACTGACCAATAGACCATTTCAAGGACTATTCGTCTCTTTAAGGAAGTGACGCCTTTGTTCCTTTAACATTTCCAACTAGTTGTCATACTCATTCAAAACAACAGCGGGAGGCGCTTCATTAGTGATTGTAGATTATGCCTTAAAAATATTATTTGTCTTTAGACCCCCAATGAGCAAGCCAAAGGAGATGATGGTAGTTAATGGAGAAAAATAACTTTTGTGGAAATCAAATATCATTCTGTTGACATTTATCGTGTTTTGTATACCAAGTGTCCTAAACCTACCTGAGGTGATGTTGTCTCACAAATTTAACAACATCCATTCAGTTCTCCAGATTATTATTATTATTATGTTTTAATTCAAAGAGTTTTTTCATAGTGGGTTTGCAATTGTTGACTGTGCCTCCCCTCTGTTGTGAGGAGACATGACAGCTCTCGTGCATGAGCTATGAACCGCAACAATGTAAATCAAGCACTGCTCATGAGAAAGATGAGGATGCTGTCAGCCTCTTAATGCTGCTCACATGTTACGAGCTTCTCTTTAGAAATCATCCACTGATCCTTTTATCCTTTTGTTTCATGTAAATTAGACTCAGTACATGCTCCCCCACAGCTCTCCCACTTTGATCTGACCGTTAACATTTAATCTTTACCATGTCCTCAAACGGAACAGAGTACTCAAGCTGTGGCTCCATTCTGCTCAGCCCTACAGAGACACTACAGGCAGCACATGGAATTTCAACTCAACTTATAATACTCATTAAACACAAATCATCATTTTCTTAATGTAATCACAACAGACTTATGATCATTTTATTCATAACAGACACTTATATTACAGAAATAATTCCAGAGAGAACAATTGCCCTTGGCTCTTTATATGAGCACTACCACAGAGGGCTTTAGCTGATGTTTGGACTGCCATTTTGAGAGAACAAGAGCAAAAGAGTGAAAGAGAAACAGAAATACATTTTTAAGAATGTATTCAGCCGTACATTTCCTTTTTAAATTCCACAGAAGATAGAAAGTGATGGAAACACATGAGGGTTAGTAAATGATGACAACATTTGAAGGTAGTTCAAGAAAAGAAAAATTAATCAGGGCACACAGTTTTTCATTCTCTCTGTTTTAAAGCCTGAAAGGTATCGACTGTTTCTAGCTGCTGAGGTGATGCTGGTTCATAATAGGGCATTTTTCTGTGTCTTAACAGGCTCAACCTTTTATAGCCTTATAATGACGTTTGCACTGAGGTGTTGCCTTTTGACTTTGCCAGACAGAAGACTTGGTTGTTTTGGTATAATAGGAGATTTTGTACTTAAGATTTTTCACTGTTGGCTATTACAGCGTACATATACTGAAGCAAATTACTTTTAGCATGCTTATATGCGAAACGGTCACAGAAAGGTCTGCCCTCTCTTCTGATAAAGCAGGTTTTTGTTTTCTATTCTGTTAAGCGCTCCCAGTCGCATAATGGCAATGACATTTACATGTTTTTTTCTCACCCCATTACACAAACTTACACACAAACATACATTCTGCTTGTGTAAAATATGCTAAATTTGGGGTTGTCAGTTCTGCTACTGCTAAAGCTGTTGATGAGAACCAAATAGCCACGAAAAAGGACAAATTGCCCCTCAAACAAACAGAAAGAGAAAAGACAGAGAGAGAGAGAAATGCAAAAACTGTATTTCAGGGTTTGTCATCTCTGCATCTAGGTTTTTTCCTTTATATTATATATTACTCATGCGCGCGCGCACACATACACACACATGTTGGTGCGGCTATCTTTATGAGGACTCTCCATAGACATAATGATTCTCATACTGTACGAACTATAGATTCTATCCCCTAAACCTAACCCTACCCCTAAACCTAACCCTCACAAGAGACTTTCTGCATTTTCAATAAAACATTGTTTAGTATGTTTTTTAAGCGATTTAAATTATGGGGACACTAGAAATGTCCTCATAAACCACATTTATAGCATAATACCCCTGTTATTACCAGTTTATAACCTAAAAAAAGTCCTCGTAAACCATTTAAACCTGCCCACACACACACACACACACACACACACACACACACACACGACTGGCTTTGATACTGAAATGTCACTTGTGTCTCATCCTTTTGCATCAATCACAAACACCTTCTTTTTTCCCTCTATCTGTCCTTTCCTGTGGGCAGCTGTTGTCTAAAGAGCAGGGTTTATTTTCTCTGTCGCTGAGATAGTCAAGATTTATACATGTCCTAAAATCTGACCCTAAACTACCACTCATATAAATAAATGTCTGACTGGTCTAGCTTAAATCAGTTTTATTTATTTCATTCACAAAAGATGATATGGAAATGATGATTAACAAACATTAAAAAATGAGTCAGTGATCAGAGACGGCTGCAGAATAGATAGTCTGGGAAACTGGTAGGATAAACAACCTTTGAGAACTTTAGTCCTGCTGAGAGTAGAGAGCCATAAATATTTTGTTGACATACAGGCATGAAAATGTGATATCAGAGCATTTTATCACTATGAAATCTTTAATTATACTTTCCACGTACGCCAGTGGAGAGTACACCACTACTGCATGGGTGTTTTGCCTACACATTTGATCTCTCTGCCTCTGCATGAAATTTTTAAGGCATAACTCAAAGGAAAATGCATTTCTGTAACTGATTTATAATGGTTGCTTTTAGAAACTATTCCTGAGCTGACATTATCTCTCAATGATGAATTGGTTTGATTTCAATAATTTAGGTTTATTTGTGTAGATGTGCGCATTATAAAACTATCAAAGAGCCAGGTTAAAGTAATAAATTCTGTACATCCTTGGTACTCAACCCGTGTCTTGTGAACCTCATGCAGCTCTTTAATGACAGAGTTATAAGTCTCTTCCCCTACATTGCTCTTTAACAAGCTGTAATAACAACTCTCTTTCATATCTCTTTGACATGCCACAAATTAGCCTTAAAGGTGTACATTTAAACTGTGTAATTTCTGTGCCACTAGCGACACAAAATTGAATTGCAGTTGGTTTATTTAAATAACCCAACTGGGCTGAGTCTGGGGCCGGACTACCTACTTGTCATTATTTATGCAATTCTGTTTGGTGCTAGTAGTGGTGCAGAAATTACATAACTTTAGCTTTAGCTAACTGTAGGCTAAATATTGTCAACACGCAGGTGAGAAAATGAAGCTGAGATATGAGGAACTTTTTTTCATTTAGAACAGTGTGGAAAAATCGGAGTGTCTGCTCTGTGATGGTGTAATGCTGGGGCATAGCAGTCATTTAAAAAACGTACAGTGCACTTACAGTGCACTATTAATATATTACAGTATATATTAATATATATGCATGATATAAGTATTATATTAATATATACATATTATTTACTTTTAATATTTGTAGTAAAGATTCAAGTATTGCAAAATAACTGAAACATTTTGCAAAATTAGTTGCAAAAATAAAGGGCATCTTGTGGAGCACTTGCTTCTGTTTCACACATGACAATAAAAGAATGAGCACAAGCTGGTGCTGAATAAATGATTTAATCAATTACAATAATGCCAAACAATTTTAATTTTTTACTCTGTGCTTGTGCATTGTGGGATTTAAATGTATCCAAGTGGCTCGAGTATTTTGACTACATTCATCAAATTTTGTTCAGATCCATTTAATGATTCAGTGACCATTTCTGGTGATGCCACCAGTTGATGTCTTGTGTGAAATGAGTTAGTCACTGATTTAACGATCAAAAGAAAATTGTAATCCTTTAAAATGTGTATGTCTACAGACCTACAGAGAGACTTTAGTAGAGGTTTTAAGCATTATAAGAACAAAGCAAATCTATAATTTCCCTTCAGTTTGTGAGCTACTGAGTATGACTTTTATCAAAAGACAACAATATAGAGTTTCAATAACGTCCGTACATTTTCATGTATAAAAAGTGTGTCTGCGTATATAGTCACTTCAGTAAAAGGCCTAAGTGTTCTAAAAACACAACAGATCTATCTTTTTTCCTACAGTTTTCTGACTGCACACCAACATAGAGGTAAAAAACAGGAGCTGATATTAAAAATAGCTTTACATATTTAACACAGATCTAGTAATCTGCTTAAATTGTCAAAAACAACCAATCAAACTATTACCTCACAAACATAATGTAAAAAGCATAACTTAATGAAGACTCATGCGCTGATATAAACTCCACTTGCAATGTGTGCTTAAAAGAAGGATTGTCCATTGTTTTTTTTTCTGCAATGCATTTCACGTAATGCTGCCAATCAAGAATGATATGCCGATAAAGAACTCTCATTTGTCTGTTCCTCATCTCTAGATTATTAATTTAGATCAACGTCAGTGCTGATAAAAAACATGGATGAATGAGCATTGTTGAATGCAACTTTGTAGAAATGAACAGAGCGTCGATTAGACTGTCTGACTGACGGTCATTTATGTAAGGGTTGTTTCGGCTCATGAAGCTCATCTGTGATTGGCTGGATGGTCGCTCAATCAGCCCAAAGTAACAAAACGCAAAGAATACTCTATACAAATCCACCATTTGGACTCGGTATGGGTTTAGCTTGGAAAAATGCGGGGGACAAAAATCACCTTTTTAAAGAGTCCGGGGGACGTGTCCCCCACATCCCCATGCGGCTGCTATGCCCTTGGTGTAATGTCACAATTTCAAAGATCTAATTCAAAGCAACACCATGAATCCAATCAATAAATATTCAAAGCATGTTCAGAGGGTGCTTTAAAAATATGACTTTTGCAAACAAAAGAAGCTTCTCAGTTTGGCTCCTAAACTGTATAATTTGAGTACTGCAGCTATATACACTTAAAAACAACAGAAATACAAAAGGAAAACATTTTTAAATCAGAACTAGATAATCAAACTCAACTTTGAAGTTGAATTATTTTTTTCATCTTCTGTTCACTTTCACTCAAATTTCCTTAGAAATAAAAGTAGTTTTATTTATATAGCACATTATAGCTCATATAGCTCAAAGTCGCTTTAAAGCAAAAGTCATATGAGTCATTAAAAAAAAGAAAAAAATATATACATGTATACACATTTACATATTGACAGTGTTGTGCATTACTGTGTGTAGGCTTTTTGAGTCAAAGCATCCCGTTCAGTAATCTGATGTCAGAATGATTTAGTGGTGAGATCGGACCCTTGTAAAATAAATAAAAGTAATCATTGAAAGGATATCTGTGCATTAACTGTCAATTGTTTGCATAACAGTTTAAAATCTGTTTATGTCATTGTGACATTTTAATTTATCTGCTGATGTTCAGTGTGAGGAATTTTAAAATGAATCAGTCATCCTGTTTTAAAGTTCACAGTGGTTTAACCAGTCTTCCTTAATCCACTTTCAAAGTCACACTGTGAATTTATGAGTTACCCTCTGACCTTATGAATCACAAACACATGCACACACAAACACACAGACACACGAGAGATCAGAATCAAAAGAGAACATGTGTAGGCAGTGAGAGCGAATGGGTGAATGGATGATCTCCAGACTACCCAGGTTTCAGAAGAGAAAGAACATGATGATGTTTGTAAATGGAGAGGAAGACAGAGAGACAGAGGGAGACTGTGAAATGCACGCTTCAATTTATATCTTATATTTTTTTCCCTCTCTTTTTCCATCCACATCTTCATCGTTTTATATGGTTACACTTCTTGTTAAGAAGCAACTTTATGTTTCAGTAGCTACAAATACACACACACACATGCACGCACACACACACACACACACACACACACATTTTAAAATATTTTTTCCCAATCTTTTATTTTAAAGACATTATTTATTTAAGCTGTTTGTCCTCAGAGTGTACATGATTTCAAGTTTTACTATCTTTGTGATGATATCTGGTCCCCAAAATAGAAGCAAAGCCTGACCCTCACACACTCAATCTAAATGGGGAGATCCCATACATTTCAAATGTTGTTCTATAAAGCTAATTATAATGACTAGACTAACCCTAACCCTAACCCTTATTATTATTATTATTTTTTGTTTTTGTTTTTGTTTTTGTCAGATTTAGCTCACTTTTGTGGACAGTTTTGTCAGCAAACTATAGCTAAGTACACACACACACACACACACACACACACACACACACAGAAATCTTGCTCTTGCTATTTGCCTTCCACTGGCACAAGCGTCCTCATTATAGATAGTTCATCTCTGCGGGGGAATCTAAAGCCAAAACAACAGAGAGAAGAGCATCTAAGGCTCAGACAGAAGGAAGAATACTTTAAAAATCTCTGTGGTACATTCACACACACACACACACACACACACACACACACACACACACACACACACACACACACACATATACATTAGACTGGAGTTTATGGAGGGTAACACACACATGTGGCTGAGATTAAGTGATATCATGTATCAGCTGTGATGACTTTACCAGAACTCACATTAGCAGAAGGCATGACACTACAGATATCACACACACACACACACACACACACACACACACACACTACAATGGAGAGCAGGGTTTTCCCCCTGCAAATCAACGTAGAGCAATACTAATGCTATCCAATGTTTAATTTAATTCACTCAAGATTTCCTACAAAATTAAAAATGAATAGTTTGTACTGACTTGTGGAGGAAACAGAAAAAACAAACAAACATACTGACACATTGTATGTGTGTGTGTGTTTGTGTTTGGGTGATGGTACATGTATTATGTAGACAGGTTAGTATATGCCTGTCTGTGTTTAACTGAAAGTCTAGGATGTATATTTGCAACAGATGGAAGTTGGTGATCACATAGCTGACATAATAATGGCATTACGTTACTTTACCATGCACACGTTCACACAAACATAAACACATTTACACACACAAATAAAGTAAATGCATCATATCTCTGAGTGGACTTTCTATTCACATCTATTGTTGCTTATTATAAGCTAATAATATTATAGATTAACTGTAACATTAGCATTTGAAAACATTAATTAAAAAAGTTTCATCCTCACAAGAGTAGCTAACCCTGACCATGTGTATCATTATACACATGCACACCCACAAACCATATGTGAAAAACCTTGTAAAAGCTCTTGTAACCTCCACTAAAAAGACCATGTAAACAGGGCTGTTCATCAACATTTGTACACAGACAGTAGACACAAAGACAGAAACCGAAAAACCCATAGAACTTATTTTATTTTCAGAGTCACTAGCACAGCTCATGTTCTGAAATAACAACAATGCCATTATTACAAAATTAATTAACTGGCAGTTATCAAGTGATTTTAAAGAACTCCTGTGTTACAATTATACATACAATTACAATGTGTTAACATAAGCTAATACCCATGTAAATATAATTTTTCTCTTGGAGCAGATAGGCCATGTTAAATTGTGCATGACACAAGCACACGAACACAGACCCATGCAAGCCTTGAGATATAACATTAATTCAAACGTACAGTTTTAGGTCACCATCTTGTACACAAATGAAAAATCTGTGGACTCACAGCAGCTGAGAGCATCAGTCCTGAGCTCAGTAGAGGACATTCAGAGGTGCTATTCCTCTTAAAACCTCTTAAGAGTGAAACCAAACTCTTTGTTTCTCATTAGCAAAGTTGCCAAGTGTTCTTTAAAAGTTTGCTTCAGTATTTCAGCCCAGAGGACATTTTCTCATACTTCTGTTAATAACAAACACATACCCCCCCACACACATACATAAAGCCCTGGAGCATAGTCTAGTCTCAGTAATTAAAAATGGGAAACACCTCCAACTTCAAACTGAAGCTCTGCAACTGAAGCACACAAACTCTGTATGTGTGTGTAACAGTTCTCTGGTTGTTCCTGTTCTAACCTGTAATCTGAGGAGTGTATCTTTCACAATCTTAAAGTGGGCAGGACAGCTGCCAACATGAACAGTAAATCTTCAAAACTATTTTTCTGTCTGCTTTGCGACTGCAATGTACAAACAAGTTTTCAGTCAGAAACGCAAATATTTCTTTATTGAACCCTTTTGAGTGGGCTGCTCTTACTGTGCAAACCAAAGCAACTGTAACTCACGCCACATCACAGCTGACAAAAGTGGTGCAAAGAATAACTGTGAACATTACCAAACGAGCAATTATATAAGAATAACTAATTAAATCCAGGGTGCAAATTATAGGGGGGTTTCCCCCAAAGGAAGTCATAACAAATGGTTGAGTGGTCTTAAAAGTACATATTCAAATGGAAATTAGTTTCAGCAGTATTTTCAAACAATGTTGCACTAACCACAAAGGTTTGATTTCAAGTTAGTTACATTGCATTTTTTTTTACCTGCCGCTAAATAGACTCTCACTAACAGAAGTCTTTTTGAACATTGCATGGCTGTGGCAACATTTTTGCAAAACAAAATTACATGCCTTTTTACACGTTTCTTTGCAGTATCCCAGTAAAATGTCCAACGGGGGGTGCCAAAAGCGAGTGAAATGGTGTAGGAATCAGACATGGTTTTAAAGGTGAAGATTAGATTGAGGTTTTATTGAGTAAAACATACCTCCTTAACCTAAAACCTTAACCTAAACCTAACAAATAATGTTCAAACAGCAAATGATAGGTAACCAAAACAGATATCCTTACCCAAAACCAACACCAAAACCTAACCAATAGTGTCCAAAAACAAAATGCGAAATGAAAAACAATTTTTTGTTAGCACCTATGTTATTTCATGTTGTTTCTGTGTCACTTTCGTTTCGTCTGAGTTTGAACCACGGACTTCCGAGTTCAAAGT
Organism: Myxocyprinus asiaticus; assembly: GCF_019703515.2. Lineage (NCBI taxonomy): Eukaryota > Metazoa > Chordata > Actinopteri > Cypriniformes > Catostomidae > Myxocyprinus > Myxocyprinus asiaticus. The sequence continues at coordinate 34,038,069 of NC_059347.1, forward strand.
CCAACCCTCTATGAGGTGAGCAACTACACAAGCTAATCACATCGGAATGAGTGTGTAAATGTAAGTTGATCTGTTACACAAGCATTAAAAGTTTTTTAAATGATGCATTATAGTAAACATGTTTTTATATCATAATAAAGAAGTGTGTGAGTAATAGTCAGGGTTGGGGAGTAACGGAATACATGTAACGGGATTACATATTTAAAATACAAAATATAAGTAACTGTATTCCACTACAGTTACAATTTAAATCATTAGTAATTAGAATACAGTTACATTCAAAAAGTATTTTGATTACTGAAGAGATTACTTTGCATTTTATTGTCATTTGTTTCATTTAATATTTAGTCCTTTCAGATGGAAAACATTTATACATATAAATGATGCGATCCAAAGTGCATTTGAACAGCAGTGAAACACTTTCTTATGATGTGTTACATTCATATGAGCAGACAGAGAAGTTTGAAATAAGTTTGGAGCAGAAGTAATAGAAATAAACCTTGTGTAAATTGTCAGCTTTACGCTAAGCTAAAATGCTATTTCTAGCCATTTTACATGTACATGTTACTGGCACGATCATATTTTTTATCAAGAAAATTCACGTTGGATCATAATTTCTTTTTTTCTAGTAAGACCTTTGATATTAGGGCAAAAATCGTATTCTTGATGATAATTTTTGTATTGTTTTCCTGTAAAAATATCTAAAAATACTTAAAACAAGATCAATTTGATTTATCTTGTTTTAGAAACAACACTGCATAAGATATTTAGGTTTTTCAGAGAATGTATTTTTAACATGTGTATTTTGTCTTACTGTACTGGCAGAGTTTTTATAGTCAAAACAAGTGAAAAAATCTACCAGTGCTGAAGAAGTAATCCAAAGTATTTAGAATATGTTACTGACCTTGAGTAATCTAACGGAATACATTACAAATTACATTTTACAGCATGTATTTTGTAATCTGTAGTGGAATACATTTCAAAAGTAACCCTCCCAACCCTGGTAATAGTGCAAAAAAAGTGTTTATAAAGTCATAATCAGCCGTTGTAGTCTTGATTTGTGTGAAAGTGAATAAAACACACAGTTGTTGCAGCGCCTCTAGTGTTAATTTCATCAGAAATCTGTGACGGAAATTAGAACGCAGCAGTTTGCAAAAATTTTGTTATAGTAACATTCATTCTATGAGACTAAGTTGCTTTTTTGTCTGAAAATTTAAGTTTTTCAATCTTAGGCCTATTGTATTTACTTGTTCATTGAACTGTTGTATAAAAGCAGTATCACACTCACAATCATGCTGTTGGTCTGTATATCAGCACACAGCAGCATGTTGCTCGTGTGTTATTGTTTAAATATAAATTTAGAAGACTAGTGTGACTATTTTTTGTATAAAAAAGCTTTTAAGATAATAGATGTTTGGCTAACTGTTCCAAATGAAAATTGGGGTTGCGCAAGATGATCCTGAACAAATTTCACCCCGAAAATGACCTGTAGGAATTCCTTTAAAAAAAAAAGTACTTCCTTGAAAGTTTTGCACACTGATCAAAATCAATCACTCGAACAGTCCTGAATGTCAGTAAGACATGAATTTGTGTTTGTGGGTGTAATGCTTTCACAAAAAAAACACACACAAAAAAAACACAAATTCTCAGCAGAGAAAGAGAAGGCATATGGAAATGATCAGAGAGAGAGAGAGAAAGACGTGATGTAAGAACAGTCCCGGTTCTATGGGGGTGCTTAGCACCCTCAAACGAAACTTAGAGCACCCTCAATTGCAGACCAAGGCAAACTACTGCCCGCGGGTCGATTTATCATGAACGTTTTTATTAGATCTTTCATTTGTCTGGCTTTTGGACCTATCGCACATCCACAAGCTTTTAATATGCTCAGGGTTGCCAGATAATATATGCAACACACCAATCAGAGATTTATACTTGCACAAATTGGAAATATTTAGCTTTATGTCATACTTAATTTATGCAATCTGGCAAATATATATGCGAGTGCACACACTTTCTCTCTGCAAAAAGCAAACAACAACTTAGCGCTCAATAGTGCACAGAGGGGACATGCGAGTAAAACCAAGTGAGCGAGGAATATATTTATTCTTTGTGTTGTTTGTAAAATGCTGAAGTCCCTCACAACTGTATGTGATTGTTATTTTGGCAGTAATCATTTATCAGTGTCATGCAGCCTGTTTTATTCAGTAGTGTGCTGAATGGGGTGCCAAACATTGACAAGACTCACATCATGACCCATGAGCATGTAAACAGGTTGATAATGTTCTGAGAATAAAACAAGTAAACGGGTCCACTTTGCGGCCAACATTAAAATAAGCTTTTAGAATCTCTTTCCCGAATATTTTATTTTACTTTTAAACCAGACTCCTGATATAGAGTGTTAAATTGAATACTAAATTACCACTGCATTGAAGTATGGTAAAATAATCAATTAATAATTTTATTCAGCCTTTATTCAGTTTTACTAACACATAATATAAAGTATAGCAGCAAAACTTCAAGCAATCGCAGAATGGATCATCAGTCTGTATACACTTCAGAAAATTGTGCATCATTCATTGAGTGCATGTGGGCTTAAAAGATAAAACTATGCAGAACTTTTTATCTTCTCTGTTCCATGTTCTACTTAACAGCTGATGTGGCCCCAGTACCAAAATAATTGCACACCCCTGCTCAATTGAATATGTAAGACTAATACTGTAAATTGGCAAGCAGATTTTCTTGAATACCAGCAAACACACAAAAATCCTTGCATCAAAACTTATAAACGTGTATGATTTTGCAAATCAGTATGTCCTAATCTGCAGGGGCAGAATTTTGCTGTCATTTTCAGCGACAGATCATGGGGGAAAAAACCCCCGAAGCAATAATCAGAATCAGAATGAGCTTTATTGCCAAGTATGCTTACACATACAAGGAATTTGTCTTGGTGACAGGAGCTTCCAGTATACAATACAAAAACAGCAACAAGACTTTTAAAAAATAATTAAAATTGAATAAAAAATAAATAAATATTGAAAAGAAAAAAGTATATATAGCATACACAATAGACTATATATATATATATATATATATATATATATATATATATATATATATATATATATATATATATATATATATATATATACATACACACACACACACACACACACACACACACACACACACACACACACACATACACATACACATATACATACATACATACATACATACACACACATAAACACATTCATATACAAACATATACACATATATGAATATATATACATACATATACATACATACACACATACACATACATAGTGCAAATCTAAATACAAATCGGTTATGTATAGTGCAAGGGAATGTAATGGCAGAAGAGGTAGGATGTGTTGGATAATATAAAAAGACTAAGCTGTGTATTGCACATTAATTACTGCTCAAAGGGGCAGTTTTAACAGTTCATGAGATGGATAGCCTGGCAAAAAAAACTGTTCCTGTGCCTGACGGTTCTGTTGCTCAGAGCTCTGAAGTGTTGGCCAGAAGGTAACAGTTCAAAAAGGTAGTAGGCAGGGTGAGTGGGGTCCAGTGTGACTTTTCCAGCCTTTTTCCTCACTCTGGAAGTGTATAGTTCTTGAGGGGGGGGGGCAGGGGGCACCCAATAATCCTCTCAGCAGTCCGAACTGTCCTTTGTAGTCTTCTGATGTCTGATTTCGTAGCTGAACCAAACCAGACAGTTATTGAAGTGCAGAGGACAGACTCAATGACTGCTGAGTAAAACAGTATCAGCAGCGCCTGTGGCAGGTTGAACTTCCTCAACTGGCGAAGGAAGTACAACCTCTGCTGGGCCTTTTTCGCAATGGAGTCAATGTGGGTCTCCCACTTCAGGTTTTGTACATTATGTTTGAATGTTTTGTACATTAAAAATACAAACTTTTGTTTATGTTGTTTAAGTAGCATTTAAACATGATTGAATCTATTAAAAAATGTGTAATTATGATACAGCTCCACTTTATACAGAGCACCCCCACTATTTTCAGAAGCACCCTCAGTGATTTTGATCTGGAACCGGGCCTGTGTAAGAAGGAAGTGAGGCTTTATGATGAAGAGGAGCGTACAAGAGTCCTCGTTCATCATCATCTTTGGCCTGCATGGCTACTACGTGAAGGAGGGAAAAATGCTCAAGACAGCATTTTGTCTCATAGGCATTAGAAATAGAGGGTGCGTGTGTGTGTTTGATGGTGGATCACTCTGCCATACACGCTCACAGCATATAGACAATTGAAGACATTCCTCTCGGAATGTACTTTAAGCTCAGAAACAGATCAGTCCCATTACACTGACCTCCTGCTGCAACCCCACAACGACTCTCCCTTTGGCTTCCTCTACCTCACTATCACACTGCAAATAAAAAATAAAACAATTCTTGTGGTTAAGCATAAACCTGATTAAATGAGGTAAGAAATACAGATTCTCTGATAACAAGTCTTAATATCTTATACAATTTATTGTTAAATTTATCTTTACGGAAATCTCGATATTTTACTGAAAAACAAGAGTAAAATACTGATTAAGAAAATGTGATGGAAAACATACACAGAACAAAGAAAGAGCAGAACAAAGAAAAACATGATAACAAATGTCATCCTGCAGATGTTTGCAATTTTCAACTGATATGCAGATGTACAGGTGATGACTTTGGGTCGTGCACAGTGTGTTGGGGTTATTGTTACTCTACTGTTAAAACTGGTGAACTGCTTTAGTTTGCTGTGCTCTGGGGGAGAAAATCTGGATCATATCTAAAGGGAACACACAGTCACCGTGTCTTTCTCACGGGCCACAATCCAACTTAGAAATGAACATTCGCACACTCGCACACACCTCTACAGGGTAAAATCTGGAGTCGGCTTCGGCAGAGCAAGGGGGAAGTGTGGGATGATTGGTCTGATTAACAGTTAAATGGATCCAGAAGGCAGCACATCACTAAAAGTATTGTTACCCTATTTATATAACACAACACATCCTGCACATACTGTAGATAAGACCCGAAAGAACACACACGCGCTGTTTATCTCTCGTTTAGTTTCAGACGGCACCCCGTTAATGCAGATCAGAATCGCAGAAATACTTACGTCTGCGGTTATGCAAGTTTAAACTGTTAGAGTGGCTTAGTGCCAGGTCAGGTTGGCACCTCATAAAATGCTGTAAGTGAATAGAGGTGTATGTGTGTGTTTGCACGTAGGTGGATGAAATCTAGTTCCCATAGATTACTGTTCAGCTGTAATTTTACCTTTTAATTTAATGCTTTATTTTGCTAATGGGGTTTCACATTTAAGTAGCTTTAATGACATGGAGACACCTCCCAAATGGAAAACCTGTGTGTGCAGTGGGTAATTCACGACCCATTGCTTTGCTTTTTATTTTACGAACACACACACACACACACACACACACACACACACACACACACACACACACACACACACACACACACACACACACACACACACACACACACACACACAGACACACACACACAGAATATATGTAGCAGGCATTTATTAGGGGAACTTTGTTCTTTGAAAGAACATTTCTTTCTTTCTTTTTAGCATATTTTCAATCACTCGGCCTGTTTTTATTCACTCTGTCTGTTGTTCTCTCTGTTTGGAGGAACAAGTGCATTTATTTTGTCAGTCTGTCTGAAGTTCTGTTTGCATTAACTCTAAATCAATTTTGGCAACTAAATAAATGTTTGAGAAAGTGTTCTGATCAGATCTGTTTCAAATCTTAAAAACCTTTTTTCCAAATGAATTCGGACAGAAAAACAGATTTTATTTTTTCAGCTGTTCAGAGAAATGACAGAAATGCTGCTTCTGTATCCAAAGACTGCCTCACGCGCACACACATACACAAACTGTAGGAAAGTAATTTATTGTTGAGTCCTTGCACCTGCTGTTGAAGTGGATAGGAGGATCTGTAGCCAGTCACGTCAACACAAATACTCTGATACAGTCAATCAAGTCTCTTCTAGAGGTAAGGACAAATCTTTATAGGCCTTTTCTGAATTCCTTGGTTGTCCTTCTAATACAAACTGCCATCTCTCTCTCTCTCTCTCTCTCTCCAGTCAAGTTTACTTTATTTGTCATTTGCACTGATTTCACAGGGTACATCGGGCATTGAAATGCTTGTGCCAAGGCCCAGATCACAAAAACATTAGACATAAGGTATGTTAAGACAGTAATCTAAACTAAACAATAATAAAATGAATATAGAGAAGGTACAGATTTAACCGATAGGGTCATAAAAAAGCAAATATGACAAGAAAAACGCAACTGCAGAAGCAACCACTTTATTTTGTGGCGTTTCCATGACACTTTCGGCACACGTGTCAACTTGTGTGCTCTTCACAAGTTCAACAATTTGATCATCCTCGAACAAGGATGTAAATGTAGTTAGATAGTTACAATACAAACATTAAAATGTGTCACCTTTCAAGTCATGCAGTATAGTAAAAGTGTTTTGATGTCAAAAGATAACATTGTGTGAGGAACAGGATGAAAAGTATGTGTTTAAGAACTGCCGTTTTATTCGTGATTTGTGTGAAAGGGAATAAAAGTTGTTGTTGTTGCACCTCTAGTTTTTATTTCACCAGAAACCAACCACGATAAAACGAGCTACATAACATTTATTTTGCAAAAATGTAGGTATTGTAATGTGATAATATGAGACCAGGTTGGCATTTTTATATTTTGATGTTTGAGTAGCAGACAACGCAAGTAGTAAGAGTGCAGATTAATACAATTGTAGTGCAAACTTTGTAGTAGTATAAGCTAAGAAATAAGAGATAAATTCTCTCTCTTTCTCTTTCTATCCTCTCCTTTTCCAGTTTGTTCTGTTTGCCTGTATTGCATTACATGGCTCTGTTGGAGCCCTTCTGAATACTTTCTTTTAAAGATTAAGATATCTTCCAAGAACATGTCTATCTCACTGCCTTCCTATATTCATATGCAACTATATTTGTACGTGTCAGTCCTAAATCAAACACAGCAGCATGACCAGCCCCTGCTGTTCTAACCCAGTGATGTACTGTATACACACACACACACACACACACACACACACACACTCAGGGGCCAATGCCCAGGCAAGCAGAACAACTGCTGGCCTCCAGAAATCATTTAGAAACTCTTTTACATCATTTCTGACCAAATAAGCAGTAGAAGTGCATTTAATAGTGTTCACATCTGTGTGTGTGTCATACCAATGAAAAAACAAACCCCCTCTTTCATGCAACGCAATTTTAATCCGGATTCACACGGTCATGAAACTAAAGGAATTCGGTGCGAGTTTAATGCTGGACACAGACTCACATTCACATCTGTAGCCTGTTACTGAAAGCAGAGAGGTTATTTCAACAGGGTAATGGAAATAATGGCCACTAACACACATATGCTCACACAAAACACACTTACACACACATGGAGGGGTGAGGGGTGGTGGAGGAAGGTACAGTGCCTCATGTCAGTGTGATGTGGTGCAGTCATAAAGATAAACGTGGAATTTAAATCTGAGTGGATCCGCAGGATGTGTGTGTGAGAGAGTGTGTAATTTACTATATAGTACATGTGAAGGCCAAATCTCTGAAAATGTTGGTTTTTAGTATGAATTAAAATAAAATAAAAACCAAAATATATTTGTAAGGGGCAGGGTGTAGCAATTAAAATTAGCTTAACTTAAGGACCTTAAAGTGTACAAGTTTGTGTGTAAGGGGGTGGGTTTACTTACCTATACTTGCCCCCAAGATGTTATATGACAAATCCTTTTCATGGGGACATTTGGGGATGTCATCAATAGGAAAAAGCAAATCATAAAGAAAATAATGTTTATTTATTTATTTATTATTCTTCAACGGATATAGTCTACACCATCCAGCACAAAACGAGAGATTAATGTGGTGTCTTAAATTGCTTTACAGTCAGCATTTGATTTGGTGTTGTAATGGGTGTACCACTTATTTATGCTGTATGACTCCAGATGGGTCAATGATTTAGAGTCTTGATATCATAGGACCTCTGCCATTAAATCTTCCACAGATTTCACACCCTCCCAGTTGAAAATATGCAGCTGTGGGGGATTATATGAGGAGCGAAGAGGCTGATCCCAGTGTGTAGTGTGATGTAACCGGTGGTGTAAAAATACAACAACTTTCGACTGGTTTGTTTAATAGATTCATTGGGCAAATGAAAGGCTGACATTATGAGACTACATACACTCGGGATAGAGAGCTGATATCAAAAGAGCAGTAAGCCAACAGCGGGCTGACAGAACTTTGGATTGTGCCCAATGATTATGTGTTTGACACAGATGCTAAACATTGTTTACAACTTCTGAATGGTCAAGTGCACATAGCTATCCATGGTGATGTGATTAATAATGTAATTTGTACATAATGTTTATACACAAGGATTTGTAAACACTGTTACAAGTTTTAACACTCTCTAAATGTTGGTAAAACTTTAAAGTGTTTACGTTTCAGATGCTGTCAATGCAACGATCTTGTAGGTTTTTAGGATCTATGCAAACGTAAATGTTTTATGTATGATAGAATGATGGTTTACATGCGAATACCAATGAATACTCACGAGATCATGTTGGGCTTTATCAGTCTTTCACTAATTAGGGCAATACATTATGAGTGCTAATTAACATTAATTAATGGCATTAACATCATTACATTTTATAATGCATAACAGCTAACTAGTTCAAATACTGTATATTCAAATAGTCATACATTTTTAGTCAAGTATTTCCTTATATTTATTTTTGAATCAGCTGAACATCTAATGATCTGGTGGTAGTGTACAAATACAACAGCTTTTGATGGGTTTGTTTCATGGATTCATTGGGAAAACAAAAGGCTAACATTATGAGGCTACACCCCCTCGACACGGGAAAGATGCCCTCGGCTGATATTAAAGAAGCAGGGAGCCAACAGAGGGCCGGCAGAACTTTGGGCTGAATCCAATGACTGTGTGTCTGACACAGATGCCAAACGTTGTATTTACCCCACGCTGATCTTCATCCATCAGCTGCACCAGTGGGAAATCTTCAGCGCATGGCCTCCACCCACAGTGACAAAGAGCTGTAGAGAGTGTTGCAAAATATCCGTGGTCTGTTTGTGATTTGCATGAATGCATGCGCTCCAAGATACAGAATAAAAACATTTCAACAAACCTGTGCGAGAAGACAAAGATGTCTCGAGTGAATCATCATTCATCTCTCAAGTGAGCCATTGTTCATTTAGAAGAAAAGGGGGGAGCATGAAAAATGGGTTTATAACACAATATGATTTAAACTGCGATCGATTTATCGTTTATGGGCCAAACAATGACAATCCATAATATCCTAAGGATGTTTTATTCAAGAACACTGTAATAATACTAGGACAGGACAACAACAAGCAGAAATCCATGAAGAGCAACATTGATTTTTGGGGGGATCTGTAAGCCACTGCAAACTGCTAACTGAACTGCTATGGGGAACATTTAATAAATAAATAAATAAATAAAAAAGTTCATGATTTGCCCTGAAACAATCAGATCTCCACAAGCTAACATCTATTACTCATCTATGTAAATTTTTCATGGTTATTGTCTTTTGTTATTTATCTTTTAAAGATAAAGTAATATTTATTTATTCATTTACTAAAGGTATGCCAGTGTTTATTATTTTTGATAGTTTATTCTTCTTTTTCGCATATGGAGATTCACTAAAAAAACTAAAACAGAAGTTGTTTATTATTCATTGACAAGGCAGTTGGTAGATTTTGGAACTGACACAAAGACGTACAACTTCTGTTTATCAGAGAAGTGGACATGGTAATCGGCCAATGTGATTATCTCAAAATGGCCAAATATCGGGCAATTAAGTTGCCATGCAGATATAGATGTTATGAAATAATTATTATGAAATAATAGGTTAATGCAAACTTTTATTTATGTGTTTTCATATATTCATTGTTGAATGCCATGTTGGTGCAGCTATCGTTATGAGGACTCTCCACAGACATAATTATTTTTATACTGTATTAACTATAGATTTTATCCCCTAACCCTACCCCTATACCTAACCCTCACAAAAAAACTTTCTGCATTTTTACATTTTCAAAAAAACATTTAGTATGTTTTTAAGCAATTTGAATTATGGGGACACAAGAAATGTCCTCATAAACCACATTTATAGCATAATACCCTTGTAATTACCAGTTTGTAACCTAAAAAAAGTCCTCGTAAGCCACTTAAACCTGCTCCCTCCCCCCAAACACACACACACACACACACACACACACACACTCGGGCAGTGGTGGCTCAGCGGTTCTGGCTCTGGGTTATTGATCAGAAGGTCGGGGATTCAAGCCCCAGCACCACCAAGATGCCACTGTTGGGCCCTTGATCTACTCCAGGGGCACTGTAACATGGCTGACCATGCACTCTGAATCCAGCTTAGCTGGGGTATGTGAAAAAAAGAATTTCACTGTATATGTGCAAATGTGTGATAAATATAATTATAAATTAATTATTATGAGAACTCTCCATAGACATAATGATTTTTATACTGTACAAACTTTATATTCTATCCCCTAACCCTACCCCTAAACTTATACCTCACAAAACACTGCATTTTTACATTTTTGAAAAACATCATTTAGTATGATTTATAAGCAGTTTTCCTCATAGGGATCAACTGATTGTCCCCACAACGTCAAAAGGTTTTACTATCCTTGTGGGGACATAGGGAATACCTGGACACACATACACACACACACACACACACACACACACACACTTACCAACACAAGGTGACAAGTATGACAGAGTGACAATATTTGAGGACACTCAATAAAAAAACTCACAATAAAAGGGAAAATGAGTTCCATTGCACAAAATCATCATGGTTTTCTCTCTCTCTCTCCCTCCCTCTCGATCTTAATCTCTTCAAACCAGAAAGTAGCAGAGGTGGCAGAATAACGAGCCCTTACCTAGTTTAAAAAGCCCCTTTGCTCTAGCAAACACACACACACACACACACACACACACCTGCTGTTCCGGCCTTGGCTGCAGCAGGTAGAAAATTCGACAGTGGTGAGAAATATTGGTCTTTGCTCCTAAACATATAAAAGGCCCGGAAGCTCTCTTCACTGTCACATTGCTCTGTATGTGTGTACGTGTAACACACACCTTTACCCATCTGCTTGCCAGACACTACACTACCCTCTGCAGAAATAACATAAGACTAAATGAAAATAAATGCCACTCATCATTCTCCATCACCAAATATTACCCTTCTCTCTCTCACTCTCTCTGAGTGTGATGGGAGTTCAGAGATGTTATGCTCTCTCTTAGGGCTACATCAATCAGCCCTGACCCACCCGGTGGGCTCAGAGTGAGTGTGCTTGTGTTTTATCTCTAATAGTTTGTATCTTCTGTGAAGAGGAGGAAGAAAGGAAGAGGTTATTTAAACAGAGAGAGAGAGAGAGAGAGAGAGAGAGAGAGAGAGAGAGTTAGCTCGCTCACATGTGATATGTCAAGCCAATCGGCTAACATGTTGCAAGCTGATTGGCCCGTTGACGTGTATTCGGGTATCCAATCAACATGTGTACTCTCTTTTTGCCTAACATTTAAATTTGCTCTGTTTGCAAATTAGCCAGTTTCATTGCAGTGCGATACAAGAGTTTTTTCTCTGAAACCCTCCATATCCCCAGCTCGAGATGTCTAGATCTACTACATGGGGATTGTATTTATTTCTAATTGTGCAGCAGCATGTCATTCATGCTTAATGCAGCATGTCTTGTGTTTTTCTAATTGTGCAACAGAAGCAGCAGCAGCAGCAGCATGTCTGTTTATGTTATAGCAGTAGCAAGTATCCGTACTTGCTCTGTAGCAGCAGCAGCAGATCAAGTCAGCCAAGATGGACTAGATCTCTCTTACCAAGGTTCTTATGACTGAAATTTCGTTACTAATTTCTTTAAAAAAAAAAAAAAAAAAAAACATTTTTATCCCCTTTTCTCCCAATTTGTAATGCCCAGTTTCCACTACTTAGTAGGTCCCTGTGGTGGCACGGTTACTCACCTCAATCCGGGTGGTGGAGGACAAATCTCAGTTAACTCCGCTTCTAAGACCGTCAGTCAGCGCATCTTATCATGTGGCTCATTGTGCATGACACAGCATAGACTCCACATGTGGAGGCTCATGCTATTCTCCGCGATCCACGCACAACTTACCACATGCCCCATTGAGAGCGAGAACCACTAATCACGACCACAAGGAGGTTACCCCATGTGACTCTACCCTCCCTAGCAACCAGGCCAATTTGGTTGCTTAGGAGACCTGGCTGGAGTCACTCAGCACACCCTGGATTCCAACTCGCAGCTCCAAGGGTGGTAGTCAGCGTCAATACTCGCTGAGCTACCCAGGACCCCCTGGTTACTTATTTCTTTTACAAAACATTTTAGATACATTTTGTGTTAGTAAAATTTGAGCATCATAACATTCAATTTTTTACCTCTTAAAGGTAAAGTTTTAACTCTTACAGGTGCTATATGTAAGATTGACAACAAGCGACAAATGTTACTTTACATGAATGAACAAAACCAAATATATTAGGTTACAGCAAAAAACACATTTTAAGGGTTAAACATGTAGAAACAGAACCTTAAAATAACAAATGTACAACTTTTTACAGTGTAGGATCAAAGCTCTTACACTCCAAAACAAATGAAAGTTTGCAGGATGATACTTTCTATAGCATTAACATAATGTGATCCAGCAATATTACTAAGTGTGTGTGTGTGTGTGTAAGAGAGAGAACAAGAATGGACGACTTATACTTTGCTCATTCCTGTTCTGTTTGTCACAGTTACTCAGGCATGTTCTAACTAAACCTATAATTTACTAATTAGTCCTCTATAGAAAACTGAAAAAAATAAAAGAAATTTAATCCTATGCTTTGTAATAACTTGTTTGATATCCCAAACCTGAACTGCACACTTTTTTTTGTCTTTTATTTAACTGTGTCTTTAGAGCACCAGTAATAACATAAACTGAGGATGGCTGCCTAGAACTTTAAAAAATATGCTTCATGTGGTAACATCTACAACATAAATTAACTGGTTTTGTTCAAGTCAAACATACTGTATCACTTGACGTCTCTACATTTATACACCAACAAAACAAATTTTAAGGTTTAGACCAGGTAATAACAGCTCCTTAAAGGCACAGTTAACCTCAAAATGATCATTCTTTCATCAAAAGTTCATAAAGACAGTATAAAGGTAATGCATAAGATTACACTTCCTTGCGCTTGGCACATGCACAGAGTGCATGTACAGGGATTGCATAAGGGTGAATAAATGATGAGAGAATTATATATTTTTTTGGGTCAACTATTCCTTTAATGTATAACAATTGGAGGTTTCTGCCAGTGTTGGGTAAGTTACTCAAAAATAATGATCCACTACAAATAACTAATTATACTCTACCATACTGTTTATGGTACAAGAGCAGTCACTAGGATGGCAGCCTCAAAGGGACCTTTTTTGTACCTCTAGTTAAAATGTATAAGTTGTTTTCCAAATGTAATAGTATCCTTATGACCTATTGTGTACCTTTAAATGTACATTTGTATGTTTTATTCCTCTGGGAACAAAAAACCTAACTTTTTGTCTCCTTAAGTGTACTAATACTGTACTCAAAACAAGGGAACAACCCAGTGATGGCCTTGTACCTTAAACTGTACTAAACTTGTTGTCCCGTCAGCTGTCACAGAAACACAAACAGATGAACATATGAATGTAATTCATGTTTTAAATGTATTCTAAACAAATACTATTATTTTAGAAATGTGTAACCTAAGCACTTAAAAGCATTTATCTAAATTGAAAGTCAGTAAATGTAATCTGATTACAAGAATTTAAATTGTAATTTGTTACACTACTTTTGTCTAAAAATAATTTAATTATATTAATTTATTCTGTAATCAGATTACACCCAACACTGGTAACTACTTCATAATATATATATATATATATATATATATATATATATATATATATATATATATATATATATATATATATATATATACTGTATATATATATATTTTTTTACATTTTCTACAGTGTGAGAAAAAACTTTTTAAAGATCTTTGCCTGGATTTCTCACCTAAACTAATGCTTGAATCGAATGAAATATTTCAGGACACTTGTTCATTTGCATATAAATTCTGTGGAACCGCCACCAGAATCTAAATCTAGGTTGTCTGTTCCCTCTTAGCTACAGTTGTGCACAAAATAAAAGGAGTGCAGTGATGGCAGAGGACACCTGTGGTGTGTCTGAACGTGATATACCCACTACACGGGAGAGATCTCACTTTACAGCATGCTCAGGAGTCTTTCCTGATGAATTCCTTGTAAAAATCAGTCTGGCATAAGCTAGAAACATATGTGGCATGAAGACCTAACCAGCACAACTTTCTTACTGTCATTAAAAAAGTGGAACACACATACTCACAGTACTTACACAGGATACCAATAAGTATTTTCTGACATACATTTAATGAAATAAACTTTGTTTACATGTAACTTTGTTTATACTTTGGCCTTCTAGAGATTTCATCAAAACTTGTTAACATCGCATCAGCCAGTTACATATTTCACTTTGTTTACATCACTGCAGAAAATTTTTGTGAGTGTGTGTGTGGTGTGTTGAATGGAAAAACATAAGCATCTTTCTGGTTAAATTACAAATACTGCAGACTAAAAAGATGTTTGTCATTCTAAAATAGTGTTTTAGAGCAATGACTCCTAAACAAGGGTACACGTATACACTTTACAAAGCAGTAACATGCAGTTGTTACCTTAAAGCAGGGTTTTTCAACCTTTCAGGACAGGACAGCCCCCATCCGTTTGTCTAAAATGAGCTCGCCCCACCCCCACCTAAATCTTGGCATTCTGCTTGACATACTATGTAGATAATAGAATTAAGGTTATGCACACTATACACATATGATACATAAAATAGACCTTAGCTTACTGTATTCAGTGAGAGCCTGTTTCTGAGAGTAGGCATACATCATGCCAATCTGTGACTTTATTTTAGCTAAAATTGGTCTGTGCTTACAGAAATTCAAAACACTGTCCCTATAAGCCAAAGCGGTAAGTGCTGTTAGGCAAATGGTCATGTGTTAGCTCCATTTTTCGGGTGTAATGTCCACAGAGGGGCACCAAAACAAATTGTGAAGTGAACAAGCGAGTTGTTTTCAGCTGTACAGACTGTAATACAGTGAAGAGGAGTGCATATTTTGTAAACTGTACCCCCAACCCAAACCCCAAACCTAAACCTAACTATCAGTGGAGTAAAAATGTAATGTTAGAGTGAAAAACGCAACCTCTGAAATATGCTTGTTTCTAATTATGCGAACGCGATAACTTCCTGGTTTCAATGTGGGATCCGAACCCAGGTCTCCCACTCCGCTGATGCAATGTGCTTCCGGTCGAGTCAAAAGGAAAGGTAAACATGCTGGAGAAGAAGCAAAAATGTCTGATGGGAGATGGTGCTTGTTAGAGAGTCAGCATTGTGTGGCCAATCCTAGGGTACTGGAACTCTCGGAAACGACATACTAACTTTCCATATGATCATGTTGATTCAATATCATTCAAAACTTTAGCGGTACTTACTTTCGATGCATTTGGTCATTGTTAATTTCTGTTTTTTCATTGGTAGTTTTGGTTTCTGACTTCACAGTATAAAAATCAACTGAGCCTATCTTTGAATGTCACTGTTTGGTTTGTCTCATTAGTTTCATAGGATTTAAGCACCACAGAATATGCAACACACTAGATGTGGTTTGTTATTTAGCATGATGCACGTGGATGTATTTTATGTACTGTTCGTCATACTTTTGTCATGTTGTCTATTCTTTTTCGTTTCACTTAAGTGCATGCCAAAAAAAAACATGATCACTTGGGAAGTCGACAAGTCTACAAAATGTTCCATTACCCTGACATCAAACCCCTTCTGCAGAGTTATTGACAAGCGACATCTCCCATCAGACATTTTTTAATCAGTTCAAGTGTATTTACCTTCTCCTGTGGCATCAGCTGGCTTAAAGATGTAATGTAATGCAGAAATAGTGAGTGAACTAATCTGTTTGGTGAAAGATTCAAAAGACTTGACTCACTGGGAACAACCAAAATCCCCACCACTGTAATCTTGGGCCCCCCTTGACAGGTACTCCTTCCTTAAGGAACTACTTCTACATAATCTTACCCTTAAAAATGACTTTTGAAGTAATCCAAGCAGTCAAGCTATTTGAGTCACATTAGATCATATTTTCTACTTTTGAAACCAGTTAATATACTGTACCACACGAAGCCTATATTTATTCTGTTACCTATAAAAATAGTTTTACAGTGTACTTAATCAGATTCCAGGGGGTGCTTGGAAAGATTTTGGTTTTGCATTGTAAAAAATATCAAACAGAAATTACAACATAATTTAATACGACGGCCAAAAATAAAAATAAAACATTCAGTGAGAGACAGACAGCCATGAATAAATTCACATGCAATGCAACAATGGGTAATGAGAAGCACAGTATCCTGCAAGCAGATGGCTCAAAAACATAATATCCCACTGAGAGAGATAAAGAATTCAAAGCCTTTTGAAACACCTGCTTCAGTTCAGCCTGCAGTTGCTAAATTTTAGCAAGTCACTAACAGGGCGAATCAGTGTCTGTGCCTAAAGAGATGTTTACGAACAGAGCACTTTCAAAAATCAGCTCCCAATCAAGAGCAGATAGGACTAACACATGTACGGACATTCACAAACATGCAGTTGTTTTAAAAGATCAACTGTTTTTGTGGTACAGTAGTTTTACTCAGGGGCAGAGACTGCTTCAACTTAAAAAAGGACAAGCCTTATCATTCAGAATTCAGTGAATGTGAGTAAAAAATGTTAATGTAGGTTAATAATGTGCTTTTTGTTTCAGTGTTTTGATTATAAATCAGACCAGTTTCTTTGAAACATGGAAGACATAGAGAACAAAGTTCTTATTTACATTTCTTTTGAAGTTTCATAATTATATATATCAGTGATTTGAAACAAAGTAGCATAAAAAAACACCAATCTATCAGTATCAGTATTGGCAGGTATTGTTTTAAATAACAGGATATCGGCACAAAAATTTTGTATCAGTGCATCCCTACTTTTTAATAACTGTTAGTTCATTAAATAAGTGCAAGATGTTTTAGTCTAGAGGCACAGCTTTTGTTTAGCATGAAAGGGAACGTCATGGTTACTGGTGTAACCTCCGTTCCCTGATGGAGGGAACGAGACGTTGGTGTTGATGTAGTGACACTAGGGGTCACTCTTGGGAGCCCGAGACACCTCTGGACTTTGATAAAAGGCCAATGAAAATTGGCGAGTGGTATTTGCATGCCACTCCCCTGGACATACAGGTATAAAAGAAGCTGGTATGCAACCACTCATTCAGGTTTTATGCTGAGGAGCCGATATAAGGTCCGGCCATTTCAGCGGGTAGTTCAGCGTTGTGGCAGGAGGGACACAACGTCTCGTTCCCTCCATCAGGGAACGGAGGTTACACCAGTAACCATGACGTTCCCTATCTGTCACTCACTCGACGTTGGTGTCGATGTAGTGACACTAGGGGTCCCTATATACGAAACGCCACAAGGCTGAACTGTGTTACGTGAACTGGCGGTGTGTGGTGGGCAGACTTGCTGTGTGCCTCATAGCCAGCACACCAGGTCGACACGTAACCTTCCCCAACATAGTTATGAGTGTCGAACGGCCCTTTCTGGGGACAAGTCGACTACCCAAAGATAGAGACAGGCTTAACCCAGTCGTGGTCTCTTTTCCCCTTCTCTTTTTCCACTCCCTAAAAAAGAAGGGGGATTATCCGACTGGGCCGCCAGGTCTAGTCGGGGGGTGTCCCTCCCAAGGGGAAGACACCGCGGAGACCACACCTCGCCCAAAGAGAGGGGGGGATATTTAAGTGGAAGAATACGTCACATGGTCTTTCCAACCATGTGGAGAGCCTTCAAGGTAGATCCTGCCCAATGGGGGAGGAGTTACTACAAACATGGAGACTGGGGCAGAGGGGCTCTGCCCAAGGAAGACGCAGTTTGCCAGCAGGGAAACGAACTAGCAGAAGATATAGATCGCATGGGGTTAGCCTTACATGGAACCGCCACATGCGGAGCACTTACCCCAGAACAGGGCTCTTAGTTAGCGCGTGTACTGGACCAGCAGTGAGTATCTCCGAAAACTCGACTGCCACAGGGCTTGGAGGAAGTCAACCAGGGAACAAAGTTTGTGAACACTACTGGGAATTAACGGCACACGTCTTCAGCTCAAAAGGAGGTGGAAGGCGCTATGTGCAAGCGATACACCCGGCCAGCTATCCCGGGCTTATCCGCTTGTGTTGCGTACCACTACCTGGGATGAAACCGGTTCCACCCGGAGGTTGTAGAACCTTGCAAAGGTGTTGGGTGTTGCCCAGCCCGCTGCTCTGCAAATGTCCATATCAGCCTAGCCCGCTGCTCTGCATGTTTTGGGCGAGATATGCCATAGTTATGGCGTCAATGAGCCAGTGGGCGATCCTCTGCTTGGAGACAGTGCTTCCTTTCCGCTGTGCACCAAAGCAGACAAAGAGCTGTTTGAGTTTGTGAACACTACTGGGAATTAACGGCGCACGTCTTCAACTCAAAAGGAGGTGGAAGGCGCTATGTGCAAGCGATACACCCGGCCAGCTATACCGGGCTTATCCGCTTGTGTTGCGTACCACTACCTGGGATGAAACCGGTTCCACCCGGAGGTTGTAGAAAGGTGTTGGGTGTTGCCCAGCCCGCTGCTCTGCAAATGTCTGTTAGAGAGGCACATCTGGCCAGGTCCCAAGAAGCCGCTACACCTCGGGTAGAATGGGCTCGTAGCCCTACCGGGGGCAGCATGTTTTGGGCGAGATATGCCATAGTTATGGCATCAATGAGCCAGTGGGCGATCCTCTGCTTGGAGACAGTGCTTCCTTTCCGCTGTGCACCAAAGCAGACAAAGAGCTGCTCAGAGACTCTAAAGCTCTAATAGATGAGAGCCAAATAGATGCGTAAAGTGCGCACCGGACACAGCAACAACAGGGCTGGATCTGCCTCCTCCTAGGGCAGCACTTGCAGGTTCACCACCTGGTCCCTAAAAGGGGTGGTGGGAACCTTGGGCACATAGCCCGGTCGGGGTCTCAGGATTACGTGAGAGTAACCCGGACAGAACTCCAGGCACGTTTCGCTGACAGAGAACGCTTGCAGGTCACCTACCCTCTTGATGGAAGTGAGCGCAGTCAGGAGGGCAGTCTTCAAGGAGAGTGCCTTAAGCTCGGCTGACTGCAAAGGCTCAAAGGGGGCTCTCTGTAGACCCTGAAGAACTACGGAGAGATCCCATGAGGGAACGAGGAACCTGATGATCAGGTCGTGCTTCCCTAAGGACTTACCGTCAACTGCATCGTGGTGTACTGCTATGGTGGCAATGTACACCTTCAAGGTGGAGGGGGACAGCCTCCCTTCCAACCTCTCCTGCTGGATGGAAAGCACTGATCCGACTGCACATCTCTGGGGGTCTTCGTGTCGGGAAGAACACCACTTAGCGAATAGATGCCACTTAAAGGCATATAGGCACCTCGTAGAGGGGGCCCTAGCCTGAATGATCGCGGGTGGTAGACCGCTTAAGTCTTCTGCGTCCCATCCAGGGGTCCTGTCGCAAGGAGCGTGAGGTCCGAGAACCACGTCTGGGTGGGCCAGTAGGGTGCTACCAGGACAACCTGCTCCTCGTCCTCCCTGACCTTGCACAGGGTCTGTGCAAGCAGGCTCACTGGGGGAAACGCATAATTGCGTAGGCCAGGGGGCCAGCTGTGTGCCAGCGCATCTTTGCCGAGGGGAGCCTCGGTGAGGGCGCATCAGATCGGGCAGTGGGAGGATTCTTGGGAGGCGAACAGGTCCTCGAATTGACTCCAAATCAGCTGGATCACCTGAGAGTGGAGTCTCCACTCTCCCCTGAGGGAAACCTGCCGTGACAGCGCGTCCGCTGTAGTGTTGAGGTTGCCCGGGATGTGAGTGGCTCGCAGCGACTTGAAGTGCTGCTGACTCCGGAAGAGGAGACGGCGGGCAAGTTGTGACATACAGCGAGAGCGCAGACCGCCTTAGCGGTTGACATATGCTACCGCTGCCGTGCTGTCCGTCCGAACTAACATGTGCTTGCCCTGGATCAACGGCTGGAACCTCCGCAGGGCGAGCAGAATTGCCAGTAACTCGAGGCAGTTGATGTGCCAATGCAGTCGCGGGCCTGTCCAGAGGCCGGCGGCTGTGTACCCATTGCAAACAGCACCCCAGCCTGTTTTTGAGGCGTCTGTCATGACCATGACACACCTGGAGACCAGTTCTAGAGGAACACCTGCTCGTAGAAACGAGAGGTCGGTCCAAGGGCTGAAAAGACAGTGACAGACCGACGTAATGGCCGCGCGATGTGTCCCGTGGCACCATGCCTGTCTCGGGACTCGAGTCTGGAGCCAGTGCTGAAGCGGCCTCATATGTATCAACCCAAGCGGGGTGGCCACCGCCGAGGATGCCATATGCCACAGGAGCCTCTGAAAAAGTTTCAGTGGAACCGCTGTTCCCTGTTTGAATGCCTTCAAACAGGCCAGCACCGACTGGGCACGCTCGTTCTTAAGGCGCGCCGTCAAGGAGACTGAGTCCAACTCCAAACCGAGAAAAGAGATGCTCTGAACCGGGAGGAGCTTGCTCTTTTCCCAGTTGACCTGAAGCCCTAGTCGGCTGAGGTGTGAGAGCACCAGGTCCCTGTGTGCGCACAACACATCTCGAGAGTGAGCTAGGATTAGCCAGACGTCGAGATAGTTGAGAATGCGAATGCCCACCTCCCTTAACGGGGCAAGGGCAGCCTCTGCAATCTTCGTAAAGACGTGAGGAGACAGGGACAGGCCGAAAGGGAGGACTTTGTACTGATACGCCTGACCCTCGAACGTGAACCGCAGGAAGGGTCTGTGTCGAGGAAGGATCGAGACGTGAAAGTATGCATCCTTCAGGTCTACCGTCACGAACCAATCTTGATGCCGGACGCTCGCCAGAATGCATCTTTGCGTCAGCATCTTGAACGGGAGTCTGTGTAAAGCCCGGTTCAGTACTCGCAGGTCCAAGATTGGCCGCAACCCACCGTCCTTGTGACCACCCCCGGAACAGCCTGGGACGGGGGAGGAAGAGGCCTGTCCTCGTAACCCGTGGAGGCTGCCACATCGGGGGCGGCTGTGTGCCACAGCTGGGCGCTCAGGGGGTGGAAAGGGCACCGCTGGAGCGCCAATCCTGCAAGAAAAAGCCCATGGACGGTAGTCATGGTGACGACCGTACACACCGGGTATGTGACCCAGGGAGGAAGGAAGCCGCTCTTTTGCTGAACTGTTGGGTACCGCAGCCACTTGGGCGTGCGGCGAAATCAAACAAAAAGGCAACAAAAGATTTTCCACCCGGCCCTCCACCGGGGAATGGAGTGGTCTTCCTACCAGCTCCACGTGAGTGGGTTCCCTCGTCCCTGGGTTGCCTTTCTCAGGGGCGCTTCGAGGACCTCCGTGGGTTCTTCGGCGCTGGCTGTGAGACGGGTGGCATCATCTTCCTGCGGTGGGCTCCATGCCGGGGCCGGGCCGAAGGGGCGGGCTGCGGCGGAGCTGGTGCAGTCACCGCAGGGGCACGCCCTTGGCGATGAGCAGATGGGGTACGGGATCTTGAGCTGCGCCGGGGCAGGATGTGCCGGATTACCTCTGTCTGCTGCTTCACTGTCAAGAACTGCTGGGCAAAGTCGTCGAAGGTGTCGCCGAATAGGCCCACCTGGGAAATGGGGGCAGCAAGGAACCGTGTCTTGTCGGCCTCGCCCATCTCGACCAGGTTGAGCCAAAGGTGGTGCTCCTGGACCACTAGTGTGGCCATGGTCTGCCCGAGAGACCGCGCCGTGACCTTCGTTGCCCGGAGGGCGAGGTCGGTCGCCGAGTGCAGTTCCTGCATCAAATCTGGGGTGGAACTACCCTCGTGCAGTTCTTTCAGTGCCTTGGCTTGGTGGACCTGCAGGAGAGCCATGGCGTGCAGGGCAGAGGTGACTTGTCCAGCAGCACTGTAGGCTTTAGCCGTCAGGGACGACGTTAGCCTACAGGGCTTGGACGGGAGCTTAGGGCGTCCACGCCAGGTGGCAGCGCTCTGCGGGCATAAGTGCACCGCGAGCGCCTTATCCACCGGGGTAATCGCCATATAGCCCTTGGACGCCCCGCCATCGAGGGTAGTGAGAGCGGGGGAACTGCGGAGTCGGGGCCGGGCAGTGAAAGGTGCCTCCCACGACTTCGTCAGCTCCTCATGCACTTCCGGGAAGAATGGCACTGGAGCGGAGCGCGGCTGCTTTGAGCGGCGCCGCGAGCCCAGAAACCAATCATCAAGCCGCGAGGGTTCAGGGGAGAGTGGAGTTTTCCACTCTAACCCGACGCTCGCAGCCGCCCGGGAAAGCATGTCCATCATTTCGGCATCGGCCTGTGACTGGGCGATTGTCTCCGAAGGGGGAAGCCCAGCTGAGGCTTCTGTGTCCGACTGGACAAGCCCGCTCTCCGATGCTGCGCTCAAGAGCTCATCATCTTCGCGAGCTCCGAACAAGAAGCCAGACTCGCCATGAGACGAGCCGGCGAACTCATCTGGAAACCCGATTGGGGCAGACGAGCGTGCTGGGGAATGGGAGGTCCATGGGGGGATACCTGGCGGAGACGATCCCATTGGGGTCCCCAAATCGCCCCCAGTGCTAGCGGCGCTGGCCTCATACCCGTAGGTAGAAGGACCGAGGCGGGGAGCCGCTGGGGTGGCAAGCCGCGACCGCAACGTTGCCATGTTCATGTTCTCGCATTGAGAACATAAACCATTCACAAACGCTGCTTCCGTGTGGGTCGCGCCCAGACACGAAAGACAGCGATCATGGACATCTGAAGTTGAGAGATAACGACCGCAACCAGGAATAACACACAATCGGAAAGGCATCTTTAAAAGACGCGTCTTTAAAAATACGTTCCGTGTGTGCGCTCTTTTAGAGAAATATATACTCTTTTAGAGGGGAAAAATGCTCTTTCAGAAAATATACTCTCTAGTTTTTCTGCCGAAGCGCCCAGGTGCGTTCTCTGCAGTGCACCAGTGCAGAGGAGGGAGAAGCCGCTGAAATGCGCTGTCAGATCCAGCAGAGGTGAATGAACAGTGATATTCAGCTCAATGAGCATGACCGTTCGGCTCCGAAGAGAAAATCTGAATGAGTGGTTGCATACCAGCTCCTTTTATACCCCTATGTCTGGGGGAGTGGCATGCAAATACCACTCACCAATTTTCATTGGCCTTTTATCAAAGACCAGAGGTGTCTCGGGCTCCCAAGAGTGACCCCTAGTGTCATTACATCGACACCAATGTCGAGTGAGTGACAGATAGGGAACCTGGCTTCATTTTTATGAAGCATTCAAGATAAATGGCAACTGAACTTGACAGCCAGTGATAACCATGTATTTCTGTGCATTTGTGATGGAAAAGTGCAGTCTGACATTTTGATAATAACAGCTTTTCTATTCCACAGGAAAAAGTCTTCGAACAACATGAGGATGAAGGAATCTTCAGTTTTAAGCAAACTGGGCTGACCAAATTTACACATTTCTGCCACAGTGTTTTAGACATTTTTTTATATTTACCTTCAATAATCGTGCAACTTAATTAAAAAAGATTATATATATATCTATATTTTACTATATGTTGTTGTAGTTTGTCTCATAGGTTCATGCAGGGCTCCTTCATGTGATTATTCAGGTGAGGTGAAAAGACTTTATTGTTGTTTTATGTTCTAAATTGACTGCACTGACACCCAGTGAACTCATCAGGGCATTTAAACCTTATTCTCTTTTATCTGAACCTGTCAGGACTGAAGTGAACTCAGAAGGGCTGCTCTCGCTGATCTGGGAGCAGTTGTCTTTGATATTCATTGCTGTGCTGTCAGCAGAGTGTGTCAGACTTCTGTCAGCTCCCCAGAGCCACTGTTTGCTTCACTTCATTTTAAATGAGCCAGCCCAAAATACAAAACACAAACAAGTCACGATAACGACAGGAGGACAAGCAGACTGTTAAAAAAAGACCCACTGTCATGCGATTCCCATGATACAAGTCCATGCTGTGTAAACTCTGTAAAAAGCTATCTAACCCTTAAAATGCTATGTCAAATCTATCAAAAACTTTGATTTAATAACTGTAAAAAAAATCTTTAAAAATATGTGTTCATTATTAGTTTGAGACACCTCATACATTAACTAATGTTAACGTATAAATCCAACTTTTGAATTTAAATAATTCATTGTAATAAAATATGCTTTGTTATTAAAATAAAATAAAAGTAATTCACATTAAATGAGTAAAGTCTGCACTTTAAAAAAAAATCATTCCCCTGGCAGAAATATCTGACAGCACTGAATCGTTTCTCCCCCATTATTAAGAAAAGTGTTGGTGGAATGTTATACTGTTGCCTGCAGCAATGATGAGGAGGTAAGAATAGTTGACACACTTTTGCAAAGTCTGATCATTTTCTCTAGAGGGATACTGGGACATATCACACATGCACACGCACACACGCACATGCACACGGACCTCTTTTTTTCAACAATCTGCTGGCCTACGTGAGTTTGTTAAGTTTTGGAGATATCATTAGACCTTAATTACTGGGCATCCTGGCAAACAACAGCCTGTTTACAGGTGTGTGTGTGTGTGTGTGTGTGTGTGTGTGTGTGTGTGCTAACTCACTTTCCCATCAGGAGTATTTTTGCTCACTCAGTTCTAGGGGAATGCATAACCCATTCATATTAATACACTCATTTGCGTGCCTGAGTGGGACCCAATATGGCATCACTCATTTAAAAATTAATTTGCGTTTGTGCATATTCATGAGTATGTTGTTTCAAAGCAAAAGGTTTTGGAAGCTAACAGATGCCACTTTGAGCATGTTTACCCCTTAATTCAGACCAGTGAGATAAATTCACCAGTTTTTGGTCAATGAGTTGAATTTCAGGAATGGTAGAAACCACAAGCGCGTGATGAGAGTTAGAGTCAAAGAAGAGGCTGCGTGAATCACTGGAACATCAAACTCGTATTAGAGCTTGAAAAGACAATTTGAAATGTGACCGGCAGCTTGACATACTGAAGTTGCCATGGTGACAGCAAACGAGACAGAGATGGATTCTTTCGCGTAATCACTCGCAAGGGTGTTTAATTAAAGTGACAGACTTCTGTAAAATATTAAAAGAGGGATGTGATTCATTTAAGAATTTAGCCAAGGATTTTGAGTCATAGAGGTGACACGAACTGGAAAATATTTGAAGCCTGTGCTGTTTGATTTGTTGGCTCTGGCCGAATTCCCAAACTTCAAACATCCCAGTCAGGATTCTGGCAAAACCGCGTGGTCTGCCGGCTGGGGTAGTCCAGACTGCGTTCCCTTACTTTGATGTGATCCCCAAAACTTGCATATGCCGAGAGAATGTGTGTGTAACTGTTCCAGAAGTCATGCCGTGGGATCTTGGCTCCCTGTTCAGGCTGATTAAACGATGATCGCAGAGTTTTAACACTTGGGCTGGTGCTGTTGCTGAATCTTTCTCTGAATCTTTCTCTGAAGCCAATGAAAACAAAGCAGCAGATAATTACTCCCCCCATGGGCTTTAATACCAGGGTGTTTGAGAATACAGCCCTGACTGTGCATGTGAGTGCATGGGAGATTTTATCCTCTTTGTTACTTGCTGATTGCAGCATTATTGGTGTGAAAATAATTGGGATGTTCAATTGGTTATGAGGTGTGGAGGCACTGCTACTTTGCTCTCGCTCTCTCTCTCTTTATTTTTCTTTTTTTTGCCACTCACACACTTCCTAAGCTGATGGAAAACATTTATTGCCTGTAGTTCAGGAATGCTTTCCATGTTAATGCACATCTGCAGTCTTATTCAGTAAGCCTTTCAAAGGTATTTTATACACTCTCTGAACCCTAATTAGATTCAAGGATTACATCCACGTCCCCATGAGAAAAGAACATTGGATTCTACACAGAACATTGTGCTATCATAAGTACATCTACAATCTCTCAGTCTTGATTATGTCCCCAGACTCCAGCCATCAAACTAGCCATACATGTGCTTTTACACAGCAGTACATTCATGACTGACATCTGTTGCCTCAAGGGCATTATTGAACTGTCAGGCATACTGATGCGTATTGCCACCATATTTTTCCTGTGATTTCAGTTTGGCACCAAGCTTGAGCTCAAAATTCAAATGAATTCAGTATTGTATGGGTGTAGTAAGTTTGATTTCAAATAAAATTCAGGGTTGCTACTGTCATTTAGAATTACATTCAGGCCCTGCTAAACAAGCTCTTTCTGCCATGAGCTTGGCACACAATGAGAGTCCTATGGCCTACCTTACATCTTATAGATGGAGGCAACTCAATGTACTAGATAAATCAGGTAGACCTCATTTTTGATGTTTCTCTGTCTTACGTGCACAATTACCAGACATAACTTCACAGGGTTTGAATCCTGCCCATTACAATATGGTATGATAACAATATATATATATTTTTTAATACCAGTTATGAATTCTCAGATCCTAATAACCACTTATTATAATACTCAAAACAGATGTAGATATAAGAATTTAGAAAAACAGACACATGACCTTTCCCACATTAACTTTAACAGTTTAGTGCTGCATCCCAATTCACCTACTTATACTATACCCTTGAAGTGTGAACTCTTTTTGTGATGAAAAAATGTCTACATTTAATGTGTAGAAAAAAAGTGTGCAAGCATTGGGTCATAGTACATGACATAAAATCAGGTCTTGAAACCAATGACCCCTCAGTCTCATTGTTATTTGCATTATGTCACCGTACACCGACCTGTCAATCATCCTGTTACCATGACATGCACGTTCCTCATTTCAATTTTACTTTTATTAATTTATTGTTCTTCATTGAATAATATTCAATATTCTTCATTTTATTTACAATATCCTACAATAATTCCAACCGTATTGAAGAGCCACTGATGTTTTAATATATTAATGCTTGTAGTAATGTGTAATTAATGCAAACCAAAATTATCCCTTTTCCTATGGTTACCTCTATTTAATATGTAATGTTCACAATGTGTTGCAGATGAAATATTCCACAGATAACAGTTATTTTTAAAGTTAAAGATGTGAACTTATGAATCATCATCAACTAAAGTGAAAATCTTGAAGTGTCTTGAACTTGAATGCCATACCAATTCAGAAAGACAGAATACTTGAATGATATTGTGCTAGATCACTTTATTGTTTTTCTTTGGCAGTGTCACATACTGTTTACATCATTACAACAGTCCATTGAAAGAGAATCTGACCTCCGCTTTATTTCAGTGATACAATAATGACAAAAATAAAATGACAATTGTATTAATTTTGGTTCATTTTCTGTTTGTGATATTCCCATTTTTAATCAATATGGTGCTGACATATTTCCTTAAAGATCATTTTCAAGAAAGAAGCTCTTAACACACAAGAACATCCAAAATAAGCAGTCCAAATACAGTACATGGACATAAAAAAATGCATGATGGTAAGATGAGGATTACTAATCACTCATAACCTTTTCTGATCACTGTAAACCAGAAGTAGTAGACCATCTGGGCAACTTTGGGACACTAACTTTCTTTAAGGGTTAGTTCAGCCAAAAAAAAAAAAAAAAAAAAAAAACTCATCCTCATTTTCTTCTAAACCCATATAACTTTCTTTCTTCTGTGGAAAATTTAAAGTCAGTCCCTAACATACTGCTTAACATCTCCTTTGTGTTCCAAAGAAGAAAGTAAGTCACGCGGGTTTGAATAGAAATGAAGGCGAGTAAATGATGATGGAATTCCTGTAGGAAATTGGGTTGAACATAGATGCTCCAGTCTCTAGTATGTTGTGATATTTTTTACTCAAGGAAAGTTGACCTTTTCTGTCACTCGATTCAGGTTTTTCTTCCCTGTTTTTTAGTGGATGAGCAATAACGAGGGAGCGCAAGTGGGAGATGGAAGGAGAGAATTAGATGGTGAGATGTAAAAGAGTGAAGTTTACTTAAATGAGCAAAAGACATTGATTGAGACAAATTCATCTGTGAGTACTCTCACTGATAAACCAAGCTGTGATTACATCTGTCAGATGTGTCAGAATTGCAAACAATCGATGCTCCCTATTCTCGTTGAAAGATGGATTGGCTAGACTTTTAAATGTTTTTTATTAGTTTTGTATGGACTAATTTCTTTATCTATTTTCATTATTGTTATTTTAAGCCATCAGGATGGAATTTGTTTAATGTAGTTGCTCATTAGTGGGGTAATTATGCATGTTTGATCTTGGTGCTGATTGGCTCCCTAACTCTTCACTTCCTGCCAGCATTTAAACACCTCACCTATCAATCAATTAATCTATTTTGAGAACTAATGGCAGTGTAATTACCATATTTAACCTCAAGAGAAGGAGAGAAAACAGAGAAAGAGAGAAATAAAGAAATGAGAGATTGGTGACATCTGTGCTGCAATTGTCTGTGTTCTGGTCTCCGTGTTTCCATATTTGAGTCTACAGAATTTCACGATGCATTTTCATTGGCTAGCCAGTGTGTCATAATAATCAGTAACTCTTTAAAATGAGGTTGTGCAACATGTAAGGATGGGCAAGGAGGAGGCGGGAACCAGCAGAAAATTCAACATAACTTTAATTACATACATTAACTGAACATAACATAAAACACATAGACGCACACAAACAGTGTTTTTTGTTCCTTTGTCATTGAACACGGAAATCTTTTGTTCACTAGTGACGTATCACACGTAGAGGCTTTAATTTTTATTTATTTATTTATTTATAAATCCTACATTCCCTTCTGCAGTATAGGTGGATCTATTCCCAAATCTGATATGAATTCTTTCAAGCTTAATGCTGCTGGCTAAAAGCCTGACATTGAGAGGGTATGCTCGGTGTGCTCTTAAGGAACATTGTGTGAAGGGAACGTGTGTGTATGTGTGTGTGTGTGTGTGTGTGTGTGTGTGTGTGTGTGCGTTCGTGCAGGGCCACTGGGATTGTCCTGCTGTTAGACACGAGCAATGAAATCCCTACTCAATTATACCAGTGCAGCCTCTGGACACAAGGACACACAGACACACACAGCCAAGCCATATTGCATTAACTCTTACCAGACCCCATCCTCTCTATATTAACCCTTCGCTGCTCACTTTCGGTTCATTGATGGCTTCAGGCCACATTGCTGTCCCCCTGACATTACAACTGCCACCGCTACGTCATGTGATCACACATGCCCGCACGCACGCATACACACACACACACACACACACACACACACACAGTCTCTCAGAAATGTTAAGTGAAGGTATGGTGTTACTTTTTGGAGGTGGTATTTAGTTTGTAAATTTAAAGGTTATTTCTGTAATTTTTCGATTTTAAAATAATTTTTCTTATCCCAGCTTAAAGGAATAGTTTCCACAAAAATAACAATTCTACCACTATTTACTCATGTCATTTCAAACCTAGTTAGAAGGTCCATGTAACAAGGTTCATTCGTGAAGGAGGGAAAGGAGGAAGTGGGAGGCAATGAATCCAACTCAAAAGGTATTTTATTTTCACAACTTAAATAAAATGTCACACTCAACACTGAGGGCTGCTCGGACACACGCACACATGCAGGCTTGGCGTTCTCTCCCTCTCTGGGGATTTGAGCAGCCTTTTACTCCCCGCCTCTCACTGTAAACATAGAAATCTCAATTATCAGCAATTCATCTCAGGCGAAAACCCTTACCACTTCCTCTCTCCCCAGACGAACGCCCTTGCCTCTACATACCCCCACTGCCCGACTCAGGTCAGGGGAACAGCCCAGCCCGGCCTATCCACTCCACCCCCTTTTCTAGAGAAGAGGTCTGCAACAGATATCTTCGCCCCCGGCCTATGAACCACCTCTGGTTAAACGGCTGGTGTGCCAGGTACCAACAGGTGATCCAGGCACTGTCATCCTTCAAGTGGTGGAGCCATTGGAGCGGGGCATGGTCCGAACAGAGGGTGAATGCCTGTCCCAGCTAATAGAAGTGAGGACCGGACTGCGTGAATGCTTGTTGGCATGGCTCCGTCCACTGGACCTGGTCTGGGGCTCCCATTTTAGTGAGATAAGTCAGCGGGCTCTGACGTCTGAATAATTACTCACAAACCTTCGATAATAGCCAGTCAGCCAAAGGAACTGTCTCACCTCCTTTTTGGTCTTGGGTCTCGGGCATGTCGCAATCGCTGCAGTTTTATCAATTTGGGGCCGCACTTGCCCATGACCCAAGTGGAACCCCAGATACCGTACCTCCACCCATCCAATTGTGCACTTCTTTAGGTTTGCTGTGAGCCCCGCTCGCCGCAGCGACCTCAGAACTGCCAGTTGAGCAGTTTGTCAATACGAAGAATTGGATAAGCATAACATTTCGACACCGCGTTAACTTTTCTATAATCCATACAGAACCGGACTGAGCCATCGCTCTTAGGTACCAGAACCACCGGGCTGGCCCAATCACTGTGTGATTCTTCTATTATCCCCATATCGAGTAATTCTGAGCTTGATGTGGGCAGTAATACAAGTAATTTATCTCCCTGTGCAAACTCCCGTAGCCGACCTCCCCTGTTATACAGCCGGGACTGACATTCTTGCGCATTAGCAAATTCTCCTGTGATAGTCGCCCCAGTGTGTGGAGTTTTGCTCTCAGGTCAAGAACATATTTGTGACGAGGAGGAAGGCATGGCCAGGCCATGAGGGTGCACGGCCGGCACTGAATCAGCTGATCAGCAGGAAAGCGAGATAAAGGGGAGCCGGAGATGCCAGTTCGAGAGAGAGAGAGAGATGCATGCGGCTGCGTTGTGTGTGTCTGTGTTCATGTTTGGTTTATGTTTGTTTTAAGTTGAGTTTCTCATTAAATTTATGTTGACTGTTCAGCCGGTTCCAGCCTCCTCCTTGCCTGTCCTTTAACTGTTACAGTATTGAATTTCATTTTTTCTCTGTGAAGGTCCCTCCTCCCAGTTTTCCTTCATGACGTCTAACACGCCACGGGGCTTATGCCCATATAACAATTCAAATGAGGAATACACCGTGGAGGCTTGTGGGACCTCTCGCACTGCAAATAACAGGGGTTCGAGCTTCTTATGCCAGTTCCAAGCATCATCATTTACGAACTTACAAATCATATTCTTTAAGATCTTTTTAAATCGTTCGACCAAGCCGTCCGTTTGGGGATGGTACATGCTTGTCCGAATCGATTTAATACCAAATAATTCGTACAGCTCGTGTAGTTTATGTGACATAAATCTGTGCCCTGATCAGTGATGATTTCTTTCAGAAATCCCCACTCGGGAGATAATTTTGAAGAGTGCCTCTGCAACACTATGTGCTGAGATGTTGTGCAGCGGCACTGCTTCCAGATATCGCGCTGCGTAATCCACTAGGACTAACACAAAATGATGACTGCGTGCGGTCCATTCTAATAGCCCGACGAGGTCCATGCCAGTTCACTCAAAAGGAACCTTGATCAACGGAAGATGGCACAACAGCGCTTTTGGAGTTGCTGGTGGATTCACCAGCTGACATTCATGGCATGCCGCACACCACCGGCGATCCCCTGCCAATAAAAATGAGACGGTTTAGTGTTTTCCCCTGTCCCAAGTGACTGGTGTAACCCAGATTAAAATGTTAACAGTCACAGAAATATAAATACGCATCTTCAAGTATCTAAAATAATAAAAAAAGGAACTTTAACATAACATTCTGGGATACTAAACTAAGCAATCAAAATGTATAAAACACAGTTTTGACGTAAGTGATAAAAAGGAACACGGGCCCTTTAAGAACCGGGAACATGTGCTGATTTGATGAAAGAAAGTGCTAAATGAGAGGAGATGCTGGAATTGATCGGTTGAGTGAAGAAGAAAACTTTGAAAATGTAACTTTAAGTTGTTCTGAAGTGCTACAGTTTTGAAGTCCTTCCATGTACACCTGTGGGATTGATTTGGAGTTTATTCATGGTTGTGAATTCGAAAGAAATGGATTTGGTAAGTTAATAAAATTGTTTTTTCTTTAAAATATGTAGTTTTGTAAAGGTTATTGTTGAAAAGTGAGTGTTTCGGTTCATTTATGTGAGGATGAGATGTGGATTATATGTGAATGCTTATCCAGAGCCACATATGCTGTGTTAATCAACGTGCAGCCACCATTTTGAGAAAACTGTATGGTTGTTAGAGACTGGGAGAGTATTTTATGTTTCAAGCAAATATTTCATGTTGTCAATTGTGGTAAATTGTGTTGTATTGTTAATGTATTTTTGCTCTTGTGTGTATGGTACTGTTAATAAAACAGGACAGGTCTTTTGAACATCTGATAATTCATTTCAACGAGATGGCGAGCCACCCAACTAACCACTAAGGAGGATAGAAACTGTTTCATATCAGCCACCTGCAAAAAAGACAACTTTACTTTGGTATCTTCCATCCTGGTAGGACTGTAAGGACTGTTCCACTTTGTTTCCTGCAGACAGCAATTGGACTGAGTTGATTACAGAGAACTGACAGTTGCCAGAGTTGTGTACTGCTGATGTTTTGTGATGTGAGACCAGCTTTGATGTGAATATTGCAACTCTTGTGCATTTTCTTATTCTCTTGAATGTTGAGTTCTGGTGCTGTATTTTTGTGTTAAAACAAAAAAGCTACTTCGGAGCATTCTGAATATTACTGTTTAGTAAAAAAACACAGAGTAAATAAGGAAAAAAAAAACTCAATATCAATTAGGCCTAAAAGCGAGTACTCCCCAGCTAGTGCTTCGCACATTCAACATCAATTCACTTTCTCACAGGACCCATCCACACACAACCCCTTCAATAATGAGCGAAAAGCCGGCTAATTGGTTCCCAACATTTTTTGATTATTATGCTTTTGTCCTCTGAATATTAAGGTGACGGTCACTACAGGATAATCATGAATATCCCCGTGCACACACCTCAACTTTACCTGATTATTTGTATCCAGTGCACCGTTTTGAACCAAGCATTGATGGATGGAGGTTTGATTACCACCAGAAAACACCAAGGCTTGGAATATACCCCCTCAATACTCATGGGTATTTGGTATGTCTCTGCTCGAATAGAGGTGGTCTGTGGGGTGTCGGGGACCCGGATCAAGGCCCCCACCTCCATTACCGGGCAATGCTCACAGCCATGTCCCAGTTCCCCGCAACTCCAGCAGACCGGCCCAAGCCTCCAGCCCACACTCGTGGCCGTGTGCTCCTTCAGCTAAGATGAAGAGTGGAGAGAGACAGGGTTAGGTGGAGCAGTAGACCCCAAAGCCCGAGAGGCCGGTCTTGGGGGAATGTTTCCCGGAAACAGAATAGGATAGATGGGGTGGGGGGGGGGGGAGAACAGGGGAGGTGACATTCGCCTGGATACATTGCCAGATGGTCCTCCACCAGCTGAACCACTTCATCCAGTGATGCCAGTCGGTGGCACTGGACCCACTCGGTCATCCCCTTCAGCAACCGGGAGACAAACTGCTCCAGCACCACCAAGTTGATGACATAAACAGCTTCACTGTCCTCCTTGGCCAGCACTCACCGGCGGCAGGTTTCACGGAGCTGCTGGGCAAAGGCAAATGGGCGGCCGACCTCACTCAGTGTTAAGGAGCGGAAATACTGGCAATGTTCTTCCGGGCTACGGCCGACCTGTTGCAAAATGGTCTTCTTCAGCACTGAGTAGTCAAGGAGTTTCGCGACTGGAAGTTGTTGCGCCACGATCTGGGCTTCCCCGGTCAGCAGTGGTAGCAGATGTTACCCAATCACAGCAGTGGGCATTTACATTGAAGTCTTCAAAAATACACACCCCAAAAAATGGAGCATTTGAATCAGAGACACAAAAACTGTATAGAAAATGACCAATTATTCCTAAATTATGACTATTTTTAATGAAAAAATCACACTAACATTATAAGTGGACCTCAAGGAACATTATAAAATAAAATAAAAATCCAATTCATGACACCTTTAAAACTTTCACACTACTAATGTATAGTCACTATGCAGTAATACATAATAAAAATGATGTGATAATGTACTAAACAGTGATTTTATACCTTGTGAATCTCATACCACATGATAATGGATTACAGTGGAATTCTGAAACTGCCCTGTTGCCCAACACATATTATCACTCTTAGAAATATTACTGCTCTCTGCCAAAAGCTACAAGCAGAGTCCTGCTCAAATGAACATGAACAGACTGCAATTTTAATGTTGCCAAAAGCATGCTCTGTTGAATCAGCAATAACCTGCATGGTAACAGTGACACTCTCTCTCTCTCTCTCTCTCTCTCTCTCTCTCTCTCTCTCTCTCTCTCTCTCTCTCTCTCTCTCACACACACACGCACGCACACACACATGCCTCCAGTTCAATTATTAAATACACGTAGATCCTTTTGTATAAACAAAAGCACATACGCTGCATCTAACTGTCTGTTCTCTATTCATACTGGGGCCTTTTCTTTTTTTTTCTTTCTGTAAATAAATAGGCCTAAATAAATTAATATTCATTTCTTTTAAATATGTGGGTTCCAAGTAGCCTCAGGTCTTTAACACATCCGACAGACAGGAATGGTGCTGCAAACTGTTTCTGAGATGAAAAGGTCAGAGATCTGTAGCAGCTTGCAGGGAAATTATGTACAAAGATCAGAAATCTCACCACCCTACCCTCACAGCTCTGACTGTTTCCTAGAAAATGTTTTCAATTCTAATTTGCATCAGCATTGATGAGATGAATGTTAGAACAAAACATCCATAAGAGGGAGAGAAAAAAGAGAGAGGCTGATTGAGAACGGGTTCACATCTGTAGAGGTTATGTGAAATGAAGGTTAAATTGGTTTCGCTTGTCACAGTGCATAAACAGTAGAGGATCCACTGCAGGGTACTTAGAAAAGGCCCAAACCACACACATGCTCACAAATCCACATATTTACATCCACAACAGACTTCATATTTAAGTACACATCTTTTAAACAGTACCATATACTATTATAATAGTATGTAATTTAATAGTATATACAGTAGTTTATTTAATAGGGGAGGCCATGGCTAGCTTTCACACGTTTTACTCCAGTGAATATTTCTTGGTTACGCTTATTTTTAAAAGTCATAGCCACATATTTAAAGTCTTGGCCACCAATTAAGCTATTGAACATTTTAACCACACTTGCACAGGAAACACATACCATTCATTGAAGACAAGACATTTTCGTGACAACTTGGCCCAGTAGCGGGGCATGCTGCCAAACTATATGGGGTAAGTCCCAATGGAATCTGCCTTTAAACCAGTGGAGTAACAACAAAACAACAGTAACAACAATGGAGTGACAACAACTTTGAATCTTAATAAGCAAAATGTAAAACATAAAACAATTATGAAGCACAAAACAATTCATTAAAAAGGGAAAGGCCTAAGGTTATGTACACAAATATAAAACCTTTGTTTTTTGCCAACAAATACTGTATTGTTCAATCGTAAAACTTTAAAACACATGAAAACCTGCCCTGATAAAAATGTGACAACATGCCCAGATCTGACTTTCATAAAAGCTACCTTTGTCCTAAGTCCACATTTAAACCTTTCGTATTCGTGTATAAACCTTAATATACAGTAGTTGACCCTTGCCTTGATGTTTGCCAGTGTGGTTTTATTTAGTTTGTTTACCCAAGAGCTACTGTATAACAAAGATCTGATGATGGTGGCAGTTTCCTTTGGAGGGTAGAATTCACAATATACAGTATATATATTTTTTCTAATTTAAAATGGTTTTGAACTAGGCATTTGAACACAAAACCTGTGCTAGAGAAAAAAAAAATATTTGCACCACTTCTGGTTTCAAATCTTACCGTTGTGACAACGTTCATATGTGACTGCTAGTCCCGTTCTCCCCTATACTGTAATAAAATATACTATTATAATAGTTAAAAATACTATTTGGATTTTTTTTTTTTTCATAGAGACTGTGGGGACAGGAAATGAGGGGGAGAAGACTGATCTGTGATACTGTGTTTATGTGAGTCCCGCAGTGACCCTAAACCTAATGTTAAAGGGGTCATGTCATGAGGAATAAAATTTTCCGTGATATTTTGACAAGAGGTCTTTCTACTCTAAAAAACATTCTGTGAATTTTAGAATTCAAAACTTAATTCCCAATCCAATAAAAGCATCTATTGAAACCAAGCTACCAAAGTGCCTCGTTCTCTACATCCGTAATATTGTGATGTCACAAAGGGTACACATTAATTCATGAACGCCTCTACAGCACAACATCAATGACTACTTTACATCATCGCACCCTTGGCCCCACCCACTGGCACTCCGTTTGTACTCGGAAAGAGATAGAGAGCAGGACAAACAGGCATAGTGTGGCTAACTGTTCCTGAATAATTTTTAATTGTTGGTGTATGTAAACACGCACTAGATGAACGTCATTGACAGATTTGATGCATTTCCAGCGATGTGCATTTCAGTGCAGGATGATACTGGAAACTGGATGTTGGTTTGCCAACCGCCATAAAACAGTAGAAGGAGGAAACTGGATGTGTGCATCTTCATTGAGCTTTGGACTAGGTGTGTGCATCATGTGGATTTGTCTTTAGCGTATTTCAGCGTGGATTGCATGTTTTGTTGACTCGTATCAGCATGATTGCTTGTGAACCAGTCATAAAATGATTCAAGCTTTGCTAAGGAATTGTTATTGAAGGATGGGGAAGTTAAAAACACTTGGACAAGATCAAGAACTTAAGTAAACAGTTCCATTCATGAACATTTCAAATGTCATGACTGTTTGATAGTTTATAGTGCTGACACACTGTTTACACCGGGCGTGTCAATTGACGTGATGCAATGGAATGGGACATCTGTTTACTGTCGGCCGCAAAGGACGCTTCCATGGTAGAGAACATCATTGTTAATAATGGGTTCTATTGCTTTTGATGAGACTCTTGCGTCCGGTGAAGACAGGGTGTGAGTGTAAACAGTTGTGCTTTAGATGAACAGTTTTATATATTCAGATGCAATTTGTTGGATGCGCGTTATCTGTAATCCCTGAAATTTAGTTTTATAAATGTTGTGGTCTTGTGGAGTTTATTCATACTCTTCAGATTGAGTTTCAAATATTTGAGGGGCTACACAATGTTAGACAATCAGAACTGTGGGTGTTTACGTTTAAAGGAGGAGCTGAGGCCAAATCCAAACGTTCCGACAGAGGGCCTGAGACAGGGTGGAAAATGATCATACATTACTAAATTATGACTGTTTTAATGCACAAAAAAAAAAATAAAAAAAATAAAAAAAGCATCTTTACTAACATTATCAGTGGACCTCAGGGAAGATAATAAAAATATATAAAAAAGAGCATTTCATGACCCCTTTAACCCCCACCTTTGTATCAAAAGTCTTTAAAGTTGAATGTAAGTACATAGTTTTATAGATGCTTTGTATAAAGTGTGACTTCATTTTATTGTAACTTAATTGTTTTTAATACTTCATTAAATCAAACACAATACTAATGATTTGAGCTATTGCTATATAGCTACTCCATCTTCACCATTACTATCAGATTGTTTTCACCAGAGAAAAAGTGTGCATACCAACAATCAGGCATGCATATCTGGGATCGAGCCCTTCTAAAAGCACATCTGCGTAGAGAGGTGGAGATAGGGGCATTTCTCCAGAAAAGCTTTCGAAATACCCACATTCCAAATCCAGACACTGGTCCATTAATGATAAAATCCTTTAATTGGTCATGTGATCTTTGCTTTGACTGCACAGTATTTTGTGTAATCTCCAATGATAAATATCATTCATCTTGTCCCACTTAGAAAATTGTACATCCAAACATCTATAGAGTCATCAGATCTTGTGATGGGCTTAAGTATTCCAGGCTTTATCTCAAGGTCAGTGGGTATGTGTGAGTGTGCATAATCACTGTTCCTAAGTGCCCCAGAGAGGGATGTCAGTCCTAAACACTCAAATGGATACTGACAGTGTGTTTACCCGCTAAAACATTCCTTAACGCACTTGCAGCAAAAAAAGTGGATTCTCCAAAACCCTCCTACCAATAGTCAAACCCCTAATCTCATGTCTTCTGCACTATACCTCTACAAGGTGAAACTTGTTCTGACACAAACACTGAGCTAAATAAACCAGCTCTTCACATTTATTAAACAAGGCCAGTAACTGCTTTTTGTAGGTTGATTAGAAATAATCACCACCTGCTTTAAAACATCAGCATTATAAACGTGAAGGGTTTAATTTGGTTTGACTCCATCTTTGTAGCCTTTTTTACAGCTGATATGAACAGAATACAACAGAATTTGGCTAAGTGTTATGCATCCTGAAAAATTCCTCACCCTCTACAGTTGATTCATCAACACTGCAGCATTTGAATGCCTGTGTGGTATATCAAAGCCTTCATGCCTAGCAAATATTTCATACCCTTGCTAATCAGCTTGGCTCTGGCACTGGATTCCAGAGGCATGCCAATCTGGATTTCAATCTGGATTAGGCTTCAGGTCAGCTGCATTCCTAAAAGTGAATTGCAATGCAATGTGTTCTCGAAAGAGGCAACACTGGCTTGTGAAGGTCATTAATAAGTCTACAATGTCATATCAAAACGACATGGGTTACTGCTTTGCATCTACATTGTTTTTAAATCTTTGTGGATTTGTTTCTGACTGTGTTCAATCAGGGCTTTTATTTATTTATTTTTTTTACATAAAAAGGAATCCCGAGGGGCTTTTGTTTAGGGATGTTTGTTTGTGCTTGTGTACATTAAATCTGCTGGCTCAGAACAAAATCATATGAATCATGTATTATAAATCATCATCACAACACCTCTAAAAACCACTGAGCTTCTTACACATGCCTCATGTTTTTCAGCATGAGGATCAGAGATGTCCTTTTAGCATTAGAGACAGTGACCCTGTATGTAAATGGTCTTAACACACACACACACACACACACACACACACACATAAACACACTTGGGCAATGTTTTTCGCTTATAGCAATGCTGGACTCTCAAAGAAAAAGTTTTATTGCTCTCTGAGCTGCTAATGCCAGCCAAGAGGAGATATGCTTTTAAACTGCAGGGAGAATGCTCCCTCTATCTACCTCTCGCTGTGGTTATTTTCAGGAAATCTGCATATGGTATTTTCATTTTCTTTTCTGATGGATTTTTACTAATTACTGAGGTAAGAGATAGAAAGAAAAAGATATTATGCTCTTTTGGTGTGGCATAGGGAATGTAATGTGTTATTTAAGATCAGCATTCAAGTGATTCTTCATTCTGTACACACACATGCTAACCAAGGCCACATCCACACTAATCCGTTTTCATTTGAAAACTCTGTTTTCAGTTTCTTAACGTCATAGTTTTCCAAAGTATGTGGTAATTAGAGAGTGTTTTCTAAACGCTTCGTTTTCGGTGGAGGAAAATGGCGTTCTAGTGTGAATGAGAGCTGTACAGTAAATGTAGTGGAATTAAATGAGGACATTCCATAAACGTCTCCTTTTTTTTTTTTTTTTTTAACCACATATGCCTAAAATATTTTTTTTTTCATGTTTGAGAAATGCTTATTTAAATAACAAGGTGTCCGAAAAAAGAAGTGTTGTTAACGGTACCAGGGCTGACGTAGTAAAAGATTACGAAAAAAAAAAAATAGTCACTGTATTTACCAATTTTCACAAGATTCATGACATCAAATCTTTAAAACATTTTAAAACTACATTTGCAAGTAAACAGAATATCCCTGCATGTTGAGTTTGCCCAGAACAGAACCATACCGCCAGTACCAGCAGATACTTAAATTGTGTACAATCAATAAAGTATTCATTCAATCATTCAAGTTAGTGTTCATTTGACAGAAGTGATCCTGACTTAATCGCAGGTACTGCATACTGATGAGTACCATCCCACTTCAAGCACAGCATATACAAAGATATACCCTTACAAACACACAAAGACCACCACTATATTCCATTTCATTTCTTGCTGCTGTTAGCAAAATCTTGGAAAACAGGAGCCCCATTAAACTCCAATTCCACAGAGTAAATGAAAGAAATATGAATATTTGTCACATGAGAATGGAGCAAAGCAGATGGCTGATGGACTTTTGAGTGTCAGCAAGAAAAGGTTCAGCATAGACATGCACAGAGGTAACTGTGTTACAGCTAAAGGAAGTTTTAATGGTGGGCATAGTGGGTAACTATAAAAACACTGTAATCAGCTAATCAAAGCTGTCGAACACACTCACACACACACGCAGAACACACAAACCCTCTACTGTAGGCCTAAAAGCACATTCAGTCTAATCAAGGTCTTTATGTAACCCAGATATGCCTCTGTTTCAGGCACCCAAAATCCATCACGCACACATAAACACACACATGCCGTATGGCTACTGTAGAGTCAGGCTCTGCTCTCTCTCTCTGTATCTCAATGATTCTGAGCGTATAATGAAGATAAATGAGTATTGCCAGACCACCGCGCTCTTTCGCTCACTGCCGCTCCTGTTCTGCTCCAGGAGGAACGGAACAGCCCTAGAACTGTGGTTATGGCTGGCATTTGCCAAAAATCATCTTTTGGACTCCAAGGGAAAGATTAATTTATTCTAAATAAGTGCACATTGATTTTTATAGCTATGTTCTTTGAGAGGGAATAAAGTCTGTGAGTCATTATATGAACTCATACAGGATGGAAAAAGAGAAGTATGTCAGCATCCTCAGGCAGCCTTACACACAGATGAAGGCAAACACAAAAGACTTACATAACATTCATCATCACATCAACACATCTGCCTCTAAATGTACTGCATGAGCAGTGCACCTTTGTGTACCTTTAATCTTTCTTAGCTCATATCTCACTCTCTCTGTTCTATCCACCTACAGTGCGATTATAAGCAATGATAAATGTACTTTAATTTACACACAAGCTTTGATATTGCTTTTCACTGGCCAGAGGCTGGCAAAGACAAAAACAAACGCACACACACACACACACACACACACACACACACACACACACACACACACACACACACACACACACACACACACACACACACACACACACACACACACATACACACACAGAGCAGTGTAACAACACTGCAACTGATAATATTCTTAAGATGAGATGAATGATTAATAACTCCAATAAACGAACAAGCAGTAGCTAAGCATTTTTTCACACTGTGTTCACCCTCTGGCAGGCATTCAGCACATCTTCTGTACTTCACGATGGCCCTTGAACACAATACACATAATGCAATTACGTTTGATGCGTTTATGCCTTTGGTCTGTCTAATCTAATACAATGACTGTTCCTGTTTTACTGCTCATGGCCTGGCAAATCTAATTCAAATGTGCTGCCAATGGGTTTGTTCGCAGCATTTTACCTCAATTAATTATAAATGGCTGGATTTTCATGTTGTGTGTACAATCAGATTGCGATCTTGTTTTTCTAATTTTACATTTAGAGTCAGCGTTTGGGGAAACGAATGAAGGAGCATTTACCATGAGTTTAGTCTTTTAAAACCAAAGCAGCCTGCTCATGTTATGACAATGAATCATCGCAAATCACACTGCAAATATGCAAAAATATTCTACTATATTCAAAATATTCATCACATTTAAAAAAAAAAAAAAATTATACAACATGCACAGAACACTTGATACGGATGGAACAAGCTCCATTAAAGGCACTGTCTCAGAAAAAGTGAACCAACCAGTACTCTTTTATGTTTTTGTTTTTTTTATCTAGAAGAGAGGTGAGATATGAATGTTAATTCACATCAAAGTGAATACCACTTCTTTTTAACCTGTAAATGTAACATTAACAGATAAATTATGGATCAACTCAAATACACAGAGAGTTCCTCATGTTTGAGCTCTGTGTAAAAGGCTTCCAGTTGTCCAACAGATTTCTGCAGTAATCTCATCCAGAGCTGACGTATGCTTCTGACCCGCTTCCTCTTTAACTGACTACTGACCCACTTTTACACACACTCACACACAGCTGAAACAGGTCACTTGGAATTAATACAACTTAGATCAGTTCAGATTTAGTCAGCATCTCTTTGAAGCAAAAACACACAAATTTTGCCTCCTGAGCTCTTGTGTTCCATTTTTGGAAGACAGCTTAAAAACATTTTGCCAACCCCATGCATTCACCAGCACACACCACTCTCTCTCTCTCCCTCCCTCTCTCTCTCTCTCTCTCTCTCTCTCTCTCTTTCCCCTGGGGCACCAGCATACCAGGTTGCCCTGGTTACTGACTCTATGGGATGCCAGCCTGATCTGATGGAACAGAATTAAAGTGGCTTTCGTCTGAACCAACACCAGAAGCCAACACACTCACTCACACACACACACTCACACACACTTGTTTATCTGTCAACGTGGGGACATTTTAGATTTTCATTAAGACATAA
The DNA here is from genome assembly GCF_019703515.2 of Myxocyprinus asiaticus. Lineage (NCBI taxonomy): Eukaryota > Metazoa > Chordata > Actinopteri > Cypriniformes > Catostomidae > Myxocyprinus > Myxocyprinus asiaticus. The sequence goes on from NC_059347.1 coordinate 34,080,789, forward strand.
TTATGTTTATTAAACATAATTATGTTTTCCTCATGGTGACCGACTAATTGTCCCCACAACGTCAACAATTTCAGGTTTTACTATCCTTGTGAGGACATTTGGTCCCCACAACATAGGGAATTCCTGGACACACACACACACACATACACACACACACACACACACACACACACACACACACACATACACACACACACTTGTTTATCTGTCAACGTGGGGACATTTTAGATTTTCATTAAGACATAATTATGTTTATTAAAGGGATAGAAATAAGCGACAGACAGACAGATAGACAAGACAGACAGATAGATAGACAGATAGATAGATAGATAGATAGATAGATAGATAGATAGATAGATAGACAAGACAGACAGACAGACAGACAGATAGACAAGACAGACAGACAGACAGATAGATAGGTAAGACAGACAGACAGTCAGATAAAGAGAGAGAGAGAGAGAGAGAGAGAGAGAGCGAGAGAGCAGACAGAAATAGAAAAGTGAATCAAATTGGACTTTGTGAGTCAGTATTATGCTCTATCCCTTCACGTTCCACATACACTCAGTCACAAGAACCTTTATAATTGCTTTGCTTTTAAGGTCCATAGATTCTCCACTTTCTAAAAGAGCCGACATATTTGCACGCAAGAAACACAAAACTTCCACAGTTCAGATTCTGACAAAAACATTTAACCAGCAAGGGAAGTTATTCATACTGCTAATAGCGCAATGTGCAGCTGCTAGCTAGCTGATGACAAGCTCTCCAGTGAAACCTCCAGAGTTCTTTCTAGTTAAGCATAGCTATTAATATCCTGTTTCATATGGTGTAATGGGATGTCTGCATTACAGGATTCAAGGAACCACTGCTCCCCACATTGTTCACGGTGCTTTTCATCATCTGCCCCATAAACATTATGCATTTGTATTCCTTGAGTATTTTTTAGCATCGAAAAGTTTTCATTAGAAAGCATGCTTCATTGCTAAAAATCCATCAATTTGCAATGGAACATGTTTTACTTCACCGTTGAGATGGACAGCTGTGTATGTGTACAGCAGCATGCCAATTCAGTCTTTATATAGCACTATGACACAACAAAATGCTGGATCTTAATCGCAAAAATTAAGAAACCTTTTCAGAAATTAAATACTTTGACAATGGGCCAGTACTTGCCATTGGAATTGGAGGCCTTTATGGGGGTATATTGTAACTTAATAAAGAACACATTGTGATCCAACTAATAAATTTAACTGAAATTAATTATCAATGAATTATTATTATAGACAATTATAGCTGTTTTTTCTAAGTAGAGCTATCAAAGGTGTAGCTATAAATAATACAAGATATAACACAAACACTAACAAGACTACATTTTAAATACTGTAAATGGTCAGGATGCAAAATGAATTCACTACTAGGGAAGTACTTGCCCCAAGGCATGGTTAATTTCGGTCCCTACCTCCAAATAATTTGTTTATAGCTTTATTTTAGTTTTAAGGCTAAAAATGTGTTATGTGCCACTAGCATCACTAAATGGAATTGCAAAAATAAATCACGGCTTTCAAACAGGTTAAAGAAAACTTTCCATTTTCCATTGGTTGTACAAACAGATCAAGCAAATGTTGCTGTGTTGGGGCAGGACGGGCTGCTTAAAACAAAGAGTAATTTTTTGCAGTGTTAAACTTTTACGTGTAGTTAGTTGAAGCTGAGATACAAAAAATAATTTTAACATAGAAAAAAAATCACATCAGCTTTAATTTGGAAAGGATTTGTATATGTTTATGTAAAGGAGAGCAAGCAAGGAAGAAATGTTAGTATTGGATATATTAATTAGCCAAGTCAGCTTAAAGTTTCCTTTTAAAAATACAATGTCTATTTTGAGTCAGTGGAGAAAAGGAGCGAAAAGAAAATGGAAAACAGAAAGAATCGATTTGTCTGACTGCAAGAAATCTGTCTGAACAAATAGGTGGAAGTACTAAATTACCAGTGTCCTAAGAGGACCTCAGACACCAGACAATAAGGCAACCCGAGAAAACAAAGAACAAGCCAGTGCTGTGGTAATTTCTGAGCATGTGTATGTAAGAGTGTGAATGGTGTGTGTGTGTGTGTGATATTCAGGCCTCGCAGCAAATTCTGGTTTATCTTTTTATGTCCACATTCCAACCTCATCAGTGATCAATCTGTGTCGAGTGAGAGTGGGTTTTAATGGCATCTTCCAGATGAGGCATGGTGTGTGTGTGTGTGTAATAGAGAAAGAGAAATGTGATTATGATGTTGGATGAGGATCAGGCTTAATATGACTGCATCAACAAGAGACAATAAAGAGCTACAGAGGTTGGAGAGGCAGGACAGGGGGAGTAACTGAATAAATGAAAGCATTACTGTAATATCACTGCTCTGCCTTATGATTCACCAAATTATATTTTCTGTCCTGTAACTGTTTCTAAACACACTGCTACTGCTGTGTGTATGTGTACACTGTCACTGTGTTGACCTTTTCAGGTAAAAGATAAACTCTCCCTAGAGTTTAACTGCACCTTGTGTTGGTGTAGTCAGGGAGAGAGATTACAATGAAAAGTAAAGTGCTACTTAATATGGTTAGGGTTAAGGTTGGATACAGGGCAGAGTCAGGGTTTGGGTTAGGGTTAGGATGAAAGCAACATGGTCTAATGTCCTTATGTGGTCCAAATAGAGAGCAGGTCCAAATAGAGTGCAGAAACCTACCCGAGAGTTGTATTAAAGAACTTTATGCATTATACACATATATTTTAAGAGTGTAATGTATTCAGTAGCAGGCCGACTTGTAACTCTACATCATTTTTCAGTGGCATGTATAATTCACACACATGCATGTGTATGAGTTCCTGTCAGCAAACTTTCTCAGGTGTGAAATGACTTTCTCAACATCAAATGAGAGAAAAATATGGAGAGAAACACCTTTTACTCAGTGGATAAGCACCAGTGCACCTCATTACAAATGTGTGTGAGTGAGTGAGTGAGTATGTGTGCGAGTGAACTCTGAAATGGTTTCTGGAGTTTGTGCGAAAACAATGTATAACTAATATAGAATTAATTGAAATAAAGACATGAATGTCATGAAAAATGTGAAAGGTAGAGAGAGGGCAACAGAGAAAGGTATAGATGGAGAGATAGTGAGAAATGAAGGAAGACTGAAGAAAAAGAGAGAATAGAGGGAGGCGGAAGTGGAACGAAAGAAATTGAGAGACGCCTTGTCATTTGTCTCAGGGTTGACAATTTTTCACCGTGAAGGGAAAAGACCAATTAGGTTAATTAAATGTTCCTGTGCAGTGTTCACCATGAAATATTTAGCCAGCCATTTAGCTGTGTGTGTATATGTGTATGTGTATGTGTATGTGTATGTGTCTGTGTCTGTGTCGGTGTCTGTGTGTGTCTGTGTTGTTGATCTACAGGTCAGAGTCAGGTAATGGCTTAATGAGTGTAATAGGGCTTTTAACAAGCCTTTCCTGACAACAAGATGGACTCAAATCGCAAGCAAAACACCTATTATTTGAGCTATTATCACCACAACACACACAGCCTTGCCCTTGACGATGAGTGTTTGATTTTAGAGATGTTAAATCCATGTGTTCAGACACGACATTATAGGATGTGGGTGAGAAACAGATCAATATTTAAGTAATTTTTTATCATAAATTTCCTCCCAACCCAGTAGGGGGCAATATGCATGAAGAATGTGAATCACCAAGAACAGAAGAAGGAGAAACTGAAGGAAAAAGGACTTAAATATTGATCTGTTTCTCACCCACACCTATCATATCGCTTCTGAAGATATGGATTTAACCACCAGAGTTGTCTGGAGTACTTTTATGTTGCTCTTATGTGAATTTTGGAGCTTCAAAATGTTGGTACCCATTCCCTTGCACTGTATGGACCGACAGAGCTGAAATATTCTTCTAAAAAACTTTGTTTGTGTTTAGCAGATTAAAAAATTCATACACATCTGGGATGGCATGAGGGTGAGTAAATGATGAGAGAATTTTCATTTTTGGTGAACTATCCCTTTAAGACTCAGTGGAACATAAACACCACCAAAGTGTGCTTGAATGTATTTTTTGTGAGTGCTGATTGATTTTAAAATACACTTAAACTTAGAATTATTGAATAAAACTTCTGTAGCCACTGTGAAACTGTCAAACTGACTAGAATAACTAGCAAAAATGCTTACTTTTTCTCTATAAAATATCCTTACAAGGCACATTTTCATGAAAAGCAAAACTACATAGAATATGAAGACTTAAATATGAAGACTACAGAGACTGTAAGATATATTGGGAAATCTCTTCTATTGTTTTAAGCATAAGCTTTATTAAATTAGCTCATTTCTTATTAGGGGTGCTTGCTAAGGCAAGTATCACTACTACTATATTAAAATAGTTATTACACTTTGGCATGAAACCTGTACTGCACTGCTTGTGCTATGCACATGAATGATACCTTGTGTTGCTTATTGAAGTGATGTATGCTAATACTTTCTAACTGATGAAACAGGTGAAAAAAAAATCCCATCAATTTACATTGGAAAAGCTTGAGCTATATTTATGGAACAGAAAATCATCAAGATTTGGGGTGAGCTCTTTTGACTAGTTAACAAGCACATAGTAATTGCCCAGAATGTCCTAGCAACCACCTAGCAACACCCTAGCAACCCACTAATAACACTCAAAAAGCAATAGCAACCACGCTCTTACAACAACACCCTAGCAGTGACTTTTGCACAGCTAAGCATCACTCATTCACAAACATTTTCATTTTTCAAAACATTTTCTTCAGAAAAATGTGTAAATGTAAAAATGTACTTTCTTAAAAGCTCACTGTTTTTGCAGTGTACAATATCAGACATTCAGTTACAGAAATATCTACTCCAACAAAGTTCACTCACTGAGTCACAGAACTGCTGTACATGCAGGGGACAAAAAAAGCTTAAAGCCATCATCAACTCATTATATTCTGCCCTATATACAGTAACAGAAGAGAAGACAGCCAAATATGATGCCATTCTTTCTCTCCATCCTGCACAGTTCCTCTACCATTTAAGATGTTTCTTTTTTTTTCCTTTGCCAAGCATGTGTGCCTAGAATTACTGCTTCTCTATTCCTCCTTGAATATAAATGAAGGATGCTTTTTTCATGCTCTCTTTTTCTGATTTGGCATTTGGGAGGAGGGGTCACAATTCCCTTAACAGTTGTAAAATTACTGTAACACATAGTTTTGTGTCTCTTATTGCTTTTATAAAACAACATCAACAGCAATATGATGAAGGACACCTTCTTCTTCTTCTTCTTCTTCTTCCGGCTGCTCCCATTAGGGGTTGCCACAGCGGACCATTCGTGATCCACATATTTGACTTGGCACATGTTTTACGCCGGATGCCCTTCCTGACGCAACCCCCAGTGGCTGGGGGATTCTCACTCACACATATGGGGCAATTTAGAGTCTCCAGTTCACTTAACCTACATGGTTTTGGACTTGTGGGGGAAACTGGAGCACCCGGAGGAAACCCATGCAAACACAGGGAGAACATGAAAACTCCACACAGAAAGGCCCAGTTGAGCCGGGACTCGAACTCGGGACTTTTTGCTGTGAGGCGACAATGCCAACAACTGCCTATGATGAAGAACACCAATATTCAATAAATAATTGCATTCTTATTTATAAAGTTCATTAGCCTAACCGTAGTCTGTTTATGGCTGCAAAGCAACGTTGTAACTTGACTCATACATTTATCACATTACTAATTACTTTAAAGTTTCTTTCAAAAAACACTTTTCACAGGAAGTTTTAGCTTTTACGCTCTTTGTTCATTGTTGCACGTAAGTCATAGACTCAGCACCACACATTTCTCTGTTATAATGACTCATTATGGGGCACACCAACCCGATCTCATGAAAAGTCATACATCATTTATGAGTTGGCTATTTCATATGGTCTCGCACGATGTTGTTTGCATAAACTCATACGACTTCACGTACAAATGTCCGGATGTCTAATGCAGAAGTAAGCACGAGTTCCGCGCACGAGGCATTAAGGACATACTTATTAAAGGAATAGTTCACCCCAAAATGAAAATCTGCTGATAATTTACTCACCCTCAGGCCATCCAAGATGTATCTGTGTTTCTTTCTTCATCAAAACAGAATTTAACATTTTTAGGATTTCATTTCAGGCCTTCTCCTTTAAACAATGCAAGGGAATGCATATTTAGGGTGCATCAAAATAATCCACACAACTCCAGTCGACAAATAAAGTTCTTCTGAACCCAAACGAATGATTATTTTTAGAAACAAAACAATACTTATATAATTTTTAACTACAAATGTTCGCTTTTGTACATCTCTGTGACGCGCGCTCATGAGAGGTGTATTCGGCTCAAATAGGTAGGGCTGGGTGAAAAACTCCATCTCCTCTTCTCTTATAAAATCAAAATCATCCAACATCGTGTTTAAAATTGTTTTGGACTGTTTTGGTTAATGAACGCCGCTTGGTCTGTGGTCTGTGCAAGTTTCTCTTGTAAACAATAACGCATTTCCTGCCTCCTCCTCCATGCGTGACAGTGGCGGCCCTTGCATTTAAAGTCTAGGCCTTCAGTGTGATTCATGCCATTAAGAAAACACAGTTTCACAATGAATAAGACACCCTATTCCTTTGGGCATCATACATTATGTCGCAGCTAACTAGTAATACCAATGGACATTTTAAAAACACATCCACGCATGAAAGCCAGAACTTGAACGACACTTAATGCTCAAGCAAGGCTAATTTTAACCACAGCATGACTCTTTGTGAAATGAACATCTCCCGAACAGACATTAAAAAATCATAATTTTTCATATGAATCTACCAAGGAGGTCTATAGTACCTGGAAAAATCTATCTAATAATATTTGCGATTTAAATGTTGCTTGCAATAAATTTCATTTCGTCAGGGTTCACGGTTCTGCTGCGTTCCATTCAAGTTGGATGTGGGATATTCCTACTTGATATCTCCGACCATAAATGCATTCTATTCCCCGATATTCAGAAGATGACGTTTAAGGAAACAAAACTGTAATGCCCCCGTTAGCTTAGGCAGGGTTTGACTCTCATTAGAGATGTCTCCTAGCAACCCAACTGATTAACAATGCTGCAGCGCTAGCATTTGTGCTTCATGTACGATTATCAAAAGAGATTATAATGTTTAATACACCTGTTTCTGCAGGCGTTTGTTAAACAGCTTTAATATCATGTAATGTGGAAACGAACTCATTTTATTGATATTACTTAATAAAGTGAATGTTTATCACTTACTTTGTATATCTCCCTGAGTGTCGACATGTTTGTGTGACATCATGCCCCTGCATCTCGGCGAAATCAGAGTTGAGAATTTCTGCACGAGCCTACAAGTTGTAATTCTGACTTCAAGATGCATTCCCCTGCACTTTTCCTAGTAGGAAAGTGTAAAATCTGACTTTCCGAGTTGAATGGAATGCAGCACTTCTTTTAAAAACTTGATCCGGCACTGAATGCTCAAGCAGCCTAATTTACACGTAGAAAACTCCTGATGTTGCTAAAACAATAGGCAAAAAGGTGACTGAGAATGAAAGGATGAAAAAAATGTATTTATTTGGCATGTTTGGCCAGCAGTGAAGGCTTTGCTGGCCCTGAGAATTCGTCACTGACGCGTGACCTTACCAACGAGCTTACATCATCCCTCTCATGAGCACGCGTCACAGAGATGTATAGAAGCGAACATTTGTAGTTAAAAAGTATATAAGTATTGTTTTGTTTCTAAAAATAATCAATCGTTTGGGTTCAGAAGAAATTTATTTGTCAACTGGAGTCCTGTGGATTATTTTGATGCACCCTAAATATGCATTTTGGACCATCAAAAAAATGCAGTACATTCACTTGCATTGTTTAAAGGAGGAGGCCTGAAATGAAATCCTAAAAATCTTAAATTCTGTTTCGATGAAGAAAGAAACTCAGATACATCTTGGATGGCCTGAGGGTGAGTAAATTATCAGCAAATGTGAATTTTTGGGTGAACTATGCCTTTAAAATTATGCCCTTACCCAAACCTCTTATCTAAACTTAACCAATCAGTAGAGTGTGTAAACATGATAGGAAGCTGTTGTGTGTGACAGAAGCAAGTAATTGTCATGTATTAGATGGAAACGATGTCCAGCGACATCATTGGCTGTAGTGAAAGTCGTAGGAATTCAAACGATATTATACGAATTAGCCAAATTTAGAAAAGTTGTACGAATCCTGATGATTTTGCCGTGAGAGTGTGTTGGGCAAACACCCTTCAACTGTCACAGAATCACAAACAGACGTACATATGAACATAATTCATGCTTTACACGTATTCTACATAAACATTTTATTTCAGAAATATATGTTACCCAAATAATGTACTTAAAAGTAATTAACTTAATTGAAAGTCAGTAACTGTAATCTGATTACAAGAATTTACAACTTAATGTTTATACTACTTTTTGAACTAAATTTAAAAAAGTATTTTTGTCTTGTTTTCCAGTAAAAATATCTAAACATTCTTAAAATGTTATTTATTTACTTGACAAGCAAACTGGCATAAGTCTTGAAAAAAACAGTTTGCCAATGGGGTAAGAAAAATAAACTTATTTCAAAGGGAAAACAAGTGTATTTTTCTTACCCCATTGGCAGATTTTTTTTTCCTTTTGTTGTTTTAAGTCTAAAGTTCACTCAATTTTGTCACATTTCTCTTAAAACAAAATGTAATATCTTATGACATTTTGCTTGACAAGTAAATAAATCACGTTAAAAGAATGTTTAGACAATTTTTCAGGAAAACAAGACAAAAATACTTGTCTTTAAACATTTTTTTTTTTTTTTTTTTTTGCAGTCTAGAGATGGAACTGTCTATTTTTAAAACGGTAATGAACTTCCAGTAACATGTAACAACTAACTGTTTTCCAGTCATGAGTAATTTAATGTCTAATTTGAGGTAAATCAGGAGCATGATAAAGCAGAAAGTGCTCAACTACAGCATACAGATCTTCAGACTTCTGTTTACTTGTTTTACGGCCCTCAAGGCCTTCTGCCCTCTCACTTAATTTATCTGAGTAAAGGAATTGATGTAGATAATTTCCCAAAGGGAAGCAGCCTAAAACAAGTTGAGTGAGTTATTTGAACTTTTAAAACTCTTCAGAAGAGTTCACAAGACTAAAGTGAGCATGCAGATAAGTGAAATGAGTGGAATTTGTTGTTCAATAAAATATTTTGCTTTTTCGGAACCGACTCTTGATTGTTTATCGAGCGCTCGCTAATGATTTACCACAGAAGATCACTTAGGCTTTAGTACTTGAGCAACAGATGTCAGTGCTGTTCACAGGTGGAAAGAGGAGAAGTGAAGAAACACAGAGCGAAAGATTGGGAGGGAGTGGTGGACAAACAGACACTAAACAGTGACATTTTGGACATGCAGTTTAATGAGTGATTTATTAGTGTAATAAAGAAATTACCCCAATTACACACACAAACACTGATACACACACACACACACACACACACACAAATACACACTTCACAGAGTTGCCATATTGAAACACTCACGCATGGCTGGGGAAGGGGTAAAGAATCACACTATTACACACACACACTTACACACGTTTACTTAGCTTTCTAAATGGAGACATACCTTAGACTAGTATTGTTTCTAAATAAAGCTAATTATAATAATTATTGACTTACCCTAACCCAAAACCTAACCCTACCACTAAAAGAAAATGGCTTATATTTCTGTCATTTAAAAAAAATAGCATTTGCTTTATTTATGAATACATTTTTCTATAAAGTATGTCCCCGGATGTCCCCAAAGTAAGTTTTAATAAGATTTAGCTCACTTTTGGGGACAATTTGATGAATTATAGTACATGCACACACACAAAAACAAAAACAGACACTATATTGCCAGTTAGAATTCCCAATGGAAATCCCCAGAGATCTTCTAGTGAAAGCTTTGCAATCATTATACGATTCAATCTGGATTAGTTTGTCTGACATAACAAAAATATCTTCAGGAGTAATCATGAACAAAAATGTTATCTCAGTGTGTATGTGTGTCTCTCGCTCTATCTCTCTGCCCACATGGGCATACGTCTTCTAAGCTGCCATTAGAACACCAGAGAAAAGGTCAAGGAAGAGGGAGAAAAGGCTGGAAAGAATTGAGGAGGATGTAGACAATAAAGAGCATTAGGAGGGAACAAAAAAGATGGACAGCATGAAAAATGCAGAGTTGGAGGATAAAAGGGAGCAGAGAGATGAAAGTACAGAGTGATGAGGTTCATCGTGTTGATCCATTGAAGCTGATTGATATTTTTGTCCAGACACTCAGCCTGAATAATGGAGCCTAAAATGTGTGTTTGTGTGTGTGTACAGATTTAACCTCCATTGTGGGGACCAAATGTCCCCACAAGGATAGTAAAACATCATGGTTACTTGTGTAACCTCCATTCCCTGATGGAGGGAACGAGACGTTGTGTCGATGTAGTGACACTAGGGGTCACTCTTGGGAGCCCGAGACACCTCTGGTCTTTGATAAAAGGCCAATGAAAATTGGCGAGTGGTATTTGCATGCCACTCCCCAGGACATACGGGTATAAAAGGAACTGGTATGCAACCACTCATTCGGGTTTTATGCTGAAGAGCCGGGACAAGGTCCGGCCATTTCAGTGGGTAGTTCAACATTGTGGCAGGAGGGACACAACATCTCGTTCCCTCCATCAGGGAACGGAGGTTACACAAGTAACCATGACGTTCCCTATCTGTCACTCACTTGACGTTGTGTCGATGTAGTGACACTAGGGATCCCTATGCGAAACGCCACAACTGGCTGAACTGTGTTACGTGAACTGGCGGTGTGTGGTGGGCAGACTACTGTGTACCTCATAGCCAGCACACCAGGTCGACACGTAACCTCCCCCAACATAGTTATGAGTGTCGAACGGCCCATTGGGGACAAGTCGACTACCCAAAAGATAGAGACAGGCTAACCCAGTCATGGCCTCTTTTCCTCTTCTCTTTTTCCACTGCCTAAAAAAGAAGGGGATTATCCGACTGGGCCGCCAGGTCTAGTCGAGGGGTGTCCCTCCCAAGGGCAAGACACCGCAGAGACCACACCTCGCCCAAAGAGAGGGGGCGATATTTAAGTGGAAGAATACGTCACATGGTCTTTCCAACCATGTGGAGTGTCTTCAAGGTAGATTCTACCCAACGGGGGAGGAGTTACTACAAACATGGAGACTGGGGCTGAGGAGCTCTGCCCAAGGAAGACGCAGTTTGCCAACAGGGAAACGAATTAGCGGAAGATATATATTGCATGGGGTTAGCCTCACAGGGACAGGACTCTTAGTTAACACGTGTACTGGGCCGGCAGCAGGTCTCTCCGAACACTCGACTGCCACAAGGCTCAGAGGAAGTCAACCAGGGGAGGTTTGTGAACACTACTGGGAATTAATGGCGCACGTCTTCAGCTCAGAGGAGGTGAAAGGCACTATGTGCAAGCGATACACCCGACCGGCTATCCCGAGCTTATCCGCTTGTATCCACCCGGAGGTTGTAGAACCTTGCAAAGGTGTTGGGTGTTGCCCAGCCTGCTGCTCTGCAAATGTCTGTTAGAGAGGCATCCCTGGCCAGGGCCCAGGAGGCCGCTACACCCCTGGTAGAATGGGCTCGTAGCCCTATCGGGGGCAGCACATCCTGGGTGTGATATGCCATAGCTATGGCGTCAATGAGCCAGTGGGCGATCCTCTGCTTGGAGACAGCGCTTCCTTTCCGCTGTGCACCAAAGCAGACAAAGAGCTGCTCAGAGATTCTAAAGCCTGCGTGCGATCCAAATAGATGCATAAAGCATGCACTGGACACAGCAATGACAGGGCTGGGTCTGCCTCCTCCTGGGGCAGCACTTGCAGGTTCACCACCTGGTCCCTAAAAGGGGTCGTGGGAACCTTGGGCACATAGCCCGGTCGGGGTCTCAGGATCACGTGAGAGTAGCCCGGACCGAACTCCAGGCATGTTTTGCTGACAGAGAACGCTTGCAGGTCTCCTACCCTCTTGATGGAGGTGAGCACGGTCAGGAGGGCAGCCTTCAAGGAGAGTGCCTTAAGCTCGGCTGACTGCAAAGGCTCAAAGGGGGCTCTCTGTAGACCCTGAAGAACTACAGAGAGGTCCCATGAGGGAACGAGGCACAGTCTGGAGGGATTCAGCTTCCTGGTGCCTCTTAGGAACCTGATGATCAGGTCCTGCTTCCCTAAAGACTTACCGTCGACTGCGTCGTGGTGTGCTGCTATGGCGGCAACGTACACCTTCAAGGTGGAAGGGGACAGCCTCCCTTACAACCTATCCTGCAGGAAGGAAAGCACTGATCCGACTGCGCATCTCTGGGGGTCTTCCCGTTGGGAAGAACACCACTTAGCGAACAGACGCCACTTAAAGGCATACAGGCGCCTCATAGAGGGGGCCCTAGCCTGAGTGATTGTGTCTTCCACCGCAGAGGTCTTCTGCGTCCTGTCCAGGGGCCAGACATGGAGATTCCAGAGGTCTGGCCACGTGTGCCAGATGGTGCCCCGTCCCTGAGAAAGAAGGTCCTTCCTCAGGGGAATTTGCCAGGTGGGGGCTGTCGCGAGGAGTGTGAGGTCTGAGAACCACGTCTGGGTGGGCCAGTAGGGTGCTACCATGATGACCTGCTCCTCGTCCTCCCTGACCTTGCACAGGGTCTGTGCAAGTAGGCTCACTGGGGGAAACGCATATTTGCGCAGGCCAGGGGGCCAGCTGTGTGCCAGCGCATCTATGCTGAGGGGGGCCTCGGTGAGGGCGTACCAGAGCAGGCAGTGGGAAGATTCTTGGGAGGTGAACAGGTCCACCTGTGCCTGTCCGAATCGACTCCAAATCAGCTAGACCACCTGAGGGTGGAGTCTTTACTCTCCCCTGAGAGTAACCTGCTGTGACAGCGCGTCTGCTGTAGTGTTGAGGTTGCCCGGGATGTGAGTGGCTCGCAGCGACTTGAAGTGCTGCTGACTCCAGAGGAGGAGACAGAGGGCGAGTTGTGACATACAACGAGAGCGCAGACCACCTTGGTGGTTGACATATGCTACCATTGCCGTGTTGTCTGTCCGAACTAACACGTGCTTGCCCTGGATCAATGGCTGAAACCTCCGCAGGGCGAGCAGAATTGCCAACAACTTGAGGCAGATGATATGCCAATGCAGTTGCGGGCCCGTCCACAGGCCGGCAGCTGTGTGCCCGTTGAAAACAGCACCCCAGCCCGTTTTGGAGGCATCCGTCGTGACCACGACGTGCCTGGAGACCAGTTCTAGGGGAATACCTGCCCGTAGAAATGAGAGGTCGGTCCAAGGGCTGAAAAGACGGTGACAGACCGGCGTGATGACCACGCGATGTGTCCTGTGGTGCCATGCCCATCTCGGGACTCGAGTCTGAAGCCAGTGCTGAAGTGGCCTCATATGTATCAACCCGAGTGGGGTGGCTACCGCTGAGGATGCCATATGCCCCATGAACCTCTGAAAAATTTTCTGTGGAACCGCTGTTTTCTGTTTGAATGCCTTCAAACAGGCCATCACCGACTGGGCATGCTCAGTTGTGAGGCGCGCTGTCAAAGAGACTGAGTCTAGCTCCAAACTGAGAAAAGAGATGCTCTGAACCTGGAGGAGCTTGCTCTTTTCCCAGTTGACCTGAAGCCCTAGTCGTGAAGATGCGAGGAGACAGGGACAGGCCAAAAGGGAGGACTTTGTACTGATACACCTGACCCTCGAATGCAAACCACAGGAAGGGTCTGTGTCGAGGAAGGATCGAGACGTGGAAGTACGTGTCCTTCAGGTCTACCACTGCAAACCAATCTTGATGCCGGACGCTCGCCAGATTGCCTTTTTGCGTCAGCATCTTGAACGGGAGTCTGTGTAAGGCCCGGTTTAGTACTCGGTATGATGAAGTAGGGGCTGTAAAACCCCTTCTTCATCTCGGCTGGAGGGACAGGTTCTATCGCACCCTTCTGTAGGAGGGTAGTGATCTCCCCGCGCAAGGTAGCAGCGTTTTCGTCCTTGACCAAGGTGAAGTGGATACTGCCGAACCTGGGTGGGTGCCTGGTGAACTGAATCGTGTAGCCGAGTCGGACGGTCTGGATCAGCCATCGCGACGGATTGGAAAGCGCAAGCCACGCATCCAAGTTCCACGCAAAGTGAACCAAGGGGACAACATCGTCGGACATACCAGCAGGTGTGGCCTCGCAGCGGGGCAGAGCTCAAGGTGCCACACCATGCCGTGGCCGTGCTGAGTCTAGGGACATCGAAGCACTTACCTGGCTCCTTTTGACCACACCCGGAACAGCCTGGGATTGGGAGGAAGAGACCTGTACTCATAACCCGTGAAGACTGCCACATCGGGGGTGACTGTGTGCCACAGCTGGGCGCTCAGGGGCGGAAAGACCACTGCTGGAGCGCCAATCCTGCAAAGAAAAACCCGTGGACGGTAGTTGTGATGATGACCGTGCACACCGGGTAAGTGACCCAGGAAGGAAGGAAACTGCTCTTTTGCTGAACTGTTGGGTACCGCAGCCACTTGGGCATGCGGCGATATCAAACAAAAAGGCAACAAAAGATTTTCCACCCGGACCTCCACCGGGGGATGGAGTGGTCTTCTTACCAGCTCCAGGTGAGTGGGTTTCTTCGTCCCTGTGTCGCCCGTCTCAGGGGCGCTTTGACAACCTCTGTGGGTTCTTAGCAGCCGACTGTGAGATGGGTGGCATCTGCTTCCTGTGGTGGGCTCCACGCCGGGGCCGGGCCAAAGGGGCGGACTGCGGTGGAGCCGGTGCAGTCACCGCAGGGGGACGCCCTTTGTGACGAGCAGACGGAGTGCGGGATCTTGAGCCATGCCAGGGCAGGATGTGCCGGATAGCCTCTATCTGCTGCTTCACCACCGAGAACTGCTGGGCAAAGTCCTCTATGGTGTCACCGAATAGGCCAGCCTGGGAAATGGGGGCAGCAAGGAACCGTGTCTTGTCGGCCTCACCCATCTCGACCAGGTTGAGCCAAAGGTGGCGCTCCTGGACCACTAATGTGGCCATCGTCTGCCAGAGAGACCACGCCGTGACCTTCGTCACTCAGAGAGCAAGGTCGGTCACCGAGCGCAGTTCCTGCATCAAATCTGGGGTGGAACTACCCTCGTGCAGTTCTATCAACACCTTGGCTTGGTGGACCTGCAGGAGAGCCATGGCATGCAGGGCGGAGGCGGCTTGTCCAGCAGCGCTGTAGGCTTTAGCCGTTAGGGACGACGTGAACCTACAGGGCTTGGACGGGAGCTTAGGACGTCCGCGCCAGGTGGCCGCGCTCTGCGGGCATAGGTGCACTGCGAGCGCCTTATCCACCGGGGGAATCGCCATATAGCCCCTGGCTGCCCTGCCATCAAGGGTAGTGAGGGCGGGGGAACTGTGGAATCGGGGCCGGGCAGTAAAAGGTGCCTCGCATGATTTCATCAGCGGGGCGTGGCTGCTTTGAGCGGCGGTGCGAGCCCAGGAACCAATCATCAAGCTGCGAGGGTTCAGGGGAGAGTGGAGGGTTCCACTCTAACCCGATGCTCGCGGCCGCCCAGGAAAGCATGTCCGTCATTTCGGCATCAGCCTGTGACTGGGCAATCGTCCCCGAGGGGGGGAGCCCAGCTGAGGCTTCTGCGTCCGACTGGACAAGCCCGCTCTCTGATGCTGCACTCGAGAGCTCATCATCTGTGCGGGCTCCGAACAAGAGACCAGACTCACCGTGAGACGAGCCGGTGGACTCATTCGGAAGCCCGACTGGGGCAGACGAGCGTGCTGGGGAATGGGAGGTCCGCGGGGGGATACCCGGCGGAGGCGATCCCATTGGGGTCCCCAAAACGCCCCCAGTGCTAGCCGCGCTGGCCTCATACCCGTAGGTAGAAGGACCGAGGCGGGGAGCTGCTGGGGTGGCTTGCTTCCTTACGAAAGCAAGCCGCGACTGCAACATTGCCATGGTCATGTTCTCGCAATGAGAACATGAACCATCCACAAATGCTGCCTCCATGTGGGTCGCGCCCAGACATGAAAGACAGCGATCATGACCATCCGAAGTTGAGAGATAATGACCGCAACCAGGAATAACACACAATTGGAAAAGCATCTTTAAAAAGACACGTCTTTAAAAAGACGTTCCATGTGTGCCGCTCTTTTAGAGAAATATACTCTTTTAGAGGAAAAGGCTCTATCAGAAAATATACTCTCTTTGTTTTCTACCGAAGCGCCTAGGGGCGTTCTCTGCAGTGCACCAGTGCAGAGGAGGGAGAAGCCGCTGAAATGCGCCGTCAGATCCAGCAGAGGTGAATGAACAGTAGAATTCAGCTCAGTGAGCATGACCGTTCGGCTCCAAAGAGAAAATCTGAATGAGTGGTTGCATACCAGCTCCTTTTATACTCGTATGTCTGGGGGAGTGGCATGCAAATACCACTCGCCAATTTTCATTGGCCTTTTATCAAAGACCAGAGGTGTCTCGGGCTCCCAAGAGTGACCGCTAGTGTCACTACATCGACACAACATCGAGTGAGTGACAGATAGGGAACCTGAGATCACCTACACTGTAGGGACCAGCCAGCGGTCCCCATGAGGGAAATGGCTTTGTAAACATACTAAACGATGTTTTTTTGAAAATGTCAAAATGCAAAAAGGTTTCTGTGAGGGTTAGGTTTAGGGGTAGAGTAAGGGTTAGGGAAAATTAATTATCCTTAGATCCGTATAATATATGATATAAAACAAAAGATGTGTGTGTGTATGTGTGTGTACCATTAATAAGTGTATTTAAATTGGATAAGCTTACCTGTGAGTGCCCTATTCTCAGGTGTAGGAGAGTAAAAATACATTACAAATTTTGAGTTTTTTTCTTGTGTAACTTAAAACAGAAAATGTATAATATGTTTACAGTGGCAAATTCTCAGGGTCAGCAAAGCCTTCTCTGCTGGCCTAACATGCCAAATAAATAAATATTTTTCATCCTTTCATTCTTAATCACCTTTTTGCCTATGTAATCACCACTGAGAAAGAGATCCTTATGGATTTAAAAACAGGAGATGTTCTGCATGACTGTGTGATTGCTTAATTTATTAAACAGGAAAGGAGGACTGATTTTCACTTCAAGTAAATTGGTACGTGCTTTTTGCATTGTTTTAGCAACATCAGGAGGTTTCCACTTGTAAATTAGGCTGCTTGAGCATTCAGTGTTGGATCAAGTTTTTTAAAGAAGTGCTGCATTCCATTCAACTCGGAAAGTCGGATTTTACAACTTCCTACTAGGAAAAGTGCAGGGGAATGCATCTTGAATTCAGAATTACAACTTGTAGGCTCGTGCAGAAATTATCAACTCTGATTTCGCGGAGATGCAGGGGCATGATGTCACACAAACATGTCTACACTCAGGGAGATATACAAAGTAAGTGATAAACATTCACTTTATTAAGTAATATCGATAAATTAGTTCATTTCCACATTACATGATATTAAAGCTTGTTTAACAAACGCCTGCAGAAACAGGTGTATAAAACATTATAAGCTCTTTTGATAGTCGTACACCTGAAGCACAAATGCTAGCGCCAGGGCCAGAGTGGCAATTAGGAAGATTGGGAGAATTCCCGTTGGGCCGGTCAAAAATTGGACCGGTTAGGTCTGCATGTTGATTAACAAACTTTCATCATATGTCGCATAACAATTGCCAACAGTCCGTAACAACCGGTATTTAAAGAATCAGAATTGCGTTCCATATTATAGCGGACGCAGTCTGTATTTTATCATCTCACACCCAAACAAATGAGAGAGTAGCATGTGAGAGACGAAACTGATGTGCTTCACTTGACAGCGCGGGAAGGATCACGGAAGATCCATCGAGAACAGATAGGCTACTAATAGCTGAATGGATGAACGTGCCTCAGGTACAAGATCATCACAAGTTTAATTCTGACTGCAGTCTCACAATCTCAGTCAATTAATCTCTGAAATCCTCTTCCCTAGCAGTGCAGAATGATAATAGCAAAATTATTTTTTGTCACAAAATAACAGAATACATAAAGTAAATGAATTCAGATGCAACAGCACGACACGGTACGAAAATAATGGGACTTTACAGCCCTCAAAAGATTAAACTCAACGAAACAAACTGCACAGAGTGCCTTCAATGTTGTATAATGCGATAAAACCCTCTTAAAGAGACAGTATCCATTTTGCCTTTTGTTCTGAACATTTACATTCTAAGTAAAAGAAAAGTACAAATGTGTTATATTTAGCCTTTAATTTCACTCTTATCATAGTAAAATGGCACGTTTTTGAATGGCATGTAAAAATGTAAAAACAATCACTCAACCTTAATTGTTTCACTGGATCTGTTGCTATTTTAATTATCTAAAATACAAAGCACTGACCATTTAAAGTGTGAGCCTGTACATCTTGAAAGAGTTATAAACATTTACAGTTCTATAGTGTTATTATGTGCCTAGATAGTCTTTAAAATAAACTTAGTTTACCCACAAATTAAATTACTCTCATCATTTACTCACCCTCATGCCATCCCAGATGTGGATGACTTTCTGTCTTCTGCTGAACACAAATGAAGCTTTTTAGAAGAATTTCTCAGTTCTGTTGGTCCTTTCAATGCAACTGAATGGTGATCAGAACTCAGAAGGTACAAAAATCACATAAATGCAGCATAAAGTAATCCATACAATTCCAGTGGTTTAATCTATGTCTTCAGAAGCGATATGATAGGTTTGGGTGAGAAACAGATCAATATTTACGTTTTGTTTTTATTATTATAAATTCTCCTCCCTGCCCAGTAGGGGGCGATATGCTTATGTAAATCACCAAAAACAGAAGGAGAACTCTTAAGAGAGAAGAGTGCTTATGAAAGTGAAAGTGGAAATTTATAGTAAAAAATTACTTAATTATTGATCTGTTTCTCACTGCTTCTCATTTACTTGCACTGAATGGATCAACAGTTCTTCTAAACATCTTCATTCATGTTCTGCAAAAGAAAGTCATACACATCTGGGATGGCATAAGGGTGAGGAAATGATCAAATATCCCTTTAACATTCACTTATTTTTACAACACATACAATGATGTCTTATGACAAAATGAAAATCTTAGTGAATGCCGTATGTGGTATAATGACATGGAGAGCTTAAATAATTTTCAAGTAATTACATATATTGTATATTTTTGCTGTGATCTTGTTTTATTGTTATCATCTTCACCTCCAACCCCCATTTTGGGTGTGGGCTGACTTGGACATGACATCCCGGACTGAATATGAATCCCACTCTGGCCCTGGCTAGCGCTGCAGCATTGTTTATCAGTTGGGTTGCTAGGAGACATCTCTAATGAGAGTCAAACCCCTGCTAAGCTAATGGGAGCGTTGCAGTTCTGAATATCAGGGAATGGAATGCATTTATGGTCAGAGATATCAAGTAGGAATATCCCATATCCAACTTGAATGGAATGCAGCAGAACCATGTACCCTGACGAAATGAAATTTATTGCATGCAACATTTAAATCGCAAATATTATTAGATAGATTTTTCCAGGTATTATAGATCTCCTTGGTAGATTCATATGAAAAATTATGATTTTTGAATGTCTGTTCGGGAGATGTTCATTTCACAAAGAGTCATGCTGCAGTTAAAATTAGGCTTTCTTGAGAAGTAAGTGTCATTTGAAGTTCTGGCTTTCGTGCGTGGACGTGTTTTTGAAATGTCAATTGGTATTACTATTTAGCTGCGACATAATGTATGATGCCCAAAGGCATAGGGTGTCTTATTCATTGTGAAACTGTGTTTCCTTAATGGCATGAATCACACTGAAGTCCTAGACTTTAAATGCACGGCCCGCCACTGTATGTTTATATGTATTCTTCAGTAAAAATTCAACAGAAAATGGGATTAATAAATTAGGGAAATGCTAATGTGAAAATTGTCTGTAAAAATATGTTTACTTTATTTGAGAGGTACCTTCAAGATAAGTTGGTTACATTTCATTCAGAAGCCTTTATCTATTTGGTTAGCTGGTCAGGGTTTCGAGGTTAGGGGTCAGGGTTGAGGATTACAAGTTGATCTTCCAAAAAAAAAAAAAAAATTCCACACAGACCACCATTACAAATAACCTGTGTTTGATGTCTTTGACTTGTGTTTAGTATTAGGTTTGTGGTGACAGGTAGTGGTGTTTAGATCAGTAGCAATGATTGTAGCTACAATGGGCTTCTCACTGTTGTTTAAAGTCTAGCAAAACAAGTTTTGTGTTTTCTCAGCTACTTGTGCTTGTAATTATCATTAAACTAATTTGTGCTCTTTACTGTTAGTTATTTTGGTAAGGAAGTGTTTGTTGAGGTGCGTGCTTACACTCCAATGCTTTTCAAGTTGTGATTGGATGGCAGCTTTTGTGGTGAACTGGTTTTGTTAATATATTTCCCCACACCACTACCTAATTTTGCTGTTTCTTTATACAGTATATTCACAAAAAAATGGCCTCTTCAAATAAAAAATAAAAAATCTGTTCTTTCAGTGCTTTGATATGACTGTCATAATCTAAAGATTTGCCCAAAATGAAAATTCTGTCATCATTTACTCACCCATATGTTGATTCAAACTTGCATTACTTTTTTTCTTCTGTGGAAAACAAAATGAGAACAACCTGGGGTCCTATTTTAAGAGCACTTTACCTTAAGCACATTACTATGTGAGTCCGAAGTGTTACGTGTCATCACTGCATTTCCGGTGTGGTATGCACATAGGAGGTAGGAGCTGTAGCTCATGTTTACATTGTGGGCTGTTATTTTTGTTGAACGGGGTGATATGGGCTTCATTTGTTTTTAGTGGACTGAGGAACTGAATGGTGAACCCTTGTTTGCGAGTGCCCCCGTGCATTAAAGCTCCCATCTGCAATGGGGATGGTGATCCCCGTGTGATGGCCGTTACTATTAAGGTATGTCTCTCTAGTAACGAGTTTCTTAAGTCATTATTTGGTTAGTTGTGTTGATATTTTTGTTGTGTGCTTCCTGCATGTAAATGTAGGTGTGTTTAGAGATGTCTTATGTTGTGGTGGGCTGAAGGATCTGCTATATTGCTCCTTGTTTACCGTGGTCAGGACGGACGCCTCCAAAACGGGCTGGAGCGCTGTTTGCAACGGGCACGCAGCCGCCAGCTTGTGGACGGGCCCGCGACTACATTGGAACATCAACTGCCTCGAGATGTTGGCAATTCTGCTCGCCCTGCGGAGGTTTCGGCCATTGATCCAGGGCAAGCACGTGTTAGTTCGGACAGACAACACGGCAACAGTAGCATATGTCAACTGCCAAGGCGGTCTGCACTCTCGTTGTATGTCACAACTCGCCCGCCATCTCCTCCTCTGGAGTCAGCAGCACCTCAAGTCGCTGCGAGCCACTCACATCCCGGGCAACCTCAACACTTCAGCAGACGCGCTGTCACGGCAGGTTACCCTCAGGGGAGAGTGGAGACTCCACCCTCAGGTGGTCCAGCTGATTTGGAGTCGATTCAGACAGGCACAGGTGGACCAGAGGTGTCTCGGGCTCCCAAGAGTGTCCCCTAGTGTCACTACATCGACACAACATCTCGTTCCCTCCATCAGGGAACGGAGGTTACACAAGTAACCAGGACGTTTTTCAACTAGTGTTTTTATGATTTTTTTCTTTGGTTTAACCCCTAACCCAAACCCCAAACCTGACCATAAAGTCTAACCCCTCTGCCAAACCCCAAACCTATCCATGGTTTAAATAGGAAAATTAGTTCTGTGTTCCAGGGAAAAAAGAAAACACTGGGGTTTGGAACTAGACGAGGGAAGTGTATTACAGGTTACTAACATTGATTTTGTCAATGACTTTTGATTGCCATTTGTATAACATAAAAAAATAAAAAATAAAGAAATTGAATGAGTAACCAAATCACTGTTCACTGGTATTTCCGTTCTTAAAATTAAGTGTTGGATAGCAGCCTAGCTAAAATGTGATGCCTGTATTGTCAATTTGAATATTTTTTAATTTTTTTTTTTTTTAGTTGGTCTCTGTGGGAATAAAAGTTTATTTTGAGTTTATTGTAAGATTTCGCCATCTTGTATAATTTATTATGAGTTGCAATGAGACTATGTGGGGCAGAATGTTAGCCTCAGTCACCATTCACTTTCACTGTGTGGAAAAAGGATGCAGTGAAAGTGCATGGTGACTGAGGCTAACATTCTGCCTAACATCTCTTTTTGTGTTCCTTGAAAGAAAGTCATATGGCTTTGTAGCAACATGCGGGTGTGAAAGTTAACTATACTTTATCCAGTGATACAGAATACTGGACATCTGTTTTTAAATTATGCTCTTCACTGATTAAATTACACAAGTTTTTGCTAAACTATAATGGTTTCATGTGTTTTTTCACTGCAGGCCAAAAATATTTTTGATGATTCACATGTGACCTATGTAGAATCACCCTGGGGCTGCTGCTACCATTCATCACAACTCTAACATACAACCTCTGACATCCTTCAGTGTGTCCTTATGTTGTCTGAGGGATAGGACCCTCACGCTTACCTTCTCATTTTCTTTTGTTAGGCCAAAAAACAAAAACAAAAAAAGAACGCAGTGGTTGAAATTCAATGTTCTGGACAGAGAAATACACTGAAACTGCAGGGTAGCCCTTCTACTTTCACCCCGCACATAGATGAGAGAGGAAAGAGTGGGAGGTCAAATTATTTGATCTAAGAGTTCTGAGGGTTTTGAGAAAGTGAGTATGGAGAGCATTTAAAAAAGCTTTGTTCTTACCATGTGGCTTTAATTGTGTAGCTGGGAAACAGTAGTTTAGATGATCACATTGTTTGCACATAGTAAATTAATGCTCTGACTCCTCTCCAAAAACAACATTAGAGCTGGCATTAAACTGCAATGGAGCCTTCGGGCCCAAAATACAATAAGACACACAGGAAACTTTCTCCACGCTTCACTACAAACACACACAATGGGAGATAACTCACTGTCTGTCATAGAACTGAAATAAAAGTAAGTGTCTATCAGAAGACTGTTTTCTTTTGCATCTTTTGTTTCAGAAGGTTTTTTGGTTGAATTATTTGCCAGGAACTGTGTTAAATGAAAGTTCATCTGTGAAAGGCTCAAGGTCCCTTTCTCTGTTTATGCTTGAGTTGATGTGTGGAATGTTTGTTTGATTTGCTGGCGTCAGAACACAGATCGGATTCAGCTGGAAACGAAGTAAACACGAGCTGAAGTGAATGACGGATTGAGGAGGGCTATGTGTCACAGAACAGAGGAAAAGCATGAGCAAATACTTTTTAGCTGATGTTTTCACTTAACCCAAGCACAGCTACCTCCACGAACATGCTTCAACAAGAGAAAAGGAATCTGTGCTTATGTTTATTCTGAATGTCGAGAAGAGGCAAATATTTATCACTGATACTCTCTTAGGTGGACTCATCAAGGTTACTCTTTTAATTAAATGCTTTTCAAGGGTCATCTCACACTTGAACTTGTCATCAACTAGGGCTGTAACTCGATATGTTTTTTTGTTTATTGGGGGGGGGTGTAATAGGGTTCAAAACAGTGTTACTATGAATGCAAACTTTATTAAATGCAAACTTTAATACAGTGAAAAAGACACTCTATTAGCATAACATAAATATATATAAATAAATAAACATTTCCAACATTCTTTTGAATGTCCATGTACTAAAATAAAATATTTGATGCCATGAGTGTACCTTCCTTTACTATTACTAATATTTTGAATAGCCATGGAAAATGAAGCCATGTGATAACAATTTTACCTGGTCGCAAAAAGAAGTCAGTTTATTTACCTGATGAACTTTCACCTTTTGCTGACCCATTATGCTTCACAGGGCTAATGTGTGCTTCTAAATCACTTGCACCTTTATTAGCAACTGACACATACAGGTGCATCTCAATAAATTAGAATGTCGTGGAAAAGTTCATTTATTTCAGTAATTCAACTCAAATTGTG
Organism: Myxocyprinus asiaticus; assembly: GCF_019703515.2. Lineage (NCBI taxonomy): Eukaryota > Metazoa > Chordata > Actinopteri > Cypriniformes > Catostomidae > Myxocyprinus > Myxocyprinus asiaticus. The sequence goes on from NC_059347.1 coordinate 34,104,869, forward strand.
AAACTCGTGTATTAAATAAATTCAATGCACACAGACTGAAGTAGTTTAAGTCTTTGGTTCTTTTAATTGTGATGATTTTGGCTCACATTTAACAAAAACCCACCAATTCACTATCTCAAAAAATTAGAATACATCATAAGACCAATAAAAAAAAAACATTTTTAGTGAATTGTTGGCCTTCTGGAAAGTATGTTCATTTACTGTATATGTACTCAATACTTGGTAGGGGCTCCTTTTGCTTTAATTACGGCCTCAATTCGGCGTGGCATGGAGGTGATCAGTTTGTGGCACTGCTGAGGTGGTATGGAAGCCCAGGTTTCTTTGACAGTGGCCTTCAGCTCATCTGCATTTTTTGGTCTCTTGTTTCTCATTTTCCTCTTGACAATACCCCATAGATTCTCTATGGGGTTCAGGTCTGGTGAGTTTGCTGGCCAGTCAAGCACACCAACACCATGGTCATTTAACCAACTTTTGGTGCTTTTGGCAGTGTGGGCAGGTGCCAAATCCTGCTGGAAAATGAAATCAGCATCTTTAAAAAGCTGGTCAGCAGAAGGAAGCATGAAGTGCTCCAAAATTTCTTGGTAAACGACTTTGGTTTTCAAAAAACACAATGGACCAACACCAGTAGATGACATTGCACCCCAAATCATCACAGACTGTGGAAACTTAACACTGGACTTCAAGCAACTTGGGCTATGAGCTTCTCCACCCTTCCTCCAGACTCTAGGACCTTGGTTTCCAAATGAAATACAAAACTTGCTCTCATCTGAAAAGAGGACTTTGGAACATTGGACAACATTCCAGTTCTTTTTCTCCTTAGCCCAGGTAAGACGCCTCTGACGTTGTCTGTGGTTCAGGAGTGGCTTAACAAGAGGAATACGACAACTGTAGCCAAATTCCTTGACACATCTGTGTGTGGTTGCTTTTGATGCCTTGACCCCAGCCTCAGTCCATTCCTTGTGAAGTTCACCCAAATTCTTGAATCGATTTTGCTTGACAATCATAAGGCTGCGGTTCTCTCGGTTGGTTGTGCATCTTTTTCTTCCACACTTTTTCCTTCCACTCAACTTTCTGTTAACATGCTTGGATACAGCACTCTATGAACAGCCAGCTTCTTTGGCAATGAATGTTTGTGGCTTACCCTCCTTGTGAAGGGTGTCAATGATTGTCTTCTGGACAACTGTCAGATCAGCAGTCTTCCCCATGATTGTGTAGCCTAATGAACCAAACTGAGAGACCATTTTGAAGGCTCAGGAAACCTTTGCAGGTGTTTTGAGTTGATTAGCTGATTGGCATGTCACCATATTCTAATTTTTTGAGATAGTGAATTGGTGGGTTTTTGTTAAATGTGAGCCAAAATCATCACAATTAAAAGAACCAAAGACTTAAACTACTTCAGTCTGTGTGCACTGAATTTATTTAATACACGAGTTTCACAATTTGAGTTGAATTACTGAAATAAATGTACTTTTCCACGACATTCTAATTTATTGAGATGCACCTGTAAGTGCCAGCTTTACATGTCATACATTCTGCTTCCCACGGATCTTGACCTGGACGAAAGCATGGGAATTTTTTGTGCAAATCTTCTGTAAATTTGCCCTTTCGTTTGGGTATTGTTTCCACTCTGCTGTCATTTGCTGCTACTGTCAAGCAACTGTTTGATGCTGGACACAACAGCACTTCGCGTGTCCACGGAGAGATTGAAAGGCAGGAATTTGGCCAATAGTTGCTGCAAGCCTCTTATAAGCGACCAATTGGTGTGTGAGAAGGCGGGACTTACAAAGAGGGGTTAAAGGAATGCAAATTTGCGCGCTCACAGAATGAAGTATTAGATCAGATGCACATCATAATGCAACTAAAGCCGAATCCCAGAAATTTTAGCAAATTTAGAAAAACGCTTTTTTAAGATCCGATAAAGAAGACATATCCGGGAAAAAGAGGATGTAAGGTCACCCTAATTTTATTGTAGTGTATGTGAAGAGCTCAAGGGGCTGCATTTGTAACTGATGGCAGGCTGCTGGGGTTGGAGAGGGGCGTGTGTCGTGGTTCGGTCTTCTCGAACCGCGACACAGGATCGTGGATGTTTGTATCGCGATTTCGGTGGCGGTTTGCGTATCGTTACAGCCTTATCATCAACGCTTTCTTTTGCTTGAACTCTTCATTATGAGGACTCTCATATACATGTAGAATGGTTCCAGAAAGCATTTGGACACTTTTGGAGACTTTATATACAAAATATTAAATCAAGTGACATTTGTCAAAAAAAAAAAAGAATTCTAGACCTACTCTAAGAACTACGTAAGTGCATCTACAATTTTCAGAGACACTTTTTGTTCCCAATTACTTTTAACCAACTTATGCCGAGGAGATTTTTAGTGTATGTATCAAGTCAGCCCTCCTCAAGTTCACTCAAGTGCTGCAGCAGAGTAAACACAGGTGTAGTTCATCCCATTAACTGGGTTTCTTCAACTTCTGACACTTCAAGCACTGTGGAGTTATAACTACACTAACTTTTGAAGAAAATAAAACTTATATAGAGGCAAAATTGTTTGGTGTAGTGGAAATGACGCCACAAATTTGGGACAGTTGAAATATTTTTTAAAAACTGATAGAAATAATTTTCACATAATATATCGAAACAGCTTATGTATATTTCACTCTATGTTAAGATTATGATAGTTCTACACATGTAATAATTTGTATTTTTATAATATAAATATAAATTAGAAAAGTACCAAAATAAATGAAGTCTTGATAAAAAGTTGGCATTTTCTTTCAGTGTTATTGAGATCTTCATTTATATATATATATATATACATATATATATATATATATATATATATATATATATATATATATATATATATATATATATATATATATATAAGAGAAAATCTTTCATGAAACATGAAAGTGCCCAAAGTTGAAGAAACACCTATCTATGGACATGTTCCACAAGGTTTGACAACTAGAAAGTGTCCAAATAATGTTTGCCTTAATTTTGAACAATATACTGTACATATGTATATCTGTTGTTTTATTATCTGAAATCTATATTAGAATTTCTCAGCTGTTTTGGTCCATACAATGCAAGTGAATGGGTGCCAACATTTTGAAGCTCCAAAAATCACATGAAGCATATAGGTAATCCATAAGACTCCAGTGTTTAAATCAATGTCTTCAGAAGTGATATGATATAGATGTGGGTGAGAAACAGATCAAGTAATTTTTAACTATAAATTATCCTCCCTGCTCAGTCAACCTCTACTTTAAATGTTACTTTCACATTCTTCTTCTTCTGTTTTTGGTGATTCACATTCTTCATGCATATCGCCCCCTACAGAGCAGAGAGAAGACTTTCTGGCAAAAACTTACTAAATATTGATCTGTTTCTCAACCACACCTCTGAAGATATGGATTAAAAACTGGAGTCGTATGGATTACTTATATAATGCCTTTATGTGCTTTCTCGAGCATCAAAAATTTGGCACCCATTCACTTGCATTTTAAGGACCTACAGAGCTAAGATATTTTTCTAAAAATCATAATTTGTGTTCTGCAGAAACAGGAAGTCATTCACATCTGGGATGGCAGGAGGATGAGCAAATGATAAGAGAAATAAATTTTTTGGGTGAACTAACCCTTTAAGTGGCCTTACTTTTGGGGACCACAGAAAGAATTCTTCATTATGGACACTCTCTTTCACATGAACTCTGTATTACAGGTGCTGTCTCTAACTCTTGAGATAATGTGATGATATCAGCTCATAAACTTAATGTGGAAAATCTCTACAGAACTTAAAACAGTCCAAAGTTGGTCCAGAGTTTGACTCTGATTGGACCAGGATTCCTGTGCTGTAATAACTGACTAAAAACAGAATATGGACAAAAGAGTTCATATGACAAAGTGTTCACAAAGTGTTTATAACATAAAGGGATTGGTCTCACTCAAATTTTCTGTTTCTTATTCACTTTAAGTAATGATCTATGAAGAGGAGTTTCTTCATCATTTTGATTCATCTTTGTCTTTCTACTGATCAAAACCACCTGTGGGGAAAACACTCTAACCTGAACTGGAATGTTTACAAAAATAAAATCTCTCTCTGTGTGCGTGTGTATGTGTGTGTGAACTGTGTTTTTGGCCTGGTTGAATGGTAATTACTGATGGAGTCACTCAAGGCCTATCCAATTCAATTTCTCCATCTCCTCTTGGCCTGATGTGAATCCAAGATATGGAATGTGTGTGTGTGTGATTTTCTTTTTGTCCATCCTCCCTCCTTTTGCCCTTTCCCTTGTCTATTTTCTCCCTCCCTCCCTCTCTTCTTCCTTTTCCTTTTTAATTTGTCTATTCATCCAAGTGTGTGTGTGTGTGTGTGTGTGTGTGTGTGTGTAACTTTCTGTTCTCTATCTCTCTCTTTCCTGTCAGTCTTTTTCTTGCCATTGCGCTGATGACAGCTACAGCACCATATGACTTTTCTTCACATTTCCCATGTATTTTTAATAAAGAGGCTTATGCTTCTGTTTACAATCAGATTGCGTTCCACACCTGCACACTTGCACACACATGACGAGGCCTGGCCACTTGGGAAGGTGTAAAGCTGATAGGTTTAGGGAGGGAGAGATACAGATCTCTGACTAATCTGAACCCTGTTGGCAGGAGGTTTAACCTGCAGATGAGAATCTCTCTCTCCACTCACTGCTCTGAGGCCTCCCATTTAGATCTGTTTCCCCAGCTGTGTGTTCATGAATGATTCAATTAAGCTCGACTTTGATCTGATCCAAGATTAGTTTGAATGCTCGAAGATAAAACAATCTGAACCTCAGGAATGAGAAAAAATATTAGTGGATATCCCCTGATTCATCACTGAATGTACAGAGAGATGGAATCAGTGTATAAAAAAGAGAGATTGAGATGGACAAGATGGATGTTTTTTTTTTTTATAAAAATGAATGGCAGAGATCGACAGTGCCTGTTAATTTCAGCTGAACTGGTCACGCACCACAGGATGTTGAATTGGAATCTGAATTGGAATGACAGAAAGATGAATTTATTCAACTCAAATATATTCAGTACAGTCAGACAACAGAGGAATTTCATAGTCTGACACGTTTTACGACAAAGCATAGATAATTAAACCATTAATTTGAGCTAATTATGCCTATTTATTTTTTTATATGTAGAAATAAATTGTTTTCTTTAGAATTCATGTATTCTAAAAAACAATAATTTTTTTTTTAGAAAATTTAGTCCATTAATTCTGTTTTTTATATACTTATGAGATGATGTTTCATGAAAATGACCAAAAATGAACATAACACAACACAACATAATGAAATATAAATGTAATTTATTAAATAGACAGCAATGAAATAGTGTATATATAAATCAATGTAATGTTTTCGAAAATATACCTTAAGTAAATATACCTTATGATTGGACTCAAGATGGCGCCGAGTATGGCTGCTGCGTTGCTAGCTCTGACACAACATGGTAGTGTTTTGTTTGTTTTGTTTACAATTCTTATGTTTTTTGTCTTGGATGTTGTCTGCCTTATTATCTATGACAGACAAACACTTTTGGCCATTGGTTCAGCAATTACACACCGTAAACCGGACTTCAAATTCCTCAATGCCGACCCGCTGTTTACAAACACGCAAGCGAAGCCCTTTGTCTGGGCAGCCCGGACGTGAAAACGCAGGAGGAAAAGGGGAAACAGAGCCGGCGTTCTCATCAGAGTAAGACGCCATGCAAATCGACCCCTGCTACACAGTATTCTACTGGCAAATGTTCAGTTTCTGGATAACAAGCTCTGCGAGCTGAAAGCGCAGATCTCTTTCCAACAAGAGACGAGGGACTGCTGCATTATCTGCCTTACGGAAACTTGGATGTCTGCGGAGATTCCAGACTCAGCCATTGAACCCGCGGGGTTCTCCATGCACCGAGCGGACAAGAGTGAAAGACCTCTCAGGTAAAAGCAGAGGTGGTAGTGTATGTTTTATGATCAACAAATCCTGGTGTGATCAGAGGAACGTACATTCTATCAAGTCTTTCTGCTCTCCTGATCTGGAATTTCTCATGCTTCTGTGCCGACCATTCTGGCTAACGAGGGAATTCACAGGGGTCATTATCACTGCTGTGTACATCCCGCCATAAGCCGACACAGACCGGGCACTCAAGGAACTATATGGGATTATAAGCAAACAGGAAACCGCGCACCCTGAGGCCATGTTCATTGTGACCGGGGACTTTAATAAAGCCAGTTTCAAATCAGTCGCACCAAAATACCACCAACACATTAGTTTCAACACACAAGGGGACCGGGTTTTGGACCATTGCTACTCTCCCTTCCGGGATGGCTACAAATCCCTCCCCCGCCCACCTTTTGGCAAATCGGACCACTCTTCCATTCTGCTTCTGCCCGCTTACAGGCAGAAACTGAAACAGGAAGCACCCACCCTCAGAACGATCCAGTGCTGGTCGGACCAATCAGAATCTATGCTACAAGACTGTTTTGATCACACGGACTGGGAGATGTTCCAGTCCACCTCTGATGATGACATCGAGCTTTACGCTGATAGCGTAATGTGTTTCATCAGAAAGTGCGTGGAGGACGTTGTTCCGACAAGAACAATATGGATCTATCAGAACCAGAAGCCATGGATTAATAGCGATGTTCGCGCGGCACTTAATGTGTGGAGCTCTGCTTTTAATTCCGGGAACGCGGAGGAGCTTAAACAAGCCAGTTGTGCCCTCCAAAAAACTATCAGAACAGCAAAACGCCAGTACAGGAATAAGATTGAAGGACAGTTTAACACCACCAACTTTAGAAGCATGTGGCAGGGAATTAACATCATCACGGACTTTAAAGGGAATAAAAACTCTGCCATGAACACCGCTGACTCTCTCCCAGATGAGCTAAATATTTTTTATGCTCGTTTTGAGGGAAATAACACCGCCCTCGCGGAGAGAGCTCTCGTGGCCGAAGCTACAGAGGTTAGTTCACTCTCCGTCTCTGTAGCGGATGTAACCCAATCCTTCCAACGGGTGAATATCTGCAAAGCCGCGGGTCCAGACGGCATTCCGGGCCGTGTCATCAGGGCATGTGCGAACCAGCTGGCTGGTGTTTTTATGGACATTTTCAACCTTTCCCTCTCTTTGTCTGTAGTCCCCACGTGCTTTAAAACATCCACCATTGTGCCAGTTCCAAAGCAATCAAAAATCACTTGCTTAAATGACTGGCGTCCTGTTGCTCTGACCCCCATCATCAGCAAATGCTTTGAGAGACTAATCAGAGATTACATCTGCTCTGTGCTGCTTCTCTCTCTAGACCCATTGCAGTTTGCTTACCGCAACAACCGCTCCACTGATGATGCCATTGCATCTACAATACACACTGCTCTCTCCCACCTGGAAAAAAAGAACACTTATGTGAGAATGTTGTTTGTAGACTACAGCTCAGCATTCAAAACCATAGTGCCCTCCAAGCTTGATGAGAAACTCTGGGCTCTGGACTTAAACAGCTCGCTGTGCAGCTGGATCCTGGACTTATTGTCAAGCAGACGCCAGGTGGTTAGAATAGGCAGCAACATCTCCTCATCACTGACCCTCAACACTGGAGCCCCACAGGGCTGTGTTCTCAGCCCACTCTTGTATTCCTTGTACACACATGACTGTGTGGCAACACATAGCTCCAATGCCATCATTAAGTTTGCTGATGACACGACGGTGGTAGGTCTGATCACTGACAATGATGAAACAGCCTACAGAGAGGAGGTGCACACACACTGGTGTCAGGAGCACAACCTCTCCCTCAGTGTCAGTAAGACAAAGGAGCTTGTGGTGGACTTCAGAAGAAAAGACAGAGAACACAGTCCCATCACCATCAATGGAGCACCAGTGGAGAGAGTCAGCAGCTTCAAGTTCCTGGGTGTCCACATCACTGAGGAACTCACATGGTCCATCCACACTGAAGTAATTGTGAAGAAGGCTCATCAGCGCCTCTTCTTCCTGAGATGGCTGAGGAAGTTTGGAATGAACCGCCACATCCTCACACGGTTCTACACCTGCACTGTAGAGAGCATCCTGACTGGCTGCATCTCCACCTGGTACGGCAATAGCGCAGCCCACAACCGCGAATCACTGAAAAGGGTGGTGCGAACTGCCATACACATCATCGAAGGTGAGCTTCCCTCCCTCCAGGACATATATACCAGGCGATGTGTGAAAAAAGCTCGGAGGATCATCAGAGACTCCAGCCACCCGAGCCATGGGCTGTTCTCACTGCTACCATCAGGCAGGCGGTATCGCAGCATCAGGACCCGCACCAGCCGACTTCATGATAGCTTCTTCCCCAAACAATCAGACTTTTGAACTCTTGATCTCCCACGATCAAATACATCAGCACTGCACTTTATTACTCTTACTCTTATATCTCACACCGGACTGTCATAAATTATATTATTATCATATTATATTCTCTCTTAACAACTTACTATCAGCCGACAGCCTGAATATCAATACAGTACAATACAACCTACTGTACATTCTATATATACTTTTTTTATTGAATAATGTGTATCTATATTGTGTGTATTGTATACCGTACAGTGTATGTTATTATTTGTATATTGTGTTGTGTGTAATTATGTGTATATTAGACTTTAAATTGTGTTGTGTAAATTTGATGTTTATTGTAAATTGGTATATGTCTCATCACTGTCACGACTGCTATGTTGATCGGAACTGCACCCAAGAATTTCACACACCATTGCACTTGTGTATATGGCTGTGTGACAACAAAAGTGATTTGATTTTGATTTGATTATGTTGTATGATATCAGGAATTGACTTGGAATTTAAAAGGCAATTATATTCATTACTGACCCTCAACCCTGACACATGGTGGGAGATATCTATGCATTCATTAGCAGTCCATGAAAAATGCAGCTAATTTTTAATATGATAATTTATTTTTCTCTCCCGGGTTCTTAGTTCAGTAATGTTTAAACGCCTTTAGATTTTAATGTAGCTGTTGAAAAAACGATCTGCCTATAGGCATGTAAGTTAACAAAGCAAGCAATCCCCCTTTCTCTCTCGCTCTGATGCGTCTAAATGGGACAGATATTACACAGCATATTATCATCCTTGTTATAAATCAACATGGATGAACTAAATAATGTTTTCGATTACTGTGGTAACACTGAAGAGTTACTGTGCAATAACCATGGAGCTGCAGGGGACAGACAGATGGATGGGTAGATGAATGCATGGATGGATGGATGGATGGATGGGTGGATAGAGCACAAAACACTTGGCCAGATTCAGTTCATAAAGGAAGAATCACCTCAGCTCGCTGTATTCCTTCATGCATGCATTAATTTTCTTGCCAACACATTTCAGCTCAGAGCAACTAGAATCTGGACAGATCCATTCCGGCCCTAAGCCGCTGGCCACTGGCTTCACTCCACATTTATAATGTGGACTAACGGTTCAAAGCACAAAGAGTGTGTGCATGTGTCTTGGGCAGAGGCCCCTCAGGGTCCTTGCTGAGTCTGAGGTGGCCAGTGCATACCTGAGAAATGGGGGTGAGATTTCACAGAGCATGATAGGCTTTAGACTGTATGCTTTGCCACAGAGTTATTGCGAACATGTGTCACACACACACATACACATACACATACACACACACACAGTCCTGCAAGATTCTAAAGGCATTTGAAAGCTCTGTGATACAATCATTCTGCGTCTGGTCTCCTGCAGACATAGATTAAGCGTTGTAATGATATGAAATAATAAGACTTCAGTCATTCTCTTTTATATCATATTAGTGAGGACTGACATATTTTATTGGTCAAATTTAAATTCTGATATAAATCCTTTCCTTATGATATTATGCCTTTAATAATATTATAATATCAAATATTTGATCCAGTCTATTTCAGTCCTCATCAAACACAAAGTACAGGTCATCTCTGCTATTTACTGCAGGAAAACAACATTAATCTGTCGGAGTTCACCATGAGAGCACTTACAGACAGACATGCACACATGCAGCTCCCATTCATCTCCAGAAACGCAGTTCTTCTCTGCCACAACTGGTATTTGCATAGGGACTTTATGTGTTTGGATGGGCAAAACACTGGAATCATGAAGAGAAGAGCTGACAGAAAAACAGAGGGAAAGTGGGAGAGAAATAAAGAGAGAGACAGACAGAGAGAGGAGAGAGCTCGTTCAGCCAGTATGTAGGGGCTTACAACTCTCAGCAAGTGCTGATCACTACAGCCAAAGAAAACCTGCCTAACCCTGCAAGATATTTTCTTTATTGTTTATGCTCTCTTTCATATATTTGGCTGCATCCATACCCCTGTTTTATTAGTTTCTACAGTAACAAAGTGAACTGTCTTAGTAACTGTTTTAGTGACCAATAGTAAAACAGACAAAAGGATTTGAGCTTTATGACACCATTGTTGCTTTTGCGGAAAGCAAACAGATCAATTTAAAGCACTGGGTAATGGTGAAGGGTCTGGACTACTATCACAAAGGTTGCATGCTCTGTGTTAAGTAGGGCTGACCCAGCAGCCAGAGGGTTGGGGAAAGGTTTTGGTGTAGTGTTATGAATTACCATTAGCCATTGTAAATACAGAATGTTTTAAACTCTTCATACATAATGAGTGTGCGTGTATGTCTCTGTTCCAAACCTGATCTGTCTGCAGCATTTTGAGGCATCTTCTGATGTAAAGGTGCTACTTAAGTTCAGAAACATGCTTAATGCAAATTCGCCAATGCAGACGCAAATGCTTGGGTAATGCATTGGAAGCGCGTGGTCCTGCTGAACATGCTTATTGTGTGCACTAGCTTTGTTTTGGTGGTACCAATCTTTGGTACTCAAGGGGGCAAAAAAGTGTCTTCAAATGTCTGTGCAGAACTGGATGTGCTATTACTGAGGTGGCTAATTATAAAAATGTTATAGTTAACTTGCGTTGCATTCTATATTGTGCTCTGACATGCAACAATGCAGCCTGAAGGGTTTGCGTTCATGTAAAAACACAAATGTTTTTCTTTTGGACACAAGACAGGGGCGATCCAGGATCTCGATCCATGGACTGCAGAAGTGAGTGAAGCCACTCTCCACTTTCTTGATAAAATCCAGAGGTGAATGCCAATTTCATATGATCAGGAGCTGTTTCAGGTGAACTTATGTTCACAAAAGTCATCTCAGTCCAGACTGCTATAGAGGCTATTCAGAGGGTGATAGCATTTTGATTTAAAAGTCAAAATGGATGTAATTTAAAAATAAACACTATATGGCCAGAAGTATGTGGATACCCCCTTCTAATTACCTAGACTGGTTACTCCAATAATTTCAATGAGGGCAAATCATAATGCTACCATTTAATGGCATTCTGGGGCATTGTTTGCTTTCAACTTTGTGGCAAAAGTTTGGGGAGGGCCCATTTCTATTTGAGTATGGCAATCCTTTCACGGTCCGGTCACCTTGTCAGGTTGGGGTTCTGCCTGACAGGACCGTGAGAGTATCGGCCTGCTTCGGTGTCTTGTGTACCCCCTTTGTGTGAGCGCACAGATCCAGTTGTTTGGGACCGCCGTGCGCGACCCTGATGTCATGGTCCTGAAAACCTGTCAGGTTGGGTTTTGTCTGACGAAGACCATGACATCATTGTCCCGTCTGTTTTGTGTTTCGTGTACGTGCTTTGCACCCTCCAGTGATGTCACGGCCCTGTCACCTTGCCAGGTTGAATTTGTGTCTGATGAGGGCCGTAGCATCATCGTTCCCTTCTGTTTTTCTTAAAGAGTGTTTACATTTTGCCCTTATGTGTTTCAGGTGCCGCTGGCATGCTGAATCAGCGTTTCCATGGGAACCCTGATTGTTTCCATGGGAATGCTGATCATTACAACTTTCAGCTGCGAGTGGCAAATCCCCTCTTGTGTCATATCCGATATTGGATCATTGTTATTTTGTTGTGTGTTGTTTCAAGGTGACCAAAGTGATGTTTGATGTTTGCTGTTAAGTGTAAATCGTGCTTTCTTGTTTAGTTGGAGATTGCTCGTGTCTGTTGGTTGCCTGTCTCTAGAGATGTGGTTACCTTCTATTGTGCCTTCAATTTGCCTGTATCATCGCCCAGTTCTTTTGGAGGAGGAATTCCTCGGTCTCTGCCTGCGTGTCAGGGGAGAAACTTGCCTGGGCTTTTCTTTGTTTTTGAAAAGGAACTTTGTGTTAATAAATCCTATTGAACTGTTACCTCTGCTCTTGGGTCCTGTCTCTCTCACCCACCCTGACAAATATCCCTGTGCACAAAGCAAGGTCCATAAAGAAATGGTTTACTACATCTGGTGTGGAGGAAGAAAGCCCAGACCTGAACACCACTGAACATTTTTGGGGTGAGTAGGAACAACAAATGTGAGCCAGGCCCAACGCCCAACATCAGTGCCTGACCTCACTGATGCTCTTGTGTATGAATGGGAGCAAAGGCCATGTTACTACATACAGTAGTGGAAAGCCTTCCCAGAAGATTGGCAGCTGTTGTTGCAGCAAAGGGGCAATTGATGCCTGCTGTTTTGAAATTAAATGTTCATCAAGCACATATGGTTTCCACAAACATTTGGCTGTATACACTTGAATTAACTCATTTTTTATGCTACCATAGTTTAATAAATATGCTTAATTCCACAAATGACAGTACTTTGATTATTTAAAAAAAATAATGTTTTATATATGATCAGAAATTAAGATATTTTCCCTGCGAATGGACACAAAAAGTTATGTATAGGACCACGCCTCATCGTGTCATGGCTCAGAAACAATCTTCTGTCTTCAAAATGGCAAAGAAATGGTGAGCTCACCACACAGACATAAAGCGAGTCTGGGGGTGTGTGTGTCCAACTCCTCATAGCCATGTGCATTTAGAGGCTAAACCAACTGATACAAGTGTTTAAGAAAATGTAATCAAGAATGAACCCTTTCATTATATTCCTCTCTACTCAGAAATAACACCACTAAATTGAAAGCTTTCTCTCCTCACCACTCAGATGAGTAAATTTCAGTCATATAGGATATGACTGATCCCAAGGGAGTAATTTTATCTGGCCAATTCAAATATGCACTCAAAAAAGTGCATAGTTTCACTTCTTTGAACAATTATATTAACACACACAGGCATATCATATCACCTGTCAATCTTCAGAGGCTGTAATATAGAAGTGTTTTTCTTCAGCATGGCCCATAAACTTCACTGCACTCCACAGGGTGTTCCCACAACATTAAAATGACCGAAGGGGTCACACACACACACACACACACACACACACACACACACACACACACACACATACACACACACACACACACACACACACACACACACATACACACACACACATACACACACACACACACACACACACACACACACACACACACACACACACACACATACACACACACACACACACACACACACCAGTAGGATTGGTATACTTTAAAATATTATTATGGTATGTACTGAGATCATAATACCTAAACACAGCCTTTCACACACACACACACACACACACACACACACACACACACACACACACACACACACACACACACAAACACACAAACACACAAACACACACACACACACACACACACTTTTGCACATGTCCATGTTGGGGTGCAGAGCGAGAAAGAGTGGGGAGGAAGTCTTCCATAAGCCTCACATTCCTCACTGAGAGCCGAGTTAGAGTGGTTTCATTTCCACAGAGAACAATTTCCTGTCAGGAATTATACAGACACACACCCGCATACACCACTGGCTATGCATTAGGGAATCACCTTACACACAGCGGACCAAAAATCCTCTCAGTGGGAAAATAACCATTTCGTATCTGTAAGAGAGTGTTTTATGCCTTTTTTTATTTTCGTGTGTGTCGTGTGAGCATTTATGTGCTGCAGTTTTCTGAAGACTATGAAATCTAGGATAACTATGGGCTATATGATTATCCCTGATTGATACACTGAAGAACCGTTAAGTCAAAACCCGAGAATCTTTACTCTAACATCTACAAACCACTTAAGCAGAAATGTCTGCTTATTCTGACATGCATAATTACTTGGATCATTCTGATGTTTAAGATGAAAGGTTTCTTCTGCTGATAATAAGCTTAGAGTTATTCTGCATGCAGTAGGAGTGCACAAACACACATACAGTACATTACACTCAATGCAGGATAAATTGTAAATCAACACAGCATGATAACATTTCAAAAATCTCCCAGACTTTACACAAATAAAGGATAACCCAATTTAGAATTTTAAGTATAACAACGTACTATTTCAGGAACTAAATGTGTCCTATTGTTTTCAATAAATACCTAAAGGATCTAACAGATTTTCACACAGAGTAACAAACTAATCAATCACATTATTAATACTGGCTTTGACTTCAACATACAAAAAGTTTTTTTTACTCAGTGATTTTCAACTAGTGGGTCGCAACATAAAATGGGGATGTAGACAGCTACGTAAAACAATGCTAAATACAAATAATTAAATGCAACTAAACATAAAATCATACATAGCAAAATATATGGTTATCAGCATAAAAAAAGAAGAGGAAAAAGCACTTCAAATAGTTTTTTGCTAACTTCAAAGGCTGTCAAATTATGTCTCATTGAACTCTATAGTATTTCTGTATTATTAGTATTATTTGCAATATTTTTATTGTATTTAAATGGCCTGCTATGTGTGTGCAAATGTGAATGTATGTATATTCTGTAGAATGTTATTTATGATTTGGGAATGTAAAGCTTTCTTTGCCATGTCAACGAAACTTCTTAAATCTTGAACTTTAATATGAAGGAAAAAAGGGGGGTTTCAGATGTGAAGACTTGTGAGAGTCAAATAGACCTCCAGAAATGTTTAACTTAATGTAAGTAACACAAACACACAGCTGTGTTAACAACAGAGAGAGAGAGAAAGAAAGAGAGAATGTTTGATTCAGCCCATGTCAGTTGGACTACATTAAGAAATATCACAGTTCTCAGTATGTGTGTGTGTGTGTGTGTGTGTGTGCACCATCTAGCAACACACACTCTTCAGACAAACACAGTTCCACACACTCCCTCTCAAATTTTACTGCAAATACACACAAACACTACTTCAAAAGACTCAAAATAACTTATCTGTCATAGATCGAATAAATATTATTTCAAATCAGTCCAGAAGTCTGAGCCAGACCAAAGTCTTTTAGATAAATTTAATGTACAAAAACGACATACTCAGCAGACGTGCTAGGAAATGGAAGCCTAACACCCTGTCTACATCAGACACGAGTGGTGCAAAAGCAATAGAACCCCATTATAATCAATGATGCTGTCCCATTCCATTTTACGCTGTAGGTGCTGGCGCTACCACACAAATTAAATGGTTTAGAACATTTGTGTCGACACATCTAGTGTAGACAGCCTCAAGCCGTTGTGTCGCGTCAACAGATGCACCCGGTGTAGACAGGGTGTAAATGATAATTCTCGCAGAGGACTTGTAGTAGCATTAGGTCATTCATTCATTCAATTCCAGAATCTAATCCAGTCATTATCTAGCCTATGCCTTATAACAGGGGTACACAATTAAAGTTCCAAGAGGTCCGGTCTCTAAATTTTCTTCCCAGCAAAGGTCCGGAAAATAATACGTAGCTTACATAGTGTCATATGTCTATGAAATTACAGAATATATTTTTTGAATAGTTTTTATAAATTGCCACATTGGCAGCAATAGTACTTTGTAAATAAATAAATAAATAAATAAATAAATAAATCCTAAACAGTCAAAATAGTCTCTTCAAAACTCTCAGAATAAGATTGGCAGTTTGTTTTAAAGCTGAATGACAGCAGTCCAGTTTTTGTGTTTAAATATTTTTACATTCAGAATATATATGTATGGGACATTGCATAGGAGGCCTTTTGACGGATAAAAATTACTGTTTGGGGGTTTAGGGGTGTCCCCTGCGAGAAAATGTATAAAAATGTTAAACTCTGAATGGACCATTTTTATATTTTCCTTAAAGTGGATTTATGTACAGTACATAACAACAGTAAAGCATTAAAATCCTGTTTGCTTAATTTAAGTATAAATAGGCTTTCCTTGCCATTATGCAATGATGACATCTCTGATACATTTTTTTACAAATTTAGAACAAAAATCTGTTTATTATGAAAGGCTCATAACATGCTGAATAAAGAAGCTAAATTTAGGTGGAAAAAACGTTATAGTCTAAAGGTGGCACGTTAAATTGTCCTGACTCCTGACACAAACCTGACTTAGCTGAACTGAATCACTCATCAGACAGATGAAGATAGATTCACTTTGCTTCATTTTTGTCTTCTGCAGTGTGTTTAAGTGAAAGATGCCAGTATCTGTAGCAGTGTCTCCGCTATTATTGTTAAAATAACCGTGCCTTCAGTTACGTTCAGTTCAGGCTTTATGCGGTGCCTCTATAGTGGGGAGAGACGCAAAGCGTGCGGAGCGGTAATAAAGTACATACAGCACGGGAATAAGCGCGTAGTGCTGGACATGCTTTATACCCGCTCTAGAGAGAAATATTTCTCTCTAGCGCTGGACACGTTTTATTCCTGCTCCGCACGTATACACGTATGCTTACACAATCACTTAGCCAGGTGTCAGATAACTAGCACAAAGATTTATATCTCGGTCCAGACTGAATTGTCCTTTGGTCCGGATCCGGGCCGGAGGCTGCCTATTGAGTACCCCTGCCTTATAAGGTCCCACAGCTGTGTCTCATTGCTTGGATGCTGCATTGCTTCACCCACTGCCATCAGTTTAGGTCCTGTCCTGTTGTGGGGGGTGAGCTCATCTACCCTGGCTTCATCATATTTTGGAAGGTTCTGATGGTTCGAGAAAGAATTCTGATGCTGAACCGTAGGACGAGGCTGACACCAAGGGAAACTAATCTATAACTAACTCTTGTTATTCCATACTATCGAGTTCTCTGAGAGAACTATTTAAATACACTATGAGCCCAAAGTGATCCGAACTGACTATGCATCATGATGTTCAGTACTGACTGTGCTTCTTGATGTTTTGACTGTACATCCATCATTATTGACTGTACACCTTGACATTCAGTACACACTTTACACCTTGACATTCAGTACACACTTTACACCCTGACATTCAGTACAGACTGTGCATCCTGCCATTCAGTACCAACTATGCACCCTGACGTTCAGTACTGACTGTGCTCCCTGACATTCAATACTGACTGTGCATCCTGGCATTCATCCTGTCATTCAGTTCTGACTGTGCACCCTGACATTCTGTACTGACGTTCACCCTGATGTTTAATATTGACTGTGCGCTGTGACATTCAGTACTGACTGTGCACTCTGATGATCAGTGCTGACTGTGCATCCTGACACTCAGCACTGACTGTGCACAATGACTTTCAGTACTGACTGTGCATCCTAAGGTTCAGTACTGACTGTGTATCCTGTTTGTCAGTACTGAATGTGCATAATGCTGTTCAGTACTAACCTTGCATCTTGATGTTCAGTACTGACTGTGAATCCTGACATTTAAACACTGCGTCACTGAGGGCCTGATGCTACAATATATTAAAATCAGTTTGAAACACAACATGTGAGAGATATTATCCACATTCTTAGACTCAACAAAACTTCTTAAAGAAGTTAGAGTCTCCATCTTTAAAATCGATAAACTTTTTTGCATTCATGTATACGTGTAGCTTTCAAAGTTGAACAAAATCTTCCAAATAGTTACAAGTGTTTATATGCTCTTGTGGGAAATTTGCCCATTGTAAATATTTATGAGTGATGTCTGGCATCTTAGTGTCTAATTCCCTCTCTCTAAACTCACTCACAGATATTTTGCAGTTGAGAAAGACTAAATTGTGTTTTTGCATCTGTGTGTGCTGATGAATAATTCATTTGTAAAAATAAGCTTGGTGCTGTAGTGGATGCATATGTATTTTTCTTTTTTATTTATCCTTATTTTATTTTATTGTGATTATTTAATTATCAGTGTAGATGTCTTAGGATGTTACTTTAAACTACACTATAGGATATCCATGTTATGGTAATCATGTCACCAGAGTGTAAAGTTTAAAATAAAATTAAAGAAAAGGTAAAATGTTATTTTTAAACCTCTAGTTAAATTTATGTGTTAAACTGTATAATTGTTTGAGATTTTTCTGTAAAATTGTCAGTTTTGGTGTGAAAACCTACTGTTATTTATACTGTATATACTGCAGGTACTGGTACATATTTGTATTTAGGAGTAAAATTTATGTTTTAATATATTTGGTAACACAATTGATAATGTTTGTGATGCATTCATATAGTTTACTCTGGTTAGTTTACTCTCTAAATCCAGTTTGGTTTGGCTGGTGTGAAACCTCCTTTGGCATCTGTGTATGGATTAAATATTCAATTCTCATCATCATACAAATTTGTCTCACTCAAAGTGATCCCATATGGAGCCTGGTGTTGTTTTACATATAAAAGCAGGCCCATTCAAACTTCCATAGTTCAGTAAATAAATTACTGAAACATTGAACTTCATGAATAAACGGTTCATTTATTTCCTCAAAAGTCATCCAGTCTCCCAAACACTGAGGGTCACATTATAAAGAGTAACAAAGTTACAAGTCCAAAACAGTTAAGTGAAAATCCTGTCGTACAAGTTAAATAACACATTGTGTGTTTACACAGGAATGCTGTATGGAAACTAAGAGTGGTTAGCACTATTACTACTACTTGGGTGCCTTAACTGGAAAATTATAAAATGATAAATCCCATTCTCAAATATGTACTCACATTATGGTTTGTTTTATGGTGCAACTCACCTGTACTTTTAACCAGTGAACGAACAACCTGCAGATATACTGTAGATGGTTACTGTAAACATATTTGATTTTTCTTAGTTTTTACAACATTATAAACCTGGTCCAGGTCAAAGTAAACAAATGTATACTTGCTGTATTAAATATAGTGTTTGTGGAGTATGGTCTACTTTTGCGGCGGTGTGTATATATTGTTTTCATTAGTGTGTTTTAATGTAATTGTTGTCAACCACTGAATTGAGTATTTATATTATTACTATCATCACTGTCTTGATCCAGACCCAAAGGCCTGGAGCCATGCACAGCACACACACAAAATATTTATGAACATTCAGAAGTTCAAAGGTGGAAAAAGTTTCTAACAGAATCCTCGTTGCTTTCTGTCTTGCACAATCTTGAACCCATTTTGAAATGAACGTTCTGAGAATGTCATTGTTCTAGGATGTCTGGGATTGCTGTCGGCGCTGTCTCCCAGCCAATCATCCTGCTAAAGAACCACAGAAGAGCTCAAAGAGTGAGCGCGGCATCAAATTCAGACCCTGAACATCTGGCCAGCAGAAAGGCCCCAGTGTGATTACACTGCTCGCGATATGCACCACAGACAAACTCACTCACAGCTTAAGAGAGAATGTGTGAGCCCTGAAGGGGGGGGGGGGGTACACAACAGGCTAGAAAAAAAGAGGTAGAGAACAAGAGAGAGTCAGAATTAGAAGGGCAAAGGGAAGAGTGAATGGCAGCTGTAGTGTGCTAGCGATCAGCAAGCTCTTGCGAAAGGCCAAAATGTGGCTACATCTCTGCTGAGGAATCTAAAGCTTTTTGGAAGCTCTCCAGCCACTCACACAGCTCAAATGAAACACTGTAAACCTTGCACAGTAAGCATTCTAAAACATATTCCTTTACAAGGATGGGAAAAGTTCCTGCCATGTGGGATTCAGTGTAGAGAGAATAGAGGGGATCCCGCACGGACATCACACAGCAACTCCGAGACCACTTGGTTGAAAAGAGATGGTCTGCTCTTTCCATTCAACGGTATATGTTACACAAAGAGAAGCATATCTGAGTATGTTAGTGTGTGTGTGTGTGTGTGTGTGTGTGTGTATGAGTCAAGTTTTACCAACATTGTGGGGACATTGATAGGAAAACCTGAAATCTCTGACATTGTGGGGACTGACAGTGACGTTTCATTAAAACATTATCCTGTCTTACTGAAAATCTAAAAACAAAGAATGTTTTGTGTGAGGATTAGGTTTCGGGGTAGGGTAAAAGGATAGAAAATATCTTAAGGTCAGTATAGAAACAACAAGTCAATGGACAGTCCTCACAAGGATAGAAAAATGTGTGCATGATTTTGTGTTTCTATTTAAGATACAGTAAGCTTGCTATGCAGTGTATAAATCTCAATCACTAAAGAATTAAAAATAAATGGTTGTTTGTACTTGTTGATTTAAAGTGAAAAGGGGGCACTTATTTGGAAAGAATGTTCTGTGGTGTGCACTTTGATAAATGTTGCGCCTGATTATTCATCAACAATAAGTCATTGTTCACATCCTCTTCCAAAAATCGAAGGATTGATGTTTTTTCATTACTTCAACCATCACACCATACATCACTGCTAAACAAAAAATGTGTTTGAAAAGTTGAACTTGAATCAAAATAATGTTTTCCAAATGGCTAAATTTTTGGGGTCTATCTTGGCGGAAAGCTTGTATCAGATAGGAGTTTTTCAACTTTTCCAGCAGGCATTTAAGTTACTGTGAGAGTCAAACTATTGATAATTTAATTAGTTTCTCTTTGATTAAAAATCATCTTCTCAACATTTACATTTAGCTGTAACAGTCTGATATGACTTTAGACCCATGGGCAAGTATTAGTTGAGGAGATGAAAGGAGAGAGGGGAGATTTCTTTCACTTCAGTCATAGTTTACCTCTATTTCAGTCAACCGATCATCCATAAAATAGAATGTCTACCTGATAGTGCAGTTCCCAAGACAGCCTATGAGATTTAGGAATGTTGTACAGTATGTATCCACAAAAATGTTGCTGTCAGACATAGGCTTCAATTTGCTGCTTGTTTACAGACATCACCATGGAAACGTGTGTGCAAGACCAACACTAAGGCTGTTTCTAAATGTGTGTTCTTTTTTAAACTTATGTTCTCGAGGACTTGCTTGGCATCATCATCCACCGAAGTTCAATTCCAAAACTCAAGAACGCAATTGCAGAGAATGCATAAAATTACCCGTGTTGTTGATCAGGCCGAATATCGAGGATGCATCGGATGGAGACTTGTAGGCAAGAACCAGTTTCACTCCACCACTAAGTTGGCAGACGAAGGACATTTATCATTGTGTTTTGCCTTAAGAGTTTCCCACTGTAAGCTTGCAAAATTCTGATGGCTCGTGAAAGTCGCCATAGTCTGTCAGCATTTGTTGTTTGTTTGGGGATCTTTTTAATGAAGTAATAAACACATGAAGGAAACAAGTGTTAACAAACTTTATTCTTTGAATGTGTCACTAGTCCTGCAAAACCTCACTGGTGTGATGATAATAATGCTGTGACTGATGATAATGCCAGTAATGTCAATTGTGCAACAGGAATATCGCAGCACATTTCAATGCTCGCAATAGAGGTGTTATACTTCCTCCTGTCCTTCCGAGTTCATTTTTCCAAGGTAGCTTGGCAAGACTGTTCTTCATAAGAGTGCAAGTCCATTCTCCGCGTTTTTTGCATTGAGAAACACCCTAAGTTCCCTTAGATAAGGCTTAAACCCACAGGTGCACAATCACCATGGAAACTACTAGAGCAACTGAGGGGAGGTTACCAACTGGCTAATACATCCAGGGTCAACAATGTTTCTCAAGGCACCTAGAAAAGGGAATCAGCACTGTTCTATTGCAAGTGCAAACTTCTCCTAAGGAAATAAAATAAATTGAAGGAATAGTTAAAAAATAAAATCCCGTCATAATTTACACACCCTCATGTAATTCAAATACCTGCCTTTCATTCTTCTGCTGAACACAAATGGAAACATTTTAAAGGATGTCCCATTGACTGATTTCTATAAAATGGCAGTTGATAGTGACTCACTCCAAAGCTTCAAATAGGACACAAAAGTATCATAAAAGTCCATGCTGCTCATGCATCATATTCAAAGACTTATGAAGATTTTGAGAATCAAATAATAACTGGATTTGTCTGGTTAATATAAAATCTTTTAAAGATAATCAGAATTTGGTTTGAGGCACTTAGTAACAAGTTAACTAGATCTCCACAAGCAGAACTGTACATTCTGTTTTGTTTTCTGATTTGTGTCTGTGAAATAGTCAGTACTTACATTTCTTTGGACAAAAATTCTGATCACGTAGTCTATACACGATAGCCGCTCTTTTCTTGGGGTTTTCCTATCAATCACTCATAGAAACTGCAGAGCCTTTAATTGAATGTACTGACTTCAGGTAAACCCTCCCTAAAACAGCATGTACAAACTAGGGATTTGCACGGATAGTCGAAATTCGGTTAACCGCTCGACGCACCACTATTTGATAACCAAAATCACTATTCGGTTATTCTACACGTGCAATAGAGATCTTCAACCCAACATGAAGTCGACAAGTTCTAACAAACCGTCTGGTTTTGGGTCAGTTTTTCAAGTACAGGGAGAAGTAGGGGCTGTTCAAAATGCTTTTCTGTGCATCTGCGCCATTTTATATACTGTTAACACGTGTTGGACAGGTGTCTTTGATTGTTGCGCTGAATCTCACAGTTTTTTCTTTCAGCGTCTCGTGCAAGATTGCCACATTTTTAGACACCAAGTGAAGGTAAAAATGAACACATTTTTTTTTTTTTTTACAAAGGTATCACAAAACAACTACATTGTTTCATTCATTGCATTGTATTGTACTGCTTTCTGAAGAAGTTTAGGTTGCAAAGAGGACTTAATGTGACTGTGACACCATTAAACAAGATTCCAGGTTATTTTTCACTAAGGAAAGTTTCAGCGCTTGATAAACGGTAAAACAGTGTTTTTTCCCTTTTGCTCTGGTGTGCATATTTTCGTACAATAATTAAACAATTTCAATGACATTTGAGCACCCTGAAGAGGCTATTTAACTGCAGCAGCGTAACTCCCCACACATGAAAATATTGTGTTCGCTCCCTCACAGAAATGTGAATCTGCCTAGGCAGAGCACATATACATACAGTTTGATTAAATTTGTTTAAGTTTAATGTGAGATTTTATCATTTGAAGATCTTTGTATTCTCTTTGAAGATCTGCTGTTTTGAGTAGTGATTGAGGAAATTTCATTGCAATAAACATTCTTTATTTCCACGTCCCGACAAAAAAAACGATTAACCGTTCGTGAAACATCATGGTTAACCGAATGTTAAAAACAGTAACCGTTCACATCCCTAGTACAAACAAAACAAACTGTTGTTAAAGATTTTACATGTTAGTCAGACTGTCTCTTTCTGTCTATGCAGGCAGTTTTTGCCCTAATAAGCTGCAAAGTGGACCAGACCATTTGTTGTTTAGTCAAAGGTGTGACTTTGCATGATTAGGGCATATACTGTCACTGGTCTGACTGTTTGGACATAAATGTCATCACTCTGATCTCACACTTTCATGATTAAATTTGAGAATTTTTACTCTGTGCCAATCATAATAAAACATACAACCAGAGAAATGATCTCTGAAACACACTGTCAGAAAACCAGCAGGAGTCTTCTAGATCAGATGAACTAATGACGCACTGCAATATCACTAGATCTTCTGAAGATTTGGAGACTGTACACACAAAGCTTCACATGGGCCCCATTACTGTCCAGATTCAGCTCTTTTAGAATTGCACGGTTGTTTGTCTTTATAGATTTCCAGGGTTAAATCTATTCCATCTTTGCCTTTCTCGTGAAAAATGAGTCGCTTTTGATGTTATCAATCAACAATTCTGCCTCTGACCCTCTTCAAAGGTCATTTGATATTTACAAAGGAACACTTCCTCTCTTATAAGCAGAGTCATTAAAGAGACTCTTCATAAATGGCACATGAAATCAGAAAGCTGGTCTCTACCATTAAAATCTTGCACCAGTATTGTAGAACGCCAACACTGCAAAAAAAAAAATATATATATTTTTTGTGCATACGATATTAAGAATTGTTTTCAAAGAGTATATCTAGAATCAAGTTTCTTTTTCATCTTCCACTGACAAATTGTTTGTTTTCTTCTTGTTTAAGCATTAATAAAAAATAAGCATAATTTATGCTTAAAATAAGAAAAAAAAAATGCCCATGAGATAAGAAAATAAAAAAAATCACTTAATTCAATATATTAATTAATTCAAGATATTAATTCAAGATATTAAATTCAACTAAAATCAACTATTCTCTCAAAATAAGTTTTATTACTACAAAATTTTGATTCTTGAGTCTTGTTTTGAGGGTGTTTAGATATTTTTACTGGAAAACAAGACAAAAATTAGTAACACTACAATAACATTCCATTTGTTAACATTACTTAATGCATTAGGGATCAGGAATTAACAATCAACAATATATTTATTGCAGCATTTATTCATCTTTGTTCATGTTAATTAATACAATTACAATTGTTCATTGTTAGTTCATGTTAGTTCATACTGCATTAACTAATGTTAACAAATACAACTTAGATTTTAAAAATGCATTAGTTAATGTCGAAATTACATGATCAAATATTAATAAAGGCTGTAAAAGTATTGTAACATCGTAACTGTTATTGGTTAATGTTCTTTACAAAACAGTTATCATTTTAGATCAATGGCTTATTCACGACTGCATGTTGTGAAATACGAGCAACTTTTCTGTGCATTTTTTCTCTCAAATAGATTTGGCTTAGCCTACCTGTTAATTATTTTCAACAATGTCCTGACTGTTTTAATATGTTAAGTAACTTACTTGGTGAATTCCATTTAGAATAGGCTATTTGGGTTGCGCTATTGGTCCTGCACTATTCATTCAATTGTTTTCAATAAAGAAATCTGTATTCGCTAAAGTTGAATGTGTGTCATGTTCTATATTTAATGTACAATGGTCATAATGCAAGGCGAGCACGTCACAGATAAATGCCCCTTTTCAGTGGAATTTAGTGTTGATTTGGAATAGATTAAGTATTTGAAATGGGTTGCATAAACAATTTTTTTCTGAGGGTTGGTTTCGTTTTGGACTAATTGACTAGTCGACTCCAAATGTTTTGTTTAAACGTCAGTGAAAATAGTCTGCACATCCCTAATTAAGGAAATTGTTTTTTTTTTTTTTTTTTGCTATGCAGTATTTGTATACAGTACATATGCTCTTTCTATGTGCAGTCTGGGTAAATATGCTAAAGATGAGCACATCCTGAAGTAGATACTGTTGGAATCACAGATGGAAACCTTCACCTTTGGCCTAAAGAGGGGAGACAAGGACAATCACAATCTTGCAAGGGGAGAAAGTGACTCATATTGACGAGAGACTATGAGAGTAAAGAGAAGAAAAGAGTCAGTTTTCACAAGACAGAGGGAGGCTGTGGCGAGTTTAGGCCTGGTTTTGAAAATACTGTAAAGACAAAAAGCCGTGCAACCCTAAAAGTGCCTGTCTGTGACATGCACACTAAACATTTTACACACACACTTTTACATTTAACAGATGCTAAAACCTTGTGGCCTGTGTAAGTCTTAAAGGGGCAAAGCATCTGAAGACTCTGACAGACTGATAGAGGTTGCAAGGGTGAGTCTTATGAATCTGTTGAGTGCAGTTGGAAGGTGGGTCAGCAATATTATATTTTTCTTCATTTTATAACACACACACACACACACACACACACACACACACACAATGTTGAACATCTGGGCAATGAGTTGTGAAGAATGCACACATTTATTTGATGTGATTATGCAGATAATATTTACATTTATTTATTCAGCAGAAAGTGTATTCAAGATACACAATTTATCAGCATGTGTGTTCCCTGTAAATCAAACCCATGACCTTGGTGTTTTGAATGTTACAGTACAGTTACGGGTGCTACTGTTGTATTAATAATGCTCACAAAAGCCAAAGAGTAACAATTTTCTTTTGCTTTAACATGCATGAAAGTCAAAAAGTCCTCCTTTTCTTCTCTACTCATTGGTGGTCAGCAAGACCTTGCTCTACCCAGAACATTATCAAAGACAAAGTCAGGTTACTGAGGCAAAGCCCTGAAAGCTCACAGCTGTTTTGAATTTGTTACAAAGCAAATTTCTATCCAAAGTGAATACAGTACAGTCGCTCTAGAATAACCTGGAGTTAAGTGCCTCGCTCAAGGGCACAACAGAGATAGAGTTATCTCAGTAGCTCTACAGTTCAGAGGTTTCCTCTACCTGGAATTCAACTTGCTACTTTTGCATTACTAGTCCAGAAGCTACTAACCTCTACTTGTCTGAGCTTTGAAAAAAAAAAGAAAAAAAAAAAAGACTTGTGTAAAAGACACTGTATTTCACTGTTTCCTCAACCATGTGAGAGATGCTCTATACAAGAATTATTCCGTATGTGTGCGCCAGTGTGTCAAGGACGGTGTAACAGTTCAAGGACGGGCAAGGGGGAGGCAGGAACTGGCTGAACCGTAAACGTAAGGTTTAATGTAAAACTCAACTTAAAACGACATAAAACATAAGACAAACAGACACACACAACGCGGCCGCGTGCGTCTCTCTCTCTCTGTCTTGAACCGGCGTCTCCGGCTGCCCCTTGTCTTGCTCTCCCACTGATCAGCTGATTCAGCTCCGGCCATGCTCCATCACAGCCTGGCCACGCCCTCCTCCTCCACATCACAGACGGATTAAGAGCTGAGAGGCCCGTGGGCTGGTACACCATGGAGGCCCCCCATGCCCAATGAAAATAATTATAATACTGCATGACACTAGTTGTGTGACTATGTTCACCTTTATGCACTACACAGGACGCTTGGCAAATTTGGTTGGATTTTTCAAATACACAGAAGAAAAGTTTGGATAACTTAGTAGAAAGTATTACAGTGAAAAGCGCGAGTAATATGTACTTTTGGATTATGAACCAAACCAAAATCATGCATTATTAATACTGATGTGCATGTATAGTCAGAATTCAGTTAACTGTTCGCCGTGCCTTTAATCAAAAACCAAAACCACTATTTGGTTATTCTACATGTGTAATAGAGGACTTCAACCCAATCTGTGTCTGAGGGTACCCGGCAAACATTCTGGTTTTTGGCCAGGTTCGGGTCAGTTTTTCCAAGTAGGATATATAACGAGTTAGGAGCTGTTCACACGAGCGATTTTTTTTCAATGGGTTTTCTATGTAAACACACACTGGATGGACGTCTTTGATCATTGCGCCACATATCACTTTTTTCAGCGTACCACGCAGGACCGTCACACTTTTAAGTTAAGTTTAAAAGAACTTCAATAATTTTAAACACATCTCGAGACACCCGAGTTCTGTTTCACCATTCGTTACACTGCAACAATCTTTTTCAGCGTGGGTGTCACAAAGATTCAACGTTCTGATGAAGTTCAGGTTGCAAAGAGTTTGTGTTTGAAGCATCCATGGCAATAAACGTTCTTTATTCCCGAGTCCTGACAAATAACAGAATAACAGTATGTGAACTCTCACGGTTAACCAAACAGCCTATTACAAACAGTTACCATTTATATTGTTACTGTATTAAGCCCTACTTTCGCTTTTTCACTAAACGTTCACTGCATGCAGGACTATTCTGTGTTGTATGAATTCTGCCGCATACTGTATATACAGTAACAGATAAATGTAAACTATCAGCTTTGTTCACAGCCAAGGTAGACTGCACCTTTTCTTTGTGTTTGTAAGCGTTTTGTGAATTAGAGGCTTTTCTTTGTGATCCTTCAAGAAAACCCACAGTGGCTGTGAAACGCAGATTCCCTGAGAGTGCACTCGAGGGCCTGTGTCGCGCTGATATATAGTCCAGCATGCAGTCAGCTGAGCAAATGGTATTTCACATAAGGATGACATTTACATGGATTTATAATAGACATCTAAATAAAAATAAAGAAATAATTGGTTTAGAGCTTGAGGGCCCTTGGGTTTAGAGGCCCGTGTGCAACGGCCCAATTGGCCTTGTGGTTAATCCATGCCTGGTCTGTGTGTGTGTAAGTCAAGGTTATTATCATTAACGAAAACTTTTATAAAGACGAAAACTAGCAATAAAAATATATTTCCGTTTTCGCAATACAATACTGTGGAAGGGCGGAAGGCGGGGCCGGGTCGTGATTCTACACACCCGGCCCCTAATCAGGCTGATTAGAGGGATAAAGGCCGACTGGAGATGGCAGTGCGACAGAGAGAGAGTTACGGACAGCTGTCCGACACCTGTGTGTGTTTGTGCTTTTGTTTTAGTTAATCATTAAATATTATTTATATTATCAAGCCGGTTCTTGCCTCCTCCTTTCCACTGAACTGTGTTACAAATACAAATGGAAACAAAATAGAACTTCAGATAAAATTACTTTATTTTTTCGTTTATTTTAAATCAGTGATGGATGGTCTAATTTATCACCAAAGAAGAACAACCCAAGAAAAAGGGGGTCTGATCCAGTCCATGTTGCTGAATCATAAATGCTCAGAGTGACAGTAGCTACAGTACACTGCTAAATAGCCTAAATTTCACATGAATTTGCACATTTGACAGCAAGTACAGCAGTGTGCTGTGTTGTGCATTTGAAGCACAACAAAAAACATTTTGAAGTTCAACTTTGCAATTTGGTTTGTAATTTGGCTCAATTTGTGTTTTCATCATAGGCAGATGGTACAATTTGTGGGTCTATGGTACAAGTGATAAAAACTAAAACTTACTGTGACAAGGAAGAGGGCGTGGCTGGGCCGTAATGATGGACGCCTGACGCTGAATCAGCCCAATCAGTGGGAGAGGGATAAAGAGGAGCCGGGGATGCCAGTTCGAGAGAGAGAGAGACACACGCGGCTTATGTTTGTTTAAGTTAATTTATGTAATTAAAGTTATGTTGACTATTCTGCCGGTTCCCGCCTCCTCCTTGCCCATCCTTTACCTGTTCTGCCACCCGATTCAGGCCAGGGAAACCTCTGGCATGACGTACTCATAGGTGTTGCCCTTCCAGTCATCCTTCTGCCGGCAACTCTTCCCCACCTCTCTAGAGCCCTGGGAGAGAAGAGGGGATGGAGAGGGGAGAGGGAAAGAGCAAGGGGGAGAGACAGAGAGAGAGGGGAGAGAGAGAAAAACCTCGCTCGCCGGTCCCCGGGCACGCTGTAGCCTGGCCCTCAGCCACTCCTCCGACCTCTGGCGGATGACAGCCGCTCCTCTCCTGGCATACGGCAGCGAGTCTTCCGACCCTTGGTGGACGGAACGGCTCCTCCCCTTCCTGGTGGATGGCAGCGGTTCCTCCGACCTCTGGCAGATGACAGCCGCTCCTCCCCTGGCATACGGCAGCGAGTCCTCTGACCCCTGGCGGATGGAATGGCTCCTCCACGTCCCAGTGGACGGCAGCAGCGAGGACTCCACGACAGCGCATCCCTCTTCCTTCCTGGGTTTGGCAACAATATAACGGGTAAAGGATGGGCAAGGAGGAGGCGGGAACCAGCAGAAGAGTCAACATATCTTTAATTACATAAATTAATTTAAACAAGCATAAACACACACAGCGGCAGTGTGTCTCTCTCTCTCTCTCGAACTGCCGTCCCCGGCTCCTCTTTATCCCTCTCCCGTTGACTGGGCTGATTCTGCGCTAGCCGTCCATCATTACGGCCCGGCCACACCCTCCTCCTCGTCACACTTATAACCTACAGACACTAAATAAAAAATAAAAATATTTGTGTCATTGCAAAAAAAAAAAAAAAAAAAAAAATGCAAACAAAATAAAACTTGTTTTTGCACCATAAAAACAAACTAAAACTAAACTGTAAATAAAAACAAAAATATTAAAATTAAATAAAAATTAAAATTTGTGAAATGTAAAACTATACTAGCAATGGTTTATGTACTGTAAACTTGGGAGGATGCTGAAGCTGAGGTAAATGGAGTGTAAAGACTTTTCCTCCCCAGACATTTGTGTTTGTCTCTTTGAGATCTGATTACTCGGGTGCAATAGTAAAAAAAAAAAACAAACAAAAAAAACATTTGTGTATACATGAACAGCCATGTAAACAGGAAGTAGGGTTGAGTTGTGGTGTCAGGGTGGATCTATTGAGTCCAAGACAAATGCAAGTTGTACTTTTTATTTACATTCTGCAGCAAACCCATTAGACCTCACACATACACACTGGACACCCTCACAGTTTTCCGCTTCATTTTAAAAGTGCCCTGTTTAATCTGATGGTCCTTTTCTTCAGAACTGAGCTTCACTTTGATTCTCAAAGAGCCCCTCATTTCCAGCTAAACAGACTGAACACATCCCACAGGAAAGACAGGAAGCATTCTACTGGAAACCCCCGAAAAAAAAGGAAGTCAAAACATTTACTGACTCTGAGACTATCGTGTCCGTTCCTCTCCCAAAAATCTCTCAACTTCAGGAATTTTGAATTTACACAAAGGCAATATATCTTTAAGAAAATTAAAACATTTATTCTACTGAGTCAATCTCCAGCTGTTGGAACTGAGCGTTGTTTATAAACTGCGCTGGGGGACGGTGTGAACTCTCCAGCGCTGGCAAATATTTTATATCTGAAGATTAATATTTGGTGGAACGATTGAGTCAAGAGAGTTAGGTGGGCTCAGGCTTTGCTCTTCTAGTACTACAGGTTTTGCAGTACATATTCCTCAAAGCCAGTGTACTGCAACTCTGTTTCTTTTGACATTGTGCATTCTAAAATGTTTATAGACTTTTAATATTTAGCAACATGATCGAACTACAGTATGTTTAAAGGTAAAGTGTGTAATTTCAGAATTGCAAAAATAATTAAACAGGTTTTCAGCAACTTCTCTGTCTTCCATTGATGGACAAACAGTTGAAACAAAACATGAAAATATCTTCATGCCACTCTCACCTCAGTTCTTTGGATTCTGTCATAGGCTCTGTAATCTTTGGGTTTTTAACTGGAATGTTTTATTACGCTTATAAATATATAAGTGTATTTACATTACCATATTTAAATTTTATATCCCTTAACCCAACCCCACCCGTAAACCATGCAACAAGCAGGAAGAAGTAGTCGCAGTAATTTTAGCTACATTACACTTAAGTATAGATATTTCTTACCTATCCCCACCCCTACACCTAAACCTAACCTATTCTCAAAAAAATAGAATACATAACAAGCAGATAAAAGTGCTGTCACAATAAGCTGTTTAAAAAAATCTCTATAAATATATTCCAAACTACTCATGCTGCATTTAAAGTCTTCTGAAACCATATGATAGCTCTGTGTGAGGAACAGAGTGAAACTGAATGTTTTAATCACTGAAAATCTTCCTCAACCTGAAGGCAGTCACATCTCATTCAAAATATGCACCCAAACTGGTGACAAATGGTCACAGTGGTGTCTCAGGGTCATTATTTAGTGTGGGGCACAAACAATCACTTAATCAATTATTTGACCGATCTTTAAAACATTGACGAATAATTCCAAATTAGAGTCTTTCATTTTGACAGATAAAAAAGAAACAAGAAAAACATTCCTTTATTCCCTGGTATTAATATGCGTATTAGATGCGTATTAACTGGCACCATCATCAATTGCACCTGATATTGTGCATCTCTTGTTTAGATTTTGAGTAGAGGGTATCTGATTTCATGACTGCATACATCAATCATTACTTCAGTGTGTTAATGTATGATAAAAAAGCGCAAACTGCATTATAACCAGAGGTGGGTAGTAATGCGCTACATTTACTCCGTTACATTTACTTGAGTACCTTTTTGGAAAAAATTTACTTTTATGAGTATGTTTTATGGTGGGTACTACTCATTCTTAATCAAGTAAATTTCTGATGAAACAAATGTACTTTTACTTCGTTACAATGGGTAGCGTTCCTGTCGTTACATTACTGGTTTTAATTTAATAAGTGTCAATAATTTATGCGTAATTTATTTAGATATTTTAATGGGATTTTTACGACAGCGGATCTTCACAGCTGCACACTGTCACTTGAGTCGTGTTCAACACTACAGCAGCAAGTGTGCAAAACAAACATTTCTTCACTCCACACAATGCCTTCATTTTACACAAAGACAAGTATATATTTCAAGATTGAAATTGCAGCTCCAACTTAAGAAAACACGGTGAGGTAAGTTTTAGAGATTGTGACAATGTGGGCTTGTCTGTGTCATGGTTATACTCATTCATTTTCAGCGTGAATCTGTAACTATGGGCTCTTATGTCCTCAGTTTCAAGTATACATTTTTATATCAGCGCTGCAACATGTCAGTGCCTACTGTATAAATCCTTGTAAATATCTGTGTTAAGTGCAAATGTTTTGCCCTGCCTATCGCGATTGTGAGCATTTCTGCACATGCAAGGTTGACGCGTGCTCAGCATTTGACAGATGCAGGCGGCATTGTCTTAAGGACAACAAGCTTCCAAACACAGAGAAAAGGTGCATTTTACCCTTAGTGTACAGAACTAATTATCTAAATTCTTTCGACACTGACAATGCTGGACCGTCACTGAACTAAATTCACGCAGGACGTAAAAAGCTGTGAAATAATGACAGAAGACATGAATAAAGCATGATCTTGCTTCAGTGTATAATTAAACATTATATATAACTTGGGACTGTGTGACATTGTTCACGTTTTTCATCGTAATAATTACTAGAAAAAGGTTTCCAAACTTCTCTTCTAATTGACAGATTCTTCCAAATCTGAAAAGCATCCTTAAAGTGATAGTTCAGCCTTTAATTAATATTATATCATAATTTCCCCGCCCTCATGTTCTTTCAACCCCGTGAAACTTTCTGTATTCTGTGGAACCCAAAAGATGTTAGACAGATGTGTGTTGTTGTTTTTTTCTTCTGCTGAACACAAAGATTTTTAGAAGAATATCTCAGCTCTGTTAGTTTATACTAGAATGCAAGTGAATGGGTACCAAAACTTTGAAGCTCAGAAAGCACATAAAGGCAGCATTAAAGGGATTCAAATGACACTGGTTCAATCTATGTCTTCAGAAGGGATATGATAAGTGTGGGTGAGAAACAGATCAATATTTGAATCCTTTTTTACTAATAAATCTCCTCTTTCACATTCTTCTTGTGTTTTTGGTGATTCAATTCTTTGTGCATATCGCCACCTACTGGGCAGGGAGGAGAATTAATAGTAAAAACTAAAAGGACTTTATATATTATAAAGTTATATATATTTATTTGTTTCTCACCCACACCTATCATATTGCTTCTGAAAATCACTGGAGTCATATTAATTACTTTTATGCTGCCTCTATGTGCTTTTTGGAACTTCAAAGTTCTGGTCACCATTCACTTGCATTGTATGGACCAACAGAGCTGAGATATTCTTCTAAAAATCTTCATTTGTGTTCTGCAGAATAAAGTCATACACATGGAATGGCATGAGGGTGAGAAAATGAGAGCATTTAAATATTTTGGTGAACTATCCCTTTAATTGAATGCATGAAAGAAAGAAGTCATATGGGTTTGGAACAACATGGTGGTGAATGATGACAGTTTCCATAGTATTATTAATATTATTATTATTATTATTATTATTATTATTATTAATCATTCTGTAATGCATGTCAAATGTGTATCATGTAATGGAATATAGTAGAGTAAACATCCATTATGTTATATGTGAAAGTAGCTAGTTACTCACAACTTAAATATTATTTTTATTGGATACTTTCTTACTCTTACTCGAGTAGTTTTTAACATTATTACTTTTACTTCTACTTGAGTATTTTTTTTTTTTTTAAGTAATTGTATTTTTACTTGAGTAAAGTTTTTGGCTACTCTACCCACCTCTGATAACAACAAAAATAATACACAACAAAGCAGCACATCATTTCAGCCAATTATGCATGCATTTAATAAGCGCAAACATCACATTTAGAGCAGAATTGTCTGTTATTTTAGTGGAGCAACTGTGTTAACTGAGCTTCACAGATGTGCTTCTCATGTTACACTTTATGTTCACATCAGGGACTATGAGTTCTGTGAACTTGTGCATGTGTATGCACTTTAACCAGCAAATTTAAAAACCTAGTTTTTTTGCGCAGTGACAGGTAGACGTTTCACACTAGAACTCACTGGTTTCACCACACTCAAACAAGGGGAGTAAAAAAAAATCTATCATAAAAGCCTATCTACTGTCTACATGTATGTGCCATTATAATAGATGCTATGCCCCTCAATGCCCTAGTACTTATAAAATAAAAACAAGTATGACTGATAAAAACAGACCATGACAGAAATTTAACAGAGAGTGACAAATAAAGACATTTTTTGGGGTAACCTCTGAACAAGATGCCACACAAACATGCCTAATAATTTAATCTCAGCACAAAACACAACTAAGATGTGCACATCCACGTCAAAAAGTTCACATGACCTTGAAAGTAAACCACAAATAGGCAAATCGTCAAAGGGTGTGCATATTATCTCACTAACTCAAATGAACAGCATAAAAAAATGAATAAAAATGCCAGACTACCAATATTTAGCAGTCATTGATATCTAACCAATGCATCAACAACACAACATCTCAACGCAACGACATACAATTCAATGAAATGATGAATGCTTAACTAATCTTACCAACAGCACATTAGAAAAAGCTTTTAAACCTTACCAGTGAATTTCACTACGCGAGTCTGCAGTCAAGAGCGGTAACTTCGTAAATATGATCAAAACTTTTGATTGGCTCAGGGTCAAAGGCAAACGAACCCCTCAGGCCATCGTTGAACGCTCGTTGCACATGCGCATGATGTTCTCCAGATCTCCTTTGATTAACATTGAGGATGAAGGGCTAGCCTCACACATAGCAAATGAGAACAATTAAATGGCTTTTACTCAACTTATCTTAATAATAATAGAATTTCTCAAAATAATATATACTTTTTTCTTGTATAATGGACATAAAACACGTTTAAGTTGCAGAAAATATATTATTTCTTAAAATAAATGTATGATGATGCCATGCAGCCCCACTTGCCCCTAATGTAGAGACTTGTAACGCTTCTTTAGGCGGTTATATTTGAATGCTTCAAATAGTGAGGGTCGGGATCTGACTATTATGACAGACTGGAATGCTGATCATTACATAAAGACTTAAATTTAGATCTGTTCCTAACAATCAACCAGCCAACGGCTTACTTATACTTGTCTTACTTGTCTATACTTGCATATTACTCTGGGATAGGATAAAGTATTTTAACATTAAAAAAAGACACACTTCACATTTAATTTGAGCAATATTCCATTATGCACTTTGTATGTTGCATCAGTCAGAAATTATCTGACAAGTAAATCAATATAACGTGCTTTTCACACAGAAAAATCTAAGCCAGCAACACATCCAGCAATATGTTTATGCATAAGATATTGGATAACAGGGCAAGTATGCAGTAGATGTTTAACGGAACATGTTTATAGTCTGTGTGAGAGAAAGAGACAGAAACAGACAGAAAGAGAGAGAGAGAGAGAGAGAGAGAGAGAGAGAGAGAGAGAGAGAGAAACAGGACAGTTTGTTACATTTTGTAGGTGAGGCAAACACTAGGGACAGAAGAATAATAGAAGAATATGGAGTCAGCACAAACACACCACACACACTCAGCCTAGCAGACAGAATTGGGGCGAGAAAGCGGAGCTGGAAGAGAGTGGAACAGATAGCAGAACAGTCCTTATGACAGGTGACACCCGTTCTGAACAAATTATACATTTCACCACAGCAAATTAAACTTGGCACAGTTATCAACAATTAAAGCAATAGAGCACATTGTATGAGAGAGATCACATGGATCTCTATGGGGAGTAATTTTTATATTTTAAAATACTTTGTCCTATCCCACCTTACAGAGACTCTCAGCTTTGGAATACTGTATTGTTTAAAGCAAAGCGTTTCAAACTTTTTGATGCAAAGGACCCCTGAATATGATGATCTCCTTGCAATAGTAAGTGTGATATTAAGAAGACAATGGGCTCTATTTTCGTGAGTGCACAAAACGAAGCACTACACGCAATGACCGTGCGCTACCTCTAATCCAGTTTTTGTGAGCACTAATTCTTAGCACAATTTTCGTTCCAGCGCAAAGCACAAGTGGGCCTGGGTGGGAGTGTTTGGTGTATGTGCACAAACTATGGGTGCATTGTATGGTAATGAAGTAGCACATCTTATCTCAGCAAAGTCTAAATTCAGTTACTACATTAGAAGTTTGAAGATGCCACCAGCAGGTGGTATTAAAGTTCATGTGCAAACTCTATCTAAAAATATAGTGGAACATCAATGTATGTCCCTTATAATAACTGTTAGCCATTTTATGATGCAAAACATTTATGAGATTTGATAAACTATCTATTGCCAGTTCATGGTTTATTTCTCAATTATTATTATTATGTTTATATTTACAATTGTATTTATATAATTTGAATTGGTAATTTTCCACCTGTTGTCTCAGAGTGATTATATGTCACTGCAAAAGAGGTCGGTGGAAGAAGTTGGAGAGGGTAAAATGTTTGGATGTGGTATGATTTTCTTTACCATTTTGTTATTTTTATTATATTTTCATTTCGTTTAAAGTGTAATTTGAATTTAAAATAAGTTTGATTTAATTTTTTCGTGTATCAATTAATTAATTAAATTGTTCAAAATCAAAATTAACAGCAGTCAAGTGTGTGCTGATACAAACACTGTTAATACTAGCCATGATTCGTGAGTCAGTAGATAAATATGAATACTTACATTCTACAGAGCGTAAATCCAAATCCTGACGAGAACGCATTGCATGCATATAAAAGGAGCGTGTAACTGTCTTAGAAATATGACTGACATTTAACAAGGATGCGGTGGATGCACAAAAAGATGTAAGTCCATACTCCTATTTTTCTTATTCACTGCATACAGTCCATTTAATAGGACGCAGATGGTGCAATTACCAGAGAAGAACCTCAGAATTAAATTGCACTTGATCCAGCCCATTAGCGCTTTGTGCACGATTTCGGTAATCTCACTTGCTCCTAGACTTAGCGCATACTTGCACGAAAATACCAAAACTTCATGGCCATGTCCATTTACTTTGCACTTATGACTTGAAGCATGGCCCTGCGCTTAGCGCTAGCGCTCTAAAAACAGGACCCCAGGCATTGTTTTGTAGTGTTGTCACAGTACCAAAATTTCAGTAGTCGATACCGATACCAGTGAAATTTCACGGTTCTCAATACCAATTTCGATACCACAGCAAAAATATGCTAATATGATAATGTGCTATTGAACACATAAGTTTACATATTTTTAATAATTTAATAATTATTTTAATAATTATTTTTATTTTCCAAAATTTTTTAAAGTTTAATTTAATCATCAAAATGATGTATAATCAATTAATTCTTAAAACCTTTTAATAAGTGAAAAAAGAACTTTTTAACATGTCATTGCATTTATTTATTTTTTATTTTTTATTTATTTATTTTTGCCAAACTTTTATTCAACAGCTGTCTTGCTGGTGATAAATTAATTAATTATTGTTATTATTAGAGAGAATATTACATTTTACTATACAGTTGTAATATATTTTTATTAAATTCTTTTTTTAATTTCTTAAATTTCAAGCATCTAGCTTTTATTTTGAATCGTTCTTTTATTATGATGTGTGTTTTTTGCTAGAAGCTTCGCTTTTCCAGATAAATAGTTCAACATGGCGTGTGATAACTGAAGACTTTTAAGTCATGTCTGAAATCTCATCTGTTTACACTGCCCTTTGAGTTTGACAAATAAAAATGTAGGACACAGTTTTGGAGTGTTTGTATTTTAGATAACTTGTGTTTGTGTATGTTATGTTTTACATTTTATTACTGTGAAGCACTTTGGTCAACTTTGTTGTTTTAAATGCTATAAAAATAAAGTTGAGTTGAGATTAAATTAAATTAAATTGCAAATGCTGTGATTTAATATAGTCATATATTAATGCGTGCTTTAGAGTGAACTAGTGCTTTGCTTTGTCATCTGAAACAATGTGAATGATTTTCAATTTCTGTGGAGTTTCCAGTGTTTGAGTGGTCGGATTTATACATTAATTTAAAGTATGCAGCTCATCCACGCTAAGATTGCAGCCTTTAGCGGTTTAATAAATCACACTAGGACATGTCACTTGGATTAATTGTCAGTTTCAGTGCAAAAAAAGGAGTAACAGAGCATGCGTTCAAAATAAGCCTGTGAGCATTTTAAAGCTGTGGTGTTTCAATCATATTGCATATTGGTACCAGATTGAGTTGATGCTTGGTAATACCGGTACTGCAGAAACACTGCTATCATTCTA
This sequence comes from Myxocyprinus asiaticus, assembly GCF_019703515.2. Classification (NCBI taxonomy): domain Eukaryota; kingdom Metazoa; phylum Chordata; class Actinopteri; order Cypriniformes; family Catostomidae; genus Myxocyprinus; species Myxocyprinus asiaticus. The sequence goes on from NC_059347.1 coordinate 34,143,209, forward strand.
TCTTTTTTATTTTAGTACTGACTTGGTACCGAAGTGCCGGTACTTTTGACAGCACTATTGTTTGGAAAATTAAATGATTGGATTTTATATTGTCACTATTGTCACTTTGTACTAAAGCCAAAAGAATAAATACTATCTGGAATTTATTATTATTGAAAAAAAAATAATAATAATAATTTTATTAAGTTGATCACATATGTAGACAAGTAGAACACTTTTAACCCTTGTGCGACCTTCGGGACATTTCTGTCTTTTTCATTTTTTTTATTTTTATTGTGATTGTTTTTATAATTTTGGCTGTGTTAATGCCATCGGCATAAATTTTGCCAAAGGTGTGTATTTTAGGGGGAATTTTGATATTTCAACATCAATTCCTATATTACATCTGTAATAAACTGTGTACACAAAATTGTTACACTCAGGACCTTAAGGACAAAAATGTCCCCACTGAAACCCATTAAAACGGCAATATTTGATCCCAGTGCCATTAAAGCATAAAATTATGAATTATATGATATTACGCATTCATTCCGGAGCTCTGGCTTAAAAATTTTAATTTTTTATATTTTCCACGAGATAGCACCATTTTTCTCATGTTTAATATATGGAGTAAATACGTGCTTTTTCCCCCCTTTATTCTGTTTGCTGTATTATAGAGCACTGCAGGCCAATTGAATAAATGATGCAGCTAAAATTGTGTGGTGTGTTGGTATGGATGTCAGAGTATGTTTTGTATGTGTGTATTGAGAAATTGTGTGTGTGTCTATGTGTAAAAACAACAGTGGCATTTTTTTTTTTCTTTATCTGACACTGCACAAAAAATAATAATGCATCAAAATCAATGTTGTTGCTAATCATTGACATATACCAAAAACTATCCTTAGCATTTAGTATATGGAAAATAATTCATTTTTTGTGTTTTTTTGTTTGTTTGTTTTTTTTTTCATAAAAAAACAACTGTGGCATAATATAAACAAACTGGCATTTAAAGGGTTAAAACCCTGAAAATAAATAAATATTCGGTAGCTATGATCAGGACTGATGTTGGTCAAAAAAAATGTACTAACTGAACGAGGTTTTATTATTTATAATATTATTATGGCAGTTTTTTGACACGGACATTTTTGTCCTTTAAGGACCTCTGAGTAACTTTTTTTTTTAATTGATGCACAAGGGTTAAAGTACTATACTGTTAGATGTAAACTGTAAACCTTAAGAAAAACATTTTCAATTCAATTGGAATTTATTTGTAGTCCTTAGAAAACAAAATGAAAGTGTAATAATGTCAAATTTAGTGAATGTTTACATTTTATACATTTTATACACTTTTTTTTTCTCTGAAGTTTTTAGCGGATCATTGTGGGCCCCTGGGCGATCCCCAGACCTCAGTTTGAAAATCCCCGATTTAAAGTCACACCAATAAAGCAATTTGGAATTGAATTGACAACATTAAGTAAGCATTTGTAGACTCCTCCAAAAAGTGTTAACACTAACGGTATATAATTGTCTGAGCATTCTGGTGAGCCCGACACAGAAACATTGACTAAACCAATGATGTTAGTTTGGGGCAGGATTTTTGTTTTACCAACTAATGGAAGACAGCGGAATGTTCAGGAATCCTGTTTGAAAACAGGATCATAATTTTTGCAATTCTGATTGATGCCGCTAGAGGTTCAGAAATTACTAACCCGATCTCATGAAAATTCATACATAATTTACGAGTTGGCTATTTCGTATGGTCTCACACAATGTTGTTCACATAAACTTGTACGACTTCATCACGTGCAAATTCCCGGATGTCTAAATCGGAAGTAAGCGTGAGTTCCGCGCACGAGGTGCTAAGGACATACTTATTAATATTATGCCCTTACCCAAACCCCTTATATAAACTTAACCAATCAGTAGAGTGTGTAAACATGATAGGAAGCTGTTGTGTGTGACAGAAGCAAGTAATTGTCACATATTAGATGGAAACAATATCCAGCGACGTCATTGGCTGTAGTGAAAGTCGTAGGAATTCAAACGAGTGCAGTTGCATGATATCATACGAATTAGCCAAATTAGAAAAGTCGTACGAATCCATACGATTTCGCCATGAGAGTGTGTTGGAAATTACACACTTCACCTTTAAAGGGATAGTTTACCCAAAAGTGGAAATTATGTCATTCTTTACTCACCCTCATGTTGTTCCAAACCCGTATGATTATTTTTTTTTTTAAATTTATAGAACACAAAATAATATATTAGAGTGAAGGTTCAGTCTCAATCACCATCCACTTTCATTGCATCTTTTATCCATATGATGAAAGTGAATGGTGACTGAGGATTTCATTTTACTCAGCATCTTCTTTGGTGTTCCACAGATGAAATAAAGTCTTATGGGGTTTAAACAACATGAGGGTGAGTAAATGATGACATAATCTTCATTTCTGTGTGAACTATCCTTTTAAAGCCCTAAGGGTTTTCTTTGGGTATGCTCTCCATTAAACTTAAAGAGCTTATATTATGCTAATTTACAGGTTCATGATTTTATTTTGGGGTTCTACTAGAATAGGTTTACATGCTTTAATGTTCAAAAAACACATTATTTTTCTCATACTGTACATTTCTGCTAAACCTATTTTCATCCTCTGCTCAAACGCTCTGATTTAGATCCTGTTTCTTTAAAGCCCCACTTTCCGAAAAGCCCAGTCTGCTCTGATTGGTCAACTGGCCCAGTCTGTTGTGATTGGTCAACCATGTGTCAAAAATGTAACGCCCCTTACCATAACTGAGTTTCAGGCTTCCTTAACAGCTGTAAACACTATTGTAACTACGATAACAGTGGTGTTCGTTTTTGCCATACCAGCTCTAGCCCGAGTCCGATAATGAAAGTTTGGAAGAACAAGTTGATCGACCCGAACCAACTTCGCAAGCACGACTTAAGCAGGACGTTTCACAGTGGTAAGTTTGACTTTTGTAGCTTTCTTACAAGCACACTGTTGATTATTGTGAACCTAACAAAGCTTCAAGTAAAAGACACGTAGTGCATCTAAGTTAGTCATCTTTTGCTGGAATGGGTGTAGCCAAACTTTTTTCGCCCAAGATATGAACAGAGAACAGAGGTTCCCTATCTGTCACTCACTCGACGTTATGTCGATGTAGTGACACAAGTGGTCACTCTTGGGAGCCCGAAACACCTCTGGTCTTTGATAAAAGGCCAATGAAAATTGCCGAGTGGTATTTGCATGCCACTCCCCCGGACATACGGGTATAAAAGGAGCTGGTATGCAACCACTCATTCAGATTTTCTCTTCGGAGCTGAACGGTCATGCTCATTGAGCTGAATTCTCACGACTGTTCATTCACCTCTGCTGAATCTGACGGCGCATTTCAGTGGTTTCTCCCTCCTCTGCACTGGTGCACTGCAGAGAACGCCCCTGTTCACTTCAGCAGAAAAAAGAGAGTATATTTTCTGAAAGAGTATATTTCTCTAAAAGAGTATATTTCTCTAAAAGAGTGGCACACACGGAACGTCTTTTTAAAGACGCGTCTTTTTAAAGATGCCTTTCCGATTGTGTGTTATTCCTGGTTGCGGTCGTTACCTCTCAACTTCAGATGGTCATGATCGCTGTCTTTCGTGTCTGGGCGCGACCCACACGGAGGCAGTGTTCGTGGATGGTTCATGTTCTCACTGGGAGAAAATGACCATGGCAACGTTGAGGTCGCGGCTTGCTTTCATAAGCGGCTACCCGCCTCAGTCCTTCTACCTATGGGTTTGAGGCCAGCGCGACTAGCACTGGGGGCGATTTGGGGACTCCAATGGGATCGCCTCTGCCGGGTATCCCCCCGCGGAACTCCCATTCCCCAGCACGCTCGTCTGCCCTGATCGGGCTTCCGGATGAGTACCCAATAGTTCAGCAAAAGAGCGGTTTCCTCCATCCCTGGGTCACATACCCAGAGTGCACGGTCGTCATCACGACCACCGTCCACAGGTTTTTCCTTGCAGGATTGGCACTCCAGCGGCGGTCTCCCCACCCCCGCACCCAGCTGTGGCACACATCCGCTCCTGATGTGACAGTCTCCACGGGTTGCGAGGACAGGCCTCTTCCTCCCCCGTCCCAGGCTGTTCCGGGGTGGTCACAAGGAGCCAGGTAAGTGCTTCGATGTCACTAGACTCAGCATGGCCACGACATGGTGTGGCACCTCAAGCTCTGCCCCGCTGCGAGGCCCCACCTGCCGGTACATCCGACGATGTTGTCCCTTTGGTCCCCCTTGCACGGAACTTGGATGCATGGCTTGCGCTTTCCAATCCGTCGCGATGGCTGGTCCGGACCGTCTGACTCGGCTACGCGATTCAGTTCGCCAGGCATCCGCCCAGGTTCAGCGGTATCCACTTCACCTTGGTGAAGGATGAAAACGCTGCTACCTGCGCACGGAGATCGCTACCCTCCTACGGAAGGGTGCGATAGAACCTGTCCCTCCGGCCGAGATGAAGAAGGGGTTTTACAGCCCCTACTTCATCGTACTGAAAAAAGGCGGTGGGTTGCGGCCAATCTTGGACCTGCGAGTACTGAACCGGGCTTTACACAGACTCCCGTTCAAGATGCTGATGCAAAAACGCATTCTGGCGAGCGTCCGGCATCAGGATTGGTTCGCGGCAGTAGACCTAAAGGACGCGTACTTCCACGTCTCGATTCTACCTCGACACAGACCCTTCCTGCGGTTTGCATTCGAGGGTCAGGCGTATCAGTAAACGGTCCTCCCTTTCGGCCTGTTCTTGTCCCCTCACATCTTCACAAAGGTTGCAGAGGCAGCCCTTGCCCCGTTAAGGGAGCGGGCATTCGCATCCTCAACTATCTCAACGATTGGCTAATCCTAGCCCACTCTCGGGACATGTTGTGTGCACACAGGGACTTGGTGTTCTCACACCTCAGCCGACTAGGGCTTCGGGTCAACTGGGAAAAGAGCAAGCTCCTCCCGGTTCAGAGCATCTCTTTCCCCGGTTTGGAGTTGGACTCAGTCTCTTTGACATTGCGCCTCACGAACAAGCGCGCACAGCCAGTGCTGGCCTGTTTGAAGGCGTTCAAACAGAAAATAGTGGTTCCAGTGGCTCCTGGGGCATATGGCATCCTCAGCGGTGGCCACCCAGCTCGGGTTGATGCATATGAGACCGTTTCAGCATTGGCTTCAGACTCGAGTCCCGAGATGGGCATGGCGCCACGGGACACATTGCGTGGTCATCACACCGGTCTGTCACCGTCTTTTCAGCCCTTGGACTGACCTCTTGTTTCTACGGGCAGGTGTTCCCCTAGAGCAGGTCTCCAGGCGCGTCGTGGTCACGACAGACGCCTCTAAAACAGGCTGGGGCACTGTTTGCAAGGGGCACGCAGGGTCAAGTTTTCGGAGAGACTCGCTGCCGGCCCAGTACACGTGCTAACTAAGAGCCCTGTTCTGGGGTAGGTGCTCCGCATGTGCGGTTCCCTATAAGGTAACCCCATGCAATGTATATCTTCTGCTAATTCGTTTCCCTGTTGGCAAACTGCGTCTTCCTTGGGCAGAGCCCCCTCTGCCACAGTCTCCATGTTTGTAGCAACTCCTCCCCTGTTGGGTAGGATCTACCATGAGACATGGTCAGCAAGACCATGTGATGTATTTTTACACTTAAATATCCCATCTCACTTTGGGCGAGGTGTGGTCTCCGTGGTGTCCTCCCCTTGGGAGGGACACCCCCCTGACTAGACCTGGCGGCCCAGTTGGATAGTCCCCCTTCTTTTTTAGGGAGTGGATTGAGGGAACGAGACGTTGTGTCCCTCCTGCCACAATGCTGAACTACCCGCTGAAATGGCCGGACCTTGTCTCGGCTCCTCAGCATAAAACCTGAATGAGTGGTTGCATACCAGCTCCTTTTATACCCGTATGTCCGGGGGAGTGGCATGCAAATACCACTTGCCAATTTTCATTGGCCTTTTATCAAAGACCAGAGGTGTTTCGAGCTCCCAAGAGTGACCCCTAGTGTCACTACATCGACACAACGTCTCATTCCCTCCATCAGGGAACGGAGGTTATTCAAGTAACCAGGACGTTTTCTCCTGGATAGTGAGCAAGTTAGCCGTGGACTACCGTGGATAGCGGCCGTAACATTATAGCTTGTAATTATATAATTATATAAGACTCTTGAGATCGACCATTTTGTTACATAGTTTTAGGTCAAAGCAGGTCCACAGCTGGATAGTAAACCCTTACCAAAACAATAACATTACATAGCGAGTTAGCCGAGCACTACAGTGGATTGCAGACGTAAAATGACCTACAGCTGTGCACTGGGTGTACACAGTAGCTACAACACAAAACTCTGCATTTGAACTCTCGGTAGCAGATAAATCCACAAATAATCAAGCATACTTACAGGTTGTGATTCTGAAGCACCAGATTGTCCAAACAAAGTGGGAACTGCACCATCTTTCAGGAGTAACCGTCTTGAAAATCCGGCATTGATTGTTGTTGTACTGCTGAGGAATAGTGGTAAAAATAAATTTTAACCTCTGATTCTTCAATTCGTCTGCCTTTGGAAGTCCAACCAAAGAGGTTTTGCTTTCGCAGTGAAGAAAACAGTGTCTTCTCGACATGGCGACAACACTAACCCAACTCATCCTGGCCTCCGCTATAACTACGTTTGTTGGAGGGCGGGCCAATGTAGCCCTTAGATGGGTATTATGCAAATGTGTTACATAGTGACGTACATACTTTATGGAAGAAATTCTTGTACCTTTTTGTAATTCTTGTTTCTTGTAGTTCTTGAGCAGTGTTGTCTGTGTGAGAGAATAACTCCCTTTTGCGTGGACATTGTGCTTTGTAACTTTGCAGAACTTTTACATGCACAAACAGCTATATTACACACTAAAGGTAAGGTAAAATCCCCAAAAACATAATAGGGCCTCTTTAAGTCTGGACCAGAACTGAAGTTCTAACAGACTCTGAAATGCAGTACACACACAGATGTCCATTTGCCTGGACTATAACACAGCTGACACCCTGCTGTTTAATAAAGGCCTAAGGTATGTGAAGCTGCAATTGACAGTGAGCTCTTGATTGGTGTTTATTTGCTGTGGGATCTCAGTGCAGCTCTGCAGTGTTACAGAGCACCTCAGAGCAGTCTGTGTACTGTCTACTGTACTGAGAAGTCAGGAGAGTTCAACTACTAGCCCATTCACACATACCACCATAAGACCTTCAGCTGTATTCACCTGCATAAAAATACCACCGCAGCACTGATCATAAGCAACATCCTGTACCACTTCAACATTCAGAGAGGGAGATTACAAATGAATACACAGGTAATCTTAAATGGAAGGGTGTGAAATCCCAGGGAGAAGCTCTTTATTTGCAAAAGCCTTATTACTATGTACAGGGACATCGTCAGTGGGGACAAACAAAAACATTTAAAAAGGGGGGCCCTAAGATTCAAAATAGTATTCATTAACAGTACTCATTGAGCCCACTCAGATAAATTTAGTCCAAGGCCTAATTTGCCCTGACTTAAAATGAATTTAAACAGCAGGGAAAAAGCAGATTTGTATAAAAATATCAAACCTGATGTGCAAAAGCAGCCTAATAGACGTGTCTAGTATGACGTTAATATTAATAAAACAACAATAGCTTCAGAATCGTACAATAAAATTAATTTTTCACTTTCTGAATGTTTACTTGAATACTTGATACTGCTGTGAAAACCTTCAATCACTTTTTTTCTTAATTTGTACCTTTCTTCTATTGTTTTTATTTGTTCTTTTGATTGTAATTTGTATCTTTGTTCTTACTTTATTACTACTGTTTACTTGTCTCAAATAATTACTTTTGAGGACAGTGTACTCAGATTAGTTAGTGTTCTGTTGTGGTGTAAAAATTGGTATTGGTAATTGTCAAATTAGTTTTATATAAGCAATATGAACATTATAACTGAAATATACCCAAATTAATCTGAACTGACTCATCTCGAATCAAAATCGGAATCGAATCAAGAGCTTGTGCATCGAATCGGATCAGATCAAGAAATCTGTATTAATACCAAGCCCTAATTTAAAATGTAGTATTACTGATTCTTAAGATAAGGGACAAAACAAAACATGTTTGAAACTTTTAGTATTAATTTAATACTAAATTAATAATAGATATATTTGTGGACAATGGTCTCAGCTAACGAATTGTGTAAGGGAACATGTTTTTATAAAAACACTTTTTTTCTGAAAATTGACATTTATTCACTTAATAACTTACATCTTACTGTAACTGACCCTTCGCTAAGCCCCACCTTAAAAGCGCTTCTGACCAATCCTGTTTTAGCCACAGTAGCCCTGCTGCAATTACTCTGACAGCTTTTACTATTTTCCAGTGAGAGCCTATGGAAGTAATGTGTGTTTGGGTTTTTTAAGTGGGATTTATATATATATATATATATATATACATATGTGTGTGTGTATATATATATATATATATATATATATATATATATATATATATATATATATATATATATATATATATATAGCTTAAAAAACTATATATAAAAGTAAAACACGCTGTTGTCGGATCATTTGTAATAGTGACAGGAATTACCAGAGAGGATACCTGCAGTGTTTGTGTTAAATAATCTTTAAATAAATGTGGAGAAGAGCATGTTATGGATTAAACTGTGTCAGCCCTCATTACCAAATGAACAAATAACATCTACAACGACACCTACATTTGCTCCAAGGTAAATTAAAGCTAATAACTGAAAGTTAATTCATTTATGTATTGATTCAAGTCATAGGAAAAGCTATAGTAAATAAACAGAAACAGCATCAAAATTAGTGTTATGAGATGTTATAAACAGCTCTATTCACTTACATGAATGTTATTAGATGTGTAATTCTCTTTTCAAGTAATTGTTTGCCTTGTTTCTGATTCAGTCTCCACAGTTTTTAATCAAATTACTGTGTAATTTAACATTTTCTTTTACAAAAAACCTCAGATAAATATGCATTAAAACGACACTTCATACCAGCCCACGAAAAATTATTGTCCATGTAATTTAGGAAAATATTTTGCCAAAAACTGCGTCCTTAACGGCAATCTCACATTCATTCCAATGGGGAGTTATACAGAGCTTGTCAGAGCGAGAACCCGTAATCAAGAGGGGCGGAGCTTAGCAAAGGATCAATTTGTGTCAACTCCATCAGACACACTTAAAAGAATGCTATTTTAATTTTGACCTATTCAACAAGAGTGTAAAGTCTTTAATTATCTAATAATGGTGTTCAGTAAAGGAGTTAAGTGATAAAATGCATTCTACAAAATTTTCTTTTCTGTTTTCACATGATAATTCTGACAGTGTTGACAAAATTGAATATTTTTCCATCGTAACAATGTGTTGTTACATTGGAGCCATTTTGTTTTTTTTTTTGTTTTTTTCCTCAGTTAAAGCTACCTCTACCACCTAAACTAAAATACCAAGATTTATCCCACAATTCATAAAAGATCACAATGGGAAGACAGTGATGACATGTTGAAGCTGTAACTGCAGAGACTTAAACATTGTTTAAAATATATCAAATATAAAACTTACCAGACCATGTGTCCTTCTGTTGCATCCACCATGAGCAGGAAGTGTGAAAAGGGGATCCCGATCTTTCATTTGATATTCATATTTATGAATTTGTTGCATTTTTAAACACTTAGTTTGGCAGTTTAGCATTGTGACCTGTTCCTGAGGATAGGATAAGTTACATGTGCTTCCAAGTATAGAGCATGCATTTAAAAAAAAAAAAAAAAAAAATCTAATAAAAGTATTTTAAAATATAATTAATAAATGCCCTGAGTGTACACATTTACTTTAGATTTAAATTTTTCAGTATTTTTATTAAATATAAATGTCTTGATTTTTAACATAAAGATTGTATGTAGGACAAGTTTTGTCCCTTTTCTCAAGAATTTGCAGCAAATAACTTGCTACCAAGATTATTTAAAATAAAGGCTTCCAAAACGTCTGGGAAATTTCAACAATGTTCAGCCAAGTTTGCTATACTGTTTGCCAGACACTATTTTTGTGTGAGATGACAAAAGTTGCGATTAACTGAAATTTTGTTAGAATTGCACATGGCTCTCAGCTTTAATTTAGCAAGCCAACATGTCATGAATTATCATGCTCATAACTTGTACCTGGGGGATTCCAGGGTCCATGAAGGAGTAATTAGATTCTTAGATGAACTTTAGCTCAAGATAAATGTAACAAATCATTAGGTTAAATGCACAACACTAATATGGTTTAGCCCAAGACTAGGTTTAATCCATGACTAGGAACCCTCTATATCTGAGTTAATGGAGCCTTTAAGCCAGTTGGTGTATTAGCATGACAGGGTATTAGTATGACGATATGCAAGTTGGCATGATAATGCTGTAGTGAAAGGTTATGGTCAGTTAGCATTACCTAGTGCTAATGATACCTCACTGATGTGTGAAATGTAATTATATCACAACCGTATAATTTTTAATATTGCTCCATATGGTACAGATCACTTTCATAAGAGTGTGTGTGTATGGGTTTTGAATAGGTCCACTTATGTTACCGTGGTGCTACAAGCATATGTATTTCATCTGGACTCTGAATTGGGACAAACTTTTCCTGTCCTATGATGCATGATTGATTCATACCCTGAAGTGTTTGGGAGCCTGGTCAACAAACCATATGTCCAAGGCAAATGAAACAAATCATAACCTAAATTAAAGTAATTTTTGATCTAAAACATAAAGCTTATAAAGTATTCTGGACAAACCGAATCTCTGCCCAAATGAATCCTTTGCCAAATGTTCAAATGAAAGCAAAACCAATGAAGCTTGTGAACAGCATTCTGTTGTAAATAAACAAAGCTGCATTTCCGGTTGTTTCATGTCAGTTCTCACGTGAACATGCCAGCACGCTTATATCACACGAGAGGCAGCGTGAACAGATTCCCATCATGGACGAGTATTGGTGAGTGACTGGAAGTAAACAATTTGTCATGATCCTGTTCTGTCTGCCCTTCGGTCTCTGTCTGTTTTCTGTTTGTGTGTGTTTGTCATGTGTATGTGTAATTGGTTGTGTCTGTGTTTCTGTTAGCTGTGTGCTTCCCTGTCCTCGCCTCCTCATTACCCTTGTCACTCTCCCTCGTTTAGTCCTTTTAATGTTAATTGCTTTCACCTGTATATAATGTGCCTTGCCTATATATTGTGCCCTCTTCACTCTTGTATTTGTCGGATTGTTTTGTGAGTTTAGTTACTAGTCAGACGGTTCCTGTCTTGTTCCTGGTCAGTCTCAGTTATTATACTTTATCTAGTTTATGTTTTGTTTTGTTTTCTCTCCCCCGTGAGACTTTTGCGATACCTGTTCTGTTTTCAGTTGTTTTAATAAAATTATTTGTATTTTCACTCATTCCTGCATTTGGATCCTCATTCCTGACTCGTTCCGTGACATAAAGATCTGACCAACATGGACCCAGCAGGAATGAGTTTTCTTTTTGTTCACTACTTCGCACACGACACAGAGCCAAGCAGGCCAGGAAACTCTTCCGACTCCGGCAGGAGGACAAGTCGTTGAGGGGGTATGCGTTGGAGTTTTTGGTTCTCTCCTAGGGTCTGGGTCACAATTAGGCCAGCTGTATGCAGTTGTTTAGGGCTGGTCTGAATGAGCCCATCAGGTCTTGTGTCCCAGAGATGGGTGAAGGGGAAAGTCTTGCCACTATGATCAAGTCTGCCTTGAAATGGGATGAGTTTATCTCAGCCTGTGCCTTGGAGGACTTCCTTCATCCCAGCCTGAGGTCAACAATACTCCCTTACCAGCAGCAGATGCGGCTGACTGCCAGGAGGCAGAGGAGTCCGCTATTGACCACCAGGAGGTGTAGGGGCACGCGGCCGTCCGCCAGGAGGTTCCTACTGCAGTGTTTTTCGACAGTCTGTCCAGTTCACTGTGGTCATCAGGCCTGTCCAGTTCCCCATGGCTGTTGACGGGCCTGTCCAGTTCCCCGTGGCTGTCGACAAGTCTGTCCAGCCCCCTGTGACCGTCGACAGCCCTGTCCAGCCCCCATGTGGCCGTCAACGATCATGTATAGTCACCATCCAGTCTGCCCAGCCTCATGCAGCTGCCAAAGACCAGCTTGCTCGGTCTGCTGTGGACCGCCTGGAGGGGTCTTATCCTGTGCAGCTGCCGCCCAGCCTGACCCTTCGCCTGTGGCCGTCCAGTCTGAACCTTATCTCGTGGCCGCCCTCATCCAGTCAGACCCCTGTCCTGCGGCCGCCCTCATCCAGTCAGACCCCTGTCCTCCTGCCGCACACGTCCAGTCAAACCCCTGTCCAGCGGCCGTCCTGCCCAGTGGCCACCCACGTCGTGTCTGAACCCTGCCCTGTGGCCGTCTCCGTCCAGTTCTCAGTGGCCACCAATGCCCTGTCTGACTCTTTCCAACTCTCAGTGGCCGCGACTGACCTCACCATCTGCCCAGCGGCAGCCACAAACCATACCCTCGGCTCAGCGGCCGTCAAACAGCCTTTTACTCAGCCTAGTAACTAGCACCCATCAGACCCCAGTTACCATTCTGTTGCTCAACCCAGTAACCAGCACCTATCAGACACCAGCTACCAGTATGTTTCTCAGCCTAGGAGCGAGCACCCATCAGACACCAGCTACCATTCTGTTGTTCAAACTAGTAACCAGCACCCGTCAGACACTAGCTACCAGTATGTTTCTCAGCCCAGTGGTGAGAACCCATCAGACACCAGCTACCAGTATGTTTCTCAGCCCAGTAACCAGCACCTATCAGACACCAGCTACCATGCTGTTGCTCAGCCCAGTAGCCAGCACCCATCAGACACCAGCTACCAGTCTTTAACTCTGTCTGTTCAGTCCCCAGCGGTCATCGACCAGTCTGACCCAGTCCTGACCCCGATGACTACCGACCAGTCTGTCCAGCCCTCTGAGGTCACTGCCCAGTTTGACCAGCCCTCTGCAGCCCTCTGCAGTCCTCACTTGGTCTGACCCACTCCTATCCCCTATGATTACCGACCAGTCTTTCCAGTCCTCTGTGGCCATCACTGACCTTTCCAACTGCTCAGCGGCTCGGACTTTGCCTCAGCCTCCAGGTCCTTCTTCGGCTCTGCCCTTGCCTCCTAGACCATCTAGGCCTCCGGTTTCTCCTCTGGCTCCACCATGACCTTCTGGTTCACCTACAGCCTTGTCCAGACCATCCCCTTGGTCTCCCCCACCCGCCCTCCCTTGTCTGTCATCTGTCCCTCGGCCTGGCCCATTCCGTTCCCCTGGTCTTCCAACCCACCCCTTCTTGATCTGCTTTCTGCCCTCCTGGTCCTCTGCCCACTCCCTGGGCCAGTCCATCAGTCCTGTTGGGTGTGGAATGCCAAGAGGCGTCCGCTGGTGGGGGGAGGGGTTACTGTCATGATCCTGTTCTGTCTGCCCTTCGATCTCTGTCTGTTTTCTGTTTTTCATGTGTATGTGTAATTGGCTGTGTCTGTGTTTCTGTTAGCCATGTGCTTCTCTGTCCCCGCCTCCTCGTTTCCCTTGTCACTCTCCCTCTTTTAGTCCTTATGTTAATTGCCTTCATCTTTTCCTCATGTGCCTTGCCTATATATTGTGCCCTCATCCCTCTTGTATTTGTCAGACTGTTTTAGTTGAGTTTAGTTACTAGTCAGTCTGTTCCTGTCTTGTTCCTGTTCCCGGTCGGTCTTAGTCATTATACTTTTTCTAGTTTATGATTTGTTTTCTCTCCCCCGTGTTACCTATTCTGTTTTCAGTTATTTTAATAAAATTCTTTTTATTTTCACTCATTCCTGCATTTGGGTCCTCATTCCTGACTCATTCCGTGACACAATTAAATTTAAAAGGACTTAAATATTGATCTATTTCTCACCCAAAGCAATCGTGTGAGTTTAGAAGACATTAATTTAACCACTGGAGTCGTATGGGTCACTTTTACTTCAACTGTCTGTGCTTTGTGGAGCTTTAAAGTGCTGATCACCATCCGCTTCCATTGTATGGACCTACAGAGCTGAAATATTCTTCTAAAAATCTTTGTTCTGCTGAAGAAAGAAAGTCATATTCATGTGGGATGGCATGGAGGTGAGTAAATGATAAGAGAATTTTCATTTTTGGGTGAAGTAACCCTTTAAAGCAGTAGTTTACCCAAAAATGATAATTCTCTCATCATTTAATCCCCTTTGTGGTATCTCAAACTCGTATGACTTTCTTTGTTCTGAGGAACATAAGTTATTTGATGGAGATATGATGTTTATATCCATAATTTTCAGCATAAACTAGCATGGAAATTCATGTTGGTCTAAGATAGTCTTTTCAGCAGGGTGGTTTAAACAAATTCTGATCTAAATGAAGTCTATTCTGAATGAGGTCAGGTCACTGGAACAGATGGATCAAGATGTGTTCTCATACTCTGAGTGATTATGGACCTTTGGGGTTCATCTCACAGGACTGAGTGATTACAGACCTCAAGGGTTCTTCTCATATGACTTGTGTATGTTGTAACCATGTCCATAGATGCCAAACAGAAATCTATCATATAAAATATCTGAAAACACTCTAAAACCCATTGCGAATTCTAAACAAAGGTATGGCCTCTGTTGCTCTTTTATTTGAAATAGGGGTTCTGTGTGTGAGAGGGTGTGTGTTTTTTTTTGGGGGGGGGGGACTGCAGCCTGTTGAAAGCAGCTGTTGAGTAGGCTACTCTTGGCCCGCTGCCCAAACGCATTGGAAAACACGCATGCACACATTTACATCAGTTCACACACATACACACACACTGCATTCCATCACTGATCATCTCTGCACACACATGCAAATATTTTACAGACACATTCACCAGAGCCTTAACCCAGCACCTGGTCTGTGCGAGCGTGTGTTAGGTCTTAGCTGTTTGCAGAGACCTTTACTTTACAAGTCTTTACTTGTGGTGATTTTGATCTCTGTCGAGAAGTTACAGCTAAAACAGAAAAGATCTGGTCTGATCTAGTCCAGTCCAGGCATGCAAACATCTTTTAGTATTTACCTTTGAGCAATTTGATGTAAATGATTATAACGAGGTTCTTAAAATGGGCAAGGAGGGAGGAACCGGCAGAACAGTCAACATAATTTTAATGAAATAAATCAACTGAAACACAACATAAAACACACAGACACACACACAGCAGCCGCATGTGTGTCTCTCTCTCTCTCTCTCTCCAAACTGGCACCTCAGGCTCATCTTTATCCCCCTCCCAGATGATTAGAAGAATTCAGGGTGAGGCGTGCGTCCTCACGGCCTGGCCACGCCCTCCTCATCACACTCCTCCACCGCCCTACTCAGGCCAGGGAAACCTCCGGCATGGCTTACTCCTGGAGGGGAGGTGTTGCCCTTCCGGCCGTCCTTCTGCCGGTAGGTCTTACCCGCCTCTCTGGAGCCCTGGGAGAGATGAGGGGAGGGAGAGGAGAGAGGGAAAGAGCAAGGGGGAGAGACAGACAGAGAGAGAGAGAGAGAGAGAGAGAGAGAGAGAGAGAGAGAGAGAGAGAGAGAGAGGAAAGAGAGAGAAAAACTCGCTCGCCGGTCCCCGGACACACCGTCGCCTGGTCCTCAGCCACTCCTCTGCCCTCTGGCGGACGACAGCCACTCCTCCCCTGGTGGACAGAAGCGGTTCCTCCAACTCCCAGCAGCGAATCCTCAGTCCCCTAGCGGACGGCTGTGGCTATTCCCTGGTGGATGGCAGCGATGAGGACTCCACAACAGCGCATCCCTCAACCTTCCCGGGTTTCATCACCAGTGTAACGGGTTTTTACAATTGGCAAGGGGGAGGCGGGAACCGGCAGAACAGTCAACATAACTTTAATGACATAAATCAACTGAAACATAACATAAAACACACAGACACGCACACACATACGTTGCAGCCGCGTGTGTCTCTCTCTCTCTTGAACTGGCTCCTCCGGCTCGTCTTTATCCCACTCCCGGCTGATCAATTCAGGGCTGGGTGTGCATCCTCATGGCACGGCACGGCTTTGTGAAAGTGGGTGCTGTGGCCTCTGTCTCTGGTGCGTGGTGGAGTCTCCTCCCAGTTCCTTCACCCCATCTCAGGATCACTCTATCAGCAGGCCACTTACAGCTCATTTTCTATCCATTTGACCATATTTTCTTCCCTCCCTCTATTTGTCTTTCATCCCTCAAACCAGCTATCCCTCACTATTTTTCTATTATGCTCCTCTCTTGTTCTGACAGCACTTTATTCTTCCTCTGTTTTTCATTCCTTTCTCTCTCTTATTCTCATTACATTGCCAGTAGCAGAAGATGATGTTTGCAGGCTTGTGATCTTGACCCCTAATACGCTAAATGTCTGTGCCTGAAGGGTCTGTCTCACATCTCTCTTTTGCTTTTGGAAACCAGATTTCAGCTGAAGTACATATTCAGATTACAAACACATAATGTTCCATTTAAGCCAGAGAGGTTAGCGCGTCAGATGATTCCAGGAGATACATTTTTGGGCTACAAAATGGCAACAGACAGAGACATATTTGGTCACTTTATGCATCACTTGCGGTCTTTAACATGAGTTTGCTTTTAAGGTTAAAGCCCCGAAAAATAACTATGCAAAAGCTCCTAATTGATACCTGCATAAAGTATTGCATAAATTAAAGTTAAAGTGTGTAATTTTTTCAACGTTAAAATGAGGGCTGCTTATTTAACACGTTTATTCAGTGTGATCAACTGTGGCACTATAAAACGATTGGCTCTTTTTATTTGAGCATCCCTACCAGCCCGACACGGTAACATTGACTCTAATGGCATGAGCTTGGGGCAGGGCTATCTGTTTGTTCAACCAATGGCAGACGTGTATTCGGAAAGCTGTTTAAAAAAATTTTTTATAAGTCCAATAGTTCATGTTAGTGGCTCTGAAATTACACATTTCAGCTTTAACTAAGGCTTTTAATGGCTGTTCATATACAGAACAACAATTTTGCACATACGTTTGTTTTTCTTTTTCAGTGAGCCCATTTTTGATTTGCACATTCTTTGATACTCATGCCTATATCCTGTCTTTTGTTGTTATTCATTCATGTTCTGCCTCAAGTAGTCATAATACAAAGACTGTGCTGCAATAACCAGTTTGGCAACGAACACAAATTGAGCATTTCAGACTTTTGTGAGCGGTGCGTAGAAGTTTGATGTAAAAACATTGTGAAGAGCAGCAGCAGACATACAGTATGTACATTCTGATCTTGTCTACATCATTACTACAGAGAACTAAAGAAGTTTTGAAAGGTTGACAACATCTAATTGTTAAGTTCTCTGCGCTGCGATTTAGAGTTCTATTTTTGATCCCATAGCAAAACACTCTGAAGCATGCTACTGATTTACAATGTGGCAGATTCCTCCAGAACACCACAATCGGATTCTATTCTGGGATTTTCTCACATTCTAAAGCACACCCCCAGATCTCTGAAACCGTAAGCTTGTAAAAATCAATAAAATGGAAAACATTATCGAAAGAATCCAGACAACTCATAAAAGAAGACATCTTACAGAATGAAAAACAAACACAAACAGCTGTTCAGCTAACATACGCTCGTAAAAATCACACGACAGCCTCAGAGAAAGAGGAGTGGAAGAGTGTTATCCTAGTGATGACATGCATTCTTAGATCTCTCATAAGTTATCATACCCTTGTTAAATACAAATCAGACATTCAATACCCCCAGTTCATTGTACTCTCTCTCTCTCGCTATCTCTCTCTATTTCCTCTCTTTCTAACATGAACACACACAGATGGCTAAGATCCAGACATACTCTTACGGGAAATACAAAGAGGATACAGAGATCAATAGGCTAATCAATGAGACAGTGTGACAGAAAAAGCTGTGTGTGTTTGTGTGTGTGTGGATCACAAGAAGCGAGATTTAGAGATGAAACAAACAAGCTTGTTAAAGTTGTGTCGCATTTAAAAGGAACAAGCAGTTATAGAGTAATAACAATCAAAATAAAGCTAAACACCTGACTTAATTAGAAAGCCACATCTCCCTTGTGTCAGTTAGTTTAAGAGGTAGCATTAGTGTTAGTTTGCTTGTTTGTTGTATTGCATAATGATCGAAGGCCTTTGATATTTATCATAGTAATTAATGAGGATTTATGAAGGCACAGTTTGTTTTTATAATGAGTAAATGAGGTTAAGAGCTGTTTTTAATTAATGGTTACTGATATTGCAGAATCTCCCAGTGGCCACAAGAAAAGGAGCCAAGAGAGTTTGAACGTGTATGTACATGTGTAAGGTGAATGAGTTGGTGTTAAAGGTGCACTCAGTCATTTTTAACTTATTTAAAAAAAAGTTTTATTCCAAAAGAAATTAATTGTAATTTTGAAACACGTGTTAAATCATTAGCAATCAAATTATATCAAGACTCCAGTCATATCAAAACCTAATAAAAGCTGTTTTATTCTACATGGAGAGGGTCCCCTCATGGGGGCTACCATTTTAGGATCACATGACCAGCTGAATGCTACTCCCTTAATCTCAGTAACTGCCCTGATATCGGACACATTCACTCATGGAATAAGGTGTTTTTGTTTTTTGTTTTTTTTTTTGGCAAATTTACACTAGATGCTAAAGTAGATGGCAACTCATTGCATCAATCAGGTAATCCCAGGAAGCTACTGTGGACAAATATCTATTGTTGCTATGAAAGACTATGATGCAGGGGCTAAACATAGATCTCAGGTGTGCACACCGTCTGCCCTACCTGTCAGTGGTTACCATGGAAACAACAAGAGAAAAATCACCCAACTTCCTGTGTTGAATGAGGTCAGTATTTAGCCACTTTTGAAAGGGTGTTAATGGGACAACCTTTGGTGCCTCTGGTGTTGTATGTTCCCTAGTCAACCTCATTATCTGATGATGCAGCATTTCTAGTTCGGTACGGGCAAATTGCACTGTCTACAGGAAATATAAGATACAGAGAAGTCAAATCAGAAATGAGCTTGGTGAGTTATACATTTTAAATGTGGTGCTTCTGTGTGTGTTAGACTTTTTGAATGTGAAAAAAAAAATGGCTGTAGTATAGGTGGGCTGGAAAAGAGCATTCAAACCTGCAGAATAAACCCCTAAGCTTCTCACAACATACACTGGCATCAGTAACCAAATTGGTGTTTTGAGTCTGATCTTACCATTCATTCCCTTAGGAGTTTTACCTGTTTAACACGAAGCAAAAGAGGGCGGAAGCAGTACAATGAAAAGAGTGTAGCACTAGGCCAAGTTTTAAAGGTTTGCACAAAGCATAACCTCCAATTTATTAGTCTGATGTAGCAAGACCTTTAATTAAATGGCAAAAGGTCTGTTCCACATTGCAGCTTACTCTGGCAAAAAAGAAAAAAAAAAAAAAGAAAAAAAAAAACACCTGCTTAGACAGGAAGACACATGTAAAGTGTCCAATTACAGTTTGTATTGTTTTACATGCTGATTAGTGCTTGCCAGATCATGGACGTGTTTCCAGATTTGTGAGCAACAGACTGTGGACGGTCTGTAGTTGTGCCATCTGAAGGCTCAGTCACATTTCTCTTTGAATAGTGAAATTTTGTAGCTGAAGAAGGCATGGATGTTAAACAAGTGTGAAACACCCCAAAATGCCTTGCAAAGCAGCCTCTTTTTCATGCTGCATTATACTCAAGGAAAATGAAGTTATAAAGAAACTCAAGCAAGTTTTAAAGAAATTCAGACAACTTCCTATTTGTCAACACGGTGAATTCATGTGTAAAAGTTACCATGTTACTAGCCCAACAAAAAATTTGCATTGGGAAATTTCTTCACCACAACAAGTCTATCAAAATTTCTGATAGTGTGAATTCCCAAGTGCATAAAGTAAATGTGACCAAAACTTGAGGCTGAATCTACCAATTTGAACATGAAAACTTAAATAAACAAAAAACAAAAGACAGATAAACACAAAATTAAAATTATGTTATGTGCGAGTGATCTATTGGAAATGCAGTGCTTTGAGGTGAAAAAATGTGGCCGGACTCAAAACAAGACTCGGTCAGCACTGGATGTGGTTTAAAAGGACTTACTGACTGAACAGCACTAAACAGGGCTTGAGGTTGAAACATGCACAAACAAGTGAGTGCCAATCTATACAAACTAAATATTTGTTGGCAAATGGATTCAAAAGATCTGAGTCACTGGGAAAAATCAGTCCTCATTACTAGTGCATGTGTGTCTGTTCATAATTTCATATTTCACTCATCTATGTGTCACTTCCAATGTGTGTAACTACGAATTTCATTGCTTTTTCTTGTGTGGAGTTTCTATTTTGAATGTGTCTGCATCTGGACTTCTGTTTATACTGATGTGTGTCTTAAGAGAATGTGGATCTGTTGGCACTGAAGCTGCTAACACATAATGACTGCCAATGTGGACATGCAGTCATTACCCTGTCCTGGCCTGGCAATGATGTGGTTAGTGTAGCATAGTGTATAGCCTTGAGCTCTTACAGCATGGCCTGACCATCAGAGCACCGGTGTTAACCCAGCATGTCTTGTTGCCTTCAACTCTGTAGCTAGAGTACAACACTAAGGCTCCCATAAGGTTGTGCTTGCTTTACGTGCTTGAGTTGCTCTAGTGTGTTAAAGTGAATATTGCATTGATTATATCCGTTCAAAAGAGTACTTTAAAAAAAAAAGTGTTCCAGAGTTCCCTCTAGAATTTCACTTTACACCTATGTGTGAAATTCTGAAGAATCGAACTCTCAACTCCTATTGTATTAAACGCACGACAGAACATGTCCTTCAACAATGACATCATCGAGAGTATAAAACACGGAAATTCCTTCTACGTTTGCTTCCAGCGACAGTATATGCCTTGTCTAGATGCAGCCCTACTGCTCCCAGGTGTAGCCTTGTTGCCCAAGGAAGTAATGTACATACCTGAACTTTGGCCATACAATCTCAATCTCGCTGGACGAGCCGAGATTTCTCCGTATTCCACCGAGCATGCTAACGGATCCGAAGGAGACCACCGAGCAGTCCGCGTCTTCACCCTTTTGCCTGCAGAAGTGAAGAAAGATTTTTCTTCCTCCTTCAACCGAGTCGAATTAGCTGATATCTCTGCCAACCCGCCGAGAATCAGCTGCCGTACCGCCCGTCAACAGAGTGAGGAAATGGCCTCCCATCATCACCCGAGCTTTGAGGAACGGAGTCGGAGTCAAACGACGTACCAGTGGAGACACAAGTTAAACAGGCAGACACCATTAACCAGTCTCTCCGCCCACATTCTCTGGCCGGAAATCTCGCGTGATGAACTCTCCACGAAAGCCATGACCGCCATTTTGTGCCCTCCTTCTCTCCTTACACACACACATGCATACCTTCCTCTCATGTATTATAGGCTTATTTGTTACCATATCTAATCATGTTACTGTTTAATTTGTAGTTGGAAGTCAGAGGTTTATCGACTGCATTGTATTGATTATTAATTGATATTACTGCTTCAATAAACTTTGTTATACTTTAAAGAGAAGTGTTTTGGTATTGTTCTGCATGCACCTGTGTCAAGGGCTGGCAGGGGATATCAGTGTTCGTATTCAAGCCTTCATTGTTTTCCTTTTGAATGTCGATGTTCCCCGGACATCGCTTTCCTAAGAGAATAATCCTATATTGAGACTGCTATACTGTCTGGTTATCAGTCCCTGATTCCAGGGTGGTGCCCTGGCGACATTAATCCTTAATAATATTCTGTTGATTTTGATAATTGATAGTTATCTTTGATGATTGTTGATTTGAAGGATTAATAAGCTAATGTTAATACTAATCAATGTTCAATGTTCTATTGATTTTAATAATTAATAATTCTCTTTGATAATAATTAATATTCTATTGAATTTGATAATTGATAGTTATCTTTGATGGTTGTTGATTTAAAGGATTAAAAAGATAATGTTGATTCTAATCAGTGTTCTATTAATTCTATTAATTATCTTTGATAGTTATTAATTACTGCTAATAACCAAACCCGCTCCTGAACGAAGCACCCAACACCTGATTCAACTCATCAGCTCATTAGTGGAGACTCCAAGACTTAATTTGTGTGTGTCAGAAAAGGACGACGTACAAAATTTGCACTGTTGGGGGGCCTAAAGGACTGGATTGAGAATTGCGATGGGTTGCCAACAAAAAAGCAAATGATACTTCATCAAGAGTGATTCACCTCTGCAATACAAGACGACTACGTTCATAAAAATGAAGTTCAAATAAACCGTACCCTAGACCACCTTTTTAAGTGTACTCAGGTGCAGTTCGCAAGTGCACACCTGAGTTCAGAAAACAGCATTCACATCATCCAAACGAAACAAACTTTGACATTTAACAAACCTGGGTGTGCACCAAAAGTGCTAATGTTAAAGCACTCTTAGGGCATTCACACCTGGCTAGTTTGGAGCATTTGTTTTGGAACCTGGCGCGTTTCCTCCCTTGGTTCGGTTAATTTAGGCATATGTGAACGTGGCAATCGCACTCGGATCCGCATCAAAACAATCGGTTCAAGACAGCCTGTACAAGATGGTCTCGGACCGATTGCAAACGAACTCTGGAGCGGTTCGCTTTTGGTGAGAATGCAAACCGACCCAGTGGACCAACCTACATCACAATGCATGAAATTTTGCAGCCATTCTAAATCCATCCATGTATTATTGATGTACGTCCATCAGCCATGACTACGTGGGTATGCCCATATGCTCTTGCAGCAATATACTATATATAGAGAGAAAATAAATGCCTTCTTATTAATTTTATAGAAAATTTGTGACATTTTGTAGATGTCAGAATACTATAAATAGGACAAAACTGAATAGAAAAATAAAAAACATTTTAAGAAAACTTAATATAGCCAACTTTTAAGTAAATATTAAACATGTATACAGTCCGAAAATGGGTATTGTAAAAAAATAAAAAAATATCAACATAAAAAAATCTGCAATTTTCTTTATATTGCGGCTAAATGTGTGACATACGCACAGGTGAGGTATATCCATTTCACTTTCACACAAATAAACATAACATGCAATTAATTTACTTGACCATAAATGTTTTAAGGCAACACGATGCAAAAGAGGGTTAAACATTCATGAAATGCTTATAAGTTATAGCGATTAGATAAGCGATAGATATGTGTATAACCATGAACATACCTGACAGATCTTTGGTGACAAATTTTGTGGGTGAGCATGTCATGGCACCTCACAATCAAAGTGCTCCTTCTTTTCTGAAAATGTCTTGTGATTGCTCTTCTACGAAACAAGTGCATGGCAATATTGTTGTTCCGATGAAGCCTTAATTCCCTATCAAACTGCTTAATTAATATAACTGTGATTAGAAAAAAAAAGCCACAATAAGCCCTGGAGCTGTTGATGCTATAAGCGGAACCCCAGAACATAAACAATGCACTTTGTCCAATGAGGGGACAGTGTACTCACATGTGACCTGTGTTAACACATTTTGGTCCATTTGGAAATGTTGCCTTGTGAAAGCGATCCAAACCAAGGAGAAAATGCAGCATTGTAACAATTTAGTCTCCTTTTCAGAACAAAACAAATGGTCTACAGGTTTTAAAATGCCCTTAAACAGATGATTCAGGTGTCTGGATTGGTGCTGTAAAGTCCCAGAAGAGTGAGCCAGATTGCGGTAGTCTACTGCCTCCTTCAATATATAGCGCTCAATACCGGTCCGCAAGATTGGAATTTGTTGCCTGATTTGCATAATTGCTTCAGTGAAACTGCCGCTAAACTAGTGCAGACAGCATGTGCAAATAAATTCCCCCAGGTGTGTTTAATGTTGTACATATTTCTTTGTTATCAATTAAAAACCGCTATTCTAAAAACCTACTTACAGAGAGAACCCACTGCTCGTAAATGCTAATTTCAGGTTTAAGAACTACAAACTGAACAGCTCTATACAATGGCATTGCACTTAGTGCAGAAACAAAAGAAAAATTAAATATAGTATAGAGTCAGCGTATGGATCTTTGTAAGCGAGTGGACATGTATATTGTTTGAACTCCTTAACTCTAATCATTAGCTATGCCACCAGACTCCTCAGCCTTTAATCTCAGCACTGCACCTGCTAATACTGCCTGCAGCTGTACACCTAATCACACAAACATGCACGCGCGCACACACACGCACACACACACACACACACACACACACGTTGGTGTGGCTATCCTTATGGAGGACTCTCCATAGACATAATGATTTTTATACTGTAGAAACTATAGATTCTATCCCTTAAACCTAACCCTACCCCTAAACCTAACCCTCACAGAAAACTTTCTGCATTTTTAAATTTTCAAAAAAAGAAACATCATTTAGTATGTTTTTTTAAGCAATTTGAATTATGGGGACACTAGAAATGTCCTCATAAACCACATTTATAGCATTATACCCTTATAATTACCAGATTGTAACCTAAAAAAAAATTCCTCGTAAACCACCCAAACCTGTACACACACACACACCTGAACTGTAGGGATAGGCTATGTGGTACAGGTAAAATGTTAAACAGTGGAGAGTTCCCCGTGAACATCATTCCTCAGAAAGCCAATCGCACCGGTCCATGAGTCAACAGAGTTATCAGAACAGATGTCAACTCAATGTTCTCTTTCATCTCCAAAATAAAAAATGACCCCTTTCGAGGTTAACTTGCTATGGTGTAATAAGTGTAACTGTGAACTCCATCTTGCAGTGAGTCTCAGCTGATTTACTGAATATTTAGCCTCTATGTTAGACACCAGACTGATTCAATAAAGTGTGTCAAATATTTGAACATTGGATTTGACTTCCTGATGTGTTTGACAGAATAATGTCTGGGGAGCTGAATGTGGATATCAACCTAAAGCAAAGGATTTAACAGATCTCAACTCATAAACTGGAAAGAGTCAAAGAGGTGCTCATTCTAAACAATTTCAAAAGCAGTGCCCTCTAGACAAGAGGTGCTCAATTTTGGAAAGCCGAGGGGTAGGAAAGCAAGGTTCCTTTAGCCTTGAGGGCCGCACACTTATTATTTTTTATATTAATGAGGTGAGTAGATTATGCTAAATTTGCTATTTAATACAGTATGGACACAGGTAATTAACAAGAATAAAATAAAACATATATAGATATACTGTATAGCTAAATTATTGTAAAAGTGTGGTTCTTTTCAAATAAAAACTGTGATATTAAAATAATGATCGTAAATAGGCCTATACAGTATGTGTTTTTTTAGGTCCACACTTTTAAAAGTAGGCTATATACTGCAGCAGAATGCACCAAAAAAGAAAAAAAAGGAAAGTACATTTAAAATGTACATTTTATGAAATGTCAATATTTATATATATATATATATATATATATATGTAACGGGATTACGTATTTAAAATACAAAATATAAGTAACTGTATTCCACTACATTTACAATTTTAATCATTGGTATTTAGAATACAGTTACATTCAAAAAGTATTTTGATTACTGAAGAGATTACTTTGCATTTTATTGTCATTTTTTTCATTTAATATTTAGTCCTTTCAGATAGAAAAATGTATACATATAAATGATGCGATCCAAAGTGAACAGCAGTGAAACACTTTCTTATGATGTGTTACATTCATACGAGCAGACAGAGGAGTACGTTTGAAGTAAGTTTGGAGCAGAAGGAATAGAAATAAACCTTGTGTAAATTGTCAGCTTTTCGCTAAGCTAAAATGGTATTTCTAGCCATTTTACATGCACGTTACCAGGCACGATCATATTTTTTTATCAAGAAAATTCACGTTGGATCATAATTATAACTTTTTTCTAGTAAGACCTTTGATATTAGGGCAAAAATCTTATTCTTGATAATAATTTTTGTATTGATTTCCTGTAAAAATATCAAAAAAATTGGATTAATTTGTTTTAGAAACAACACTGCATAAGATATTTAGGTTCCCTATCTGTCACTCACTCGACATTGTGTCGATGTAGTGACACTAGGGGCCAATGAGAATTAGCGAGTGGAATTTGCATGCCACTCCCCCGGACATACAGGTATAAAAGGAGCTGGTGTGCAACCACTCATTCAGATTTTCGCTTCGGAGCCAAGCGGTTGCATTCAGTGCACTGAATACAATACCTCTAGAAAAACTCACCTCGCTAAAGACTGCTGGATTTGACGGCGCATTTCAGTGGCTTCTCCCCCTCTGTGCCTGTGCAGTGCAGAGAACGCCCGTGGGCGATTCGGCAGAGCAAAAAAAGAGTATATTCTGAAAAGAGCATTCGTAAGAAAGCAAGCCACCCCAGCGGCTCCCCGCCTCGGTCCTTCTACCTACGGGTATGAGGCCATGCCGGTTAGCACTGGGGGCGATTTGGGGACCTCAATGGGACCACCTCCGCCGGGTATCCCCCCACGGACCTCCCGTCTCGTCTCAGTGTGGGTTTGACATCTCGTTTGGCGCCCCGGAAGATGATGAGTTATCGAGCGCAGCATCGGAGAGCGGGCTCGTCCCATCTGACGCTGAGGCTTCAGCTGGGCTTCCGCCTTCGGGAACGGTCGCCCAGTCTCAGGCCGACGCGAAAATGATGGACATGCTTTCCCGGGCGGCCGCGAGTGTTGGGCTAGAGTGGAACCTTCCACTTTCCCCTGAACCCTCGCGGCTCGACAATTGGTTCCTGGGCTCGGGGCGCTGCTCACAGACGTGCCCCGCCCCCATTCCTTTCTCCTCGGAAGTGCATGAGGAGCTGACGAGGTCATGGGAGGCACCTTTTACTGCCCAGTCCCGATCTTTCGAACTCCCGTTCAAGATGCAGACGTAAAAACGCATTCAGTGAGCGTCCGACATCTAGATTGGTTCGCGGCAGTAGACCTGAAGGACGCGTACTTCCACGTCTCGGTCCTACCTCGACACAGACCCTTCCTGCGGTTTGCCTTCGAGGGCTAGGCGTACCAGTACAAGGTCCTCCCCTTCGGCCTGTCCTTGTCCCCTCATGTCTTCACGAAGGTCACGGAGGCAGCCCTTGCCCCGCTAAGGGAAGTGGGCATCCACATTCTCAACTATCTTGATGACTGGCTGATCTTAGCTCACTCTCAAGAGTTGCTATGCACACACGGGGACCTCGTGCTTCGACACCTCAGCCGACTGGGGCTTCGGGTCAACTGGGAAAAGAGCAAGCTCTCCCCGGTTCAGAGCATCTCTTTTCTTGGTCTGGAGTTGGACTCGGTCTTAATGACAGCGCGTCTCACAAATGAACGCACTCAGTCGGCTCTGAACTGTCTGAAGGCATTCAGATGGAGGACAGCGATTCCACTGAAACTTTTTCAGAGGCTCCTGGGGCATATGGCATCCTCAGCGATGGCCACACCGCTCGGGTTGATGCATATGAGACTGCTTCAGCACTGGCTTCAGACTCGAGTCCCAAGACCCCTCAACACCGCAGCGGATGCACTGTCACGTCAGGTTACCCTCAGGGGAGAGTGGAGACTCCACCCTCAGGTGGTCCAGCTGATTTGTAGTCGATTCGGTCAAGCACAGATAGACCTATTTGCTTCCCGGGAATCCTCCCACTACCCACTTTGGTACGCCCTGACCGAGGCACCTCTCGGTATAGACGCGTTGGCACACAGCTGGCCCCCTGGACTACGCAAGTAGTTTCCC
Organism: Myxocyprinus asiaticus; assembly: GCF_019703515.2. NCBI lineage: Eukaryota > Metazoa > Chordata > Actinopteri > Cypriniformes > Catostomidae > Myxocyprinus > Myxocyprinus asiaticus. The sequence continues at coordinate 34,170,894 of NC_059347.1, forward strand.
CCAGTGAGCCTACTTGCACAGACCCTGTGCAAGGTCAGGGAGGACGGGGAGCAGGTCATCCTAGTAGCACCCTACTGGCCCACCCATACATGGTTCTCGGATCTCATGCTCCTCACAACAGCTCACCCTGGCGAGTTCCCCTGAGGAAAGACCTTCTTTCTTAGGGATGGGGCACCATCTGGCACCCTCGACCAGATCTCTGGAATCTCCATGTCTGGCCCTTGGACGGGACACAGAGGACTTAAGTGGCCTGCAGCCCGCAGTGATAGACACGATCACTCAGGCTAGGGCTCCCTCTACGAGGCGCCTGTATGCCTTGAAGTGGCATCTGTTCACTAAGTAGTGTTCTTCCCGATGGGATGACCCCCAGAGATGCGCAGTCCGATCTGTGCTTTCCTTCCTGCAGGAGAGGTTGGAGGGGCGGCTGTCCCCCTCCACCTTGAAGGTGTATGTAGCCGCTATTTCAGCTCATCACGATGCAGTAGATGGTAAGTACTTGGGGAAGCACGACTTGATCATCAGGTTCCTGAGAGGCACTAGGAGGTTGAACCCCTCTAGACCGTGCCTCGTTCCCCCATGGGACCTCTCTGTAGTCCTTCAGGGTCTACAGGGAGCTCCCTTTGAGCCCTTGGAGTCAGCTGATCTTAAGGCACTCTTTTTCAAGACTGCCCTCCTGACTGCACTCACTTCCATCAAGAGGGTAGGGGACCTGCAAGCATTCTTTGTCAGTGAATCGTGCCTGGAGTTCGGTCCGGGTTGCTCTCATGTGATCCTGAGACCCCGACCAGGCTATGTGTCCAAGGTTCCCACGACTCCTTTTAGGGATCAGGTGGTGAACCTGCAAGCACTGCCCCAGGAGGAGGCAGACCCAGCCTTGGCGTTGCTGTGTCCGGTGCAAGCTTTACACATCTATTTGGATCACACACAGATCTTTAGAATCTCCAAGCAGCTTTATGTCTGCTTTGGCGGACAGCAGAAAGGAAGCGTTGTCTCCAAACAAAGGATCGCCCACTGGGTCATTGACGCCATCGCTATGGCATATCAAGCTCAGGATGTGCCACCCCCTGCGGGGTTACGAGCCCATTCTACCAGGAGTGTGGCGGCCTCCTGGGCCCTGGCCAGTGGCGCCTCTTTGGCAGACATCTGCAGAGCAGCGGGCTGGGCAACACCCAATGCCTTTGCGAGGTTCTGCAATCTCCGGGTTGAGTCGGTTTGGTCCCGTGTAGTGGCAGGCACAACCAGGTAAGTTCCGGGACAGCTGGCCGGGTGGACTGCTTGCGCATAGTGCCTTTCCCCTCCCTCGAGGGGAAGACGTGCTCTCTTGACTCCCAGTAGTGTTCACAGACTGTGATCCCTGGATGACTTTCCTCCTTAGCCCTGTGGCAGTTGAGTTTGTGGAGAAACTTACTGCCGGCTCAGTAAGTGCGCTGGTAAGGCCCTGTACTAAGGTAGTTGCTCCGCATGCAGTGGTTCCCCATAGGTAACCCCATGTGTTAAATCTTCTGTAAAATAATTTCCCTCTTGGTAAACTATGTCTTCCTTGAGCAGAGGGCCCTCTGCTCCGGTCGCCATGCTTGTAGAAACTCCTCCCCCCTTGGGTAGGATCTACCATGTGACTCTCCACATGACATACTTCCGACAAGACCCGGTAAGACCATGTGATGTATTTCCACTTGAACCGTTTTGGGCGGGGTGTGGTTTCCGCGGTGTCTTCCCCTTGGGAGTGACACCCCCCCCACCCCCCCCACCCCCCCAACGTATACACTTAGGGATCCCAGTCAGTTAACAAATTCCACTCTTTTTGGGGAGAAAAGAGAAGGAAAAGAAGCCTCGGCTGGGCCAGCCTGTCCCTATTTGTTGAGCAGTCGACTTGTTCCTGAAGGACTGTTCGACGCTCATAAAGAGCGTTGGGGGAGGTTACGTGACGGCCCGGTGCACTGGCAACGAGGCACACAGCAGTCTGCCCGTCACACACCGCCACTTCACATAACTAGTTCAGCTAGTTGTGGTGTTTTGTATAGGGACACCTTGTGTCACTACATCGAGTGAGTGACAGATAGGGAACATCCTGTTTACTTTCATAACCTCCGTTCTCTGATGGAGGAAACGAGACGTTGTGTCCATCTTGCCACAACGCTGAACTACCCGCTGAATTGGCCGGGACCTGGTCTTGGCTCCTCAGCACAAAACCTGAATGAGTGGTTGCATACCAGCTCCTTTTATACCCGTATGTCTGGGGGAGTGGCATGCAAGTTCCACTTGCCAATTCTCATTGGCCTTTTTTCAAAGATCACAGGTGTTTCAGGCTCCCAAGAGTGACCCCTAGTGTCACTACATCAACACAACGTCTCGTTCCCTCCATCAGGGAACAGAGGTTATGAAAGTAACCAGGACGTTTTTCAGAGAATGTATTTTTAACATGTGTATTTTGTCTTACTGTACTGGCAGAGTTTTTATAGTCAAAACAAGTGAAAAAATCTACCAGTGCTGAAGAAGTAATCCAAAGTATTTAGAATACGTTACTGACCTTGAGTAATCTAATGGAATACATTACATATTACATTTTACAGCATGTATTCTGTAATCTGTAGTGGAATACATTTCAAAAGTAACCCTCCCAACCCTGAATATATATATATATATATATATATATATATATATATATATATATATATATATATATATATATATATATACACACACACTTCCGGTCAAAGGTTTTGAAACACTTGACTGAAATGTTTCTCATGATCTTAAAAATCTTTTGATCTGAAGACGTATGCTTAAATGTTTGAAATTAGTTTTGTAGACAAAAATATAATTGTGACACCATATTAATTTATTTCATTATAAAACTAAAATTTAATAAAAAATAAAAAACATTTCTGAAATTGATGACTTGGACCAAATAATAAAGAAAAGCAGCCAATAATTGCCCAACATAGATGGGAATTCCTTCAATACTGTTTAAAAAGCATCCCAGGGTGATACCTCAAGTAGTTGGATGAGAAAATGTCAAGAGTACATGTCTGCAAATTCTAAGCAAAGGGTGACTACTTTGAAGATGCTAAAATATAACACAGTTTTGATTTATTTTGGATTTTGTTTAGTCACAACATAGTTCCCATAGTTCCATTTATGTTATTCCATAGTTTTGATGACTTTACTATTATTCTAAAATGTGAAAAAAACAAACAAAAAAAAATAAAAAAAAATAAAATAAAAAAAAAAATATATATATATATATATATATATATATATATATATATATATATATATATATAATAAAGAATGAGTAAGTGTTTAAAAACTTTTGACCGGTAGTGTATATACACAACAGTTAGTTCTGGTCCTCAAATCTGATTGGACAAGAGACTTTCCATGAGTACTGATGGTCTCACACCATCAGCTCTCGGACGCTTCACTGTATGTATCACAAAATTTGCTGATAATTTACTCACCCTCAGGCCATCCAAGATGAATCTTTGTTTCTTTCTTCATCAAAACATAATTTAAGATTTTTAGGATTTCATTTCAGGCCTCCTCCTCTAAACAATGCAGGTGAATGTCCTCCTTTTTTTTATGGTCCAAATTGCATATTTAGGGTGCATCAAAATAATCCACAGGACTCTAGTCGACAAATAAATTTCTTCTGAATGCAAATTATTGATTATTTTTAGAAACAAAACAATACTTATATACATTTTAACTACAAATATTCGCTTCCGTACATCTCTGTGACATGCACTCATGAGATGGATGACATAAGCTTGTTGGTAAGGTCACGCGTCATGTGGAGGAGTCAGGAAGCGCGTCATGTGTTTACAATGTTTTTTATTTTTATTTTATATTGTTTTGAAATTGTTTTGGACTGTTTTGGTTTGTGAATGGCTCAAGTTTCTATTGTAAACAATGAAGCACTTCCTGACTCCTTCTCCAACTATTCCTTTAAGAGCAATCTGTCTCTTTACATTTAATTTTGCGACATTCCATATTTTAGCCAGGCTTTTTGTGTGTAATATGAGCCAGTTGGTGACGTGAAGTGAGTCAGCGTCACTCAGTGTTTATATTCAACAGCACTCCATTATCGCTCATATTACTACTGCACTACTAAAGCTAGGAAATAGCTTTAAATGGCTTTAAACGAACAACTTCAGCATTAAGACTCATCACAGCTGAGAGACACAACAGACTGATTAATTACACAAACTCAAGGCGTTTACCTCTTACCGGACTTTCCACATTGGAGAGGAAGAAATGGTCGAAGAGATTGTGGTTTCTATAGTGAAACACTCTTGCGCACCGGCTCCCACTAAATAGAGAGGAATACCCCCTGAGAAAATAGGATGCATTTCACCAAAATGACATTATCTTCAGAAAGCTGACTAACAGACTACAACATCATCAACAGGTGATCGCACACGCTCCATCTCTCTCTCTCTCTCTCTCTCTCTCTCTCTCTCTCTCTCTCTCTCTCTCTCTCTCTCTCTCTCTCTCTCTCTCTCTCTCTCTCTCTCTCACACACACACACACACACATCCTTGTTTCTCCAATAACATGTTAGAAACAGCCCAAGCCGTGATACTAGTAGTTCTAAATGTTTTTGAGAGGCTTGGACAAATCATTTGGTTTGAACTAGCAACGGCAGATTCTCATCCATGGCTTAAGAAAGTAGTTCCATGCACAAATGCGCTTTTTGTGACCATACTCAGTTTTTCCTATTTTTTATTTTTTTATTTACTTGTTCATTGAACTGTTGTATATAATCAATATCACACTCGCAATAATGCTATATGGCCCTAAATCAGCACTGCTGTAATATATATATATATATATATATATATATATATATATATATACTGGCAGCCAAAAGTTTGGAATAATGTACAGATTTTGCAGTTTTGGAAGGAAATTGGTACATTAATTCACCAAAGTGGCATTCAACTGATCACGAAGTATAGTCAGGATATTACTGATGTAAAAATCAGCACCATCACTATTTGAAAAAAGTCATTTTTTATCAAATCTAGACAGGCCCCATTTCCAGCAGCCATCACTCCAACACCTTATCCTTGAGTAATCATGCTAAATTGCTAATTTGGTACTAGAAAATCACTTGCCATTATATCAAACACAGTTGAAAGATATTTAGTTTGTTAAATTAAACTTAACATTGTCTTTGTGTTTGTTTTTGAGTTGCCACAGTATGCAATAGACTGGCATGTCTTAAGGTCAATATTAGGTAAAAAAAATGGCAAAAAAGAAACAAGCTTTCTCTAGAAACTCATCAGTCAATCATTGTTTTGAGGAATGAAGCCTATACAATGCTTGAAATTGCCAAAAAAAAAAAAAAAGAAAAAAAAAAAAAAATGAAGATTTCATACAAAGGTGTGGACTACAGTCTTCAAAGACAAAGGACAACTGGCTCTAACAAGGACAGAAAGAGATGTGGAAGGCCAGATGTACAACTAAACAAGAGGATAAGTACATCAGAGTCTCTAGTTTGAGAAATAGATGTCTCACATGTCCTCAGCTGACAGCTTCATTGAATTCTACCCACTCAACACCAGTTTCATGTACAACAATACAGAGAAGACTCAGGGGTGCAGGCCTTATGGGAAGAATTGCAAAGAAAAAGCCACTTTTGAAACAGAAAAACAAAAAGAAAAGGTTAGAGGTGGCAAAGAAACACAGACATTGGACAACAGATAACTGGAAAAGAGTGTCATGGATCTTAACCCCATTGAGTTTTGTGGGATCAGCTAGACTGTAAGGTGCGTGAGAAGTGCCCGACAAGACAGCCACATCTATGGCAAGTGCTACAGGAAGTGTGGGGTGAAATGTCACCTGAGTATCTGGACAAACTGACAGCTAGAATGCCAAGGATCTCCAAAGCTGTCATTGCTGCACTTGGAGGATTTTTTTGATGAGAACTCTTTGAAGTAGTTTAAGAAGTTCTGAATTTTTTATTTCAAATTGTAATAGTAATTTTTCATGTTATTAATGTCCTGACTATACATTGTGATCAGCTGAATGCCACTTTGGTGAATAAAAGTACCAATTTATTTCCATAAGAGCAAAATCTGCACATTATTCCAAACATTTGGCTGCCAGTGTATGTATGTATATATATATATATATATATATATATATATATATATATATATATATATATATATATATATATATATATACACACACACACACACACACACACACACACACCGAAATACAGTACCCTCAAAACCTACCAAAAGTGCTTCAATGATAAATCATTACTATCTATGATTACCCGCTTTAAAGAGTTATTTTTAGGTTACTAACACAAATAACTAATAATAAAGCATTTGGGAAAAGGTGAATAACAGGATAAAACCTTTTTCCCCCTGTTGTTACTGTTCGTGACGAGCATTTGTTTCTGTTGATCTCTTCAAACAGGTTTGTCACCTGACATTCGTTGACTCGCACTGTGGCAGTGATGAGCGGGTGTGGAACTGACAGAGCATGCACAAACTGTTTCTATCTAGACTGAGTAGTTTATAATCAGATTTATATTTGCGGCTTTGAAGTTTAACTAATTCTTTAGCCGTTTCCTTTCCTCCATAACGGTCCATTAACTTAACAATACTACTGAGAATTACCGTTAAGGCTCTAGAAAATCGACACCTTAAAATTCATGCATGTTAATAATTTTATGTCATGACAACATCACGCGGGCCACAAAAAAAAAAAAAAAAAAAAAAAAAAAAAGATGGTTTACGTGCCGGTTTACCATTGCTCTAGACTAATGTGAACCAGGAATATCAGACCCCAGATCAGCATCTCTGCTTTGGGGAATTTCATAGCCTGTATTAGCCTTATAGACTTCCTTCCTCCACCAGGCAGCCCAGAACTGGAGAAAAATGGACTAAAACACTCAACACGGTGGACGGCTAAGCAAACAATAACACTGAGGCTTTGACAGGAAATCTGAAATTGGGATAGTTTACATGATATCAATGCAGTGCAGTCGTGTCATAAACACAGTGAACTGCCAAAAGTGCATTCTAGCTGGAGTGTTGACAGCATGTACATATAATGCTTCCTTCAACCTAAATATTTATAGACATGTTTTCTGTTTAGAAGCACTGATGAACTTCACTAGGATATCATGACGTCTTTAACCTCCCCAGGCAAAAAAAAAAAAAAAAACCCCATAGAGGACAAACACACGCACACACACACACTCAGACATAGTGACACGAGAGCACCAGATGGTTTCAGATGATGCAGTTTGTCCTTGGATTGGCCTCTGCAAGTGTTTACTGACTCTAAAACTGTTCACAAATATTTATACAGGGTAGCTGGTTAAAAGGTCTTCTAAATAGAAACTGCATCTTTATTATAAAAGAAAACGCTCTGTTAATTTGCACAAGATCCGACTTGGTCTGATCGAGCCCTATTCAAACCCCTCTATCACCCGTTTGTTTAAATGAAGCCTGACAAATTGTAGAACAACAGATGCAGGGCACTGATAGCGTAATAGAATCAGGCCATCTCACAGAGGTTACGAAGAGGCATTCTTTTTTTTCTTTTTTTTTAATTTGGAATGCCCAATTCCCAATGCGCTCTAGGTCCTCGTGGTGGTGTAGTGACTTGCCTCAATCCGGGTGGCGGAGGACGAATCTCAGTTGCCTCCGCGTCTGAGACCGTCAATCTGCACATCTTATCACGTGGCTTGTCGAGCGTGTTACAACAAAGACATAGCGCGTGTGGAGGCTTCACGTTATTCTCTGCAGCATCCACACACAACTCACCACGCGCCCCACCGAGAAAGAGAATAGAGAGAGACAGGCATATAGATAGACAGAAAAATAGAACCAGACTCTTTGCAGGGATATGGGTAGTGGACACATAACATAAGCATTTCAAATTTTGTTAAAATCAAGATTTTAGGTTATTTACATAAATGTATAAGGCAAAGCATACAGTATATTTCAGGTTCTGTGACAGGTCACCATTTCTTAAACGTTTTTCACCATTTTTAATCTTGCCTTCAATCAGTAGTCCATTTTAAATAGTCCTGTGGTGTGAGAAATTATTTTTTAAAAGTACATATATTCCATTTAGTCACTCAATTAATATGAGGTCATAGAACTGCATGTATAATGACTGTAAAGCAATAAGCAAAATGCTGTTAAAAAGGCTTTAGACATGTCAACTTCTCAAAAGTATTTAATGTCAACCATCTATTTACGTACCAAGTTATGCTTCACAGTCTCTTAAAGGGTTAGTTCACCCAAAAATTATAATTCTCTCATCATTTCCTCACCCTCATGCTATCCCAGATGTGTATGACTTTGTTTCTTCTGCTGAACACATATTAAGAAAAATAGAAAAATATCTCAGCTCAGTAGGCCCTTAAAATCCAAGTGGACGGTGATCAGACATTTGAAGCTCCAAAAATCACAGACAGTCAGCATAAACATCACCCATACGACTCCAGTGGTTAAATTAATGTCTTCTAAAGTGATATGATTGCTTTTGGTATGAAAAAGATCAATATTGAAGTACTTTTTAACAATAAAGCATCACTTTCGGTCAAGCAGCAGTATGCACATGTGACGTAATCACGTTGGCATGTTCACGTGAGAACTGACGCATGTGCTACACACCCAGAAGAGCAGTGCTGTTTACAACTGAGAAGGAGGGATGCTGTACAGAAGCTTCACTGGTTTTGAGATTATGCACAATAAAACCACCTTACTGTGTTATTTCTTTCCTTGCAGTTTAGCAAGTTTGATTTAGGGCTGTATTTTCGTGAGTGCACTACACGCAATGACCGTGTGCTACATTTTTGTAATTTTTGACAATTTTCATAAGAGGACTAATTCTAAGCGCAGTTTTCGCAAGTGGAGCGTGACTGGAGTGTTTGAGCTATCTGTGGGTGTATGCGCGCAAACTGTGGGTGTTTTATTTGTTTATTTGCTATTTCCAGAGAAATTGGTCATTGGGCTTAGAAGTTTTAAGAAGCAAGTCTGTTCTCAGTGCAAAGTCTAAACTCAGTTCCTGCATTTGCAGTTTGGAGATTTGGAGAACTTAAGGTCCAAACTCTGATAATATAGTGGAACATCAAATTATGTCCCTGACAATTGCCATTTTACGAAACTGTATGTGATTTGTGTTAAACTATCAATAGTTCATGGTTTATTTTTCAATTATTATTATTATTATTATGTTCATATTTACAATTGTTTTTATGATCTAATTTGTATTGCTATTTTTCCACCTGTTGTCTTAGAGTGATTTTTGAGTTACTGCAAAAGGTGCTGGTCAAAGAAGTTGGAGAGGGTAAAATGTTTGGATTTGGTATGATTGTTTTTTTTTTTTACCACTTCATTAGTTTGATTCTATTTTCGTTTTGTTTAAAGTGTAATATGGAAATATTTTTGGTTTAAATTTTTTGTATTTCAATAATTTTTTTTTTTTCAAAATGGAAATCAACCAGTAGAAGTGAAGTGCATGCCAATACAATCACTATTAATACTAGCCATAATTTGTGTGTCAGTAAATGAAAATTAGTAATAATACATACGTTCTCTATAATTTAATGGAATGTATATCTAAAACCGGACAAGAATCACATTTTATATGCTTATAGAAGAAATATTTCTATTCATCTAATTTATTGCACACAGTCCATTTACACTACCAACTTCTTATGAATGTGCTGTCTTTGTTCATGGCTGGTGTTTGACAGGGAATGGACTATACTGTATAATAGGCTGTAGACAATAGAAGAACCAGAGAAGAGCCTCAGAATAAAACTGCACTTGGCCCAGCCCATTTCAGCAAACCCACTCGCGCCTAGACTTAGCACACGCTTGCACGAAAATACCAAAACTTCATGGCCATGCCCATTGACTTTGCGATTATGACTTGAAGCATAGAGCTGCACTTAAAATAGGGCACTTTGTCTCATCTGTGTATAATGCACATACTGTAGGAGCCAATTTTCCTGCCGGAATGAAGCTTATCTTCAGTTACTCTTGCGACTTATTTACAGATGTTCAAAGGGAGACACCCCTTTCCTTCAGAACACAGAACTGCTTACATTTGCAGCCCAATGTTACACATGACTTAGTTATTCATTGAGACTCATTAAAAAGTCAGAGAATTCTCCGTACTGCAAAAAAAAAAAAAAAACATTTTCTTACTCAGTATTTTTGTCTTGTTTTCCATTAAAAATATCTAAACATTCTTAAAACAAGATACATTTAGTTAGGAAGTGAAATGACATGAAATATTATGTTGTGTTTTCTGAGAAATCGAACTAAATTTAGTGAGGTTTGGTCACTGGGGTAATAAAAATAAACTTCCTTTCCAATTTAATAATAAAAACATAATTCTAACCTAAATATCTCTTGTCTTAAAGGTGCACTTAGTAAAATTTGCGTTTTTGTTGAACTGACACCAGTGTAGTTGCAGCATCATGCAAAAACAGAAGTTTTCAGTTACTGATGTCTGTATGTGTAAAAATGCACTTTTCAACATCAATCATGATTAATTTATTATCTGCCAGTACAAGGGATTCATTGAGATAAAGCAAGCAATATTTAGCTGGTCATATGATCTCAATATGGTGTCACTCATTAATGTGAGCCCAGCAACATATGTAGAATAAAGCAACTTTTTCTCTATATGACTAGATTTTTCATCTCATGTGATTATTCATCATTTTAAAGGGGTCATGACATGCAATTTTATTTTCTTCCTTGAGGTTCACTTATAATGTTATTAAAGTTTTTTGCACAAAAAGCAATCATAATGTAGTATTACATGACCTTTTCTACCCTGTCTTTGGCCCTCTGTCTGGAAAGCTCGGTCTTTACCTTTAAGACACGCCCACTGTTATGATTGGCTAACATCATGTAAAACAAAAGCCACCCACCATTACAAGTGTGGAACTGTAATTCCCAAGAATGAAAGAATGAAAACTTGCAAGCGATTTACAAAATCCCCTAAAAGCACACAGTCCAAGCAATCATTGATATGAACATATGACATATGGTACAGGTGTCCCAATTTATGCAAAGCACACAATCAAACTACAACAGTTGTTCAGCTGAAATAACTATAGCAAACTAAACAAATTTGTCACACTGTTTCTACCCTATACTTATCAGGCATCTAAGATTTGGTGATAAAATAACGCTATTTACACAGTAAAAATAGTTGAACACGAGCTGCGAATGTGAAGGGTTAATAAATGTGTATCAAGCTGTAGGGAGAGTATTTTAAGAGACGGTTGGCCCGAAGTTCCCCTGTTTGATCTCCTGGCTTCAACATGCATTCTGTGTCAGGAAATAATCGATGTTTGCCGGCTAGGGAATCTCCCTCGAATGATTCGCCGGTCAACCGGGGGAGGGGATCCACTCTCCATCAATAAATTTGCCTATTAAATACGGGAAAATGGGCATCCTGATGTATTCATTTCGGCCAAAATAGCTATAACGAGACAGATGAGAAAGCAGGCAGCCTTAATACCATATACTTCACCATTGTTTTACTACCATATACTTAACCATTGTTTTTTGTTGTGCTCCACGTTCTTCTGCCATATTTTTTAAAACAAATTCTCAAATCAATATTTCATGAGGAATTATGTATTTCTTTGGTAAGTAACTAGTAATAAGCACGATCCACTCCCCTTTGGAGTCATGATCATGGTTTATTTTGTGATAAAAACGGCTGACTATACAATTCTTTACATATCAAACAAACACAGACAGCTGAACCATTAGAATTACACTTGTTACTCACTGGCATAACTGTTGTGTCCAATATTGTAGCCACTGCTACATCTTTCAATACAAGTTTCTTCGCAAAGCCTGAATCCTTGGTTCTTAGAAGAATTCATCCATGAATCCAAACATTTATTCCCATTAATGTTTGAATTAGCCACTCATTCCTACAATTTTTTCACAACCAGAAACACAATAACATCTAGGGACCTAACTTTACTCTTTTCGCTGGTTAAAAGCAAAATACAGTTACAATAGTACCACTTTCAGTGTTGCAGTATCCCAGCCTCTCTCTGTCAACTCACCAGCCATAGTACTCATGTTGTGGAGGTGGGGACTATGCAAATGGTACCGCACTGAAACGTCACAATGTAGCCGAGTCGGTTTTGCTCTTTTTGGACTGGAGAGGAAGCTTTGAGTTCTAAAACTTCAGTATGTTTTTATAGTACAATGACCTCTTATATATCAAAATATCAAGGACATTTTGATTCCTCTTGTCATGACCCCTTTAAGCATTATTTTTCAAAAAATCTATTCAACTATTACAATTTCTTTCTGTTTAAAGGTTTAGCAATTAGCACAAAAAATACTTAGAATTCACCTCTAAGCATGTTTAGATATTTGTATTGCAAAACAAGATGTGAAAATGTGAAACCTTCCATGAGTAAACCTTTATCTAAGAATTCCACACAATACCTGTGTGCATATGAGTAATGATTGCTTGAAGATTGCAGCCCACAGTGATTAATATTACGTATTTCTAGCTATTACAGCATGTCTAAATCAGATCAAATACACAACCTGTCAAACACACGTGGCATGAGAGAGATCAAGTGTTTGTGTGTGTGTGTGTATCTGTGATCATGTGAATTATTCTCCACGACCCTAGCACATTAGAGAATGTGCTTTGATATTGCTCTAAGCCTAATGTATTCAGAAAACTCTCAAACCACAATGCATTTATTATTCCTGAAGAGGAAAAAAATCCTTACATATATAGAATTATTAGCTTATATACTGGGACTGCTCTAAATCTCGGAGCTACATTGCCATGACATTAATGACTCTCAGCTGAAGTTCAGGCCAGCGCTGATCTATTGTTCTGCCTCAAATGAAGACAATGTTTTTGGCTGTCCGGGGTTTATTTCTAATAGAAAACTATTGATTTAGCAATAAGAGGCATTCGGCTACCATACAGGTGGTCTATTTGTTTCAGCATGATTTATGATGAAGCATTAAAACTATATCAATAGTTTATGTCTTTAGATTTTGATTTAGAATCTTAATATAAGCATTCATGTCTTATCAGGTGAAAAACAAAGACAGAAAATAAGCAAAAAGGACGTAATTGTTTGGTTAGCTTGGTGTTTAAGGAGAGAGTGAAGAAGGGACGAAGAATCTCTGTCTTAAGCACTCGCTTGTCCCCATGAGAAATATATTCTTTCATGAATACACATTGTCTAAATAAACATGACTCATTTATTCTCACACACACACACTGAAAATGGAACTTATTAATAAATAATTACTAATATAAGTATACACTCATGCACGCACATATACACAAACAAACAAACACCTGTTTATCCAAAAACATAAGTCAAACTGAGTGACAGTTATTGACAAGTGTTACTTTTATTTCCGAACACACTCACACTTTGGCCCCTGAAGGCCAGAGTGAAAATCAGACACGGATGAGACTCTGACAGAGCAAGTGACAACTACTGCCAATGGCAATAACTTAATATAGCAAACTGACATCAAGATTATTAGAGCAGATATTAAACAAACACATGCTCTTTCAGACTTTGTCTTGTAAAATCTGAAAAATGTACTTAAATGCTTTCAGAAGACTTGAAATATGACACATGAGTTGCATGGACTACTTTTATGATACTTTTGGATCCTTTTTTAAGCTTTAAAGTATACATTGCCATTGTATCGGAAAGACACAGACTGTAATGTTTTTGTTTTGGAACAACATGAGTAAATTATGACAGAATTTTCATTTTTGGGTTAACTATTCCTTTGATATAATGTAGAAAATATAAATATATTACTGGTTGGGTCTTTTCATAAAAAAATAAGCAGAAGTAATTTGTAAAACCAGTCTTGTGTAAATTGCTGCGCTCAGCTCAATGCAACAATCAATATAAGTATGGTTTTATAAAACAATTTACACAGAAATTCATTCTGATCATGTTTCATTAATAAGACCCATTAATTTTAACACAGCAATCGGATGTTTACAAATCCCACAATTACAAATCACTCACCGAGATGTCACAAAGACACTCTTTTTCACATAAACAGTTGTTTCCAAGAGATACAAAAACAGATCAAGGTCAATACAGTATGTGTGTTGAAGATGATGTAAGTGTTTAAATAGGCAATTTCCTTCTTACACAGTCGCTATCCTATTTATTCAATGAGCTGCAATCCCACTCTGTCCCTCTGTCCCCATCCTCCCACTCTTCTATTAAGTTACAGTGCTGTGGCTTGATGCTCTGTGTGCCAGTAATAATTTGCCAAGCAAATGTGTGATCATGCTTTCTTTTCAGTCATCTTAAATCTCCACATCACAGGACAGATAAACAAGTAATAGTATGCACACACACTCACACATGCACACTTTATCTATGATTAGAGATGACATGATTGATAGCCAGCCTTCATCACCATCACCATCTTCATCATCATGGCTTTCTGTTGAATGAAACCACACCACAAAACTCCTACATTATATGTCCACACACGTTTAATTAGCTATATAAATGGGGACATACCATAGACTAATAACAGTGTCTATAGTCTAATCCTAAACAACCCCCAAAAGAAAACATTTTGCATTTCTTGAGTATAGAGCATAACTATTTTATAAGTATTTGCTATATTTTTCAATTAATTATATATTCAAATGTCCCAAAAGGGAGAAGGTTTTGTCAGATTTAGCTGACAAAATGTATATATTTTGTCAGATATATATATATATATATTATTATTATTATTATTATTATTATTATTATTATTATGTTGACTGATGGGAGATCCCCACAATGTAGGTGATGTCAGGTTTTCTTATTTTTGTGGGGACATTTGCTCACTACAATGATAGCACCTAACCCACACATGTCAGCTCTACTTTATTAATATTTAAAAGCAGGGAGGAGAGGAAATGTCCTGATGTGTCATAAAAACAGTGTCCAGACACCTCAGAGCTGTCTGATAACCTGCCAACACCCCAGCAAAAAGCTCTCATATGTCTCCTTCACTCCTTCTGCTTCTATTCCTCTCCCTTTCTCACAGCAGCACATACAGGAACCTATCTGTGTCTGCCATTTTCACCCAGGCTAGCTTTAACTTAAAACATAAAACTTTTATCTGCTGGAGCTTCAAGTTAAAATTTAAGTTTCCAGTTTGCCCTTATTTGACTTTTACAGAACTTTATAAAAATGCAATAAATTGCTAATGAGATATATTAATAATTAATTCTAAACTTCTGCTTAGTTAAAAGGCAGGAACATCACTTATTCTCCCATTCATGATGACATAATTACAGATGAATGTATTTTTACTCTTTATGCTGTTTCTTGTCTTGGGATCTTTTGCATTACGAGTGAAATCATTTTCTGAAGCCAATTTAAATGAAGATATGTTAAACAAAAGGGTAATTACTCCACTGAAACTTATGGAGTCAGGTTTCCACAATCTCCCAATAGCTCTGGAGTATTAACTGTATCATACAAATAAAGACAAGAGAGGTTTCTTATTCCGATGCTAACCTTATGGTTAAATATTCAGGTAGCAAACATTTTTAAATCAATAGACTATTGAAATAAGAAAGTAACTGTCAACTGACTCAGAAAATGCAGATAATTGGGTAATTACATTAGTTAACATGAACTAACAATGAACAATACTTTTACAGCATTTACTGAGAGAGAGAGAGAGAGAGAGAGAGAGAGAGAGAGGTGGTTTGGTCTGGCTGTTAACACACTGAAGGAGAAAGCAAGGAGAGCATTCTATGCCATTAAAAGTCATTCTATGTCATAATATAGAAATCCCAATCAAAACCTGGAACAAAATATTTGATCATTTTACCTGTCGCCCTGTATGGAAGTGAAATCTCGGGACCCATCTGCAGTCACGACTTCACTAAATGGGATAAACACCCTGTTGAGACCCTCCATAAAGAATTCTGTAGGAACATTTTAAGAGTCCAATTAATTAACAGATCTTCGCATGCCGAGACGAACTAGGCAGATACCCATTAATTTTACACATTCAAAAGAGATCTATTACATTTTGGAAACACCTTAAATCAAGCCCCCATCAAACACTCCACCATGAAGCATTTTTAGACCAAGAGCTGAACACGAAAAGCAGTCCTCTCAGCCAGCTGGTCCTGAAACTCACCAGCTCAAACCAGTTACAGACCAGTACTACTGAAATAAAACATATCAAAATCGGCCAAATCATAAAGCAAAATAAAAAATACCTATTTGTAACATTGGGAGAATGAAACTAAATCACAACACAAATTAGAATGCTATAGAGGTCTAAAAAGTAAATATGAATTGCCAGCAGTTGCGAATTCTCAGGGCCAAAAAAGGCAAAGCCTTCTCTGCTGGCCTAGCATGCCAAATAAATAAATATTTTTCATCCTTTCATTCTCAATCACCTTTTTGCCTATGTATTTTTAATTGCTTTCCACTCTTAATTAATCTACAAACAAATAGAGAAAAACAAAAAGTCAGAATTTATTCCTTGATGCTTACAAGCAAAGTGTGACAAATGTTTCACATATCGCATGCCCCAAAGCAGCACGTGAATCTGAGCTCCACCCCCTCAGGCCTTCAGAATTTCTACAGAATCCCTCAACAGTGCAAATGAATGGGCAACTAAAGTCATATTGTCAGATTCATCAGCCACTCAGATTGATTTATTTGTTCTTGGTGGGTGTGATCTTTAGGGTATGTCCCGGTCGAGGCCCTCTAGCTGGCCTTGAGTGACGCAATCACACTTTAAGTGATGTACGTAATTTGATAGCGAAGAGCGTGAGATCCTGCAGACCAGTCGGCTGTCACATCACCACTGAGAAAGAGATCCTTATGGATTTATAAACAGGAGATGTTCTGCATGACTGTGTGATTGCTTAATTTATTAAAAAGGAAAGGAGGACTGATTTTCACTTCAAGTAAATTGGTAAGTGCTTTTCGCATTGTTATATCAACATCAGGAGTTTTCTAAGTGTAAATTAGGCTGCTTGAGCATTCAGTATCAGGTCAAGTTTTGAAAAGTAGTGCTGCGTTCCATTCAGCTCGGAAAGTAGGAAGTGCAATGGAATGCATCTTGAAGTCAGAATTATAACTTGTAGGCTCGTGCAGAAATTCTCAACTCCGATTTCACCGAGATGCAGGGGCATGATGTCACACAAACATGTTGACACTCAGGGAGATATACAAAGTAAGTGATAAACATTCACTTTATTAAGTAATATCGATAAATGAGTTCATTTCCTCATTACATGATATTAAAGCTTGTTTAACAAACGCCTGCATAAACAAGTGTATAAAACATTATAATCTCTTTTGATAATCGTACACCTGAAGCACAAATGCTAGCGCTGCAGCATTGTTTATCAGTTGGGTTGCTAGGAGATATCTCTAATGAGAGTCAAACCCCTGCTAAGCTAATGGGAGCATTGCAGTTTCAAATATAGGGGAATGAAATGCATTTATGGTCGGAGATATCAAGTAGGAATATCCCACATCCATCTTGAATGGAATGCAGCATAACCCTATACCCTGACGAAACGAAATTTATTGCAAGCAACATTTAAATCGCAAATATTATTAGATAGATTTTTCCAGGTATTATAGACATCCTTGGTAGATTCATATAAAAAATTATGATTTTTGAAAGTCTGTTCGGGAGATGCTGCAGTCATGCTGCAGTTAAAATTAGGCTTGCTTGAGCATTAAGTGTCGTTTCAAGTTCTGGCTTTTGTGCGTGGACGTGTTTTTAAAATGTCAATTGGTATTACTAGTTAGCTGCAACATAATGTATGATGCCCAAAGGCATAGGGTGTCTTATTCAGTGTCAAACGTCTTGGTTACTGTTGTAACCTCCGTTCCCTGATGGAGGGAACGAGACATTGTGTCGATGTAGTGACACTAGGGGTCGCTCTTGGGAGCCTCAAACAACTCTGATCTTTGAGAAAAGGCCAATGGGAATTGGCGAGTGGAATTTGCATGCCACTCCCCCGGACATATGGGTATAAAAGGAGCTGGCTCACAAACACTCATTCAGGTTTTGCGCTGAGGAGCCGAGACAGGGTCCCGGCCATTTCAGCGGGTAGTACAGCATTGTGGCAAGAGGGACACAACATCTCGTTCCCTCCATCAGGGAATGGAGGTTACAACAGTAACCAAGACATTCCCTATCTGTCACTCACTCGATGTTGTGTCAATGTAGTGACACTAGGGGTCCGTATAAGAAATGCCACAACCAGCTGAACTGTGTTACGTGGACTGATGATGCAGGTGAAAGCAAGCCGCTGCATGCCTTATAGCAGGTGCATCCGGTCTGCACGTAGCCCTCCCCAACACCCAAAGAACGTCGCACAGTCCCTCCTACCCCAGTACAGAGCATACTAGCACACTACGATTTTCTCCGCCGAATTTGCCTGCCACAGGGTTAGGGAGGAAAGACATCCAGGGTTCACCATCTCGTGAACTGGCATGGGGTAAAAAAGCGCATGTCTTCCTCTCCGGGAGGGGAAAGGTGCTGTACGCAAGTGGTACACCCGGCCAGCTGCCCCGCATACTTACCTGTTCATACCTGACAACACAAGGGACGAAACCGGCTCAACCCGGAGATTATAAAATCTCACGAAGGTATTGGGTGTTGCCCAGCCCGCTGCTCTACAGATGTCTGCTAGAAAGGCGCCATTGGCTAGTGCTCCTCGTGGAGTGTGCTTGTAATCCCCGGGGGAGGGCACGCCCTGGGCTCTGCGTGCGGTCCAAGTAGATGCGCAAAGCACGCACCGGACACAGCAATGACAAGGCTGGGTCTGCCTCCCCCCCGGGGCCGGACCAACACGTGCTTGCCCTGGATCAATGGCCGAAGCCTCCGCAGGGCCAGAAATACTGGCAGCAACTCGAGGCAGTTGATATGCCAATGCAGCCACGGCTCTGTCCAGGAGCCTGCAGCTGCATGCCCATTGCACATGGCACCCCAGCCTAACTTTGAGGCAACTGTCATAACAACAACATGCCTGGACACTTGCTGAAAGGGGACCCCTGCCCACAGAAATGCAAGGTCTGTCCAAGGGCTGAACTTGCAGTGGCAGATCGGTGTGATAGCCTCACGATGAGTGCCGCAGTGCCATTCCCATCCCAGGACTTGAGTCTGAAGCCAGTGCTGGAGTGGTCTCATATGCATCAACCCAAGCGGTATGACTGCCGCCGAGGATGCTATTTGCCCCAGGAGCATCTGAAACTGTTTCAGTGGGACCGCAGTTCTTCAACTGAATGACTTCAGGCAGCTCAGCACCGACTGCGTGTACTTGTCCGAGAGGCGTGCTATCATAGAGACTGATTCTAACTCCATCCCGAGGAAAGAGATACTCTGAACCGGGAAGAGCTTGCTCTTTTCCCAGTTGACCCAAAGCCCCAACCAGCTGAGGTGCCTGAGCACCAGGTCCCTGTGCACACACAACAGGTCTCGAGAGTGAGCTAGGATCAGCCAGTCTTCGAGATAATTGAGGGTGCGGACGCCCACTTCCCTTAGCGGGTCAAGGGCTACCTCTGTGACTTTCGTAAAGACGCGAGGCGACAGGGACAGACCAAAGGGGAGGACCTTGTTCTGATATGCCTGGTCCTTGAAAGCGAACCGCAGAAAGAGTTTGTGTCGAGATAAAACCGAGACATGGAAGTATGCGTCCTTCGGGTCTACCGCTGCGAACCAATATTGATGCCGAACGCATGACAGAATGCGCTTCTGAGTCAGCATCTTGAATGGGTGTCTGTGCAGGGCCCGGTCCAGCACTCGCAGGTCCAAGATTGGCCGCAACCCACCGCCTTTCTTTGGCACGATGATGTAGGGGCTGAACCTCTTCTTCATCTTGGCTGGAGGGACAGGCTCTGAATTGCATAGCCGAGTCGGATCATCCTGGCCAACCAGCGTGATGGGTTGGAGAGTGTTAGCCATGCCTCCAAACTCCGAGCGAGTGGCACCAAGGGGACGATCGCATTTGACGTACCTGCAGGTGGGGCCTCATGGTGAGGAGGAGCAGGAACCACCATGTCAAGGAGCCTCGCATCCCGAGCTCGTGGCTGTGCTGAGGGAAACATCAAAGCACTTACCTTGCTCCGCATACCCACCATAGGACCAGTCAGTGGCAGGGGAGTGCCCCCACATTCGTAGCGCCCTGGCCGCGAGTGTTTGGTGTATGGTCATCATGACAACGATGACCGTAAACACTGGGTGTATGACCCAGGGAGTGAGGAAACTGCTCTTTTTTTGAAAATGTGGGTACTGCAGCCCCTTGGGCGTGCGGTGAAAACTAAACAAAAGGGAACAAAGGATTCTCCTCCCGGCCCTCCACTGGGGGACGAAGTGGTCTGGATACCAGCTCCGGGGTTACAGCAGGCCTCTTCCTCCCAGGGTCGTCCATCTCAGGGGTGCTTGGGGGCCTTCCTGGGGCTCTTAGCACCGGACCGTGAGACGGGGCATCAGCTTCCTGCGGGGAGCTCTACGCCGGGGCCGAGCAGTTGGCTCTGGCTGTGGCGGAGCCGCCTGAATTACAACCGCAGGGGGATTCCCTCGGCGAGCAGATGGGGTGCGGGACCTTGAACCGCGCCAAGGCAGGATGTGTTGAATGGCCTCTGTCTGCTTCTTCACCACTGAGAACTGCTGGGCAAAGTCCTCAACGGTGTCACCAAATAGGCCGATCTGGTAGGTGGGAGCATCGAGGAAGCAGATCTTGTCGGTGTCCTTCATCTTGACCAGATTAAGCCATAGGTGGCGCTCCTGGACCACCAAGGTGGACATCACCTGCTCGAGTGCCCGCGCCATGACCTTCGTCACCCGGAGGGTGAGATCAGTTGCCGAGTGCAGCTCCTGCATCACTTTGGGGTCAGGACTACCCACGTGCAGCTCTTTCAATGCCTTGGCCTGGTGTTCTTGCAGGAGGGCCATGGCATGCAGGGCAGAGGCGGCCTGTCCAGTGGCACTGTAAGCTTTGGCCGCTAGAGACGATGTAGACTTACAGGCCCTGGACGGGAGTCTCGGGCAATTCCACCAGCTGGCGGCGTTTTGCGGACACAAGTGCACCGCAACCGCCTTATCCACCTGAAGAATCTCGGTATACCCCCTGGCCACCCCACCGTTGAGGGTAGTGAGAACCCAGAAGTCGGGTCTGGGCAGTAAAAGGTGCCTGCCACGACTTCTTGAGCTCCTCGTGCACCTCCGGGAAGAATGGAACCGGGGCAGAGTGCGGCCGTGAGTGCCGCTCCGAACCCAGGAACCAATCGTCAAGCCACGAGGGCTCAGGGCAGGGTGTAGGGTTCCACTCCAGCCTGACACTCGCGGCAGCCCGGGCAAGCGTGGCAGTCAACTCAGCGTCAGCCTCAGACTGGGTGGCCACACCTGAACGTGGAAGCCCAGTTGAGTCCTCAGCATCCGACTGCGCCAACCCACTCTCCGATGCTGTGATTGAGAGCTCATCCTGCTCTCGATCCCCGAAAGAGACATTAAACTTCTCCCTGAGGCGAGCCGCCTGTCTCATCCCAGAACTCGACCGGGAAAAACGAGTGTACTGGGGAATGGGAGGTACGTGGGGGTTTACCCGGCGGAACCACTCCCATTGGGGTCCCTAAATTGCCCCAGCGCTAACCGACCCAGCCTCTTAACCATAGGTAGAAGGCCCGGGGCGGGGACCGGTTGGAGTAGCTTTCCCCTGGAAGAAGGAAAGCCATGACCGCAACATTGCCATAGTCATGTTCTCACAGTGAGAACATGAACCATCCACGGATGCTGCCTCAACGTGACTACGGCCCAGACATGTGAGACAGTGCTCGTGGCCATCAGAGGTGGAGAGATAGCGACCGCATACTGGAACTACACACAGACAGAAAGGCATCTTTAAAAGGACGATCTCCATCAGTGTGCACTCTTTTTGAAAGGAAATATACTCTTTTCTGCAAGAATATATATTCTTCTAGCTGTCGAAGTGCCCAGGGGTGTACTTTGCATTAATCGCGCAGAGGAGGAGAAAGCCGCTGAAATGTGCTGTATATCCAAAAGCATACGCTTCTCGTCTAGGAACGGCAGTGGAACTCGCAGCTCAACACCACTCAGCTCCGAAGATAAAATCTGAATGAGTGGTTGCGAGCCAGCTCCTTTTATTCCCGTATGTCCAGGAGAGTGGCATGTAAATTCCACTCGCCAATTCCCATTGGCATTTTCTCAAAGATCAGAGGTGTTTGGGGCTCCCAAGAATGACCCCTAGTGTCACTACATCGACACAACGTTGAGTGAGTGACAGATAGGGAACTGTGTTTTTTTAATGGCATGAATCACACTGAAGGCCTAGACTTTAAATGCACGGCCCACCACTGATTGCCAGTTTATCTGTCCACCGTTAGAGATGTAAAACAGAGGCATATCCTGAACAAATACAGGCGAGTGATCCTAACCTCGCCATAGAAAGAGGGAGACTTAATAAGTCTTGGCTCCCCAGAGAAAACAGGACCCCAAAGAGTGATCCCTAGTGTCACTACATCGACACAACATCGAGTGAGTGACAGATACAGAACTGTGTTTTCTTAATGGCATGAATCACATTGAAGGCCTAGACTTTAAATGCACGGCCCGCCACTGATTGCCAGTTTATCTGTCCACAGTTAGAGATGTAGAACAGAGGCACATACTGACCAAATACAGGCTGAGTGATCATAACCTCGCCATAGAAAGAGGGAGATTAAAAAAGTCTTGGCTCCCCAGAGAAAACAGGACATGTGTTCACTGCCAGAATGGAGAGGTTGAAACAGAGATGCACTTTCTCCTCCACTGTGGAAAATATAAATTAGTTAGAAACACATTCTTCACAAAATGCAGTGAATCTATGCCTGAAATATGTGAACTGCCTGAAACTGAGCAAATTAAAATCATATTAGGAGAGAAAGAACACATGGCCCCTACAGCTGCTAAATATGTCACACTCTGCCATAACCTGAGAGAAAGAACTCTGAACCACTAAACCAAACTTTTTCACTTAAATGTATACATTAGTTCATATATTATTTCATTATATATACTGTATATTACTGTGTATCAGTTACATGTGACTTAAAATACAATACATACAATGCATTTGTTTATTTGTTTGTTAATTACTGTGTTCTAAATATCCACAGTTTAAATCTGTTGATTAATATTATACACATGTTTCTACTCTGTTTGATTTGATTATAACTTGATTATAACTTATAACATTGTAATATACAGTCATGCCAATAAAGCAATTGAAATTGAGAGAAAGAGAGAGAGAGAGAGAGAGAGAGAGAGAGAGAGAGAGAGAGAGAGAGAGAGAGAGAGAGAGAGAGAGAGAGGCTGTAGATTTGAAATTACAAACTACAGAGTGTGAGAACAGAATGTTGGTGAGTCATGCTGTAAACCTATCACACAAGAGAAAGAAAGTAAGTGAGCCTGCAAAATTAACACTCCTAATGAGAGAGTGCTTCACTTCAGAGACGCTGTAAGTCCGGCATGACATCACCACAGCTCTCCCTGCTGGTCACAGTAAACCACTACAGCCTGATTGTTCCCACAACATCAGATCTTCTCGCAAAAATAGCAGCTGCTGAGACGCTGTGATGTCTCAAAATCCCGAATTAATACAAACGTTTTAAGCATTAAATTCACACACTGATTCATAAAATAAAGTGTATTAATTAGATGAACATTTGAAATGAAATAGTTTCCACTACCATTGGTAGGACCAACAGATAGTCCCATCCCAAACTCACCATTGGTTAAGCCAGTGTTGCTGTGTGGGGGCTGGTGAGGTCAGGATACTCCAACTAACAAAGCAATGATTTGCCATTGCCACAGAGCCACATTGCTTACACTTTTTGTGCCAATCAGCCTACAAATTTTTTGGCGAAAGTATTTTAACATAAAAAATGTATATACTTCAGATTTAACTTTAGATTTACTTAAATGCCAGAATTAATTTCTGTAATAATCTCTCTCTCTCTCTCTCTCTCTCTCTCTCTCTCTCTCTCTCTTTTTTTTCTGTCAGCAGACAAATATACAATATATACAAAACATTTCAAGGAGAGCTCTTTAATATAAGAGTGCACATTCATTAAACTCATCAATAATTCAAAACAGGCACACTCCCTTACAGACCAGGGTCATAAGTTCAGACAAAATCTAGAGGCAAATTCTGATACTGAATATGCTACTACAGTATATTCAATATTATATGATCAAGCTTTTATCCACTTTTTATTATGGCACAAATCCATACTATGAAACTCACACATACACACATTCACTCTGGACAAAATCAAGTTCACAAATATTATGAGCAAAAATCTCTCTCCTGCTACTTCTAACACACACACACACACACACACACACACACACACACACACACACAAACACACACACAAACACACACACACACACGCACACACACACACACACACACACACACACACACACACACACACAACTACACATTTGGTGCAGCTATCATTATGAGGACTCTCCATAGACATAATGATTTTTATACTGTACAAACTATAGATTCTATCCCCTAACCCTAACCCTACCCCTAAACCTAACCCTCACAGAAATTTTTTTGCATTTTTACATTGTTTAGTATTAATCAATTTAAATTATGGGGACACAAGAAATGTCCTCATAAACCACATTTATAGCATAATACTCTTGTAATTACGTTTGTAACTTAAAATAATCCTCGTAAACCACTTAAACCTGCCCACACACACACACACACGTTGGGTTTTCATGTTTTATGAGGACTCTCCATTGACACTTAACCCTCACAGAAAACTTTCTGCATTTTAACATTTTCAAAAAACATAATTTAGTATGATTTATAAGCTGTTTTCCTCATGGGGGCCGACTGACTGTCCCCACAACATCAACAATTTCAGGTTTTACTATCCTTGTGGGGACATTTGGTCCCCACAACGTAGGGAATACCTGGACACAGACACACACACACACACACACACACACACACACACACACACACACACACACACACACACACGTTTATATCATCGTGGGATCTTTCCATAGACTTCTATGGATTTTATATGGATCTAATGATAATTTCTATCCCTTATCCCCTAACCCTGCCCCTAAACCTAACCCTCACAGAAAACCTTTTGCATTTTTACATTTTCAAAAAAACATCGTTTAGTTGTTTACTAAGCCATTTCGCTCGTGGGGATGCTGGCTGGTCCCCACAGTGTAGGTGATCTCAGATTTTACTATCCTTGTGGGGACATTTGGTCCAATGTAGAATAAAATTGTACACACACACACACACACACACACACACATACACACACACACACACACACACACACACACAGCTCTGTGGTCTGGATATGATTTCCATGCTTTAGGAGTTTTGGACATTTCTTGGAGGCCATGCCTGCTTAATTTCCTCTGAGGAAACACAAACCCAAACTCTAATCACCCACATACACACAAATACATATAGAAACAAACACACACACAGGCTGTAATCATTACCTCACTGTGCATACAGTATTATACTGTTTATTCCAAACAAACTACTAGCGATAGAGTATAAGCCAGTTCAGTGCCATAGCAGAGAAGAAAGACAAACAGAAAGAGTGATTACAAGAGAGTGAATGAGAAAGACAAAAGCAAAGGAAAAAGTAATATCCTGTTTGGCTGAGCAAAAGAAATAAACAAATAAAAAATGATTAAGACCAAAGAATGTGTGCACGCAAACACATACATAGTTCTACAAAAGAAAACAAGCTTTCATGTCAGGCTTTTGCGCATTTATGCTTTATAGTTACATTTTCCATGTTTGTATTTTTGTTTGATTCACAAATCAAATCAGAGGAAGAAGGTTGTGTGTATGTGGTTTGGTGGAGTTGTGTATGTGTTTGTAGGGCATCTAAAAGCAGGTAGGAGAAATTACCACACTCATTTATCTCCTACATTGTCTGCCCTGAAGGCCAACAGCCAAACACACACACGCACACACACACACACACACACCATAACATACACTCCTTCAGACTCAAAGTTATGGGAACATCCAAAAACTTTTACATTAAACTTTGAGCCACACAAACTTTACATTGAAATAAATCCTTGATAGGCTTATGCATCAAGATTATTAAATTCGGCTTTTTCCTCAGGATATTAAACATTAACAGCAACAAAGTATTAAGTGTTGAGAATTAAGTATTACTATTAAACTCAACTCATTTACGTTTTCTTTTTCTCTTTTCTTCTGTGACACAGCAAATGTGTTACTATTTACTATTTATGTTACTAACATACAAATTTTGTTTAATATCTTGGAAACTCAGTTAGGTTTTTAAAGTAATTAATAATTTGTAGTAAAGTTGTGTCTCAGAACAGTAATCCAAAGTAATCCGTGGGCAATTATTTCCAAACCTGATCTCATGTTCATGTTCAACCACAATTTCTGCACGTCATTATTAATCAGTTTTTGTTTAAGTAAGTAGGCTACCAAGATAACAAAACAGTGATAAACTCTTATCTTACAATGTTGGTTTAGTGATACCTCTTGGTTTGAGTTTGCAGTGGTGGTTCGGTGTTAGCTTTTTAGTTCAGTCAGGTTTTGTGAAACTATTTCTGCTCATTGAAACCTGAATGAATCGTTAATGTGTTTAATCTGCTTTTGACATAGGACAAGGCTAAGACAAGCTTGTATGCTTGCATGGTGAGATTACCTCAAGATAAAAAAACACTGGATTATCTGGAGATCATCAAGAGACCCCCGTTAAACCGTATCTAATTTAATCCAAATGCACTGAATGCTAAATCAGAGGTTGGAAAATGTTGTCTGTGCTCTGAGGCCACGTCTGGGTTTCCAAAGCATACAACTCTTTATTTCTTTTCATTGATATTCTATTCAAAGACATTTTCTTACTAATGTGGCTTGCAAACAACAACAACAACAACAACATTAGCAGTATATGCAAAATAAAATGTTAAAAATATTCATTAAAGTTATATGTTTCTGATATTTCACAATTCCAACAACTGACAATTACTAATCAGGTAGTAAAGGATACAAATCATGTAAGAAGACTAAACCACGGTGTTGATCTCAGAAACTCTGAGGTTCAAGTGTGACCTGAGATTAAACCTCCTCCCTTTGTGTTAATACACCAGATCCTGAACCATTAGAACAAGGTCTGAGCAGAGCCTGAGAGTAACTTTGAGGAGGGGAATACCTGGGCAATCTGCTGGAGGACTGAAAACACTGGAGGAAATTTGATTTATCGAATCTTTTATGGTGATCAGTCAGACTGGTGGAAAGCACAGAGTCAAACTGTTTTGGTTGGTACAGTTTTTCACCCAAGATTTATTGATTCTCCTCTTTTAGTGTACATTTAAGCCTCTGAGAAAACGTGTGGCCTTGGTGTTATTGTAAACCAAGTAAATTATAAAGCAGTACATGAAAACAAACATGAGGTTGCCATTCGTGAGAAGATCCGCTTTCATGTTTTCACATGAAAAGTATGCTTATATATTATTAGGCCTTTGATGTATGGTCCAGTTAATTTGCCAGCTGTATTGTTAACACAACTACAGTTTGCACATATCTTCAAATATGTCAAGGTTTTATTAAAAAGTATAATGTTCCAGACATTAAATATTGAAGTTAAGAACACTTTAACCACATTAAAATATAAAAAATTGGAAGCTTTATCCCAACTCTTTTCTGTAGTTGTCGGAATACAAATTAATCTGTAATTTATTTTAAGGTATTAACTGGATGTATTATCAGGTTATACATTTAAAGTCACAGTGAAGTAACCTCACGAGCACAGTTCTCTTTGGTGTTTTGACGCATTTACTACTGAAACAGGAAGTGGGGGCAGGATATGCCGAATGGCTCATCTCTTTTAAAAAAAAAATAGCCAATAGGCTTTAGTTTACTACCACACACCCCCCTTTCTCTTTTCTGCTTTTTACTGACTTGAGAACCGAAAGAGAACTGATCTAACTGACCATTTTAACGCACAACCAGCCCACAAACGTACACAGCACATCGTGGTCTTTACTAAATGAGGCTGGTGCCGTTGTGTAAGTCCAATGCAGATAAATGAGATAAAAGCGAGTAAAAGATCACAATGTTTCAACGTTTTAAAATTTGATTACACTAAATATAAAGAAGAACACTTACTCATACTGTACATCCCAAGATACCTCAGAAAAATGATTGCATTAAAAAATATGAAAAAACGTAATTATAGAAAGAGAGAGACAGAAACTATGTTCAAATGTGAGCATACAAACCACTCACTGTGAGAAGACAGGCCGATATGGATCAGCTGAAACTTAATCTGAACTGCATGTATTGAATTACATAAGAGATCAAAGAGACATCTTTAGTTACCCCCACAGCAAAATACTCACACACAGAAACGCACAAAATAGTCAATTCACTAATCAATACACTAGCACTGGGACCATTATGAGTAGCATTATGAATTGTCACATGATAATTTTACAGCTAACATCTATCTGTTCTGCTAAGCCTGCATTTATTGTACACTGCACTTAGGGTTGAATACTGAGAACCGGTACTCATTCAGAACCAGTTTCATTTTTCATTTTTTACCCCGTTGCTATTCAGCGTCTTTGCAATGATACATGCAGCACAAAACATACAGCATAACCAATGTAGCCCAACTCATCAGACTGATCTCACAGTGAAATCAGAAATGTTAGGTTTAACTTTAGCTAAAATCAGTCTGTGCTTAAGGAATTGGAAACACTGCCCCCAGTGACCAAAGTGGTAGGTGTTTTCAGGCATTTGGGCACGTGTGAGCTCCATTTTACCGGTGTAATGTCCAAAGAGGGGTGCCATAAGTGGAATCCAAACCCAGGTCTCCCACGCTGCTGATGCAACGCATTTCCAGTCACGCAACAAGGGAAGGTAAACATGCTGGAGCCGATGCAAAAATGCCTGATAGGAGATGCCACATGTCAGTGAGTACGCATAATGTGGCCGATCATAGGGTACTGGAATTCGTGGAAGCAACATGCCGACTTCCCATGTGATCATGCTGGAATCATATAGACCAGGGGTTTTCAAAGTGTGGGGCATGCCTCCCCAGGGGGGTGCTAGAGCATGTCAGGGGAGTGGTAAAATTTTACGTTGTGTCACAAGGGAGGCCCACTGTCTTTGACTTTGAAAACCCCTGATATAGACCATTTCAATTATGTAAATAATAACAAAGGAATTAGAACGCTAATGGCCTTGGAGCACTTATGGTATCATTACCGGATCCTTTAAATAAGGCTCTGAGTTAACATATTTTCTCAAAAGAAATCAAACATTTGACTGAAGTGATTTTTCCAGATGTGCTGTTGAGACTGAGCATCTACATGAGATAGGCCATGAAACTGTATCGTAGTTTAAATATTCACAATTGTTTCCTAAGCAGGGAGATCAGGAACATTGGATCTCTCCTTTTCTAATAAATGAAGCCATTCAATGAAGCTGTCTGCAAGGTAAGGATTTTTTATTTTCTTCTAATTTTTAAGTAGTTTCGGATGAAAGTGTCTGCTGAATTTCTAAATGTAATAGTAAATGACTTGTGAAGCTTCATTCATTATAATGGGAGCAGTATATAGTCACTTTTAGAGCTCAACCTCACAAACGTACAATTAGTTGGCATAAATTTTGTTCACCTACCAGTGATAAGATGTGTGCTACAGTTGTTAGTTCTGCACGTATCCAGCCGTCTCGCTTCATTGCAGCAGTTCATGCGTCCATTTTTGGTTGCTTTTTCTGAGATCTAAACACTTTAATTTCTACTGGTTCCAGGCATCCAGAGAGCATCCAGTCACCGAACATCATGGTCCACATTTTAATAATGACATTTTATGACAATCATGTTAATGTTAGAAACGTTAATCTGGTTAAAGTCACTATGAATGAAGCGCCTCCCTCTGTTGTTTTTAATGAGTTACAACTAGTAGGAAATGTTCGGGGAACAAAAACATCACTTCCTTAAACTGACGATAGTCCTTGAAATGGTCTATGAGCCAGTTCTTTTAAATCTACACCGTAAAAAATTCAACACTACCTCCCAAACAAATGACTCTTATCAGCCGGTTCATTTCAGTGAATCAAAAACTTAATGAATGTGAAGTCATTCCACAGCAACAAGTCAGTTATTTTGCCAAGTCAACTCATGAGACTTAAATCAGAATAATACTGTCTGGATGTTCATAATGTGTAGTTTAATATACACATTGAGTTTTGCGTTATTATTGATATATATATATAAATTAAATGAAGAAAATATCTGAATTAAAATGTCTGTGTAAGCACCTTCTGGTAACAGACTGCTGAGGGCAATAGGCCCTAAATACAGCCAGAATTGTTTCCAAACATTCCTTCAAAGTACTAAAAGAAACATAAATGCAATTGTTCAGAAACCAGAATCGTTAATAGGAATTGGAATCTGAATCATTAAATTCCTTACAATTCCTGTCCCTAATTACACTTCTAAAAAATAATTATGATAATTCATGGTACATTCCTCTGAGGACTGTGTTCTCATTGTTTAAATGTGTTTATATGTTTTAGTATTTGAGAAAGTTAATGCCCTGTGTGGGTCTGATGGAGAGAGAGAGAGAGAGAGGGAGAGGGAGAGAGAATGGGGTCTTGAAGAAATTAAAGGGCAAAGAGCTGCAGGACAAAACATGTCAGACTACATCCTAATATGTCAAACATATGATGTACACACATGCAGCCGCACACACGCACACAAACACAACACACACACACACACACACACACACACACACACACACACACACACACACACACACACACACACACACACACAGACACACATGCTGGTGCAGCTATCATTATGAGGACTCTCCATAGACATAATTATTTTTATACTGTACAAACTATAGATTCTATCCCCTAACCCTAACCCTAACCCTAACCCTAAACTTAACACTCACAAAAAACTTTCTGCATTTTTACATTTTCGAAAAAACATCATTTAGTATGATTTTTAAGCTATTTGAATTATGGGGACACTAGAAATGTCCTCAAAACCACATTTATAGCATAATACCCTTGTAATTACCAGTTTGTAACCTAAAAAAAAGGCCTCGTAAACAACTTAAACCTGCCCACACAGACACACACACACACACACACACACACACACACACACACATACACACACACACACACACACACATACACACACACACACACACACACATACACACACACACACACACACACATAGGTGCACCTTTTGAGCTTCAGCAAGGTTTGATCATTTAAATTCCATTGAAAACACATACTCAAACGCACGGTTACTATTTTTCTTCATATATATATATTTTTATATTGACTGAAAAGTGCACAAAGGGAGAAGGGAAGGTGTGAAAAAGCTGTAATGAGGTGGCAGGTTGTGCTCTCCTGTGTATGCTCTAATACTGCACCATTTTCGCATGTTTCACATATTTTAACACTGAAAATGTGTCACTGGGGATAACAATACACTGTAAAACAGGCCTACTTACCACACACTCAGATGCACAATTTTTTACAATGTACAGAACTGCCCTGCATAGGCAAAATGCAGTAACTACACATTTTGTAAAAATTACTTCATTAAAAAAATCAGGTCTGTTAGGCTATGATCTGTTCTGTGACAGACGGGTTTGGATCAACTATGCTCAGATTCAAAGAAAACAGTGAAATATTTTATAATCCATATTTGGTTGGAAAATCAAAAAAACATTTTACCATTTTTTTCTCAGTTTAAATAATAACGTTAGGGTTTGACTAAAATATAGATTTTCTGATTAATTATTAAATAAATTATTTTTATTTGAAAGATCCCAAAGTCAATTTTTAAAATCCCAAGATTGAGCTTTTACTTTTACTTTGAAGTACTTCAGTTTTGGTTAAATAAATCTGTTAAATAAACATCAAATTTAATGCATAGTTTGAGCTCTGTTATTATATTTTCACATTAATACTTTCATAGTGTACCAAGGTAGAAGGCTCCCTGTATAATTTACAGTATTAGCTGAGAATGAATTTCCTACATATGTAAGCAAAATGAACATTATAACTGATATTTACCCAAATGAATCAGAATCAAATCAAATCGGGAACTGTATATCAATACCCAGCCCTAGTTAGCGTGGTTACTGTGTTTTGACTCTGTGGTGCACAAATACTGTATTTTCAAAAAACTTTGAATATGTGATATCAAATAGTATGCAGTTGTTCTAAAGTTACCTCATGATATTCATACTGATCACTAAAACAACAGAAACCATCTGAAAGAAAGCAATTATTAGTATTATCATTTTTATATTATTTTAAGTTTTAAGTCGCAAAAGTTTTGATATCAATTTTTGTTTTTGAATGAACATGTAAATGAAAATTATAAAAATAATTAGCTTTAAAGCTAGAGTTTACAAAAGACAGGAGAGGAATGATTCTCTAGCTAAGGTATGATTCTCACAATGATCTCAACGTAGTTGTTCTGGAAATAAGATTCTGAAATAATGTATTTTGAATTTGGAGAGATAAATACTTTGGAAATGAAATTAGTTTTAAATGTAAATCTGCAAACAGCAAACAGTAAAAAAAAAAAAAATGTACATAATTTATTTACAGATGAAGGACTCACTAAACAGCACTCTGTGTTTTTGTGTGCAGGACTTTGTAGATGAGTGTGTATTGTCCCTTTAAGAGCACAACTAGGTCGGCGGTCGCTGTGGCGTTGGCTGTGTCTGCAAGGCTAGTGATCTGATTGGTTGTGATGTGTGGGAGAGCTGATCTGATTGGCAGTGATGAGGTCTGTTTCACTGGGCCTGGCTCATGTGGGCCAGGTGTCAGAAAGCATCGTTTCCACGCCAACGCATTACAATGAGACTGGAACAAAAGGGCTGACGGCGCAACCTAGAGAGAGAAGGGGGGGATGTCTGGGAAGATTGAGGCAGAGAATGGAGTTTAACTCCAGACTTTCCTGACATAATGCTAAAAGTGCAGATTAACCTCCACTTTTAAAAAGTGGAGAAGAACCACAAGAGTTCAAACCTCACCATCGGAACTAGCCAAAAGAGCCAGCAGAAATTTCAAGAATTACCTACACACCTCACATTAAAATGCATATACTTTGCATTACATGCACACTCATGGACAAACAGCTGGGCCAAAAACCCATGAAACAGATAAAACACCAACTTTTTTCAAACATCACACTCACTGCTCTCTTTTTTTCTCACCATGAGTTCGCATTGAATTCCAATTTGATCACACCCATCACTCAGTATTATGATTTCTTGAGCTCACAGTTCACACTAAAAAGCAAGTGTTGTCTTTCTCTTACTTTACATAAAGCACTAAGATACCAGATAAATCTTAACCATGAGGACCATTTCAGCCCATTTTCACACTGAAACATTCTTGCACTGCCCCCTAATGGTTCATTCCCATCCTGTAGAGCACATGTCACCCCTCTTTAACCAGGGTTGAGAGGGTTACTTTTGAAATGTATTCTACTACAGATTACAGAATTCATGCTGTAAAATGTAATTTGTAATGTATTCCGTTAGATTACTCAAGGTCAGAAACATAACTTAAATACTTTGGATTACTTCTTCAGCACTGGTAGATTTTTTTACTTGTTTTGACTATAAAAACTCTGCCAGTACAGTAAGACAAAATACACATGTTAAAAATACATTCTCTGAAAAACCTAAATATCTTATGCAGTGTTGTTTCTAAATCAAATTGATCTTGTTTTAGGGATTTTTAGATTTTTTACAGAAAAACAATACAAAAATTAT
Source organism: Myxocyprinus asiaticus (assembly GCF_019703515.2). Lineage (NCBI taxonomy): Eukaryota > Metazoa > Chordata > Actinopteri > Cypriniformes > Catostomidae > Myxocyprinus > Myxocyprinus asiaticus. The sequence continues at coordinate 34,204,820 of NC_059347.1, forward strand.
CTTCAAGAATAGGATTTTTGCACTAATATCAAAGGTCTTACTAGAGAGGAAACAATTATGATCCAACATGGATTTTCTTTACAGAAAAAAATATGATCGTGCCTGGTAACAGGTGCATGTAAAATGGTTAGAAATAGCATTTTAGCTTAGCATTAAGCAAAATGTTCAATGACAATTTACACAAGGTTTATTTCTATTTCTGCTGCTCCAAACGTACTTCTCTGTCTGCTCGTATTAATGTAACACATCATAAGAAAGTGTTTCACTGCTGTTCAAATGCACTTTGGATCGCATCATTTATATGTATAAATGTTTTCCATCTGAAAGGACTAAATATTAAATGAAACAAATGACAATAAAATGCAAAGTAATCTCTTCAGTAATCAAAATACTTTTTGAATGTAACTGTATTCTAATTACTAATGATTTAAACTGTAACTGTAGCGGAATACAGTTACTTATATTTTGTATTTTAAATATGTAATCCCGTTACATGTATTCCGTTACTTCCCAACTCTGTCTATAACAGATGGGAAAGCAATCCTTGAGATATCCTTTAGATATCTATAGGAGTGGGAGATTCAGCTCTCTCTCTCTCTCTCTCTGTGTGTGTGTGTGTGTGTGTGTGTGTGTGAGAGAGAGAGAGAGAGAGAGAGATTTGGTTTTTGTGGTTTACAAGGACACTTTTTTTTAGGATACACACTAGTAATTACAAGGGTTTTATGCTATAAATGTGGTTTATGACGACACCTCTAGTGCCTCTGTAATTTAAATGGCTTTAAAAACATACTAATACAATGTTTTTTTGAAAATGTAAAAATGCCAAAAGGTTTCTGTGAGGGTTAGGTTTATTAGGGTAGGTTTAGGGGATAGAATATATAGTTTGTACAGTATAAAAATCATTATGTCTATGGAGAGTCCTCGTAATGATAGGAGTACCAACGTGTGTGTGTGTGTGTGTGTGTGTGTGTATGTTCAGTGTCCAGTGAGACAGCTTGAGAGAAATAAAAATTGAGAAGGAGAAGTTTGTTATTGCATATAGTGTTGCAGAAGATCAATGTATCTGTGTGTGGGTGGGTGTGCTCTTACAAAGCAAGGGGATGGTGTAATTATCTAATTGTTTCTGTTGAATGATCGCACCTCCCCAGCATGGCGGTTGAAGGAGGGAGATAAGTGGGTGGCTCAGTGAATGTCAGATTCTCCTTTATTTGCCCTGGAATTTTGTAAATCTAATTGAATGTTTTGTCAGGTCAGTCTGTGGTTCTTAACTTGCTCAGCAGTAACACAAACAATTACAAAGGCAAACATTGACATCAGTAACAGAAACTAACAATAACACAAACACTGACAAATATGCCAACCTAAAACCAACAAATGTACTGTTAACAGATGGGTGATTCTCACAAAACCTGTCAAGAAAATGTCCTGGTTTACCACCAAATCAATCAAATAATAATTATAATAATAATAGTAGTAATAATAATCCTAATAATAATCATAATAATAACATAATTTGTCATTAAGAAAATAAAGCCTACATTTAGGATCATTAAGGTATTTTGCATTGTGACATTTTCAGGACACTTAAGCACATTTTACCCCTCAATTCTCATCACCGTGACACATCTGACATTTTACTTTTAATATTTCCATTGTTTTTAATGATGATTCATTTCACTCATTACCGTAACACTGTATTACTGTATTACAGTAAAATCTGCAGTTGTGCTTTTTTATTTTATAAATCAGCATTCTGTAAATGAAGGGCAGTACTAAGAGAGTAATAGGATTATGTGCTTTACAATAAAGTAATAACAATTTAAATAATAGTGGTAATGAGAATATAAAAATCAAAATATTTTCACATTGCGGTAAAATGTGCATAACTGTCAAGAAAATAATGTCACAATGTGAAAAAAAAATTTTTTTATAGCCCTAAAATACTGACTTAAAACTAAAACTAACACTACCAGAAACTGTAACATAAATCCCACCCAAACCCCCACTTTGTTTTCCCCTTAACCTATCATTGTTCAATAATATCAGTGTAACATGTTCAGATCAGTTACTGCAAATTTGACACCCCATCCTGCATTGATTTGCTCATATCTGTATTGATTTTCTCCTCTGTTCTATTCAATTCTCAGCTCAAAAGCATGTAAGGGAACAGAAACTCAGTGCATGTGATCAACATATAGTGAGCTGGAACACTTCCCATCTCCCAGAACAGCACTCATATTGAACTGAAACATTCACAGAACGTCACTGAATTTCTTCTTTGAAACAGTTTTTTTTTTAAAACAAGTTTTTGTTTTATACATAACTCTCTCATCTTTTCTCAAGAGAACTTATATTTGAAATATAAAACTAACAGCCTAATAACCTAAATCATCGACACACACACACACACACACACACACACACACACACACACACACACACACACACACACACACACCATCCAACATATGCTAGGGACCAGTGCTCCAAACTAAGCTGTTTGATAATAAACTTACTACACCTCAAACAGACAATAAATTCATACGCATCCATCAAAACCAGTGCCATTCAGGAATACGTTGAGAAAACAATATATTGCCTTTTATTTTAGCCTGACATTAATCTTTATGAAAATGGTTTCATTTTTTGGCAACAACGAAACATCACTGGGAGAATAAATGAAAAAAACCAACCCTTATGCCAGCGGCTGTTTTCCTTTATAAGAAGCATGCAAACAGTCCTGAAACAGCCAGCTCTTCCAGCATGCAGAGATGAGAATGAAGAGTTTATTATTCACGGATGCTTAACCACCAAATATTAACTGAGTCAGACACTGCAACAACAGTATTGGTCTGCCTTTGTTACTGTTTTGTTACAAATAATAATACAAAAAGAGCCTTGAGAATCAAAAAAATTTAACTTGAGATGTTTTGATATTTTGCACTTTCATTAATATTTACATTTCTGCCTTGTTTTTTGTTTTAGTTTTTATGCTTACCCACCCTGAGGTAAAAATACTCTAATGACCTCTCAGTGCATCCCTCATCAGATCATTACCACAACAATGTGTGCGCGCTGATTTGGACAGTGGCCTTATTGTTGAATCCGGAGGATATAACTGGGGAAGGGAAAACCGATGATCATTCAATTAAATGCGATGTATGTGTGTGTGTGTGTGTGTGTGTGTGTGTGTGTGTGTGTGTGTGTGTGTGTGTGTGTGTGTAAATAATCATATCATGGTTGAATGCCTGTTCACTCACTGTGCAGCCAATGATGAACTGATTAACAAGGGTTTTAATTATTCACCAAAACAAGGTGCCCTTTCACACACACTCATAAACAACAGTAGTAGACAGACGGTGGCATCCTGTGGCGCCACAGTTCTCTGCAGGCACTGCAATGTTTATTGTGCCCACCATCTTCTGTCTGAATTGATCAAATCACCGCAAGCAAAACATGAATGCACACCATCATACACAAACAAACACACATATGCAGGCAAACAGAACAAAGTCCTAAGTAAATGAACTCACTTGGTGAATTTTCTGGTGAAACATCTGATATTAACCCTCTGATGCATGAATATTTAAATCACAAAGTAATTATGTATATATACGGTATATACATATATACACCGATCAGCCACAACATTAAAACTACCTGCCTAATATTGTGTAGGTCCCCCTCGTGCTGCCAAATCAGCGCCAAACCCGCATCTCAGAGTAGCATTCTGAGATGATATTCTTCTCACCACAATTGTACAGAGCAGTTATCTGAGTTACCATAGACTTTGTCAGTTCGAACCAGTCTGTCTATTCTCTGTTGACCTCTGTCATCAACAAGGCATTAGCGCAGTTCTGGCGGCACGAGGGGGACCTACACAATATTAGGCAGGTGGTTTTAATGTTGTGGCTGATCGATATATATATATATATATATACTGTATATGTACACTACCGTTCAAAAGTTTAGGATCACTTACTCATTCTTTCTTTTTTTTTTTTTTTTCCACATTTTAGAATAACAGTAAAGTCATCACAACTATGGAATAATAGAAATAGAAATATGAGAATTATGTTGTGACTAAAGAAATCCAAAATAAATCAAAACTATGTTATATTTTAGCGTCTTCAAAGTAGTCATCCTTTGCCTAGATTTTGCAGACATGTACTCTTGACATTTTCTCAACCAACTTCTTGAGGTATCACCCTGGGATCCTTTTTAAAAAGTATTGAAGTTCCCATCTATATGTTGGGCACTTAGTGGCTGCTTTTCTTAATTATTCAGTCCAAGTCATCCATTTCAAAAACTTGAAATTTTTTAAATAAAATGTTTGTTTTGTAATTAAATAAATTAATATGTTGGCACAATTATATTTTTGTCTACAAAACTAATTTCAAACATTTAAGCATACACCTTCAGATCAAAAGGTTTTTAAGATCATGAGACACATTTCAGTCAAGTGACCCCAAACTTTTGAACAGTAGTGTATATATCTGAAATGTTTATTTTTTTTACTTCAGAACAAGAATATAATAATTCCCAATTGTTCATCTTTCAAAATAATGACTTTTTTCCATGGAATACAGCAGGAGATGTTAGAATGATAGAGAGAAGGTTTAAAATGTTTTTTAAAGATCTGTCCACAATCGTGAATACTATGCACCAAAGGGTTAAGTGATTTTAGATGGCCTTCTCTATAAATAGTACAGCAAAAATAATTTCTGTATAACTAAATGAACATGAAGGCAGCTGAACAACTTACTCCATTCACTCCCATCTGGAGTGTGTTCAGTAGAGATGGACTGGAGCAAATTTGAAATGAAAAAAATGAAATGAGCTTTGCTGAATGCTCTACTGTACATCATGACACTAAAGAGGATGAAATCATGATATATTGCAGACATCAGCAGACAGATTTTTTTAGTACAATAGTGCATAGAGAGCAAATGGTCAGGCAGTATTCTAGGAGTGATGGGTTTTACTGAGCTCATCTGATATAAAAGCTGTACAAGTTAAATGTCTGAGGATCTTCCAAAGAGTTAAGTGAAGCTTTGTGCTGCCCACTGCGTTTTTTGCTACAACGCAATATGAATGACTGGAATATAGACATACTGTATGCATAGCAGATTTCAGAAGCTTTTGCAACCCATGTCTGAACCTGTGTGGATGACTGTTAATGCTGAATGACAGCTCAGTTGATGAATAAATTCAGCCAGATATAATGGGAGCACCTGTGAGTGATGAATGGGTATATGGAATTGAATAGTGCCGAATGGACGTGGAATTAAAAACACAATGGGTGGGTTACACCAATAAGGATTAAGATTAAACCTATATTAAATCGAGGTTTATTTAATAATTCTGTTGCACCCAACTTTAAACCTTGTTTAATAGTCAAGGCTTTATTTAAAACATCATTTTGATTCTGGTTTTAATCTTACAGTAAACCTGGATTAACTTTCATTCTGTTGCTTTGTTCTTTAAACTCATATTTAAATCTCAGTTTGGGGTTAACTTGAAACAGAGAAGGATAAAATAATGGACCAACAATAAAATGTGTGGTGGGGTGAGTGAAAACAGACATAGAGTGGTGGGGGATGAGGCATCAGGCCAGGAGGAGGGATTTATTTTCAATAAAAATGAACATATTATATTATTAAACATTCAAAGCAGGTGAAGATTTTAATCACATGTTAAAATTTAAATAACTGATTTGTTAAAATGTGCTTAAAATCAAGTGGTCCAACACAACTCAAATTAAAATAAAACCTGGATCAACAAGCCCCGGATTACCTCTAATTTAAATCTTATTAATACAATGTCTTTTTAATTTAAATTAAATTAAATTAATATTATTAATATTTATTTTTATTTAATTCATGGAATTATCTGTGTGGTTGCAATTGGAAATGATCAAATTTACCAACAAACTACTAATCTCAAAAAAGTGACTGCATTTTTAAGTGTAGTTTAGCAAAGAGCCAATGGGGAAAACCTAATGCATTAAGAAATAATGTGTGAAAACCTTTGAAAAAACATTTTAGTGGAACCTTTTCAGTTACTGATTAAATTGCAAAGTTCTTTGCTAGGTTTATTTGGAGGAAAGCATTAGTTTGTAATTATCCTAGCATTTATAGGTGCTGACAGAAAAAGAGGGACAGAGGGGAGAGAAAAAAATAGGACAGTTGCAAAACAGAGAGATTATAAAGAGAAAATATCTATTAAAAAATATCCAATGGTTGCATGTTTCCTATGAAAATTTAAAGCAAACTGATATTGAACACCAGACCAATACTGTGATTGTTTGGGGTGGGCTAAGAGTGGGCCAAGCTCATTATTGGGTGCGACCACCCTGCCCCCATGCCCCAGATTGAATTCTAATGGATGGTATTGTTGTTGAAATGCGGAGGTCAAAATAGGTGGGCTGGGGCAGAGTACCCAGGCATGTCTAGTGGCATGACTACTCACCCCATGAAAGAAGACAAGAGGAACACAGAATGGGGCAACTTCACCTGAATGTTACTTGCTCCCTTACTCAAGTACCTGATCTTAGCGACAGAGAAAGAGAGTCTAAAGATGGCAGCCCCACAGATTGGTCAAGACATTTCAACAAACACTAAAACAGATGTTGGGGACTGCCTAAAGGTGACCCATGCCCCATGTCAGGACATAGTCAAACTGTTGGATCCTTCCCAGCATTTATACCTAACATGTATTGGCTATACCTAAATCTAAACAAAGCAGGCTGCTGTCTATTGACCATGTAGACCAGGGGGCTCCAACCAGATACTGTATACCTGAAGTAGAGGTGGGCGATATGACCAAAATCTTAAATCATGATATGAGTAATTTTATATCACGATAACAATATATATCCCAATATAGTAAAAGTTTTCTGGAAAATCAATAAAATTTGGTTTATATATTCAATTACCATATTGTTATGTCTATCTATTTTTGGAACTCCAGTCAGTGAATAAAATAATTTATAAATGAGAAAACTACAACCTCTTTATTTGTAACAAGACAAACAATGTCAAAGTAAGTAACTAAATAAATAAAAATCAGCTTGTTTTAAAAATCAACTTTACCATAAATTTCACAGTATGCCACATTTCAGTCTGATATGTTGTTGACCAATACTATTATTATTATAAACTTTCCTCAAGAAACTTAAGATCTTCTCAAAGCAATGCGACAAAGAAAATAAAACATAAGTACAAAAATATCCCTTCTTGCAATAAATAAATAAATAAATCAATCAATAGAATAAATGATCGAAATTAATGCGGAGTACATCTTTTGGCTTGCATAATATTCTTTTGCGTGCTTCATTTTGAGGTGGTAAAACAGATTGCTTTTATTTCGAGTGATTATCGTAGTGTGATACAGTTTGCAGGTGGCATTGTTCTGCTCTGTGCCAGTTTTTGTGAACACACAAAGATGTCGCCCCTGTTTTAATAGCACAATCCTTTTCATTTTCTTGACCTGTTTGGGAGTCATCCCATTCTGTGGAGATTTCTTTCTCCATTTGGGATTTTCCTGGGTCAAAAATTATTGAGTAGCACAAGTGATCCTGCTCTAAGCTCTCCTGTCTCTGGAGCACAAATATCGGAAAGGCTCCTGGACTCGCTCGCACTTTGGAGCTCCAGAGACAGCGCATGCCACAGTCAAATGAATTTGCTTGGGTGGCTGCAGAAAAATGTTCAGTGCTGGAGAAACTATACTTTTATGTTTTTTCTTTTCTTTTTGGAGCTTGACACTGATCACCTTTCTACATCAGTTAAATGGTAAACAGCAGGGTTAGGAGGGTTACTTTTAAATTTTGTTTAAATTTTGTATTCCACAGAATAGGGTTGTGCAGCGAAGCCATTATCTGTATTTGTATCTGTTCATATGACAAAATTATCTGTATCTGTCTCTGTATTCAGATAAAACCAGGTGTGGGCGGGCCTTAAACCGGAAGTGCGTCAAAACTAAATGAAACACCCATTTTTAAGTGTTACTCTTACATTTATAGTTTCTATTAATAAAATATGCATGGTATATGCCTTTTCATTTTAATAGCCTAATAATAATAATAATAATTAATTTATATAATTATATAAATAATTAATTAATTTTTAATCTTTTTTTTTCTTACCAGATGAAGTAGAATTTGTAGGCTACATTAACTGTGGAATATGTTGTGGTTTCCCTTGGTATTTGTGATATTAATATCTGCATAAAACAGAATTTTCATTTGACTGGCAAGTATAACAACATTATTCTGGAGGCAAGAGGTGTCAAGCAAAATGTGAAATGTCAAGCACACATTTTGCAGTGAATAATAAATACAAATTCAAACTTTAAAAGAAATTAAAATAAAATCAAAATAGCCTACAAACAGGTGAATGTCCCCTAAGTCTATCAGGTATTTTTTACAATAGGACATCATTGTTTATTTAAATAATAGTAGTAGTAGTAGTAGTAGTAATGTTAAATTTATATAGCGCCTTACCAGAGTTCAAGAACACTTAACATTTTCAAATTTAGCACAGTTTAAAGAAGAAGAAAAAAAAAAGATGGAGCATGTTTCAGTTTCTTCGTTTTACATAAGGAGGAATATTCCTAATAGATGAATATTCTATGGAGCATTTAAACGTTTATGGAGTTTTTTTGTTTGTTTTTTTTTAAACTTTTTTTCAGAATAAAGTCTTAACCAGTTAATAACCTTATTTGCTGATGTGGACATAAATGTGGTCAACTTTAAGAGATGAAAAGAGGAGCTCCAACGTGAAATCACTTCAGGTCAGGAATTTAACATTGCGCTCAAATTTAGGCTATAAATAAATACATGAGAATTACATGTGAATAGTGCGATACATTAACATAGACATTTCAAGAAGTGGAAAGTGAATATGATGTCGTATCTTAGTTAATGTTACACTTGACGAGCTCCAGATGCGCACAATTAACAGAGACCGCAATCGAAGTCGAGACCACGGCCATCCGATCTGAAATCACACTGTGCACATTTTCATTCATAAGAAACATTACATTAGAAATTACATTAGAAATATTACATTAGAAATATTGGCTGCACAGATTCATAAATTCATTGTAATTTTGGATATGTTTATTTAAAATGTCACTTTATCCTTGTGCCTTTTGGATAATCAGACTTTTTTATATTATTCGGATGAATCCATTATTCGTTTTGAAGTCATTTTTCGTGCCTTTCTAAATAAGGTATTCGGCTTTGGGCACATCCCTATTACAGAATATTATATTTACTGTGCTATTCTAAATACTTTGGATTACTTTTTTTCCATACAATTACAAAGAATGGGGACTGAAGATTTCAAGCTTCAAATTGGATGCAAAAGCACCCCTTTTTCCACACATTTCAAAGAAATCATAAGGGTTTCAAATGACAGAAGGGTGAATAAATGATGACAGAATTTTCATTTGTGGGTGGACTATCCCTTTAAGTGTTTTTTTTTTTTTCATTCGGACTTGGAAAAACCATTTCGGTTATTGATGGAGCTCTGTGCATGCGTGGACAACACAAGGGTCTGTTAAGCAGGCTAACTGCTGCAATCCCTGGACTAATGGCATTGCACTGCATTATTTATAAAGCAGTGTAGTGTGCCAAACTGAGCGAGAAAATAAAGGACAACATGAACACAGACTCACTTCTTCAGAGCCTTGCTGAAGGAAATGTGAGCAGAAGATCAGAACCTTATGCTGCATAGGAATATGTGCTGGCTTAAAGGCTGAATGTTGGAGAACATTTGAATGTGTGTGAACACAGAGCCAGTCTTTTAAGGCAGCCTACCTAGTAAAATGCATAATTATTTCTCACTTTCCTGAATGAATGGGGAATTCTAGGAATTCATTTAGTCACAGTAGAAGGGTCAGAATGATGCAACTTTCACTGCCCTTCAGCAAAGACAGGATATTACAGGTGTTCCCTATCTGTCGCTCACTTGAAGTTGTGTCGATGTAGTGACACTAGGGGTTGAACTTGGGAGCCCCAATCACCTCTGATATTTGAAAAAAGGCTAATGAGAATTGCCGAGTGGAATTTGCATGCCATTCCCTTGGACATACAAGTATAAAAGGAAACGGCTTGCATCCACTCATTCAGATTTGTTCTTCGGAGCCGATCATTGTGAAAGGTTTCCACTGGCACTCCTTTCACCTCAGCGAATGTCTAAAGGCTATTGGATATATTACAGTTTACAGCGGGTTCTCCCTTCTCACACAGATAAGTGCAGAGAACGCTCCTGGGCACTTTGGCAGCCACACTAAAAGAGTTTACATTCTCTAAAAGAGTAAGCAGTGACGGAAAGCGTCTTTTTAAAGATGCCTTTCCATTTATGTGCAGTTCCTGGGTGTGGTCGTTATCTTTCTTCCTCTGATGGCCACAATCGCTGTCTCACGTATATGGGTCGTAATCATGCTGAAACAGCGTTCGTGAATGGTTCATGTTATCACTGCAAGAACACGACCATTGCGATGTTGCGATCGCGGCTTTCTTTCTTTCATAGAGGAAAAGCCACTCCAGCCACGCTCCGCCCTGGTCCTTCTGCTTACATGCACAAGGCCATGGCGGCTAGAGCTGGGGGAAATTTTGTGGCTTCAATGGGAGCATTTCCGCCGGGTGAATCCCCACGGACCTCCCATTCCCCAGCACGCTCGTTTCCACCTGTCGAGTTCATGGATGGGTCAGGTGGCTCGCCCCAGGGTGGGCTTAATGTCTCATTCGGGGCTCGAGAAGAGGATGAGGTATCGATCACATCATCGGAGAGCGGGCTTTTGCAGTCTGAAGCTGAGGACTCGGCCAGGCTCCCACCATCCGGTGCGATCACCCAGTCAGATTCCGACGCGGAGCTGACGGCCATGCTTGCCCGGGCTGCCGCGAGCGTTGGGCTGGAGTGGAACCCTCCACCCTGCCCTGAGCGTTCGCGGCTGGACGATTGGTTCCTGTGCTTAGAGCGCCGCACACAGCCGCGCTCTGCCCCAGTTCCTTTCGAAGTCGTTGCGGGCACCTTTTACTGCCTGGTTCCATTTTGTGAGTTCCTCCGCTCTCACTACCCTCGATGGCGGGGCGACCAGGGGGTACACGGAGGTTCCTCAGGTGGAGCAGGCGATCGTGGTGCACCTGTGCCTGCAAAAGGCTGCCACTTGGCGGAATCGTCCTAGGCTCCCATCCAAGGCCTGTAAGTTCACGTCGTCCATGACAGCCAAGGCTTAAAGTGCTGCTGGACAGGCTGCCTCCGCCTTGCATGCCATGGCCCTCCTACAGGTCCACCAGGCCAAGGCACTGAAAGAGCTGCATGAGGGTAGTCCTGGGATTGATGCATGAGGCTCTTGGGCAGGCAATGTCCACTATGGTGGTCCAGGAGCGCCACTTGTGGCTCAACCTTGCAGAGATGAGTGACGCCAACAAGGTTTGATTTCTTGACGCCCCCATCTCTCAAGGTGGCCTGTTCGGCGACAATGTCGAGGACTTTTCCCAGCAGTTCTCGGCAGTCAAGAAGCAGATGGAGGCCATCCAGCACATCCTGCCTCGGCGTGATTCCACCTACAGGTCGCCGAGATCCCGCACCCCGTCTGCTCGACAGCTCGGCCTCAGCGTAGAGCCTCCCACAGGAAGCTGACGCCCCCATCTCTTGGTCTGGCGCCAAGAACCCCAGGAATGCTTCGAAGCATCCCTGAGATGAGCGACCCAGGGGTGAGGAGACCCGCTGTAAATCAGGAGGTGGTACACAGACCACTCCATCCCCCGGTGGAGGGCCAGGAGGAGAATCTTTTGTTCCCTTTATCTATGATTTTGCTGCATGCCCAAGGGGCACCGGCACTTTAATTTGTCGTTGTCATGACAGCCGTACATTGAACACTCACAGCAGGGGCGCTGTGGATGCGAGTCCTCTGCCTTCGCACACCCAGCTGCAACACTCACATATCCATGATCAGGCGTATGCGACGCGCCACGAGGAGCCCCAGGAGTCAGTTGAGCTAAAAGCCCTCTCATTGAAGACAGCCCTCCTGACTGCACTCACTTCCATCAAGAGGGTTGGGGACCTGAGGGGATAATGTGTGCTTTTTCGTCCATGTGAGTTCCCGGGACCGGCGAACCCTGGATGTCTTTCCTCCCCCAGTGCCCTGCGGCAGGCAAATTCGGCAGAGGAATTCTATGCCAGGCCCAGTACTCGTGAAATATGCCCTGTCAGGTCAGCCCCTGTACTTGGGATAGGTGCTCCATATGTGGTGGTTCCCTGTCGTTAATCCCATATGAGGTATTTTCTACGGTACGGTTTCCCTGATGGCAAACTCGTTTCTTCCCCTGAGCAGAGCTCTGCTCTGCCACCAGTCGCTGTGCATGTAGAGCTTCTCCCTTCCAGGTAGGACCTACAGCAGTGACTCCTTTCCATGTGTGGTACTTCCCGGTGGGTAAGTCCCATCGGGCAGGATGTGGTCTCCGCGGTGAACTTTCTCCATGGGCAAAAGAACACCTTCCCCCGCGCGAATATATCTTGGTCCCAGCTAAGTGAATTTTCATTTTCAAAAAAAGAGAAAAGGTCAAAACAGCTGATGCGACCTATTCCCATTGTAAGTATGTCTATAAAAGTGCAAAGGGTAAGTGTAATGGAATGCAAATGGCCTTTATCCTAATGTCTGAGAGACAGGGATAAAAAGATAGAGGGGGAAAGAAGGGTAACTTTACACTTCTGATGGTTTAGAACAAATATGAAAAAGCATTAAAGCGCATTAAAAAGAGCTTTAAAGCTCTGCTCTGATCCTCATCATTTATGTCCTCATACTGCAAAGACTATGTTATCTTCTTTTCATGGTTCACAAACACACAGACCCAGCTTCCATCATCCATATTTAGCATCTCTCCTTTATTGTATTTCAGAAGAATTGATTTGCTGTGTCAGCAGAGACTCACATTTCATTCTCTCAAATGGGTAAAATATGATCAAAGGGAGAGGGAATATAATACGTGCATAGAAGGTAATCTACTGAGCAGACAACAAAATCAACTGCAGTCAGACTGTGATTAAAACTGAGTTCTGGAGAAGACAAAAAGTGACAAGAAGATTGAAAAGTTGATTACTTTTCATTTAGTAGTCGCTTTCTATCTAAAGTCATTTACAATACCCCAATTGTAAGGACAGGCTACAGGGGCAACACTGGGTTAAGTGAGTTGCTTAAATGCACAATGGTGTCATCCAAACCTGGGATCAATGTTGTGACCTTTGTGTTTCCAGTTCAGGGGCCGGTTGCACCAGCTGTGTGTAAGTTAAAACTTAGCCTAGTTGTGGCGTAAATGGGCACTAAGTCACAATTTACGCACTACTAAATATTTGAGCATTGCACCATTAAACTTAGGTAGAACGTAACCCTACATATAAACTAAATATTTACGGCAGACTCCGACTAGGAGTAACGGTTGGAATAAAAATTAGAATGATATTTAATGACATCAATGAGCTCATGTTTTGCATGACAGGCATCAAACATTTCAACACACAGTATGATGTTGACATTTACACTCGTTTACATTTACGAGAGAGAGAAAAAAAAAACGTACTTTTAAGCGGCTCTTCAGCATGAAACCGTTCAAACGATGCAGTTTTCGGGGTGCATCGCCTGATGTCAAGTTTCAACACATTCAAAATATATATAGGATATTAAAATGAATAAATGTCTATTTTTCCAGCCTGTTGTTTTAGTATTTATTTTTTCACCCCTTATTATTTTAGATACAGTTCCTATATATTGTTATTTACATAGGGCAAATATACTATTTATCAAATGTACTTTTATTACGTATCATATTTTATATGTAATAATATTACGTATCATATTTTATATTTTATATAATTTATTACAGCTGACAGTTATGTGAGCGAACAAGATTTGAACATCAACCATAACAAGATCAAATTGAAATTCACGGCTGTTTAACACTTCTGTGTACAAATTTGAAGGCTGTTTATCGGATCAATACAGGTAAACGTCATATTATGCGACTACGCATTACTTTACGGAGAGCTTACGACCTGCTAGTTAAGTCTTGCTTTAAGAACAGGTGGTGCAACCAAATTAAACACTGACTTAGTTACAAACTAACTAGTAGTTACTAAGCCCTTGGTGTGAACTTTACGTCTTAACTTAAATGAGAACTTATGCACATCTGGTGCAACCCTACTCAGATCCTTAATATCAAGGGTAAAACCACAACCCAGACAGCAGAAAACTTTTGAGAAGTCTCCCTGAAACAAAGAAAGCACTGATTTATTGAATGGTTATAAAATCAAATATTTTGTTAAGTTGAATGTGTGAATCATATAAACATTAATTAAGGATTCTCAAAGTAAATACATGTATAACATATGTTTCAAAGCTCAAGTAAACAGTCTCAGTGTTGATCATCTCAAATATCTGATCTGCAAAGAAGCTGAAAATGTCATTCCAGGTTTCAGAAAAAAAAGTTGTGGCACTTAATTTTTTTATTCAGAGTCAGAATGGTCCTACACAAAGGAACAGAAATCAGCTGTATTGATTTTAAACATGTGGGACTTCTTATAGACAACATGAAAGCTTGATCTTTACATTTTAAAGAGAGAGAGAGGGGGAGAGGGAGAGAGAGAGAGAGAGAGAGAGAGAGAGAGTGAGTGAGTGAGAGAGAAAGAGAGAGAGAGAGAGAGAGAGAGAGAGAGAGAGAGAGAGAGAGAGTGAGAGAGAGTTTATCTTTCTTTTATTTACATTTACATTGTAATGAATGAATTTTATTGAACTCTATTGAATTGAGAGAGAGAGACTGAGAGAGAGATCAAGGTGAGATCAAAAGGACTGAGAGATGGAAAACGATCCTTATTAAACTGAGACAATGCGAAATGTGATCTAAAAGGCGTTCAGCAAGTGTTCAGAACACACACTACACCATAATGACGAAAATGCAACTGGGCCCTTACATTTCTTTTGACTGTCTTTTGAGAACACAATTTTTGCCATACTGTAACTGACCTTAGTGAATTCACTTTGTTGTAGATGATCATGAAAGATGCATATCTTCTATATTTAAAGTCTCATAGTTCATAACATTGAAAACCATTTAGAAGGAGGAAGTTTTGATCCACCAATTATCCTAGATTTGGATATACAGGTGCATCTCAATAAATTAGAATGCCGTGGAAAAGTTCATTTATTTCAGTAATTCAACTCAAATTGTGAAACTCGTGTATTAAATAAATTCAATGCACACAGACTGAAGTAGTTTAAGTATTTGGTTCTTTTAATTGTGATGATTTTGGCTCACATTTAACAAAAACCCACCAATTCACTATCTCAAAAAATTAGAATACATCATAAGACCAATAAAAAAAAAAAATTTTAGTGAATTGTTGGCCTTCTGGAAAGTATGTTCATTTACTGTATATGTACTCAATACTTGGTAGGGGCTCCTTTTGCTTTAATTACGGCCTCAATTCGGCGTGGCATGGAGGTGATCAGTTTGTGGCACTGCTGAGGTGGTATGGAAGCCCAGGTTTCTTTGACAGTGGCCTTCAGCTCATCTGCATTTTTTGGTCTCTTGTTTCTCATTTTCCTCTTGACAATACCCCATAGATTCTCTATGGGGTTCAGGTCTGGTGAGTTTGCTGGCCAGTCAAGCACACCAACACCATGGTCATTTAACCAACTTTTGGTGCTTTTGGCAGTGTGGGCAGGTGCCAAATCCTGCTGGAAAATGAAATCAGCATCTTTAAAAAGCTGGTCAGCGGAAGGAAGCATGAAGTGCTCCAAAATTTCTTGGTAAACGGGTGCAGTGACTTTGGTTTTCAAAAAACACAATGGACCAACACCAGCAGATGACATTGCACCCCAAATCATCACAGACTGTGGAAACTTAACACTGGACTTCAAGCAATTTGGGCTATGAGCTTCTCCACCCTTCCTCCAGACTCTAGGACCTTGGTTTCCAAATGAAATACAAAACTTGCTCTCATCTGAAAAGAGGACTTTGGACCACTGGGCAACAGTCCAGTTCTTCTTCTCCTTAGCCCAGGTAAGACGCCTCTGACGTTGTCTGTGGTTCAGGAGTGGCTTAACAAGAGGAATACGACAACTGTAGCCAAATTCCTTGACATGTCTGTGTGTGGTGGCTCTTGATGCCTTGACCCCAGCCTCAGTCCATTCCTTGTGAAGTTCAACCAAATTCTTGAATCAATTTTGCTTGACAATCATAAGGCTGCGGTTCTCTCGGTTGGTTGTGCATCTTTTTCTTCCACACTTTTTCTTTCCACTCAACTTTCTGTTAACATGCTTGGATACAGCACTCTGTGAACAGCCAGCTTCTTTGGCAATGAATGTTTGTGGCTTACCCTCCTTGTGAAGGGTGTCAATGATTGTCTTCTGGACAACTGTCAGATCAGCAGTCTTCCCCATGATTGTGTAGCCTAGTGAACCAAACTGAGAGACCATTTTGAAGGCTCAGGAAATCTTTGCAGGTGTTTTGAGTTGATTAGCTGATTGGCATGTCACCATATTCTAATTTTTTGAGATAGTGAATTGGTGGGTTTTTGTTAAATGTGAGCCAAAATCATCACAATTAAAAGAACCAAAGACTTAAACTACTTCAGTCTGTGTGCATTGAATTTATTTAATACACGAGTTTCACAATTTGAGTTGAATTACTGAAATAAATGAACTTTTCCACGACATTCTAATTTATTGAGATGCACCTGTATGTTGGAGTTAGTGTATATATATATATATATATATATATATATATATATATATATATATATATATATATATATATATACAGTTGTGCTCAAAAGTTTGCATACCCTTGGAGAATTGGTAATATATGTATTTCTTATGGGATTATTCTTATGTATTTCTTTTATTTCTTATGGGATTCATATTCAGCTGTAGGTTATAACAGAATGTCACAATCATAAAACAAAACATGGCAACAAAGAAAAAAATGAAATGACCCTTGTTCAAAAGTCTGCATACCCTTAGTTCTTAATACTGTGTATTGCCCCCTTTAGCATCAATGACAGCATGCAGTCTTTTGTAATAGTTGTCTATGAGGGCCCCAAATTCTTGCAGGTGGTATAGCTGCCCATTCGTCTTGGCAAAATGCCTCCAGGTCATGCATGAATGCATGCATCTTTAGTTGTTTTGCATGAACCGCACGTTTGAGATCTCCCCAGAGTGGCTCGATGATATTAAGGTCAGGAGACTGTGATGGCCACTCCAGAACCTTCACCTTTTTCTGCTGTAACCACTGGAGGGTCAACTTGGCCTTGTGCTTAGGGTCATTGTCGTGCTGTAAAGTCCAAGAGCGTCCCATGCGCAGCTTTCGTGCGGAAGAATGCAAATTGTCTGCCAGTATTTTCTGATAACATGCTGCATTCATCTTGCCATCAATTTTCACAAGATTCCCCGTGCCTTTAGAACTCACACACCCCCAAAACATCAGGGAGCCACCACCATGCTTCACAGTGGGGATGGTATTCTTTTCACTATAGGCCTTGTTGACCCCTCTCCAAACATAGTGCTTATGGTTGACTCCAAATTACAGTGTGCCAGAAGCTGTGAGGCATGTCAAGGTGTTGTCGGGCATATTGTAACCGGGATTTTTTGTGGCATTGGTGCAGTAAAGGCTTCTTTCTGGCAAAGTATCGTCGTATTGTGCTCCTTGATACAACCACACAGTCTTTTTCCAGAGCAGCCTGTATTTCTCCTGAGGTTACCTGTGGGTTTTTCTTTGTATCCCGAACAATTTTTCTGGCAGTTGTAGCTAAAATCTTTCTTGGTCTACCTGACCTTGGCTTGGTATCAAGAGATCCACGAATTTTCCACTTCTTAATAAGTGATTGAACAGTACTGACTGGCATTTTCAAGGCTTTGGATATCTTTTTATATCCTTTTCCATCTTTATAAAGTTCCATTATCTTGTTACGCAGGTCTTTTAACAGTTCTTTTCTGCTCCCCATGGCTCAGTATCTAGCCTGCTCAGTGCATCCACGTGAGAGCTAACAAACTCATTGACTATTTATACACAGACACTAATTGCAATTTAAAAAGCCACAGGTGTGGGAAATTAACCTTTAATTGCCATTTAAACCTGTGTGTGTCACCTTGTGTGTCTGTAACAAGGCCAAACATTCAAGGGTATGTAAACTTTTGATCAGGGCCATTTGGGTGATTTCTGTTATCATTATGATTTAAAAAGGAGCCAAACAACTATGTGATAATAAATGGCTTCATATGATCACTATCCTTAAATAAAAGACTGCATGATCAGTCATATTTTCAAAATCAATGCCAAAATTTCACAATTTCTGCCAGGGTATGCAAACTTTTGAGTACAACTGTATATATATATATATATATATATATATATATATATATATATATATATATATATATATATATATACACATACATAGACAATAAGGCCTATTATGAATGCATTTTTTACAATATTCGTTGAGAGACCCCATGGAATATTTGTACTTTTAAAATTATGTTTGTCACAGTACAGGGCCATTTGTAATGTACTAGCAAAGCCCAAAAGGTAATTAAAAATGGTAACAATTTTAAGCAAAATGACAACCAGACTCAGCACCCACTGTTAGATACACTTTTGCTTATACATTAATATACATTACTATATATATACTATATGTATATGTATATATATATATATATATATATATATATATATATATATATATATATATATATATATATATATGTGTGTGTGTGTGTGTGTGTTTTAAACCTCAGTATGGGGAAATGTTTGTCAATGGACAGCAAAAACACAAGTTCAATCCAAGTACATGTGTGTGCATGGGTGTTTACATGAAGGAGAGAGAACAAGATAGAGAAAGAGGATGATGATAATGAGATGGGATGTGTTTCCAGATAAGGGGAGAGGGGAGTGGAGTTCGAGAGATGAGTGTGGGGAGATGAAAGGTCAACATCACTGCAAATGTCAGACCAAGAACAAATATTTTAGAGGAGAGATTCAGATGGACAGATACTGAAACAGAGACTATGATGCATCCACGGTATATTTTGATGTCACTGGTGCCATTTTCAGCTATGATGTTTAGTGATTTGATGGAACAGGACACTGTATAGGTCATTACCTGTAATCTGAATATGGTGGCATTTATCCGAGCGAGATCAGTTTGAATACAAGATCTTGATTGTCTTCCCTTTTTATGAATATAGGGCAGCAGCAATCAGAGGATTTTCTTTCTCTCTCATTTGACTCATGTAATCAAGTCCAGTTAAGAGAGAGACTGAAACTGAGAAATGAAAGAAGCAGTGGTTATGACTTTTCACACACACACGCTTTGAGGAATGTACACTGGCTAATTTTAGAAGCTTCACTTCAGAAGAGAGACAGCGAGAGTGGAGACCATGAAACAATCTTGATTGCTTCCACAATTGTAGTGTGTCCCCTCTCATACTTTAGATCAATTTACTGTCCCATATTCTCTCTCATTCTGTGTCACCTCAATTAACTTCATCTGCTTTAATCTCTGTCATATCATAGAAACAAACATAAGAAAAGTCCCACAGAATATGGACACATTTAGACTGCTCAAAACACAAAACACTCTCTTCTTTTGGAATATTCTAAAATAAATGAAACTTAAACACAATGGTTCATGTACCCTCGGATAATTTGTTTTCTCGTTTTTGTTTCAAAACGGAATAACCTATAAACCGACCGTTTACTCGTTTTTCATCTAGAAAGAAATTATCAAAATTGAGAAAACACTTTATTTTGTGTTTTTTCACTTCATATATAACTAGAAAAACAGGAATTCAGCTCAATTTCTCGTGTTTTCATTAAAGCACTTAAAATAAGTGTACAATCTTATTATTTGATTTGCACAAGTGGATGAACGTGACACCCATTTCTATTGATTGGTTAAACCTGCAATGTCATCTGCTCTTCCTTATTCATTTTCTTCAGATTAAAAGCCTTTTCACACGGGACATTGCGAGCGCTAAATTACCACAAGTTTATCACATTGAGGACAGCTTTTTTATTTATTTTTTTAAAGTCGGTGCTCGCAATACGGTTTCAGGTGCGCACATTGCCATGGCTACAGTCATAAAGGACCTTATTTTGCCAGACATGTGTTTCTGTATACCTTTTTAAAAGTGACATATCAGTGGGGGTGTAAATTTGTGTTCATATACAGTATGCTATGTGTTAAACAGAACAGAATGAACCTTATATTTTTAATGGCTAAATAGTTTTCATTTTATTTTTAGGATACAACAACTAACCATGAACTGATTAAATAAAAAAACCACCCTTATCTATTATGCAGTTGTCCCTCTTTAACATCTGGACTATATGATCTGCATACAGATAAGATGTTAGCCAACCTTCACTATATGCCTTCAACCATTATGCAATAAAATATTATTTATGGACAGTGAATGTTTAAAACTTAATGGGAATTAAATAAAATAATTGTTGTACATAGCCTAATTAAGGCTCTTCTAGCCACAATTTGATTATGGTTTTTAATATTATTACCCCATTATAATAGCAGGCCTTATTAATATTAGGCCTATACTCCATGTGAGTTCCTTGGATTTTTGGCTTGATGTAGCCTACCAGCAACGCAAATCTCTAAGACCAGGTTGAATTAACGGGCAACACTTTTAATACACTTTTGGTGTATGCCTAATTCATTTACCTTTTTGATACAAAACAAAGTTTAATAAAACAGATTATGAATTACTGATTATGATGATCAATAAATTAATTACAATAGGGATTCATGCTTTGAATGTGAGGGGGCCGTTTTCAGGGTCAGATAAGTATGTCTAATGATATATATATATATATATATATATATATATATATATATCAATCAAAATGCAAATGCATGTCAGCAAAAATAAATCAGGAACAGGGTGCGTTTGGTTGCATTTTATTTCATCAATTCAATGGAATGGCGAGCAAGCCTCAGATGGGCGGTAAGTGAAAAACTACACGCGACTTACCCCGACAATGAACTTGACACTTGCCGAATAAAGGCTGGAAAGCAAAAGGTGTAACTACGAATGAAAAAAAATGGAAAGAGAGAATTAAATAAATAATAATACACAAACAATATGGGCTGAGCCCCTTCCCTCAAAATATCCATTGGTCCTTTTGTGTCCTTTATCCACAAGAGTCCCATGACGCTTTGCGGGCGATGTGGGCGGAACTTCCGGTTAAGCGTAAACAATCATTATGTTATGTACTAACACAGCATTACAAATGACAGAAATTTGAGAACAACTGATCACAGAATTATAGCGAGGCAATAATGTTCTTCCCCCACCTATCTGTTTATGATTATGGGTTTGAGGATGATGGCCAAATATCGCAAATAGAAGCATTTTAGTTATTTTGAATCTTTATCCATCAATGGAAGAACCTGAGCAGACTACCTTGAAAAGCTATGTGGCCTATTAGCGCCTTCACGGCTGCAAAGTTGGACATGTTTTGAGAACTGTAAATAAATGTTTATTTGAAAGTCAGAAACTAGTCAGAAACTAAAGAGATTGTGGTACTGAGATGATTTACTTACTGCAGATACCGGTGAGGTCCAGACACATTGTACACAAAAGTTCAATGTTCTCTGTGCAGCAATTATAAAACAGTATGTATTATTAAAAGCACTGTACAAATAAATGTAAGTGATACTGAATTAATGTCCACACTGTTTTCCAAATCACATTTTCCCCTTAAGGGAAGACCTGCACATTCTGAAAAGACACCCAAAATATAGTGAATTGCAGGCAGGACAAATGCAGGAAAGAGGAAACTCAGAATAGTTCATTTCAAACATGACAAAACATCTCACTACTGTACATGTCTCATCTAATAATTATGGTATTTCACTGTAGAACTGATACATTTAGCATCACAGCATGAAAACAGTTGAATACATCATCACTAGTCACAGACAGTTCAGGAAAAATACAGTTCTTTTTTATACTCAGTAATAATGCCATTTCAAAACATGTGAAGCATTCACACACACACACAAAAAGATGCTAAATAGAAATGAACAAACTCTCAAAATGTCTAATGAACTTTCAGCACATGTACACACACCTGTTAGCACAATAATGCTATCGTTTATATGTAATTCATTGCCCTCCGTTACAATTAGTGATGGGGAGTCAGCTCCAAAAGTGTAGATTCCTCAACTCTGACTCGTCCTAGAAAGGGAGTTGACTCTGATACAGTTATCGATTCTTTTGTACGACTCAGGACATGATTAGCTCAAAATAAGGAATTGCCATTCTTAAGAACCAATCACATCCTCTACAAACTCCTGTTGTTGGTGGGACACCACCTCATTCATCATGTGTGTTTGAGTGAGAGATAAAGTGTGTGCATGTAAAAGAGAGAGAGGGTGTGACAGATTTTAAAACTTTCAGAAGTTTGTGTAGTATTAAATCAATGCAAGGGACAGTGGTTGAAGAAGCTGATTCTCCCAATTTGTCTAGTTTCTATGTGTCACTTAAATTATTCCCGACCCAGCCTGTTTCTTGTTATTTTCCCTCTTAAAATTGGATATGAGCAGCAACTAGGGAATGGCATCGTTACCAGTCATTTTAAGGTAAATTTATGCAGTGTCTCTAATTATAATAGCAGGAGTTTATGTCATCATTTCACACATTTTAAAAACTCTTAAGAGAAAATAAAAACTAAATTTAGTGTGCGATTAAAGGCTGCAATCTTCTCAGGGTCATTGCCAGAACATATGGAATAGGAAACACTATTAACTTACAGGTAAGCTAGTGATATTTTATCAAAGCAATAACCACACCAATTTATCTTAATTAAACCCACTGCTATTTAATCCACTGTGGTTGAGACTTTTGAGTTTAAAAAGCTGCCATTTTAAAATTTTCAAAATACGTTTCACAAAAAAGCGATTTCACGCACCATACTGTACGTTCCATTTAATAACAATGGTCCGAATTAATATTTTTTATTTTATTTTATTGCATCTCCATAATATGCCTATTAATAGTTATTGAGTTAATCAGGCAAGAAAATATGTGCAATTTGTTTTTCCATCAGCATGGAAGCCATCTAGACTAAGCTTCTCCCGTCCCACTAATGTTAGTGTTTAGATTTGGGTCGGAGAAACTACAGCAGTTACAGAAAAACATCCAATTTACACAGAGCGGCAATCGGATGCAATAAGCAGTGGATTGAGTGAGCTATATATGAGTGAAAATGAAACTATGATTTTTATAATTCCATTGATTTTTCCGCTCATGCCTGACAAGCAATTTTGGGGGTGAAAATATGTCACTTGGGAAGGCACTGCCAACCCGATCTCATGAAAATTCATACATAATTTACGAGTTGGCTATTTTATATGGTGTTGCACAATGTTGTTTGCATAAGCTCGTAGGACTTCATCACGTGCAAATTCCCGGATGTCTAATGCGGAAGTTATTCATTTTATTATTATTATGCCCTTACCCAAACCCCTTATCTAAACTTAACCAATCAGTAGAGTGTGTAAACATGATAGGAAGCTGTTGTGTGTGACAGAAGCAAGTAATTGTCACATATTAGATGGAAACGATGTCCAGCGACGTCATTGGCTGTAGTGAAAGTCGTACGAATTCAAACTAGTGCAGTCACAGGATATCATACAAATTAGCCAGATTTAGAAAAGTCGTACGAATCCTTACGATTTTGCTGTGAGAGTGTGTTGGCACTGCCCACAAATGTCCATCCCTGGTGACAGCCCTGAATTTTGAAAATATCCTGACTGAAAATAAATGGACTTGACTCCAGCTGGAGTCGGGAATCGAATTAGACTAAAAAAAATCTAAATCGAACACCCCTAGTTACAATATATTCAGTTCCTGAGATATTTGGTTCTAGTGGGTGGAGCATACATGAATATTCATGAATTATCCTGACATGCCTATTGAAGTGGAACTGAAAATGTTAGCGACACCATCATGACTCAAGTTGAACTTGTCTGAAGGATTATTTCGAAAAGGTAATTAAACGTTGACAAAGTTAGACTAAACTACAACAGTTTACATTTTTGTAACATTTGATCATTTGTAAAAAGTGCTTTTGATTAGTCTGTGCACTTTGCATTCTTGCAGGAATGATTACAGCCACTTTAGGAGACAGGGACCGATTGCACCAGCTATAGGGCCTACGTAAGTTACAACTTAGCCTAGTTGTGACGTAAATGGGCACTAAGTCACAATTTACGCACTACTAAATATTTGAGCGTTGCACCATTAAAATTAGGTAGGACGTTACCCTATGTATAAACTAATTATTTACGGAAGACTCTGACCAGGAGGTTGGAATAAAAAAGCAGAATAATATTTTATGACATCAATGAGCTCATGTTTTGCTGACAGGCTTCAATCCTTTTGACATACAGTATGATGTTGACATTTACACTCGTTTACAAAAAAAAAATAAAAAAAAAAATAAAATAAAAATAATTACTTTTAAGCAGCTCTTCAGCATGAAACTGTTTAATCGGTGCAGTTTTCAGGATGCGTCACCCGATGTAAAGTTTCAACACATTCAAAATATATATATGATATTAAAATGAATAAATGTATATTTTTCCAGCCTGTTGTTTTAGTATTTATTTTTTCACCCCTTATTTATTTTAGATACAGTTCCTATATATTATTATTTACATAGGGCAAATATACTATTTATCAAATGTACTTTTATTACGTATCATATTTTAATGGGGATATAATTTATTACAGCTGACAGTTACGTGAGCAAACAAGATTTGAACATCAACCATAACAAGATCAAATTGAAATTCACGGCTGTTTAACACTTCTGTGTACAAATCTGAAGGCTGTTTATTGGATCAATGCAGGTAAACGTCATATTATGCGACTACGCATTACTTTATGGAGAACTTACGACCTACTAGTTAAGTTTTGCATTAAGAACAGGTGGTGCAACCAAATTAAACACTGACTTAGTTACAAACTAACTAGTAGTTACTAAACCCTTAGTGTGAACTTTACGTCCCAACTTACATTAGACCTTATGCACAACTGGTGCAACCCTACCCAGGAGAGCAAGCTTAAGCCACTAAACCGCCCCGTAGATTTTTTAATTCTTAATTGTGTTCTTAATTTTTTTTTTTTTTTTTTTTTTTTTATTGGGATGATAGAAAATAGTACACGTTATCATTACCAATATTATGAATGTTATGTTATAGTTTTAGTTTTTATAGTTTAGTTTGTGATGCACTTGTTTCTACAGAAGACAACAGATTTGTGTTTAGTATTCTGGTACAAATATCATTCCACAGAAGACACTGTGAGTGGACATTTTAGTGCATTAATATGAAAACTAATTTGGAATTTCAGTTTGCTTTAAAAAATTAAAATGTGTATTAACCTGACATGATCTTGTAAGAATAAATTCATACTCATGTGTTGTCAATGTCATTGTGTCTTTCAGACTGAATGTGAGAGCTGCAGTGGCTGGCACCACTGGCAATATGTTATCCAGGCAAATATGGAGGCTGTTTAATTTGTCCAGTATGCCAAGGCCATGTTTTAATAAACTATTTTCTGGGGCACTCGCTAATCTTGTGTTTCATTTCATGTAATGTTTTTGAAGCTTTAATGATCTTACCAAGAAAAGCCACGCTCATTGTGACTGCTTCCTCAAATTATTAGGTTTTGGTAACATTGTTTCATGTGACTAATATTTGCATAACTTATAATACAGAAGGCCGGAATTAGTGCAACATGCCTTTAGTGTGTGCAGCAGATGATTTTGTCATTGTACCTAGAGTATAGGCTAAACTTGAAAATAAGAAACGAGAAGAACACCTGTGAATGAGACTTGAGTATTGTTCTGGATCATGTATTTAACCATTTATTTAATGCTTTATTGCTTGCTAGTCACTATCAGTTCTTTACCTAGTCATGCAGTCTTTTAAATGGTTGCCAGCAAACATTCTGATACAGTTTTATTCAGTAAAGTGCAGTGCTTAAATTACTATCACAGCTAGACTACTGAAGCCATTCTTTTTGTGACCACTTGTAGAAAGCATTGTCTGTAAGTGTTTCTGATAAGTGCTTTATTTATTGTTTATATAGCTATGTGTAATTAAATATTTAAACCATTTAAAGAACAAAACAAAAATTCATATTGGAGCGGTGTTGTTAGAGATTCAGGTAGATGTATAATATTTTCATCCTTTTCCTGCAGTTTCACTCTCTTTCATCATATTCATTGTGATGTTGAATAAAAGGAACGTTCACCCACAAGCCTATGTGTGAAGGAGTTTACCTATTTGTCTAACTGAGGAAAAGGACTGCAAAGTAAGGACAGAATCAGTATGTTAAACACAAGTCAGAACAGGGTAAAGTACCTCATCACCATGGATCACCAAAAGCTATCATCAAACAACATCACGCACACACACACACACACACACACACACACACACACACACACACACACACACATATATATATATATATATATATATATATATATATATATATATATATATATATATATATATACTGATGAAGACCTTTATATATGAAATGACTGAAAGAGGTTGTGTATATTGTCCACAGTGCAACACATGGTCAAAGAACAGACAATAGGGTCTATTTCATATTCGCATGTGGTAGGCCTACTAAGCTATAATTCCTATAGTCATAGCCTGTTTACAAAATGAAGGTAGGTTACGAAAATGTTATTAAATCACAGATACTTCTGCAGGTTTATTTTAATCGTTGTTGTTAATGATAACATCTAATAGAAATACGTAATTAAAGATATGAAAGAAAAACAACACACATAACTGTACATGCTCATTTAAGACAGAGTATCCAGATGCGATTTTGGGACTTAAGCGAGACTTGTGTTTGTGTGCTTAGCCTTAGCACAACGTTCGTCGCATTTTACCTGCTGAAGCGGGCGTGTCAGTGGTGTAATAATGCTGCCACCTAGTGACCAGTCAAATCCATAACACCTCTGAGATTCAACCTCGGTTCTCTGAGACGAAGGGAACGAGACATTGCGTTCTGCTAAAGCATATGGGGAGTGTCTTTTTACACGACGTAGTTGAAACCTCTCTACAATAACGGCAATAGTCTAATATTGGCTATGGTGCCCTTTTAGGCACGAAGCTGTCTGCTATAAAAGCATGCACGCAAACACCATTCCTCAAAATTTCTGACTGAGGGACAAAGAGCACATCGATCGCACCTCAAAGAACTGAGTCTTGTAGTGGCCAGCATTCGCAATGTCTCATTCCCTTTGTCACAGGGAACCGAGGTAACATACGTAACCGATACATTCCCTTACGACTCAGTACACTTGACATTGCGTTCTGCTAACGCATATGGGGAACAGAAACCCATCACGCCACACTACACGACATAACCTTCCCAGAGAGGAAACATGATGCCGCAGTCTTGTGGGACGGTGACCGACATGAGTATGCCGCAAGTGAAGGACCCTCGTGGTCTGCCTGGAGGGGAGCACTCATGTAGTATATTTGTATACAACTGTACGGTACATGAAACAACAGGTTTTGCCCCTTTTTACCTAATGTTCGGTAGAGTGCCGAGGTTACCAGTTGACCTCATGTTCCAAAGTGTACTTCGAGATGAGTCAATCTGTGACTAAGACACTTATGTCAAATCACTAGTCAGCAACCTCCAGTCTGCCATGGTGTTAGCTCAAAAGAATTCTACTCTGGAACAACAACACCAGTCCAGTCAATACAACAAAAGAGCCAAGGGCTTGTCTCTTTCCACTGGTGACCAAGTTCTTATGGCTAACAAGGGTTGTAGAGGGAAGCGAAAACTTGCCGATAAATGGGAGCCAGCTGTGTACTCTGTTGTTGCCTCAAAGCCTTCTATGCACATCTATAAGATCCGTGACCAGGCTGGTAATGAGCGAGTAGTACATTGAAATCTTCTTCTACAAGTGAACTTTCTCCCTTTGCCTGAAACCGAAATCGATGGTTCTAGTCATGAGAATGTTGAAACTCGTACCTGCACTGTACTTTAACAGATGACATCTGTTGCAGCGCTCAGTGGTGGTTTAACAGAGCAGACACACATTGATGATTCCTCCTATGTAGCTGAGATAAATGGGTCTGCAGAGCTTGTAGATGATGAGCAGAGTGAGGCTGAGGAACTCTCAAGAGCAGATTTTATGTCTAACATCTCCGATGTAGCTGCATGTGAAGATGACCGAACTGCTTTGTGAGTGCATTCTCAATCGCCCAATCAAAATGAACCAAATGCACAAGCAGCTGTGCCAATGGCTGATGACAATACTGTGGCTGGTGCAAGTCATTCACCCCTAATTCCTTTCTCTGTCAGTATGCCTGTTGCTTTCAGTGCTGACTGTCTTCACTGTTTGTTTTGTGTGTGGACCATGTAATTCGTATGGCCTGTGTATGATTTTTCATGTGTTGTGGGAATTTTGTGTAATTCTAGGGGGGTGAGTGTTATAGGTATGGAAAGTATATTTATCAAACACTTCATATGAGGAATGTTCAAATGTATACTGATGTGCCTGTCTGTATACTGTATTTGTGCATCTTCCCCTTTAATTTTCTCAATCTCAATAATTTCCTACCTTGGCTCCTCCTCTTCCCTTTTGGCATTGTGTCTATATGGGAGATGTAGGTTTATACTAATCTCTAATTAATCTAATTTCATCTTTGCTTTAAAAATCACTTTATATATATATATATATATATATATATATATATATATATATATATATATATATATATATATATATATTCTTTTAATTCATGTTTATGTCATGTTATTTTCCCTATATGTTTGATTATTTTCATGTATTATGATTATTTTTTGGTTTTTCGTTGGTTTGTTTGTGGTCTTTTCTGGTTTTCATGTAGTATAAATATTTTGTAATATCTGAAGTGCTTTAGAATCTATAGAGAACAGAGCGCAACAGTCAGGTTCTGGAAGTAAAAATCCCATTCATTTTATATTTATTTAAAGAAATGTTTAATCTTTAACTTATAAGCTTAAACCTTTAAAGAAATACCTACAATGTAAAAATATTCAAAGATATTCAAAGCACATCCCTTATGTGTTTCAATTTTTTGTCATGGTCATCTGGTCACCCAACACAAACGCACGCACCCACACACAGTACAAATCAGTTCTGTTTGTTTATGTGTGTGAGTTCAGACAGACAGAATTGTGTCTGAGGTTTTTTATGTTATGTTTGATTTGTTGTGAATGAGAGAGGGAGATTTTGTGTGTAATTGTTTTGGTGAAAAAGTAAAAATAAATAAATAAATAAATGTTTAGTTTTTTTTTTTACCCACATCATATTGCTTCTGAAGACATGGATTAAACTACTGGAGTCAAATGGATTACTTTGATGCTGCCTTTATGTGCTTTTTGGACCTTCAAAGTTCTGGCTACCATTCACTTGCATTGAATGGGACAACAAAGCTGAGATATTCTTTTAAAGATCGTTGGTAGTGTTCTGCAGAAGAAACAAAGTCATATACATCTGGGATAGCATGAGGTTGAGTAAATGATGAGAGAATTTTCATTTTTGGGTGAACTATCCCTTTAATGTTATCTATCTTCATGGAGGAGGAATTGTCAATAACGTATAAAGGAATCAGCAAATGAAAAAAATACATGAGTCTGATCTGCTCTAAAACATATTAATTGCCTGTAAAACCACAGACATACCTAAGACCACTGTTGTATCAGCCAGTGCTGAAAATTATTATAATGCTTAAACTCTCTACGTTACTGTTATGGGACAGTCTACAACCATCACCTCTGTTTCACTTTTCCCTTAGAGGACCACCTGTGTCCTGGACTCTGAGCAGGTGAGGGGAGGAAAGGAACTGATAGGAGCTTCTGGAACAAAGACTGTGTTCTGTAGACCCAGACCTGTCCTTGAATTAATAATATTCCTGTTCTTCTGTCTGTTTCCCACAATATACAAAGTACCCAACTGCTGTTTCATTTCTACCGTTATTCTAATCACATATGTGTGTGGGTCGTCTGTGTGTAGGGAGTCTCATGGAATATTCTGTGATTAGACTGTTGCAAAATTAAACTGTTATCTCCAATAGATTTGCTTCTCATCTCCAGGTGTTTCACGGATATAAAGCATGTGTTCAGTACTAATCACTGAAGGACAGCTAGTTCCTTCATTGGAAACGTGTTAAATAGGTTTTTGTACTTTTTATCATGATGGCCACTAGAGGGCGCGTTAAGATCACAACTTCTGTTATGATAAACCACAGGGTAGTTCAAACATCAAAGAATTCAGCTGCTAAATATCATAAAATCTGAAAAATGTAATTAAATCAACAGGACAGGCTTGAGTTTTCCTATCAAATAAAAGCGTAATATTCAGCTTTGTATCAGCACTCTCAGAGGTCTGAATTTCCTCAGATCATGCAAAAATTTCACCGTGTGCTTGAAATGGCATGCTGCCTCAAGACTTCAAAAATCAATGAGTTCAGGTACACCATCAACCCTTTTTCGTCCTTACATGAATATATAATGTAATTTTCCACTTACTGGAACTTACAAACATCAGTCATGCTTGCTCAAATTAAACAAAATGTCTTAATATGTGTCGTACAAGGTTGGAAGTGATTGAAGCCAAATGTGTGTGTTGCTACCGAATATAGCATGTCATTTCAATGTGCTGAAAAGAGAATTTCAGAGCTGCAACAGAAAGGACCATTTTCAGTGTATAAGGACTCAAATTTCGGTCTGTACCTCACACAAAGCAACTGTGTGGCTTCATAAGACTTTGACAATAGCACACAAGTTGGTATGGACTGCTTTTGTGGTACTTTTGATGTAATTTTTATGGACTTTTTTTGCAAATGGACAGCTGTGGTCATTATAAACTGTTGCTGTGTGGAAAGAGGAGCACAGATATTCCTCAAACCTTCTCCATTGGTGTTTCGTGGAGATAAAAATAAGTTTTTTGGCTGAACTAAAGAAACCTTAAAAGGAACTCATTTTGCCCTGCCCGTTATGTCCGTGTCACATCTTTCAGATCTGAATGTGCTTACTCACACACACATTCACACATGCAAGCACCAGAACGCAGATTGCTGTCAGACATTACTGTCTGAGGGAACATTCTGAATGAAATCAGCATGGACATACGGCAGTTAAAAGTAGAAAACAGTAACTGAACCCCATGAACTACTGGTAATTAATCTTACTCTTCTCTTGTTTAAGTGTATCAATATTCTGAAAATAATATAATAATAACAATAAAAACATTTTTGAATTAAGCATGGGATTAAAGCAATGCACTGATATGTATACACATTTTACCCAACCTTTCAACCCACACAGTTTTTATCCCAAAGAATCGCTTCTCGCCTTGTCAACACTCACACAGTCTCGCAGCAATATACTTACACCTGCACTAACACCTAACTCCACCACACATGCATCATTGTCAGTGTGAACTTGGGACTTTGCTAAAAACTTTTAAAAACCTATGAAATTCATCAACGCACATACTGCGTTTGTAACTCTAATGCCCTCACACAAACTCACACTTTGATGTCTCATGTCACATACTGCGAGCAATCTGCTTTCAGTACAGAGGGACTATAACAACTCTGGTTAAGATTTCAAATCAAGCTGATTTTTAATTAAAAGCTAACTGTGCAAAGACAATATGACACACTCTGAGTGAAGGAGTTATGGGACAGCAGGAGTGAGTGTGTATTAATCACTTAAGTAAATGCCTCAGGATTGTAAATTTCTCTCAGTCTCCTGCAGCCTCTGTCTGGGAGCCTTGCTTTGCAGTGTGTTGTGGAGCTCATCAAAGTGTTTGAGTGTGACTTGAGGAGCCATGTGTTGGACTCATTAAACAAATGAGGGGCAGAAAATGAGACGCCAGGCCTTCAAAAGCTGCAACAGTCTGTCCAACATTTTATCAAAGTGACCAGAAGCAGAGTTGCACACAAACTCACATAAAGCTTCTGGTATTTTCGTGCCGTTTCTAATTTTTTACTGGATTTTTGCTAGGCACCTTATAAGCTGATTACAATTATCACACATTAACCTTTACCCACAAATGCACACCAGTAGTACCCTCCAACATGTAGGGCATTTTATAGTCATATTGCATGCCCCACTGTGTTACTGCTTAGAGACAGGGGAAATTCCCCTGTACAATCAGCACTGGTGCCCCCCAGGGATGTGTGCTCTCCCCACTACTCTTCTCCCTCTACACCAACGACTGCATTGCCAAGGACCCCTCTGTCAAGCTCCTGAAGTTTGCAGACAACACCACTGTCATCGGCCTCATCCGAGATGACGATGAGTGACGATGAGTTTGCATACAGAAGGGAGGTTAAACAGACTGTCTAGTGCAGTCAAAACAACCTTGAGCTGAACACGCTCAAAACGGTGGAAATGATTGTGGACTTTAGGAGGAACCCCCCAACACTGTCCCCCCTCACCATTCTAAACAGCACTGTGG
Organism: Myxocyprinus asiaticus; assembly: GCF_019703515.2. NCBI lineage: Eukaryota > Metazoa > Chordata > Actinopteri > Cypriniformes > Catostomidae > Myxocyprinus > Myxocyprinus asiaticus. The sequence continues at coordinate 34,237,410 of NC_059347.1, forward strand.
CAGTAGTGGAGTCATTCAGGTTCCTGGGCACTACCATCTCACAGGACCTGAGGTGGGAGACCCACATTGACTCCATTGCGAAAAAGGCCCAGCAGAGGTTGTACTTCCTGAGGAAGTTCAACCTGCCACAGGCGCTGCTGATCCAGTTTTACTCAGCAGACATTGAGTCTGTCCTCTGCACTTCAATAACTGTCTGGTTTGGTTCAGCTATGAAATCAGACATCAGAAGACTACAAAGGACAGTTCGGACTGCTGAGAGGATTATTGGTTGCCCCCTGCCCCCCATTCAAGAACTATACACTTCCAGAGTGAGGAAAAAGGCTGGAAAAATCACTCTGGACCCCACTCACCCTGCCCACTACCTTTTTGAACTGTTGCCTTCTGGCCGACGCTTCAGAGCTCTGAGCACCAGAACTGTCAGGCACAGGAACAGTTTTTTCCCCCAGGCTATCCATCTCATGAACAGTTAAAACTGCCCCTTTGAGCAGTAATTAATGTGCAATACACAGCTTAGTCTTTTTATATTATCCATCAAATCCTACCTATTCAGCCATACATAACCGATTTGTATTTATATTTGCACTACGTATGTGTATGTGTGTGTTTATGTATGTATGTATATGTATGTATATATATTCATATATGTGTATATATGTGTATATGTATGTATATGTATATATATATATGTGCGTATGTGTGTGTGTGTGTGTGTGTGTGTGTGTGTGTATATATATAGTCTATTGTGTATTCTATATATACTTTTTTCTTTTCAATATTTATCTATTTTTTATTCAATTTTAATTCTTTTTTAAAAGTCTTGTTGCTGTTTTTGTATTGTGTACTGGAAGCTTCTGTCACCAAGACAAATTCTTTGTTTGTGTAAGCATACTTGGCAATAAAGCTCATTCTGATTCTGATTCTGATTCTGAAAAGTTTATATATTTTCTGTTGACTTCAGGAGGACAAGCATGTACCACTCTCAAATTGAGAGTGATTCCTTTTAGATTTGTCTGCTAACTAAATTAGGATTTCACTAAAAGATCCAAGTTAAATGTTTAAATAAAGTATCTGAGGTCTATTACACTAAATCTGAATAATATGACATCATGGCAATCATAAAAAAGTACAAACTTAAGTGTGAAGTGATCGAGAATCTTTTTCACAACCAGAAATACTCAGAAGAGTGAAACTGAGCAAATAATTGAGGCTTTTTTTTTTCTTTTTTTTTTTTTTTTTGCTGTTACCAACAATTTTTGATAATTTGAGAAACATCTCAATAAAAACGTGAACTCATTTTTCTCACAGTTAAAATTAACTCTTTATTCTCCAGCGAAGGATGCACAGTTGGCCTGCCTGCCTAAGTCATAGAAATACAATAGATGAAGAGGCTTTTTTTACATAACCTGGCTCTGTTTTACCTGAAGATACAGGGCAAAATGTTGTTACCTGCCAGTACAATTCAATCAATCATCGAAGAATTTCAAGCAGTTCATGTTGATGGAATGCAGGCCATGCTTGTTAGACTAAAAGAAAAGCTGTTATCATCATCAGATATACCATCATGTGACATAGACAACTTATTGATGAACTGGTTACACAAGTCTATTAACTTTGTACAATGAAGGTCAGTTAAGGTCCGATGAATCCAGAAAAACCTTCTTCAAACAAAAGTTCAAATTTGTTGACCCAAAACAGATATACCTGGGCTCTGACTCAGCTGGTAAAGAACGCTGTTGTCAGTATGTGCCAGTTAAAGAAACCCTTGCATCTCTGTTTAGGCAGACATCAGTGAGGGAACAGTACAACCAGTCAAAAATGCGTGATTCTGGTGACAAAGTGATGGAGGATATAAAGGATGGCACATGCGTCAAGCAAAATGCCAAATTTCATGAGCATCCATCTTCATTATCAATTATCTTGTACCAGGATGCATTTGAAGTTGTAAATCCACTTGGCTCGGGTAAAAAGAAACACAAAATCCTGGCAGTGTACATGACCCTAGGTGAGATTCTGCCACACAACCGCTCCTTAGTTGACCCAATGCAGCTTGTTTTACTGTGTAGAGATGAGGACTTTAAACAGTTTGGTCAGGAGAAGGTCTTTTCCAGCCTTGTTGCTGATCTGAAATATTTAGAGGATTCTGGATTTCAGTCTGTAGATGGCACTATTCTTAGATCAGGGCTTATTGGCATTTGCGGTGATAATCTTGGGTCTCACTGTATAGGTGGTTTTTCTGAAAATTTCAGTACCAACAAGTAACCCCAGAATTAGACGTTAGCAAACTTCAAGATGTGGTTAATCATCTTTGTTTTGTGGTGGGTGTTCAGAAGACACAGGACCTTGCGCTTGTAGAGGTGACAGATCTTCAGGACTTCTTATTCCCTATACAATGTTGAAAACTAATAATGGAATTCAAACAAAGAGGTAAGATAAAAAAAATGTCAAAAACCATGTTTTTGCTCATTATTTTCACCATCGTATTCCTTTAAATTTGTATGCCGTTTTTTTTGTAGAACACTCATAACAGAAATAATTTACATACAGCTGTTCCATGTATAGTTATTATAAAAGTTATTATAAAAGTCCTACAAAATGTAAAAAATGTCTATTTAGAGTGTAAAACTTTTTTTCTCTGTATGTACTTTTCAAAGCATCTAGAGGCCGTGGATGAAACGCCAATTGAGATCACAGTCACCCCATTACCACCACCCGACTCCCTATCTGAACAGCCATCCACTTCTTACACTCCTGCAAATTCTGATTGGCTCAGTATGTTCTAGATTCCTTGGGACCGCATGCCTGCAACCCTTCTTCATGCAGCATCCAATAAGGAGAAGGCTCCACTTGGACCGAGGAGAGAATTTGTAAGAACTGTTGTGGCAGCCATGAGGGAACTTTGCCCAAACCCAAACTTAGCTGACTGCGGGGAAGTGGCAAGAAACATTGTTTCTAAACATCCCTTAACATTTGGAGACTTTTCAGAGGAAGGGGAACAACTGGGAAAAGGCTATAGTTCACTTCAAAGACAGCTGAAAACCAGAGAACATGTTAATAGAGACAATGTAGCACACAGGATTTGTCAACCCAAAAAAAAAAAAAAAACACAGCAGAACAAGAACTGAACAGCTGCACAGTCAGAAAAGTTTGATGTAAAGTTGACAGTTATGGATGCATTAATTGACAACCTACCTCCATGCTGGATGGAGAGACCACAGAATCTCTTGAAATGAAGAGAAATGTTGTATTAGAAATGTTTCAATCTGGAGACCCAAGGTCTGCTGAATTGTCTGATGTGGACAACCTAATGCAAGAGACATTTATCAGTGCCAAATGATTAATTCATGCCCCCCTCCAGCCATTAGTGACATAGAATTTGAGTGGCCATATTATTCACTAAAAGAGGCCTATGCAATCATTTTGAAACCCTTACAGGGATTAACATAAGCAGTCACCTCAGTGAATGCCTGATTGGCAAAAGCAATAGGATTGTTAACTACTTTCAAAAACAGACATTAAAATGGAATGCAGAGGTCCAGGCTCTCCTAAAAGAAACTGAAGCCACACCAGCAACCAATAACAAGACATCCTACTGACAATGAAATACTTCAAAGAAAAAGAAACTCTCTCTTCATTTTAGTAGATGTAAGTAATTATGACATTACAGCACTAGTAAAGTAATGCCTTAAAATAATAAATCTAGTCCTGGTATCACAGATATGGCTTAAAATTAAGCCAGGACTAGGCCTTAAGAAAAAAAACATTACTGGTGTGCATCTTGAGACAAAACAATGGCACTGATATATTTTAAGATATGTCAGTACAAGTTGCTTTCAGTTAAGAACGCTCAAACATGCATTTTAGTCTGGGACTAGGCTTAAGCCTTGTCTATGAAACAGGGCAATAAATCAGTATATATATATATATATATATATATATATATATATATATATATATATATATATATATATATATATATATATAGGTTTGGAATTCATTTAAAGAAACACCCTCAGCTTTTAGGGATTATGAACTGCTCTCTAATGCATGGTTAAAACTTTAATTGTTTTTTTATTCCATCCAAAATAATTTAATTTCTTAAGAAGACTAAACCAATAAATAAACCAGAACAGTTACATAGATTACACTTATATTCGTATATGGCACAAATAGGTTTCTAACAACATTATGGAGAGTAAATTACATATTCTTTACATTTTGTGTAAGACTATCCCTTTAATGCACTTATTTTTTATAATTATAAAAAACTAATAAAATAACCTTTTTGCTGAGTAATCTTAGTATTGTTTTATATTTTTTTCAAGGAAACTTTTCATATTTCAGGAGATACACTTCTAACTTCATCTAAGTGGATGGTCAGCGCTGAGGGGAATATGACTCATTGCATTGATGAGCAGCTGGATTTTGCTGAAGCACTCTCTGTGCTTTTTGGTTGATTTATGTTTATGCTTGGTAAGATTTACTGTTAAAGATGAATTACAGTGACTAGCTGGCAACAGTGTTGCCAGTATTTTACTGTAAAAAAAAAAAAAAAAAAAAGCCTGGTAAGGTCTAACAGTGTGTATTTCAGACATTTCAAGATCCAGAGAAGAGGGTCCTGTACAGCTATGCTTGAAAACATTTCCCAGAACTCAGCATGGTACTAGGAAAAGGGCTTTCAACAGCTCCTGGTGTAAGATTATATGTTCATGAAAACAGAGTGACCCAAGTCCCAAGTATGTGAGTACAGTGTGTGTGTGTGTGTGTGTGTGTGTGTGTGTGTGTGTGTGTGTGTGTGTGTGTGTGTGTGTGTGTGTGTGTGTGTGTGTGAGAGAGAGAGAGAGAGAGAGAGAGAGAGAGAAATAAATTGAGTTGCAGTTCTGAGGCAGAAACACTGATTATTCATAGTATGTTAAAGAATTCTAGTGAAGTTACCCTTTTGGACCACACTATCTGCCACATTGAAGAACTCTGGGTTAAGTGAATTATCAATTCTACCTAGTGATGGGTCGTTCATGAACGATTCGTTCATTTTGAACAAATCTTTTATATGACTCGGAAGAACGAGTGGTCTCTGAGAGTGATTCATTTTGTCGCAGCCATGCATGTGCAAAATCTGTGCTCGCGTTTCGTTCATTTGACGCGGGGACAGCTCTGTACAGGAAACAGAACGGATTATTTCACCTCCCGAGTCGGTCTTCGGGAACATGTCAGTCAGTGACAGCCGCAAAGTCTCTGTATTGCAAACAGAAGTTACTTAATACTTCTTAATGCTCCCAACAAGCAGTTTGAGATGGGTTTTTTGTTGTTGTTGTTGTTGTTTGCCCTTACAGTCACAAGAAGTGTTTCTGGTCACTAATTTTAGCTTCTTTATTTCTTGCAATTTATAACTTTGTGAATAATTCTGTCATGATGTTTTTCTCATCCCATTGAATCTGGTAATAAAGAGTAATGTTTTAAACTTTGTATGACTTACCTTCTTGTCAGAAAATATAGACTACAAGGAAACCCCATATTATTTACTTGTTTATTGAGTTGATTTTAAATAAACTGTCATTTATTTTTCCTCCATGATGCATCCCCTCATAGTATTATTTATTTATTTATTTATTTATTATGTTCTTGTTGGGAATAGACCCAAATCAAGCATTAATTATTTATTAACTAATTTTACACTTGGGCTAAAATGTCGTGCCAGCACTTCCTGCATGAAATACATGAAAATAATTCATCATGACAATTCAGATGATTTTAAAAAGTAATTTATTGCCATACTGACATGTACTGATCATGATACAAATAAATGCAACACTCTGACCTTGAGCTGTAAAGAAATAATTATGAAAAAAGACCAGTAATTGTCACTCGTGAATGAGCGCTGAGCCTGGAGGTCGTGTCAAATGAACGAAGACTCAGATCTGAACTCGGGAGGTGAACTAATTGATTCTGTTTCCTGTAGAGCCTATATCACATGATGAAAGAAATGAACAAAATTACTTGTAAAAAGATTTGTTCATTTTGCTGAACAAGACTCAAAGATCCAAGTCAGTAAAATGATCCGATCTTCCCATCACTAACTTCTCTAATCAGCAATCATGGGATTCATTTATGCTCCTTAGATGCCAGGTTAAGGTTACACACAAATTTTCTGTCATGGTCTATGGACCCCCTGAAGTAGCCTTTGCCACCCCCTGGTCATCCCATGTATAAAACTCTAGTTCCGCCACTGCTGACGCTGTCGAAGCCTCGGCAGTTTCTAAGTTCAATCGATCTGCCATGTTTTTTTGCATCCTTTATCCGAACAAATTCTATTTCTGCTTGTTAATTTCAGCTTAGACAATGCCTCCATGTACATTCTTGGTGCTAGCTGTGTGAAAAATATAGATAAACGGCAATGGTAAACAGAAAAGCGCTCAAGCTCGCTACACTGCGTATCAACTGTGTGACACGTGTGTACGCGAAGGGGAGTATGATTTGATCATGCTTAGATATGTTTCTCTGTTTTTGTTAGCATACTTGGCACAATCTCTTGGAGCATGTACTTCTAATTCTCGATGAGGAGAGGAGTAAGGAGAAATTTGGGCACAGTCATACAGTCTGAAGAAACTGCAAAAAGCCTGTCACACATTAGCTAGCTAAGTGCACAATAATGTTTTACCGGACATATGTTTTAAGTCTTCTTCTTTTCTTCTTTTGTATAGTGCTTTTCACAATACATACAGCTTCTAATCATTGATAGCATTAACACTCTTTATAACTGAAAAGTAACAGAGTATCTTTGAGTGCAAAATCTAACTTCAGATTTGTGACTGAACGAATATCTTCCTTTGCACTTTTTATTTTTGCTCACAACAGGAGTTTGCTGTCATTGATGAGGATGCTTCTTTGAGGGACATGTAAATATTTGCATGTACTGTATGGCAAGATGCTACCACATACCTTGGTTATTAAAGACTGGATGCAGCAAATTTTTCATGGCGGAGAAGGGAGATAGAAGATGGAATGACTGGTGGATAAAAACTCTCCAGTGTAAGTAATAATCACAGATAAATTGTATGTCAGTTATCAGCTTAAAATACATGTTTGAGCTCCAGCTCTAAGATGTAAGGTGGGCCATAGGACCCGCCGGGTGGGCCGAACAGTTGGAGGGGTAGGTGTAGGTGTAGTTCTCAAGGTGTGCCATGTTCATGATTGGGTGGACCAGGCCCACCAAGGCCACCCTGTGGAGCCGGGCCTGGTTAGAACTACATTGTAAAGAACAGGGGGACATGAAAATGAGAGAGCACAGAATTTTTCTGTCACTTGGGCATTTTAATATTTTTATATTGCTGAAAAGTTTTTGAATAGTTTACCCACCCTAATGTAATTTCAAACCAACATGACTCTTTTCTTCTTTGTAACACAAAATGTGAATTTCTAGTGGCAGGACATAAACCACTGTAAAATGTTTGAAATAAATGGTGCAATGTATTCCAAGTTTTCTGTAGTGATATGGTCAATTTGATGACATAATTGAAGTTGTTAATTACTATCAAATTAAAGCAATAAAGCACTGAAAACCTCACTGACTCTCATTGCATCCTATGAACAAACTTAGAATATATTTTAAGTAGCATTGATTACCTTTACTGTGGTTTTATTGTATTTTTCCCTCTTTTTGAGATTTTTTTAAGTCACCATCCACTTACATTATGGCCAATAAACACTATGATTTCAAACATTCACCTTTTGTTTTCCACAGAAGAAAAAGATATACAGGTTTGGAGCGACTTAAGGGTGAGTAAGGACATCATTTTCATTTTTGGGTGAACTATTTCTATAAGACTGGTGTGACCACTTTAATGTCAAGTTAATGTGAATGATTAACTTTCCATTTCTATCAATTTTTTTTTTTTTCAGTTATGTGATGAAATTGACCGAATCCATTCATCAGTCTGTTGTGCTTGAGCTTGCACCAAGAAAAATCCTTTTGGCCAAAATATACATTGAAGCAAGAGAGGAGATGCTTGCAGAAGATCTTCCAGGTATTTACTGTGGTATTACTGCAGATTATATGATTCATAAATATTGTCAAACAAATGTTTTTGTTTCGTCAGAATGATTTCATACTGTAAGTTCTGTCATAGCAAATTTAGTAAAGCATGGAAAGTTGTTTTTGCAGACGTTGCATGGTTTTAATACTGTTCTAACATTATGTTTTCCTCTTATAGCGTGATGCTGATACACCATATGAAAATGGCTTTCACCAGGGTGGTTCAAGTCCTGATCAAATGGATGGTGTGCAGGGGAATAAGAATAAAAGAGGCAGTAACTGCAGCCTTCAGTGCATACTTTCTTTTTTAACATGACTTTTTTCGCCCTATATGAAAAATATGCTCACTTCCTGCAATGATATGAGTAAAGAATCATTCAAAGTCATCCTGTGTTCCAGAAGAGACTATTAACACCATAAAATACAAATCGTCATATTTTACTTACCCTCATGATGTTTCAAATCTGTATGACTTGTGGAGATATTTTTATTTTTAATGAATATCACAGCCCACCCTTTCAATGCAATTGCAGTGTATATAGCCTCAATTTATTTGTGCATCTAATTTCAAGTTGTCTGAAGGCATACGATAATTTTTTTTTTTTTTTGTGAGAAACAACCTGAAATAAGAAAAGCTCCTTCAAAGTGGTTTGTGTGTTCAGGTGTTCATTTTGTTATTTTTATTAAGCTTTAAATTGAGGAATTTCAACTGCCATTGTGTTGAAAAGATGGTCATTAAAACCTCTCCTTTTGTGTGCTCCTAAAATGTATTTTTGGGTGAGTATTAAAGGGTACTTAAGTTAAGATTAAATGTGTAGTAATATTTTTAAAGCAAAATGGCAAAAATAAATAAATATGTATCCTACTGTATTTGATGACAAATTGTGATTCTGAGATGTTTAAACTGTTAATTCTGTGACATTGTGAACAAAAATGTGAAATTATTTAATGTTTCATGTTATTAAATATCAAGTTGGCAGTCCTTTCTTCTATCCAATTTGATTGCGCATGGTGTCTTGTATACTTTGGCAGCGAGATGAAAACTAGATCGACAATGCAAAAATCTGCTGTGTAGAAGTTTTATATATGTAGCACTTATCCCAAGTTCAAGGTCGCTTTACAATAAGCTACACAATAAAGTACACACACAACAGAGGGAAAAAAAACTTATAATCTAAGAGGGTTACTCAAAATGTATAGAAAAGAGATAGGTTTTGAGCTGGGACTTGAAAGTGGATTAAGAGGAGATATTATGGAGACGAAGAGGTAGTGAGTTCCATAGTTTAGGAACCACAACACAGAATTACCTACCACCTATGGTAGATAATTGAAATCTTGGAACTGACAAAGTCCAAGTTCACAGGATCAAACGGACAGAGTGGGGAGATAAGGATGGAGTAGATCAGACAACTGGTGCAAGACCATTTAAAGCCTTAAATGTTAGGAGTATTTTGAATTTAATTTGGGATGTAACAGACAGCCAGTGGTGATCATGCAGAAGAGAGGTGATTTGGGCAGAGTGCTCAGTGAAGGTGAGAACTCTTGCTGCTGCATTTTAAACATACTCACTGATACTCAGTCTGAATGGGAGCAAAACCAAAGCCACATTCTAACATCTAGTGGAGCTGTCATTGCAGCAAAGGGAGATTCAACCCCCTTTTAATGTTCACGGTTTTGGAATTTAATATTCAACAAGTACATATGGATTAGTAGTTTGTTTGTACACATTTGGGTCTTGTTATCTATATAGAGCATAATTCCAGGTGATGTAATTATATTATTGTAGCACTGAATAAATACAGAGAGGAAGAGATTGCATATATGAATAAATCAACATGTGATAATGAACAAACATAGCATTTCAGTTTTTGGTCATTTGATATTTAAAAAAGGCACAAACATCATCATCCAGTCAAATGTCAGTAGCAGCTGAGTCCTCCATTGGTCCATTAAAAATGGTCTGGTATAATGCCGGACCTGCATGAGGAGTGATTAACTGCACCTGTGCTGGTAGAATGCCACACTGGGGTTTGTGCAGGTGTGACATAATGCTTGTGTACTCAATGATCCTGAAGCTTTTCAATAATCACAGACTTCTGCACATGACTGAGAAACACCGGACCAACACAGGTCTTTTTGCAGGTGCACAACATCAATCTTCTGAGGTCTCCACATGACCACATTCTAATGACACATTCTTTGATTTGCTTGATCAGACTTTCCCACAAAACTGAACGTTACTGCATGTGTATATGAGCAAGACACATGCTGGTTGAAGAAAAGAATGCCCACAAACACTGTTGCAAACATGGACAGTTGCATGCAATCAATGGGCCTCATTCATGAAAAATGAGCAGAGCGAATTTTGAGTAATTTGACAACAAATTTGTGTCCATTTAAATAGAAGTGAAATGAAAAAAGGAATGAACATTTTTACTAATAATTGAATGAGTGAAATTAACCTTAATAAATAACATAAAAGGTTTATTGTTTCCAAATACTTTCTTTGATTTACATTTAGCTGATGCTTTTATCCAAAGCAACTTACAGTACCCTTATTACAGGGACAATTCCCCTGGAGCAACCTGGAGTTAAGTGCCTTACTCAAGGACACAATGGTGGTGGCTATGGGGATTGGACCAACAACCTTCCACTTACTAGTTCAGTGCTTTAGTCCACTACACCACCACCACTCCAAGCACAGAAACTCTGCTTCATAATATTATTTATAATATATAAAAGGTTGTGGGAAGTTGCAGTTTGTTTGATTTTCGGGAAAAAATGAATGCCCTCTAACATGACTGGTTCGACAGTTTCATCATTTGATATGAGCTCTGTAATTTAGGTTTCATAATTCAGTATAGGCATCGATTATTCATGTTTAGTTGATAACATGTGGTCAATGCTAATGCTGTTAAACCCGTAAATAAACACATTGCGAGCAGGTATGTACAAAGGAAAAACAAAATAGAAAAAGCATGCACACTGTTGTAGCTTGCAAATCTTTCATATTTTACAGCATTTCGGTCAAAGAACAGAACCAGAGAAGGTTAATGGTGGTGGACATCCTCCTGCCAGCGAGCACTGAACATTTTTTATACTAAAACTTTGTCAAACCATTTTATTGACCTGTTTGATTAAAAAAAAAAAAAAAAAAAACAGCCTCAGATAAAGCAAAAACATGCAATGACAATAAATTCCTCACTTTCTTTGAGATGCTATATATGTGCATCTTATGTATTACGATGCGAATGCATTTCATTCATAAAACCGATTTCATAACTGTTCCACATAGATGTTAAAAGCATTTGCTAGCAACATTTACTTGTGCCTTCCTTATATGGTGTTTTCATGGCCATGGATTATGATAATTGTGAGTGCACACGCACCCTATTTACAAATGTTTGTAATTCACAAACATACACACATTTAACTAACAAATCTGGGGTGTACACAGCGTTTGTGAATCCAGAGGAAAGTTTTCGGTAAGGTCCATTTTACAGGTAAATTTCCCAATTTACTCTTATAGCCTACAAAACCTTATTCACGCTAGCGCCATCTTTAATTTTTAATAGGAATGAAAATGAGGCTGTGAAGGATATACTTACCATCTCTTCAATGGCACGAATGGTATAAAGCTGTATAAAGCTCCTAGATCACATCTGATTTTCCACAACTCATGTTGTCTAGAGTTCTTTGTATACTAAATGTTCTTGGACAGATATTTTATCATTGTTTTGTTTGCAGAACGATCCAAAAACACCTTAAACTGCAGTATAGCCCACTGAAGAGACTGTAAGTCTCTCCTCACAGCCTCACTGTAATTCCCATTAAAAATCAAAGTTGGCGCTTGCGTGAATAAGGTCCATTTAGGAAGGTTTCATGAATGAGGCCCGATTTGTGAGAAACCAGTCACACAAACTCACTGTGAGGAGAGAGAACCAAACACATCTGCATCATGACATAACACAAAAACATTTCTGATAGAAGAAAAAATGCCATTCAGCTGATTTTAATTTAATGAAGAATAGTATGAAAAACAGTTCAACCATTCAAAAATGTCAAGAAAATCTGTCATAAAAAAATAAAATAAAACAATCCCACCCATTCACATAAGCTATTGCGCAAATATACACACACTCTCTCTGAAGCACAACACACCCATTTGCTCTTTCTGCCATACACACAATCTTCATTTGAACTGGTTGTCAATGAGAGTTCCCTTCATCTTGGCTTTCTTAGCTTCAAGTTCCGCCTGTAAACAGAGATGCAGTGTACCGATCACAAACAAAACCAGACATAATTAAAACATTGTTTAATTCCTGTTTAAGTGAGTCTCTGATCCCACATCCTTTTAACTCTTCATTTACATACTTCTGTTTCATTGTAATCAACTGTCATTCATTACTCACTTTTCCAAAAGAGTCTTATTCATTTAAAAATCACATTAACAGTGTGCATGTTTTGCTTTGCTGCCATGTCCTGTGTGTGCTCAAGTTTGTTTTCTTGGTGTATGCAAAGGTTAAAACAAACTCAGCATTTCCTGCAGCTTTACACTTGCATAGATATGCAGAATTCTCTTTGTTCTTACTCAGCTGAAGTTTTAGTATCTGACCTGATTTATGATGGTATTTGCACAGACAGAGATACTATATTGTTTATACTGTGCATGGTTGAGCTGTCTAAAATTAGGCCCTGTTTACACCTGGTATTAAAGCTGAAGTGTGTTACTTTTTCTGTTAAAATATTTTCTCCTACAGCTTAATACGCAGAGACAACTATAAGTAGACAATTCTAGGTTAATTTTCACGTAAAATGTGAACAATGGGTCTCTGTGGCGCTTTGAAAATTCCCATTTACAATTTTATATTCACAATACAAAACACTGACTTGACCAATGTGAGTTGGGGGCGGGACTGTCTGTTTGTTCGATATACTGCTGATGGAGGGCATCTTCAAAAGGATGTTTATTATTGCAATTCCGCTCAGTGGCGCTAACGGCACAGAATTTACACACTTCAGCTTAAACATCCATCCTGGGTAACCTGATCACAAGTAGACAGTGCTAAATACCAGTGAGGTCTAATGCATCTAGGAATCAAATTGTGATCCGATCGTTCTAACCTCATGCAGAGATGGTCATGGATGCATGTACACACTAGTACCACCACATCCTCACATGGTTCTACACCAGCACTGTAGAGAGCATCCTGACTGGCTGCATCACTGCCTGGTACAGCAACAGCACCGCGCTCAACCGCAAAGCCCTGCAAAGTGTGGTGCTAAAAGCCAGGCATATCATCGGAGATGAGCTTCCCTCCCTCCAGGACATATATACCAGGCGGTGTGTGAAAAAAGCTTGGAGAATCATCAGAGACTCCAGCCACCCGAGCCATGGGCTGTTCTCACTGCTACCATCAGGCAGGCGGAATCGCAGCATCAGGATCCGCACCAGCCGACTTCATGACAGCTTCTTCCCCCAAGCAATCAGACTTTTGAACTCTTGATCGCTCACGATACATATATCAGCACTGAACTTTATTATCCTCAGACTGGACTCACATTTTATACTTAATAACACAATGGCAACTGACTATCAACCGACACCTGAATGTCATACAGTGTATTTTTATTGTATACAGTCTTCTTATTTTGTGTATACTTTATATTGTATATTATTAGGTGTATATTGTATATTGTGTTGGGTGTAAATTAGATGTTTATTGTAATTGTCATACTGCTATATTGCTTGGAACTGCACCCAAGACTTTCACCCACTGTTGCACTAATGTGTCCTGATGCATCCTGGACAACATTGAAAGACAGTCTACATATGAAACACATAATCATTGTGTCAAAACAAGGGTTTAAACTTGGCTCTAAAAGACAACAACTGGAAAAGCCAATAAATGTACCCGCAAAAGATTTCATGGAGCATCTTTGGTATATATGACATTGATGTGCAGTGCAACACTGATGAAAATTATTGTGTATAGTCATGAAATCAGAGACTCACCCCTTGATGACCCCGTTTCCACCTGGTATTAAGATTCATCTCAGGTGATCCGATCACATGTGTTCAGTTGAGACACATCGACATACATCAATCACTTTGTCAGTGTGTTACTGCATGATATTAAAGCGCAACAAAGTCAGGAAAAAAAAAAAACGCAAAAATCTGTATGCTATTTGTCCCAGATGCAGCTGAAATTTAATCTAAGCACAAATTGAGCAGAAATGTCCATTATATTTGTGGATTACCTTTCTTAAACCGAGCTGCAGATGTTCGTGCTTCTCATCTGTCTCGCAGCATCTTGAGATCAGACACACTAAAGAAGATCCGAGAAGTTCTCATGCTTGCATATAAACTCAGCAAAAAAAGAAATGACTTCTCACTTTCAACTGCTTTTATTTTCAGCAAACTAAAAATGTGTAAGTATTTGTATATGGGGGGGGGGGGGGGTGTCAAAATCAAAAGTAACAGTCAGTATCTGGTGTGACCACCAGCTGCACTAAGTACTGTAGTGCATTTCCTCCTCATGGACTGCCCCACTATTCCACCAAAACATTTGCAAGTTCCCTGACATTTCTGGGGGGAATGGCCCTAGCCCTCACCCTCCGATCCAACAAGTCCCAGACGTGCTCAATGGGATTGAGATCAGGGCTCTTCGCTGGTCATGGCAGAACACTGACATTCCTGTCTTGCAGGAAATTATGCACAGAACGAGCAGTATGGCTGGTGACACTGTCATGCTGGAGGGTCATTTCAGGATGAGCCTGCAGGAAGGGTGCCACGTGAGGGAGGAGGATGTCTTCCTTGTAACGCACAGCGTTGAGATTGCCTGCAATGACAACAAGCTCAGTCCGATGATGCACACCGCCCCAGACCATGACAGACTCTCCACCTCCAAATCGATCCCGCTCCAGAGTACAGGCCTCGGTGTAACGCTCATTCCTTCGACGATAAACGTGAGTCCGACCATCACCCCTGGTGAGACAAAACCGTGACTCATCAATGAAGAGCACTTTTTGCCAGTCCTGTCTGTTCCAGCGAAGGTGGGTTTGTGCCCACATGCGACGTTGTTGCCGGTGATGTCTGGTAAGGACCTGCCTTACAACAGGCCTACAAGCCCTCAGTCCAGCCTCTCTCAGCCTATTGCGGACAGTCTGAGCAATGATGGAGGGATTGTGCATTCCTGGTGTAACTCGGGCAGTTGTTGTTGTCATCCTGTACCTGTCCCACAGGTGTGATATTCGGATGTACCGATCATGTACAGGTGTTGTTACACGTGGTCTGCCACTGCGAGGACGATCAGCTGTCCTTCCTGTCTCCCTGTAGCGCTGTCTTAGGCGTCTCACAGTATGGACATTGCAATTTATTGCCCTGGCCACATCTGCAGTCCTCATGCCTCCATGCAGCATGCCTAAGGCACGTTCACGCAGATGAGCAGGGACCCTGGGCATCTTTCTTTTGGTATTTTTCAGACTCAGTAGAAAGGTCTCTTTAGTGTCCTAAGTTTTTATAACTGTGACCTTAATTGCCTACCATCTGTAAGCTGTTAGTGTCTTAACGACCGTTCCACAGATGCATTGTTCATTAACTGTTTGTAATTCATTGAACAAGCATGAAAACATTGTTTAAACCCTTTTACAATAAAGATCTGTAAAGTTATTTGGATTTTTACAAGATTATCTTTAAAATACAGTGTCCTGAAAAAGGGATGTTTCTTTTTTTGCTGAGTTTATATATGCTTTTTTACATTTTCCAATCAGATGGTTATTTCCTTTTAAACCAATCATAACCGGCAAAGTTTAATCTCTTGTTTTAGTGCAGAGGTTGATTGACAGGTGAGGGGTGGCGCTTCGCTGCTGCTGGGATGCATACAGGATGGATTAGCGTTTACACATCAAATGTGATGCGTTCAGTTGCGTTTTTGACCACATTCGTATATGGTATTTGTGATCAGATCACAAAACATTTTAGACCTGAATTTAGACCTGAATTTAGCACTGACCACATGTGATCGCATCTTAATACCAGGTGGAAATGGGGTCGATGAGATCCGATCACACGTGGTCACAGGAGACACGTTAATACCAGGTGTGAACGGCAATCTGTCTTGGCTGACAACTTCTGATCAGATTACCCAAAACGGGTGTTAATACCAGGAGAATACAAGGCCCCAATCTATGTACCTGACCTGGTGGATTCTTGTGTGTGCACGTGCGCACAAAATGTCCTAATGTGTGTGTGTGTGGGTATGTGTGTTTACAGTGACTCCACACACAGTTCTTAGCTCTTCTTTGATAAGATTATCCAATACAAGCCTTCAGCTGCTTAACCAGCCCACTTTAAAGAGCTGCCAAAGTAAATAAGATTAGGTATGTGTGTGTGTGCGTGTGTGAGGGATCTCTGTCATCTTTAATTCTAGAGTGTATTTGCTCATTACAGTCATCTTTGCAGTTTATTTATGTTTCAATCCACCTCAAGCATGAATGCACATCGCCCTTCCTTTCATCTCACTGTGTGTGTGTGTTCTTACTAGTTCCTGTAGTCTCCTCTTGCTCATTCCTTTCCTCTCCAACTGCTTCTCAATCACTTTGGCATTCTGAGCATAGGAGTCTGCCACCTCCCGCTGTAGGATAAACCAATCGCAATCAACAACGGCTCTTCAACAATGACAGATGATGTAAGCACTGATGAGCAGCTGATGAGCATAAACTCACCGCTTCAATCTCCTCCTCTTCTTCATCGATCGTTGAGACAGTAACGGAGCTGAACTTGCCCATGTCTTTGGTGCGCTTGGTCATCATAACCTACAACACACATACATATTACATACATGCCTATTAACCAGTGTCAGAAATGAACTTTTCAATTAAGGGGCAATATCTGCTCCTTGGATTTGATTTTCAAGTGATTTTTTTGTCTATTTATGAGGCTGTATTTTCTTCTAACCATATCAAAATGATACAGTGTGTTAGCCAATTATTTCAAAGACTTCAATTTAATCAATTCATAAATTCTCAATCTGAATAATTAGATTGAAATCAGCATCAACTCAATAAATAATCAAGATTACAATTCCAGCTGCTACAATTAACTAATTGTGAAAAGTATCACTTATAGCAGTCCATGTAGGTCTACTCATCTACTCAAAATGTTCTATTAAACGTGTTTTTGCAGTGGTTGAGCACTGTAAACAATCATAGACAAGTCTGTCCCTCACTATCTTTGTATAACTGAAACAAAATTTTAATAACAAGCTTGTTTTAAATGCTTTTAAGAGGGCCAATGTGATGTTGATCATTTAGGCATGTAGTCTTGATATACTGATGTTTAAAACAGCAATAATGTAAATCAAGAACACGACATTCGGCAGAATACGGCATGCAGTTGATCCACCCAAAATAAATATTTTCATGTAAATGCTATTAATCGAAATTAATTGTGATTACAACATCGGGGAAATAAACGTTAATTATTATTTTTGTCATAACTGTGCAGCCCTACAACAGAGACATTTTTTTGCCTATAAATTTTTTATTTCGTGGGCATTTATTGTCAATTTTGGTGTCTTTTCTTTCCCTGAGCCCCCATTCATTTCTGACCCTGCTTTTGACATTATATGTTGCAATTTTCACACACCTTTTCAACCAAAACAAGTGTATAGAACTTGTATTTTGTAAATTTGTCTTACCCTGACTTTCTTAGGCGGCTCTTGTTTCTGACTGTACACACTTGTGTTGCCAAATCCCTGTCCGAACTTAACCAAAGCTCCATCCACAATGAACGTTGCTGGAGTGCTCTTCATCTGATGCTGATAGAACAAGAGCAGACCACACCTACACAAATCACACACATAACACTGTTAAAACACTTCAGATTATAAATCAAACGTTTGCTATAGTTTTCCCAAACCTGGGCCACTCTCAATGCAAGAAAATAGTCAAATAAAGATGCCGAGTGCCACATAATTAACACATTCTACAATTAGACCACCCCACCCCACCCCACCTGAACCACACCATTGCAAACATTCTCTAAGCCTTGACGTCAACCTCCTGGGCCACAGCATGGCAGAGTCATCATGGCAATAGAGGAAACTCAGTGCTGCAGCCCAACAGGACAAATGACTGGTTGTTCTTAATATATGTGCATTCTCATTTATGGAAAGGAGATAATTTTATAATCTAAAAAAGGCCAAGGTTTTCATGACTGTTTCAAAATATGTTGTGCTCACTTACTTTCCACATTTTTTTCGAAACTGCCTTTCGATGCCCTCTGACCTGCACATACAGCAAGAGACATGCAGCAGTTAGTGAATCTTCAACAACACTACAATAACAAACTCCAACACAAACCTTTATAGAGACACGTACGCACCTTTTTAAGTACACAGTCTCATCTTCCTCCACATTGCAGAACTTGTGGGCATGTTTTGCTGCATCAATCACTCGAGCGCTGTCCCGTGGTCTCATGGGTAATTTCTCTATCTGACACTCTAAAAAGAACACAGCAGTTTAATTATCTCTCTCTTTCCTTTTACCTCATACAGAACACACACAATGCAGACCCAATATACAAACCAAAAACAGTCTTGTGAAGCAGAAAGGTGATATCCTATCGACCAGCCTGATCACAATTACCTTTATCCATAGATAACAACAACAGCCAGGGCATTCAGGTGTCTGCAATGTTAAACCCTCTATATACTTCCAGAGTATACTGCCGAGCAACGGTATACTGTTTCCGAGCATTCAGACACCCGCCACACTGATGTGGGACGGCATTTAGAAGTAAATTTAATTATGAAGATGCTCAGTAAAACCTCAACTAATATGTGACATTAAAATGTGTTATCAATGACTTTATGCCTCATTCTATAAGTAGAATTCATATGAGGTCAGTAAAAGTTGATTTAACCACTCGATGATGATTTAAAGTAATATATATGCAGAAGAAAATGTTTAATTTGTCTTGTTTAAATTCTAAAATAATGATGCCAATGCGGTAACACGCTACACGTGGCCATAATATGCGCCGATTACACTGTTACTGTAATTTATGATGACACTTATTCTATTGCAAAGATGATAAAAGTGTTAATGTAAAGAATAAAGACAATAAAATGATGATAGAGGCATATCTTTCTTTAGACAGATGTGTGAATGGCTTATGCTGCAGATGGCAAATGAGTGAATAGGCACTTGAGAGTATTGGAATAGATTTGATTCCTTTTGTAGACTAATAAAAAAAAAATTTAAAAAATCACATGACATAGTGTGGGAAAATATCTCTAAGCAAACGATAGTACAGATGTACAGATGTATATTTCCACCAGCTCTCTAATAATTCTACACGCCGATGTGTTCACATTGACTGATTTTGACTGACTGAACAACGTAAACAAAATTAGCTGTCGGCATCAAGGTAGGTGGAGCTCCAGGTCACACCTACCGATGACGTTGACCAATGGCTGTAAGAAGGTGTTAGCAGCCAGTCAGAAGTTTTCCTACAAGTTCGCCCTGGTGAGCTTTCACGAACCACCAAAATGAACACAAAAACACCTTTTTGTGCAGATTTTGTTCTAAATGACATCACACCCATTTGTTCTTCGATTTCGTAGGAAATATATCGAGAACTTTAGTCTGTAAAAACATTAAGCTCTACGAAGTGAAACTCAATTTATTACTTTAGTTATTAGTTATTACTTAGTTATTACTTTTCAAGTGCTCTTTTTAAGTACTTTTTAAGTGATTCTGTTCTGTCTAAATGTACCCTGAAGTTTAAAGAAACACTTTGAAATTATAAAGCATAATGACGTTTATTTCAGGAACATTAAAATCATAATCACACTCGCTTAATTTCCATAGAGGGAAATCAAATGAATAACACCAAAAAAAAAAAAAAAAAAAAAAAAAAAACTCTTATTATATTTCAAGTGTGTGTAATTTCTCATAATGACATGCTTGTGGTGGTAGATAAATATTTGAGAATTCACAGAAGCCTAAAACTATGCTGGAAAAGGCAGAGATTAAATCAAGCCAACACATGCATTGAGTTGCCTAAACTAGTGCATCAGTATGATATTAAGCTCCAGGTCTAAATGAGTAATTTTTCTAATTTGCACACTTGTTTATACAATGTAACTTACAGTCCACTTATTAAAGGGAGAAACCTGTAATTAAAGGAATAGTTCACCCAAAAATAATTTACTCGTCCTCATGCCATTCCAGATGTGTATGACTTTTGTTCTTCTGCTGAACACAAACAAAGATTTTTAGAAGAATATTTCAGCTCTGTATGTCCTTACAATGCAAATGAATGGGTACCAACTTTCTCCAAAAAGCAAATGAAGGCAGCATATAAAGGTAATCCATACAACTCCAGTGGTTAAATCCATATCTTCAGAAGAAATATGATAAATGTGGGTGAGAAACAGATCAATAAGTGTCTTTTTACTATAAATTTCCACTTTCAAACAGCCCTCCTAAGCGCTCTTCTCTCCTAAGAGTTTTTCTTTTTGCCAATTTGCATTCTTCGTGCACATCACTACCTACTGGGCAGGGAGGAGAATTTATAGTAAAAGAGGACTTAAAAATGGATCTGTTTCTCACCCATACCTGTCATGTTGCTTTTGAAGACATGGATTTAAGTTGTGCTGCCTTTATTTGCTTTTTGAGCTTCACAGTTTTGGACCATGTTGACTTGCATTGTATGGACTTTCAGAGCTGAAGTAGTCTTCTAAAAATCTTCGTAGTGTTATATTAGTAATGAACATATGCTTATGAGCAAACTTTAGGTAGACTGGGCTTGTCTTAATGTGTGAGTACATAACTGCCTGCATCATTGTTTGTGTAGTTATTAGACTGGATTTTGTAACAGAAAAGATGAATTTACCTCTTAAAAACAACTATATGAAAAGCTGAAAGGTGACACTGGAACACCAAACTTGTCCTGGTGCAAGTATGTTTACTGGCCACGCTATAAATGTGGTCAATGTCAGAGGGGTTGCTTCACTACAGTAGACAACAGTATACAGTATGTGCTGAATGCATCAGGTTGGCATTTGGACGGATTTTCGAACACTTTTAAAGGACACTGGAAGAACATTGACATTCCTGTGCTTTAGGGGGGTTAAACGGTGTGCCTCTCATATCACGTCCACAGGCCAAACTAAAGGACAAGACATTTTCAAGCGCCAGACGGTTAAAATGACACGTATCCTTTAATATTCACAGCCTTGGTGTATGAAAGATCCGTCCCCTCCTCTAAAAGCGTTTCCCTGTTCACACCTTCAAGATATGTCGCTCCGTCTTTCCGGTGCCAAGACATGTGTGAGGTCGGGTACACCGTGAGGTTAGAGGACAAGTCTTAACCCCGGGCCAAACCTGAGAAGATCCTCCACCATACCTAAACACAAACCACCAACCGAACACGCGTTTTAAAAGCTGAAGTCCTTCTAGCTTTTAATTGAAAAACCACGCGTACGGACTCAGTATTCGGTGCGAACAGCCACTATTTTTACATCGCAAGCGATCTACGCGACAAATCTAGATCGTTCCCATTATAACAAACGAACTGTATACGTTGCAAGTGTTGTCTATTTGAACACACCATGATTTCTAAAACTTCCGTTAGTCTGATTGTTTTGAAATGCACACTGGGATCTTTGGACGGGATGTGATCGATTACTGAAACAATGTTGCTGCTACTCACCCAGAACCAGGACCATCTGGCCGCACAGACAGTAATACACGTGCAGGGGTTTCTCTCCGTCATCATACTCTTCCCTGTCACGGGTGTCCGAGCACACCACACTCCGAGACACAACTTTGGGCATATTTAGTCTTCTTTTTTCTTTTTTTTTTTTTTTAAAGACGGAGGATGATACTGGTTTCACACTTGTTTACGTTCCAGCTGTCGCCCCGTGATTACGTATAAATCTGTGACGTAAGTGGTGCCTTTGGTGCGGCCTGTCTCGTTCCGTTAGATGGCGCTGCGGAAAATAGAAAAATGCACAATATACATTATGAAGACAAAAAGGCTTTAGACTAATTATGAGTAACGATGGCACAACAGAAAAGCACTAATACATTCTTGAAATATATATATATATATATATATATATATATATATATATATATATATATATATATATATATATATATATATATAATAGATCGAGGCGAAGGCGTTTTCTCACAGTGAATTATGAAGTGAAACAGTGAATTATTTTTCATTGGTGACCTTGAGATAAACATCAGACTCTGAATACAATGGCATTGTTTATTTGTAGAAGCCCTGACTCTGTAGAAGCCTTACCCATTTATTAGTGAAGCTTTTTAATGCGGAACTTTTATTTTATCCTACTATTCTATTGTAATGTGTAATTCTTGTAACTTTAAAGTTGTTCGCATTGTCAGAAGAATTTGGTCTCTAGCCTGCGAGAAAGAGAGAGAATTATTTTTTTTTTTATTATTATTATTTTATTTATTGTTTTTTTTTTCTTATATTTTGTACATTGTTTTGCACTGTTTTATTTGTATGCACTATGCACTTGAATGTATAAATGTTTGCCATGCCAATAAAGCACCTTAAAATTGAAAACTGAGAGAGAGAGAGAGAGAGAGAGAGAGAGAGAGAGAGAGAGAGAGAGAGAGAGAGAGGGAGGGAGTTCCATGATCTTAGATCTGGGATCATAGAAGGATCTCCACTTGGTTGAACTTGGAGTTTATCTAGGCAGATCATTACCATACAACACACACACACACACACACACACACACACACACACACACATAACACAAAAACTGTATAAGACATGCAATTCTTAGTGTTTCATTACACATACATTTATACCATTACACATGCCTTTGCACAAACACACATTCTTATATATATATATATAAGATTGTTGAGGAGACTCCCTGCCTTACAGAGTGTTTCACAGTTAAGTGGCAACAGGATGCCTTAAATAATAGACAGAGCACATGCTTTTCCTTACGCAAGCACACGTATGTGTATTAGGAATCATGCTGTGTTGGTTTGTCCAAGTAGTGTCTGTGTAATTGATATTGTGAGTAAGGTTGATTAAAGATTTGTTCTCTCTCTCTCTCTCTCTCTCTCTCTCTCTCTCTCTCTCTCTCTCTCTCTCTCTCTCTCTCTCTCTCTCTCTCTCTCTCTCTCTGGTGCTCAGATCAGGGACTAGCAGCCTTGGAGAAACACACACTTGTCCCTCAGAGCACCCTGCATCATGCTTTCTCCTCTTCTTCTCTCCTCTCTCTCCTTTTCACTTGCTTTTCTGTCAGGTAAGGCTCACTTCTCTTTTTATCCCCATTCTTCATCTCTTCTTGCACTTCACCTCACATGGCTTTCACATTGTAAACACAGGTAAATGCATGACTGTCTGTGATCTCTGAAGATTCTTGTTGGTTCCTTTTTTCTTGTTGGCGTTCTTATAATCTGCTTGCTAAGTCTTTCCCTCTGTCATTCTGTCTTTCTTTCTCTTTCTGGCATGTGTGTTGTGATCCTGTGTTGCAAACAACTCAGCTCAAAGTATGTGTAAATGAATACCTGTGCAGATGAATGGGAGACTGAATGAATGTTCTGTTAAATGAGGCAATCTGTTAGTCAACGGGCATATGAGAGTCACTGTTTTTAATTTTTGCACATTTTCCACAAGCTTTTCATCTTTGTGAGTGGTTTTATAAATGTGATTGAATGAATAAATGTGGTAATGAACATTTTCTAAGATAAATGGGCTTCACACAGCTGGATGTGCCTATCTGGATGTGACTTTTTAATTATTATAATCAGAGACTTTATATTAATGTCTGTCAGCCATTTATTGCAGTAATGGAGGTAAGATCTTGGGGAAACGCAGGTGAAATGTGGACTGAATGCCGGTCCTCTGTCTGCAGTAATGACTTGAACATTTACAGTTTATAGTTTAGTGTTATGCGATGTATGCATCTTTCCAGTGTAAGTTTTCTATGTAAATTTAATTATGTGATTCACCTGATCAGTTGGTGGATCTAAAAGTATCTCCTGAGACTTGGTGCAAAACGTGTATGTGAAAGAGAGAGAGAGAGGTGTGTGTTTGAATTATTGAGAAGTCAGAAGACTGATGGATGTAGGTGTAGAAAAGCATTCACATTCACCTGTTAAGAGATTCAATTACTGCAAAAAAAACTCTGTGACACACATTTTTACTTACTTATCCTAAGTAATATACTGATGCACTTGCATTCAGTGATGTGACCTGTGGTGTCTTGCATCCAATCCAGAATGTATTGTTCCCTCACTGATTGAAAGCTGTTTGCAGCCAAAGCCTTCATAGCAGTCTTATCTATAATATTCTCAACACTATTCCAGTTGGGATCAGATCTTTCTGCTGGAATACTGTTTTGTTTGTACTATGAAACATTATTCAGTTGAAAAGTCTCATATGTTCATGCTATGTTTTTCTACTAGCTTTCTGGATCATCATCAAGGGATTTGTTGATAACCCAACGACATACAGTTGGTGTTTCCAAGCATGACTGGTTGTCTTGTAAAGTTTTCCTCATAGATGATTAAAGGATTAATTCGCCCAAATATAAAAATTCTGTCATCTTTTACTCACTCTCATGCTGTTTCAAAGTCGTAGGAGTTTCTTTCTCCTGTGGAACACAAGAATAGAAATTTTGAAGATTGATGATGCTGTTATTTTTGACGTTGATTTTCTTCTGTGTTCCATAGAAGTAGAGAGAATATTGAGGGTGAGTAAATTAGCCCATTAACATGCACAACAATACACTGATTACTCCCAGAAATCAGCTTTAAAAAATCTGACAAAGAAATAAATCCGCGTTTGCATGACATTTAAAAAATGTTTGTTAACAGGCAAAAATCTACCCATGTCGATCGGTTTATTCTTACGCCGTTTTTGAGTTTACACCGATAAAGGAAAGCTGTTTAATGCATTTACATGACCAAACATGTTGTCCGCTTATTAAGCATAATAGGTGTAAGAACATGCATGTAAACACACTTAATGATGACCGAATTTTTATATTTGGGTGAACTGTCCTTTTAATCGGTGCTAAAATACCTGCAGAAGTTTAGCTTTTTCCTGTTTTTTTTTATTTTTTATGACCTTCCAAAATCATTAATGGTTCCCCTTGGAAGACAAGTCTTGTTTGATTAGATCATATTTTATTTCATAAACCTGTGTCTTGAAGAGCACACTATATTTGTTTAATAGGAAGGGTACTCAAACTCACACATTTTCTCATTAATGGGAAGTTTGGGAACATATGACACAATTTCCCTCTTAACAGAACTAATTAGCCTTAAAGGTATGATGAATTCTTTTCAAAGATAACAGAAAATGAAGTTGTTGTCTGTGAGCCAAAGCATAACATAACATAATGTGGCAATTCAGCATAAAAATAATCCTGTAAACAAATTTGAATGTCAAATGAAAATGATGATGAATAATTTTTACATTGTGTAATTGCCAAGGCAAACTCTTAGCTTCAACCCAGATGAGGATACACTAGAAGATATGCTGAATTAAGCAGTTCATGAAATAAAGAAACATCAATGACTTGAAGCCCTTTTGTTCAAAAACTTGAGTGAAAATATAAAGCTGATTTATGTACTTATCAGTGACAAAAGGAGAACCCACCACTTACTTATCTTAGGTTCATATGCTGGCTCAAGGTTTAGTATAGACATTTGAAATAAATTAGCTACAACATAAAAAGATGACTTCACATACCAAGAGAAAGAAATTTCCCCTAATAGAATGTATAGGATTACACATAATTAAAAATATATTTCTCTCACCATCTTACAATTAACTCATGCTACCTCATACAACACACTTACAGCAGTTATAATCAGAGCGGTATATAATTATCTAAGTATAACTATAGTGTGTGTGTGCGTGTGTGTGTTTGATTTTATCCGGTCATGTAAAGCATGCATAAAGCATGCAGACAATCTGGATGCTGAGGGTGTGTAGCAGCATCAGAAATGAAAATTTTATTTAAAGGGCGTTTTTTTCCCCTCTGGAACTGAGGTTCAGGTTGTTGTTGTTGTTGTTGTTTTTGTTTTGTTTTTTCCTATTATGAGTGTATTTTTCTATAGAAAACAAACAGCATGTCATTTTGTCAAACACCTATAAAATAAACCAAAATCAAATTCCAAAGCAGCTGTAAATAATGCACTAGATATCATAACACAATAAACACTAGAATACATATTAAATAATTGGCTGGTAACTTAAGTAAGATTTTACAGCGCTATACTGTTTACCATCATTACCGACAGATTTTGATGTAATCACTGTTTTGGAGTTGATAAGGAGTAACCAAAAAAACTTTTATTAGAAACACAGTCATCAACACTAACCTCTGAGATACTAAACCCATAATTAGTCGCCAGTTAGCCTAATATAATATTTAAAAAAAAAAAAAAAAAAAATCAAATGTCATTTGAAATATCTGGGGCATTTTTGTCAAATTTGAGTGACATTTTTTG
This sequence comes from Myxocyprinus asiaticus, assembly GCF_019703515.2. Classification (NCBI taxonomy): domain Eukaryota; kingdom Metazoa; phylum Chordata; class Actinopteri; order Cypriniformes; family Catostomidae; genus Myxocyprinus; species Myxocyprinus asiaticus. The sequence goes on from NC_059347.1 coordinate 34,263,973, forward strand.
CCCCAGTTAATTTCTGGCCCTGGTGTGCTCTAAGTAGTTGCTATTAATTATATTTATAATCATATGGGCTGCATAAATATGTGTGTGTGTGTGTGTGTGTGTGTGTGTGTGTGTGTGTGTATTTTAGGTTACAAAATGGTAATTATATAAAGGGTATTATGCTATAAATGTTGTTTATGAGGATTTCATAATTTCAAATCGCTTAAAAAAACATACTAAACAATGTTTTTTTGAAAATGTAAAAATGCAGAAAGTTTTCTTTGAGGGTTAGGTTAGGGGTAGGGTTGGGGTTAGGGGATAGAATCTATAGTTCATACAGTATAAAAATCATTATGTCTATGGAGAGTCCTCATAAGGATAGCCGCACCAACACGTGTGTGTGTGTGTGTGTGTGTGTGAGAGAGAGAGTGGCGAATAAGACAAACACACCTTTCAGCTTCAGCGCTACACAGCAAGCAAGATGTATCTTTTTCTGTATCAATCACTCGATCTGTCTTCTTTATTTTTCGTTCTTAGTGTAAAGTGATACTGAAGATCTGTGGATGTCCATGTATGGTGGTGTGTGTGTGAGAGAGAGATTTATTAAAGGAAGTAGAGAGGTACTTGAGCATGCCAGTATCTGGGTTGCTGTTCTGGGGAGGTGAGGTAATTGGGTTGTGTGCAAACTTATCATGTACGTGACTGACTTACCTGCCAATAATGATGGCAGAGCTCTGAGTGTATCGGGAAGACATACAAGATGATTATTCAAGTGTTTATCTGTGTGGCTGAATAAAGAAGAGTGATAGAGAGACAGAGAGGATTCAGCTGCCTCTTCGATTTGATGAGGGTGTGTTGATGTGTCTGTGGTACATGACAGCGGCTCCCTGGGGCCTCATGTAGACCAACCTGCTTCCTTACACTACTTTATATTCATCTTTATATTCATCCTGCAAGCAGAGAGAGAGAGAGAGAGAGAGAGAGAGAGAGAGAGGCCATTGACTATAGCATGTGGTAGATGAAAAGCAGAATGAGAAATGCTGGATGGACAGTGACATATAGTTTAAGTAAACGAGTAAAAGCTAAATGAAAATGCGACTCTCCATCAAGACAAGAGATATGATTGTAACATAGGAACTATTGAGTGAATTAATATGTAAGTTAGTAAATACACACTACAGGGTTTATAATACCTGGAGAAAGCTATTCGCTCAGCAGGCGTAGGTTCCCCTGAAGTAAGCGATTTGAAATCTGCAATCTTTGCTCATGCATGCTTAGTTCTGCAGGCAGGTATTTTGAGCCAATCACTTGGGCTGTAAATGCCATGTGACTAATCATAGAAGCCACGGCAAAATGACGTCAACTGCCCATGCCAACTAGCCAAAACTTGAACCATTGGTATTTACAAATTGTGGTGATGGGCCGTGGTCGTGTGTCTGTCTGCGGGAGAGAGAGAGCGGTAAGGCTCGTCACCTGGGTTGTCATTATCTCTAACACCTGTTTCTTGTTGTAAAAGGCACATGAGGCGTGAGAGAGAGAGAGAGAGAGAGAGAGAGAGAGAGAGAGAGAGAGAGAGAGAGAGACTGACTGACTGACTCTGTACCTGTGTGTGTGCTTGTACCTGTGTGTGTGCTACTACTTGGTGTCAGGGTTGTGTTTTGTTTCATGTCATGTGGTTTCCTTTTCATGTGATCTTGTCATGTGTTGCATCTTGCCCTCATTGGTTCATTGTTTCATTAGGTTGTTAGCAGTCTTGTTATCTTGTTTAGAGTTCTAAGTGTTCATTGGTTTTCATTGTCATGTGTTCTCTCTTGTCCAAGTATTTAACCCTCTTGTTTGCCATTGTCCATGGTCAGGTATTGTTTGTGAATGTCACTTTGTTGGTGTACAGCATTCCATGTTATGTTTCATAGTCAAGCCAAGTTATGTTATGTCAAGTCAAGTTTAGTCTAGTCATTCATGTTTATCTGTTCGTGTTTTGTTCACGTTTGAAGTTATGGTTTTTGGATCTCACTTTTGTTAATAAAACTGCACACGTTTTCGTCTGCATTGTCATTGCCACCGCCAGCATATGTTACAGAATACCTGACTGACCAAAATGAACCCAGGAATCCAGCTTCTTCGTTTATGCCAGGGGAATTGTCCTCTGGAGGATTATGTCACGGAGTTTTGTGGTCTTTGCTACCTTGTCGATTTTAATGAGATTGCCCTCAAGGACTGTTTTCGCTTTGGACTTAATGAGCCAATCTCTTCCCTGATGCCAGGCGGTCAGAGTACCCAGAGCCTGGCTCAGTATATCGACCTTGCCCTACTAATTTGTGGTTCATCGTTCACTGTGGGGGAGGTGGCCGCCAAGCCAGAGTCCCACGTCATGGCCGCCAAGCCAGAGTCCCACGTCATGGCCGCCAAGCCAGAGTCCCACATCATGGTTGCTGAGCTAGCACCATCTTTTGCCCCGGATCCTGAGTCTGCATGGAGTGGTGGCGGTGTAGTGGACTGAAGCACTGACCTGATAAGCAGAAGGTTGTTGGTTCAATCCCCACAGCCACCACCATTGTGTCCTTGAGCAAGGCACTTAACTCCAGGTTGCTCCAGGGGGATTGTCCCTGTAATCAATGTAAGTCGCTTTGGATAAAAGCGTCTGCCAAATGCATAAATGTAAATGTCTGTTCCATGCCATGTCACAGCCAAGCTTCAGTCTGCACCATGCAATGTCTCAGGCTCACCTCTGGTCAATGAGCCAATGCTCAAGCCTGCCACGGTCAATGAGCCAACGGCCATGTCTGCCATGTCCAACAAACCAGTGTTGCACGCCTCGTCTCGTCCGTCCCAGAGCCAGTGTTGCAAACCTCGTCCGTTCCAGAGCCATCTCTCACTGGACTATTTGAGTTGGAATTGGTTCCCACCCTGAGTTCTCCTGATCAGCTCAGCTCCACCGCCGAGCTGGAGAGGTCCTTCAGCCTGTCCCTCAGCTTTACCGGGGTCCACACCTTGTTTCACCATGTTTCCTTGTCATGCCACGTAACCACGTCAAGTCACCAACAACGTTACACTTGGCCACTGAGTACCTTTTTTGTTTATGTTTCATGAATGATGCTGAAGAGTAATAAACAGATGCTTCAGTTTTTAAAATACTGGAAAGTAAAAAAATAAATAAATAAAATCCCTGACTTTAGGCCCACTGATTCACCATATGACAATGTTTTAGATGTTTGTTTTGTTTTCTCCCTCAACATGTAACAATAATGCCCTCAATTTATTTTCAGGGTCATTGTGTAACAAATAAGATGGCATTATAAACTTATTATAATGTGGCAAATAATAATTTCATTATTATTAATGATTTAATTCATGACAACATCCTGATTGTAGTGAAGACGCCAGGCCAGTTGTGTTAAGATCCATGTGCAGTTTAATAAACTTATGAACAGTACAACAAATAAAAGTAGCAAATAAAAGGATAACCAACAAAACAGGCAAGGGTCTGGTACACAAAAAATCCAAACCAAGTAAATCCGAGAGACAGAGGGGTAATCCAATAAACAGGCAAAAGGTCCAAAAACTCACAAGCAGGCAGGGAAATACGATAAACATGCAGGAGTCAAAAACACAGGAATAACAGGAATGGTAATAACGCTCAGAATTGCAGACTAGGCAGAACAAGACTTCGCACTGAATGCAAGTAAACAGAGAACTTAAATAGTCTGGGATAATATGAAACAGGTAAGCGAGTAATCAGTCTGAGCGGGGATTATGGGAAATGTAGTTCGTGAAGGGAAAGCTAGAATTCCGGAGATGGAGACCTCTGGCGGTGTTCTGGAGAGATAGCAGACGCTGCAGGTGTAACATTGATGAGATGAAGTATCATGCCTTTGGATCAAGAACAGACAGAAATGTAATATATTTTTTCTCTTAACTGTCAGTTAAGTTGCACACAGTATTTCATTGGAACTGTACCTGGAGTGCCTTTGCTGTCTAATCTCCCAGTTGCCTTAATGGAAACGCATCCTCAGTCCAGATGCCAAAACATAGGAAAATCTGTCTGTCTGGGTATGCTGTGCAGAGTGCTGGGCTTTGTATCAGCAGAATCAATCCTTTTTGCTTTGAAAGCTTTAAAGAAAAACTGAATTTATTTTTCGCACATTCAAGTCTAGTGCAAGAGATTTTGGATTTTATTTTCAATATAATGTAATCCTGGCTGGTAGAACTGCTGTAGTTTTACAATAATATTACATTTCTTTGGGGGTAGAAGATAATCTGGTTTGAAACCTCACCTGTTCATTGGACCAATGTCTTTGTAAGCAAGGCAAGTTTATGAAATTTATGATTATTTTTATGAAAATAATGATCATAAAAGGAAAAATGTCATACAACAAATCTTTCTGACTTCTAATCACATTATGGTTCCAAGGTGTTATGTCTCAACAGCATTATACACTACGATGTTGTCATGAGGCTAAGAGGTCACGCGAGTGGTGGTAGGGTTACCACAAACCAACCAAAATCTTCCATCAGTCACGTGACCTACCAGCATCATGATCACTGTCCTCCAGAATTGCACCAATAGCGACTAACGGAGAGTATACTTGTGTTCTGCATTACCTCAAATTTCAGGGACTGTACACTAAAAATATCAAAGAAATGCTGAGGCTGGATTGGAATTTGATGTTATATTTTTCTAATCCCTGTTTTGTGATTATAATTAACCTTTGTTAATTTGTTGATTTTAACTTTTAAAATGTGTATTTTTGCCTCTTGTTTTGTATTTAATTTGTTTTAAATCCACATTTCTGTTCAACAGCCTTGATTTCAACTTAAAAATAAGTGTCTGAATTCTACTTTGTGAAATATGATTGGTGGTTTTGGGGAGATTTTGCTGGTTGATTGGTTGATTCAGGACTGTTTGAAATGTGTCTCTTAGCATATACACCAATTTTTCATTTTTGTATTTATTAATGTGGCATTCAGGACTATATTGCTACTGCAAGAACATACACAGACAGAGTTAAGCATGTGGACATGCTGTTACACAGTTACACGTTCTATATACACTCTCTATGTAGCAAATCTAGACAGGTGAAGCTGGGGAGGAGGAGTGTTTCAAAGAAAAAAATCACGCAGCATGCTGCTGTGAAAGCGGCTTATCTGCAAACCTGAGCAATTTAAATGTTAGACAAAGAAAGAGTACTTAAGTTGATTGGCTACCCGATTACATGTCAAAGGAGCCTATTGGCTTAATATATTATATGTGAGCTAGCCGATTGGCTAACAGATAACAAGTTCAAAGAACCTATCAGAGTTTCATGCCTCAACTTCAGACATTTATGCTGCTATGCATCAGAATGCGGGTTGACTTAAATTAACTATTAAATTATAACTTAAATACAAATCTTGAAGTTACCTTGTTTCTGTGCATGTATGTGTGTGTTTGTGAGTGTAGATTCTTCAGGTTCAGACATGTGTCCATTGGGTCAGTTCCCATGTGGGAATCTGTCGGTGTGTTTGCCTCAACCACAGCACTGCAATGGGCAGCAGGACTGTCCTAATGGAGCAGATGAAGAGAACTGTGGTAAGGAAGTGTGCAAATGCACAAGATCACAGAGAAACACACACATGCATTCTCACTCTCTCATATACACAAAACCAACTGATCATGTGCATGCACAAAAGCACACACACAAATAAACACAGAAAAAAATCACACATTTACACAGTGATATTCCCTTGTGTACATGTGCATGTTGCTACAAATATTTATAAATAAGATGACCAGAACATGTGTGCATGTGTGTGTGTTGTAGTGGATAACAGTGGTTGGCCCCATCTGTTTGATGCCTTCATGAAAACAAGAGTCCAGGAGTCAAAAGAATGCTGTAAGTATTCTTGTTTGTCTTTCCTTCTATTATGCCTCCTCTCTCAGTTAAGACAAGTAGCAAGTCTCCTCTGCATTGCTTTAAATATATTTCTGAAATTGCTACACACTCTCACAGCGAAATCGTATGGATTCGTACGACTTTTCTAAATTTGGCTAATTCGCACGATATCGTACATCTGCACTCATATGAATTCGCACAACTTTCACTACAGCCAATGATGTCGCTGGACATCGTTTCCATCTAATACATGACAATTACTTGCTTCTGTCACACACAACAGCTTCCTGTCATGTTTACACACTCTACTGATTGGTTAAGTTTAGATAAGGGGTTTGGGTAAGGGCATAATATTAATAAGCATGTACTTAAAGCCTTGTGCGCGGAACTCGCACTTACTTGTGTATTAGACATCCGGGCATTTGCACGTGATGAAATCATACGAATTTATATGAACGAAATCATACGAAATCATATGAAATAGCCAACTCTAAAAATATGTATGAATTTTCAAGAGATCGGGTTGTTCTGAAATGTTCACAGCATCAGCATTTATAAAGAGAACATAAATGATCATTAAAGGCTGATTCTGTTTCCTTGAATCCTGAAGCACAATGTTTCTCAGCTTGCCCTGTACAAATATGAGCCTTAGTTGTGAGTGAGGTTTTCTATTCACTGTTATTGTTTGTTTTCTAAGCCTTGTTTATGTGCCTGTGCTAGGTTTACATTTTTATGCAAATATAATTTTTTATTATGAGTGTGATATATTTAAACAAAAGCAAGTAAGCCCATAGGTTTAACAGTAATATCAAAAAGCTCTCAGTTGGATAGAACAGATCATTGAATATTATCACTGGGATTTATCATTAAATGTGTTATAAATGGATGCTATCAAGTGTTGTTATTGGGTGTTGTGAGTAGGTGACATCTCTGGGTGTTATCAGTGGGTGTTATCATTGGATGTTTTCAGTGGGTGTCATCAGTAGGTGCCATCGTTGGATGTTATCAGTGGGTGTTATTATTAAGTTTTATCAGTGGATGACACATGAGCCAGACCAGAATCAAGGTTGGCCGCTTGATGTTCCATATTCAATCATATTTTAGTGAAATGCTTTAAAAGACTGTATGAATATACCATGGAGTGTATGAGGACCATTTGACCATTAGATCTATACTTTCTACTTTATTGTTTTCTTTTCCTCTACGTTTCTATAAAATTCTTTCTAAAATAACATTATGTGACTTTGTTTTCATATGTTATAACAAAGAAATGTGATCCCTCTTACAATCCAGCTTGAAGAACTCATTGTTTACTTCCCTCTTTCATCTTAGAGTGCCAGAATGAAGGACACATGCAGTGTATTTATTTTGGTGAATATATTGGACACGGTTCATTGTCTCACTTCTGAAGATCAATTTGTTTAAAAAAAAAAATGGCAAACAACAAACTGTTTTACACTCTGCAACAAATCAGTCAGTCACAGTTCTGATTTTATTATCAAAAAACTTTAAGCAAATTAGAAAGACTCACCAAAAGAGTTCTTTTTTGAAGAAAGGACAGGAGGAAAAGAAGGTGACACAAATGGATAGAAATGTTACATCTCACACAATATTAATTGATGATTTTCTTTTTAATCTCTTCCATGCTGACTTAAAGTGGGTGGGCAGAGGGATGCTTTAAATCACATATGTAACACTGAAGTGGTGGTGTGCTGTGAAAAAAATTAATATTCAATATACCAGTTTTGTTATTGCAACATAAGTATATATTGGTGTGGGTGACATCACTTATTTCCATTTTGATACGATGCCAAGTACTTTCAAGGCCAATATATTTATCAAATATATTTGTGTACAAATACCAATTTAGCTATGTAATGAAAGATTCTTTGTGATTTCTAAGATTAAAATGGCCAATTTAGAATTATATTTGAAAGCAATCAGTATAACAGTAAATTAACTGCATATGATCAAACTTCTGTTTTTTTATTTCAATTAACAAGATCAGTCATTTATCTTTTTGTTTGTGTCATCTTGGACTTACAGTGACACCTAGTGGTGTGGATGCAGCATAATTAAAAATCAATAGTTTTCAGTTACAGATAGCATTGTAGAAATACACTTTTCACTAATTCACTATTCCATTATTAATTTAATCCAAGCATTAAAGTGTCCAATAACAAGATGGTTACTGAGATTAAGTGAGTAGTATTCAGCTGGTCATGTGATTCTAAAATGGCAGCCCCTCCCGCATGTAGAATTAAATAGCTTTTACAAGGTTACTGATACAGTATGAACAGAGTCCTCATCTCATGTGAGTGGTCATGATTTTATACATATGTTTCAAAATTACAGTTCATTTCTTTAGGAGTAAAGCTTTTTTAATGGGGAAGAAATTACTGAGTGCACCTGTAACAACTTAATCACACCAAATGTAAGGGTTTTTGCCTGCACAACTCCTCTGATTATTCCAGCTGTACTTCTTCATGTTCTTCAGTTCAGTCAGGACCTAACAGAGTCATCTGAGATCAGAGTCATATTAGAGATCTGAGCTGCGTATGAGCAGATGGGAAATGTTATGTGTTATTTGCAGCTATCTGCAAATACTGATCTGGTGTATCCACTCTTCATGCAAGAGGTATATACTGCAATGTATGGAAACACCAGACCCCAAGGATAGAAAAGCTTGGTTAAGGTTGTTTTGTTGTGCGTGAGGACCTGGAAGCATTCTTGCTTGGAGTCAGCCATCTTTGAGATGATCCCGTGAGTTCTCGTTTTCAAGGCTTTGGCAAAAAGGCTAAAATTAAGTCACAAGGAAGGTCATACATACTGATTTGTCATATTGTGTTTAGGGCAACTCCATTATTGTTGAGATTCAGAAAATATTTACACAACTTCTGCCTTCAATTTTTTTTCACCAAGAAAAGCCCTTCAACTCAACAGTTTTTATAGCACTGAATTTGTAATACCTTGGCGCCTGCACTTTAGCATCATCTAGAAGCACTAGAGACACCAGCAGGGTTCTTGAAGAAAGCACAGGCAACTAATTTAATTGTCAAAGAAAAACCGCACTGCACAATTATTTATTTCATTTTTGTTCTTGTTAATTCCCCCCCCCCCAGCTATTTATAAAATCATTAAACAGAGGTGTTGATTCATGAAATACATTTTTAGGTAAATTATGAGGGCTAATCTGCAATTGGTTTCCTTGGGAATTTCTATTGGGTGTTTAGAATAGCAGTTTTTGATTTATGAGTAAAAAAGGTCTGTGGTTAACATTATTTTCTTGTTTTGTTTCACAGAATACATTACAAGCAGTTATACCTCAAATATGAATTTTAAAGCAGTTGTGTGCTTTAAAAACGTAAGTTGTTATGCCGAGTTACTGAAAAGTGCCATCTCCCATCAGACATCTTTGCATCAATTCACAAGTTTTTACCTTTTCCTTTGGCGCTACTGCTAATGCGTTGCGCAGGCAGTTTCATATACATGGGTTCTGGTCCCATGGAAACCAGGAAGTAATTGTGTTCACATAATCAATGATGAACGTGATTCGGAAATTGCACTTCCCCACTAATATTACATTTTTACTGCACTGATGGTTAGGTTTAGGGTTGGGGTTTGACTGACATTTAATAAAATATGTATTCCTGATGACTGCATTACATTAATTACTTCTTAAAAAAAACTTGCTACAATTAACCTTTGGTGCCACTCTGTGGACATTTCACTTTTAAAATAGAGCTCACAGGTGCCCATACTTCCACTTCCAGCTTCAGCCAATGGGGGTTGGGGTTTGAATTTCGGTAAGCACAGCCCAATTTCAGTTGAACAACTTTTGACCTATCATGAGATGTGATCAGTCTGGATGAATTACATGGCATTCAAATGCATTTATTTGTTTGTAGCACAAAACTGGAAAGATCAGTCATGACAACTCTTAGAAAGATTTAGCATGTTAATGTGGATATGACATTGACAGGGTTGGGGAGTAACGAAGTACATGTAACAGGATTATGTATTTAAAATACAAAATATAAGTAACTGTATTCCACTACAGATACAATTTAAATCATTGGTAATTAGAACACAGTTACATTCAAAAAGTATTTTGATTATTGAAGAGATTACTTTGCATTTTATTGTCATTTGTTTCATTTAATATTTAGTCCTTTCAGATGGAAAAATGTATACATTAAATGATGCGATCCAAAGTGCATTTAAACAGCGGTGAAACACTTTCTTATGATGTGTTACATTAATACGAGCAGACAGAGTAGTAAGTTTGGAGCAGAAGTAATAGAAATAAAGCTTGCGTAAATTGTCAGCTTTACGCTAAGCTAAAATGCTATTTCTAGCCATTTTACATGCACATGTTACCAGACAAGATCATATTTTTTTATCAAGACAATTACCATTGGATCATAATTTATTTTTTTCTAGTAAGACCCTTGATTTTGGGGAAAAATCGTATTCTTGATGATGATTTCTGTATTGTTTTCCTGTAAAAATATCTAAAAATCCTTAAAACAAGATCAATTTGATTGATCTTGTTTTAGAAACAACACTGCATAAGATATTTAGGTTTTTCAGAGAATGTATTTTTAACATGTGTATTTTGTCTTACTGTACTAGCAGAGTTTTTATAGTCAAAACAAGTGAAAAGATCTACCAGTGCTGAAGAAGTAATCCAAAGTATTTAGAATATGTTACTGACCTTGAGTAATCTAACGGAATACATTACAAATGACATTTTACAATATGTATTCTGTAATCTGTAGTGGAATACATTTCAAAAGTAACCCTCCCAACCCTGCATATTGATAGGATATTGGTCTTGGCAGACTCGATCTGTGCTGCTGCTGCAGAGCAAGTACAGAGTGCTGCTACAACTAGAACATACACAGATATGCTGAGTTAAGCATGTATGACATGCTGCTGCACAATTAGACATAAATACAATCCCCATGGAGCAGATCTAGACTTGTGGAGCTGGGTAGGTGGTGGGTTTCAGAGAAAATTTTTGCAGCGCGCTAAACTGGCTTACTTGCAAACTGTGCAAATTTAAATGTTAGGCAAAAAAAGAGTAGATAAGTTGATTTGCTACCCGATTACATGTCAAAGGACCTATCAGTTTACACCATGTGAGCCGACTGGCTTGACATATCACATGTAAATGAGCCGACCAGTTCAAAGAACCTGTCAGCTTGTTTCATGCCTAAAATTTGTCATTTTTTCAAATAATGATAACCACAGATCTTTTCCTCATTAATGAAAAAAAAGCCATTCCTAAAACCTTATAGAAATTTTCACGGAAACCCATGGCTCAAAAACACATTTTCTGGGTTTCATGACTATATACAGAATCTTTGTACAGTAGAGCAAATCTGTCATGTCTCTGGATCGCTGGAGCTGTTGGGCAAGTTGGATCTGGTATAGGCAGTCATTCTAACTGTAATGTGTTATGTAGCACTTAACAGGGTTTTCTCCTTGTTATGTGTGTCTCCCCAGAGCTTTGGACTTAATGGATAGTGATAGGCTGCTACTGCTTTCTGGAGAAGGCTGCCCTGCGTGGGCTGGAAGGGGACTCCCAGGGGTTTAAAACTGCTCACAACACAATTGTATATCTATTGGAGGTGGAAGCAGTGGGATAACTAGAGGGGTAATGTCCCATTCCCTGTAATAGCTGGCTGGTTTTTGAAGAGTTTGGTCATTGTGGTAGAGGTCAGGGCTACTCAAATCCACTCCAGGAGGGCCTGAAAGTCTAACTCCAACCCAAATCAGACATACCTGAACAAGCTAATCAATGTCTTCAGGGTTATCTGAAAATTAAAGGCAGGTTTACAAGAGCTGGGTTATTATTGAACTCAACAGGATGGTGGCCCTCACAGAGTGGAATTGAACAGCCCTGCTCTAAGGAGAAATTATTAAAAGAGGGGTCTAATTCTTTTTTATCTTTGTTATATACAGCTACATTAGGGTACAGTGGGGCTAAAGGCTCCCCGGGATGAAAAGTTTTGGATAAAAGCGTCTGCCAAATGCATAAATGTAAAAAGCACATTTCATTTTTTTTTCTCCCAAAACACTAAATAGCAACAAAAGCTAACACAGCACTTTCCTAATCACCTGTTTGTCACTATGCACAGTTAAATTTTCCCGATCCATGAGATCATCGCATGTAATGCCTAAAGGTTGATTTTGAGGTAATTTTAACTAATATTTAATATATATTTTTTAAATGTTCTAAATTCACGTAGCTAATGAAAATCCCTGAAATTATCACATTTATTTTGAGACAAAATACTTACTTGCTATTGTCAGCATTTTATTTTTGTTCAAGGTGATTAAATCAAAAGTTTTTCAATAACTGTCCAATGAGTGAAAGGATAGTATTTGAGGTAAAAAGCCCCCCTGTTGCAGGGGGGAAATGCCCCCATAAAACACATTGTTTTTCTTAAGTGGGGGGAATAGGTTTGTTATGAAAAAGGTTCAAAGTGAGCTCACATTGACTCATTCAATCATAATAGAGATTAGTTTGTTTATAGAATACTTGAGCTGTAATAAAATGCCAAATGTGTTTGAAATTAACAGGAAAAAAGGTGCACCCTTTTCTGAAGTAGTTATTTTAAATAAGCATTATCTTATCTTAAAAAGCATCTTGCTGGCTCAAAATTATTTCCATTAGTTGACAAATTTTGCACTATAACCACTATAACTACACAATATAACTATAACTATAAATATAACAATAACTACACAATATCACTATAAACCCCCTGGGGGCAGTAGGGGCCTTTTACCCCAGGTCTGGGGTAAAGGCCCCCTCACCACCTTTAAAAAAAAATGGAATTTTAATCACAACAACCTTCTGTTATTATTTCTTTTCACACAAATTATGTTGCTCTATCAATATTTAATAAAAAGACATTAATTTTTTTCTGATCTTGATTGCATTTTGTGACTAGAAAAAGCTGATTTTCCTTAAGGTGTGCCTTTAGCCCCGTTGTACCATACTCTTTGTTAGATTTGCATCTACATTCAGAAAGTGTTCATCTGCATAGTGTGGTCTCTTTTTTCAGTCTCTACCTCTATGTTTCATTTTATCAGGTAATGTTCTATATGGTTTCTAGTAGATGATACACAGACAATACCTGTGTTTTCTTTGAAACCAAATGCAAACAAATAACATTCTGTAAAGCTGTCGCTGGCAATGACAAAGACGATTACGTGTGATGAACCCAAGTGCAGTTTTATTATCAAATGTGAAATTCCAAAGCCGTAACTCCCAACGTGAACAAAATACAAAACATGAACTTAACTATAACTTGACATAAACAATCCAACAATGTTACATTTACAATACCTGACAATGGACAATGGCAAACATGAGGCTTAAGTACATGGACAAAGGAGAAACATGACAATTATAACCAATGACAAGACAGAACTGATAGCAAGGTAACAAGACATTAAACCAATGAAAGCAAGACACATGAACATGGAGGGAAACATGAAATCACATGAACAGGGGACCACAGGACATGAAACACATGAACAAACACATTAAGCATTACATATCCCCTCCATTAGGGGCAGCTCCCAATGCCCCAAAACATGAACAAACACATGAAACATGACATAATCAAAAAGTTCTGTAGGGAGCTGGGGGGTGGGTGGTTTGGGTCTTGAGGTGTGGCTTGGCAAGACAGGGCGTGGAGCATGGGATCAGGGCAACGGCAGTGGAAGGTGAAGCCATGAGAGGCTCGAGGGTCAGAGCCATGTAAGGCGGAGCCATGAGAGACTTGAAGGGTGACACCAGGGAACTTGGTACCCCGAGAGTAGCCGATGGCTTGAAGGGACATGGTGGAGCCTGAGGTTTAGAGGACCGAGTTAGCGCCATAGGCTCGGAGGACAGAAGTGGAGCTGGGGGATCAGAAGACAGAGGCGGAGCCAGTGGGAATGAGGATCAAGGTGAAGCCATAGGGAAGGAGTCCTTGGTGAAACCGCAGGCTTGGAGTGATGAAGCAAAATTGGAGGATAGGAGAGGCCAGGCAGGGCCAGGTGACCGACTGACCAAGGTAGAGCCGGAGGGACGAGGGACCCCAGAGAAGCCGATTGGCTGAAGGACCACGGTGGAGCTGAAGGGACATAGGGCCAAGATGGGACTGAGGGATCGAAGGACCAAGGTGGAGTCCAGGGCTCGGAATGTCTAGGTGGGGTCGAATGGTCGAAAGTTCCCCTTGCCTGATCAGGAGAACTAAGGGTGGGCACAAGGGCGGGAACCAATTCCAGCTCATATAGCCCAGTAAGAGATGGCTCTGGAATGGACGAGGCCTGCAACACTGGTTCGTTGGCCAGAGGTGAGCCTGAGACCTTGCATGGAGCAGACTGACATGGCTGTGACATGGCACGGCGCAGGCTCAGGCGTGGCCGTGACATGGCACGGCGCAGGCTCAGGCGTGGCCGTGACCTGGCACAGCACAGGCTCAGGCGTGGCTGTGACCTGGCACGGCGCAGGCTCAGGCGTGGCCGTGACCTGGCACGGCGCAGGCTCAGGCATTGCTGTGACATGGCACGGCGCAGGCTCAGGATCCAGGGCAAAAAGTGACGCTAGCTCAACAACCATGACGTGGAACTCTGGCTTGGTGGCCATGACATGGAACTCTGGCTTGGCGGCCATGACTTGGAACTCTGGCTTGGCGGCCATGATGTGGAACTCTGGCTTGGCGGCCACGATGTGGAACCCTGGTTTGGCGGCCATGATGTGGAACTCCGGCTCGGCATCCGCCTCCACCACAGTGAACGTAGAACCACTTATCTGCAGGGCAAGGTCATATACTGAGCAAGATTGAGGGGACTGCGACTGCCAGGCATCAAGGAGGAAACCGGCTCACTCAATCCCACCCAGACAATGTCCTTGAGGGCGACTTCATTAAAGTCCACCCGGCAGGCCAGAGCGCAGAAGTCCTCCACATAATTTTCCAGGGATCGATTCCCCTGGTAAAGACATAGGAGTTGAACTGCTGTTGAACTTGCGATGGTCAGGTGTTCTGTAATGCTGTTGCTGGCAATGAAAAAGACGATGATGTGTGATGAACCCAAGTGCAGTTTTATTATCAAATGTGAAATTCCAAAGCCGTAACTCCCAACGTGAACAAAATACAAAACATGAACTTGACTATAACTTGACTTGACTTGACATAAACAATCCAACAATGTTACACTTACAATAGGACAATGGCAAACATGAGGCTTAAATACATGGACAAGGGAGAAACATGACAGTGATAACCAATGACAAGACAGAACTGATAACAAGGTAACAAGACAATAAACCAATGAAAGCGAGACACATGAACATGGAGGGAAACATGAAATCACATGACCAGGGGACCACATGACATGAAACACATGAACAAACACATTAAACATTACACATTATTTAAACTGATAAATTAGAACCACCGGTCTTTTTTAATGTCAAAATGTTTCATGCTTAAAAACTAATAAGTTATTAATTGCATTAGCCTATTACATCAACAATATTCACATGCTAGTGAATTTGATCATAGTGTGGCAGCTGGGTCATTACAATAGCTGAGCTTTAATAAATGGTTGTGAGTAGCAAGTGATGGAAATGTTTAGGTTGTGCTCTTTGGGATCACCTTGAATTACAGCTGACAAATCATTAGGCAAAGTAAAAGTCAGTTTTGTTGTCATTTTTCTTTGGTGGGCAGAATTAAAAACAAAATGTAGTTTCACAGGAAAGTTCACCATTTAGTTAACACTATTTTCAACAACACATCAGCACAATGTTGCAGACATTACACTGAAAAGATGCTTTTCGAATTTACTTAATACAGTAAGTGGTTGCACAAAATCGATTTTTACATCGAGATGAGTTGACTATAATATAAATATATTGAGTAAAGTGAGTAAATCCAGTCCAGTTGAATCATATAGGGTACAACGGGGCTAAAGGCACCCGTTAAGGAAATTTAGCTTTTTTCTGGTCAAAAAATTTATCAGGTCAAAAATATTGATTTATTTTTAATGAATATTGATAGAGCAACATCATTTTGTTTTATTTAAAAAACATAAATAAATAAATAAATAAATAAACAGAAGGTTGTTTTGATCACAATTCAGTTTAAAAAAAAAAAAAAAAGGTGGCTAGGTAGCCTTTTACCCCACATCTGGGATAAAAGGCTCCCTCACCTTGGGTAAAAGGACCCTAGGGAGTTTAAAGTGATATTGTGTAGATACCGGGGCAATAGTCAACTTATGCAAATAATTTTGAGACACCAAGATGCTTAATTTTGTAAAACATTAAGATGATGCTTACTCAAAATATTTACTTCAGAAAAAGTCAACCATTTCTTGTTAATTTCAAACACATTTATCATTTTATTACATCTCAAATATTCTATAAACAAACTAATCTCTGTTATGACTGGATGAGTCAATGTGAGCCCACTTTGGACATTTTTCATAACAAATCTATTCCCCCCCACTTAAGAAAAACAATGTGTTTTATAGGGGCCATTAGCCCCTGCAACATGGGGGGCTTTTTACCCCAAATACCATCTTTTCACTTGAACAGTTATTGAAAAATGTTTGATTTAATAACCTTAAACAAAACTGAAAATGATAAATAAGTATTTTTGGAAATTTTTTGCTGTGCATAGTGACAAATAGGTGTTAAGGAAAGTACTGTGGTAGTTGTTGTTGCTATTTTGTGTTTTGAGAGAAATAAAATCAATGGGGTAATGGGGTATTCCACTTACCAGTAATTAAAATACATACATAAGGTTTCAAATAAGTTTTTAGTGTAGTTCGGTATTCTCTATCTTGATGTAAATCTTTCCCAATTTCTTTTTTTAGACACTAATACAATTATAGCATCAGTTCTTCTGTACTAAACACTCATGCAGTAAATTGGTAACAACACTGTAAGGAACACTGATCTCCATGATTGAGGCTTCAAATAAAACACCATAATTGAACACAAAACAGCATGGATAACACTTAACAAAACTGTAAACATAACTACAACACTTATCATTTACCAACAACTATGTATGCTCCACATAAGCCTCCAAACCTTGCCCGTTTCCACATAATTGAAACATTCAGTTGCAAGAGCTTATAGCTACTCCCCCAAACACAGCTTGGCTGAAACAACTTAATTTTTCTAATTGACTTTACATAATTTACTTAAGTTCATTCGAAACAAAGAGAGTATATTGAAAACAACATTATTATTTAGTAAAAAAAAAAACAAGAACAAAAAAATTGCAGAGAATAAAAAGAGCAAAATGTGTTAATGTACAATTCACTAATGGTAATTTTTTTTTTTTTCAGTGTTGTAGACAAGGGGCAATACAAGCCAAACAAACAATAGACAAAATAAACATAAAACATCTAGTGCAACAAAATATACAACAAAGACATAAAGTGAATTGTGCCTCTTATTTTAGTAATTGTCACAGTTTTGAGACTGAGGTAGATTATTGTTGACTAGTGCGATAAATAATGCAATACAGATGCAATATGTTTGGCAATATGAGTCTGTATGGGAATGTCATGTAGGCTTCTGTATTTGTGGGCAGTCAGATAGGGTTGTTAAGAATACTAACTGCCAATGGAAAGAAGCTGTTTTAAGTCTGTGTCCATGTTTCTTAACCTCCATCCTGAGGGATGTGGAGTAAACATGCAATCTGACAGGTGAGTGGGGTCCTTCCTGAAGTCTGTGGCCTTCCTTCTACGTACATTTCATGGTGTAGACATCCTTGATGGCAGAAAGGTGGGCCCCAGTGATGCACAAATCAGTTTTAACTATTGGTTGCAGGGCCGTCCCATCAGCAGCAGAACAGCTTTCAAATCAGACTGTGATGTAGTTTGTCAGAACAATCATTATTATGCATCTGCAGAAGCTGACACAGACCTGCAGAGCACCATTGTTATGGTTAGATGACATGTTCTTTAGTGGATTTTGACAACCTAAAGACTGTTGCTCAGCAGGACCCAGTTGCCGAGCAATGTGTTAAGTCAAAGAGAAGACAGTTTGTTGATTAGGGTTTGTATGGAGCTAAATTCATGACTAAAGTCATTGAAGCATAAAAGCATGTCGAATTGCTCTAATCGAAAAAATAAATGCATTGTATTATCAGTGCTTGCATTTAAATGCATTGAATTTACAGTGCTTGCATTTTGGGAGGCTGAAATTTTACATGGTTGTATTTTTAAGCATTGAATATTTAGTTTGGAAACATTTCACAACTAATTTCATTCTTAAAAATTAAATAATAAATATTCACCTTCTAAAGTTTGTTTACAAAATATTCAGTTCATTTGAAAATACCATCTAGACTTTTCGACAGGTAAAATTCAGCCCGTTCTATTTCGCTTAACAAAATTTACTTCCTCAAATTCAGTGGTTCAAATTCGGTTGGAAAGTCAACCTTCCACATCCGGGAACTGCAGGAAAAGCAGCAGCATACCGATGCACAATCTCAACCTGGTGCTATTCTTTCTCACCAGTAGGTGGTGCAACGTGTTTGGATGTTGACTGCTGAAGACCAAAGCTACAGGTAGAGAGAACAGCCATGTATGTTTTGATAGTTTGTTTTTCAATTTGAAAAGAAATGAGCAAAAACAAGAAAATGAAAAATTTATATAAAATAATATTACAATAAAAATAATAAATGAATGAATGAAAAATTTATTAGGCCTAAAACAATCAACAATAGGTCTACCTTTGTGCACAAGTTGGTACAAAGTGGTCCCATGATATAGCAATGGCATGCAAAGAAAATAGTGCAAAACAGTGTACATAAATTAAGAGAAATGTCAAGAGATATAAAACTCTCGCTCCCTCATTGTGCATGTGTTTTGTGCAGTGTAGGCGGTGCTGGTTTCAGGGGTAGACGTTGCCATATTTAAAATGAACAAGAACTCAATTGCGTCACATACACTCACATAATTGTATTGACTAAAACCAACGTAGCCTATTTAAACACAAATTTCATTATCCAAAGTCATTTTGGATCTGTTTTACCATACCTCAATGAGGTAAGTGCTCTGTCAACACTTTTTAATTAAGATGCAGTTGACCACAGATTTTAAACTGGGCTCACTTTGTTTCTTCAACTATTGCACTTCATATAGTAGTTAAATAAAATCAGCAGATAGTCAGTTAAATGATAGAAGTTAGATGAATAATAATTGGTTGTTACATGAGATAAACAAATGATAAAATAAAAATGGCACTTGTGTTTATTGTTTATTTGTCTTTGATTTGCCTAAGAGAAAACCTGATGCAAATTTAGTGCAGCATTTATTTGTATTTGTTGTTTATTGTTTCATTAGAATTAAGTGAAATATTTTTGGGCATGTTTATGATTAGCATTGACGACATGTCACCTACTGAAATCAGTTCATTTTAAAATTAGGTTTCATTTTGCAATTTATTTTAACCTGGCAAATCTACTTGTGCACTCGTACGTTCCCAAGCCCTTTCAAATAATATCTCTTTATTAGATTTTCGAAGGATTATGTAGTTCGGGAATTTTAATGATATGTATCTTTTCTTCCATGTTTTCAGCAGTCTGATATGTGCTCAGTAAATTGTTGTGTGATTGGCTGTGAATAATAAGCCTTTCAATGACTGCTGCAGAGGCTCATGAAAAGATTAAAATATTTGTACCTCTTGTGCCGCCTGTCACGAAGAGCTGTGCATGTGAAAGCGGCAGGATATGGCGTCCCTTTGGGGTCAAAATTATGACTTTGCATCACGCACTTGTCTGACTGAACATGACGTCTGCGTCTCTTTAATGCGATGTCTGCGTTTGCCTTACGTGACGTCTGCGTGTGCCTTCACATTGTTTCACTTGCTCGTCTGAATGAACGTGACGTCTACGTCTCGTTAATGCACCGTCTGCCGCTTCACTCGCTCGTCTGAATGAACGGATTTTCTGCACCTCCCTACAGACCTTTTCACAACTGTGATGATGCATTTCCGCCTTATTTATCAGTGTAAATCTAGCAAACTTTGTGGATTTTTTCTTTTGCTCTTGGATTAAATGGGTAAGTGAAAATAATATTTTCTGTGATCTCCCATTCACTCCCATTCACCACTGTCGAAGTTTACCCTGCAATAATTTTCTTCCGCGTTCCAAAACCCAGAGTGTGAAAAAGGTCTATTGTTTTTACTGGACTCTATGGCAGGTCGGATGATTCAAAACATCAGATGTACCATGGGTAATGTAGTTGTTTACCATGTATTCCTCTATCAAATTCGATTTTTAAACAATAAATTTGAGATAACACAGACGGATAGATTCAACGGAAGTATATACCATCGATGAACAATGTCGTAGCTCACGGTAGGTCTGTCTGTAAAGTTTTATAAGTAATCGTTGAAAATCAATTTGTCTATTAGATAAATAAATGGGATTTTCACTTCCTGAACCAGACTGTTGCATTCTATTGCGCTGTTCTTAGAACGCCACCTTGTGGGCTACTGGCAAAATGTCACCAAGCACACAAGTGAAACTGTAAAACATTGTATTGTTTGCAAAATGCCCTTATTAAAAGTACTGAATGTTGTTAAATGATCAGTGTTAAAATGTCGCCATAGACATAAAGGGATATAACATAAGTGTTAAATGTTGTTTGTAGTAAACAACAAACAACAACAAAACATTGTTTAATAAAACAAATTGTTTTATTATAATATTATGTGATGCAAATTAATAAGTAGATTTCATATAAATTATAATAATTGTATTTATTTTCTATCTTTGATCACATTTATATTTAGCTATTATGCATTTATTTATATGTTATATTTGAGTTTTTAAATTTAAGCATCTCTTTTCTCATTCTAGTTATGCATTATACTGACAATATAACAATTTAATCTTGCCATGCAGTAGATAAACAAAAGAGTGTGATGCAATAAATTCTTATTTTTTTTAAATCTATTTATAAGTTCATTGAACAAGTTGGCCAAGAAAAACACATAACACATAAGGGATAACAGGAACAGTAGTTACATGCTTTTAAAAAATGGCAGACGCAGATGTCACGTTCATTAAGACGAGTGGGTGAAGGGAAGTAATTAGAGCAGACGCTGACACGCTTCACTGAACCATGTTACATACAGTATTGCAATACGTGTTAGCGAAACTGAACACAAATCACTCCACTGCAACATGTGAATGGTGTGTGACCTGCCTAGACACTTCACTGACACACGTGGTTTACGTGACATCTGCGTCACATCTACGTCTTGTCTGCGTCTTGAATTTAATGGAGTAAATAGTAGAACCTTTAAAAAATCAAGACGTTGAGTGACACATTCAGTGAGATGAGTGCATGATGCAAAGTCATATTTTAGAGCCTAAAGGGTATGAGGTGTGATAGCTGACATAACGTCGCAGAGGTCACATATCTTCTCCTAGTAGCTACTCACACCCATTATCTGACGAGATGGTAGACGAGTATGGTGAGTGTTTTGTGCCATGATTACCTACCGAAGGAGACAGTTGTGTACTTTTACGTGAGAGAAGGATACGTCGCTTCAATAGACGTGTGACTCCAACGTCGTGGATAAGTATGTCGCTGCTATAGAAAGTCATTGGTAGGTACATCAGCCTAATGCAAAGCTAGTGTCAGAGCTTTCTACCAAAGGGTTTAGGTGAGGTTGTTAAAAGAGTGACAAAACTCAGAAAGTGTAAATTTATTGACAGCTGAATGGGTCATGGACTTTTATTTCATTCAGGAGGCTGGAGTTCCTGTCTTATTTGTAGCCAGAACTTACTGACATTTTATTTTCAGTTTTCAGTTGCAATTTGGTTAGTTTTAGATACTAGACCCTTTCACAATTTCAACCATATGTTAGAAAGTCTTTCTGCTAGAAATTCCAGAAAGCAAACTGATGTGCTGGAATTATACATCTTCAGCAGAGCTGTAATTTTACTAAGTAATATACAGTAATTAAAACTAGTTAGTAAAGTTTGAAGACAAACTTTATGTTGGCTTGATAAAGTCTCTTAAAAATAGTTTGAAGAGTTGGGAGTTTGAAGGTCTTACAGTCAGACAGACAGAAGGAACATCAAACAGATAGACAGCCAGCTGCAAGAAGTCCTATGCAACCCTACCCCTTGCTTGTTTTTCTGAATGTCAAATTAGTTGCTAGGGTAAACTCATATGGTTGCTAGGCAGTTACCAAGGTGATACTGAAAAGGCTACCAGGGTGATACTGTCAGTTACCAGGGTGATACTTATCAAGGCTCCTTGCCATCCTGAGTGAAATAAATCAACCCGGAATTGTCTATGATGTTCTGGTGCAGAGATATGTGATTTGTTACTTGGTTGCTATGGTAACCCCATGTGTTTGCTAGGCAGTTACCAGAGTGATACTTAATGAGGCTCCTTGCTCTCCTGAGTTAAATAAGTCAACCCGTAAATGTCTACGATATTCTGGTGCAGAGATATGTGTTTTGCTACTTGGTTGCTAGGGTAAGCCCATGTGGTTGCTAGGCAGTTACCAAGGTGATACTTTACATGGCTTCTTGCTATCCTGAGTGAAATAAGTCAACCCTGAAGTCTCTACGGCATTCTGATCCTGAGATAACCATCTTAGTGATTTTGAATTGAAGTCAATGGTTTTTGGTTGCTAGGGTGCTCTAAATGGTTGCTAGGGCGTGACTAAGTAGTTTCCATGATGATAGTTGTAGACTGATTGCTCACCCAATTAAAACAAGCCAACTGTCATGTCTCTAGGACATTCTGATCCGAAGATATCACACTCTAAGTGAAAGCAATAGTGTTGGTTGCTAGGGTGCTCTAAATGGTTGCCAGGGCGTGGCTAGCCAGTGAACAGAGAGATCTTTATTGGCTGCTTACTAACCTGACTCATAAGAGCCAATCCCCAAGTGTTTACGACATTCTGTTCTGAAGATATCCTTCTGAGACATTTTGAATGGAAGTTAATGGGGGGTGGTTGCTAGGGTCCCATAAATCGTTGTTAGGTCGTGGCTATGCCATTTCCAAGGTGATACTTAAAGAGTGATTGGTATCCCGATTGAAATGAGCCCGCCCCCATGTATTTATGTTATTCTGATTGGGAGATATGATCTGGCAACTTTCTTGCATTGACTGCCATAGTAGGAACAAAATTATCTTCCCATAGTACCCTATAGGACTTTTTAGTACGGTTTTGTGACCCCCTTTTTACCCTCTTTGGTACAATTTACCCCCAAACACAGGGTATGTTCGAACACGGCTTGCTAGCCCAAATAAAATGAGAGCACCCACATGTGTCTTGGACATTCTGATCAGAAGATATCACACTTAGCCATTTTGAATGGAAGTCAGTGGGGATGGTTGCTAGGGTGCTCTAAATGGTTGTTACGGTGTGGCTAAGTAGTTTATCAAATGGATACACAAAGACTGATTGCTCACCCATGTGAAATAAGCCAACTGCCAAGTCTGTAGAATGTTCTGATCCAAAAATATCCCTCTCAGCCATTTTTAATGGAAGTCAATAGGGCTGGTTGCTAGGGTAATCTAAATTGTTGCTAGGGTGTGGCTAGCCAGTGACCAGAGAGATTCTTATTGGCTGATTACTAATCTGACTGAAAAGAGCCAATCCCCAAGTGTCTACGACATTCTGTTCTGAAGATATCCTTCTGAGCCATTTTGAATGGAAGTCTATGGGGGTGGTTGCTACGGTGCTGTAAATGGTTGCTAGGGCGTGGCTACACCATTTCCAAGATGATCCTTAAAGACTGATTGGTAGCCCGATTGAAATGAGCCTGTCCCCACGTCTCTATGTCATTCTGATTGGGAGATATGATTTGACAACTTTCTTGCATTGACTGCCATAGTAGGGAAGAAAAAAAAAATGTTTTCATGGGCAAGACCCTTGCCATAGTATGCCTATGGGAAATTTTAGGGAAGTTTTTTGCCCCCCAGGGGTGCACTGTACCCCCAATCCCTTAGAAAAGTCATAGCACAGGTGTCGTCAATAGGCCGGTCGATTTGACACCTAATTCATGGGTCTACTACAAACGGTGCGGGACGAGTTAGGTGCCGAAGTTTTGTACGGAATAAGAAGAATAATCAGAATCAGAATCAGAATCAGCTTTATTGCCAAGTATGCTTACACATACAAGGAATTTGTCTTGGTGACAGGAGCTTCCAGTATACAACAATACAAAAACAATACAAAAACAGCAGCAAGACATAGATAATAATGAAAAATAAAAAATAAAACTAATTATACACATGTACAGACACACACATACATACATACACACATACACATGGGTAGTGCAAATCTAATACAATCTGTTATGTACAGTGTAAATACAAATCTGTTATGTACAGCGCAAATGTTTTTTTTTTTTTTTTTTTTTTTTTTTTGAGGAATGAAATGGCAGAAGAGGTTGGATGTGTTGGATAAATATAAAAAAGACTAAACTGTGTATTGCACAAAGTTATTGCTCAATGGGGCAATTTAACTTTTCATGAGATGGATAGCCTGATTGAAAAAACTGTTCCTGTGACTGACGGTTCTGGTGCTCAGAGCTCTGAAGCGTCGGCCAGAAGGCAACAGTTCGAAAAGGTAGTGGGCAGGGTGAGTGGGGTCCAGAGTGATTTTTCCAGCCTTTTTCCTCACTCTGGAAGTGTTTAGTTCTTGAAGGGGGGGGGATTGGAGGCACCCAATAATCCTCTCAGCAGTCCGAACTGTCCTTTGTAGTCTTCTGATGTCTGATTTCGTAGCTGAACCAAACCAGACAGTTATTGAAGTGCAGAGGACAGACTCAATGACCGCTGAGTAGAACTGTATCAGCAGCACCTGTGGCAGGTTGAATTTCCTCAGCTGGCGAAGGAAGTACAACCTCTGCTGGTCCTTTTTCACAATGGAGTCAATGTGGATCTCCCACTTCAGGTCCTGTGAGATGGTAGTGCCCAGGAACCTGAATGACTCCACTACTGCCACAGTGCTGTTTAGAATGGTGAGGGGGGTCAGTGTTGGGGTGTTTCTCCTTAAGTCCACAATGATCTCCACCGTTTTGAGGGGGTTCAGCTCAAGGTTGTTTTGACTGCACCAGACAGCCAGCTGTTCAACCTCCCTTCTGTATGCAGACTCATTGTCATCTCGGATGAGGCCGATGACAGTGGTGTCGTCTGCAAACTTCAGGAGCTTGACAGAGGGATCCTTGGCGATGCAGTCGTTGGTGTAGAGGGAGAAGAGTAGTGGGGAGAGCACACATCCCTGGGGGGCACCTGTGCTGATTGTACAGGTGCTAGAAGTGAGTTTCCCCTGTCTCAAAAGCTGCTGCCTGTCTGTCAGAAAGCTGGTAATCCACTGACAGATAGACATGGGAACAGAGAGTTGGTGTAATTTATTCTGGAGTATAGCTGGTGTGATGGTGTTGAAAGCTGAACTGAAGTCCACAAAAAGGATCCTTGCATATGTCCCTGGTCTGTCCAGATGTTGCAGGATATGATGCAATCCTATGTTGACTGCATCATCCACAGACCTGATAAGCAAATTGAAGGGGATTTAGAAAGGGTCCAGTGATGTTCTTCAGTTGGGCCAACACCAGTCTCTCAAATGATTTCATGACCACAGACGTCAGGGCGACAGGTCTGTAGTCATTAAGTCCTGTGATTTTTGGTTTCTTTGGGAGACTTATAATAAGAGACTTATAATAATGGGAGACTTATAATAATAAGTATGTGAGATTACAATAGTGATGCATTGCTTCGCAAGCACCACTAATAATAAGCTTATATAGTAGATCAGTATGTTGGCTTTGACAAGCCAACATAATAATAATAATAATAAGCTTATGTAGTAGATCAGTATAATGAGCCTACCATTACTAGCAACAACTTTAAAGATGAACACATAAATTCAGTAATTATAATCCAGTAATATATAATATTCTGGAATGTGCCATTCTGAACTTTTACTCTTGATGTTTTAAGTATATGATGCTGATACATTTGTACTTTTACTTAAAGGGATAGTTCACCCAAACAAGAATATTCTGTCATCATTTACTCCTCTTCATGTCGTTCCAAACCTGTATGACTTTCTTTCTTCTGTGGAACATATATTTTGAGACTTATTATACTTATTAAGACTTTTCCATGTCTCTCAAAGATATGATTTTTGGCTTCCTTATGATAAAAACAATGGCTAATTTCATTGATATTTAAGAAACTATCAAAACCATTAATATTTATATTAATCATATCTTAAAACTTTTTTTTTTTTTTCCAGGAGGCTGTTAATTGATAATGTTGTATTCAATTAATTTAATACTATCACTTTATTTACTCTGTTTTATCATTAGTTGTTTTGAGATGCATGTTTTATCCATTTGTATTAAGCTCTGTATTTTTATATTTTATTTTTCCGTTCTATGTAAACCTTGAGAGGCCTCTTTAAAGGCGCTATAAAAAATAATGTTTATTATTATTATTAACTTCTATTTTAGGAAAGGATACCTTAATGTCAATTTGCAGATGTTTCAAGGCCTGCTTAGCCAAATGATCTGCCTCCTCATTCCCTTTCACACCTACATGTGCCGGTACTCAAAGAAACTTTACTAATAGGCTAATTCTAGTTGTCTTATTCTAAATAAGCTCTGTAGTACTTCATATATTATGTCTTGACATGCTGTAGATGCTCCACTTGACAAGCTTGCTAGTGCTTATGAGTCTGTACAAATCACTGATCTTATCAATTGTGTTTCTTCCACCCACTGCAGTGCTAGAGAAATGGCTATTAATTCTGTGGTGAATACTGAAATATGATGAGTGATTCTTTTTGCTATTTTAACTGTAAAAAGTGGTATATAAACTGCTGCTGCTGTATTTCCACATTCTGGATCCTTTGATGAGGGTTTATTCAAAGAATAATGCATTCAGTGAACATGTATGAGTAGGTTTAGCATGCATTTAGGGAAAATAGTTTTACAAAATATTTACTCTGTAAAAGACTGCCTTCAGATTTCAAAATCCAAAAGTAATTCTCCTTATTACAAAAAGAAAAAACTAAAAATAAAAATAAAAGCATCTTGCCTTTAATTGAAATGATTTTAAAATACTCATATATAGGCTTTCTCTAAGTGCAACTTGAAATACTTGTTGGCTGTGTTACAGTATATTTGTTTCAAGTATGACCATGTTACCATGTCCTTTAAATATTGGTCTTTTTTTTTAACAACTGATGCATTGTTAGCTGCTTTTTTCCAATTTAAAGGAGGCAGATTGCAAAAGAAAGGGACTGCTGATTTTTTTCTTCAATTATTTCAAGTTGCACTTAGAGAAAGGCAGAAGTCAATGAGAATACACTTCAAAAGTCCACAAAGAGTCCACATAGATTCCAAGGGTGGTCTTGTGCATAGAGGTTAGGGCTTCATCATAGGAAACATCCTAAAAAAAAAAAAAGGTCAAATACAAAAATTAACAACAGACCAGGGGTGAAAGGGGGAGTTTGTTTTAGGGAAACATACAATTTTAATTTAAATAACATACCATGTACTCCTTCACAAGTTTTGAGAGGTCTTCATTCAGGTTAGCAGCAAGTGCTCTCTAGACGCATTCACGTTTTCTTTTCGATGGTGGCATTCTGGAAATGTGACAAATGAGCAGTGTTCAGCAGAATTAACACACAAGTTAGCATTTTGATTTTCAGACTTATTCCTGTACCTCTAACACTTTCTTTAAATAGCACCACATAGAATATCCCACTGCATTATTTCTACAAGAGTCAAGTTTGTTGTGCCTACTGCATGAATGACAACTCTGATGCTTCTGAGAAATGCGGTAAAGTTACGAACAAGCCCTG
Source organism: Myxocyprinus asiaticus (assembly GCF_019703515.2). Classification (NCBI taxonomy): domain Eukaryota; kingdom Metazoa; phylum Chordata; class Actinopteri; order Cypriniformes; family Catostomidae; genus Myxocyprinus; species Myxocyprinus asiaticus. Next base: position 34,291,705 of record NC_059347.1, read on the forward strand.
AAATTAAAACGGTATGAATCATGTGCATATTAACATTCCAGACCATATAAACCAAGGTTTAAAGGGATAGTTCACCCAAAAAGGAAAAGTTCAGTCATTATTAACTCAACCTCATGTTGTTCAAACCCCTTATGTTTATTTTCTTTCTGAACTCAAAAGGTTAATTTTGGCCAGTTTGCCCTGCTGGTTTCTGTCCATACAATGACAGTCAGTGGTGCCCGTATCTTCTGAAGCTTCAAAAGCATCATCAAATAATTCCATGTGACTCCTGTATAATCTGAGTGTTATGAAGTCATATGATTGGGTTTGGTGAGAAACAAACAGAACACTCTTCTGTGCCCCTGTTCCTCCTTTGTTTTTGGAAATTCTGAGGAAATGGGTTGAGAAATGATCAAAATGACCCATATATTTGGACACCAAAGGGATTGTTGTAATTACACTGAATTCCACAGATACTTAATAAAATGTTAAAATGGCAAATCAAATTGGTTGCTGATAAATTTGTTACAATATGATCATATACCACAGTATTTCTTTACCAGCATGTACACACAGATGAAATACAAAATTGTTACAGATGAACAAACCTGAATTACATCCAAAGGAGTTCAGTGCAGAATTTGGATTTACATACAACAACCATCACAGCTGACATTACATCACAAAGACTTACCTCTTGCTCAGTAAAGAGCGCTGGTCATCTGTTCTTAAATTCCACGAGGAAAGGCAGACCTCACACCTCCTGTGTACAAATGCAGACTAGTAAATTATGAATGATCTAACCTACAAGTTTAGTAAGCAAGATGCCATCTTATTCAAAAGTCCAATGTATTTATTGCGATATGTGTAGTTAGAGATGCCAAAGTTGGAGTTAACATTTGATGTTAAATAAAAATGCTCAACACCATTATTAGTATGCAATATTGCCACTTGTTGGGAAATAACTAAATAAAAGCAATAGCCTATAACAAATAAATCTACTAATGCAAACTTCACACACACAAAACACACTGACGTAGCTACCTGGAGACGACTTTTTTTTTTTTTTTTTTTAACTGGAAAGGACGTGTGTGTCAGACGTGTTTTAAGGCGATGTACATGGAGACGATGTACTTAGTACACGTATAATTTTTTGTAATACATTTCTGATATATGCCGCCGTTACGTTATCGACGGTAGATGTTCCATATGTGCACTCGCCGTGACGTCGCCTCCGGTCTTACGTCAGCAGTCCCAATCAATCCCATTCAAAACTCGACACGGTATGACGGCAACGGAAGGGTAGACTGCTCCTTCTCCCGGGAAGCCTTTAAAGTGGCACTATCCACTCGCCATAGACGAGGAGAGTGTCAGGCTTCTTCTCTAATGTCATTGGTCATGGCGTCAGTTCACGGCAAGGTAAACGACGATCGACATGATTGGCTGCTTAGTTAGAAAAGTGTTGTCAGCTTTCACACCCCATAAAAAGGACGCCATAGGATATTGGGTGCACGAGCACCGCTTGCGTGCCGCCTCCGAGCCGCTAGCAAAACCACCCGCGATTTGCCACTTTCCGCATTCCTCTCATTGAAAATGAACTAGATACTCGTAAAAGCGAAGGCTTGCTAGTGTGTAACGGCCTTTTGACATGTCCAGTGTAGACAGCTTCAAGCCGTCGTGGCGCATTATGCGCCCAGTGTAGACAGCAACATTGACCAGAAGTCCAAAAAAAGCCCCCTGACTGTATGTTGCTCTGGCCCCTTACCTATTAAAATAAAACAGTTTTGAATTTGTTTTGGGCCCCCCTGGACCTTTTGGCCCCTAGAATCGTTACCACCTTTCACCCCACTAGCTAAGGCCATGAGTGGCATACACTTTAATACACTATACAAGGTTCAGTCAATAAGCAGCAACACAGCAACGTTATTTCCCTGCGACACTGCTGTAAATAGCGAACATGGCATCTGAGGACTACTTCTGTTATTTTCTGTTCTCCGTTATTTCGCTTTATTTTCACATGCCCCTATGTTGCTGGTGTGTTTGTTTTCATCGCGACCTCTCGCAGCATTGAGCTGCAATAGTGGGGTTTGCCTCTTACCTCACTTTATTGCACTTGAGCACATACATATGCACACTTTTCAAAAACCAATAAGAACGCCACTTTTATTCTTTACACAATGAAATATATAGAATTAAATATATATGGAGTGTAAGATACAGACTGGGTCTGGCACATAATAGGTGATACTTATGACTTGGTGCATCACAGTATTATTTGAATGCCAGATCAAATGTAGGCAATTATTGTGTGAATCATATCATGCAATGTCATTACTTCGTTATCAACTACCAGAATAATGTAATTAATAAATTATATACTGTAAGTGTGATTTAAGAATCCTATGTATGGGATGAAATACAAACCTTTATTGTTTTGCAGTGGTGATGACACACCATCACATACACTACAACAGTCAAGTAACTAAAGCTGGCTATGTAAAGATTTTCTCAATACACAAGATTATAGCCATGGTAATATAAGCCAAACATGACACAAAACACATCCTTTATTTAAATCCTCAGACAATTCTAAAGAGAGGCCTTACTTCACATTTTTCCCAAGCCACAGCATGATAACTATGAATCAAAAAACAAAACAACAACAACCAAAAACCCATTAACAGATGAATACAATAATTTGATAATTAAAATAAAGCTGTGCCCTATTACAGTCTCAAATAATTGATGAAACTAGTTAATTTAGATGATTATTAGCCACCAAGGTGTTTCTATCCATTCCTCAGGTGCATCAGTAGCAGGTGTATTAATGACTCTCCTAACAAATACAGTATCTATGTGTGTATCAAATGCTCAACAATGGCAGCTTTACAAAGAATCCTACAGCTTGCGCACAGAAGGTGATGCAGAAGTCAGGTAGTGTATATAAATGCTTACATAAGGACAAATTTCTTCCCACTTGACCCTACATCTGATGACGACATCATAAGAAAATTCCAGATTGCAAGGACCAAGATCCTTGAATTGCTGTAGGTTGTGAAACCACACCTTCAGAGGGCCACAAGAAGAAACTACACCTTAAGTTCAGCACTGCAGTTCTTAGCTGCACTGCATTATTGTGCTGTGGGAAGTTTTATGGAGGTGGTTGGTGATGGCCTGTGGCTCAGCAAGTCTTAGTTCAGCAAGGCTGGGAAAGCAGTAACACCTTTGCTGTTGCAGCTTATGAACACAACGATGACTTTCCCCAAAACTCTTCAAAAAATCCAGTCACAACATTGCAGTCATGGAAATTTGTTCAACTTCTTGAGGAGGAAGAGGGGGTCATGCTGGTGCTGATGATGATCATCCACTGAACTCACATCAAGGCAGAATGCATCCTGCAGGAGCAGAAATCAGAGAACATTTAATTCAGAAAATGTTTTGGTTACTTTTTTCATTTTTAAATACAGTTTGGTTACTGTATTTTCTATTATTTCATCTGACTGACATAACTTGTGTTAATAAACATTCTGTGTAATTTCCTTCCTTGGTCTATGTTTTTTCCCCTGAAAACATCAGTTGAAAGACTACTGCAAACAAGAAGTATATATTTGTTTTCTTTAACAACGCCTACTGAGAATATTCCATATTCTATTATATTCTACTTCTGTGAACACCTCACAGTATACACAAAACCACTTACACAGACATATTATCCCAAACAGAAATCAGATATATGGTCATACATGTATATTTCTACAATTATTGTTCATTTATTTGGGCATATTTGCAATATAAAATTACACTGTGATTTATTAAATTATGTTTTACATATATGAAAGTGTTATATTTTGAAATATGTAAATGAATGAATTTTACACTTACATAGCACTTTTCTGACACTATACTCAAAGTACTTCATGCAGATATTTTGCATATACTGTATGTACAGTACAGATAACTTTTTACATCAGTGAAAACAATTAACATGCATATTGTGTTTTACATATATAGCCATATGTGAAAGTTCTCTTTGGAAAATGTTGTAACAAAGATATTCACTTGTAAATGATAAAATAACACCTTTTCTACGCGAAAACGAATCCAATCCTGTGTTTGAAGGGAGAACAATTGTGACAGTCACGCTGGAAGATCGTTTCAAACTGGATTTCCAATAAAAATAGCTTTGAGCACCACAACTTCAAGCCTTTCAAAGCTCTGAGTGGATAGTGAAGTATTTTAAAGCAATAAGGCATATGGGTGATAAGTCTGAACAGAACACACCCCAGCTGCAGCGAAATCAATGACGTCGACACCACAAAGTAACAAGGAACTATGCTTCTAACCACAGTTGGAGTACGTAAATCGGGTTTCCCAAAAGCATCATTATTTAAGTAGTTCGTAAAAACATTCGTAAATTAACGCTCTTGAACCGCTTTTAAATCCATTAAGTGCAACTTAAACATATCTTTCTGGCATCTTTCACAGTTTATCAATTTTTATAATTGGAAAGCCATTGTAAAGTATTTCAGAGGATAAAAAAAGTTTGAAAATCCGCTATGAAATCAGTAGGCAGTCTCCGCAGTCTGTGCATGCAACATAATAGGTCTAAATTTACAAAACATGTAATACAGTACAACATAATATTAGCCTTCATTGATAGGCATAATTGTAATGGCAATAGAAAGAAGATATGTTCTTATTAAACATATTATTTAAGAAGACGTGAGTAATGTGACCATGCAGTTTAAAAATTTAATAAATATGCCTTCATATATATATATATATATAACAGAGGAGATTAGAGCGAGAGTGTGCAATGAGAGATTCCCCCTCTCTCTATCTTCCTCCTCCTCTTCTTCCTTCCTCCAGTGGCTGGTTCAAATTGGCTCGCCTATAGTCTTTTTACAAGGCAGTAACAAATTGCATGATGCATAATGATGCCTAATTTCTTTAATTAAATTCTGTAATAGTTAGGTAATAAATTTTGGCGACAAGGTTACAAACAACTACATGTTTATCAGTATTTCCACCAGTATGCCCAGAGCTGCGTAAAATGCATCTGATGTCCTATCGCAAAATCTCGGGACACGTCTTCTGGATGGAGGTAATGTTCCCTCTGCACTGTATCAAGAGACGCAATCCATAATTTAATGAACTGTACGCAAAAACAAGAGCAGGAGAAATTGAGAGGCGATCAAATAAAATGCAAAATATAATTCTGTTTGCCCAACATGTCATGCATGTGAGTCCTTTATCTAGATTTGAGACTTGAAGAGAATAAGCTTAAAGATGTTGATCTTTGACACAGTAACACTGAATTCAACATGTTTCTTGTAGAAACACCATGCCATGTGTTCCTCTAACAGACTATTCATAGTAGTAGTTGACAGATAATGTATAATTAATATAATAACATTAAAATGAATATAATGAATGTAAAAAAATTTTTTTATTAAAACGGTTGTATTTATTCTTGTAGTGTTACAAAGCAGGAAACAGGAAAATGCATATTCTTAGGTGTGTTGGAGTTTTAGTAATGGCTAGAACTGATCTGAACATGAATATTAATAGTAATACAAGTATGTCATTATTATTTCAAAATGTGGTATGGATATGGGATTGATTATTTTGCACTCTCTATATTTAGTTTCTGTACTTGTAAAACACTAAACAATTAAGTCAAGAATGTTGGAAGGTGAATTTAATCTGGTCAGTGCAAAGGGTTAGTCTCAGTCTCAGACGGCATGAAATCTGCAAGAGATGTCAGAAAATCCATTCTATTGGCTGGCAGCTCTTATGAGGTGCACAGGTTTTGATCACTTTTTCAGAAAACAAAGTGTTGTTTAGAAGTTACCAGGCTAAAACGAGCACCTCTGTGGAAGAACTATAGTCGAAAACTACTTTTGATTAGATTTGCCAAAGCTTGCAATAACAACAACAACAACAAAAACAACAACAAAAAAAGCAGTTGAGTACTGCTTTAAACAGATTGTTAAAGCAATTATTTGAATGAGCTACCACTTTGTTGTATGTCATGCCACATTAAATAATAAAAATAAGTAAAAAAAAACATTCGGGGTGCCTCCAAAAGAAATTGCCAAGGGCCTCTCAATGTCTAGAACCGCCCTGAACCACTTATTGCTGTGTAGGTAGACATAGGCATAATAAAGTAGGGTGACCACAGTTTATTAAATTAATATGTAAGATGCAATTATTCCATTAATATGATTTGCTGGAACTTATATTCTTTTGTTTAACATTGTACCATGGTGAAACGGAGCCTTATTTAATTGTGTTTCCTGAACTACATCAATATCTGCATATTAATGTCCGGTGCTGAAGTAAATAATTCCAAAAAACCACAGACTTCTACACAGTCGAGGATTTTTAAAATCAAAAATGTATCTGACACACAAAAATATTTTATAAAAATGCAAATAATCTTATCTAGGTTAACAGTATATACATTTCTAGCAGAGACATATCTGCCTATCTTCATTTGAAGAAGTCAAAGCTCAGTTTTCAGCTTTTCTTTTCTTTTTTCTTTTATCCCCTTTACTCCCAATTTGGAATGCCCAATTCCCACTACTTAGTAGGTCCTCATGGTGGCGCAGTTACTCACCTCAATCCGGGTGGCGGAGGACAAGTCTCAGTTGCCTCCACTTCTGAGACAGTCAATCCGCACATCTTATCACGTGGCTCATTGTGCACGACACCGCGGAGATTCCGCATGTGGAGGCTCATGCTACTCTCCGCGATCCACGCGCAACTTACCACGCACCCCATTGAGAGCGAGAACCACTAATCGTGACCACGAGGAGGTTACCCCATGTGACTCTACCCTCCCTAGCAACCGGGCCAATTTGGTTGCTTAGGAGACCTGGCTGGAGTCACTCAGCACACCCTGGATTCCAACTCGCAACTCCAGGGGTGGTAGTCAGCATCAATACTCGCTGAGCTACCCAGGCCCCTCTAGTTTTCAGCTTTTCTAATGTTAGATATAAAAAAAATAAAATAAAAAAAAACACATGTTACTGGGACAGGCTCCAGTACCTTCACGACCTTACATAGGATAAGTGGGAATAAATTAATGTGTATTTTTTACAAATATATATATATATATACACACACTACTGGTCAAAAGTTTTGAAACACTTACTCATTCTTTATTATAATTTTTTCTTCTTCACATTTTAGAATAATAGTAAAGTCATCAAAACTATGGATTAACATAAATGGAACTATGAGAATTATGTTGTGACTAAGCAAAATCCAAAATAAATCAAAACTGTGTTATATTTTAGCATCTTCAAAGTAGTCACCCTTTGCCTAGAATTTTCAGAAATGTACTCTTGACATTTTCTCAACCAACTTCTTGAGGTATCACCCTGGGATGCTTTTTAAACAGTATTGAAGGAGTTCCCATCTATATGTTGGGCACTTATTGGCTGCTTTTCTTTATTATTTGGTCCAAGTCATCAATTTAAAAAAAAAAAAAAATGTTTGTATTAAATTTTAGATTTATAATGAAATAAATTAATATGGTGGCACAATTATATTTTTGTCTACAAAACTAATTTCAAACATTTAAGCATACGCCTTCAGATCAAAAGATTTTTAAGATCATGAGAAACATTTCGGTCAAGTGTTTCAAAACTTTTGAAAGCTGCTGTTCTCCAATTATTTTTTGTTCTAGTATAAAAAAAGAAATATAAAGAAAAAAGCATCACATACTGAATTTCTTCTTTGGGATAAGCAAAAATGGCAGCAAAAAGATAAGTAAATAAATAAAACAAAAAGAAATGGCCATTGTAAGGAAATACAGTTAATACCCAGTAAAGAGACCAGTATGAACAATGATGACCAGGAGCCAGAGTTTAAGTTTCAATGAAAAGAGAGTTTACTGAAGACAAAGTTCTCCACATTTCCAGAAAGAGAAAATGAGTTGAGGATCTAACGTCGAGCTAACTTAAATTACAGAAACAACAGTACTTATAGGCATATGCAAATGAATAGACATCATCTCTTACAAGTACAAAGATCTGATAGGTGACCAGTACAGATTATTCTAGAAATCTTACAAGCATAATGTTCTCTTTAACTACGTGAATGCAATCATTCAAAGATTATTTTCTTAAAACACTAAGTCAAGCTGGTAAGCAGAAATGGGTCAGAGTTGAGTCTTCTCTTTAGATAAACTGGTGTCCAGTTCCTCTGACTTAGTCACATGATTCTCAAAACTACAAACAATCCCTCCAATGACATCATTAGACAGAACACAACATTTCTCCCAAGGTTGAGAACCTCTTTGGGACACAGGCCTTATCAGCTAAAACAAAATAGAACAATACATCCAAACGCAACAGAAAAGTTAGGCAGAAATATACTTTTAGCGATGAATGCTAAAAATGTATTTGTGTCAGTAATTAATGACCGAAAACTTAAACCCAATAAAACTCTTACTTAAACTGAATAATAATAACAATTAAATAGTTGCAACTCATATGTATATTTGTTCTCTGGGAGCCGGGCTAAATGAGAAAGCACTGTTAAATGCATTCCTGACATGGGTCAGACCCCCAGTCACACCTCAGGGGTCAAATACACAAATGAACTGCAACATTCATAATTATAACATAACCGGAATAAATGCACATGACTAAAAACACTTTGATTAACAAGTGTTAGTGAATGTATTCAACTCATCAATAGGCTGAAGAGACAGGGGTCCACTCCTTCACCATGTTGTAATGCACATTACAGTTTTTTTTTCATTATCATTATCACTACATTTTTTTTTTTTTTTTAAATGGACTGAACAAGGCAACACGAATACAACTGGAACACATTTTTAAAATTAATGTGATGTGTGAAAGATTTTAGGGCTATGAAAGGACACGTTCCAGAGTACAGTGCCTTTTAATGCCGATTTCTCTGGCTTTAAAAACAACTCACATCAGTTTCCGAATTTAATTGGAGCAAGCTAAATGGGAAATGTATTTAACAAGGAAACAAAAACTTTTAAATGGTCATGGTTGTGATGCCATGCAGTTTATAAATGGATTGAATAGGGCATGAATAGAACTGGAGCATAGATTTTATACACTAATGAAAAAAAGTGGTTTGAAAGGGTTTGGAACAACAAAAGCACCTTTTGTCATGTTAATGATGGGAGTTTATCTATTTCAGAAAACATGAAGTAATCTATCTCTCCATCTGTTTCCTGCTCTCCGTCTTTATTAAATGATTTCTGTAGTGTAAAATCAATACTCATCAGCACAGAGTCTATAGATGAAACAATATAGCCTATCTCAGAAAAGCAGATATAAACACAATCAAACACACACACAACACATTTACTTAGCTATCTAAATGTAGACCTTTATAAGTATGCATTACCATTCGTATCTTATATCGAAAGTAATTGCCTAGCTGCCCATATTTATAATGAATATTGAAATACTAGCTTCGCAAATAGTGCCATGCACTGTTTATTTTAAAGGAGCTTTTACTGGGGCGTGCTGAGTGACTCCAGCCAGGTCTCCTAAGCAACCCAATTGGCCCGGTTGCTAGGGAGGGTAGAGGCACATGGGGTAACCTCCTCGTGGTCGCTATAATGTGGTTCTCGCTCTCGGTGGGGCACATGGTGAGTTGTGTGTGGATGCTGCGGAGAATAGCGTGAAGCCTCCACATGCGCTATGTCTCCGCGGTAACGTGTTCAAGAAGCCACAGAATAAGATGCACGGATTGATGGTCTCAGATGCGGAGGCAACTGAGATTCGTCCTCCGCCACCTGGATTGAGGCGAGTCACTACGCCACCACGAGGACTTAGACCGCATTGGGAATTGGGCATTCCAAATTGGGGAGAAAAAATAAAAAGGAGCTTTTGCTGTGGAATTTTAATGGCCTTTTTGTGTGTGTGATTTCAGTGTTAGATGTCTATCCAGATGTATGTCATTGTGAGGGTCGGAAGGTGAACTGTAATGGCAAAAATCTCCTCCATGTCCCTGTTGTGTCCTCTAATGTAACAGCACTGTAAGTATAACACGGGAACAGAAAGAGCAATAGACTTAATACTTACATTAAAGGAATAGTTCACCCAAAAATGAAAGCGCATCATTTACTCACCCTAATGTTGTTCCAAACCCATATGAATTGCTTATTCTTTTTTCTATACAATGAAAGTAAATGGTGATTAAGGCTGTCATTCTGCCTAGCATCTTTTTTTATGTTACATGGAAGAAAGCCACACAGAACAACATTAGGGTGAGTAAATGATGACAGAAACGTTAGATTTTGGGTGAACTGTCCCTTTAAACATGAAAGTAGAAAAAGCCACAATTCATTTTATTTGTTATAAATTTGAATCATTATTTTCCTCACATTCTCCCCTCAGAGAGCTGAACAGTAACAGGATTGAATCTCTCTCTCATGATCTGTTCATTCGCTATAGACACCTGGAGAGACTGTGAGTGACACTTCATTCTTTCATCTCTCCTTCTGTTCTCTGAATCCCTCTCTCTCTCTCTCTGCTATCACTTCTAAGCTTGTTAAATGTCTGAATCTCCTTACCTTAAGCTGAAAGTCATGATTTATAAGTGATGATTAGTTTTGTAATTATTAATTTTAAAATTAAATTTTCTCTAAAATACCACTAAGTTGTGTGTGTGTGTGTGTGTGTGTGTGTGTGTGTGTGTGTGTGTGTGTGTGTGTAGTGGGGAGGGGGTTCAACTTCGGGCACTTTAATGCACCAGTCAGAGTTAGTTTTGTTAAAACTAACTTTCTTTTTGTTACTGTTTATGAAGTACACATTAAAACTGTCTTGGAAACTTTTTTACCATGCCTTCATTTATTTTTGCTGCTTTTCAAATGCCTTTTATTGAAGTATAGGGGTCAATGATGTGACGCTCACTTTTTTTGTCTGGATCTATTAAGTTATTCAAAAATGCATTAAAAAGGCAATTCACCCAAAAACATTTTTTTTAATTGAATACTATACTACTTTGAAGATTTTTTCATTTTCTCAAGTGATTTTAATATTTTTTATGGTTCTTACAGTAAAAAAAAAAAAAAAAAAAAGAAAAAAAAAAAGGCTGACATTTTTGAAACTTTCAAAAATCAAGGTAAATACATCTTGTGATAAGAATATTTATAATGTTTGTCATTTCCAGTCAAGCTGTGATTTTGTCAAATTCTGCAAAAAGTGTGAAATATTACTATTTATTTGTGTGTTTTTAGGATAAATAAAATGCTAGCTATGACATTAGTCATAGCAATACAAAGGAGTTTATTCCAAGAATGTTTATAATGTCAATTCCAGCACAGAATGTTAATTAAACAATACATAATTTGAGATGTGGGGGAAATATTCAATATTCACTTTCAGAAATGACAAAAATAAAAGAATTCTCCTGTGATTTACGTATGCCCCCTGCTAGACACTGATGGACAATTGGACAAATTAAATAAATTAGTGAGAGTGTGAAAATTTAGTTTGAACAGAGTTTATTTTCCACAGGGTCCACAGGGCCAGAAGTGCCCATAGTTAAATACCTGTGTATGCCCACATGCATGTGCACATATGCCATACATGGATATAAGTTGGCCTCTTTTTTCTGACTCCTATTTCCATCCATCTTTTATTTCTCTTGACAAAAAATATAATGTTCTTTTCATCTACCCTTTCCCATTTTCTGCTAAGTGCAGTGGAGGTTTTAAAGCCTGCTTCCTTTATAGAGCCTGAGACAGGATGACATTTTTATTGTCCATCAGAGTTCAACAATGTACCGCTCAGTATAGTGGTACAATATAGAAAGAGAGAGAGAAACAGAGAAGCCCTCAAGACTTCACATCTATTAATCATAATAAATGACAGACAATGCTTAGAAAACTTTGTAGTAAAATTCTGAATCATAAAGTCATGATTTAAAGTACATAAAATGAAAGGCTTATGAAAACCTTGAATGTTTCTGTTCCCACAGCAACCACTAAAAGATAACCGTATGTTTTCTTTTGACCTGCGTTCTGTTTCAGTCTGTTCTTTGACTGTGTAAGCATGAACACCTTTGATTTTTAAAATATCTAAGAATCGATGCTACACTGAAAAATTGGCTAACCTAAAAAATGTGTGTCATGTGGTAATATCTAAATTAACTGGTTTTATTCATGTCAAACTGAATACATCACAACAACAACAACTTATTTTTAAGGGTTAGTTCATGTAGAAATAGCTCCTTAAGATATCAGTTGATAGTTACCTCAATTTACACTGTGTTTTGGGTAATTATGAGCTTTCAATAAAGTGTTTTTAAATGTATTGATAAGTACTTTATATAGGCCTACATTATAAATATATTTTTTTGTTAATGGGGCTTATAAACATCACAAAGACATCATCATGACTGAAGCATCATAATGACTGTATTCATTCACTGTGTTATGTTTTTGCGCCTGATCTGCAGTCCTCCGCAGGTGTTCACATTAATATTTCTATGAATAACAGTGTTAACTTATGAGTGATATATTCATTGAGCTCATTTAGAATGATTTTCTATTGAGCTTATTTATAATGAGCCTTCTGAAAATTACGTTTCAGCATATACAGAATGCTTATCACTTTCATGAAACGCCCCGTCTGAATTTAATTTATAAACCCTAGTAAGTTGACTTTACTCATTTGATTGAGTAAACTCTTTCCCTCAATTGAATTGAGTAATGGTGTCTCCAAAACTTATGTAATTAAGTTCATTTATCTTGGTTCATATAGAATGAACTTAATAATATAAGTTGAGGTAACTATATGCAAGTAGACTTAACTCAAGACATGCTACTTAAATATTGTTGTTTCTACTGTTGTTAATAAATTTAATTGAATATAATTTTATATCAAACAATAGCACAGCTCAAATAAAAATCATAACTGATTCTAGGTCAGTCAGTAAATAAACTTAATTCTCCAAAGAAATGCATATACAGTTTACCTGCAATTTAACTTCACAAGCTCAAAGAGAATTAGAGTCGACAGGATCCAACTTGATGAAATGGGACACTGATCACACTAATGGTGACATCACACGAAACAACTATTAGCAACAAAACAACATAAATAATACTACAAATGAGCTAAAACCTCTAGAAATTCTTAATTACAACTATTTAAATGCCCCCATAACTTCCCTTTGACCAAAGAAACATAATTAAATAATTCACGCGCAACGCATTATGGGTATTCCCCATAACCTCAGTTTTGTTATTAACACTTAAAATCTTAAGTCTATGGATTTTGTAAGATAAATAAGTTCAATGAACTTAAATATTTGAGTTATGAGCCCAAAACCTGACATTTCAAGTAATACTTACTTAACACAACTTGATATTTCCAGTTATGACAACTTTAGGGTTTACAGTGTAAATTATCCATAAAGAATGCCTTTCTCATTTTACTGAGTTATGCTCCGCTACAGACTTGCACTGCAGCTTCGATCATTATCAATAAGTTCTAAATTAACCAATTAGAGTATGTCAAATTGAATTCATGTGTTAACAGCTTTAACTTTGACAGCCCTTATTATTATAAATAAGAACCATCTTTAAAAATACTGAATGATCAGATTGATTATTATTGATTGATACGTATTAGCTATCACTTTATGTAACCACAGTGTTCTAACTCTCTCTCTCTCTCTCTCTCTCAAGACATTTGGAAAGTAATAGTATAGAAATCATCTCCAAGAGGGCATTTTCAGGACTTTTCTCTTTGCGTAAACTGTGAGTAAGACTTTATATTTTGTGAATGAAAGGTTCACTGACAGTGTGTTTGGCATTCATAAGAATCACTCATCATGTATAACTTGTCATCAATCCTTCCCTGATCTCTGGCTCACATGAGCGTGAATACAGCACCTACAAAACTGCTACCAGACTATCTGTGACTGCGTAATTATGAGCATACCATCTGATGAAGCTTTCATCATCCACCCATTAATTCATGTAAGAAGCAAAAGAAAGATGTAACAATGAGGGTGCTGGATTAGGGTTGATTCAGGCAGAACAGCTCCTTGATCAAAGAATGAATTTGAATACATCCTAATGCTGTTCTCATGTTATTTATGCTTCAGTGTGTACCTGTTTGTGCCTGTGGATACTTAGTTATATATCAGTGAGACTGTGAGTGTGTGTCTGCTTCTGCATACATACAACTGTTGATCTAACCAACATTGTACTTACACTAATCAGCCAACTGGGGTAAAATGGGACTTGGAGAGAAAGAGAGAGATGGAGGGATTACTGGAGGCGGGAGAACAGCCGTGTTAGTCAGGTGGCTGGTACACAGACAGCAGATGGGCTCTATAGTCACACAACTTAAAACCATTTGAACATTAAACTGCTATTTAAGGGATAGTTCTCCCAAAACTGAAAATGCTGTCATCATTTACTCATCTTTCATGTTGTTCCAACCCTGTATGACTTTGTTTCCTCTGTGGAACTCAGAGGAAACCATAAAAGTGCATGGTGACTGCCTATAACATATGACTGCCTATAACATTTTCTTTTGTGTTCCACAAAAGAAAGAAAGTCATTTGGGTTTTTAACAACAGGAGGGTGAGTAAATTATGCCATAATTGTAAGTTTTGGGTGAACTATCCCTTTAATGATTGTGACGAGGAGGAGGGCATGGCCAGGCCGTGATGGAGCATGGCCGGCGCTGAATCAGCGGGAGATTGAGATAAGGGGCTGCCGGAGACGCCGGTTCGAGAGAGAGAGATGCACGCTGCTGCATTGCATGTGTGTCTGTGTTTGTTTGTTTAAGTGTATTTATATCATTAAAGTTTATGTTGACTGTTCAGCCGGTTCCCGCCTCCTTGCCCATCTTTTATCTGTTACAGTGGTGCCTAAACCCGGGAGGGAGGAGGGATGCGCTGTTGCGGAGTCCTCGTGGCTGCCATCCGCCAGGGGAGCAGCCGCGGCCATCTGCCTGGGGACGGAGGGGTCGCTGCCGGCCGCCGAGAGCCGGAGGAACCGTGGCCATCTGCCGAGAAGGGAAGGAGCGGTTCCGTCCGCCAGGGGCCGGAGGACTCGTTACCGTCCGCCGGGGGAGGAGCGAGCTGGCGTCCGCCAGAGGGCGGAGGAGCGGTTGAGGACCGGGCGACAGCGCGTCCGGGAGGCGGCGAGCAAGTTCTTCTCTCTCTCTCTCTCTCTCTGTGTCTCCATTTGCCCTTTCCCTCTCCCCACGCCTCCCCTCGTCTCTCCCCCAGGTTCGCAGGTGGCGGGGTGGACCACCGGCTGACAGAATGGCCGGAAGGGCAGTGTCTTCCCCCCAAAGATGGGGGGAGTTAGTCAGACTGGTGGTGCCCCGGCCTGAATCAGGCGGGGGAGGAGTTTGAGAAAGAGGAGGGCATGGCCGGGCTGTGATGGGCCGGCACTGAATCAGCTGTTCAGTGGGAGAGCGAGATAAAGGGGAGCCGGAGACGCTGGTTCGAGAGAGAGAGAGAGAGATGCATGCTGCCATGTTGCGTGTGTGTCTGTGTTTGTTTGTTTATTTTTAAGTTAATTTATATCATTAAAGTTCATGTTGACTGTTCAGCCGTTTCCCGCCTCCTCCTTACCCATCCTTTATCTGTTACAATGATGCATTCTCTTGCTCTTTGTCTCTTTGTTTCTGTCTCTGTCTCTCTTTCTCTTGTTTCTGCAGTTTTTTGAGTCAGAATAGGATTTCGTCTCTCAAAGCAGGAATATTTAGTGACCTCAGCAGTCTGGAGTGGCTGTAAGTAGAAAAAAATATACTCACAAACATATTCACACTCACTTAAGTAAACTTAGCTTTTGAGCTGAATGGCTCTCATTCCCAAAAACAGAGCTTCAGCATGTTCTCCTCATAAGCCCTGGAGCTGCTGAGCATATGTGTATTGAATATATAGTGATTTGTGATCCAGGTAGTCATTGTTTGATGTGTGTTTGTTTGTCTTCCTGTGTATGTGTGTGTAGGATTCTGGATGAGAATCAAATATCATCTATGCGACAGAAGTATTTTGAAGGCCTGAGATCTTTATTTTTCCTGTAAGAGAATGATCTTCAAAATCACCTTGATATTTGATATAGAAGAATAGAAGAATAAATACAAGTTTTAGTATAGGCCTATGTGAGAAGGAAACAGATATAAAAGAATAAGTATGCCAAACAAAGTTTTCAGTCGACTACTACTGTATATTGGAAATTGGATTATCTGTTCTCAATAGACTTATCTTAAAACTTAACACAATTAAGACATAATGTGCATTTTTATGTCTTTTGCAGATCTTTGTTGAATAACTCTGTTGAACAGTTTCCTAAAACCTCTATCTGCCTTGAGATGCCTCACCTCAACTGGCTGTGAGTTATAAACATAAAATAAAAAGTATAAACATATAAAAAAGACACCAACATGTCCACTGAGAGTAGTACCAGTACCAGTACCAGCAGTACCTTAAGACGAGTTGGTTAAAAGTAATTGCAAAATGTCTTGAAAATTTCAATATTTCCAGTTAAGTATTAAGAATCTGGATATATAATTAATGTTAATTTACATACATGACCTACTGCAGAACTACAAAGACAGTTGGAGGAGTGTGTTTATTTTCACAGGGAAATGGAGGGGAATAGAATTTCATCTCTCTGGGCATTAAGTTTTAAAAACTGCTCCTCTCTCACCGTCTTGTGAGTATCCCCCCAAACACACAAACACACATTTAGGTTAAACGGAATCATTTTAGACATGAACAGCTTAAAGACATAAGGAATTAATTAATTAAAATAATGAGGTTTTAGATATACATGTTGATATGCATCATGGAGGCTGTGATGTTAGGGCTTTGATTTGATCTGTCTGTGACATTTGGGAGACACTCTGTCCTGAGGAATTGAGCCCGCAGCATCACCACAGTTTCTCTCTCACTCTCCCACGCTCACGACACATCGATTGCTTATACTGTGTTTCTACACCAATCTGGAATGTGTCACTTTCCACAAATAGGGTTCAGAAAACATCGATCATCAACCTCAGAAGATCAAACGTAATATTATATGCGCTGTTTTATTTTCTATTCATTTGATATGAGGTTTGCATATCAAATGAATATTGTTACATTTTGGTTTATCAAAATTTTAGACATGACTATATACAGTTTAAAAACCTTGTAGTTTTGTAATGTTCTAGCAATAAACAATGAATAAACATAAAAAATAAAGACAAAAGTTATCAATAAAAATAAATAAATAAATAAATAAATGCCAGAATGGGTAGAAGGGTTGCAAATGTTTAAACTAAGCACTCTAACTCTACAACATAGCAGAGATTTTTCTAAATCTCAACAAAACACAAAGCAAGTCTCCCTATTTATTTTCATCTTGCACAAAGACACAAAATAACATTTAATTTTAACGTTTACTCTCCCTGGTGAGTCTCATGCAAAGCATGCTGGGATCTAGAAATCGTCTGCCCAGTTTTAGTTTAGTAACCCAGTTTGAATTAAGTGAAGCTGACAAGACACTTTTCTTAGTTGAATCAACTCAAGTTCATTTAAATTCCCTTTGTTATATTATTTTTATTTTTATTTTTTAGTAATATGAACATGGGAGGATTGAGTAAAACTGAAGATAGTGAAAGTTAATTTTTGTGAGCTTGCAGTTATTGTTAAGTTTATATTTTTAATATAGGTGTATATTTCATTTATAGATTTAAAAAATAGTTTGAATTTTTTTTCTTACAATAGATTGGTTAACAGGGTTGAATGGCTGAGCTTAATGAATGCAGTCAACACAAAAATATTTGAAAAAAATTAAGAAAATGAAATAAGAAAATGTATTCGTTTTCCTGGCATGCTGCAGAAAGCATCTAAATAATGTTACTTCTTGGGTGTCATATTTAAAGAATGTTTTTAATAGGGGGAAATCATACAAACTGTGGGACACAGTAAAATATAAAGTGTTTAGCAATTAAAATTAAATAATAAAATCCATTCAATGTAATTAAATTTAGATTTAGTACAATGCATTGAATGTCAGTTTAACAGATTGTCAAAATTCTGACATTGCTGTATGATTAAATTGGTAGTTTGATTCATACTAAGTTAATTTTATGTGAGAGGGTAAAAATAAAGTGTATCTAACATATCTAACAGTTCTCACTACAAAAACTACTACTACTAATAAAAACATATTGGTGGAAAGTGTCATATTTTAATGAAAGGTTAATTAATATTCCAGAGTCTGAGAGTCTGATTTCTTTCATATTGACATAACATGAGATGTGTTACTGAATCTTACATTTACTGTGTGTATATTATATACTCTGATCACTGATCCAGTTCAGTCACTCTATTCCACAATTCAAAGGGCTGTTTCAGTTATCAGTACAGTCCACATTTCTTCAAATATGTAAATATATTTCATCTCTCTGATCTGTCCAGAGCTTTTCAGGCTTAATCTGTGACTTGCAGTGTATCTCTATGTACTCAAGCATTAAGGGGAGGGTTTGAGGTAGTTCTTGGTAGCATGAAGCTGATGCATGGTGCTTAAGTGTGATCTTCATGCAGTCTGAAGACCCAGAGATAGAGAGAGGGCTGAATTACATATAGATTTATATAACTTCAATGTGAAGGCTTTGGTGAATTGGGTTATACATTTGTGATGGTGCCATTTGTTGTGTGTTTGTCTGGTTAAGAGCATTAAGGAGAAACCACATCAGCACCATTGAAGATGGAACATTTGCAGATATGCATAGATTGATAGATCTGTGAGTAAACACGTGCATGCATGCATGCAGACACACACACACACACACACACACACACACACACACACACACACACACACACACACACAAATAAACATTCTTTTTTTATTATTTTTATTTTTTATTACAATTCAGGGCATTAGAGAACAAGAGTCTTTAGATTGTATTTTTCATCACCATTTTCATTGCTCATTTCTTATAAACATGTGTGTGCCAAAGAGATTGTGAGCTTCAAAGCAATAGTTCACCTAAAAAAGTAAGTTCTACTTACACTCATGTTGTTCCAAATCCACATTACTTTCTTTTGTTACAAAAAGATGTTTCGAAAAATGTTTACACAGTTATTTTCCATACATCAAAAAGAGTGCAGATTTCGCCCCTGGGTGTTTCGACAGCGCTAAAAGAGTGTATATTCCTGCTAAAGAGTATATTTTCTCTATTAGAGCACACACATTGATGTTGAACGTCTTTTTAAAGATGCCTTTCCGTCTTTGTGTGATTCCTGGATGCGGTCGTTATCTCTCCGCCTCCGACGGCCACGGGCGATGCCTCACTTGTCTGGGCAGCGATCACACTGAGGCAGCATTTGTGGATGGTTCATGTTCTCATTGCGAGGATATGACCATGGCAATGGGTAATTCCCTGCGAACATCCCGTTCCCCATCACGCTCGTTTGCTCCCGTCCGGGTCCAAAATGAGACCAGCCCGCCTCATGGCCGGCTTGACATCTCTTTTGGGGTCCGCGAGCAGGATGAGTCTTTGATTGCTGCATCGGAGAGCACACTGGCGATGTCGGATGCCGAGGACTCGACTGGGCTGCCACCTTCGGGTCTGCCTGCCCAGTCTGAGGCTGATGCAGAGCTGACCGACATGCTTCCCCTGAGCACTCGCGGTTTGATGATTGGTTCCTGGGTTTGGGGCGCCGTGCGTCCGGCATCAAGATTGGTTCGCAGCGGTAGACCTAAAGGACACGTACTTTCACGTCTCGGTTCTACCTCGACACAGACCCTTCCTACGGTTTGCTTTCGACGGCCAGGCATATCAGAACAAGGTCCTCCCCTTCGCCCTGTCCCTGTCCCCTCGCATCTTCACGAAAGTCGCAGAGGAAGCTCTTGCCCCGTTAAGGGAAGTGGGCATCCGCATACTCAACTACCTCGACGACTGGCTGATTTTAGCACACCCTCAAGAGTTGCTGTGAGCGCACAGGGATTTGGTGCTCAGGCACCTCAGCCGTCTAGGGCTTTGGGTCAACTGGGAAAAGAGCAAGCTCTCCCCGGTTCAGAGCATCTCTTTTCTCAGCATGGAGTTAGACTCGGTCTTAATGATAGCACGCCTCACAAGCGAGCGCATGCAGTTGGTGCTGAACTGCCTGAAGTCATTCAGGCGGAGGACAGCGGTTCCACTGAAACACTTTCAGAGGCTTCTGGGGCATATGGCTTCCTCAGCGGCAGTCACGCCGCTCGGGTTGATGCATATGAGACCGCTTCAGCACTGGCTTCAGACTCGAGTCCCGAGATGGGCATGGCGCCGCGGCACACATCGCAAAGCTATCACGCTGCTCTGCTGCCACTTATTCAGCCCTTGGACAGACCTTGCGTTTCTATGGGCAGTAGTTCCCCTACAGCAAGTGTCCAGACATGTCATGGTCACCACAGACACCTCCAAACTGGGCTGGGGCGCCGTGTGCAACGGGCACGCAGTCGGCGGTTCCTGGTCAGGACAGCGACTGGGTTGACACATCAGCTGCCTAGAGTTGCTGGCTGTACTTCTTGCCCTGTGGAGGCTATTGCCGTTGATCCAGGGCAAGCATGTGTTGGTCTGGTCCGACAACACAGCGACAGTAGCATATATAAATTGCCAAGGCGGCGTACGCTCTCATCGCATGTCGCAACTCACCCGCCATCTCCTCCTCTGGAGTCAGCAGCGGCTGAGGTCACTGCGGGCCACTCATATTCCGGGCAGCCTCGACGCCACAGCGGACGCGCTGTCGTGGCAGGCAATGCTCAGTGGAGAGTGGAGACTCCACCCCAGGTGGTCCAACTGATTTGGAGTCAATCCGGCAAAGCACAGGTAGACCTGTTCACTTCCCGGGAATCCTCCCACTGCCCGCTCTGGTATTCCCTGATGGGAGCCCCCCTCAGGACAGAAATGCTGGCACACAGCTGGCCCCGGGGGCTGCGCAAATATGCATTCCTCCTATTGAGCCTTCTTGCAAAGACCCTGTGCAAGGTCAGGGAGGACAAGGAACAAGTCACCCTCGTGGCCCCATACTGGCCCACTCAGACTTGGTTCTTGGACCTCACACTCCTCACAACAGCACCTCCCTGGCGGATTCCCCTGAGGAAGGACCTGCGCCCAGACCTCTGGAATCTCCATGTCTGGTCCCTGGTTTATGTAGCCGCTATAGTGGCTCACCACGAGGCAGTCGACGGCAAGTCCCTTGGACAGCACGACCTGATCATCAGGTTCCTCAAAGGCACCCGGAGGCTTAATCCTCCCAGGCCATGCCTCTTCCCCTCATGGGATCTCACCGTCGTCCTCCTGGGCCTTCGGAGAGCCCCATTTGAGCCACTAGAGTCAGTCAAGCTGAAAGCCCTCTCCTTAAAGACGACCTTCCTGATTGCGCTCCCCTCCATCAAGAGGGTGGGGGACCTGCAAGCGTTCTCTGTCGGCGACACTTGCCTGGAGTTCAGTCCGGCAGATTCTCACGTGATCCTGAGACCCTGACTGGGCTATGTGCCCAAGGTTCCCACGACCCCCTTCAGGGATCAGGTGGTTAACTTGCAAGCGCTGCCCCGGGAGGAGGCAGACCCAGCCCTGTCGTTGCTGTGTCCAGTGTGTGCTTTGCCCACCTACTTGGATTGCACGCATAGCTTTAGATGCTCTGAGCAGCTCTTTGTCTGCTTTGGTGGACAGCGGAAAGGGAACGCCATCTCCAAACAGAGGCTTGCCCACTGGATCGTGGATGCCATTGCATTTGTCTACCAGACCCAGGCCGTGCCCGCCCCCTTGCGGGTTCAAGCACACTCTACAAGGAGTGTGGCATCCTCGTGGGCACTGGCCAATGGCACCTCTCTAGCAGACATCTGCAGAGCAGCGGGCTGGGCAACACCCAATACTTTCGCAAGATTTTACAGTCACTGGGTTGAGCTGGTTTTGTCCCATGTTCTTTCAGGTATGAACAGGTAGAGTTTGGTAATACGGAACAGCTGGCCAGGTGTATCATTTGCGTATAGCGCCTTTCCCCTCCCCTGAGGTTAAAACGTGCGCTTTTACCCCAGTCGAGTTCACGAAGTCTTGGACCCTGGATGTCCTTCCTCCGTAGCCCTATGGTTCACGAACTTGGTGGAGGAGTTCGCAGCCAGCCCCACTACGGGGTCTGATATGCCCTGTACTGGGATAGGTGCTCCACAGATGCCGATTACTCGGGTAACCCCTGTGATGTATATTCCGCGGTACAGTCTCCCTGTCGGCGGACCCGCGTCTCCCTTGGGCAGAGCTCTCTCTGCCCCCAGTCACTGTGTTTGTAGAGCCCCCCCCTCCCCCTTTTTTTATGGTGGGACCTACCACCGCGCCTCTTCCATGTGCGGCTGCTGAGCCCATGTGTCGTATTGCCACATGTTGACCTCCCCTTTTGGGCAGGATGTGGTCTCCGCAGGGTCTTTTCCCCCTGAAAGAATAGGAAAGGAAAAGAACACCTTCCACGATGCATATGATAGCGTTAGATGGCCCCAGCTGAATCTAATACTCTGTGGAGAAAAAACATAGAGAGACAACGCTGTGGCTGGCACGGCCTGCTCCCATGCTAGTTACGTCGCTTCCCCCCTCAGGCATGTGGGGAACTACATGACACTTTTGGGGCATTGGGGGAGGTTACGTACAGTCTGATGCACCTACTATTACGCACGCAGCAGCTTGCTTGCACCTGCATCGGCAGTTCACGTAAAATGGTTCAGCTGTTGTGGCATTTTTCCATAGGGACCCCTAGTGTCACTACATCGACACAACGTCGAGTGAGTGACAGAAGGGGAACGTCTCAGTTACTGTTGTAACCTCCGTTCCCTGATGGAGGGAACGAGACGTTGTGTCCCTCTTGCCACAATGCTGTACTAGCTGCTGAAATGGCCGGGACCGTGTCTCAAAACCTGAATGAATCCTGCATTCCAGCTCCCTTTTATACCCGTATGTCCGGGGGAGTGGCTTGCAAATTCCACTCGCCAATTCTCGATGGGGCTCTCAAGGGTGACCCCTAGTGTCACTGCATCGACACAACGTCTCGTTCCCTCCATCAGGGAACTGAGGTTACGATCATTTTTATAATTTATTTCATTAAATGTGAAAAATGAGCTGCTGAATTTGGTGTGATTTGTTTACAGAGATGTGTCTGTGAACCAGATTAAAGACCTGCCTCCATCTCTGTTCCAGAGCCTGCAGAACCTTAAACAGCTGTGAGACTAACTTTATATTGATGTCACAAATTGTGTTTGCTAAATTTCTGTTCTTGTTCCAAGCTCAAAGTTTTTACAAAGTCCTTCAGTAGACCTGTTGTACCTCAATATTTTTCAATTGTTTTTGTGCTGATCTGCCCAGTGATTCATTGATTGCTTGAAAGTCTCTTAAGATGAAGTGACAAGATGTATTAATCATAGAAACTATTCTTGACTTTATCAGTAACTATTTTGTTGTGTATGTCTGTGTGTTGTTTCAGAAATATCTCCAACAATCCTCTCACACAAATATACAGCAATCAGTTTGATAGTTTGGTGAATCTACAGTCACTGTGAGTAATCAACACATTTCTTTTTTTATTTGTACACAAGATTAATAACATTATTGATAAAAAGCCATAGAGATTATTTGTATTAGGACATCCCTTGTATTTATTCATGTTTTTAAAATGTATGCTGTAATCTAGAAAATATATACAATCAAATTTGAAAGACCTTCTCGTTCTGTACATGACTGCCAGTCTCAGCATGGGATTGACCTCAGACTGTTAATCAGGGAATTATTGTCAAGATACTGCCAAGATCTAAAGTCAGTTTGATTGGGCTCTTTAGAACAGGAAGTCATTTGCGGTTACACACATACATTTGTATTTTTAAAATGGTGATGTTTCTGTTTGTCAGGGTAAAGTGTGGAGAATCGGTAGAATTTAAGTTAATATGTGCCTGCTTTCGTGGAAAAGATGCAGGTTTCTTTGAAAACTATTAAAGAGATACATTTAAAAAAAAAAAAAAAATCCTATTTGTGATTTTCTTTTGCTATGAGAAATACTGTCCCACAAACAAACCTTAATGATAACCCTACACCTAACCCTAAAACA
Organism: Myxocyprinus asiaticus; assembly: GCF_019703515.2. Classification (NCBI taxonomy): domain Eukaryota; kingdom Metazoa; phylum Chordata; class Actinopteri; order Cypriniformes; family Catostomidae; genus Myxocyprinus; species Myxocyprinus asiaticus. Next base: position 34,315,780 of record NC_059347.1, read on the forward strand.
ACTTTACTTGAGATTGTTAGGTTCTGTCAGTGAATGCCCCTTATGTTTTCCATATTGTGTCTTAGAGTGCAGCTCACTGTGTCCGTTTTACACTTCTGCTGGTTCGAGCATTACACAAGCAGGACATATTCCTGGATGAACATCCTATGTTCCTGGAAATATATTTTTGTCAACATATGACAACTCTTTTTATTCCTCAAAGGTTGCTCTTTCATAGATCAGGACTTACTGGAGTTCTAAGTTATCCTTAATTTTTAAACTTTGTCTCTAATGTTTCTCCTAAAATTTTTTGGGAGTGTATAAAAATAGAAGCAAATGAAAAAAAAAAAAAAATTGTTGACATACAGCAAGAGTATAAAGCTAAAAAATTAATGTAGATAATTTTGTCTTGGAAGAATTTGATGAGAATATGACATTGTTGGGATCTCTTCTGAAACTTTACAGGTGAAAAATGACAAGGGTCTTGAAAAATCTGAGAAGCAGGAGTTTAAGCAAAAGGTGCCATTTGGTGTACATATAATATCATTGCTGTATCTGAGCAATAGAGATACTTAAGAAATCTTATTTTTGATTTTTCATTCCTATGGATAATCCTATCCCTAAATCTAACCCTGAACATACCCCTAAAAACAAAGGTCAATGATTGGTTCATAGGAATGCTGTTCCAGAACCATCAAAGGCTATCAATCCAGAAACAGCTTTTCCCTATCTGTCACTCACTCAACGTTGGTGTCGATGTAGTGACACTAGGGGTCACTCTTGGGAGCTCGAGACACCTCTGGTCTTTGATAAAAGGCCAATGAAAATTGGCAAGTGGTATTTGCATGGGTATAAAAGGAGCTGGTATGCAACCACTCATTCAGATTTTCTCTTCGGAGCTGAACGGTCATGCTCATTGAGCTGAATACTACTGTTCATTCACCTCTGCTGGATCTAACGGCGCATTTCAGTGGCTTCTCCCTCCTCTGCACTGGTGCACTGCAGAGAACGCCCCTGGGCGCTTCGGCAGAAAAACTAGAGAGTATATTTTCTGAAAGAGCATTTTTCCCCTCTAAAAGAGTATATATATATCTCTAAAAGAGCACACACACGGAACGTCTTTTTAAAGACACGTCTTTTTAAAGATGCTTTTCCGATTGTGTGTTATTCCTGGTTGCGCTCATTATCTCTCGCCTTCTGACGGTCACGATCACTGTCTTTCGTGTCTGGGCACTTCTCACGCGGAGACATCGTTCGTGGATGGTCATGTTCTCATTGCGAGAATATGTCCATGGCAACGTTGCAGTCGTGGCTCGCCTTCGTAAGAAAGCGAGCCACCCTCAGAGGCTCCTGCCTCGGTCCTTTTACCCACGGGTATGAGGCCAGTGCGGCTAACACTGGGGGTGATTTGGGGACCCCAATGGGACCGCATCTGCCGGGTATCCCCCCGCAGACCTCCCATTCCCCAGCACACTCGTCTGCCCCAATCGGGCTTCCGGATGAGTCTGCCGGCTCATCTCATGGCAAGTTCGACCTCTTATTCGGAGCCCGCGAAAGTGATGAGCACTCGAGCGCAGCATCGGAGAGCGGGCTCGTGCAGTCAGAAGCCTCAGCTGGGCTCCTCCCTTTGGGGTCGATTGCCTAGTCACAGGCTGACACGGAGATGAAGATATGCTTTCCCGGGCAGCCGCGAGCGTCGGCTAGAGTGGAACTCGCTGCTCTTCCCTGAACCCTCGCGGCTCGGTGATTGGTTCCTGGGCTCGCGGCGCCGCTCAAAGCCATGCCCGGCCCCGTTCCTTTCTTCCCGGAAGTGCATGAAGAGCTGACAAGGTCGCGGGAGGCACTTTTTACTGCCCGGTCCTGATCTTTTCACTACCCTCGATGGTGGGGCGGCCAAGGGCTATTCGGCAATCCCCCGGTGGATAAAGGCGCTCGTGGTGCACCTATGCCTGCAGAGCGCCGCCACCTGGCGCGGGTGCCCAAAGCCCCCGTCCAAGGCCTGTAGGTTCATGTCATCTCTGACGGCCAAGGCCTACGGTGCCGCTGGACAAGCCGCCTCCGCCCTGCACGCCATGGCTCTCCTGCAAGTCCGCCAAGGCACTAAAGGAACTGCACAAGGGTAGTTCCGCCCTGGGATTGATGCAGGAACTGCACTCGGCGACCGACCTCGCTCTCCGAGCGACGGAGGTCACGGCGCAGTCTCTCGGGCGGACGATGGCCACACTAGTGGTCCAGGAGCACCACCTTTGGCTCAACCTGGTCGAGATGGGTGAGGCGGACAAGACACAATTCCTTGCTGCCCCCATTTCCCAGGCGGGCCTATTCGGCGACACCGTCTAGGACTTTGCCCAGCAGTTTTCAATGGTAGAGCAGTAGATGGATGCTAGCCGGCATATCCTGCCCCGGCGCGGCTCAAGATCCCGCACCCTGTCTACTCATCGCCAAGGGCGTCCCCCTGCGGTGACTGCACCGGCTCCGCCGCAGCCCGCCCCTTTGGCACGGCCCCGGCGTGGAGCCCACCGCAGGAAGCAGACGCCACCCATCTCGCGGCCGCCCAGAACCCGTGAAAGGCTTCAAAGCGCCCTTGAGACAGGTGACCCAGGGACAACGAAACCCACTGCTCTGGAGCTGGTAAGCAGATCTCCATCTTTTTGATTCCTTTTGTATTTAATTACGCTGCATGCCCAAGTGGCTGCAGTACTCAAGAGCTCAGCAAGAGCGGTTTCCTTGTTCCCAGGGTCACGTATCCAGTGTGCACGGCCGTCATCACGACCACCGTCCACCACTCTATTTGGCAGGTTTGGCGCTCCAGCGGCGGTCTCCCGCCCCTAAGCACCCAGCTGTGTCCCTGTCTCCTTGCGTCTTTACGAAGGTCACAGAGGCTGCCCTTAAGTGAGGTGGGCATTCGCATTCTCAACTATCTCGACGACTGGCTAATCCTAGCTCATTCTCGAGACGTATGGTGCTCTCACACCTCAGCCGACTAGGGCTTTGGGTCAACTAGGAAAAGAGCAAGCTCCTCCCAGTTCAGAGCATCTCTTTTCTCAGTTTGGAGTTGGACTCAGTCTCCTTGACGGCGCACCTTACGAATGAGCGTGCCCAGTCGGTGCTGACCTGTTTGAAGGCGTTCAAACAGAAAACAGCGGTTCCACTGAAACTTTTTCAGAGGCTCCTGGGGCATATGGCATCCTCGGCGGTGGCCACCCCGCTCGGGTTGATGCATATGAGGCCGCTTCAGCACTGGCTCCAGACTCGAGTCCCGAGATGGGCATGGGGCCACGGGACATGTCGCGTGGTCATCACGCCGGTCTGTCACCGTCTTTTCAGCCCTTGGACTGAAACCTCTTGTTTCTATGGGCAGGCGTTCCTTTAGAACTGGTCCCCAGGCGTGTCGTGGTCATGACAGATGCCTCCAAAACGGGCTGGGGCGCTATTTTGCAACGGGCACGCAGCCGCCGGCCTCTTGACGGGTCCGCAACTGCATTGGCACATCAACTGCCTTGAGTTGTTGGCAATTCTGCTCGCCCTGCAGAGGTTTCGGCCGTTGATCCAGGGCAAGCACGTGTTAGTTCAGACAGACAACATGACAACGATAGCATATGTCGACCGCCAAGGTGGTTTGCGCTCTCGTTGTATGTCACAACTCGCCCGCCGTCTCCTCCTCTGGACTCAGCAGCAATTTAAGTCGCTGCAAGCCACTCACATCCCGGGCAACCTCAACACTACAGCGGACGCTCTTTCATGACAGGTTACTCTCAGGTGAGAGTGGAGACTCCACCCTCAGGTGGTCCAGCTGATTGGAGTCGATTCGACAGGCACAGGTGCACCTGTTCGCCTCCCAAGAATCCTCCCCACTGCCCGCTCTGGTACGCCCTGACCGAGGTCCCCCTCGGCACAGATGCGCTGGCACACAGCTGGCCCCCTGGCATGTGCAAATATGCATTTCCTCCAGTGAGCCTGCTTGCACAGACCCTGTGCAAGGTCAGGGAGGACGAGGAGCAGGTCGTCCTGGTAGCACCCTACTGGCCCGCCCAGACGTGGTGCTCGGACCTCACGCTCCTCGCGACAGCTTCCCCCTGGCGAATTCCCCCTGAGGAAGGACCTTCTTTCTCAGGGACGGGGCACCATCTGGCACCCGCGCCCAGACCTTTGGAATCTCCATGTCTGGCCTCTGGACGGGACGCGGTGGTAGACACAATCACTCAGGCTAGGGCCCCCTCTACGAGGCGCCTGTATGCCTTTAAGTGGCGTCTGTTCGCTAAGTTGTGTTCTTCCCGTCGGGAAGACCCCCAGAGATGTGCAGTCAGATCAGTGCTTTCCTTCCTGCAGGAGAGGTTGGAAGGGAGGCTGTCCCCTTCCACCTTGAAGGTGTACATTGCCGCCATAGCAGCACACCATGATGCAGTCAACGGTAAGTCCTTAGGGAAGCACGACCTGATCATCAGGTTCCTAAGAGGCACCAGGAGGCTGAATCCCTCCAGAGCGCACCTCGTTCCCTCACTGGACCTCTGTAGTTCTTTAGGGTCTACAGAGAGCCCCCTTTGAGCCTTTGCAGTCACTGAGCTTAAGACACTCTCCTTGAAGACTGCCCTCCTGACTGCGCTCACTTCCATCAAGAGGGTAGGTAACCTGCAAGCGTTCTCTGTCAGTGAAACGTGCCTGGAGTTCGGTCCAGGTTACTCTCACATGATCCTGAGACCCTGACCGGGCTATGTGCCCAAGGTTCCCACCACCCCTTTAGGGACCAGGTGGTGAACCTGCAAGTGCTGCCCCTGGAGGAGGCAGACCCAGCCCTGTCGTCGTTGTGTCCGATGCACGCTTTACACATCTATTTAGATCGCACGCAGAGCTTTAGAATCTCTGAGCAGCTCTTTGTCTGCTTTGGTGCACAGCAGAAAGGAAGCGCTGTCTCCAAGCAGAGGATTGCCCACTGGCTCATTGATGCCATAACTATAGCATATGTCGCCTAGGACATGCCGCCCCCGGTAGGGCTACCAGCCCATTCTACCCGAGGTGTAGCGGCTTCTTGGGCCCTGGCCAGAGGTGCCTCTCTAACAGGCATTTGCAGAGCAACGGGCTGGGAAACACCCAACACCTTTGCAAGGTTCTAAACCCTCCGGGTGGAACCGGTTTCGTCCCAGGTAGTGGCACGCAACACAAGTGGATAAGCCCAGGATAGCTGGCCGGGTGTATCGCTTGCACATAGCGCCTTCCACCTCCCTTGGAGCTGAAGACATGCACCATTAATTCCCAGTAGTGTTCACAAACTTTGTTCCCTGGTTGACTTCCTCCGAGCCCTGTGGCAGTCGAGTTTTCAGAGAGACTCGCTGCCGGCCCAGTACACGCGCTAACTAAGAGCCCTGTTCTGGGGTAGGTGCTCCGCATGTGGTGGTTCCCTGTAAGGCTAACCCCATGCAATCTATATCTTCCGCTAGTTCGTTTCCCTGCTGGCAAACTGTGTCTTCCTTGGGCAGAGCCCCTCTGCCCCAGTCTCTATGTTTGTAGTAACTCCTCCCCCATAGGGCAGGATCTTCCTTGAAGGCTCTCCACATGGTTGGAAAGACCATGTGACGTATTCTTCCACTTAAATATCCCCCCCTCTCTTTGGGCGAGGTGTGGTCTCCGCGGTGTCTTCCCCTTGGGAGGGACACCCCCCAACTAGACCTGGCGGCCCAGTCGGATAATCCCCCTTCTTTTTTAGGGAGTGGAAAAAGAGAAGGGGAAAAGAGGCCATGACTGGGTTAAGCCTGTCTCTATCTTTTGGGTAGTCGACTTGTCCCCAAAAAGGGCCGTTCAACACTTATAACTATGTTGGGGGAGGTTACGTGTCAACCTGGTGTGCTGGCTATGAGGCCCACCACACACCGCCAGTTCACGTAACACAGTTCAGCCTTGTGGCATTTCGTATAGGGACCCCTAGTGTCACTACATCGACACCAACGTCGAGTGAGTGACAGATAGGGAACATCATGGTTACTTGTGTAACCTCTGTTCCCTGATGGAGGGAACGAGACATTGTGTCCCTCCTACCACAACGCTGAACTACCCGCTGAAATGGCCGGACCTTATATTGGCTCCTCAGCATAAAACCTGAATGAGTGGTTGCATACCAGCTCCTTTTATACCCGTATGTCCGGGGGAGTGGCATGCAAATACCACTCACCAATTTTCATTGGTCTTTTATCAAAGACCAGAGGTGTCTCGGGCTCCCAAGAGTGACCCCTAGTGTCATTACATCGACACCAACGTCTCGTTCCCTCCATCAAGGAACGGAGGTTACACAAGTAACTATGACGTTTTTTATGCTGCAGTCGTTTTTTTTTTTTTTGTTCCTCTCGCTTCAGTTCCCAATGAATACTGCTGAGTCATGTTTGTGTTTAGATAACGTCTCCGGTTACACATGTAACCTTGGTTCCCTGAGATTCAGTTCACTCATCGTTGCTGTAAGCACTATGGGGAGTCCTTCTTAGACAACCTCGTTGAAACCCTTATTCAATCATGCCAATCCTGTGATTGGCAATGGTGTCTGAGCCCTGCCCCTTCGGGCACGTAGTAGGCCAAAATAAGCAGGTGCTCAGTCACCATTTCTTCAGAATTTTCTGACTGAGGGACTAGAGTGAGTCACTTGTATTATGAAACTCTGAAGCAGTAGTGCGGCCAGATTTCGCAATGTCTCGTTCCCTTCATCTCAGGGAACCGAGGTTACATGTGTAACCGAGAGATGCTCCCTTTTGATTCAGTTCACTCGACATTGCTGTAAGCACTATGGGAAACAATATTCCATCACACCGCACTACATGACATTACACTCCCAGAGTTATAACACTAAATAAATATATTTATAAGGAGTCTCAGGCCACACGCCGATAACTTATAAGTCATATTAAAGTGTATATGAATAGTCCCACGTGACAGATGCCAGATGGAAACTAATGTAGTCTGGGATCTATATGAACCATATAGAAATACATAGTATGGATTATCAACCCTCTCACAACAAGGTTGGTAAGTAAATTTTATTTCTTATGGGAGTGCTTATGACTTAAAAAGAAGCAGTTCAGCAGCATATAATTAGGTGGCAGTTTTGATTATAGTCGGTAGAAAGAAGTGCTCTATACAGAGAGGACTTGTGAGGAGAAGGACGCCACATCCAGGTTATAAAACCTCACGAACATGCTTTGTGAGGACCATCCTGTAAAGAGACACAATTTGTACATGCCCATGTAGAGGCCATGCCTCTGGTTGAATGCGCCTTGATGCCAATAGGACAATTCTTGCCCTGTGATTTGTAAGCGAGGGTGATCGCATCAACAATCCAGCGAGAGAGCCTTTGTTTGGAGACAGACATTCCTTTTGTGCATCCTCCATAACAATTAAAGAGCTGCTCCTACAGCCTAATCTGCATACTGCATACTGCGTCACACAACATTGCCTGTTGGTAGAAGGCCTGTCCTGTCCATGGTGCTAGAGCAGCCAGATAGCAGCGAGTCGCCACGATGTCGAGGCTCCAGGCACAATGTGGAATGTTGCTTGAGCCAGCACTGGAGAGGTCTCATGTGTAACAGACCTAATGGTATGATGGCAGATGCTGCCACCATAAAACCCAGTATTCTCTGAAATGACTTAAGTGACCATGTTTTCCCCAGTTTGAACTGAGGCAGACACCGAAGAATGGTCTTTACATGCTCATTCGTGAGGTGCGCGTGCATGCTCACAGAGTCAAGAAGAACCCCTAAAATGGAGATTTGCTGGCTGGGGAAAGTGTTCTTTTCGCTCAGTTAACATTCAGACCCAGATGTTTCAGATGGCAAAGCAGCAAGTCTCTGTGTTTTCTCAGTAGTGCCTCTGATTGGGCTAGTAATAACCAATCGTCGAGGTAATACAAAACACACACACCATTCATTTTCAATGGGGCGAGCGGCACATCAATACATTTCGTGAACGTGCAGAGAGACAGAGACAGACCAAAACGAAGGACTTTGAATTGATACGCAGTTCCCTCGAATGCAAATCTCAAAAACCGCCTGTGACATGGTGCAATTGGTACATGAAAGTACACATCCTTCAGATCTATTGACGCAAACCAATCCTGAGGACGGATGTGCGATAAGATCTGTTTCTGAGTTAACATTTTAAATTAGTGCTTCTTGAGCATGCGATTCAAGTGTCTCATATCTAGAATGGGCCGAAGCCCACCGTCTTTGTCTTTGTTTGAGTAATACACACAGAAGTAACATTTTTTAACAATGTCCCGTTCTTGATAAGCAGTATTGGGGAAGTGGGGAGAAACACTGTGTGCCTCGAATCGAGCCTTCTTCGGCTCTGGGCCATGAATAACGGCAAGCTCTGGGGTCCTCTTAACGGGGCTGGGCATGTCAGGACCGTTTTTGCTGCCCGGCCGGGGTTTATCCGTTGGAGCATTTTTCGCGCTGAGATGGCGGGTGCTTACGCTTGGGCCACGGTTTACGTGGCTTCACTGATGGCTCAGTAGTAGCTTCCGGCTGCGCTGGGGCAGTGAGAGATGGATTATTTTCCAGGCGCTGACCGGAATTAGATCAGGAGCATGCCGGGAAAGGGGAAGTGCAACTTCTCTTTGGCAGAAAGCGTTTCATGGTTTGAGACTGCTTTTGTGCCGTGATGAAGCACACCGAAAAGAAAAAAATTGCCAAAGAGATCATCGGGCAACACCGGGGTGTCAAGGAGGACAGCTTTCTCTGTGTCACGCATCTCCATGAGAGTTAGCCAAATATGCCGATCCAGAACCACCAGGTTGCTCATTGCTTTGTCGATGGCCTGAGCGGTAGCTTTCGTGGCTCACAGTACCAAATCTGCAGCGGTGCGGAGCTCTTTGAATAGCTCTGGATCGGAGCCTTGCTCATTCATTTGTTTAAGGAGCTTAGCTTGAAAAACCTGGAGCAACGACATGCTGTGGAGTGCTGAACCAGCTTGGCCCACTGCTGTATAAGCTTTTCCAGCCAGTGTGGACATAAGTAGACACGGCTTGGAGGGCGGAATTTCCATCCCATGGCAGTATTATGGCAGAGGTGAGCTGTGACCGCCTGTTCCACCGGGGGAAGCTTTGAATAGCCTTTTTTCATTGGCATGGTCCACATTAGTAAGGATAGTATCACCTCAAACTTGAATACGTGAAGAGTATGGCGCATACCAGGTCTTTGTGAGCTCTGCTTGGACCACAGGGAATAATGGTGCGCTCCTCCAGACCACGGTTTGTTGATGACGGCCGGTTTGCAAAAACCATTCATCAGACATTTCTGGCTCTACTGGAGGGGACCACTCAAGACCGAGCTCTTCAACTGCTCTCGTGAGAATGCGAAGAACCTCCTTGTCCGTGGTGTGTGCACGTCCTTAACCCTCGCTGGGGGACATCGCTGGGCAACATCCTCCGTGAACCACTCACCTGAAGCTGCGAGTGACACAGCATTATCCCCATCATCAGATCTGCCAAATGTAATGAGTCCATGCACTCCAATAGAGGGCCGGAGTTCATCATGTGCATATTACACAGGCGAGGACGTTAGCTCGCAGGGCTTGTGCCGGCATAAGATCCTTCTCTAATTCTTCCAGCTCAACCTCACTGCCCCGCCGTGCCTCCCCATGTGGTTCTTCGGGACTTAACACAGAAGAGGCAGGTGGGGAGGGCACGAGAGGCTAGATCTTCCCTCAGAACGAGGTCAATCCTAGAGCGCAGCATCTGGAGATTAATGCCCTCACAGTGAGGGCAGTCTGTCTCCATAAGAGCTGCTTGTGCATGGGCGCAGCCCAGGTAGTGAACAAAGCTCTCATGCTCATCAGATGGTGGGATGTGCCGTTCGCATAGGAAACACTTGCAGAACGACATCTTTAAAAAGACGTGTATCATGCAAGCAGCACTTTAGTTTATATTGTATATATAAAAGGATACAGTAACTCCAGTCGGAGTGCTGTGTGAAGCAGGTAGAAGTTTCGCTGAAGCGCTGCGTTGATTAACTACGAGTGTCTGAAGCGAAGAACCTGTTCACAGAGAGCGTCTTCGATGCCGATGTGGAGGACTCTTTACCGGAACACACACAGGAGTGGAAAGCCTCTTGGTGAAGGTACTGAACACAGGCGACGAGTCGTAATGTTCGCATCTTGCTGAGAAGTTCCGTCCACTATAAGTGTATATCGATGGCGAAGCAGAAGGGTTCTAAGATGAAGACAAAGTTCGTAGTCTTGAAGAATGAAAATTCTGAAGAAATGGTGACGGAGTCCCACTTATATAGGCCAGCTGCGCGCCCGAAGTGGTGGGACTCAAACACCATGCCAATCACAGGAGTGATGTGATTGAATAAGGGTTTCAACAAGGTCGTCTAAGAAGGACTCCCCAAAGTGCTTACAGCAATGTCGAGTGAACTGAATCGAAAGGTAACCACTAACCTCCACCAGAGAGACAACTAAGTAGAGGTCAGAAATCCAAAATGCAAATGATCATAAAGCTTCCATTATTGATTGCAGTCTTATCTCAGAGCATATGTGTATGCTATTTTTTTTTTTTTTTATTTATTTTTTTTTTATATTTTACTTGGCTAATAAGCTCTGTAATTATTCAGCTGGATTTACATGACTCTACTTTTATGGGCTTTTAAAACTTTTAAGTGCCCTGGATGAAAAACACTTGATGAGGGTAAAATCTAACTGTAAATTGATCTTGATCTTTCTGCTCTCTGTGCAGGAGTATGGAAGAGGTGGAGATTCCCAACATCAGCATCAGAATGTTCCGGCCCTTGACTAACCTCACTCACATGTGAGCATGCTAAAATTCTGTAATGATGATTGTGGAAGTGAGGGCGTGTGTACCGTTTCTGTGTTCGCAGTGAGAGACGAGGGAGATAAAAGATGACCCAGTCCACAGAGAGAGGAGAGAGAGTTGCACACCCGAGACTGTGTTTCTATATTATAGAGTGTTGTGCTGAAAAGCTGGCCTGTCTTACATTTTATGCTGCAAAACAGACTTTTGGTTTTGAGTGTGAAGCTGAAAAGTGATTTCTGTTATTTTGTTAATAAACTCTGACTCAGTGTGGACTGTGGATACCGGCTCCCGCTTCCTCCTTATCCATCACATAACGAACTTTGTCACACTGGTGTGCAACTCTCACTCCTCTCTCTGTGGACTGGGTCATCTTTTATCTCCCCCGTCTCTCACTGCAAACACAGAAAGGGTAATTAGTAGCAATTCATCTCAGGTGGAACTCCTTACCGCTTTCTCTCAACCACGCCATTACCTACACAATGATCTTGACAGACTAATACACTGTGCTGAAAAGACCATCTTAGTTGATGACCAGAATATTTTGTCTTTGCATGCTGATCCCCAGCATGGGATACTGGTGTTCTGATCTCTTGACAAGCTTAACCAGCAAGACTTCCTTGGACAACCCACATCATAAAGAACAAGCTGGTCGACTGGCTTCACCAGCTACATTTTGCTGGTGAATGACATAACTATGCTGGTCCACCAGCTAGACCAGCACCAAACCAGCACTAACCAGCATAAACCAGCCTGGACATTCATGTTAATCTAAGCTGGTCTTTTCAATGGAATTCTGTCATCGGTCAATTTATTGTGTAGTTAAAAAATACCCTGATCTGAACTGTCATTTTTGCATGATTGTTAATGTGATACTGCAGATGGTAAAACAAGCTGACACATAAATGTTTTAGTACAATTTCCCAAGGCAGACTGAAGATGGGTACATTGAGTTTTATTTGGAAAAAATGTATTGGTTTCCCAGTGTAGAAGCTTTACAAAGACATATGGACATATGTGCAACCTATGACTCAATCAGGTATTAATGGAAGGCTCTTTCAAAAGAAGACATGCTATCCTTTGGGTTCACTTCATCTGGATTGTCTTTTATTTTATATGTTTTATTTTTCTGCCCTCGTGACCTTTGTGGAATGTTATCAGTATGTTCCACACCTTCAAATCCACTCTTAAATTCTTTGTCTTAAACCATAGTCCCTCATGAGTCAAAGACAAACACAAAAAAAACCTCCAGTAAGTCACAGAGCCTGCCCTATGAGAGAGATAGAGGCAAAGAGAGGCAGAAAGGTCATTATTGTGGAATGTAGGGTGGATGGAAGCTGCCAGTTGGAGGATGAATGATTAGTGCATTTGAAAAGTCAAACCAGGTAAATTGAGCTCAACTTAAACTCCTGTTTCTTCACAGGCAACAAGATTACAGTGCCTCTCCCTGCTTGACTAGTTATCTTTATCCTTTCTCCCATCATATTTAATATCTCCGGAACAGATGTGCTCGCCTCCGGGGAAATGAAAATGAAATAAAAAAGCAGTATATGAGTATAGGCCTTCAGAGAGATTTTTAAATGGAATGCCATCAATTCTGTATGTGAAATGAGCTCCTTCCACACCGCCAATGAACAAAAGAACTACTGTGTGCCTAGGAGATTTGCAGAACTGAAGTTTTCAGAAGGTTGAAACTCTGGTTGAACCTTTCTGCAGTTTGATGTGGAGATTCATTTTTGGTGATTGTTACTTTGCAGATATCAGCTGCACTAAAGATTCACTTTTGATTCAAGACAGGCCTGCTCTCTAGCAGATTGTGACAGTAATTGGCAGGCACATCTACATTTTACAAACTCGTTGATGAGGTTGATCTGGCAGAAGTAAATTTGAATGGAACAGGAGAAATGCAGTTTGTGTGTGGGTGGTAGTGAAGGGCTCACTTTTTTTAAGACCAGACAGAGTTGACACACATTGTGCAGCAGTGGGTAAAGTAATTTTATTTAGGGAGCACTTGACCAGTATTTTTCAGCTGTTGGGTCACAAGTCTGTTGATTGCGGGCAGCAGTGGGTCGTGGATAGCAGAGGAAAAAATGCTGCTAATTGCCAAAAACAGAATGCAACCAACCATTTAATTGTGCATAGTTAGGAATATAAGTCAGTAGGCTTATCAACTTTTAAAAGGGAAGAGAAAACGCTTCTCATATCTTTTGCTGTTGAGGCCAAAGTTTGTGCCTCCAGTCAGACTCACAAATTGGTGCAAATTCATCTTTACTTGGTAGAAGCTAGGGATGTGCATGGTTTCCATTCTTAACATTTGATTAACCGTGAGGTTTCTCAAACAGTTAAACGTCAGAGTCAGGACACAGGAATAAAGAATTTTTATTGCAAAGGAATTTCCTCAAACATTACTCAAAATAGCAGCAAAAATAAAGTGCACAGTGAGCTATGCGCCTAAATAGCACAATACACTGATCTTCAAGTGATATAATCTCACAAACAAACCTCATCAAACAAAAAGAATCAAACTTTTAAGCCTGTATTTTGGTGTTTCTGACTGGGCAGGTTCACATTTCCATAAGGCAGCATATCCTTTTCGAGGTGCTTTGATTTTTAAATGGTTTATATTCAAATAGCATTGAACTTGTCTAATTATTGTATGTAAATATGCACACCAGAGCAAAAGGGAAAACGCTGTCTTACCGAGATTCTGTGCAACAGTCATAGACATCCATCTAGTGCATGTTAACAGTATAGAAAAACAGCTCAGACGCACACAAAAGCATGTTTGAACAGCCCCTAACTCGCCCTCTACTTGATTGACACTTGAACTAAACCCAGCCGGAAAACCAGACAGTTTGTCAGAACTCAGGTTGGGCTGAAGAACTTTATTGCACATGTAGAATAACCAAATAGTGATTTTTGGTATTCGAATAGCGGCACCTCAAACGGTTAACCGAATTTCAACTATCCGTGAACATCCCTAGTAGAAGCTAGTAAAATTCGGTGGATGCCAACATGGGCAGATTGTGAAACAATCCTTGAAATCCATGGAAAAAGATGAGAAAACATGATCCAGACTACATTAAAAATGGGTTGAAATGAGGATAAATATGGTTTTGTGCCAACCAAAATATTTTTTGTAGAGTGAATTATTGGATGGTGAGAGCATCAACATTCAAGAGACATTTAGAAACCAAACTATACCGTAAAAACGGACTCAAACTATAAAAACTAGCCTGTTGAGTTTTTCAAAAATCTTTTTATGCTGGGCCTGAAGTGTCTTCATTGATAGCTGTGTACCAACAGTATGCTGCTGTGGTGGGTCCGTCTGGCAGGCGACATCCCTCATTACAGTTATCTGTACAGATGTGCTGGCCTGTGCAAAGAAACGTTCCAATTTTAGTCCAACATCTCTCATCTGTAGTGCAAACTGAAACAGTTAAAAAATTATAAATAACACAGAGAACACACTAAGTCAATCATCTTACTGTATTGTGCATAACAAAGGTTGAGTTATGAAACATGAAAAACAGCTATTGTTGTCGAAAATACCACTATCGTTTCATAAAGTTTTTGAAATAATGGCCGGATTTATTACATGGAAAATCTTCGCATGACTACTCAAGCGGGACTGTAGAGGACGGCAATTAGTTTATATTGTAACCAAAACAGAGCTACAGCTTCATTGTTATGGAATAAGGTAGTTAGGGACTAGTTACTACGTTACACAAAGCACAAAGTTTTCACAACAAGCGTTTTTCACGCAACGTGCAAACAAGCAAATTTAGAAAGCCAAAATGCAAACATTAAAAAAGTATAAATTGAGAAACTTACGACTTTACGAAGTTGGGTCACGGAGAGTTGGTATTGATCCATCCTTGATCCTTAGCTTGGAAGCAAATCCAGCCTTGTGTTGACCCTTGTTGATGAAGCAGTCTGACGTAAAATGGTTTGCACTAACATATAGGGATTTTCCTGTTGTTGTGGACACATTGCCATCAAAAATAAAACGAATCCACTGGGTCTTCAGTGGCTCAGATTCCGGGAGTACATGAAGACTCTTGTGTTCACTCTTGCAACCAACAACAAAACATTTGGCATGTTTACCTCGTAGCTGGGACATTCTTGAGTTGGCACAAGCGGCTCTAGCGAGGAGATAAATATGGCGGACTGTGCACTGCTCGCTCAGGTTTTAATGAGTGCGGATCTAAGCTACTCGGGCGGATCTCTTCACCAGCTGTGGGCGGTACCTTTCCCCTTTTGACAACATAAAAGGCTGCAAACCTGAACAGCTCGTTTGGAGACGCTGTTTTTTATTGATGGGGAAAGGAAATAAATGAGGGGATGGTCTTTTACCATATTTTGTGGTTGTCTACACACACTGGGGACACATAATTATGTTCAAACAAATTGAAAAAGTGGATTTTGCATAATTTGTCCCCTTTAATAAATTCTGCCTAATAATTATTAGAATTAAATATATAAATAAATTGTTTGATTTTATGGACATTTTGTTTACTTTTGCATGATAAACAACTGCGGTTCTGTGTTGGAACATACAGTATTATAATGTCCGATGGAAAATATGGGTCCTGAAGTAAAAATATTACTGCATTAGCAGTATGTTACAAGTTTTCTTAAAAAAATACAATGTAATAAATGTTATTAATTTATTTTTTAATATGTATATTATTAATGTGTAAAATAACATTATTCTTTGCTCTTCTGTCATTTATGTCTGGGATCATTTCAGTTATTTTAAGCGTTTTGAATTCTGTGGATATTCTCCCAACGTGCGGAGCTGCAAGCCAAACACAGACGGAATCTCATCCTTTGAGAATCTGCTAGCAAACATCATTCTGCGCGTGTTTGTCTGGGTTGTTGCCTTCATCATTTGCTTCGGAAACATCTTCGTCATCTGTCTGCGGACCTGCATCACCTCAGAGAATCAACATCACACAATGGCCATCAAATCTCTATGCTGTGAGTCCATCATACATCAAACATTAGTGTGACACAACCATTATACTGCTCCTGCTTAACCCCAGTGAAGCTCAAATGCATCAATCAGTGGCCATTTCATGCATTAAGCAAAACTGAGACACAGAAACTGAAAAAACTGAATTCACTAAACAACTGAGCATGAGTCATTATAGAGCTACTGCAGACAAGTGTTAATGCGATGTGACAAATGCTTCACATTCACAATGTGTTGTAACAACCAATGACACCTTAAAGTATAATATAATATTCTAAAGTGAAAATAAAGATTATAAATAATGACAGAGTTGTTTGTTTTCTCAAATGAAGGAGTGTGAGTGCAGTATCTAATTTCGGAAGTTCAGAGATGTCAGGCAATCAGGTTTAAAGGGTCATAGTTCCCACTAATTGCAGCATCTACACACACGTGCCATTACACAGCTAATTATACACATCAACACAAAGCCCTGAAACTCAATCAATTATACATCTATGCACTATCACAAGCTTTTATTAAACATCAAAACACGCCCCATGGGCAGATAAATAATTACAACAGAAAGCATATTTATACATATACACTCAGAGAGCCTGATGACTTCTGTGCAATCTCACTTACACATGACACCCACAGCAGCAATACAACCAATTCCTAGACACACACACAAACACATTTTTGTTTTTCGATCATAGTGGGGACTTTCCATTACCAGTTACTGACCGCACACTACCAGAAATAAACATCCTCCTGAGAGCCAGCAAAAAAAATTATTTAGCATCCAATATAGTATTTGTTGATGATAAACAACAGAGACAGTTTATCAGAGATGGACCACTGGTATTAAAATTATTTGGGAAAATTGGATTGGCCAAAGCATTTAGAAAACAAAGTCCCGTCTTACAGGTAAAAGAGCCAATCACATTTTAGACTGAGACATCGCCTGTCAGTCATTTCAAGAACAGGCATGCACATTAGCTGAACCAGCCTGAAAAATTGCATTTTTCAGCATGATCTGAGCTCAAGAAGCACAATGTACGGTACCATTGTTGTCAGATTTTACTGCTGATTTGAAAAATATTTTTTGATCGTAATGATTTACCAATTGTTTTGAAGATTTTGGTCTTTCCCCATTCAAGTATATAGGAGCTGTACTTTTATGCTGCTTGTTTACATAGAAAATAGCTTCCCAGTCTACACAGGAATGTTCCAAATATGGCCACCGAGTGGACTGACTTGCCTTGAAATGGACTTTGGAAACATATAACAAAATAGTTTTTTGAAAATGTTTTATTCAGATTTTATTGTATATTTTATTGTAGGAAATCAGGAACCAGTAATTAGGAAAATGAAGGAAAGACAATAATTATAATCTTCAGCCAATAATGTTTCTTTTTAGATTTAATGACACTGATTTAATGAACTGATTCATTAATACTGATTTAATTATATTGTTGCAAAATATAGTATACATGTAAGTAAGCAGTGCCTACATTTAATAAGTGTTCATTCAGAATGAATGTTTCTCAGCACAGAAATCCTTCCACTAAACATACATGAACCAAAATATGTCATGACAAATATTAGAGTGCTGTGTTTGTATTGTATTTATTTCCTAATTCATTAAACTATTATTGCAAATTCGGAGCAAACAATTTTCCAATCTTATACATTTGAGTGCATACGTTTGTAAGCACCCTTTGTCTGATAAGTTTACACACCCCTTTGCAGATTTAACACAAATATAAGCAATATAAACAATTACATTTTTTATTTAGTACTGCCTTTCAGAAGCTGCATAAGTTACACCCCCAAAGAAAAAATATCATCCTGTTCAAAATTTACATCCTCTTGGTGCTTAACGTAGTGTGTTGCCTACTTGAGAATCAATGAATGTTTGCACCTTTTGTAATAGTTGTGCATGAGTCCCTCAGTTGTCCTAAGTGTCAAAAGCTGGATCTCAGCATCCACTATTGGGAAGAACTCAAATGTGCAGAAGATAATGTGAAACCAAAGAATGTGCAGTATCTAGAGGATTTTTCTTAACAACAGTGGGCAGCTTCAATGCTCTGGACAAAGCAAGGACTCATACACAACTACCACAAAAGACACATACAGTCATTGATCACTGAGGAAGCAACAAACCATATTAAGAACCAAGGGGATGTAAACTGTGTGCATTTGTGTAAATTCAGGTATTTTTATGTCCTGTGGAATATATGTAAATAACTATGTCAAATGGCTTCATAAGAGCATTACTTAATAATAAAAAAAAAAAATTTAAATCATTTTTTTAATCCCTCTGATTTTTTTTCTTTTAATGATAAACATCTTGAAAATTCTGCAAGGGATGTGCAAACTTATGCATTCAACTGTACATGATGTCTTTCAGCTTCTATTATTCAAAAATATTCTTACAAGGAGAGTAATGCCTTGGATTGTTTCATAGGAATATACAGGTATTTCATTTCTGTACCCTATTCACCTGTCTCCCCAGCAGGTGAAAACATGTACTTACTCCCAATGTCCTATACAGAGGACATAGAAGAAAATACCCTACTTTGAACAGAAAAAAAGAGATGTGAAATCAATCAAATGTTAATGATAATTACAAAAGTAATACACCTACTGTTCCTCTTTGCTTAACATGTTAGAATTGTACTGTCAGACATCTTTAAAACCTAGGAGAGGAAGTTTTCATGGCCAAAACCCAAACATTTGGTATCCCTTAAAAGGCCAGGATGTCATCTGTAAGATCTTTATAACTTTGTAACTGTGAGTCTCATCTAAGAAGGACAAAAATTAATTTCTGGGTCTCAGAAAGACAGCAGAAACTAATGAAACATGACTGGCTGATAGATTATGGATGGATAGATGGATGGATGGGCACATGGACATAAGATGATGGATGGGTAATGGATTGAAGGTGGATGTATAAATGAATGGATGGCTGGACAGATTGAAAATAGGGTACTATGAATTAAGATCTTTATTTTATCTCTGATAGGTGCAGACTGTCTGATGGGCGTGTACCTTCTTTTCATCGGTGCCTTTGACATCAAGTACTGCGGCGAGTACAACCGGCACGCTCAAATATGGATGGAGAGCATGTCCTGCCAGCTGATTGGCTCTCTGGCCATGCTGTCCACAGAAGTATCCGTCATGATGTTGACCTACATGACTCTTGAGAAATACCTGTGCATCGTCTTCCCGTTCCAGCATTACCGGGCCGGACGCAAACAGACACTCTGCTCCCTGACCTTCATCTGGCTGCTGGGATTCATCATCGCTGTTATTCCATTCTGGGATAAACACACATTTGGGAATTTTTATGGCAGGAACGGAGTGTGTTTCCCTCTTCACTCCGACCAGACAGAGAAACCTGGTGCCAGATGTTATTCTACAGCCATCTTTCTTGGTGAGAGCAGAGGGCACTGGAGTGTGTACATTTTGCAGTATTTGTGTGTGTGCATTTGAGAGCACAGTTAAATTAGCCAGTGTGTGTGTGTGTGTGTGTGTGTGTGTGTGTGTGTGTGTGTGTGTGTGTGTGTGTGTGTGTGCGTGTGTGTGTGAGAGAGAGAGAGAGAGAGAGAGAGAGAGAGAGAGAGAGTGGGGTGTGTTTGTGGCATTCTCTGGAGGTGACTCAGCTTTGAATGGGACTTTTACAGGATTATCTAACAATTTTATTGCATTTCCCCTGAGATTCAACAATGCTTTGTATCAAAAAGCCTTATTATTTATTAAAGTAAACTTAGTCAGAGAAAGATGCTGCCAAGGTTGCAACAGCCACCATTCAGTCACTAAACTCTGCTGAATACTGAAACAGCCAAAAGTCAAAAAGAGAATTAAAGGAAACAACGAAAGTGCAATGAAAGTAGATGGACAAAAAGCTCTAAAAAGAATAGAAAAACACAAAAGAACTCTTCTGAGGCCATATGATAGTTTTGAGTGAAGAACAGACCAAAATTATAGTCATTATTTACTGATAATCTTGTATAGTTATAATGATAACAATATGTGATAAACCTTCCAGAGGTCACAAATCTTATTAATTCTAGTGTTGAAAAAATTTAACAAATGCTGCTTGTGGGAATAAAACTGCCTATTTACAGTAGTTGCTACAGCCCACACTTGAGTCAATGAAGTTCCATCCACACATATAAATTCTTCAACACTGTTAGCTTGATGTCCGTTTTTGATGATTTATGTGTGTGTGTTTCAGGTCTAAATCTGCTGGCCTTCGTGGTGATTGTATTCTCCTATTCCAGTATGTTTTATTCTGTCCAGAAGACAGCAAAGACAGCACGTCAAACCGTATTTGATAGTGAAGTCTCTATTGCGAAGCGATTTTTCTTCATTGTGTTCACTGATGCAATGTGCTGGATCCCCATCTTCGTCTTGAAGATCCTCTCACTGCTAAGAGTACAGATCGCAGGTTAGAAAATACGTGTGTGATCATATTTTACAGGCTATTGTCTTTTCCAGAGTGAACACATTGCAGGCTATTATAAATGTGTGTGCCTTAACTTGTAATTGCTGTGGCTGGAATTGTGGCTGTGAACATTATCTAATGAGCTAAATGAGCCAGATCATTAATATTGCTCAGAGGTGAAATAAGAGCCATGCATTTCAAATCACATTAGGTGATTTATCCCGGCCTGCATTCCAGTCAGTAAAACTGCAATTCCCTTGGTGTGTCCATGTAATGCTCCATGTTGTCATGGTTTTATGTGTTTTTGTTCATGTTTTGTGTTAATGTCTTTTATTTTGGAAGTTTAGTTCTTGTTTTATAGTCGTGTTCCATGTCATGTTATTTCCTGTTTCCCTGCCATGTCATGTGATTCCCTGTTTCCATGTCAATTCATGTGATCATCCAGTTTCCCTCCATGTTTATGTGTCTTGTTTTTATTGGTTTATTGACTTGTTATCTTGTTTATAGTTCTGTCTGTTCATTGGTTGTCTTGTTGCACTTGTCCATGTATTTATACCTTCATGTTTGCCTTGGTCCTTTGTCAGGTATTGTGTGTTGTAACATTGTTTGATAATCAAGTCAAGTCAGGTCAAGTTATGTCAGGTTATGTTAAGTCATGTCAAGTCAAGTTTCGTCAAGTCTAGTCAAGTTCATGTTTATGTTTTGTTCACGTTTGGATTTCAAGTTTGTATTAAACTGCACTTGGGTTCCCTATCTGTCACACACTCAACAATATGTCGAGGTAGTGACACTAGGGGTCGCCCTTGGGAGTCCCAAACACCTCTGATCTTTGAGAAAAGGCAAATGGGAATTGGCAAGTGGAATTTGCATGCCACTCCCCCAGACATACGGGTATAAAAGGAGCTGGCTCGCAACCACTCATACTGATTTTTTCTTCGGAGCCGAGCGGTTGTGTTCAGCGAGCTGAATTCTCTGCCGTTCCATTCACCTCGAAAAGCTGTTGGATTTACGACGCATTACAGAGGCTTCTCCCCCTCTTGTGCAGAGAACGCCCCTGGGTGCTTCAGCAGCTAAAATTGTATAGTCTTCCTACTGAAAGAGTATATTTTCCCTTCTAAAAGAGTGGCATTAATGGAGAGCGTCTTTATAAAGATGCCTTTCCGTTTGTGTGTATTTCCTGGTTGCGGTCGTTACCTCTCCGCTTCCGATGGCCACGATCGCAGTCTTACGTGCTTGGGCGCTGCCCACGCTGAGACAGCGTTCGTAGACGGGTCATGTTCCCACTACGAGAGCGTGACCATGGCAACGTTGCGGTCGCAGTTTTTTCCTTCCTTAGAGGAAAAAGCCACCCCAGCTGCCCGCCTCGGTCTTTCTACCTACAGGTTTGAGGCCGCGTCAGTTAACACTGGGGGCGATTTGGGGACACTAATGGGAGCCACTCCGCCGGGTAACTCCACACGGACCTCCCATTCCCCAGTACGCTCCTTTGCCCCGCTGAGATGAGACTGCCAGCTCGTCTCAGGGCGAGTTTGCGATCTCGTTTCGGCGCTCGTAAAGTGGATGAGCTCTCGATTGCAGCATCAGAGAGCGGGCTGACGCTGAGGACTCGACTGGGCTCCCACCTTCGGGTGCAGTCGCCCAGTCGCAGGCTGACGTGCAGCTGGCAGCCATGCTTGCCCGGGCGGCTGCGTGCGTCGGACTGGAGTGGAACCCTCCATCCCCCCCCCAAACCCTTGCAGCTTGACAATTTGTTCCTGGGCCCGGAGCGCCGCTCACGGCCACGCCTCGCCCCGGTCCCTTTCTTCCCGTAGATGCATGAGGAGCTCATGAGGTCGCGGCAGGCACCTTTCACTGCCTGGACCTGGTCTCTGAGCTCCTCAGCTCTCACTACCCTCGATGGTGGGGCGGCCAGGGGGTATTCGGTGATCTCCCAGGTGGATAAGGCGGTTGCGGTGCACCTGGGCCACCTGGTGGGGCCATCCAGACTCCCATCCAGTGCATGTAGGTTTACATCGTCTCTGGCGACTAAGGCCTGCAGTGCTGCTGGACAGGCCGCCTCCGCCCTGCACGCCATGGCTCTCCTGCAAGTGCACCAAGCCAAGGCGCTAAGAGAACTGCACGAGGGTAGTTCTGACCCGGCATTGATGCAGGAGCTGTGCTCGGCTACCGACCTCGCCCTCTGAGCAACGAAGGTCACGGCGCGGACTCTCGGGCAGGCGATGCCCACCCTGGTGGTCCAGGAGCGCCACCTATGGCTCAACTTGGTCGAGGTGTGGGAAGTTGACAAGGTACGGTTCCTTAACGCCCCCATCTCCCAGGTCAGCCTATTCGGCGACACCGTTGAGGACTTCGCCCAGCAGTTCTCAACGATGAAACAGCAGATGGAGGCTATTCAGCACATCCTGCCTCGGCGCGGTTCAAGACCCCGCACCCTGTCTGCTCATCGCCAAGGGCGTCCTCCTATCATGACCACCGGCCACCTTTCCTTCATGGCAGGTATGGAACTCCAGGGGTGGTCCCCCCGCCCCTGCGCGCCCAGCTGTGGCACAAACACGCCCACACCAGGCCGGTTCTGACTGACTGTGGGGACGATTTTCCTCCTCCCCCTCCCTGACCAGCCCTATGGTGGGTATCCGGAGCCAGGTAAGTGCTTCGATGTCCCCAGACTCAGCATGGCCACGGGTTCGGGGCTCGAGCCCCCTCGACATGGCCCCTCAGGCTCCGCCCCGCCACGAGACCCCACCCGCCGGTGATTGTCTCCTTGGTCCCCCTCGTCCAGAGTTTTGGACGCGTGGCTTGCGCTCTCCAACCTGTCGCAATGGCTGACCCGAACCGTCTGACTCGGCTATGCGATTCAGTTCACAAGGCACCCGCCCAGGTTCAGCGGCATCCGCTTCACCTCGGTGAAGGGTGAGAATGCCGCTGCCTTACGAGCGGAGATTGCGTCCCTTCTATGGAAGGACGCGATAGAGCCTGTCCCTTCAGCCAAGATGAGGAAGGGGTTTACAGCCCTTACTTCACCGTTCCCAGAAAAGGCGGTGGGTTGCAGCCAATCTTGGACTGGTGAGTTCTGAACCAGGCCTTGCACAGACTCCCGTTCAAGATGCTGATGCAAAAACGCACTTTAGCGAGCGTCTGACATCAAGATTGGTTCTCGGCGGTAGACCTAAAGGACGCGTACTCCACGTCTCGGTTTTACCTCGACACAGGCCTTTCCTACGGTTTGCTTTCGAGGGCCGAGCATATCAGTACAAAGTCCTCCCCTTCGGTCTGTCCCTGTCACCTCACGCCTTCACGTAAGTTGCAGAGGCAGCCCTTGCCCCATTAAGGGAAGTGGGCATTTGCACCCTCAACTATCTCGATGACTGGCTGATTCTGGCTCACTCGCAGGACTTGTTGTGTGCGCACAGGGACCTGGTGCTCAGGCACCTCAGCCGTTGGGGCTTCGGATCAACTAGGAAAAGAGCAAGCTCTCACCGGTACAGAGCATCTCTTTTCTTGGCATAGATGATGGTCTCAACGATAGTGCTTCTCACGAGTGAGCGTGCGCAGTCGGTGCTGAACTGAGAGCATTTAGACGGAAAACAGCGGTCCCACTGAAACTGTTTCAGAGCCTCCTGGGGCATATGGCTTCCTCAGCGGTGGTCACGCCGCTTGGGTTGATATATATGAGACCGCTTCAGCACTGGCTTCAGACTTCAGACTGGCACCGCCAGTCCACGTAACACAGTTCATCTTATTGTGGCATTTGTATAGGGACCCCTAGTGTCACAACATCGACACAACGTCGAGTGAGTGACAGATAGGGAACGTCCTGGTTACTTTCGTAACCTCCGTTCCCTGATGGAGGGAACGAGATGTTGTGTCTCTCTTGCCACAACACTGAACTACCCGCTGAAATGGCCGGGACCTTGTCTCGGCTCCTCAGCACAAAACCTGAATGAGTGGTTGCGAGCCAGCTCCTTTTAAACCCGTATGTCCAGGGGAGTGGCATGCAAATTCCATTCGCCAATTCCCATTGGCCTTTTCTCAAAGATCAGAGGTGTTTGGGGCTCCCAAGGACACAATGTCTCGTGCCCTCCATCAGGGAATGGAGGTTACGAAAGTAACCAGGACGTTCTACACTTCATCATCACCTGTCATTGCCAGCATCGTTATAGAATACCTGACCAAGGACCAAGTCAAACATGAGGGTATAAATACATGGACAAGTGTAACAAGACAACCAATGAACAGACAGAACTATAAACAAGATAAGACAATAAACCAATGAAAACAAGACACATGAACATGGAAGGAAACATAATGATCACATGACTTGACATGGAAACATGGAATCACATGACATGGCAGGGAAATAGGAAATAACATGACATGGAACACATGACTATAAAACAGGAACTAAACTTCCAAAATAAAAGACATTAACACAAAAACATGAACAAAAACACATAACACCATGACACATGTCTACTTTAGATAACACTACATATGTGTCCATTGGTTTTCAATGGATGAACCAGCATTTTTAGGATTACAGAGCTTTATAATATGATCTGATTTTTGCTTCAGTAGATATTTATTGTTAAACAATCAGACAGTTTGCCAGCAAGTTTTCACCAGCCTTTTGAATTTGTCACATGACACAAAAGCAGGGCTCAACTGTAATAATTTGTGTTCCTGCTGACCTAATCAATCCTGTTGTTTTTATATAAGCTAGATTTTTATATGCCCAGCCAACATGTTCACTGGGCCCACAACAACAACAACACAGTCTTATTTATTTTTATTTTTATTATTATTTTATTATATTATTTTTATTTATTTATTTTTTACTTATGTTAAAATATTGTATTGCATTTGGGAGTGTTTTATTTATATATATATATATATATATATATATATATATATATATATATATATATATATATATATATATATATAATTACATATTTGACTTTCATGAAATGTAAAGTTTTCTTAACAAAAATATGTTTCAATAATTTTACCAGATTTCTAATTTGCAAAATTTGAATGTAATTCCATGACACACTTTTGCTGGAAATTATGGCATATGGCGTAAAACATTACTGATTGGTTTACACCTTTCAACAAATTTTTTCAAGAAGCTTTCAAGACTCTCCCAAGTCAAAATTTCAACCAAACTTAATCTAAAAATGTCACCTATTTTAGACAGCTAAATAATAATCTGGTTAAATGACTTTGGTGACAAGTTTAATTTAGCAGAATTTGTAACAACATTTAGTACTTGAAAGGTTGATTTTAGTCTGACTAAAACAATGATTTGTATGTTTAAAATGTCATGTTAATACTTTAGTTCAAGTCAAATCATACCAGTCAGATTTTTGCAAAGTCAGACTACCAGACCTAGATAATAAGATTGTAGCTCAGCTTTGTCCACCTCAGTCGGACCTCAATTGGCCTTGACGTTGTGTGTGTGCTCCGAAGACGGTAGCTCGACCACACAAAAACCAACTGTAGCTCAAGTATAATGCACATGTAAATGTACTTAAAGCAACGCATAAAAACACATATACAAGGTCAACAATTTAAAGATTTAGTGACAGTTCAATCCACTTGGACTGGGTTGGTTTGCTATTCATATTATTGAGCCAGACTGAGTAAGCATTTTTTAATATATATATCCTGATGGCATTTACATACAGTAATCAGTTATAAACATGATACACCTTGTATAAAATTGTTGACAACTGACACACAACATTCAGGTCATGCAGCAGCCAGTTTGAGCCAAGAGGCCCATTTTGATTAGTAGATGGCTGAGGTGCCCTGACCACAGGGCAGGATTAGACATTGAACCGCCACAAGCACAGATGAACTCTTATCAACCAGAAGGTTTTGCAGTTCTACTTGGACAAAGTGATTTAATCTGCCCTCTCTATTTCTTTCTCTCTGTGTGTGTGTGTGTGTGTGTGTGTCTCTTCAAGGTACCATTATTCTGTGGGTGGTTATATTTATCCTCCCTATAAACAGTGCCCTGAACCCAATCCTGTACACCATCACAACTAGCGCCTTTCAACAGAGACTCAAACAGTGTCTGAAATATCGCTGTCAACAGACTAACTGATATACACACGCTCTATGCATATGCGTACATGCACACAAATTGAGATTAATCTTCCATGCGGAATAAAAAGTTAATAGAAGATGGAATAATGACTAGAAGCACACTCAAGTCACACACAGCTACAAGATGCTCTCATACTAAATATATACTAATGAGGCTTATATCAGCCTGCAGGGTGAAGTGCAAAATGAGGGCACTTTAGACACACACGATTATTAACCAGCAGGCCAACGTAAACAATATCCAGTTATGCAATTAATACTGTATGTACAATCAAGCCTTACTGTATATGAAAACAAACTATGTACACACAAACCTGAGAAACTTCAAGCGCAATGTACACCAGGAGCAGCGTATCTGGACGCAGCTGAATCCAAACTCTGCGGCTGTCAGAGGAGCGAGCAGCGAACGGTTTGGGATGGACCCAGTGGGAAGAGGATTGGAATATTTCCGACAGATTTAAATGTGTTTTTGTTTGGTTGCGTGGACGTGCTTGGAACACAGAGAGGCAGAGATGGCAGCTGCATAAAAGCGAGATAGAAAACGTCCAGAAACAGCAAAACTATAAGGTGCTGAGGGGAGAGAACGAAACAGGAGAACAGCTTGTGTTACTAAAACAGACAGTGGATGAAAGTCCATTTCTTATGCTAATCATGGCAAATCCTCCCTGAAACAAAAGAAATACAGATCATGATGGTGTTCACATTAGCATCAAATGAATATTTTCTTCCAGATTGCTTTTAAGATTACATGTAATTTATAGTATGAGCTGATCATTTATAAAACACTACATTCATTTGGTTGCTTTCATTTGTCAGATGTCTACAATGAATGTACAATATAAATGACTGAATTGAATAAAGAATAATTATTTCAGTATATTTCATTGTGTGTACAGTATTTGATGTGCACGGCAGAATCAAATGTAGCACTAACCCTTTTGTATTTTTCATTGCTTTGGCAGATTTTATGTCTTTGTAAAAGCTCAGGACAGACTTCATTACAAGAGAGCAGCTCTACTGAATAAAAGTGGTTTGTTGATCACACTGGACCCCACAGGCTTTATAAAAAACATCCTCAATCCCTGATATGATTACCTTCCAGTTTAAGGTTGAACTTAATGCCTTACGGCAGCAGTAGAGTACCATTATGGTGGCTTGACATGTAGGCTTTTTATTGCACAAACTTGGGTAGGGGTATTTCAAAGTCCCATAGACTGCCTGACTGTCTCTTTCTTTTTCTTTCTTTCTTTCTTTCTTTCTTACAACCATCAAAATTCAAGGCTTTTTTAAACTTTCAGACAAATTCTAAGTTTGTCTTAGAACATTATTTTCACGTTTTATTAAAGCAGCTGCATAATAGTCTTAGCTTTCAGCTACAACCATATCGATTGAGTGTCAGTGACAGGTCATGCTACATTTGGTGCAGCTACAAAAACCTGTTTATGTCTCATCGATTCAGGAAATTCCTGATTTAACAAATAGAACACTACAGATTTTTTTTTCACAACAGGCCTGAGATGTGGCCTCAGTGATATTCTCTATGACTGGGGCCAGCCATGCTATCAGACAATCTATTTATCTAATCAATACAACAGATGAGACAGAATCAAGACAGAAGGGAGAAAAGGAGATAGCGTGTGAGGGAAAAAGAGAAGCAGAGGGAGATAATGTTGCAGTAAATTAAAAACCTCATGAGTGACCTCTGCATAAAACTTGCACAATGCATTAATGCAACCTGCCATAAAAAGTGCTACAGACAATTTTTCAGAGAGTTGAATGAATCTACATTCTTTGTTACATTGTAATATGTAGCAGGAGATACCGAAAGAGGAGGAAGCACAAAAGAACAAGGTAATTAATTGCTCTAAGGACTGCTGGACCTGTGAAAACTTTTGAGCCAATCTGTATGGAGAAACAGGAAACCACTTTTTTTCTAGGCAAGTGGCAGGACACTACATTATTCTTTATTTAGCAGATGCTTATTAATTCAAAGTGACAAGAGAAGGCTACATTTAGGTTACAAGGCAACCTGGGGTGCCTTGCTCAAGGGCACAGTGGTGATCACTTACTGTATGAATTGCCCAGGCACAAAACACTGACAATTAAACAAAATACAGCAGCCCCAAAATGTATTTAGAAATAAATTATATTATATATATATATATATGAATTAGTAAAACTTTCTGGTTGTAAAACATTAATGTAACATACACTAAAATATCCCTGAGACTGGTTGTCATTGCAAAAATGGCTAAGGAAAATTAAGTTAGCTCTAGGATTATTTGTTTTCACTTGATTGATATTTTGAATTTAATGCAAATGACATGCAGACATCTCTGAAGATCATGTGTGTGAAATTTTAAACTGACCAACAGCACTGAGCCTTTATATTTTAAATATTTATAGACTGTTGTTAAGCAAGCACAGTGCTAATCCATCCCATAATTGAGATATTAAAATTTAGCCACAGAAATAACCTGCATGCAATAATTGGTGACTTTTCACAATAAAGAGACAAAATTGTAGCAGTTTAAAAACAAGAATATGACAAATAATAACCCCCCTCCAGCAGCTTTGCTGTCTGAACCCCTAAAATGCCTCAATGAGCAGCTGAAACAAGCAAGTTTTTAAGCCCGATCCATTGTCTAACTTATTTACTGACCTATTCAAAAACATTTCAGTCTTACACACCATTAAAAGGTGCTTGAAATCTGTTTGCATTTAGGCCGTCAGCACGACATAACTGGCCAATTTTAGACACAATAATAATTAACGAGGCAAAAAAGGAGCACTTTTTCTCCCCTGAGAGATGACAGCTAACAAGGAGTTTTCAACTGAGTGAGGGCAGACTGTCAGCCAACAGACTGGGACTCAGAATTAGTAATTATTCTTTGTCAATCAAGCAAATTTGGACTTAATACAGCAGAGAAGCAGCTTCTTCATCACCTCATCTAAAAAACATTTACTGAACCTGTGACCTTAAGTCACAATAATGCCAAATAAAGCCTTCATCAGCTGAATAAAAAGTACACTGTATCTACGTTCACTTACACAGTCAATTCTGGATGGACTTCAAAGACGCTTAATCACGAATCTTACAGTTCAGTCAATATCCTTTAGCCTTAAATATTTCCCACCAACATCAACTCAATTTACTCAAATAAAACATGACTTGTTTTACACACAGATAACAAATATTGAGATTATATTCATGATGTATAGCCAGAGAGGAACTGGCTCCCCCAGCTGAGTCTGGTTTCTCCCAAGGTTTTTTTCTCTCCATTGACTAACATCTTATGGAGTTTTGGGTTCCTTGCCATAGTCGCCTTTGGCTTGCTCACTGGGGACCTAAAGACAAATAATTGTTAAAGCATGATTTACAGTCACGCTATTAATTTAAACTGCATAATAATTTTTAGACACTACAGCATCATATTCTGTTACAGAAAAAAGTTATGTAAAGCTGCTTTGAAATGATGTGTGTTGTGTAAAGCACTTAAAAAAAATAAATAAAAAAATGACTTGACCTTGTGTTATACAACACCTTGCACCATCAGGACATCCATGTGGTTTAAACGGATACCTGCACACATTAAGATACCTCTTAGTTGAATTATATTCTGTTTTCAGCACAGAAAGACCTTGGGTTTTACAAAGGCTATGACACAAACTTTATTCTGAAAAGCCCCTTTATTCTCATGAGAATACAGTATGATTTATAAAGAAACAAATGAAACAATCAAATCAATCAACATTGTTAAAGAAAACAAATTTGGTAGTTTAAGATTACCTGAAGCTGTTTCTGGCACCTGTGTTTAACACAGAGTTATTGCTCATAAAGACTTGCTGGAATAATACAATAAACATTACTTTAGAGTCACAGCAAATAAAGCTATTCCACATTAGGAAATGAACATGTATACATGCTTTTACAATACTATAAGTATTGTTATATTTTGAAAATAAACAAAATACTGGTCTTACATAATGCCCTGATGAACAGCACTGATTTAATGATAATCAAATAATAAGACGAATAGACACATACACAAGCTTCTCTTTGTTCAGAGGCACTTAGGACTTGAATGTAAAACCATACCTTACAGTTTTGATGAACAATCAGAAAGAGAATCATCTCATAAATCACAAAAATGTTATTCGTTAGGGGATATAAAATGCACAAGTGAAAAGTAAAGCTGTACTAACAAAGTCTCTTGAATATCATTCCCATGGATTCCATGCAGATGTTTAGTTACTAACACTTCACAAATGAAGTTTGCCACATACAAATGATTGACACAAATAAATAATAAAAAGGGGTAGTAAGAGGGATGAAATGGTTTGAGATCACGAAAAAAAAAGAAAAAAAAAAAGATGTAGAAAACCTTCAGACTGATTCAATTTGATGATGTCACTCATGGTGGACCGATGATGCACAGAATAAAAAGTGCACAGGAAGGTTACAACAGCTAAATTGTTAAAAATATTTGGTGATTGGCTGCCTCTCTTAGCCAGCTGACCAGTCATCTGTGCCACATGAGCATTTCTGTGCAAGTCAAAATGCAAAGAACTCTTTATACGTTTAACCTGAGAACGAATTAGGTGTCTGACAGACCACACTGGATTAGACAAACAATTTTAGGCACAACAGGTCTCTATTAAGACATAATGCTTAACCACTGATAATAAACATTTAAACAAAACTCAGACACACTGAATAAGATTATATGCAGTATTAACAATATGAATGTGAGTTTGAGCTTTTTCCACATTGATCCTCCATGGCTTTCAAAACCCCAGTGGGTCCTTTGCATCCACCTACTATTCAACATAGTACTCTGCTCATTGTAATTACTTTTCCACCCTGTTTCTCAAACTTACACTTACATTCTGTTCTTCCATATGAACTCTCATACATTCTCATTCTCTATCCCTCTCTCTCTCTCATACAAGTCAATGAGTCAAACTGGTCAGAGATTCATCCCAGGTGGGTCCTGTTTCAGAGATTTCAGAGCTTGGTCTCAGGTCCATGTGGTGACAGAACAGGGAAAGAACTCCGTATTCTGGCAATCTCCATTGCACACAGATGCCCGAATACTTTATTATACCAATCAGGAGAGCGACCCCTGTGGGACAGAAATAAAAAGGTTAATAATCATTAATGTTCAGATTAATGATAGAAGGGTCCCACTTTATATTAGTTGTCTAACCCATACTTAATCATTTGAAACAATGTATTATTTTGTGCATACGTGTTGCATTGCATTTACATTTAAAGTACCTGCATTTAATTACTTGAGTAGTTACACTGTTAACCTTACCCCTAAACCTAACCCAACCCTTACCCTAAGGCCTAACTCTAACCCCTAACCATACCACTACTCCTTAATCTACTTATACCTCAACCTCAGTAGCAGCAAATGTGAATCAACTGAGAATTTTGCAGAACAACATGTAGTTACACAGTAAATATATTGTATTGTATGTATTTTCATGTTAGTACATAGTAGTAAAAGACACCTAATATAAAGTGTGACAGACAGAAGTGTAATTAATGTGTGTCCAGACATATGCCAGCTGTTTTTATTCAGTGTATTTTGGAGAATGGAACTAGACATTTGCATGGAATAATCTGCCTAAGTGATGCACAGGGGTGATGCATGAGGATCAGTATTTAAGCATTCATTTCAATGACTTTTAAAGGCCTGGAAATCACACTTTCCAAATTCCCAGAATTTCCAGGTTTTCCAAGACCGTGGGAACACTAGATGTATCAAATCATCCATTGAAGCTGTGCATCTTACCGCAGATCAGCCCTGCAGTAGTGTGTAAGCCGGGACCGCCCCATTCTGCATGGCTCAATAAGGATGCGGGATGTCAGTAACACCGGCCGTAACCCAGCCTCCAGCTGCACATTATCATGGTCAACAGATGAGGACACAAGAACACACACACCCTTTGGAAGATCACTACACCATCGTCTGAAACACAATAAATCCTAAACTTAGATTACAAAACAAACACAATTAGCACAACACACACACACACATTTACTGAACAAACACATTTCACAGATTAGTAACCAAAGTGTATATTTCTACATCCATACAGCAGCCATTATCAAGCCTGTATTCCTCACAACAGGCCACACCTTCTCTCTCCATCTGTGCTCAGTTATGGATGTGGCAAATTAAAGATGTTCGAACATATTACATCGCAAATTGTGGTGTGCATGTATTTTGCTTCTATGTACCGAAGCACTATGAAGTTTCTGCGAGGATGGGGAGCCATGCTGTCCGTGATGTAATGGAGGACTTCTGTGTTGTTCTCCAAAGTTTCGAGGACTCGACTGTGCAGAAGATCTTCATCCCACAGGTGGCGCTCTCGCAGAACCCGCTGCAGCACCACTGCAGGTGAGGCTTCTATCTCGACTGAAACACGCCATAGACGCATCGGGTGCCCATCCCCTACCTGCAAACAACAAATCATTGCACAGTTAGGATTACACCAAAATTGCTAACTAGAATTAAGCTATATTATTTATGGCTGAATCACAGCCGTGCTGATAATGCTGTTAAGTACAATATCACTCTTGCTAGCTTGTCTTTACTTTTATAAAGCAGTTCCATAAACAAGAAACCATTATTGATAAATGTACATTTTATTTAGACAATATGTTGTCAGTTATTTTGTCTGTTACTGTTCTGTTCTGCTCTGCTAAGGAAAAAAAAATCCAAACAAAGCCAAAGTTTTGTGTCCTGGCCAAATTCCCCCACTGGCGTTTATCAATCATGGCCTGGTTGATGTATGGGTTACGGATGGGTTGTGCGGTTCGGTTAGTATAGGGGCATGCTTCCCTGTGATATTTTTTTGTGTGTGTCTAATGTCACTGCTTAATTTCCCTCTGCTTCTCTATCCATCCATCCATTCATCCATCCATCTATCCGAGTTCTATGACAATAAATGTAAGAAAAGCGCTATATATGTGTAACATTAACTCCTTTATTCAATTAGACAAGTGGTGTGATACAAAAAGTAAAGAGTGCCAGGACTGTTATCCTTAACATCAGCCCTCTTGCAACGATGACTGTCCTAACAGATTAGAGGACTGGAACATACTGTTGAATAATGATGAATACAATGATGGCTTTAAAAGGTCTGAAAGAATTCTGTGGTGCTGTGGCTACAGTTAGTAGAAAACAGAAGCTGATGAGTTAATCACCAGATGTGCACTGGTAAAGAGGCATATCTGTGCAGATCTCAAGAGGACCACAGTGGAACACCATAATGAGTTCAGTTAATACCATCCTCACATCCAATCTAAGTGATACAAAGCTGAGGTTGACCAGCTCAGCAGAAATGACCAGTCCTCTGTGGGTGAGCTAATGGCAAATGGCCTAATCTCGGCTGTGCCAACAGTTCCCATGGTGCTTGGGCATCTGCTGTTTGCAGGTTAATCTAAGGGGAACAGAGTGTGCTGCCACATGCATTGAAATCTCACTGGCCTGAGTGTAAGTGAGACAAGAGACAAGAAGGGTACATGTGTCTACTGGGGAAGTGGATGCTTCAGCCTGCCTGACTGATGTGGGATTTAGTAGTGCCTAGGTAACCTGAAAACTGTTTGGGACAAAGATACTGTGGGGAAAAAGTGTGTGCTGAGTTAATTAGATTTAATGGCTTTACAGTTCTTTTACAGTAGATGTAATGAATTTTTTAAGGTTCTATAGACACAGTCTGTAGGGAGGCCCTGCTCACTCATGGGGGAAAGTAAAGCCTTGTCACAATAGTTACTTATTCATTCCAATGAGAAACATTCATAAGAGAATCTCATAATATTCTTTAGATTTGGCTATTTTAACAATGAAAAACATGCCATAAAGTCGTTGTGTAGTTTTTGCACTACAGACAAAGCCAAAAAAACAAACAAACATAAAACCCAAAAACAAATTTTTTAATCACCAACCGACAAATAAAGAAGCCTAAAGAAAACCACTGGGGATGCAAGCCTGTTTTTATTTTTATTGCTTTGTAACTCTTTTATTTTTTATCTTTTAATATGATTATTAATGTGTTTTATTCACACTTTAATGACATTTTAAAATGTATTGTACACCTAAAATAACCCAAATTGGTGAAACCTCTGATATGGCTAAATGCAATTTAAAAGGAAGTCTTTTAATTATTTTTAAGTATAAAATCTACAATAGCAGCGGACTATGCATGTAGGCTTAAACTTTCGTAAGGTTAAAATAGTAGGCATATGATAGCTGTAAAAAAATTAATAAAAAAAAAAACACAGAGAAGAGGATTCAATAATGCTGAAGATTATTTTGTTTTTACACAAACATACAACATACATTTGTTTTTACACAAAAAGTATATTGTAATTTGCAATATAACAACAATTAAGGCAGCTTTCCTCATCGTTTCTTCGTAACGAGTACTTTGTTTGGCAGTAAAGACAGGGCTATTGGAGATGTGTTTACAATTATACACAGTACTGTGAACTGTAACATTTTACAGCAACTTCACCTTGTTAATAAAACACTTTGCCAATCTGAACAGTAAGCACAATATCCCCCAAGAAGTTTGATTCATTAAAGGATGAAAAGTAATATAAGCAGCACTTCACTTCGATCATGTCCGATCAAGTTTTTTTCAGGTATCTTGTCTTGTTCTCTCGTGCAAACTTACCATTTGTCTCTGCTGGAACCACTGTTGTGATGATATGATGATAGATGTAGTCTTGAATTCGGTCTGATGTTTCCAAAAAACAAAAATAAAAACACACATAGGCCTATCCAGCATACGGCCGAATGCAGCCACAGCGCACTTCATTAGGCTTCTATATTTATTGGTTGGAGGGCAATAAAAAAAAAAAGTATTCTATTTTTTTTTGTTTTTTTTTTTGGCTTTGTCTGAAGTGCAAAAAACTACACAAAGCTTTTTGTCATGTTTTTCATTGTTAAAATAACCCAATCTATCTGATATTTCTCCCTGTCTTCCTCTCATAAGAATGAATGAGTAACTATGGTAAAAGGGCACCCCCTTTGACACATTGCCACCTGTATTAATACATTTACATTAGTTAATACATCAAGTATCACAAAGTAACAAATATTCAGACAAAACACTTATAAAAGCATATTAAAGGCCCTGCCATATCTTTGTTGAATGTGTCTGAGGCAAATTCTGGAGGTCCATGAGAACCCAAAAGTCCATTAAGAGAGAGTGAGTATATGAATGTTTAAGGCAATTTAAAACCTTTTAAGACATTTAAGACAACAAATTTTGCTATAAAATAAAGATGTATAAAACATGTATAAAAGGTTTTAAGGGGGAACACTGCACTAAACACATCATCAAAGTAATCAGTTAAATTGTTTGAGTGGTGATTAGAGCTAAAAGAAATAGGTAAAAACACAGTATATCCTTCTCATGATATAGGAAGTGTATTTTTATGTTTATATATTTAAAAAAAAAAAAAAAATTCTTTAAAGCAACCATAGTTTGGACCAAATAAGTATTGCAAAGTAGATGAAAAATATTTAATGTAACAGCAAAAATACAAGTTAAAATCTACTTAAAAAATATCAAGGCACGTTTTTCACTTACTGTTTTACACAAATGAACCCATGGAAGAATAATATACTCGCATTTCTTTTATGTGCCAATATATAGTAATAAAACGCAATTGTTTTACCTACAAGCATGTTATAGGTCAACTAAAACATTTAAATACATGTATAATGCCAAGTAGGGAAGGGAAACAATTTTGAGTTATGATGCAAACAAATTACTAATATGTGATTTGCTCCAAATAATTGAAAAAACTGAACTGCAGGAATTAATCAGATGACGCTAAACCGAAGAAATAGAGCACTCCAGATCTACTACTTCTGAAGTGTTGAATGACTGTTAGCTTTCAAATCAGTATAAAAAATGTCTCTTTTACCATTCTGTTTGGTTTAGTGGTAGTGTTTGTTTTAATTAATTAATCTTTGATATATGATCAGAATCGATCCAAGCCATTAGAGGAAACATCCTTCCTTTCACCTTCTCAATACAAAAACACTTGTTTGCTCTCATTTCAAATTATGATTTTTTTTATTCAAGTTTTTGACACAACTTACAGCAGTCCTGCTATTTTCATCTATGTCTCACAGCCTCAGTAAAATACAGTAATCCAATTTGATTATTTGTGTATCCATACCTTTTTATAAGCCAGTTCAGTGTTATCGGGTCCGTGGGCATGGTGCCAGCCCTTACTCCGCTCAGACATCTCTCTGAGAAGACACTGAATGTTGTCTTCCAAATACGCCTGATAATCCACAGGCTCACCCAGGGCGTTGACCCCGAGCCCATGCAGAGGTAGCGGCTGTGCGTCAGCCGCCACATAAGAATTCCTCGACTGCAGCATCATTTCATGAGGGATCTGTACAAAGAATCAGAGGGACAGAAAAATGGTCAAAAATTTCAGCCACGACGAAGATATATAAGATATGCTAGATAAATGCATGTTTTGCCAGTCAATGTTACATTGTGTACATGTGTACACATAGGTAAGCAAATAATTTAGAAAATAAAATGTGTCCACCTGGAATAGCTTCTTGCATTCTGTGATCATATGACAAAGGCATTGTGTGGCAGCCATGTTCTCACTCAAGTCCTTGTGGTCTGGCTTGGCAACACCCTTCCTGCTCATGAGCCTGGAACCAAAGCGAAAATAAGAAATAGACAACAACAAAGCAATGACCAAAAAAAAAAAAAAAAGAGAGAGAGAGAGAAAGTCACAACTAGACAAGAAAACAAACACTTTTTCCAAGCAAATTAAAACTGCTGGCATTAGCACAAAACATAATCAGACCCTCAAGGTATTCTTTGAGTGATTGTTGGGTTTTATTATACTGGATACTCACTATGGACTATTTCTTGTCTATTTATAAAATCTTGATTTCATAACGCATGACTGAAAACATATCCACACTTATGTTTACACACCTTGGTGAAGCCCCATCTTTCTTAGAGGCATTCAGATGCAGTATGGAGGGGGCGAGACAGACAGCCAGACTCTCTGCAGTCATCTGGTTCTCCTGTGCACATGCAATGTCACTGAGGAAATACAGCAGAGTCTGCAGGACCTCTCTGTTCTCATCTGGTAGCAAGATCACGGCTGCCTGCACTGCCTGTAAACGCTGTTCTGCTGGAATGACTACACACATACACGAGGAGACATCTGTAGAGCTGACTGAAATAATGGTGTGTTTGGAACATTAAAAGATGTCAAATTTTCAAGACTCTGTGTGTGTGCATAACTCACACTGGTATATATCCAAGAAGGTGTCTGTAAGTTTTGAGGTGAGCACAGGTTCAGGCAGATCCCTAAAGTACTGTTTAATCAGGTCAGCCACATCGTAAGCTGATTGGCCCTGGTAGGTCACATGATCAGGGGAATTCTCATTGAGCTGTCGGAGGGTCTGGATGCGGGATTTAACCCCAGATTTCCGGAATATTCCGACCTGAAAGAGAGAAGTAGATGTAAGAAGTAGTAGAAGTGTGTGTAAAGTGTATGTTTGTGGGTTGCTTCCCACAAGGAGAGAAAAACCTTAAATAAATAAGCATATGTGTGTTTATACATATGGACCTTCTCTAGACACTGGCTGCGTAGGTATCTCATTGCCTGCTGGATGCTCTGTGGGAGGGGCTGACCAGTTCGCTGGACGTTTACAATTGGTGGAACTCCAAACACGTGTTTATCTTTGTAATCTGGAACTTTCGAGCGCTTCATAAACTTCGGAACAACCCTGACCAGTCATAGAGAAAAATAAAGAAATTCAACTTTATTTTGTGCAATCACATTAATTCTAGTCATGCAATAACAACTGACCAGGCAGAGGAGAATTGGAAAGCATCCATTCATTCATTCATTCACTCTTTCTTCAACTTATGTTGAAGTACAAGTACTCGTAAGCAAGCTCACAAGCACAATTGCAAGTGTGATATTGCTTTTATACAACAGTTGGTTCTATAAACAAGTTAAAGGTGCTGAAGATCTCCTTATTACCTGTCAGATTAAAATAGGTGCCATGAAATATCACTCCTGTCTCTTTAACAGCCCTAGGCTCAATAAACAGTGGCGAAAAAGATGTCCGCAGGCCGCTGTCAGATCCTTTTACCCAATCAGAAGACTTCCTGCCTGTCAATCATTGTGTGCAATCTAGGGCAGCCCCTATAGGGCAGCCCCCTTGAATAAGTGTCAGTACAGTACCCTGCTCCTGCGAAACACTCATGGTCGGATGGCAAAACTCTTCAGGGAACACTCGACCTCCATCTGCTCAAATACAATGGTCTCCAAGTGTGTCTATGTGTGCGCATGCCTTTGGAGAGCGGGGTTTTGGAAAGAGTGGGTGTGGCTAATTCAATGGCTAGTCTGGTGGAAGTTCAAGAGTCGCTTAAATCATTTACAGCATCTTTGTTATTGAGTAATTGACATTTAAGACAACCTGGCAAGATATTTTGCCTATTTAATGAAAATAAGTTCCAAACTAAGCCAAAGCTAGATCATCTCTTGCACATACTGACAGCCTGTCTAAAAAGTAGCGAACACAGACAAGCTAAGTGATAGAAAAAGTCAAGAATCCCAGTGCTATTATGCTACATTTCAGCACTCTTGGAACACTGCTTGTCCAATCAGATTAGAAGACCGGAACTGACTGTTGTACAATTATGAATACATGTCAGTATATTCATATGCATTTATTAATGTATAAAGGAGGTAGAAAATGTACTAATTATGTGAACAAGGCCTTAAGATCTGCAAAGTCACCACAGCAGGTAAAATGGTCACTCACATTAGAAGTGAGAGAGAGAAAATGGAATTGCTCAACATGTATAAACTCCATGAGAATAGGATCCCATCGCCGCCAGTGACATTGATCTTGATGCAGGCCTTTGACTGGTGGGGGGGGGGGGAATACAGAAGTAAGAGAACAGATAATGCCTCCTCAGTGCCTGCAGCAGAATGCAATGAATCATCCATTAGATTTAGGAGTCAAGACAGGCTCTAATAGACCCATAAGCTCCTCATCTGAAGTCCTTTCCCACAGCTGGAGTTTAAAATGGACAAAAGCCAAAATTATAAACCAACTTGCACTCTTTCCTGTTATGCCAAATAAAAATGACTGGGGAATGGATAGTGTGTGTGTGTGTGTGTGTGTGTATGCACGTGTCTGCTTGTGTGTACATAAAAACGACAGTAATTTTAGCTCTGTTGGCAGAGGTAGATATGGAATATTGCTCATTTTTATAAGCAATAAAGAGGCAGCAGTGGAACAGATAGAGAGAGAAACAGAAAGATGCTGTCATTAACTGCATCTGTAAGCACAGTTTTTCTAAATTGATAGTGCCATTAAAAAACACTTTTGGCAGAAATTAGATTTCCCGCGTCTGACATAAAAGAACATTAATACCAGGCCTGACCTTATGAGTCAGCCTGCAGACCACATCAGTCTGAGTTTACAGAGGCACACATTTTATGTATGTGAACATGCATTAATGTGTAATCTTAGGCCCGTTTTACACTGCACATGCAAGCAGCACTGCAGTGAAACTGGAACAGCTGGCTTGTATTGTGCTTGCACACTGACAGTATTTCTGCTGCATAACAGAGATGAAGTTTTGTAACTTAAAAAAGTGATTTCTGGGTTACTATATTAAGTATTTCTATCAATAATGGTCATAAAATATAAAATGGTTATTCAGAGTAGGCGTTGCGAACCATTACAAACTTGATACGAATCTAAATTACATGAGGACAGGAATCATGTTTACATCCAAATGGTAATTAATCTACACGGAATGGAACCCAACACCCAAAGTGTAGACTATATGTTGCTTTAATCATCTGGATTCAGTCAGACTTACTGCATAGGAAGTGCTGTTGTGTACCTGTCACTGTGTGTGTAACATTCACCAAGCATGACAGATGTCTTTTTCAAACAATGGACAAGAAGTTCACTCCATTATTTAATGTTGCTTCATAAAAGCCTATATTGCAAAATATAATGTAGATAAATACGTTTATAGTGCATTTTCAACTTGCTTTCTGATAAATTCATATAAATTCTAATTCAAATTCATACAGCTTATTGCTTAGTTTATGCATGCGGTGAGAAACTGGCCTTAGGCGTATGTTAGACACAAGTGTGTGACTGCATGCGAGTATGAATGAGAGGTCTTACCAGTTCCAGCTGTGTTTGCTAGTGTCTGTGTGTTTCTCCAGGATGGCAGTGAGTCGTAAGAGACTGAACTTCTGCAGCAGGTTGAGCTGGGCAGCCGATTGCCTGTTGATCTCTAAAGAAGCAGAGGTCACGCTCGGCCGATGAGAGTTCTGGAAACTGTGCCAACGCAACTTTCTGACCATACAGAAGAACGTGGGGGTGGAAGCAATATGAGAGTGAAAAAAGCAAGAAAAATTCAAGGATGAATAGATGGATATACAGCTGCCCCAAAAAGTATTTGGACACTTAAGACAAATTTGAAGTATAACTGTCTTTGCATTATAAAACTAAATTTTAAACCATGTGGCATTTATTTTAAAGTAATATAGCACAAACTCCCTTTTCAAGGAAATCATATTACAAAAAGAACTTTGTAAGGTTTTAAATGATAAAACAATACATAAATTGTTAAAAATTCAGGCAAAAGATTTGACACTTTCTGGTTGTCAACCATGACTGGAACATGTCCATAGTTAATGTGTTGAACTACACCTGTGGCTGTGGGAGCCCACTGCACATAGGTGCCACGGTTTGTTCCTGGAAGGCAGCAGATACCCTAAACCAGTGGCGATTTCTCAGGGTCAGCAAAGCCTTCTCTGATGGCCTAACATGCCAAATAAATAAATATTTTTCATCCTTTCATTCTCAATCACCTTTTTGCCTATGTATTATTATTGCTTTCCACTCTTAATTAATCTACAAACAAATAGAGAAAAATGAAAAGTTTATCCAGAATTTATTCCTTGATGCATACAAGCAAAGTGTGACAACTGTTTCACAAATCGCATGCCCAAAGCAGTGCGTGAGTTTGAGCTCCACCCCGTTAGGCCTTCAAAATTTCTTCAGAATCCCTCAACTGTGCAAATGAATGAGCAACTAAACTCAGATTGTCAGGTTCATCAGCCAATCAGACTGATTTATTTGTTCTTGGTGGGTGTGATCTTTAGGATATGTCCCGGTCTAGGCCTTCTAGCTGGCCTTGAGTGACGCTATCATGCTTTAAGTGATGTACGTAATTCAAGAGCGAAAAGCAAGAGATCTTGCTGACGAGACGGCTGTCATCACTGTTGGTATTGGCGATGAGAAAGAGATCCTTATGTATTTAAAAACACGAGATGTTCTGCATGACCGTGTGATTGCTTAATTTATTAAACACGAAAGGAGGGCTGATTTTCACTTCAAGTAAATTGGTAAGTGCTTTTTGCATTGTTATAGCAACATCAGGAGTTTTCTAAGTGTAAATTAGGCTGCTTGAGCATTCAGTGTCGGATCAAGTTTTGAAAAGAAGTGCTGCATTCCATTCAACTTGGAAAGTCGGATTTTATAACTTCCTACTAGGAAAAGTGCAATGGAATGCATCTTGAAGTCAGAATTACAACTTGTAGGCTCGTGCAGAAATTCTCAACTCTGATTTCATCGAGATGCAGGGGCATGATGTCACCCAAACATGTGGACACTCAGGAAGATATACAAAGTAAGTGATAAACATTCACTTTATTGAGTAATATCGATAAATGAGTTTGTTTCCACATTACATGATATTAAAGCTCGTTTAACAAACGCCTGCAGAAACAGGTATATAAAACATGTTAAATTATAATCTCTTGATAATTGTACATCTGAAGCACAAATGCTAGTGCTGCAGCATTGTTTATTACATCTCTAATGAGTGTCAAACCCCTGCTAAGCTAACGGGAGCATTATGCATTTATGGTTGGAGATATCAAGTAGGAATATCCCACATCCAACTTGAATGGAATGCAGCATAACCGTGTACCCTGACGAAACGAAATTTATTGCAAGCAACATTTAAATTGCAAATATTATTAGATAGATTTTTCCAGGTATTATAGACATCCTTGGTAGATTCATATGAAAAATAATGATTTTTGAATGTCTGTTCGGGAGACGTTCATTTCACAAAGTCATGCTGCAGTTAAAATTAGGCTTGCTTGAGCATTAAGTGTCATTCAAGTTCTGGCTTTCGTGCGTGGACGTGTTTTTAAAATGTCAATTGGTACTACTAGTTAGCTGCGACATAATGTATGATGCCCAAAGGCATAGGGCGTCTTAATTGCAAGAATCCCACTGAAGGCTTAGACTTTAAATGCACGGCCCGCCACTGCCCTAAACCCACCCCCACCCTAATCCTAACCATATGGATCCTAACCTACTCTGGTAGGCAGTGTAGCCTGCCAGGAACAACAGACTTTTCCCATCGCGGTGGCTAGGACAACTCTGTGAACTTGAGTGTATCTGACATTAAACATCCACTAAAAATTACATTGAGACCAGTTGGTAAATAGAAATTCTAAAAAGTTATTTCTGAGAAAAGGTCATCATTTTGCATACTTGTTTGTGGATGTTGCTTGGTTTGATATATAATATGTAATGCTATGACATTCAGACATTTTTAAGTGTCTAAAAAATGTCTAAACACTTTTCGGAGCCACTGTAATTCTAAACGCAAGCAGGTTTACTATCTTATAAGCAAGGCATGTAAACTTCACATTTTGTGACAAAAAGCCTCAGAGGAATGATCGGTGTGTTCAGCTGAGAGTCAGAGGACCCCAGGGTTCCACACTCTTCATCGGGGACGAGCTGGATTAAGTGTTTGCATGATGTGGGATTATATTTTTAATACGAAAGAAACTATTAAATCCCAAACATCCAAACTCAGATGAGCCACGAGAACACCTTAAAACACAGACACAGAGTTGTCAAAGTCACCTGTCTCTTAGTCTGGTTGAGATTATAAAGAGACAAATTG
This sequence comes from Myxocyprinus asiaticus, assembly GCF_019703515.2. Taxonomy (NCBI): domain Eukaryota; kingdom Metazoa; phylum Chordata; class Actinopteri; order Cypriniformes; family Catostomidae; genus Myxocyprinus; species Myxocyprinus asiaticus. The sequence continues at coordinate 34,359,115 of NC_059347.1, forward strand.
AGTGGCCTGTATCTCTCTCTCTCTGTCACATCCTTTCATATCAGAAGAAAAACCTTGTCTGGATAAGTGCCAACTGCACTCAGGAGTGTAGACAAGCTAGAATTTCCTCTTTCTCTCAGGGTGCCAACACACTCCGATTGAGTGTTTGATGGATAGGAATGCTTAGGATTTGTTTTGTGAAAGAGCCATGGCTGTTTAAAATCAAGTGGGATCAATACAGCAGATATGGAAGAACAACTATATCCATCTTTCAGAGATTCTCATTGGTTAACGGTTACCTATGCACCAAAGTGCGTTACAGAAAAAGTTGAAATGTCGCCAACATTTGGTTGCATGACAGTGCACCAATGCTTTCACAAACCCTTCTGTTTCCCCTTGAAATCCATGCACTCCCCATTGAATCAATGGATTCGCAATGTTTACTGACGGAGTGTAAACGTCTCGGTTACGTGAAGCGTAACCCTAGTTCGCTGAGTGGGAACGAGATGCTGCGTAATCGCACTGGGACATGCCCTGAGTGTCACATGTTCTGAAGCCCTTATACAATCACGGCACTTTATTGGCTGATGGCGCTTGAGCGACGCCCCTAGGGAGCTACATCACAGGCTCCATATAGGCGCTCGCTTTCACAACATCGAGTCAGAATTTCTGCAGGATGGCATGAGCCTATGCAGCTGCTAGAGTATGGCCAGCTTACGCAGCGTCTCGTTCCCACTCATGGAACCAGAGTTACGCTTCACGTAACCGAGACTTTCACTTTCGTAGGAACTCGAGCTGCGTAATCGCATTGGGAATGATATACATTCATGGCATGCGAACAGTAGCTGCCAACTGTCTATGCCCGTGTGGCAAGCATATAGCGGCACACAAGCGAGCTAAAGTGTCTGAATAAAACCGAGGGAATATGAGTTTACTCCTGTTCCAACAGAGAACCTGGGAAACAGGAGTCAAACCCTCATCCAGATTATAAAATCTAACAAATGTATGCGGAGAGGACCACCCTTCTGCCATACAAATGTCCTCCAAGGACGCACCGCTAGCCAAAGCCCATGAGGATGCCATGCTCCTCGTAGAATGGACTCGAACACCTGAAGGCGAAGGTAAACCGCGCGCTTCGTAAGCACTTGATATTGCATCAATAAGCCAATGAGACAGTCTTTGCTTGGACACTGAAACACCCCTGTTGCGGCCACCAAAGCACACAAACAACTGCTCTGACCTATGTCACTGGCTAGTACGGTCAAAAACTCGCAACGCCCGAACTGGGGAAAGAATATGCAATCTTTCATGCTCCTCAGAATCAAATGGGAGAGGATAGAAAGCCTGAAAATTAATAGTCTGCAAGCGAAATGATGTAGAAACAACCTTGGACAAATAGCCCAAACGAGGTCTTAACACCACTCTTGAACACCCTGGCGCAACATCCATATATAAAGGGTTGATCGACAGGGCATGCAAATCACCAAACCTTTTAAACAATGCCAATGCTACTAGCAGGGCCGTTTTAAGAGTCAGAAACATATTAGCGACTGTTGCCAAGGGCTCAAACGGAGCACCCGAGAGCACCTCTAAAACAACAGATAAATCCAAAAAAGGAACGCAGACAGGACAAAAAAGTCTAAGCCTGGGTACCCCGTGCATAAAACAAGAGACAAGAGAATGTCTACCGACAGAGACTCCATTGATAAGCGCATACTCAGCCATTACAGCGGGAATATAGACTTTAAGCCCCAAAACACTCTTGCAAAAAAATTCAGCACTGTACCGACAAAGCAGTGAACTGGATTTTCACCTTGCGCTGTACACCAAGAAGAAAAAAATACGCCACTTGAACGTATAAAGCTTCCTAGTTGATGGAGCTCTAGCATTCAGAATGGTATCAACCACAGCGGGGGATCATTCAAAACAGCGCCCCGTTGAGAGGCCATACCCATAACTTCCACAAGTCTGGCCAGGGGTGCCAAATACTTCCTCGAGCCTGAGACAACATGTCTGTTCTGACTGGAATCTCCCAAGGCACTAACTCCAGGAGAGAGACCAGAGTCAAAAACCATACTTGAGATCACCAATAACAGAAGCCAAACCCGATCCTCCCAAACTCTCTGCAGAACTGCATGCAGCAGACTGATCAGTGGAAACACGTAAAGATGTGTTGCCGGCCATTGATGCGCCAACGCATCGAAGCCCAGTGGTGCTGGGGGCGAGAGGGAAAACCAGAGGGGACAATGTGATGTCTCGCTCGAAGTGAATAGGTCCACTTCTGCTCTGCTGAACCTTCTCCAGATTTTTTCAATAATCTAAGGATGTAATGTCCACTCTCCGGGCATCATGCCATGTCTGGACAGGAGATCCACCCCCAAATTCAACCGGCCCAGGACATGCACAGCTTGTAGAGACCGCACATTGTCCTGTGCCCACAGAAGAATGTGACGTGCCAGTCGCAGCATGGTATTAGAACACACACCTCCCTGGCGATTGATGTAGGATACCACCGTTCTGTTGTCTGACCAGATGAGGACATGGTGGCCCTGAATCTCCAGGAGGAACATTTTTAACACCAGCAGCACCATGAACATCTACAGACAGTTTATGTGCCAGTGCTGCCACTGGCCTGTCCAAACCCCATAGGCTGGATGACCCTCGTATACAGCACCCCAGCCCGTGGAGGAGGCGTCTGCCATTATAAATTTGTGGTGACACACCTGTCCCAACGGGATGTCCAACATCAAAAGGTGGGTCCATTTCCATGGTAACAGAGTTTGGTAGCACCCACGTGTCACTTTGAAGAGACAGAATGCATGCGTTAGTGGTTGAAGTCCCTTTTTGGAGTTCATTTAGCACTGAAAATGTCTCGCATGCAACATGTCTAGGGGAATGACAGCGGAAGCCGTGATCATGAGCCCCAAAAGCCTGTGAAATGTTCTCACAGGGAGAACGCATCCCCCTTTGAACATCGCTAGACACTGGCTAAATGACAGAACACGAACTGGAGACAGATGCGCCTGCATCGCTCGTGAATCCAGCTCCACCCCTAGAAACAGCCCTGGCAACAGGACACTCTTGTTTAGGTTACACACAGCCCAAATGGCTAAGAATGACATCTCGATGTTGGGCAGCCAAAGTCTCTGAGTGGACAAACACCAACCAATCATCGAGATTAATCAAAACGTGGATGCCTTGAAGCTTCAAGGGTGTCAAAGCTGCATCCATGAATTTTGTGAAAGTGCGTGGTGCCAGTGCAAGTCCGAACGGAAGGATGCAAAATTGATACGCTTGCCCCCGAAAGCGAATCTGAGAAAGCACCTGTGCTTTGGCGCAATCTGAATATGGAAAAAACATCCTTCAAATCTACTGTTACAAACCAGTCCCCTGTCTGCACTTGTGACATTATTTGTTTATGCATCAGCATTCTGAATTGACATTTCATTAGAGTGAAATTCAAGCGTCTCAATATCCAGAAAGGGAAGCAAGCCGGTGTCTTTTTTTGGGACCAGAAAATACTGGCTGTAAAAGCTGCATACTCTCTGAGAAGGGGGAATCTCCTCTATTGCCCTTTTTTCTAAGAGAGATTAAATTTCCCGATTCAAAAATGGGTCTTCCCGAACAGAAACATCTGTCGGAACAACCCCACTGAACACTGGCTGAGCCAGCCTGAATCGAATTACATAACCATGCTTTATCATTCTAAGTATCCAGTTCAAAGTGCCCTACAGCTGCTGCCAAGCCGACAGATGGGCAGACAGAGGGATTTATGCATGGCTCTTGTCTGCAGCCTGACCTGTAACCACAAGATGGCACGCTTGGCTTTTGGCGACTGCCCCAGAACCAGTGGCACAGTGGAGGGAAGCCTTCGCTCCTCCAATACTGTGGCTGGTTGAAGGGAATTTGATCATGTTTTTGCCTTTATTGTATTTAGGCATAAATGATGAGCGCCCTGAAATGTATCTACAGCAGGTACGCTGACATAATAAAGGTTTTATCTGGTATTTGAACGGGGAAAAGTGTATGAACATTGGGTGGAATATATATTTGAGAAAACTGGTTTGCCACAATGTCCCCAGCATTCTTTATGGGGGGACAACATGTGGTGCTTATGTTCACTGTGTGTTGTGTACACTTGGCCCGATAAACATCAAATTCTGTTATGAATGTCTCGAAGCCTTTGGTCATGGAGACAGAGACTGAATTTGATCAGGCAATTTAAAATAACGGTCACTCTAAATGTATTTACAACAGAGGACGCCACATAAACCATCATCCCTAGCATTGAATGGGAAAGAATGTGCGAACATGGAGGGGAACTGAGAGCAAGCAGGCTCGCCACAATGGCCCCAGCATTCATATGGGGGGACAATGTGTGGTCCTTATGTTCACTGTGTGTTTTGTGTACACTTGTGCTTGATGAACATCGAATTGTGTTATGCATATCTCGAGACTCTTGGTCATGGAGATAGAGGCTGAACTCAAAGCTTTTTTTTTATTTTTATGTTTGCTCCGGGGGGAAAACTGAACCATATTCTGGTTGTCAGACATTTGAGGTGCGTACAACGGCGAACAGGAGATAAACGGATACATTTATTCCATCCAATTTCATTCACTGAATGGGGGCTCATCCTTCGTCACACAGCAAGCCCGTCAGGCTCGAGTGAAGACCGATTTTTATCGTACATTGAGTTATATTGTGTGCCCCGAGACCCTTGGTCATGGAGGCAGAGGCCAAACTCAAACTGAAAATATTCAATGCTCATTCGCCAGAATAAATTACGGGGGAAACTGAGCTAAATTGGTGTACTGAAAAAACGGGTTAGACACTAATCTGATCCCAGCATATAATGGGGGAACATAATGTAGTACCAGGATAGCGCAAAACACCCATGCGAACAAAAGCATCGCCTTGACCAACTCGTTCCCCAGCACGAGCCATAGGGGAAAACACATGGAAAATTCTAAATGCTTGGTGTGACTGCAAAACCATCATGTGTAGATCCAACAGCTGACTGAAGAAAGCAACATCCATGCTGCCACCAAAATATCAAGCAGAAATAGCAATGCACGTCTATCTCGCCAGAACAATAAAATAAATGAGTTAAAGTACCTCACATCTGATAGAATCCTGAAAGAATAATGGCACTGACGAAGCACTCTGCGCATTGGTTCACCATCACTCTGTTGGGGAACATTCTCTTATTCCAGCCCCCCGGCCGGGCTCACCACCCCATGCATGATCCCCTCTGCTGTGAGCAGTTCGCTTCAAATGGGGAGGGGAGAGAGTGAAAGGCAGAGGCTGCTCCTCCATTGCCTTATTCATGTGCATTCTCCCAGAACGACACAGAAAAAGACAATAGGGACCAAAGGGGCCAATTTGTTCCTTACCTTCCAATGACGAATTGTCTCATTCAGTGTTTTTTAATGCCGACGGCTCAAGAAGTGCATGGTAACTCTTTCGCACACTTTGTTCAACAGAAAATGGCTGCTGAGCTAGGCCTCAGGGCATGTCCGATGAGACGTGCGCTTTCGCTCAGGGGGAGGGAGACAAACACAAGGAAGAACACGATGTCCGTTTGCACTCCAAACTTCTCAGAAACAAAGCCAAAATCCCAAATGGCCCCCACACATGGAGCTCAAAATCTGGAGGCCGTAAAACTGGAACAAGTGGGGATAACGCATCATGGTGAGAAATTTGAGCCTCGAAAAGCATAGATGTCCCTGTCAGACCGTTGTAATGTTTGGAAAAAAAAACATAAAATTGCTCTGAAATTTACGCTGTCCTTTTGTGTTCGCCACTCAAAAGGGAGGATTAATAATCCTTGCTTCGACATGAGTCGCTGGAACAAACATGGGCTTAGACAAAATCATGCACTGAAGAACAGAATATCTGACTCAGGTGCACGAAAGCGAGTGCCTTTATGAACCCTGTGACATAGCTCCCTAGAGGTGTCACTTAAACACCATCAGCCAATAAATTGGCATGATTGTATAAGGGCTTCAAACCACGTGACACTCAGAGAGTGTCCCAATGCGATTACGCAGCTTGAGTTCCTATGAAAGGGAACTCTAGTGTATAGGCACCCTAACTCACACACACTCACTCACACACACACACACACACACACACACACACACACACACACACACACATACACACACACAGCCACTCTCTCAGTCTCACTTTTACTCACCTGCTGGGTCTTGTAAGAGATGCACCCACCCCGGAGTCCCTCCTTTCTCTCATTCCCCCTTCTCCTTCATTCACAGAGTTTCCTGCGCTGTCATAATCGCTTGCTGTTGTCCCAACTTCCGACATGGATCGCTCATCGAAGTTCAGGCTGCTAGGTAATGTTATGTCTTCCATGGACTCAGTGTCTACATCTGATTGGTCATGTTTCTGAAGGTCGAGAGAGCGTGACCATTCGTCAATATTGTGCTGTAGCCCATGTACGTGCTTTAAAATGTCATCGAGATGCTGAAAGGTTTTCTCTTTTGCAGGGTCGAATGTGTCACATGGACTCCCCGGCACCTCTGGAATGTTGTCGTAAATGCTTCCAATTGAGCTGATTGAATTCCTCCTTTTTCCAAAACCAGACCTGAGAAAGTCTTGTAAGCCACTGCGACTGATGCTTCCATCCAATGAAAAGTCTCCATCTTCTCCAGGCCAGTCATTATGGTCTGGACTTTGAGAAATGGAGACTGGATAGAGACTCTCGATTGACAAAGATTTGGGGAAAGTTCCAGGCTTGTGATCAAAGGGGAGGTGGACCACACGATCCTCTTTCCTCAGATGGCTGATGTGATTGGTTAACTCGGGCTTCTCCCAAGCTAACTGGTAGTCCTCCAGGTAAAGGCATGCTCTGTGAGGCTGGTGCAGAGAAGCTTTCTGGCTCACATTACTGCGGTGTATTGTATGTGACTTCCACGTGTTATCTTTGGCAATTTTGCACTTGCTTGTGGTTTGTCCAGGCAAACTTACATCCGATGTGCACTGCAGATCTGAGGGTTGATGGTGTTGAGTAACCATTGAATTGCTTGTTGGAGTCTCTTTCTCATGATCCCTCTTCTTCATTGACTCTCTCCTCCGTAAGAACGATCTAGAAGGCCGCTTTGCCTTATCTCTTACAGACGGTAATGAAGATGAGGATGAGGATGCAGCTTCATCGTTCTCATCTTGGCTGGTTGAGACACAAATTGACGACGAGCCCTCACCCACTGCAGCCTTACTGAATGTCGCAACCTCTGGAGAAGTTGTTTCCAAGCTCAAGCTGCTGGCGCTGAGGTCAGAGGTCAGTGAGGTGACTTCTAGGAGACTGATATCACTCAGAACGCTATCACTACTCCCTGAAGGTCTTAAAGTTGAAGCCCTGTTCCCAGGTGTGACAGGGGAGGGCGAGAGGGTGCGGAGACGGGACCAGGTTTTACTTTCACGCTGAAACGCCCAGCGGGAGCTAAGAGCACATGCGTCATCCTCCTCAGAGTCCTCACTCTGCTGACAGTAAATCACAAACACACACACTTCGATAATGCTAAGTTCTTTCTACTCATGAAGTAATTAAGGGATTGCCTTTGATGTATATAAGCCAGGTCAATGAAACAGCATCTAAACCAAGAGGTGCAGAATTAACTCTAAAAATAGCATCCACATAAGGCCATATTTCAAAGTGTCTTAATTATCTTTTTAATTTTGAGGGCTTCTATCCAGTGACAGTCAGAACTAATGACAGACAAGAAAACAGCAGCAGGCAGCAGAGAAATATATCACATGTTGAATTAGAAGTGGACAGAATGTTTGTGTGTTTACCTGTTTACACTGGAAATGAATCTCTAAGCTCATCGCAGCACATTTGTTCAGTGTTGTTAGCCTCCTAAACACACAGACACAGAACACCATATTGAATTAACTTTGACTTGACAAAGTCAACACATTAAATTACCTTTGACTTGACAACACATGTAAAATACATGTAAATTAAAATCACAAATGCACAACTATACTGCATACAGCAGTAATTGCAAGCAATGAAATGCAGCTGTTGGTTGATGGGGTTGTGGCATAGTGGTTAAATATATAGTATATATTCTATGAACTGACAAGTTGTAGGTTCCAACCTGGCGAGTTGCAATCCATAACATTTTACCAATTTGCCCTACTCTCCAGATGAGGTTTTGGGGGTCACAAGGACACAGTGATCACCACAAGATCTTAGAGTTCCCCCACCTCCCAAAATCCCAATGCACATAGTGTGTTCCTTTATCAAAGTCCCAATATAAATGGAGTACAAATAAGAACAGCGATTGTTAATAACAGTTGTCAAGTCTTGGAACAATATTTTTTTGTTATTTCCTAGTGACAATTTATCCAAGTCTTAAAGTTTAGCACATTCAGTGAGTGGGTGTGCGTCCGTGTGGGTGTTTGTGTGTTTCTTGTTGATCTAGACCAGATGAAACTCCCAGATGAATTGCATTAATGTCACAGTTGACAGAGTGATGGATCTATCAGCCCATGTTTCAAGAATGGCATGAACTTGACTCCACTTCTCTCTCCATCTGTGCTCGATCAGCTCTAACATGACAGTACTTTTGTTAGAGGTAGAGAGGCATTCATCACCAAGTCAGTATCTGTTTATCAGCCTGTTTACAGATGTGAGTGGCCTCATAAAACTGAGAGAGAGAGATGCCTTCATGAGCATTCTGATCTCTCAGTTAATTAGTCCGCTCAATGTCTATTATATTTTTATTCAAGCTCTCATGCGTGTACATGTAAGTAGGAGGAACATTTCCTGTGTGTGTGAGTGTGTCTTTCACTCCTCATGATTTAGCTAAGAAAATAACTGGAGTACAGCCACAACAAATACAATTAATCAAATAAATAATCAATATTACGATTATGACTGCATTGATCAATTACAGCATTCCATTTAAATCTCCTCCCATTGAGTCCAAAATTTACAACATGTCTTTTGAAGAGGTTGAGTATTGTATCCAATTACAGACAAAGAATATGGCATGCAGTTGCCCCTTACAAACTAAGTATTTTCAAATAAATATTATTAATTGAAATTAATCATCACAATTACAATAATATAGCCGCAAGTGGCAATCATCGGGGTCCAAGCACATGTGGAGAGATGACAAAAATAATCAGAACTGACAGAAATGATTCAGTGGATGCCAAATAATATGAACTGACAGAACAGATCCTGCCTAAACTAAATTGGTTGAAAAGTGAATTGGGTACCAAAATTTTGAAGCTGCAAAAAGCACATAAAGGCAGCACAAAATTAATCCCATACGACTCCAGTGGTTAAATCCATATCTTTAGAAGCAAAATGATAGATGTGGGTGAGAAACAGATCAATGTTTAAGTCTTTTTTTTTTTACTATAAATTCTCTGGTGATATGCACAATGAATGTGAATCGAGGAGAAGGTCTCTGATTTTATTAATGTATAGGCGCGGCTCGTCCATATAGGCAGGCAGTGCAAAGCCCCACTTAAATATTCATCCATCCAATATTCATTTGAAAACCTAGATCCATACTATAAATTGGAATTTGTTAACCCATAATATGTTCAATATGCTGAAATATATATTGAAAAACAGGCCAGTCGGAAATAATTTATCTGAAAACTGTTACACTGCGTGCATGTGGGGTAAAGAAAATGCTGCCATCACAAACACCACAGCGCCACTTATTTTTCAAATGAAAATCTGTGGTCAAATATGGTACTGCAACGAGCCCTCATTGAGATGCAATGGGCCAGAAATGAATCTGCCCATTATGAAGTATCATACCAAAGGTAACTTAATGTGTGCCAGCAGTCTTACAGATTGCGAACATGGCAACCGCTATTGATAAACTTGTGTGTAACAGCGTGTCGTTTATATTGCAAATTCAGACAAATTGGCCATCAAACAACTTGGTCCTGACAAGCCACACATAAAAAATAAAGACAAGAACTGGTGAGAAGACATTGTATTTATTGTATGATGAAAAATCGTATGTCAAACAGCCTTAGCTCTAGGGCTGCACAATATTGAGAAAAAAAATGCGATAAGTTGTTGAAAAATGTGATATGCGATACGATATTACTATGATGACATCATAGAAGCATGCCAATAACCAAGCCAAATTTGACTTTAGAAACCAGCATCATTATCTGCATGCAAGTAATGCAGATTTGAAGCACTGAACAGCAGCAGATACAGCAACATATCAACAAATGTGATATGCTCCATCATTTGAGTGAGAAGTAGATTTTTGAGAAACACGATTTTAGTTTCAGCTTTCATTTTGTCACTTTTCTCATATAATCAAACAATAAATGTTTTGTTCATGCTCTTTAATGCTGTGTGTGACAGATTGCAGTAGAAATTCAAACGGAGCAGGGCAGAATGCTCTCACTCTCCAAGATCAAGTGTTGTGTTTAAACTCTAATGTGCAATGTTTTTATAGAACTGAAACTACAACCATGTAAACACTTTAACAAATATATTATCAACTCAGCTGGGTACACAGATTTTGTGTTTTTGTACACTGGTAAAACATATGAAACTGCTTACTGTTGTGTATAAAATAGCAAATAGATAGTCTAAGAGACATGAAATGTGTTAACTTTAATCAAATTAACAGATAATCCAGTACAAAATGTAGGCACCATAAATTGAATTTAAGAATCAGCAAGAATTCAGCAAGAATCTAGCATCATAAGCATTCCTATATGGAAATCAATTTACATATTGATATAATCACTGCATATATCTCCCTTCTAGGTGATATCACAACCACAATATTGCAAAATGTTGGAAATTATTTAAAAACAAAAAAAGGCAAGATACATCAGATTAAGGAGAACATAATGAAATGTTGATTGTTGCAGAGTGCTTACATGTTATGTGGGCCTGCAAATATTATTTTACTCATATAATAACATTTGTACAAATAATAATACAGTAATGCGACAGTGCAAAAATAGTACACAGACCAAAAAGTCATAATACTGCAGAAAACGTGCTAGAAAGAGTACAGTAATCTAGGATTAGCCTACTAATAAGAGGTCAGTGCAGCAATGATAAATCAAATGACTGCCACTGCTTATGGGCTGGTGAGGTTACATGAGAATTTGCTCTTTTCATGAACACTTATATGCTTGTACTTAGGCACATATGTGTTTATTTTATTATTCCTATCACAACACTAAATAAGTGTCTATAGAAATATAATATTTTATATATTTTATTAAAACAAACAAATAATATTGTCTCTTCATTTTAATTAGACAACAATATATTTAATCATGTCTGGCAACTTGACAAATATGTTTTCAATATTTTTAGGATAAATACAAATTAAGAGGACATTTGATTATCTACAAGCATTTTGGAGACAACAGATTTCTTTACAAACTAATTATAAACTCAGAAGATATTTTCAGTGTACCATAGTTCTTCAAATACATTTCTATGCATTTATGTAATACATAAATACAAGTTATTCAGCCAGCTAAAAGGACTTTTTATTCTATAGTATTACAGCCATCATCTGTCAGTTGAAATGCCTGATCAATAAAACTTTTCTGTTAGCCTGCCTTTCATCAGAAATTAATGACATTTAGCATGTTTCCTCAGAATGTAAAATGTATTTAAACTATAACTAGAGGTTGCTGGTCCATGAGATATCTGCTTCTGTGAGAGTGCAGATATCAGTTTCTCTTATCATCACCACGGGTGATGGAAAAGCGGCACAAATAGCGGGATTATTATTTGAAAAAGATCTATCAAGCATCTCGTATGCGCTGGTCCATCTGTTTACTCTGCTAATATAAGTATCACCTGCTTGAAATTTGTCTGACCAGACAAGCCGACAAGCTAATAATTTGAAAATAAAAACATCACCCAGTCTCCCGCACTGCTGTCTCGTTATTATTTTTAGCTGTTTTTCCCTGTTTTGTAAATTAGTTCAGTTACAGGTGCAAGCTCATCTTTCATGCTGTTTGTTGACATTTTATGAATAATCTCTTCAGTTACTATGCCTGAGTGCATGAGTTTGTGAATTCATTAGTTTCATTAGAAGCCGAATGGCGTGTGGTTGATACACACAATCTACAATTGCAATATTAACATATTAAATTGTATTCGAGGAAGAAGCAACAACTATGAACTTACTTCGGTCATATAGATGCAAACCATTTTGAATAATGACGCAGAGTGCCCAACTCGGAATCTCACATAAGTTCGTAGAGTGAACTCGGCAGCATCTTACATTTTCTGGCATCTTGTTAACCAACTTCGCTGAAAAGTGCTGATTTATAGGCTTTTTACCAATGTGTCAATTCACAGGCTATTAATATCACCAAGGCTTATTATTACAGGCCGTTTTATAGAAGATAAAACACGCTGTATTATTTATTTATTTTTTACCAGTGAGGGAATGCGCACATCGTAAAAAGTCTGAATAAAATTACTGACAGGACAAGGAATTACAATTACTAAAGCTCTGGTAATGATTAAATTCCCTCACATCCACATATAAATCTAATCCTGTCCGAATAGGGTTTAAATCTATACCTCAGCCTTTGTTTTCATTCCCAACAAAGATCAAGATCTATGGCTTATGCATGCTTATTACCTTTCTTCATTAAAGGTGCATTATTTAACAATTTTCATGTAATATTCACCTATTTTTTTGCCAATGTGTGAACAGCTTGTAACGCAACTTAAACAATGATGACTTCCTAGGTTGCCTATTAAAGCCTGTAGACTGATTTTCATGTGAAGGGAGCAGGTCGCTTTTCCTATGAAAATCCAAAGGATGTGACGTTTATGCATGCTCGTTATGCACGAGAGCCGTGCCTTTTATTTATATTTAAATAATAAACAGTCTGCAACACTAGGTAACGTTATCTTAGAGATGGAATCCAGCAAACGGCCGGCTCCCAGCACAACACTGACTCAGAGTAAGCCAAAAAAAAAAAAAAAAAAAAAACATTTATCTACTGAATCCCATCTGGCAAAGCAGAAATGTAATCGTGGTCGAGCAAAAACTAGAGTGAACATCGGCAGGGCATTTGATTACTGGAGGGACATTAGTTCGTTTTTGTGGATCAAAACAGACCCTGAATTGGCATTCTTCTTATTGAACAGGTAAGCTTACATAACTGCAAAGCATGTGAAATACAGTGCCATAAGGATTGATCTGTGTAATTTTAGCTAACTTGATCTTGCCTGCTAATGCTGACGAATTGCAAGTTACCTTGCTTCGTAACTTTAAAATAATTTCAACGATCTTCACTTTATACTAGAAGTCAGGTTAATGTCAATGTTAATCTGTAATTATTCAGCAAGGTAAACTACAATAACACATGAAATGAATGCTAGACAATGCTCAAGATAATGCAAAAAGTTCCATTCATTAGTGTAATGTAACTTGGTTATACAGAAAATATGTACAATCTATTATTATAAAACTACATCGATGCGCTATTTCAAAATGACAGTTGTGATGGAATCACATCAATACTGAATTGTGTCAACATATTTATAATGTACAGTCTATTTTATAAACAGCTACTGTCATCATCCACCAAAAACAGCTATTGATAAAGCTGGCTAGCTAGCTAATGCCGACATTGACTGCATTTATACCATAGCCTATGTATCATCAATGTATGTCAAAGAAAAGTGATTACTTCAAACTACGATCTTGCATAGTCAGACCTATATCCACACTTTGTTTTAGCCCTGTTCCAGCACTGGAGAGTCGAATTTAATATGCAAAGTTCGTAGTAAAACAATCATAACTGTGTAATTTTAATTATGCTAACTCATCTGTTAGCTTGATGCTGGTGAATCACGTTCAGCCTCTTTGTACGTTACGTCACTGTTCGATGCTGGCGTCCCTATGAAGTGTGCGCACGATCACAAGCAACAGGTAGATGGCTGCAGTTCAATTAATGGCCACAGGTGTCATTAATAACAAGGGTTTCTGAATCTTACGTACTACACATTTAAGCAGATGCTTTTATCCAAAGCAACTGACATATAAGAACAACAGAAGCTATTCTTCCTAAGGAGAAATTAAGAAGAAATTAAGAAGTTAATTTAATAATTTATTTATCTGATTTACAAAGAGCAGCTGAATGGCAAAATATAACTGCACAGACAATTCTTGTCATGTGGCTCCCTCTGGTGGACAAAAGTACAACAGCCTATTTATGTACGGCATCAATTACAGCATGAAATAGAGCTGCAAGCAAAGCCATTGAAGCAGTTTAATTATTTATCAATAAATCAATTACATATGTGCTTGTTGTCAGATATCACCAAAAACAGAGAAAAAATGTCATGTTCATAACCATCAGGTTTGCAAAAGTAGGTTTTTCAATAAAACTGTTTAGAAACTGTCTAGAAAGAGGATATGTATCATATGATATAAACAATATGTAAGTTTGTGACAAACCGCACAGCATTCAAAAATTTACATGCATGTAAACATGCCCCCACAGTGAGCCTGTTTTCTCCCAAGGTTATTTTTCTCCATTAACCATCTTATAGAGTTTTGTGTTCCTTGCAACAATCGCCTGCAGCTTGCTCACTGGGGTTCTAAATATCATTATTGATTTAATTATTTATTTTTATACACAATTTACAATCATATTTAATCAAAATACACAATGATGACTAAGAATTTATAGATATTACAGTTTCATTTTCTGTTAAAGCATGATTTTCTGTAAAGCTGCTTTGAAACGATGTGTGTTGTGAAAAGTGCTGTTCAAATAAAAATTATGATTTGACTTGTAAAACGCGATAGCGCCACCCGGTGGCCAATTTTCTTCACATTTTGCACAGACCTCTTTGGCTCAAGACCAACAGACAAATCGGCCCACCCCATTTTATTCTGATCTGCCTTTTTTAACCTTGTCTAAAAGCTGCTAAAATATGATTGGGAAACAGCAGCCATGTTTTTTCAAGATATGCGACTGTTCTCATAGACCTTGATGGCACCTTGGACAAATAAATAAAAATTTCGAAATTTATTTTGATAACTTTTCATATTGGAACTCTGCTGAACCTTTTTGCACTGGTTTGGTTCCGATCAGGCAAACGGCCTAGGACGAGTTCGTTTTGAATTTTTCCAAACAAACCAAAATTGCGGGAAAACAAAGGGGCGGAGCCAAAAATGGACAGAGCTTAATATATTCATCATAAATCACAGAAACTTTTTTTATTTTTTTTTAGCCCTTACCATTCAAAAGTTATGGCTCAAATTTTTTTTTTTTTTTTTTTTGGATCACTGTAGCGCCACTGTCAGGCCGATCGGGGCAAGACTTTGTGCTTGAGTAGTGACGGGGAGTACTACCTTCCCACCAATTTTCATGACTCTAGGCCTTATGGTTTGGGCTCCACGATCAGTTTTATGGCAGAATAATAATAATAATAAAAATCTGAGCAAAAACAATAGGGTTCCTAGCACTTCATGCTTGATCTCCTAATAAAAGCAAATCAGAGAAAAAACAATAGGGTTTTAGACCTTCGGGCTTGAACCCCTAATAAAAGCAAATCTGAGCAAAAACAATAGGGTTTTAGACCTTCAGGCTTGAACACCTAATAATAATAATAAAATCGGAACAAATACAATAGGGTTCCCGAACCTTCAGTGCTTGGAGCCCTACATATATTTTGATGTTTTATTTTTCATATAGCAAAGAGACAATACAGCCAATTAGGACAAATCTAGAACAGGATTCCTTACTTTCACACTGAAATTTCCTGAGACACAACTGGCTATCAAATACATACTGAGCTACACATAATACATAAGATAAACATAAGCTACATATAAGTATTTTCTCAGGCACTTATAGAGTCTAAACAGATCCACAACTTGTTTATCCAGATATTCAGGTGACATTTCACCCCACGCTTCCTGTAGCACTTGCCATAGATGTGGCTGTCTTGTCAGGCACTTATCACGCACCTTACAGTCTAGCTGATCCCACCAAAGCTCAATGGAGTTAAGATCCATGACACTCTTTTCCAATTATCTGTTGTCCAATGTCTGTGTTTCTTTTCCCACTCTAACCTTTTCTTTTTGTTTTTCTGTTTCAAAAGCGGCTTTTTCTTTGCAATTCTTCTCATAAGGCCTGCACCCCTGAGTCTTCTCTTTACTGTTGTACATGAAACTGGTGTTGAGTGGGTAGAATTCAATGAAGCTATCAGCTGAGGACATGTGAGGCGTCTATTTCTCAAACTAGAGCCTGTGATGTACTTATCCTCTTGTTTAGTTGTACATCTGGCCTTCCACACCTCTTTCTGTCCTTGTTAGAGCCAGTTGTCCTTTGACTTTGAAGACTGTAGTGTACATCTTTGTATGAAATCTTCAGTATTTTGGCAATTTCAATATAGCCTTCATTCCTTAAAACAATGATTGACTGAGGAGTTTCTAGAGAAAGCGGTTTCTTTTTTGCCATTTTTGACCTAATATTGACCTTAAGACATACCAGTCTATTGCATACACAAAGCTTCATTTAACGAACCAAATAGCTTTCAACTGTGTTTGATATAATGGAAAGTGATTTTCTAGTACCAAATTAGCATCTTTGCATGATTACTCAAGGATAAGGTGTTGGAGTGATGGCTGCTGGAAATGGGGCCTGTATAGATCTGATCAAAAATGACTTTTTTCAAATAGTGATGGTGCTGTTTTCTACATCAGTAATGTCCTGACTATACTCTGTGATCAGTTGAATGCCACTTGGGTGAATTAAAATATCAATTTCCTTCCGAAACAGCAAAATCTGTACATTATTCCAAACTTT
Organism: Myxocyprinus asiaticus; assembly: GCF_019703515.2. Classification (NCBI taxonomy): domain Eukaryota; kingdom Metazoa; phylum Chordata; class Actinopteri; order Cypriniformes; family Catostomidae; genus Myxocyprinus; species Myxocyprinus asiaticus. The sequence continues at coordinate 34,375,925 of NC_059347.1, forward strand.
TGGCCACCAGTGTACATACATACATACATACAAATATATACATATAGTGACAAAAAACAAAAAAACAAAAAAAAAACGATATAACAGATAAAAAAACAGAAATATACAGTAGTGCAATAATGTTGTTAGAATATTTTATATATAGATATACAGTTATGTGCAGGTGATGTAATGTATAGAAGAAGAGGTAGGATATGTTGAAGAATATAAATGAAATATGGATAATTAGGAATGGATGGATTGAATATTGCACATGAATGTTTTGACCAAAGGAAAGTATTTGGGGGCAGTTTGAACTGTTCATGAGGTGGATGGCCTGAGGGAAAAAACTGTTCCTGTGCCTGGCTATTCTGGTGCTCAGTGCTCTGTAGCGCCAGCCAGAGGGCAACAGTTTGAAGAGGAAGTGTGCTGGGTGAATGGGGTCAAGAGTGATTTTACCAGCCTTTTTTGTCACTCTGGATGTGCACAGTTCTAGAAGGGTGGGTAAGGGAGCACCAATAATCCTCTCAGCAGTTCGAACTATCCTTTGAAGTCTTCTGATGTCTGACTTGGTAGCTGAACCAAACCTGACAGTTATAGAAGTGCGAAGGACAGACTCAGTGACTGCTGTGTAGAACTGTATCAGCAGCACCTGTGGCAGGTTGAACTTCCTCAACTGCCGAAGGAAGTACAACCTCTGCTGGGCCTTGTTCAAAATGAAGTCAATGTGGGTCTCCCACTTCAGGTCTTGTGAGATGGTAGTGCCCAGGAACCTGAATGACTCCACTGCTGCCACAGTGCTGTTCAGAATGGTGAGCAGGGTTAATGCTGGGGTGTTCCTCCTACAGTCCACTATCATCTCCACTGTTTTAAGTGTGCTCAGCTCCAGGTTGTTTTGACTGCACCAGATGACTAGCTGTTCAACCTCCCTTCTGTATGCAGACTCATCGTCATCTTGGATAAGGCCGATGACTGTAGTATCATCTGCGAACTTCAGGAGCTTAACAGAGGGGTCCTTGGCAATGCAGTCATTTGAGTAGAAGGAGAAGAGTAGTGTGGAGAGCACACACATCACTTGGGGGCACCAGTGCTGATTGTACATGTGCTGGAGGTGAATTTCCCCATTCTCACTAGCTGCTGCCTATCAGTCAGAAAGCTGGTGTTCCACTGACAGATAGAGCTGGGAACAGAGAGCTGGGTTAATTTAGTCCATAGGAGAGCGGGGTTGATGGTGTTAAAAGCCAAACTGAAGTCAAAAAGTAGTATCCTTGCATAAGTGCATGGTCTGTCTAGATGTTAAAATATGTAATGCAGTCCCATATTGACTGCATCATCCACAGACCTGTTTGCTCTATAAGCAAATTGAAGGGGATCCAGAAATGGTTCAGTGATGTCCCTCAGGTGGGCCAACACCAGTCTCTCAGATGACTTCATGACCACAGACGTCAGAGCGATGGGTCTGTAGTCATTAATCCTTTGATCTTGGGCTTCTTTGGGACAGGGATGATTGTGGAGCATTTGAAGGAGCAGGGAACTTCACACTTCTCCAGTGATGTGTTGAAGATCTGTGTGAAGATGGGGGTCAGCTGGTCAGAACAGGATTTTAGACAAGTGGGTGAAACACCATCTGGGCCCTGTGCTTTTCTTGTCTTCTGTTCCTGGAAGACCCAGCACACATCAACTTCACAGACCTTAAGTGCATGTTGAGCAGCAGGAGAGGGGAGGAGGGTGGTGGCAGGAGGTGTAAATATTTGTGTGCTGTGAAGATCAGAGCGGGTGTGGGGTGTATGACAAATCTACAGTAAAACACATTCAGGTCGTTAGCCAGTTGTTGATTCCCTACAGTGCTGGGGGATGGTGTCTTGTAGTTGATAAAGACTTTCAGGCCTCTCCAAACTGATGCAGGGTCATTAGCTGAAAACTGGGTTTTCAGCTTTTCAGAATATCTTCTTTTAGCCACTCTAATCTCCTTTGTCAGTCTGTATTTTGCCTGATTGTACAATATTTTATCCCCACTTCTGTAAGCATCATCTTTGGCCTGACGAAGCTGTCTGAGTTTTGCTGTAAACCATGGTTTGTCGTTGTTGTATGTTAAATAAGTCCTGGTAGGAATGCACATGTCCTCACAGAAACTGATATATGATGTCACAGAATCTATGAGCTGCAGCTTCAAAAACACTCCAATCAGTGCAGTCAAAGCAGGCTTGTAGTTCCAGCTCTGCTTCATTGGTCCATCTCTTTACAGTCTTTACTATAGGTTTAGCTGATTTTAGTTTCTGCCTGTAGGTCGGAAGAAGATGAACCAGACAGTGATCAGAGAGTCCTAAAGCTACATGTGGGACCAAGCGATATGCAGTCTTTATTGTTGTGTAGCAGTGATCCAGTATATTTCTGTCTCTGGTGGGGCATGCAATGTGCTGTCTGTATTTGGGCAGTTCACATGTGAGATTTGCCTTGTTAAAATCTCCAAGAATAATAAGCGAGTCAGGGTTTTGTTGCTCCGAGTCTGTGATTTGATCAGCCAGCTGTTGCATTGCTGCGCTCACACATGCGTGTGGAGGAATAAAACACTCACAAGAATACACGAGGAAAGGCTTTCAGCTTATGAAGAGCGCCTCTAAATTAGGAGAGCACATCTTCTTCAGCGTTGTTACATCTGTTCACCAACATTCGTTGACGTAAAACACTTTCCACCGCCTCTCGTATTCCCAGTTAAATCCGCGGTGTGATCCTCTCTGAACAGCTGGAAGCCCGGCAGATGTAATGAACTGTCTGGAATGGCTTCACTCAGCTGGGTTTCCATGAAGCACAATGCAGCAGAATTTACAAAGTTCTTATTTTTTGCAGGTGAGGAGAAGTAATTCGTCTGTTTTGTTAAGAAGAGAGCGTAGAATCACTAGATGGATGCTTGGCAGTGCGGTTCGAAAGCCACGCTGTCGGAGTTTGACCAGCACACCGGCTCGATTCCCACGTTTGCGTCTTTTAACGCGCTTGTACAGCACCACTGCTCCTCCGACTAAAATGTCCAACAGAACGTCCGAATTATCAAAAACCGGTAAAAGATTGTCTGCCGTGTGCTGCCGAATATTCAGCAGCTCGTCTCTGGTAAAACTGGTCGGAAATAAATTATTAAACACAGGACAAACAAACAAAAACAGCAAAAGAACTGGAGAGTTGTGCATGAAAATCCCAGGAGATCAGCAGTTACAGAATTACGCAAACCAGTCCGTCTGGCACTAACAATCATGCCACAGTCAAAATCTCTGAGATCATATTTTTCCCCATTCTGATGGCTGATATGAACATTAACTGAAGCTCCAGACCCGTATCTGCATGTTTTAATGCACAGCACTGCTGACACACAATTGGCTGATTAGATATTCACATGAATAAATAGGTGTACAGGTGTACCTACTACATAATAAAGTGGTTGGTGAGTGTATATTCCAAACCATCCTGTTCATACATGCTTCATCTACATACATAAATGTACACCCAGACTTAGAAAACTACACAAACACACCCTCTATCTAGTTTGTTTTGACTGATGTATTCGTTTCACACCAATAGCCACAGGATTCTTGTTGAAGACATAAAGGCACATACATCATTTGGCACCAGTGGCCACAGGATTTCTGGTGGGCATAAAGCTTTTTCTGCATGACAGACCAAAACTAATCCTACAAAACAGAAAAACACACATACACAAGAGGTGGTGTGTTTGATGTGGCATTTGCGACACAGATGAAAAGGATGTGTGTTTGTGGGTATGTTTCAGCACATCAATATATTAAACTAATTACTCTTGATGAATAATATTCAGTACAATAAGGATAAAAAGGATAAAAAGCACCAACAATTGGCTAGCCAGATCCTCAAAAGCACACATACAACCACACAAACATTCAACACTCTAGACCAGGGCTCGGCAACCTATGGCACACGTGCCAGCATTGGCATGCAGAGGGGTAGAATCACTGGCATGCCAGCAAGGGCAAGAGAGGGGTAGACTATTTTATTTGTATAAATTCTGCACCTGTATTCCAATCTACATCTTGATGTAATCCTTCCTCATGATCACACAGCGTGTTTTCATGAGCTGAATGGGAGACTAAACAAAAAGATAAAATGTGACGAGACTGCAGTATACCCAACAGACTCGTGCAGCATGTGCAAGCCATTCACACATCACTAGCCGGCAGCGCTTCACTTTTGGTTAATCGTGCGAGTAAACATGCCTGCTTTAATTCGGTCAGGCTGCGTGGATGACAGCCTACATTCTGTGTTTCATTTGTTTCTTTTTGCATTCGGAACAACACGTGATGTAATAAGGAAAACGCCACTATTAATCCTTGAGGTTTCTAAACCAGCATACAGGTACACCCTCCTTAAACCACGGTCACACACAAAATTATATTAAACAATTAAAAGAGAACATAAACTCATATCGTGGGGTTCAAAAATCTGAGTCTATTCAAAATATAAATTAAACCTGGATATAAAGTTTTAGGATTTTGGAGGTGCGATTCACCGAATACAGCTAAATAGTTGATTGGCTTGAGATGTGTGAATGGCTTGCATGTCCAGCGCGAGTCTCGTCACACTTTATTAGTGTTTAGTCTCCCATTCAGCTGATGAAAATGTGATCATGAGGAAGGATTACATCAAGATGTAGACTGGAATGCATGTGTGAAAAACTTCATATAAATAAAATAGCCTGCTCCTCTCTCGCTGTTGCTTGCGTACTAGTGATTACCCCTCTGCGTGATTTTGAAAAAAGTATGACATAAGTAATATATTCCACACAATTTAATTATCGGTAATCAAATGAGCAAATTTGTGATATTAACTGTGTTAACTCATTTTGTACAAAAGGACAGATTTTCTTTCAATAAAGCACTTTCACAAGACATGAAAAATGGTTTGTCCCATTTATATTTTATAGGCTGGTGGATAACACACCCGCTATGGGGTGTCCGGTAAGAGACAGCAATGTAGAACTGATGGAGTTCGAGAATAACCCATTTGTTGTAACCACACTCAATACAATAATGTAGTGCAGCTTAGTTTGCTTGATTATGCATATACATATATGCGGGTATGTTTGTGGGTTTTTTTTTAATAGTCATGCACACATCTTTCAGCAAAGACAAATTGTATTAGGAATACACTTGCATCCATCTGCATCCCGTTCAGCTCAACTCAGCTTAGGGGTGGAACTGATCTCAGCGCGTCACTTTCTGAATGCTGATTGAGTGATCTGGAGGATGCTGTATGCGGACCAGATTAGGACTGTAAAAATAGGACTAATAAAAAAAAAAAAAAAAAAGAAAAAAATATGAGTGAAATAATAACAATGGCCTTTTTTACATGCTCTGTGAAAATTCACATGCAGAATCAGAATCAGATTTATTGCCAAGTATGCTTACACATACAAGGAATTTGTCTTGGTGACAGGAGCTTCTAGTGTACAACAATACAAAAACAATACAAAAACAGCAGCAAGACATAGATAATAAAAAAGAAAAACGAATTATACACATACGTACAGACACACACATACATACACACATACATATGGGTAGTGCAAATCTAATACACTCTTATGTACAGTGCAAATGTTTTGTTTTTTTTTTTTTGTTTTTTTCTCAGAGGAATGAAATGGCAGAAGAGGTTGGATGTGTTGGATAAATATAAGAAAGACTAAACTGTGTATTGCATATAGTTATTGCTCAATGGGGCAATTTAACTATTCATGAGATGGATAGCCTGGGGGAAAAAACTGTTCTTGTGCCTGATGGTTCTGGTGCTCAGAGCTCTGAAGCGTCGGCCAGAAGGCAACAGTTCAAAAAGGTAGTGGTCAGGGTGCGTGGAGTCCAGAGTGATTTTTCCAGCCTTTTTCCTCACTCTGGAAGTGTTTAGTTCTTGAAGGGGGGGCAGGGGGCAACCAATAATCCTCTCAGCAGTCTGAACTGTCCTTTGTAGTCTTCTGATGTCTGATTTCGTAGCTGAACCAAACCAGACAGTTATTGAAGTGCAGAGGACAGACTCATGAATCATGATTGTATCATCATCATTGGGTTTTGCAAAATTTTTTACTCAAACTGTTATGTTGATAATATAATTTGTAATGAAAAATAAACGATTAAATTAGAAAAATGCACACAAAAAAAAAAAAAAAAAAAAACAAACAAAAAACAAAATCACAAATGGACTCAAATTTCAGATACAAATCACAAACATGTGCTTTGGCACAGCCATTGACTATGAAAATAAAAAATGGCACACCACGTCAAAAAGGTTGCCAACCCCTGCTCTATACTTTTTCATTGTAAAAATCATTAGACAGCAAATTTGTCAATGTGATAGTCAATTCTTGGGCGGAAAAGAAATTCTGAAATTTCTTCAGAATGGTGACCAAACAAAAACTGCAAACGAGGAATCACAATGCATGAGACTGCATCTTTTTAGCCTTTCTAAACACTTGTTTTTCCTTTTACTGGATTTCACAAGAAGTCCAGTCATCTAAATAAAAGTAAAAGAAAAACATGGGTTTTAAATAGCTGAAAGAGGAAATCTCAAAAAGTTTATATGGGCTTGTGATTCTTCATGTGCAGTTTTGGTTTATTATGGAAAAGATGGCTTTTCGTCTCATTAGACTTTTCGTCTCACAGCAGGGAGGCACTCAAGACCATCAGAATGCAAAAGCATCTGAGGTCCAAATGTGCTTCATTTTCTTGTTTTTAACACTTTTTTTTAACAGAGACAGTAGTAAGGGAACAGGAAATTATTGGGGAGAAAGAATGGGATAAGTAAACAACATGGGTTTGAAACGCTCCTGAAGGAACACCACAGTCTGAATATAGCGGCGACTGCTAAGCCACAGCTTTACTCTAAATATGTTTTACAGTTATACAAGTGAGTATGGTCAACTGCCACAGTAATATATATATATATTTTTTTTTTTTTTTTTTTTTAAGCCATTGTCCTAGAAATCACTTGATGTACAGGATTAATGAAGCTCTTACTGGATTCCAATAAACAGCTGACTGACAGCATGAAAGTTCACCTCAGTATTTTTGCAGAGGTATATTTGGTAGTCAATTTCGTCTAAAAGCTACTTGCCAACATGGCCACAGACAGTATTTGCTCAGGCGGCGAGGCATACTCTGCACGAAGCCACTTCACAGAGAGAGTCAGGGATCTTTAAGTGCACTAGTAACCTGCTGCAGCTGAAAGATGAACAGATGAGCTCATCAGCTCACTAACAGAACAAGGCCAGAATGCATTCAAAGGAATTTGAGTAGTAATTCTGCAAAAGGAGATTGATTTTTATATTGCTGTTGTAGTAAAAGCCAACGGCTTAGCCAAGAAAAGGCTAAATATACTGTATATATAACTTAAAAGATGAAGTGTGTAATTTCTGTGCCTAAAAACCTAAAGAAGAGCAAAAACAACAACAACTCTTTTCAAAATTGTTTCCTTAGCCAATAATCTCTGGGCGATATTCAATATAATCTATGACTACACAAAACCCAGATTCCTTTTCAACACAGCTTTAAATGTAAATATCTATGTACATGTTTCCATGCAAATGATTTAGAGTTCCATTATTTCAGACTCAGCTTTGTGTGTGTGTTTCAATTTTCTTAATTTATAGGGCTGGCCTGATGTTTTTTCTCTATAAAGTACCTACCAGCCAAGCGGTACATACGGTGTATAACTAGCCACTCTGGGACAGATGGCATATTCCCTCTCTATCTCTCTCCATCTCTCTCTTCTTCTATTGCCCTAAGACCAGTACAGCAGTTGCACCCTGGGAAAAGTAATTTTCTCCTTTCTGTTTATTTGCTATCTTTTAGAAAAGGCTATTCACTCCATGACTTGTGCAGGCATGACCGGTCACTTAATCACTTATTCCACATGGAAGGGTGAACAGAAAAAAAAAGAAAAAAAAAAATGTCTGTACAAAGAAATTCAGAATAAAAAGGAAACACAAAACAATGAAGCCTGCTGACACAAGCAACCCATCTACACGGTGAATACTGATGAGTACTGAGAGACAAAAGAAAATGAGATATGCCCTTCTATGACAGAGGATTCAAATATTAAATGTATGTTATAAAAACACTGATCATAACTTACTCAGGCAATTACTGTAAATTATAATATTTTACCATGATAAATGCCATGGGTACAGTCAGGTACAGCGAGAATGAAACTCATGTCCTCAGACTAGAAAGCCATGTTGTGTAGTATGGAATATGTGAAAAAGCTTTAATTAATACTCCAGTGAATAAGCAATGTTTTCTCACCTGCACAGTGCCTTGAGTGAGTCCTGATCCAGAAACTCATGGTCTCTCCTCACAGCAGAGATCTCGATGGGAAACAGAGAGGCTGAGCACACAGAGAGACACACCACTTAATTAATCAATTCAACAACTTAATGAGGCCAATTAAAACCTACTGAGACTAATGTAACATTTAAGCCAGTGGTCAGAAAAAGAGAGGGAAAGAGAGGAAGAATGACTCATCACACAAAAACTAGACTAGATCATCTTTATCCCACACATGCACATACAGAGAAAAAAAATGTGTAGGTGTATGATATAGTATATTTATATTTATATACTATTTTGGAAATATATTTTAATGCTTAAAATTATTTTTCTTAAATGCAAATGTGTATCTTTACTTAACGTTGTCAAATGAACAACAGGTGTAATGGCTGATTTAAGTTTCAAGAGCCTTTAAATGAACAAAATGGTTCTTGTTTCTGACATGACAAAGACTGTCATGCTGATGAGTCTTTTGATTCACCAAAAGAATCAGATCATAAGACTCATCTGTTTGTGAATCAGACTGTGCAGTTTGTTTGTTTTTTGAGCGCACTTAACAAACAGTGCAATAGAAAGACGTGTTGTTTTGACGTTATTTCGCGGTACGTGTTCTTTATCTCATCATATTCAAACTTCAAGCTCAAAACTTGGGTAAAACGTAATTTCTTTTGCTGTGGCGCTGGAGATTGATTAGTGAACAACAGTCCAGGAAAAATTAATTTTGTGCCACACCTGTCAATGGTGGTGTTACAAATATACCGGTGGTTGGAGGCATAAAAAGGAAGTCACGGGATGATGGTATAATTCCAGAGTGTTTATTCCACAAGAGTGCAAAAATGGTGGTGTCCCAGTGATGTGCAAAGATATTTACATTGAGAGACGAATAATCCAAGAATATATATACAAAAATCCAAAAAATATTAGCAAAAGTAAACTGTACAAAATAATGTAAAATATTTACAATGAGGTTGTTTTGGCTATGCCAGAAAATTGACCCAAAACACAAGAATCACACTCTACAAACTCAACTCCACACTCCAACTCACTCAAGGAGCAACCAACAGTTCTGAGGAGTGCCCTTAAAAAGGCCAAGCCCCTCGTACTTGGACTAAACCATTTTAGAAATTAAAGGTAATAAAGAAAATAAAGACAAATAAATGCAATATAACAGTAACATCAAGGTAAACTTATAATACAACATAAGTATTTTAAATAAAAATAATCAATAAATTATTAATCCTTAACATAATGTTTAACACAGGAAATACAAAGTACACCCTCCCCCCCCCCATACATACATACATTAGACAATGAACTGTGTCTTCTGTCAGCGGGAATGAGAACTTAAAATGGTGGCATTCACTGTGATCAGGTTTTGACTGTTTGGAATTGAGAAGATGTTCCAGTACGTAAGTATAATGGTTTATACACTACCGTTCAAAAGTTTGGGGTCGCTTGCCTGAAATTTTTCTCATGATCTTAAAAACCTTTTGATCTGAAGGCGTATGCTTAAATGTTTGAAATTAGTTTTGTAGACAAATTTCTTTTTTTTAAATGGATGACTTGGACCGAATAATTAAGGAAAACAGTCACTAAATGCCCAGCATATAGATGGGAACTCCTTCAATACTGTTTAAAAAGCATCCCAGGGTGATACCTCAAGAAGTTGGTTGAGAAAATGCCAAGAGAACATTTCTACAAAATCTAAGCAAAGTGTGGCCACTTTGAAGATGCTAAAATATAACATAGTTTTGATATATTTTGGATTTTTTTAGTCACAACATAATTCTCATATTTCCATTTCTATTATTTTTTTATTTATTATTTTCTATTATTTCCATAGTTGTGATGACTTTACTCTTATTCTAAAATGTGAAAAAATAAAGAATGAGTAAGTGACCCTAAACTTTTGAAAGGTAATGTATATGTAAGTGGATATATGGAAATAAAGAAATAAACATTTACCATGAATACTTGTCTTGTTCATTTCCTTAACATAATTAACAGTGCAAAACAGATGATGAATGTTTGGTGTTACAACAGGAAGTGTATGTATGTTGATGTATGTTCACAGACTGGTGTCATAATAAGAGTCCTTTCATAATAAAAGTCTCTAGTCACAGGGTCTCACTGTGACATTTCCCCCTCCCTCTCCAGACTCCGCCTGCGGTATCCTCGAGAGAAAGTCCGCAGTGCATCCGCATTTTGCGACCCTGACCTGTACAGTATCTCAAAGTCAAACAGATGTATGGCCAGAAACCACCTGGTAGTCAGAGCATTAGTGTCTCTCATCCGGCCTAACCAGGCCAGTGCTCGGTGGTCAGTTTCTAAGCAGAATTTCCGCCCAAGCAAATAGTACCTTAAAGAGTCCAAGGCCCACTTAACAGCCAAGCACTCCTTCTCTACTGTAGAATAGTTGGTCTCATGGGGAAGGAGCTTCCTACTGATGTAGACGACTGGCTTAAGCTGTCCTTGTTCCTCTTGTAGCAGTACTGCACCAATGCCCTGCTGCGAAGCATCAGTCTGTACTGTAAATAGTTTAAGTCAGGACTCTGGAGAACTGGCTTCTGACATAAAGCATTCTTTAAGTCTTGGCTGTCTCTTTTTAGTCAAGTTCGTTAGAGCTACTGCCCAGGCTGAGAAATTGGGAATAAACTTCAGATACCAGTCAACGAGTCCCAGGAAAGGTCCGGCCTGCTTTTTAGTAACAGGCCGCTCCGCACCCTTGATGGCCTCCACCTTCCCAACCTGTAGTCGGATCACCCAGTGACCCAGCACAAATCCAAGGTATTGGGTTTCTGATTTCTGGCACACTTGTCAGGCCTGAAGGTCAGTCCTGCAGTTTTAATTCAAGTCAACACCTCCTTAAGATGTTGATGTTGCTCTTGCCAGCTCTGGCTGAAGATAATGATGTCATCCAGGTAAGCTGCAGCGTACTCCTCTGTATCATGGAGGATCTGATCAATCATCCTCTGAAAAGTTGCAGGGGCCCCATGGAGCCCAATCGGAAGGACGCGGAACTGGAAATGGCCAAAAGGGGTTCTGAAGGCAGTATACTCCTTGCATTCTGGTTTCAGTGGCACCTGCCAGTATCCCTTACACAAATCCAGCATGCTGAGGTACTTCGCCCTTCCAAACCTTTCCACCAGTTCATCCACTCGTGGTATAGGATAAGGATCAAATTTTCTGATGCTGTTCAACTTACGGAAGTCCAATTAGAACCTTAGGGTACCATCCTTTTTTGGCACCAGCACTATGGGACTGCTCCACTCACTCGTAGATGGCTCAATCACTCCCAGTTGTTGCATGGTTACCAGTTCCTCTTTCATGACAAGTTGTAGTCTCTCTGGCACTTGATACACTGGCTGGCAGATGGGTTTTGAGTCTTTGAGGACGATAGAGTGGTTGACCAGTTCTGTCCTGCCAGGTGTATCAATGAAGAGCTGATCAGGTAAGCATTGTAGCAGCTGCTCCTCAGCTACGTGCTCTAAATTCAGTTTACAGTCACTCAGACACATGGGTAAGTACTGCTCCTCTACTTCTTCCTCTCCCTCCATGGCTCTCACCAGCATGGCAACATCAATGCCCTTGTCTGGTTCCACTGAAGGTACACGTGAATGCCATTTCTTCAGCATGTTAACGTAGAATGTCTGTAGAGGTTGGCTTTGAGAGGGAATTTCGATCTCGTAAGTCACTGGACCTTCTTTTCTTTTCACTTGGTATGGGCCTCACCACTTCACTAACAGTTTATTCTCTGATATTGGCAGTAGTAACAGGACCTCTTCACCGGGCTCGAAGCTACGTGCTCTAGCTTCTTTATCATACCACTGCTTCTGTTGTGCTTGGGACTGTAGCAGATTCTCTCGTGCTAGTGTGGTGGTCTGTTGCAGTTTCTCCCTCATCTCACATAGGTGAGTATGTTCTTTTTGTTTGGCTTGTATGTAGCTCTCCCTCCGGACATCTAGGGGTTTGTTTTAACGGAGACCTCGTCACTACCCCACACCATGCTGTCTCCTGCACTAACTCAGCCAACATGGGCAAATCTGTGCCAAGCAAAATGGGATGGGGAGAGTCTCAGCAATTCCAAATTTCATGAGATATGACTGATTCAACACTTCAATATAAACCTTAGCTGTAGGCAATGGAGTGTTATCGTCAAGCACACAACAAACAGTAACTGTCTCAGTGTCGCACCAGTCTTCACTGGTCACATACCTGCTCTGAACTAGAGTGTACGTACAACCAGTGTCCACCAAGGCTAAAACTGGTTTACCATTTAACAGGACAGATACTACAGGTTGTGAGTTGCATTTTATGGGTGATGACTGATCTGAATGAGGAACGTAACAAAGACTGGCTGTTTTGGGGGCAAAGAGGTCTAGTGTGTCCTGGCTGACCACAGTGAAAACACACAACATCTACCCTAGCTACAATTTGTGAGGTTGTATCAGGTGTAGTGGCTTTAACATGTGTATTTTAGGTTTAGACTGAGAGTTTGAACACCCCCCAGCTCCCTCAGACTTACTTCTGGCCAAAGGCAAGCTGCCTGCATAGTGGAAGTTTTCTGCTCCTTTTCGGGCTGTGATGTATTCCTCCACCAGTTTAGCAGCTTTGGCAGAAGTAGCTGGCCCATGCTCTTTGACCTAAGTCCTCACTTCTGGATACAAGACTCGCAGGAACTGTTCTAGCACCAGGGCCTCCATAATGTCCTCCTTAGTGCTTCTGGAGTGCTGGATCCACTTGCAGAATAGATCCTTTAGTCGGGTGTAAAGTTCTTGTGGCGATTTATCAGAAGGGGTACTCAGGGTACGAAACGTCAGTCTGAATGTCTCAGAATTGATCTCATAATTCTTCAGTATGGCTTTCATTAACTTGATCACAGTCCTGTGTTTGTAAAGGCTCCATTGCAACAAATGCACACCTGGCCTTACCCGTAAGCAATGATATGAGGTGTATGGCCCAGTCTTCTTTAGGCCACTGGTAAACCTCTGCCAGTCTCTCAAGTCAATAAGTAATGTTCAATATCGTCCATGTCATCCAGTCTCGCTAGTTGTGACTTGTGGTCGATCACCCTAGGTACTGGTTTATCGGAGCCGGCTCCAAGACGGGTACGCTCCATGTAAAGCTGAATCTGGGCAACCTGGTGACTGAGAACTTTGTAATGTTGCTCTCGTCAAACTGTCTCTCTCTCTCCTACCGATCGTCATGCTCCTTCTGGTACTCCATGAAGGAATTGAACATCTGCGCAAGAGCAGCAACTGCAGCATCCGCTCCAGTAGCAGGAACAATCGCAGGCTGCACTCTATCCTCTGGGCCCCCTTCCATAGACCTCTGGTCCACATCTGGAGTGGTGCCTTCCTCAGGCTGAAACCTTGTCTTTGGTGGAATGGCAACAAAACAGGAATCTCCACGTCACCTCAGTGGTACAAAAACTTCTAACACCAACTGTTACAAATGTACCGGCAGTTGTATATATATTCTTGGATTATTTGTCTCTCACACATCACTGGAACACCACCAATTTTGCACTCTTGTGGAATAAACACTTTGTTTGATGTACCATCATCCCGTCACTTCCTTTTTACGCCTCCAACCGCTGGTACATTTGTAACTGGTGGGTAATTTGAGATTGTTTTATTTTTATTTTTTATGATTTTCTCAATTTGCAGACTTAATGTAAGGAATACTATGTGTTGCCACATACAGTGGTGGCCAAAAATATTGGTACCTTGGTAAATATTAGCAAAGAAGGCTATGAAAAAATAAATCTGCATTGTTTATTCTTTTGATCTTTCATTCAAAAAATTCACAAAAATCTAACCTTTAATTGAAGAAAACAATTGAAAGAGGGGAAATCTCATTAAATAAATATTTTTCTCCAAAACACGTTGGCCACAATTATTGGCTCCCCTAGAAATTCTTACAAGTAAAATATATCTGAAGTATATTCCCATTCATATTTAAAACATTTTAGTGCACCTGGGTGACTAGGAACATGAAATTGTTCAGCCATGACTTCCTGTTTCACAGGGGTATAAATATGGAGGTAACACACAGGCCAAATTCCTTTAATCATCAATCACAGTAGGTTAGACTAAAGGACATAGTTCTGATGTGTGGCAAAATGATTTTGAGTTTCACAAAATGGGAAGTGGCTATAAGAAAATAGCCAAAGCATTGAAAATGCCCATTTTCACCATCAGGGCAATAATTTACAAGTTCCAATCCACTGGAGATCTTCAGAATCGGCCTGGAAAAGGACGTTTGTCTATATTGTCTCCACACACAGCAGGAGGATGGTTCAAGTGGCCAAAGAATCTCCAAGGATCACAGCTGGAGAATTGCAGAAACTAGTTGGATCTTGGAGTCAGAAAGTCTCAAAAAATATATCAGACATCACCAACATCACCACAAGTTGTTTGGGAGGGTTTCAAGAAAAAAAGCCTCTGCTCTAATCCAACAACAAACTCAAGCATCTTCAATTTGCCAGACACTACTGGAACTTCAAATGCGACTGGGTTCTATGGTCAGATGAAACAAAACAAAAACAAAAAAAGAGCTTTTTGACAGCAAACACCAGAGATGGGTTTGGCGTACACAGAGATGAAGTATCCAATGCCCACGGTTAAATGTGGTGCTGCATCTTTAATGTTGTGGGGCTGTTTTTCTGCCAGAGGTCCTGGACATCTTGTTCGGATACATGGCATCACAGACTCTATCAAATACCAACAGATAAAAAATAAAAACCTGGCTGCCTCTGCCAGAAAGCTTACAATGGGCCCTGGATGGATCTTACAGCAGGACAATGATCCAACACAAACATCAAAATCAACACAAAAATGGTTCACTGACCACAAAATCAAGGTTCTGCCATGGCCTTCCCAGTCCCCAGACCTGAACCCCATAGAAAATGTGTGGTGCAAACTGAAGAGGAGTGTCCACCAACATGGACCTCTGAATTTGAAGGATCTGTAGAGATTCTGAATAGAGGAATAGTCTCAGATCCCTTGCTAGGTGTTCTCCAACCACATTACGCATTATAAGAGAAGACTCAGAGCTATTATCTTGGCAAAGGGAGGCTGAATAAAAGAGTGACAATAATTATGGCCAATGTGTTTTGGAGAAAAATATTTATTTAATAATGAGATATTTCCCGTTTCAATTGTTTTACTTCACTTAAAAGTTAGATTTTTGTGATTTTTTTAATTAAAGATCAAAAAGATAAACAATGCAGACTTGTTTTCAAAGCCTTCTTTGCTCATATTTACCAAGGGTGCCAATATTTTTTATGCCAATTTTTGGCCACCACTGTAAATTTCAGGATTCAAACCTGTGTCCCTGTAAGGGCAATGACTAATATGTGTCATGAGCAGATGCACAACCCCCTGGGCCATGACTCTAACAACAAACAGATTTACTCTTAAAATATAGAAATGCACACACTGTACTTAAAATTGGAATCAGTGATGTTCTCTAAAATGAGCTGAAAAACAACCAGACAAACAATACTATTTAGACAGAACAGAGAGAGAGAACAAAACAGTGCAAGTGTGGTGTGTGTATACCCGGATATTGTTTGTGTGTATGTGTGTGAGCTTCAGCATTGCTGAGGTTTCCCATTTCCCGCTTTTGTTTGAACCTCCTTCCCTTCTGAGCAAACACAGGTCCAACAAAATGACAGTATAGTGTAAGAACATTCCCAAAGAGCATTCAGATCTGACACAAGAACTAAGCAAAACTAAAGTCAACCTGATGCCAAACAAAGTCAAATTGAAGTCAAGCTAGGCATTTCTACTAAAGTATGGCGCTTCCAGTGCCAGAGTGAACTTTAAAGCAGACATTTATTTTGTTTATCAGAGGACAAGAAGCTCCAATTGTTCCTCACGCTGCTGTCTCTTTCCCTCGAAATGTCTTGAAACTGCAAGTGTCTTTATCACTATGGTTCAAGGAACATCATTTTTTGTCTTTGTGGTTTTTTGTCTTTTACAGAGGCAAATGCTAAGTCTCTCTATTTCATTCTCTGTTTGAAGGAAATGCTGCAACCCATAAATTCAGATAGAGAATTTCAGACATGAACAAACATTCACATCAAACAGAGCATCTAGTCCTCTCTAGCACATTTAAAGATAAAATCTCTTTTATTTCCCAAAACACACAAGCATGCATTTACACAGAGAACATAAAATAACATTTTTTCTCTTTAAAATACTGTACACAGACATAAAGCTTGACTCAAACATTGTTTGGGGGCATCTGTCTGCTGTACAATTTAAACCAAAAAATGCAAGTGGCAATCCACTGTTGTCCTCATCTATTTTCCCAATCAATTAATGTATTGCCATATGGTCACATTACAATGGTAATATTATACATGGACCTGTTTCCATTTGTAAAGGGATAGCAAAGTCTCTTTCAAGGCAAGTCAGTCCACTCGGTGGCCATCTCTGGAACGCTCTCGGGCAGGCTGGGTAGCTATTTTCAAATTTAACAAGTGGCATAAAAGTACAGCTTCTATCTACTTGAATGGGGAAAGACAGAAATCTCCAAAACAGTTGGTCTAGATTATGATCAAAGAACATTAATAAAATCAGCAGTAAAATCTGACAACAATGGTATCGTAAATTGCGCTTTTGGCACAGATCACGCTAAAAAAAATAAACATTATTTTTCAGGCTTGCACGTTCTCGAGTTGACTGATGATGTCTGTATGTAAAAGGTGATTGGCTCATTTGTCTGAAAGATGGGACTCCTTTCCTACATCCGTTCCAATTTCTCCCATTCATTTTAATAGCAGTGGCCAACTCTGGGGATAGTTCACCCCATCTTTTACTCGCCCCCATGTTGTTCCAAACACTTTCTTTCCTCCATGGAACAAAAAAACTAGACAGAATTTTAGCCTAACTTCAGAATTATCTTTTGACCACGGTAAAGTGAATGAGACTAAGCATTCTTCCTTTCATCTCCCTTTTTATTACACTGAGGAAAAAAGCCATACAGGTTTGAAACAACATGAGGGTTTGTAAATAACGACAGAATTTTTATTTTTGGGTGAACTATCCCTTGAATCTAGTTGCAAAGAAACAACAGTTGCAAAGAAAAAAGTGCCACCCACCAGAATCCCTACTGAGTTTCTAATAGAGTGTCAGGGGAAGGTACCAAGTTAAAAGTGGGAAACCTCTGGCTGATATGTTGAAGCTGGACATCAATACACAACAGAGATCACAGAATGCCTCAGACTGACCTGTACTCATAACAGCAATTCTACCATCGGTCATTGGATCAAAGTTTTTCTTTTTTATGTTAAACCCCTTTTACTGGCCCTTTAAAGTGACTTTTATGCATATGCCTAGAAGATGAATGAGTCCACCGATGATGCGCACAGACGGTGACCGTGTCAGCGAGTCGAGAATATCTGGCCGACGCATGGTCAGGCCGCGCGGACTGATTATGATTAAATTTACATCACACATACTGTGCGCGGAGCAATCAGCAATCCAGTACTTTGGCCTTAAATTGTCACCATTAGCTTTAAAGGTATAGTTCACCCAAAATGTTTTAATATGTCATTATTTCCTCACCCACATGTTGTTCCACACCCATTTGACCATCTGTCTTCCATGGAACACAAAAGGCAAAATGACAGCCTCAGTCACCGTTCACTTTGTATGAAAAAAAAAAAAGATGCATTGAATGTGAATGGTGACTGAAACTAACATGCTGACTAAAATCTCCTTCTGTGTTCTTGGACTTACAGTGACACCTAGTAGTGTGGATGCAGCATCATTCAAAATCAATAGTTTTCAGTTACAGATGCCATTGCAGAAATTCACTTTTCACAATCAGCCATGATTAATTTAATCAAAGAGTGAAAATGCCCAATAACAAGATGGTCACTGAGAATGAGTAGTATTCAGCTGTGTATGTGATTCTAAAATGGCAGCCCCCATGAGGGTGCCACTGCCCCAGCTTTTATAAGGTAACTGATAAAACTAGAGTGTGTCTATGACTAAAAAAGTCATGATTTTATACATACGTCTCAAAACTACAATTGATTTCTTCAGGAGTAAAACTTTTTTAATGGGGAAAATATTGAGTGCACCATTACATTTTTTACCATCTACTTTTTGCCATTACAAGGCTCATTTTTAATGCACCTGTGGTGTGACAAGTGCAAATAATCCATGCAGAATGTCATAAAAGCTGCATGCATAATAATAATAATAAACAAAATGTTTTTTTAAACATTTTATAAGGAGTACAGCTTATCACACCTCAGGACATGCCACCTTTCCAAAAGTGTCTCATGTCAACTACCCATATACACTGGCGGCCAAAAGTTTGGAATAATGTACAGATTTTACTGTTTTGGAAGGAAATTGGTACATTAATTCACCAAAGTGGCATTCAACTGATCACAAATATAGTCAGGACATTACTGATGTAAAGAAACAGCACCATCACTTTTTGAAAAAATTAATTTTTGATCAAATCTAGACAGGCCCCATTTCCAGCTGCCATCACTCCAAAACCTTATCCTTGAGTGATCATGCTAAATTGCTAATTTGGTCTAGAAAATCACTTGTCATTATATCAAACACAGTTGAAAGCTATTTGGTTCATTAAATGAAGCTTAACATTGTCTTTGTGTTTGTTTTTGAGTTGCCACAGTATGCAATAGACTGGCATGTCTTAAGGTCAATATTAGGTCAAAAATGTCAAAAAAGAAACAGCTTTCTCTAGAAACTCGTCAGTCAATCATTGTTTTGAGGAATGAAGGCTATACAATGCTTGAAATTGCCAAAAAACTGAATATTTCATACAAAGGTGTACACTACAGTCTTCAAAGACAAAGGACAACTGGCTCTAACAAGGACAGAAAGAGACGTGGAAGGCCAGATGTACAACTAAACAAGAGGATAAGTACATCAGAGTCTCTAGTTTGAGAAATAGACACCTCACATGTCCTCAGCTGACAGCTTCATTGAATTCTACCTGCTCAACACCAGTTTCATGTACAACAGTAAAGAGAAGACTCAGGGGTGCAGGCCTCATGGAAAGCATTGCAAAAAAACAAAAAGGCACTTTTGAAACAGAAAAACAAAAATAAAAGGTTAGAGGTGGCAAAGAAACACAGACATTGGACAACAGACAATTGGAAAAGAGTGTCATGGATCTTAACCCCATGGAGCTTTTGTGGAATCAGCTAGACTGTAAGGTGCATGAGAAGTGCCCGACAAGACAGCTACATCTATGGCAAGTGCTACAGTAAGCGTGGGGTGAAATGACACTTGAGTATCTGGACAAACTGACAGCTAGAATGCCAAGGATCTGCACAGCTGTCATTGCTGCACGTGGAGGATGTTTTGATGAGAAATCTTTGTAGTTAAAGAAGTTATGATTTTATTTTATTTTTTTTCAAATTCTAATAGTAATTTTTCACATTATTAATGTCCTGACTATATACTGTGATCAGCTGAATGCCACTTTGGAGAATAAAAGTACCAATTTCTTTCCATAAGAGCAAAATCTGTACATTATTCCAAACTTTTGTCCACCAGTGTGTGGTTATTAAAATTCCAAAGAATACAGGACCAACAGCGATAACACAAAACTCTCCAACAGTTGCCGAATCATTAATTCAGCACATATCTGTTTCTGTCACAGCCAACACAGGTCAAGAACCAATGACAGAGGAGGAGGGAACTAACAGTTTAGTCTATGTGACATGCAGGAGGAAAATACTCAACTCTGTCAAAAGAAGCCGAGCAGATAGCAGGTGTTTGTCAGGTTGCTTGAACGAGACAAGTAAATGGTATTTTGTTGCATCCTGCTTTGCAGTTTTCATCAGCCGCAGTGTTTGAAAAGCAACACTAACACAGGGTTGTAATTTTCTTTTGTTTGCTCCCAGCATTTGAAAGCATAATTTAAAAAATGTGACATGGAATGTTTTTAAAAGCCCTTGTTAATTTCATTATTGTTGTTTAATTCAAAGCATATTGAACAGCAGACCTGCCCAGAGACACCAGCATGTCGCCTACATTTGCTTGGCTCACTAATGAACAGAGAACCATGATTTCAACATATCTCTCTCTTCCATTATTAAGTAAATAACATTTTCAAGACATTTTGGTGCTCATTTCTTATTCAAAGGCCTGAAAAGCCTAATGAGGCAGGTTTAAAAAAAAAAAAAAAAAATACTTGTTTCATCTGCATTCAGGTGCATATTTAGCACTGCAAGTGAAATTTGAATAGGCTAATATTAGAACTTGTCTGATGATTTGTCATCGTCTGGGTCACAGGTGCGTCGCACAACCGCATTAGCAACAGAATTCCACAGCTGCTGGAGCTCTAAAAGACCCTTTTACATACCATTTTCATGGAACTCAAGCCTTGAACAAGAACAGAATATTATCAATGGATTCACAATAGATTTGCCAAAGAAATATATTAGTGTTCTTGTGAAACCAAATCATTTAAACTCAAGCCAAAAGTTCAGGTTTAAAAGTTATGTTTAAGTTAACAGATTAAAGTGATAATTCACCCAAAAATGAAAACTGTCATTATATACTCACATTCATGTCATTCCAGAGTCAGACCTGTATGACTCTCTTCCGTAGAACACAAAAGGCAAAATATTTAAGAATATCCTGGCTGCTCTTTTCCATTTAATGTAAGTGAATGGGGACAGGTGCTGTCAAGCTCCAAAATGACACATTTATCCCACCTTTAGACATGTCACATTTGACCTCAATGCTTTTTGATCACAAGACACAAGCAAACCAATGACATTTGATGTCACTGACATTAATCCTGATGTTCCACATACAGGTGCATCTCAATAAATTAGAATGTCGTGGAAAAGTTCATTTATTTCAGTAATTCAACTCAAATTGTGAAACTCGTGTATTAAATAAATTCAGTGCACACAGACTGAAGTAGTTTAAGTCTTTGGCTCTTTTAATTGTGATGATTTTGGCTCACATTTAACAAAAACCCACCAATTCACTATCTCAACAAATTAGAATACATCATAAGACCAATAAAAAAACATTTTTAGTGAATTGTTGGCCTTCTGGAAAGTATGTTCATTTACTGTATATGTACTCAATACTTGGTAGGGGCTCCTTTTGCTTTAATTACTGCCTCAATTCGGCGTGGCATGGAGGTGATCAGTTTGTGGCACTGCTGAGGTGGTATGGAAGCCCAGGTTTCTTTGACAGTGGCCTTCAGCTCATCTGCATTTTTTGGTCTCTTGTTTCTCATTTTCCTCTTGACAATACCCCATAGATTCTCTATGGGGTTCAGGTCTGGTGAGTTTGCTGGCCAGTCAAGCACACCAACACCATGGTCATTTAACCAACTTTTGGTGCTTTTGGCAGTGTGGGCAGGTGCCAAATCCTGCTGGAAAATGAAATCAGCATCTTTAAAAAGCTGGTCAGCAGAAGGAAGCATGAAGTGCTCCAAAATGTCTTGGTAAACAGGTGCAGTGACTTTGGTTTTCAAAAAACACAATGGACCAACACCAGCAGATGACATTGCACCCCAAATCATCACAGACTGTGGAAACTTAACACTGGACTTCAAGCAACTTGGGCTATGAGCTTCTCCACCCTTCCTCCAGACTCTAGGACCTTGGTTTCCAAATGAAATACAAAACTTGCTCTCATCTGAAAAGAGGACTTTGGACCACTGGGCAACAGTCCAGTTCTTCTTCTCCTTAGCCCAGGTAAGACGCCTCTGACGTTGTCTGTGGTTCAGGAGTGGCTTAACAAGAGGAATATGACAACTGTAGCCAAATTCCTTGACACGTCTGTGTGTGGTGGCTCTTGATGCCTTGACCCCAGCCTCAGTCCATTCCTTGTGAAGTTCACCCAGATTCTTGAATCGATTTTGCTTGACAATCCTCATAAGGCTGCGGTTCTCTCGGTTGGTTGTGCATCTTTTTCTTCCACACTTTTTCCTTCCACTCAACTTTCTGTTAACATGCTTGGATACAGCACTCTGTGAACAGCCAGCTTCTTTGGCAATGAATGTTTGTGGCTTACCCTCCTTGTGAAGGGTGTCAATGATTGTCTTCTGGACAACTGTCAGATCAGCAGTCTTCCCCATGATTGTGTAGCCTAGTGAACCAAACTGAGAGACCATTTTGAAGGCTCAGGAAACCTTTGCAGGTGTTTTGAGTTGATTAGCTGATTGGCATGTCACCATATTCTAATTTTTTGAGATAGTGAATTGGTGGGTTTTTGTTAAATGTGAGCCAAAATCATCACAATTAAAAGAACCAAAGACTTAAACTACTTCAGTCTATGTGCATTGAATTTATTTAATACACGAGTTTCACAATTTGAGTTGAATTACTGAAATAAATGAACTTTTCCATGACATTCTAATTTATTGAGATGCACCTGTATTTGATTTGAGAGCTAGAGTGTAGGGCAAGATTTTGGTCAGAAGACTTTGTACACAGCACATGGGTTGAGTGGACTACTTTTAGATACTTTTCTGATGATTTTGTTTTGTCATGTTGGTGCCTGATAGCACCCATCTCACTTCTTTTATTTGGAAATGAGTAGCCAGGACAATCTTCAAAAATTCACCTGTGTTCCATGCAAGAAAGACAAAAGCTGTGTTCCAAATTGCAAATTTCTGCACTATTCTTCACCATTTTGTTGTGTGAGTGTGACGAGGCAGGTGAGGAATGAGGATCTAAATGCAGCTTTAATAAAACA
Source organism: Myxocyprinus asiaticus (assembly GCF_019703515.2). Classification (NCBI taxonomy): domain Eukaryota; kingdom Metazoa; phylum Chordata; class Actinopteri; order Cypriniformes; family Catostomidae; genus Myxocyprinus; species Myxocyprinus asiaticus. The sequence goes on from NC_059347.1 coordinate 34,398,972, forward strand.
AAGATAAAGTAACTCAGAATATAAGGAAATGAAACACATGAAACCAAGCAAAGAGCATCAAACAATACATGCAAAGACTGAAAGTAAACAGGGAAAACAAGGGCTTAAATACACAGGGGCAAACAAGGGAATGAGAAACACCTGGGGAACCAATCAGGGAAAAACCATTCATAAAATGAAACTACAAAAGGACTACAAAACTAACAGGAACGAGGAACTAAACAAGAATTTCAACATAAGCCTAAACAAAAAACAGGGAATACGTGACAGAGCCCCCCTTTAACCCTCTGGGGTCTGAGGGTGTTTTGGGCCCTGGAAAAGTTTTGATATGCCTTGACATTTGTGCTTTTTTCAGTTGCTTAAAAACATATTAAAGGCTAAAGTCTGATAACACTGTATTCAGCACAAACTGGGCTAAAATAATATGTGAACAACAATGTATGTACATGTTTGTATTTTTGAGAAAATAACGTTTATGCGTGGTTTTTGAAAAAACAAAAATTGTAAGTCACTGAAATAAGGCCATATATCACATACTAAACATTTGTTCACAAGACTTTTGAGAACTAAATGCTACAAAAATGATGTGAAACCATCCTGATCACTCATTCATACAAAACAATATAGTAATTTAACTTTTGCAAGACACTTTTAGTGTTAGAAAGGCCATATGCGAGGAGGTGTGGATGATCATGAATACTGATGTGATTCACACCTGAGGAGACAAAGACCCCTCCCCCTGAGAGAGAATGAATCTGAGACTTAATGATTGAATGTATTATCTGACTATACATTTTCTATACATAAAGACTTTACTTAAAAACTTTAGATCTACACTACCGTTTAAAAGTTCATAAATCTGTAAGATTTTTTAATGTTTTTAAAAGAAGTCTCTTCTGCTCACCAAGGCTGTATTTATTTGATCCAAAATACAGCAAAAACAGTGATATTGTGAAATATTTTTTACAATTTAAAATAACTGTTTTCTATTTGAATATACTGTCAAATGCAATTTATTCCTGTGATCAAAGCTGAATTTTCAGCATATTTACTGCAGTCTTCAGTGTCACATGATCCTTCAGAAATCATTCTAATATGCTGATTTTCTAATATGGGCATAGTTACAGCACATTTTACACATTTACACCTGAACGGATATTTGCAAGCACAAGCTTCGTTGATGATAATGAGGCAGCATAAACACTAGTTAAAATATAATCTAAACATTCATATTATTTTTATATCATATTACATATCATATTTATATCATACAGCATACAATTTAAATACCTGCTTTAGGCAAAACAACATTTAAATGTAACAAAACTTGCCTATTAGGACATATTTCAAATGTCAATACTCTGAATCCTGGCTGGCAAGTCTGGAAATAATCTAGCTAGTAAAATATGTACGTTTATATAAAATAGCATGTCAACTAATGTAAGTAAAACTAAATGACTTACTCATCTGGAATTGTATCCTCGGCTGGATCAAGTCGCTCTTCAAAATGTAAACGTTCATCGTCGGAATTCTGCTCTTCTTCTGAGGAAAATGTGAACTCTTCATCCAGGACCATATGTAGAGCTTCCTTACCTGTGTAGCGTGCCATCTTCCAAACACGCAGGAAAGAATGAATCTGATGATGAAACGATGTTTTTTAAGGCATTGTTGTGGGGGCGTTTACCATTTGCATATTTGCATAGACCGCCTCAGCACATTATCGTATGAATAGCGTGCTCTGTTGGTGGGTAGGATCACATTAGCAATAATGAGCTGAGCCAGGAAAAACTGTACATCGCTTTGTTTCATACAGATTACATTGCAGGAGAATATTTGTTTTATTTGAATTGTTTTATTTAAAAGTAGACATTATAAGCTTTCTTTAGACATATGTTTCATGTTTGTGTGATGATTATTCGCGGAGTTTCACTTCATTTTTGTGACGTTTCAGAAAGATGCTCGCAGAGACAGAGACGGCTGAAAGCGCACCCTGTTTATTTTCTTTATTTTACAAAAGCACAAGGTTTTGTTGTTATTGTGAGTGTACACAAATAAAAGTAGACCCTTTATAGTTTCTAATGATGTCTTAAACTTATCTGTATGCCCAAAAATGATGGAGTAATTTAAGTTGTTTCCGCTGTTATGCGGAAAAAATCCAGCAGGACGCGCCGGCGCGTCTGTCGACCCCAGAGGGTTAAGGAGCGGATTCCAGATGCTACACAAAAAACAAATTGTCCATGGGGTGTGGGGGGAAGGGGGAAACAGGCAGTTCATGGGGGCACAAGGGGCAAGGGGAGCAGAGGAACAAGGCAAAGTCAGGGAGGCTTGAGACCGGAGGCGGAGCTGGAGGGATGGAGAGCCAGGGCGACGCTGCAAGCTCGGAGGACCAAGCTGGGGCCAGAGGTTCAGAGGGCTGAGGTGGAGCTGGGGGCTCAGAAGACTGAGGCAGAGCTGGTGGGAGTGAGGACCAAGGAGACCAGAGCAGATCAGGCAGATGGCCAGGAGACCAAGGAGACCAGAGCAGATCAGGTGGACGGACAGGAGACCAAGGAGACCAGAGCAGATCAGGCGGACGGCCAGGAGACCAAGGAGACCAAAGCAGATCAGGCAGGTGGCCAGGAGACCAAGGAGACCAGAGCAGATCAGGCAGATGGCCAGGAGACCAAGGAGATGACCTCAAGGTGGGGACTGGATCAGGAGTCCTGGTATGCAGCCACAGGGCCGAGACAGGGTCAGGAGGTCTAGGAGGCGGCCGCCGGGCCGAGACATGGTCAGGAGGCCTGGGAGGCAGCCACAGGACAGGGATTGGGTCAGGCGGCGGAGCCACTGTAAAAGAAGTCTCTGGTAAGGCGGATGGAACCGCTGGAGGAGGAGTCTCTGGACAAGCGTGTGGAGCCGCTAGAGGATGAGTTTTTGGGGGAGCAGGCGGAGCCGCTGGAGGAATAATCTCTGGGGGAGCAGGCAGAGTCACTGGAGGAATAGTCTCTGGGGGAGCGGGTGGAGCCGCTGGAAGAGGAGTTTCTGGGGGAGCGGGCAGAGCCGCTGGAGGAGGACTTTCTGGGGGAACGGGCAGAGCCGCTGGAGGAATAGACTCTGGGGGAGCGAGCGGAGCCGCTGGAAGAATAGTCTCTGGGGAAGCGGGCGGAGACACTGGAGGAGGCAGGCGAGGTATGAGGATCTAAACGCAGCTTTAAAAAAAACAAAGATAAACAAAGTAACTCAGAATATAAGGAAACAAAACACAGAGAACCAAGCACAGAGCATCAAACAATACATGTGAAGACTGACAAAGAAAACAGGGAAAACAAGGGCTTAAATACACAGGGGAACCAATCAGGGAAAAACCAATCATAAAATGAAACTACAAAAGGACTACAAAACTAACAGGAACGAGGAACTAGACAAGAATTTCAACATAAAATTCTAAGCAAAAAACAGGGAATACATGACAGTGAGTAATGTGTTCATACTGAAAATGCAGCGAGAAGAGTTCCACAGGTACCCGGATGATGTACTTCTGCAACCTGAATAACGGAGTGTGGAATGTTGGACACTTCATGCACTTGCCTCATTTAGAGGAAGGGGCAGGGTTTTCTGGCTGCAATACTGGCTTGACAAAACAATTGTATTATTCATTAATCAATGATGAATGTGGCAACCATAGAGACTTCTCATGGAGGAGTGGAGACAGCACCATGCAAATGTAATTTGAATGTTTTACAATCACCACACGCTGTGTGAGTATGTACATTATTTGAAATCTAAAGCCCAAAGTATACTTCGGTCAAACGCGAACGCTCAGTGTTCAGGACACGTGACGCAATTCTCATCAGAGTGCTCGAGCACTGAATGCGAGCAGCCTGATATTTCTAACCACGCGTCTTTGAATGCACAGAATGCACATGCGCCAGGAATTATGTGCACTAATTTGTGGGTCCAAAAGATGGCAACACTCACATATGAACCGTTGTTGTCACGAAGATGTGCTAGATGATGATGATGATGTAATCGCCGTTAAACAACAGGAGACGAAGGTAAAAACGCCAACAGTGGACGTGCACGTCAAGAGCGCGTGTGCGGAGGTCTGAATATACCTGTAATTGTATAACTCGAGTCTGAAGGACTACAAAGACAACATTATAGGTCTTAACTCCTGAAGAAAAATAGTCCAGTGCCTTGTACAGTCGTAGCGTACATGCGCCAACCACCTGTGTATGCACACACCGTTAAATTGAGTATACTTTGACAGGCTCGCGTTCGACTGTACGCAGACACTGAGCATTCGCATCAAAATCTAAGTACACTTTGAGCTTAAGTGTTGAACTGATGTTGGCTAATGTGCTAAACACATCACGTGCATTTGAAACGTGACTTCTGTCAGCTGAAAAAAAAAATTTGTGTTGTAAAAACCGTTAATGCTCCATTTGAGATGACACTACACTTTAAAAATGTATACACTAGATGGCCAAGTGTATAGTGTAAGGAAGTGCACAATGTATAGTGCATCATACAGAATAGTCAAAAGAGGGGTTGGCATGACATGAAGGTGAGTAAACGATGACAGAATTTTCTGGGCTGACTATTCCTTTACTTAAAATTTTTAAATAGATTGCCATTATTATAAAGGCAATTTTATGCAAGGTCTTGTAGGCCATTGTATTCAACAAATGGTTCCAGTCTCTGTAGCCAGTAAAACTGAGTCTGCATGAGCTTTCCAGATTTGTTTAACTCAGGGTGTGTGAAATGGCCCAAATCAAACTCTGGGGAGATGAACAGGCTCTAAATATCTTCAGCACCTGTTATGGTTGTTGCAGAACTGTGCTGTGGAACACTCAGTAGTTCAGAATGGCTTAAAACTCACAGCCCAAAAGGGATCTGAACCAAAAGCCATCTGGTCTCATGTCTATTTCCCCTATCACTAAGCCTCAAGCATACACAACAATAACATTAAGCTTTCAGCAATGGAGAGCTTCCACTCATTCACCCATGGACAGGAAAAGAGACAGAGCGAGAGAGAGAAAAGAAAGAAAGAGAGAGAGAGAGAGAGACATACCTCTGCACCTTTCAACAATGACAAGACTGGGAACATAGGGGAACATCAGAAACACCAGAAGAAAATTGGAAAATAACACTGGCTTACACAATGCTGAGGAGGTATAGGGTGAATAAAAGGGACAGACAATTATGTGGAAATGGAGGGATGAGTAGACTTTTGTGGAATAAGATTTTAATTACCTTCATACAACTGAGCATACTGAGGAAACCCTGCTGCTCTCAGCCAATCACAAGCCTCCTTCGCTTCTAGCTCTGAGAGAGTGAGTGAGAGAGAGAGAGAGAGAGAGAGAGAGAGAGTTCAATCAATGAAATTAATATGATAATAGGATATATACTTTTTCAGTTGGGTTGATTTACAAATATTAAGGGCACATTTTGATTACGCAATGAACATTAAGCTCTTTATTCTTCAAAGAAATTATGTAGCTAATCATTACTAAGGTTCTTATCAGTTGATTAAAAAAGATGACATTAAAATACTGTATATCAATTAGACTCGATTTGATTACTCATATCACCATGAATGAGACCTGTTTAAAGTCTTTCAGAAATGCTGTATTCTGTGGTCACATGATCACGTCAGTCTGAAAAAAACCTTACTTGAATGGCAACATGAGAGTGAACTAGCATACTTAGCTGGTTTTGTGTAAAACATAAAGATAAGAGTAGTGCAGATGGGATGATGTAAAGTCAGCCGGTCATAATAGCAAAATAAACCCGAAGAGAGTGATCAAGTCCCTGAGGCAGAGGGGTGTTATATAATCCTGAAAGGGTTAATTTTACAATGCTGACTGGCTGATTGTACATTATCCCGCTTATTACAAAACTACTAACTACAGTAAATAAATGGGCATGCGATATTGATTTGAGTTGAAATTGTTATATTAGGCCAATCTTATATTATATACAGTATGTGAAGAAAGAGACCTTGAAGTGAAGATACATTAAACCAGTAAAATGTAGAAGATTTTATATTTGTCAATGCTAACAAATCAAATATACGGTTTAGCCATCATTATGCAAAAATATTTGACCATAGAATGCCGTGAGTGACCAATCAAAATCAAGAATTCCAGAGAGCTGTGTAAGAAAACAGAGGTGGGCTACAATTTGCCCGCCTCTATATCAGCCATATATATATATATATATATATATATATATACACATATATACACACACACTGGTGGCCAAATGTTTGGAATAATGTACAGATTTTGCTCTTATGGGAAGAAATTGGTACTTTTATTCACCAAAGTGGCATTCAACTGATCACAATGTATAGTCAGGACATTAATAATGTGAAAAATTACTATTACAATTTGAAGAAAATGTTCAGAACTTATTAAACTACTTCAAAGATTTCTCATAAAAAAATCCTCTACATGCAGCAATGACAGCTTTGCAGATCCTTGGCATTCTAACCGTCAGTTTGTCCAGATACTCAGGTGACATTTCACCCCACACTTCCTGTAGCACTTGCCATAGATGTGGCTGTCTTGTCGGGCACTTATCACGCACCTTACAGTCTAGCTGATCCCACAAAAGCTCAATGGGGTAAAGATCCATGACACTCTTTTCCAATTATCTGTTGTCCAATGTCTGTGTTTCTTTTCCCACTCTAACCTTTTCTTTTTGTTTTTCTGTTTCAAAAGTGCCTCTTTTTTTTGCAATTCTTCCCGTAAGGCCTGCACCCCTGAGTCTTCTCTTTACTGTTGTACATGAAACTGGTGTTGAGCGGGTAGAATTCAATGAAGTTGTCAGCTGAGGACATGTGAGGCATCCATTTCTCAAACTAGAGACTCTGATGTACTTATCCTCTTGTTTAGCTGTACATCTGGCCTTCCACGTCTCTTTCTGTCCTTGTTAGAGCCAATTGTCTTTTGTCTTTGATGAATGTAGTGTACACTTTTGTATGAAACCTTCAGTTTTTTGGCAATTTCAAGCATTGTATAGCCTTCATTCCTCAAAACAATGATTGACTGACGAGTTTCTAGAGAAACCTGTTTCATTTTTGCCATTTTTGACCTAATACTGACCAGAAGACATGCCAGTCTATTGCATACTGTGGGAACTCAAAAACAAACACAAAGACAATGTTAAGCATCATTTAACGAACCAAATAGCTTTCAACTGTGTTTGATAAAATGGCAAGTGATTTTCTAGTATCAAATTAGCAATTTTGCATGATTACTCAAGGATAAGTTGTTGGAGTGATGGCTGCTGGAAATGGGGCCTGTCTATATTTGATCAAAAATTACTTTTTTCAAATAGTGATGGTGCTGTTTTTTACATCAGTAATGTCCTGACTATACTTTGTGATCAGTTGATTGCCACTTTGGTGAATGAAAGTCCCAATATCCTTCCGACACAGCAAAATATGTACATTATTCCAAACTTTTGGCCGCCAGTGTGTATGTGTATATATATATGGCTGATATATACACCGATCAGCCACAACATTAAAACCACCTGCCTAATATTGTGTACATCCCCATCATGCCGCCAAAACAGCACCAACCCGCATCTCAGAATAGCATTCTGAGATGAAATTCTTCTCACCACAATTGTACAGAGCGGTTATCTGAGTTACCATAGACTTTGTCAGTTCGAACCAGTCTGGCCATTCTCTGTTGACCTCTCTCATCAACAAGGCATTTCCATCTACAGAACTGCCGCTCACTGGATGTTTTTAGCATCATTCTGAGTAAATTCTAGAGAGTTGTACGTGAAAATCCCAGGAGATCAGCAGTTACAGAAATACTCAAACCAGCCCATCTGGCACCAACAATCATGCCACGGTCCAAATCACTGAGATTACATTTTTTTCCCCCATTCTGATGGTTGATATGAACATTAACTGAAGCTCCCGACACATATCTGCATGATTTTATGCACTGCATTGCTGCCACACGATTGGCTGATTAGATAATTGCATGGATGATTGTTGGTGCCAGACAGGCTGGATTGAGTATTTCTGTAACTGCTGATCTCCTGAGATTTTCACACAAAACAGTAAACAGAATTTACTCAGAATGGTGCCAAAAACAAAACATCCAGTGAGGGGCAGTTCTGCAGATGGAAATGTCTTGTTGATGAGAGAGGTCAATAGAGAATGGCCAGACTGGTTCGAACTGATAAAGTCTACGGTAACTCAGATAACCACCCTGTACAATTGTGCTGAGAAGAATAGCATCTCGGAATGCTATTCTGAGATGCGGGTTGGTGCTGTTTTGGCGGCACGAGGGGGACCTACACAATATTAGGCCTTATCATTACAAATGCCACTGTTAAACAATGGTAAAACAATGGTACATTTAATGAAGGAATTAAAACTTCCATGAATTATGGACAAATTATTGACCTGTTCTATCCTACTCCTGTTCTGTCTGTTCATGTTTGACTTCAGACATTCTAAAGGCCACTTAAATCATTAGGCCTGTGTCCTGCTTAACTTGTATCATTCTTGTTCAAATAAAATGTCCAAACAAATGCATGCAGTTACAGTCTGCAGTTACGTTTATCACATTTTGCGAGGCTGGGGATTTTGGCTAGTGAAAATGTTGAGTGGCTAATGACCTTGGAAACTATTAGCCACAGTGGCCAGTGATGTAAAAAGTTATTTAAAATCCTGGTTGCTTTACATATTGGTCTGATCTATTCCTGATTAAGTGGCCGGTTCTTGGCCAGAAGTGGCCGGTTCTTGGCGTATTGTATACTGTACAGTGTATGTTATTATTTGTATACTGTTGTGTGTAATTATGTGTATAACAGGTGTTTAAATTGTGTTGTGTTAATTTGATGTCATTGTAAATTGGTATATGTCACATCACTGTCACGACTGCTATGTTGATCGGAACTGCACCCAAGAATTTCACACACCATTGCACTTGTGTATATGGCTGTGTGACAATAAAGTGATTTGATTTGATCTGATAAACTGCAATGTGAACCAGATCTTATGCCGTTTATTCAAGAGTCTGGCAATGTGAGAGTATAAATGCTTTTTCATCATTGGGCTGAAAGATTCTCATTGCAGAACTTTCCATTCCAATCAGGGTTTGTTTGCACGGCAGTGGTGGCTTCTTTTCCACTGTAGTGCTGCAAAATCAGGATTAGAATGGACTGACTGATCAAGTGACCAATCGTGAGTTGCCACGTCAGTAAAGCCGAAACACCAGCTACGGGTAATTATCCGTACTAAAAAAATCTGTGCCGTGAACAGTTTGTAATCGTACCGTACCGAACCATGCTGAAGTGGAAAAGTGACTGGAACCGTTAATCGCCATGCTCAGACGCAATACGCAAATGGCAGATCAGAATAGGCATTTGATGAAACCACGATTAACCTGTGAATGTGTCCTCTGAATAGCAAATACATGTTTTCTTTGTGCAGTATGAATAACAATATGACAAGGATTTTTTGTTTTCAGAATCTCTCTCACTCTCTCTCATGTATTTTATAGTAGATTAGTGTCACTGAATGGCTGGATGTCTGAGTGGTGTCCGGAGAATAGCATAGGATTTATAGACATCTGGAAGAGTTTTTGGGGTAGACCTAACCTGCTAAAGAGAGACGGACTCCATCCCTCCAGGGAAGGTGCCGCTCTCCTCTCTAGTAATTTGGCTCATAGTCTTAATAGTGATAGTATTTGACTAATTGGGGACCAGGGGCCGGATTCACAAAAATTTTCTTAAGAAAAAAATTAAGAAAAGTTCTTAGGATAAATTATAAGAAGTTCACAAGAACGTTCCTAAGTGCAATTCTTGAAAAGTTTTAAGAAGTTCTCAAATATTTTCTTAAGAACATCTTAATTTTTTTCTTAAGAATAAAAAGACAGGCTTTGACATTATCTGATCAGCCTGCTAATGGAGTTGCCTTGTCTAATAGCCTACAACAAATTCAATACTTCAACACTAGTAAATTGTAACGATAAATTTATCTATGAACCTTTTTTAGTAGCAAGCACCTCGCAATATTTTTTTTTTTAATGTAAAGTGTGTGAGATGTGTTAGTTTAACGACATTAACCGTCAAAGGAGTAAACTTTTAATTTGACATGGAGGAAAAGAAAAGAAACAAAAACTTCAGTAGACAAGAGCTGACGAAATTACTGCAAGGAAAAAGTTCTCCATGGGAAGCTTGATAATAATATCACATTGGAAATTATGAGGCGGGTAAATGGGAAAAGGTGGCGGAGGCTGTCTCCACTGTGCCCAACTCCAATAGGGATATGGATGGGGTGTGAAAAAGTCTCAGCTTTCTAATGTTATAATTATGTTTCTATGACCTCTAAAGATCACGGACAGAGAGCGCTACATGCAGTGCATCTGTTTGAATTAGCATGATTGGTCACCACATTAAGAAGCATCAAAACAACATTTATTGTTTGAATATGGTGATAACATTTACATGGTTTACCAGCTGAAAATAAAAATATAATTAAACACAAAACAGTCAAAAATGTTTTTTGGTCTAAAATAACATTTCTACATAAACAGCTCACTGCGACTTCAGACTCAACATGAAAAACCCAGTAAATGTATCAAACATCTTACCTTTTAGAATTTAAGACAACTATGAGGTTATCCTAAGATGTTATCTTTAAGATGTTATTTACAACAATATTTAAGAACACTTTTTTCGAGAATTTGAATGCTTCTTAAGTTTTTTCTTAAGAACAATCTTAAGAAAAAAGATAAGAACTTTCTTAAGAAGTTTACTCAGGAATACAAAATATTTGTAATTTTTTTCTTAAGTTACAAATTAAGAAGAAAATGGTAGTTAAGAAGAAATTTCTTCTTAAGAACGTTTCGTGAATCCGGCCCGAGGTCAGAAAGCAGACAAACTGGTTAATCCGAACGTCTGCTAACTGCCTTGAGACATCACACAGGTCACATAAACTACAACACAGAGACTGCATCACATAGATATCATATAGAGATTGTGTCTGTTCACCAAACTACCAAACACAAACCCCTAACTAAATAATTTTATAAAAAATGTGATTAAGGTCAAACTTGAAAAAACTAAAAACATTTAAGATAAACATCATATAAATGTAGGGCTACTAAACATTAGATCTCTTTTTACCAAACACTAATTGTAAATGAAATTATTACAGATCATAATTTGGATGCGCTCTGTTTGACAGAAACCTGGCTTAAACCAGATGAATATATTAGTTTAATTGAACCTACTCCCTCAGGTTATTGTTATAAACATGAGCCTCATCTGAAGAGTCGTTGAGGAGGTGTTGCTACAATTTACAGTGAAGTTTTAGGAATTACTAAGAGGACAGGATACAAGTCTTTTGAACTAATAATGCTTAAATGTGACACTGTCAGATATAAATAAAAAAATCTCTGTCGTCTTTTGCCCTTGCTACATTATATAGATCAACTTGGCCGTACTCTGGTTTCCTTGGTGAATTTGTAAATTTTCTATCTGATCTAGTAGTTAATGTAGATAGAGCTTTAATTGTTGGTGACTTCAGACAAAATGTGACAGGACCAACTCATCGCCATAATCATACGCTAGATTCATTTTTGTCATATGGAGTTGATGTTGATAGAAATTCTACCGCAGAGCGATGACATCTCAGATCATTACCTCATCTCTTGTTTGCTGCAATTAGCTAATGTCACTCAATCTACACCACGCTATCGTTCAGGTAGAACTATTCTTTTGACCACTAAAGATAGCTTCACTAATAATCTTCCAGAATTGTCTCACATATTCAGTAAGGCAAAAAGTCTAGAAGAACTTTATGTAATAACAGAAAATATAAATACAGTCTTCTCTAGCATTCTTGATAGTGTCGCCCCCATTCGATTAAATAAAATCAAGAAAAAAGCCCTGCACCATGGTACAAGGATCACACTCATGCACTCAAGAGAGCAGCTCGGAAAATGGAGCGCAAGTGGAAGAATACAAAATTAGAGGTATTTCGCAGTGCATGGAAGGATAGTGTCTGTAGCTACAGACAGGCACTAAAAGCTGCCAGGTCAGCATATTTTAGCAAACTCATAGAAAATTACCACAACAATCCTAGATGTTTATTCAGTACTGTGGCTAAATTGGTTAGGAATAAAGCATCGACTGAACCAGATATTCTGTCGCAGCACAATAGTAATGGCTTCATGAATTTCTTTACTGATAAAATTGAAATAAAAAGAAATAAAACTGGAACTATGCAATCAATTGTCACAGCAACTCAGAAAACAGTGTCTCATAATTTTCCTCTCGAGTAACTTTCATAGCTCATGAAGAGCTAACTAAACTTGTTAAAAAAAATCAAAAGCCACAACATGTATTTTAGATTCAATACCAACTAAGCTCTTAAAAGAGGTATTCCCTGTAATCTCAGATTCTCTTCTTAATATTATTAACTCCTCGCTATCCTTAGAACATGTCCCAAGAAACTTTAAAATGGCAGTTATCAAACTGCTTATTAAGAAGCCACATACTGATCCTTGGGAACTGGCTAATTACAGACTGATTTCAAATCTACCATGTAAAAAAAAAAAAAAAAACCTAGAAAAGGTAGTGTCCTCCCAACTATGTTCATTTCTACAGAGAAATGGTATATATGAACAATTTCAGTCAGGATTTAAGCCCAATCACAGTACAGAGACTGCACATATCAGAGTTACAAATGACTAGCTCTTATCATCTGGTCGCAGCTGCATTTCTCTTCTAGTGCTTTAAGATCTTAGTGCTGCCTTCAACATGATAGATCATGGCATTTTCTTGAACAGGCTGGAGAATTATGTTGATATTAGTGGACTTAGGTCCACTTAGGTCCTATTTGGCCAAATTTGGCATTGGCATTAGGTCCTATTTATTAGACCGCTACCACTTTGTATGTGTAAATGAGGAATTGTCAAATCAAACAAAAGTATAGAGTGCCACAGGGATCAGTTTTAGGGCCTCTGCTTTTCTCCTTATCCATGCTTCCCCTGGAAGATATTATCAGGAATCATGGAATAATTTCCACTGTTATGCCACGATACCCAACTTTATATTTCTTCAAAACCCAATGAAAATTCACAATTCTCCAAATTAGCACAATGTATCAATTAAATCAAAGACTGGATGGCCAGAAATTTCCGACAAAACAGAGGTACTACTTATTGGACCAAAATCTTCTAAAATTAAGCCGCTAAAATATAATTTGTCTCTCGATGGATGTACTGTTAAGTCATCTTCTACAGCGAAGAACTTGAGTGTTGTATTTGATACCAATCTGTCCTTTGAAAATCAAATTCCCAATGTTTGTAGAACAGCACTCATCCACCTCAGAAAAACTCAAAAAGTTATGACACGTGCTCTCTGTTGCTAATGCTGAAAAACTAATTAATGCGTTCATGACCTCAAGACTAGATTAATGTAATGCATTACTCTGGGAGGACGTCCAGCAAGTTTAATAAATAAACTTCAATTGGTTCAAAATGCAGCTGCCAGAGTGCTGACTAGAACCAAGAAATATGATCATATTAGCCCCATTTTATCATTGTTGCTTTGGCTACCTGTTAAATTTCGTGTTAATTTTAAAATTCTGTTAAGTACATACAAAGCTTTGAATGGTCTAGCTCCACAGTACTTAAGTGACCTTCTGACATGCTATATTCCATCATGTTCATTACGATCACAAAATTCTGGCTTGTTAATAGTTCCTAGAATATCAAAATCCACAAAAGGAGGTAGATCCATTTCCTATTTTGCTCCTACACTGTTCGGGACACAGACACACTCACTCAGTTTAAGTCTAGACTAAAGACTCATCTATTTAGCCAGGCATACACCTAATTTATCCTTCAACTCACAATTAGGCTGCTTTAGTTAGGTCTGCCGGAACCAAAAACATCAATCATTATCTATAACTCTGCATAAAATTGAATGACATCTATGCTAATATTATTCTATTTGTTTCCAGATTCATACCCCAAGGTTACAAGAGACGGACAGATCCAGCTCCGTTCGTGCTTGGTGTCGGACTCCACTGCTATGTGTCTCTGAGTGATGATGACTAAATGCAGCCAGTGCTAGCCAGACATCACTTCAGTCTTTTACGATGGACTTCAGAGGATGAACTGATGCCAACTCCAACTGTAAGACATCGGATACTTCATATACCACTGCCTGAACCTTGGACTTAGGATGGACCCCACCGAACCTCACCGAAATGGCCTGCCATTTGAACTGGGATGCACCTCATTGATCTCTGCCTGCATCACCTTTTTCTATTGATGGACTATACTCTTGAAATGGAATAAATGTACTATCATTTAATTGCCAACAAAAGCCTTCATCAACCAACTAACAAAGGACAATGCATCTATGTGAACTTCTGCAGTTAATCCAGGATGGACTTTAGTCCTTAATCTTACAGTTCATAAAAAATAATATTTTTTTAAAAACAATGGACCTTAACACTTACTTAGTTTACTAATCTTAAACCAAGACCTGCACTGCACATAAATAACTAATATTGACATTATATACAGACTGGTTAGCCAGAGGGTAACTGGCCCCCACAGTGAGCCTGGTTTCTCCTAAGGTTATTTTTCTCCATTAACCATCATCTTATGGAGTTTTGTGTTCCTTGCCACAGTCGCCTTCAGCTTGCTCACAGAGGTTCTAAATACAATTATTATTTAATTATTAAATTTTTATACACAATTTACAATCATATTTAATCAAACTACACAATGATGACTCTAAGATTTTATAGATATTATGGTTTAATTTTTTGTTAATGAATGATTTTCTGTAAAGTTGCTTTGAAATGATGTGTGTTGTGAAAAGTGCTATACAAATAAAACTGACTTGACTTGACGATTATATAAGCAGGTCACATTAGCATAAAAATTCACAGCGTGGACCCCTGTCATTTATGCAACTGGCCAATGAAAGCCACTTTGAGACACCTTGCAAGCTTTGCCAGTAACATAGTCTTTGTATTCATAGGCAGGCTTTGCTTACATGGCTGTCAGAGCCTTTCGGGCAGTGAAATTCCACCTTATTTGACAGCCATGCGCTGTACACTGAAAGCCCTTCAAGACAAACTCTGGCACACTGAAGCAAGAGTGTTTTCAAAGGAACACATTAAATGACACTGAACTCATACAATGACTGCTGGAATGACAGACTCTAGGCTTAACCTACAAGTCACACTAGCTGGGTTTCCATCCAACTATTTTTATGCACCTTTTGAAATTGCGCATAAGAAATAAGAAACCTGAATGGAAACGCTTGATATGTGAATAAACATTCTAATTTCACTTAAAATTTAATGCGCTAGGAGGAGATGGATTTTCTAGAGTTTTGCCTTAGTTAAAATGCACATTAAGGTGATGGAAACAGTTTATTCGCAAAACGATGACGTGTTTTGACCATTTGTGCATGTGTTATGAGTGTGCAATGGCTTGATGTGACTGGCCCACCGAAAGGTCTGACCTTGGCACACAATACTTTGAACATGGCGCTTGTCATTCTGAAGTGTTTAACCCACAGCTGGTTGATAAAGTGGGTCCTCACAATTCGCCAGAACAGTTTTAAGAGTGGGCGCTTCAAGGTATGTGGAGACTGGCAGCATGTGGGCATCGCAGCTATTACCGTTATTCTGCTACCTCTCCAGGCAGCATTTAATAAAACTTGGTACAATTGCTCCAATCCTGCAAATAAAACTCTCCCCGAAGCAAAGAGGCCATTCAAATGCTCCATCATGACAAGGAGGGCTCCCTCAAGTTAATGTGCTTTATGTAGTGGATGGAAACACACAACAATTCGCATTAAGTAATTTATTTTTTTTTACATGTGCTTAAAAACGTGAAACATTTAGATGGAAACCCAGCTAGTGACGGTAAATAAACTGCTGGGGGTGGTCAAGTCTCTGTACTCTTGATTGTTGGATTTTGCAAATTAATTAAAAATAAGAAATGTTTTAAAATGTATTTAGCACTTTGTAAGACATTTACAGCTGAGAGATCTATGGATGCACTTCTACCAGCATTGTATAATGAAAACTTTTCAAATACATTTGTGACCTGCACCATCATATTGAGTCATTTTGACTCAGAAACAATTTTTTTAGTTTTATGTACTAAGAAAGAAAGTCTAACCCTTCTAACAATATAATTATTATGTTTCTACACCAAATTGTTGTTGAGAAATAATAATTTAAATGTTGGCTGACATAATCATTTAAATTATTCCCTTCTTACTTTAGTGCATAAAACTCAAAATGTTCCTTTGGAGCAAAGTGAATAAATTATGGAACAGTTCACATATTATTTTTAATTAATCAGAAAAAAATGTTTACTGACATTAAAATCTATTCAATCTGGTGTGGGAAAAAACCCAACATATGTAATTCTTTAACAAAAGTATGAAAATCTAAAGGTGAAAAGTGAAAAGAAAAGTCTCTTGTTTTCCTACATACAAGACACTGCATACCAACAGATACCGATAATATTCTGGAAGCATTCAGAAACAAACAAAACCGTTTTTACAAGTCAGATGCCAGCAGAACTCTCATATATCTGAAAATGTAGATCTATAAACTAAATCTGGCGTATATGTAGGCGCCAACACACTCTCATGGCAAAATCATCAGGATTCGTACGACTTTTCTAAATTTGGCTAATTCATATAATATTGTGTGACTGCACTCGTTTGATTTCCTACGACTTTCACTACAGCAAATGACGTAGCTGGACATAGTTTCCATCTAATATGTGACAATTACTTGCTTCTGTTACACACAACAGCTTCCTATCATGTTTACACACTCTACTGATTAGTTAAGTATAGATAAGGGGTTTGGGTAAGGGCATAATATTAATCCTTAACTCTCGCTTAATTCCACATTATGCATCCTGGAATTTGCATGTGATGAAGTCGTACGAGCGTATGCGAACAACATCGTGCGAGACCATATGAAATAGCCAACTCGTAAATTATGTACAAATGTTCATGAGATCGGGTTGGTAGGCGCATATGAATTTCAATGGTCACGTACACACTTTTCATTCTTATGATCAGATCAGCTTCCTTCATTTCCTGCCCCCATTCTCTGCCCCTTTCGACATTCTAGAACTCCACGACTCCCAACAGTGCTCCAGGATTTTCCGCCCAGACTCCCACATTTCTGTTGCCTCTACATCACAAACTAAAAGTCATCAAACACATTGCCTGACAATCCATTTTAATGCTGCTTAGAACTATCTTCAACAATGCTATGTGGCAACAATATCAATTCATCATCTTTTGTTCCCTGTCCATCACCAATAACTACTGCTACTATTATTAGGGAATCTTAACATTGGAGGAATGGTACAAATTGGCATGAAACATGAATAGATTTCTGTAGTTGCTTCTCATCTCAGGAAAGGTGGAAACCCCCTAACTGAAGTGTTTCTTTTTCACTCTCCTTCTCCAATACCCCTTCCTAGCTTTTCCTTTTCAACACCCCTCCCTTTTTCTCTGTCTAAAGGATACTTTAGGAAGTCTAAAGGATTCTGTCATTTAAACAGAGAAAGGAGGGGATAATAAAGGGGAGGTTCTTAAAGGAATGTTCCAGGTTCAATTCAAGTTAAGCTTAATAAATTGCATTTGTGGCGTAATGTTGATGACCTCAAATTTATTTTGTCTCGTTCCTCCTTTTCTTTTAAAAAAGCAAAATCAAGGTAACAATGAGGCACTTACAATGGAAGTACATGTGGCCAATTTTTGGAGGGTTTCAACACAGAAATGTGAAGCTTATAATTTTATAAAAGCACTTGCATTAATTCTTCTGTTAAAATGTGTGTATCATTTGAGCTGTAAAGTTGTTTAAATCATCATTTTTACAGTCATTTAAGGGTTTGCTGACATTACATCATCACAGTAACTAAGTTGTAAAATTGGCTATAACTTCACACATAAAATGTTGGTAAGTGATTTTATCACACTAAAATCATGTTTACATGCATATCCTTTATTTCGTGTGGCTATACTTTTGAAAACGTGAGTATTTTAAAGTTCAAAAATTAGCCCCCATTCACTTCCATTGTAAGTGCCTCACTGTAACCTCGATTTTTGCTCTTTTTACAGAAAAGGAGGAATGAGTCAAAATATTTTTTTGTGGTTATCAACATTATGCCACAAATGCTATTGATTGAGCTGAACTTGTATTGAAACCAGAACATTCCTTTAAGGTGTGTATGTGTGTGTGTGTGGGTGGTGGTGGTTAGTGATTAATATTCCTAATTATTGAAATATTTTACCTCACAATACTAATCAATATTCTTAATGCCAAGAATCAATATTTTAGTTCAATATTTCACATTAAAAATGTTTTGGGGAAAAAAGGATTCTCCACCACCTGTTGAAAATGCAAGAGATGGCAAAATACTGTAAGTCAATGCACACTAATTACTTCTATTTGACCAAAACATAAACGCAAAAAAAAAAAAAAAAAACAATCTAAGAGTAGTCTATAAATTGTTTAATTTTTAAGGATCTCTGTCCGTACAGCTAGACTTAAAGAGTTTAATGATAAACATGCTATGATATCCAGATCATTTTTAGTGACTTAAGTACTGTGCTCTACATTATTTCTGTAGCTCTACAATGCAGTAAAGCAGTACGTTTAGTACTCATGGCGCAAAGCACCACTTCTCCAGACATCTTCATTTACACTTGGTAGTAATATGCATCTCAAATACATCTCTAATGACCAATTATGTTCTGATTTTGATGGAAGGGTTTCTCAATTTCATGGCTGCATACATCACTAACATTGTCAGTGTGGTACTGTATGATAAAGCACAAAAAAGGAAACGGGTTATATTGTAATTTTAGTCTAAGCACATATGTGACATTTCAAGCAGAATTCTTAAATGCTCTAACAGCAAGTTGATTTCAGGCATACTGAAGAAGTTTCGTTAAGTCTTGTGCATGTACAGTATATACATAGGACGGTTATGTACTTTTAAAGCTGCAGGTAACAGGCAAAGTCTTGTTGTGTCGCAGTGGTTGATAGAGGTTGTTCTTAATACCAGTTGTAAAAGCGGCTTTTGGGAATGGGATTCCTCAACAGAACGGCCCTCATAAATTTCTGGTTGTGAAAGTGATCATTGTTTTCTACTACAGCTGTAAAACTCATAGACTCTCACAGATCTATGAATAAAGAACCAGCTTTTATTCTCAATATCTCAAAATTTCAATCATCACCCCCAAGCCACTGCTCCACCACTGACCTACAACTATGAATGTACACTTGATTTCTGGTCATTTTAATGTTAAAGGGCTATTTAATCCAAAAATGAAAATTATTTTATCATTTACTCACCCTCATGCCATTCCAGATGTGTAATGCTTTATTTATTAAGCAGAACACAAAGATTTTTAGAAGAATATCTCAGCTCTGTAGGTCCATGCAATGCAAGTGAATGGTGATCAGACCTTTGCAGCTCCAAAAATCACAAAGGAAACATAAGTAATCCAACTCCAGTGTTTAAATCCATATCTTCAAAAGTGATGTAATAGGTTTGGGTGAGAACTTTAACTTACACTTTCAGATGTGAAAGTAAAACTAAACAGGCACCACTTTCACAGATATAAAAGTGAAAGTGGAGATTTAGAGTAAAAAAAGGACTTAAATATTGTTCTGTTTCTAACCCAAACCTATTATAGCACTTCTGAAGATATGGATTTAACCACTGGAGTTTTATGGATTACTTCTACGTTACTTTTTTGTGATTTTTGGAGCTACAAAAGGTCTGATCACCATTCACTTGCATTGTATGGTCCAATATACAGAGCTGAGATATTCTTCTAAAAATCTTTGTGTTCTGCTGAAGACAGAAGGTCATACACATCTGGAATGGCATGTGGGTGAGTAAATTATGAGAGAATTTTCATTTTTGGGTAAATTATCCCTTTAAAAGAGAATATCAGTGAAGTTAGAAATCCTAAACTGAGCAATCACTGAGAGACAGTGCTTTATCATCAGTCATTACAACCCCTATAGAGAAAATTGTGTCAAGTAATTCTCCACATCCAAACGATTTTAATACAGCAACAATTAAAGCCGCAGCTTCACTAGGAAATTATTAAACATTTGTGCTGCATCCTCCTTATGAGCGTGAAGAAGTTGCTGTGATATCTCACATGATTCTGCCTTCTACTTAGATCAGGGCACTCTGTGTTAATAAGTAACCAAACTGTGAGCACTGCCTGATGTTTTATACAACAAAGATGTGATTAAAACTCTCTTCCTTACATTTCTCTTCAGATTGTATACTGTTTAAGCACCAATTTCATCATTAGCTTAAGGTTTCAGACACACTGGTGTTTGCAAGCATGCTGAAATTGTTTAAGCACCTGATACACTAAAGGGATTATGCAAATCAGGTAACCATGCAAAAAAAAAAAAAAAAGCCCCAAACAACTTTGCTAAAAAAAAATTGGTACAGCGCAATTCTTGAGCTTGCAGAGCAGTTCTGAGTACTAGGTTGTGGAGAATGCGGCAGACTACAACAATCTGCTGTGACTGTACAGCATTGCTCTATGTAGGCACCTGATTCTGCCCTTTGAAATGTCGAAAGCGCACTCAATCCACACCACATATCTGGATATTTGGCCAATTATAATGCTGTTCTCCATTAATGGATGAATTGCTGCAACCATGTTCAACAGAAAATGTACACAACAGTCTCTTTTAAACAAAATTCTGTTTATTGCCTGCTTTCCATGGGCAGTAAAAGCGCAAAGTTAATTGTACCAAGAAAACAGTGCTGACTTTTGTGAATAATGCGCAATATATATTAAGCCTAATTTACACAGAAAGAAGACGTGTGTTTGCACTGAAAGGAATGACAGTTATTTAATTAAAATACTCACAGTGCAGCGCTAGTACAAGGCATTTAGCACCTGGTTAACAGAATTGAGGGTGGTTAGTGAAAAAGACAGATTTCACCGCTGACAGTGTGCAAAAGCAGTCACAACATTTTAGTGAATTTGTCACTGACTGACCTACATGTATAACATCTACCTAAAGACATGTCTGTCACAGCTCTGAGCTAAATAAAGCTCTTCCGAGAACAATGATAAAGGAAGTGTTCTGTGTGTATCAGCATTCCTTTCACAGCTGCACAGCATTCATATGGGTGAAGAAATAAGTGTCTCTGTGTGTTGTACCACAGCTCTGTAAAATGTCCCTTTAGACATAAAGGTAGGCTAATACATAAAGATAGCGACACCCCAAAGACATTATTATTTAGGTTAGGAACGCAAGGAGATCTCCCAGTTCCCTTAAAAGAACTTTCCCCTAACAAAGGGGGAACCATTATGTATAAACATTAAAAACACATAAAATGGGCTTTGGGCTTTGAAAAGCGTGCATGCCCTTCCGTATGCCCACACTGGGATTAAAAAAAAAAAAAGAAAAAAGCATGACATGAGAAAGCATGTACAGTTGCACAAACTTTCCATCATGTGTTCACTGTCTTTTACTGGTATTAAAGAGCACCTATTGTGGTTTTTAAATGTGCCTAGTTTTGTTTTAAAGGTCTCATACAATAGATTTACAAGCATCCAAGGTCAAAAAACACTTTAATTTGCTCATAATTTAAATTGCAGCATTACCTTTTTTTTTCCCAGTGTCAAAAGCGACTCGTTCAATGATCCGTTCTAAAGGATTCATTCTAAACTCCTCCTTTCAGAGAGCATACTCTGCTCTAATTGGTCAGGTGTCCCAGTCTGTTGTGATTGGTCTACCGCTTAGTGTTTGAGGGCGGGTAAAAGCTGTTCACGAGCAGCCAATGAAGACCAGGTTCTTTCTTTTGGGAGTCAATAACTCCATTTGTCGTGCACTTCGATTTTTGAAACTTTGCAGACTTTTTTACATTCACAAACAGCTATATAACACACTACATGAAAGGTAATATTTGAAAAAACATAATAGGTGCTCTTTAATGTTTTAGTGACTCCTTTTATGAATGTAATCGCAATCAACTGCACTTGTGCACTCAGAGGATGGATTACCTCAAGCACAACTGCATAAGATATTAAGACTTGCTGTTTTCTGTGACTGTATCTTACATTTATTTTTCTTACCCCATTGCCAAATTGTATTTTCTTGTTTAAAGCTAAAATCAAACCAGATTTATTTAGGTTAATGCTTAAAAAAAATAAAATAATAAATTACAAAGGGGTATGAAAAAAAAATGATTAAATCAAGATTCTCTGAAAGTCATACAGTGTATTTTGCATTACATTTTGCTCCAGGTAAATTTATCTTGTTCCAAGGATGTTTAGATATTGTTTAGGGAAAAAATAATGACAAAGAAAATTAATTTTACAGTGCACAGTGCATGGGTCTTAAAATGAAAATCTGAACCTGACCCGTACCCAAGACAATGTAGCCCGACTCTATACGGCCTGAATGGTACTGTCAGATTTTAAGCACAAACCTAACCTGAACCCGAAATCGATCACACTCTTTATAACTTCTCCTAGCCAGTATTGTTGCAATAGGCTGTATTTTATGCAAGCACAGTAGGAAGCATAAGTAACAGTATTGTAATAGTAAACATACAAGGCACGGCGGCTTCTCAGCACACCAGAGCAGAATGAAAAAAACATTGGCTTACAATTTATCAAGTGCCGAAACTTTGCTTGATGCAGAACAATGTGAAATAATGTGAAACAATTCAGACTGTCTATTTAACACATTAATTTTGTGCTATTAATAATAAAAAAAAAAAAAAGAGTTAAAAAAATTAACACAATTAATCATACCCCCTGACGCGTATTAAATTTCATATAAAAGTACAGATTTTCCTACCATACAAGCAATTCAAGCTTGAAGTACATCTGTTTTCACAAGCCGCGTCAATAAGTGGCAGTGCGCCTCAAACCTCACAAGCAGCGCAGCCACGGAATGAAAACCGCTTGATGAGGAGGAAGCACAACAGGTGGGCAAAGTACAACAGAATACAGAAATCTTGAGATGTGATTTTCAATGTTTCCTCTAACTTTAACTTGACACAGCATCTTAAAAAAGCGCCATTTGATGCGTCTTGTATGAGAACAAAACAAACAATATATATTGAGTTCTTAAGCCACGTTTTGTTTAGTCTAATCAATGCTTTATTATCTGCCACAATAATGCAATTTATTTCAAACTTGAAGAAACAGTGTCACGTGATGACACAAAGATGTACGTCCAGCATGTTTACATAGGGAAACAATGGAAAAACAGAGCAAAAACTCATTGGAAGTGAATGGCACCCTACTCATCTGTTTGCACGTGTCTGTGAAACAAGTTAGTTAGGCCTGTTTTTTTTTTTTTTCATTAATTACAAACCCAAACCTGACCCAAAGCAGTACTTGGAAAAACTGACCCAAACCCAATCCAAAACAGGGCTGAAACGTTTAGTCGGCGTTATCGACAACGTCAAATTTGTTATTTTATTTTAATTTTCATTGTCGAATAGTCATTTGATCTCATTTAACGTAACATAAGATCACATTAAACTCTAATGATGACATGCGAGAACAGCAATGCAGTTCACATCTGACTGAGGAGAGGAAGAAAACAGCTCACAGTCCAGATGCACGCTAAACTTTCCAAACAGCTTCAGATGATGTAGATCGCAAAGTATGAGGGAATTATAATGCAAAAATAAAAAATAAGTAAATACAGAAGCACTCTCGTTGTGGAATAAGTGGAGCTGGAGCAAAACTTGCGTGTTGAGCATCTTTAAAGGAAACACCCCAGCGTTACATCTTTAATGCAGTTATATTTATTGCGTTATAGCTTTATTAAAGTTCAAATAATACGGAAGCAGATCATGTAAATGACTACAAACTCAGAAACTGGCATTTCTCTGTGCGGTCAGTACCTCTTCTATGTGTTGCACGAATGTCCCGATATATAGGGATGTGATTGAAACTGCACCCGGCTGAGGCACACTCTGGCGTGGGGACGCTCATCCCTTGAGTGCGCACGCTTGCTGCAGCTAGGTTATAACGTGATGGCTCACGATTTATTGAATCATAATATACGTGTCACTGTGCACTACTTAACGTGAAGGAAATTGGCAATACACAGCTTTATTAATATGAGAGAGTTTGTTTTTTTGTGAGTTAAAGATGGATTGAAGTGAACAGAAAGGTGAGAGAGGTCTTCACCCCATTATTACACTGCAACAAAATTCGTTTTTGATTTGTTTTGGCTTGTTTTTGAATATAAATATCTAAAACTCCTTTAAAACAATGTACATTTTCTTTAGCAGCTATACTGCAGAATAAAAAATTGTTATCTGAGAATGTTGAATATAACATTAAAAATACAAATATTTTAAAATATCTAAAAATACTTTAAATGTATTCACCTGAGAAGAAGCATATAAGATATTTAGACTTGCTTTTAGAGAATAGATCTTGAATATAAGTATATTTTGTCTTTACTGCACTTGCAGAAGTATAACCAAGTGAAAAAATCTGCTTGTAAACAAAATACACTTATATTTAAGATACATTCTCTTAAAGCAAGTCTAAATATCTTATATGTTGCTTCTCAAGTAAATGTATCTTGTTTTAAGGATTTTTAGACAACTTTAAACAAGACAAAAACACTTGATAGTAGGATTGTTTGATTTGTTTACTGAATTAAACTTAATAAAAAGTATTTTTTCCCCTTTAATTCAGTGAATGTCATTTAAAAGATATTTTTAAAAGATGATTTTGTCCTCTTTATTGTTAGTAAGCACATTTAATACAACCTTTTAAGTCAGGGCACAAGCTGAATAATCGGTTAAGAGCTAATGATTAATCGTTGCAATAATCGCCGAATAATCATTCGATTAATCGATTATCAAATTAATCATTAGTTGGAGCCATAATCCGAAACCCGACGGTTTCTCGAGTCCCGTCGGGCCAGGGTTGGTTTGCAGACCTCTTGTGCACAGGACACAAAAAGCTTGTTACATCTGACACAAATTCAAAATGGTCAAAAGACTTATATTGAGTATTTTTTGGCCAAAATATGTAATTTGTATAGTTTGACAAATCTATTTCGCCAAGCAAATTACGTTGTTTGAGCCAACACGTTTTAGAATGGAAATTAAACAAACTTATGTATGAGGCCGCTGGCCCTCTGAGAAATGGAAAGAAATCTGACCCCCTGAAACCCAGGAGGAGACCAGTCTCTCTATAAACCAGTTGTTCATTTAACAACTTAAACAACTCGATCACACCTATCAACATTTGTTGCTGCTGAAATCTCACCACTTCTTTCTTGTGGGTCTGTCACACTCACCGCTTAGAAATTGAAGATAGGAGATCACATAAACGAGTGTCTCTGACATTTCTCACCGATTCTGTAATTTATTGCAATGGCTCATCCTGGCATCAAATCAACATGAAGCTAACCAAAATAAGTAGTGGTTGACCGATATATCACAGAGGCTGTTAAATCAGCCGATATTCTGACTTTAATTATCAGCCAATAAATTTTCCCATTTGGCGATTTGTTTCTTGAGGGCACCGGAAAATCGCCTGCTTGCATGTGAAGCGACTGAGATGTAAATGACCAGTCACGGTTTGTTTTGTTGTTATGTGCCATCTTGTTACTACAATAATAGACCAGTGCGCAACACAGTCTCATTTAAACGGTCCGCATATCAGACAGACGAGTTTGAGCTCATAACGTTAAAGTGCTCATCTGTTTCATTCTCCCTCTCTCTCCTCAACAGTTCCCTGTACCTTTTAACTATATTGTCGAATGATAAAAAGGCAAATATCACTAAAACTAATATCATATACAGTCTGCAAATATGTGCATATCTCATTTAAACAGATGTAATAAACAAACCTCACAAAACTTGAGCAGATCCAGCATCCTGTGGAGTGCTCATTTATCTACCTCTAAAGCACGTATTTTATCAGCTTCTCCTCAGCAGTTCCCTGTAACTTTTAACTTTCTTTTCTAATGATAATATCAATAAAACTTCTATTACATACTGTTTGCAAATATGCAGATATCTTGTTTAAACAGATGTAATTCACAAACCTCACAAAAATCCAGCACTTTCTTAACGTCGAGCGCTCATCTAATATCTTCCTCTGAAGCGCGTATTCTATCAGCCAGAATAAAAACTTCTGAATCAGGATAAAAAGTTCCTCTGATTCACTCCGTGACAATCCAAGCAGGTGACCCAGACCGTTTAAACTGTCAGGAGATTGTTGCTCGTGCTGGATCCACACAAGCGCGTAAGTGCAACTTCAAAGTAAAAGCGCTTCACGTGTGCTATAAGTAAATGTTTTATTCACTCCTTCTTCCTAATATATTAACAATTTCTTCATGTGCAAATAAATTACTAAAATTTGATGACTAAACAGAGATCAGAAGAAACTACCTTTTAAAATACAATATTATTTTTTTTGTTTCTTTTTTTTACAAAGTTAAAGTTTTGTGTGAAATTGAGTAAATATAGTGCTAAATAAAGGTTTATTATTATTTTTTTATTTTTTTTGCAATTTTATATTTATGTTATTTACTATATTAAATTGTGTGATATATCAGCACTGTATCGGCCTATCGGCCACCCTGCTCTCTCAATATCAGCATCGGCAATTTAAAAACCCATATCAGTCGACCAATAAAAATAACTGTAATAGTCTGAATTAGTCTGCATTATACTGTGAATGTATGTGATGTGTATTTGTCCCTTCAGGGCTTGTTTAGAAAGTACTGTATATTCATGCGTGTTGTCAGGCAATTGTCAGCTTTAGTGAGAAATATATTTACATTAAATAAACACAGACTGATCTGCCTCCCAAAGGTGTGCTTCCGCCTGTTGATTTCTTAGTCATTTTTGTTGATGCAAATGACAGAAAAAAAGCTCTACAATGTTATATAATAATAATGGAAAACAATCAACATCTTGCCATTTACAAAATGTCTCTTTGCGGTTGCAAACAAAAACGTATGGACTACATCTTTTGGGACACATCTGTGGGATTGCAGACAATATGGTTTGTCAGTTCTTCAACATAAATCGAAGGGTGAGAAGGAGCTCACTAGTCAAGGCCATAAGAGTCGGCCCCACTGACTGCTACCAAGTAATTGTAACCTGTTTGTTGTTCTCAGTAAAGAGCTGAGTTAACTCTGTGCATTTTTTGAATGACTATGCACTGTAAATTACGCTTACCAATCAACACTGGTGGCAAAATCTATGAGTGGGCAACTAGCTTAAGACACACACAATGGACACACAAAATTGCCAAAGAACCTAGAGAAAACCCTTTTTTAAACACCTTTCAAGGTTCAAATTCACCACAGAATATGGGTATAGGTAGAGTATGGGCTCGCTGTCAAAAAAGTATACTTTGAAAGGCAGAACAACGCTTGTTTTAAGATGACATTAGCTGTAGCATTAGTATTACATTTTAAATAGCAACTAAATGTTTATATATTCAGACAGAGTACAGGTACAAAATTTACAGTGGCATTTTAAAACCTTCTGATGTGTACAATGGAGATCTGGATTAGGCCAAAATAACTTAAATAACTAAAATTAAAATAAACACTCTATGCTTAATAAGATACCCACGCAATCACACTCCCACAGCCCCAAACCAGACACAGAGCGGCACGGAGCAGGTGAGAGTGATTTGTAGTAAGCCGGAGTAATCCCTGCTGCATGAACAAAACAAACCAGGAATTAGACAGAGGCATTCAAATCAGTTAAAAAACAAACAGTGGAAAGAAATAAGACTGAATACCCCCATGAGCTACCAACAATCGGAGGAAAGGCAAAGTATTACATCTCATTTGGAATGCGCTTTAAATGCCCATAACGTAACAAGTGCAGTTTCTCAACAGGAGTGCTACATTCTAGCATCACAAGTGTGTGTGCATGTCTTTAGCTGTCTTGGGGGTAGTGACCTTTGGTAAACTGAAATTAGTGTGAACCTGCTGTGTGCTGTGAGGGAGCCTTACTTCATACTCTGTGTGTGTGTTTCTTGTCCAAAGGTTGCTGCTTGAACTTCTTAACACATGAGCAGATGGTTAAGATGGCCAAAATTATGTTTTTTTTTTTTTCTCTGTGTGTGAGTGTGTGTAATAGAGTCACAGACAGCTAAAAGAAATGAGTGAGAGAAAAAAGAGGAGAGAGAGAGAGAGAGAGAGAGAGAGAGAGAGAGAGAGAGAGAGAGAGATGTACCTGTATGTTGTTTTATCATTGCCTTAAAAAATATATATTAAATGTGTGAACTGGCCACCATTCTCTTATGCAGCACACATTGTGCCCTAAGCCACAATTTCATGTGATCTTGTGTTAATTTTTTTGTGTTTGAGTACATTTCTGAAAATTCTATGACTTCTTTGTATTTCTGAAACTGAAGGGTCATCATACATTTTTCAAAGCCACAGTGTGTTCCTGACGAAATGTTGCACATTTCTATAGTCTTTCTGTGTGTTTCTAAAGTCTTTGTATTTCTTTGAGTCCCTGTGTTCTTCAAAAGAGTCTCTGTATTTTTCTGTAGGCTTTCTAAAGAGGCTCTCTATGTTTCTGAAGAATTTCCACAGAGTATAGCTGCGGTCCTGATAAATAAAAGTGTATTTGTGAACAAGCTGCAATGAACTGCTGTGGATGAATCTCTGAAGGATTTATTCATTTCATTTCAGTACAGTACATGTACAGCACATACAGTACATGTCTGATTCATCTCAATTTATACATATCAAGGGCCTTGGTGTTTTGGATTGAACATCACATTGTGTGATCACATTGTGAAGTCAGTCACAAGTCAACATCACAATTCAGAGAAAGCCTGATGTCTCATGTGAGTCTTTAATGTGAGATTAGTTTTAGAGTTTGACCAACATGATCATACATGAAATAAGAGTTAGTTTTGAATGTTTTTGAACCCAGTGTGCTGAATTCCGGACAAGCACTGCCATTCTGCAAATGTTCTTTGTCCATGTTGTGCCTCTGTCACATCCCATATACTAAGAAAGTGAAAGCAAACTGGTCTCAGTACTGTTATGGTTAGGTTTAGGATGTGGGTTAGGCATACATAAATGTTTCTGAAAAAAGTATACTGTTTCTGAAAATTGGACAAGCTGTGCCCTTCACGTGACATCCATTCAAAGAGTTAAGTCAAAGAACGCTGTTTTGGTCTCAGTACCGTTATGGTTAAGTTAATTCCCTGTCTACACTGGAAGTGACTGATGTCGCATGGCATCACATCACACTGTAACTTCATGAGTCCATCTACACTGGATGCCCCGTCCTACCTTTCTGACCTCTTGCACTTACACAAACACAAAAAAGGTTTCTTAGGTCATCAGATCAGACTTTGGGCATTTTCACACTTGGCTCATTTAGAACATTTGTTTCGGAACCTGGTGCGTTTTCTCCATTAGTTCGGTTTGTTTTGGTATGAATGAACATGGCAATTGCACTCGGATCCGCACCAAAGCAATCGGTACGAGACCTTCTGGACGAGGTGGTCTTGGTCTGATTGTAAACTAACTCTGGAGCAGATCGCTTGTGGTGAGAATGCAATCCAACCCAACGGACCAACAAATCAAACAGTATCCCTATGAAAGCCATGAACATACCTGATGGATCTTTGGAGAAAACATCTGCAGGTCATCATGTCACTGTAATTCAGCATCAAAATGTGGATATAGCCTTTTCTTTTGGCAATGATATTATATAACTGCAAGTTTAAATATAATTTTTTAATTCCTATGGTAATTTTAGTATGATCGATTCTCTCTTCTGGATAGCAGGTGGCAGAACACAAGACACGGACAATCAGCTGTGAACTCTAGCGCCAAGCGCGTGCAGTGTGTCAAAAATAGAATGTGGAGTCCGTAAACTTTCGCAATCTAAACTGTATGTAATGGTCGCA
Organism: Myxocyprinus asiaticus; assembly: GCF_019703515.2. Classification (NCBI taxonomy): domain Eukaryota; kingdom Metazoa; phylum Chordata; class Actinopteri; order Cypriniformes; family Catostomidae; genus Myxocyprinus; species Myxocyprinus asiaticus. The sequence continues at coordinate 34,428,945 of NC_059347.1, forward strand.
TCCAGGCAGTGTAGACAGCATTATTGATTAAAATGGGGAGCGATTTACTTTTCAAGCAATGCATTGTTTTTTTTTAGTTTCGGCCACTGGAAGTAGTAGTTCAGACAGTCGGAAAGCATACACCGATCCCAGCAAACAAAACATTCGGCATGCTGTCACCGATTGTTTTGTTAGATCAGTCTGGTTTGAGATGTCTTACTCATGATCTAGAAGGAAGTAGTTCCAAGCAAGAACCCATTAGATAGAAGCATCTGCTCTATGAATAAATAGTATCTGTTGAGTGTGTGTACGTGTTTGTGTGGAAGGAAATGTTTTCTGTGCTCTAGCTGTGTGTCTGTTTGGCTGAATACAGTTCATTGTTCTTAGTAGTTCCTTGGCTTCCACCCACAATCCCACAGTACACCTTCACTTACCCCAATTACACTTCTCTTTATCTACCAAACCTGCTTTCTGCATCTCTCTTTTTCCTCTCTTACATTTCTCCCCTCCTTCTCCCCCAACAAACAAATATATTATTAACATTCCTCACTGACTGACATCAGGTCCAGGGTTCAAAGGTCAAATTCTCTCTGAGTCATAAGCAGAGCAGCATTTCCGTACCAGCTCATTCAGTAGCTTCCATAAAATACATCAGCTGTAACACACACACACACACACACACACACACACACAGACAGACAGACGTTTAGTCTTAAATGGCTGAATTAGCTGTATATGTCTGGGGATTTTAATGCAGTGCAAATTCTCTATATTCTCTATATCTAATCCACATCAAAAGTTCTACAAACTGATAAATGTTTTAGAAAAACCTCTGATATAAACAATTTCATCCTTCAAGTCTCTGAGTGATGAGTCGAATCACACGATCAATTTCACTATCACCTTATCAGGCACTTGCAAAAAAAACTTCAGTTGGTTGCCAGCTACCTATTACACTCTTATGGAGACCAGTCACATGCACTAAAGAATAAAGCAAGGTTAAAACTCACCATGACCCTTTCGATGCTGTGGAGACGACGTCTCCATCTTAATCACTTAAACTCCAGAGGTCCAACATTACAACTTTCACATTCCGGAAACACAGACAAATGCCTGCAACAGCCCTTCATACAACTACTGCCTGTTAAAAGACCAATGCAATCTCATTTGTTTCCAAACAATCCAACCACCAAAGGAGTTTTTATCCAAAAAGGGCCACATCGAATTATCATGTTTAGCCAAATCGCCTGTGAACAGTGGAGTAGGATCTGATTTACTGTGGTGGCGTATCCTGGGGGGGGGTTATCCCTTCCTGCCCCCCCCCCACCCAACACATACACTTACACCATCTGATTACTGAGACCAAATGTTCTACCCTCCAAAACTCCTCCTCCTTGTACCACACTACAGAGTGTGTGTGTGTGCCCCAACATGCTAAACGAGCTCCAACACATTAATCCAGAAAGGCCTGTCATTAGCCTTAATAGAGTTGTGCATGTGATCAAGCCTTAGGGGAGAGGCACTTGGATATGAATATTAAAACATAAGATCAACAGTTCGTTTTGAAGCTAAATGACAGCAGTCCAATTTTGGTGTTTAAATATTTTTACATTGAGAATCTATACCTATATATGGGACACAGGAGGCTTTTTGACAGATAAAACAATACTGTGGGTTCAGTCGTGTCCCCTGAGAGAAAATGTACAAAATGTAAACGTCTGAATGGACCATTTTTATATTTTCTTTAAAGTGAGAATCTACTAACAACAAACAAACAATTTACATAGCAACAGTGAAGCATTAAAATACTGTTTGCATAATAAGTATAAATAGGGTTTCCTTGTCATCCATGCCATGATGACATCTCTGATTAATTTTCACAAAATTAGAACAAAAATCTGTTTGTTTATTATGAAAGGCTCGTAACATGCTGATTAATAAAGCTAAATCTAGACGGAAAAAAAATGTATTATTCAGAGATGGGTAGAGTAGCCAAAAACTGTCTTCAAGTAAAAGTGCAATTACTTTAAAAAAATAATTACTCAAGTAGAAGTAAAAGCGATAACATAAATAATTACTTAAGAAAGTATCCAATTAAAAGAGTACTCAAGTAGTGAGTAACTTGTTACTTTCACATATGACACAATGGACGTGAACTCCCTACACTAAAAACAATTCAACAAATATTGCTCATTAAAATAAACAGATTTGACTGAAAACGTAATGCTGTCAACTTTCCTTAATTATATGCTATATGTGTGACACAAGATATTGAGATTACGCTGTACTCATAATAATAAAGAAACTTTGCTAATTATTTTGAGTGAAGCGACAATAATCTGAAGTTTAGTAAACCCAGCCTAATTTTTTAAGATTCCATGGGAAACCACGTGATGCAGAATGTGATTGAATTTTAAGCAAGCATATTTGGGGCTGGCTGCCATTTTGGATGTGGAGAGCTCGTGGTGGAAAACACAAAGTGTTTGCCAAAAAGTTCAAAGGTAAATTACTTTAAACATAGGGTGAAATCAGTAGAGGTCTTTTTGTTGTTGTTGTTGTTGTTGCTGCTATCAATTTTCTGTGTATTTAAGTTTCTATTTGCTTAAAGAAGTTGTTAACTTACATTAAGTTTAGTTTGCAAATCTACAGTATATTAACCATTTGTCTGCATGAGGCTAATTAGATGTGTACATTTTTACAGTCGAACAAACACAAAGGAACCCGTGCATTTTTTCACCAGGCAGATCCTCCTCATCTTCAACCACTGCTCAGGGCCTTCACCTACAACTCCTCAAACTCCGCAAACAACAGGTAATTTCAGTAAGTTAATCGCATTTCTACACCAATTTAAAATGTTTAATGCGAACTACAAATTGTACATCTTGAAACCAGCTAACATTTTCTGAGTATTGGTTCATTCAGCTTCATCAAATACATCTACAGTTTTAATGCTAAACGTTATCTCCCTCCCCCTTTGTTAAAGCTGCTTTATGAACCGTTAGTGTTTGATATGACATGAATAAATACATACATCAATATCATGTGAAGCATAAATTTCGGTCTCTGTAATGAGTTTCACTGTTGTTGTTGCCACTTGCCTTAAACGACACTGAGGTTGTCAATGACAATAATTAATATTCTGTATGTGGTGCTTACACCATACTTTTCTCAAGGGAAAATACTATGCTTTCTCATTGTTGGGCAGTGGCGAAGAATTCCCACGGATTTTTCACCGGAGAGACAGTTCATCCTCAACCGCTGCTCAGGCGTCACTCACGTGGCAGAAACTCATCAGGCAACAGGTAACTCCAACAAGTAAATCGCGTTTCCATGCAAATGTCTCATTGAACCCCTTCGTCTTAAAGGGAAACCAGCTTACATTACTCGAGTGTTGGTTTATGTTCACTTTTCAGCTTAATCAAATGATTTTAGTAGTTCACCCAAAAATTTCTCTTGTCATTTTGCCTTCTTGCCCCTTATGCCTTCTCAAACTCATATGACTTTCTGTCTTCTGTGGAACACAAACCAAAATTTCCACTCAAGTCATATGGATTACATTGATGCTGCCTTTATGGATCTTGAAAGTTTTTAACCTCACTGACTTCCATTATATGGACAAACACACTTCATAAATCCATCAAAAATCTTTGTTTGTGTTCCCCTGAAGAAAGTGAAATGAGTTTGACATGGCATAAGACTGCATAAATGATGAGGGAATTATCATTTTTGGTTTGCCTCAAGGAGACACCCTGATATCAACATGTGTAAGTTGGTTTGTAAAAAAAAAAAAGAGTCACATTATAAGTATAATATTGTTGCAATATGTAGCAGGGTTTGCAGCAGTTGAAAATTGTCTCGTCATGAATCTTAAACGTAAACTAGCCATACATGTTGCTTATCTTGTCAGTTACAATTATACTATTTCTCAAAATTATAGTCCTGGCAGGTCTACAACTATAACTGAAAGAAGTGTCAGAGGTTTTCAAGGCAAAAAAAAAAAAAAAAAAAGGTAGGAAACACATTTGGATGACATTATTCATATAGCACCATTTTAACATATCCGCTGACATTCATATAAATGTATGCATTTGGTACAGTAGTTGAATAGCTGTGTGCTTCAAATGAAAATTCTTTCATTTGAAAAGATGTTTACTCACCCTCATGCCATCCCAGATGTGTATGACTTTCATTCTTCTGCTGAACACAAACTAAGATTTTTAGAAGAATATTTCAGCTCTGTAGGTCCTCACAATGTAAGTGAATGGCAGCCAGAACTTTGAAAGTACAAAAAACACAAAAGGCAGCATTAAAGATATGAATATGACTCTAGTGGTTTAATCCATGTCTTCAGAAGCTAAATTATAGGTGTGGGTGAGAAACAGATCAATATTTAATCATTTTTAATATGATTTTTCCTCCCTGTCCAGTAGGTGGTGAAATGCACAAAGAATGTGAATCCCCAAAACAAGAGAAGACAAATATGAAAGTGAAAGTGGAGATTGATAGTAAAAAAGTACTTAAATATTGATCTGTTTCTCAACCACACTTATCATATCACTTCAGAAGACATGGATTCAACCACTGGAGTCATATGGATTACTTTAAGCCACCTTAATGTGCTTTTTGACCACTATTCACTTGCACTGAATGTACCAACAGAGCTGAGATATTCTCCTAAACATCTTTGTTTGTGTCCAACAGAAGAAAGTCCTACACATCTGGGATGTCATGGTGGTGAGTAAATGAGAGAATTTTTATTTTTGGGTGAACTATCCCTTTAAACATTACTTTTCTTTTTACTCTGTAATTATTGATTTTGAGGATATTTAATTGTTCAAATAAATACAATGGAAACTGTTAATAAACATTTTGACAAAGATTATTTCTATGAATTTAGGAAGAGGAGCTTGACCAAGCACAGAAAGGAGCAGATGCCATCAATGCTTTGGAGCAGGAAGAGCGAAAGTTGCCTTTCAACCCACTGGATGTATTGACTGTCCTTGAAAATGAGTTGGGGACATTTGTCAAAACTTAGGTCAGTGCACTGACTTCTTGGGCTACTTTATGCCCTTCACATCAGCTACCTAAAGAAGCTGACACTTTTTCTTTCTTTTTTTGAGGTCATACAGTAAATGGTGTTGCATCTTGATGATGGCAATGTCTGGCCAAGTTGAAAAGATCTTTTGAATGAATAGTTTCATTTATAAATACAAACTGTTTCTGGTGTTTTTGTTACAGTATTAGTTCAGAGAGTTTTCTCCTGCCTGCATATGTTTCTGTAGTGCGCAGTCTGTTAAAATGCATTTTGAATTGCGTTTATTTAGATTTACTAAATATATAAATTTAAGTCATTGCATAGCCCACTTGTTTTTGTTTTTTGTTTATCATCATGATTTTGTTACTATTTTTGTATTTGAGAATGTACTTTGTTTTTAGGAGAGCATGAATATCTATGTTAGATTGTAAATTTGTAAATAACAATAAAAACCTTTGACATTCAACAATTGTCTTATTTCTTCAGGTCATTTTATTTTAAAGTTAAATGAAAGTAAATGAACAGAACCTAGAATTTGAAGCTGCTAATAGCACTTACAATTGAGCTAAATGAGCTTAAAATGCATAGTTGGTTAAACAGAGACTCTTAGGGTTGAAAAACCTTAAATGTAGTAGATGGCGTGGCACAGTATTAAATAAACATTTTTTAATGGAAGCTCATTAATTTGGCCATAGCCAGCTACAGTTTTGTAGGTAGTGTTGCTTAAAATTCCTGACGCAAAAACGATGCACAATATTTTAAAGCAAATCCAGAAAATTATTCTTTTCAGTGTACATTCCATTACATAATACACATTGAACATGCATTACAGAATTATTATTAGGAAATTCTGTCATCATATTGTCAATAAAGAGATTTTAGACAGAATTTTAGCCTTTGTCACCATTTACTTTCAGTAAATGTGTTTTAGACAGACAGACACAGATAGACAGACAGACAGACAGACAGATAGAGAATGGTGACCAAGACTGTCAGTCCCAAACATTTTGTCTAATATAGTTTGTGTTACACAGAATACAAAGGGTCACACGTGACAGCATGAGGGTAGGGAAATGATGATGGAATATTAAATTATGGCTATCACTTTAAAGGGGTAGTTCACCCAAAAATGAAAATTATCTCAATTTACTTACCCTCATGCCATCCCAGATGTGTCTTTCTTCAGCAGAACACAAACAAAGATCTTTAGAAGAATATTTCAGCTCTGTAGGTCAGTACAATGCAACTGGTCACTGAATGGGTGCCAATATTTTGATGTTCCAAAAAGCAAATGCAGGCACCATAAAATAAATCCATAAGACTCCAGTAGTTAAATTCATACCTTCAAAAGTGATATGATAGGTGTGGGTGAGAAACAGATCAATATTTAAGTCATCTTTTGCAAGAGGTTCTTCTCCCAGCCCAGCAGGGGGCAATATGCAGAGAAGAATGTAAATCATCAAAAGCAAAAGAAGAATGTGAAAGTGATCTGTTTCTCATCCACACTTATCACATCGCTTCTGAAGATATTGATTTAATCACTGAAGTCTTATGGATTACTTGTATGCTGACTTTTTTGAGCTTTAAAATGTTGGCACCCATTCACTTGCATTGTATGGACCAAAGGTGCTAAGAAATTCCTCTAAAAATCTTCATTTGAGTTCAGCAGATGAAAGAAAGTCATACACATCTGGCATGAGGGTGAGTAAATGATGAGAGAGTTAAATTTTTGGGGTGAATTATCCCTTTAAGGGCTCTTGTCAGATCTGGATGAATTTGTCCATAAGAACAGAGGCTTTGAAACTTTTCTAGTAATTATTACGGTGAAAACGTGAACAATGTCCCACAGGGACATTATTTATAATGCTGAAATATAAACCAAAGCAAGATCATGTTTTATTTATGCCTACCTTCGCTATTTCATAGCTTTTAGTTGTTAGTTCAGTATAGTTACTTTTTTCAGTGTCGAAAGAATTTAGATCATAAGTTCTGTACACAGTACCACCTCTCCCTAAATGCAGAGTACACAGCCTACATAGGGCACCATGTACAGAAATGTCTGTTTGCACTCCAGTTGTCAATTACACATTCGGCAGAGCAAAATCCATGTTTACATGGATTTATACTGTTAATCAGCCTGAAGTAGCTGTGATGGTTTCAAGTGCCTCTGCGAGGGCACGGGGTAAATGCGTAAATATTGCGGGACAAAGTGCACTGATATATTGCTGCAGATTTAAAAATGTACACTTAAAAACTGATGTCACAAGAGCCCATATTTACAGAATCACCATGACACAGAAAGCCCACATCAGAGCCACAACTTACCTCAGCATGCTGCCTTAAGTTGGAGCTGCAATTTTAATCTTGAAATATCCGCTTGTCTTGGTGTTAAATGAAGGAACGAAACGCATGACGAAACGATTCTTTTTTCACTGTGCAGAGCAAAGAAAGTGTTTCACTTAGTTAGAAGAGCGTGATGCTGCAGCAGTGATGGACTCGGCTTGAGTGACAGTCTGTGACACCATGCGCAGCTGTGTGAACATCCGTTGTCATAAAACTCCCATTCAATAATCTCTAAATAAATTACAAATTAATTAAAATTAAACCCAGTAATGTAATGACAGGAACGTCGCCCATTGTAATGAAGTAAAAGTAAAAAAAAAATGTCATTAGAAATTTACTTGAAAGTAAAAAGTACCACTTTTAAACCTACTCTAAAAGTAATTTTTTTTCCAAAAAGTTACTCAAGTAAATGTTACGGAGTAAATGTAGTGTGTTAGTACTCACCTCTGGTTATAGTCTAAAGGTGGCACGTTAACATGTCCTGACACAAACCTGGCTTAGCTGAACCATCTGAATCACATATCAGACAGATGAAGATAGTTTCACTTTGCTTAATTTTAGTTTTCTGCAGTGCGTTTAAGCAAAAGATGCCAGTATATGTGTGGTGTCTCTGCTACTGTTGTTAAAATAACCGCACTTGCAACTCGTATGTACAGTAAATTAGGCTTTATGCGGCGCCTCCTCTATTGTGGGGAGAGAGGCAACATGCGTGGAGCGGGAATAAAGCAAGCGCGTTCAATGACAGGGAATAAAACGTGTAGCGCTGGACGCGCTTTATTCCCGCTCTAGAGAGAAATATTTCTCTCTAGCACTGAACGCTATTTATTCCCGCTCCGCACGCGTATACACGTATGCTTACACAATCACTTGGCCAGGTGTCAGATACCTAGCACAAAGATTCAGAGCTCTGTCCGGATTTAATTGTCCTTTAGTCCGGATGCAGACCGGAGTCTGCCTATTGAGTACCCCTGTTACAGAAGTTCAGTACAGTCCCCCCCCCAAAACTATTGGAATGGTTACATCTAGATGTGTTAAACATAAACATAGAACCTTTTGTAACAGACCACCCAATATTTAGGCAAGCAGAAGAATAGGAACAGATAAGTCTTGAAGTAAGCCATGCAAACCCAAGCCATGACACTACCTCCACCATGTTTCACAGATGAGCATATGTTTTGGATCATGAGCAGATCCTTTCTTCCTCCACACTTTGGCCTTTCCATCACTATGGTAGAGGTTAATCTTGGTCTCATCAGTCCATAAAACTTCGTTCCAGAACTTTTGTGGCTCATCTCTGTAATTTTTTGGCAAATTCCAATCTAGCCTTCAGATTCTTACTGCTGATGAGTGGTTTGCATCTTGTGGTATGGCCTCTATATTTCTGCTCTCGAAGTCTTCTTCGAACGGTGGATTGTGATACCTTAACCCCTGCCCTGTGGAGGTTGTTGGTGATGCCACTGACTGTTTTTGTGTTTTTCTTCACAGCTTTCACAATGTTTCTGTCATCTGCTGTTGTTGTTTTCCTTGGCCAATCCATTCGGTGTCTGTTGCTCAGTACACCAGTGGTTTCTTTCTTTTTCAGGACATTCCAAATTGTTGTATTGACTATGCCCAATGTTTGTGCAATGCCTCTGATTGATTTTTCCTCTTTTCTCAGCTTCAAAATGGCTTGCTTTTTCTCCCATAGTCAGCTCTCTAATCTTCATGTTGGCTTATCCTTTTTAACAACAAATGCAGTCTTCACAGGTGAAACTGAAGGATAAAACCAAGAGTAGATGTTCAGAGCTATTTATTGTTTAAACAATCAATCTAACAGGACACACCTGAGTAACAAGAAACACCTGTCATTAGTCACGTTCAGATATTTTTGCTTGCCTAAAAATTGGGTGGTCTGATACAAAAGGTTCTGTGTTTTATGTTTAACACATCTAGATGTAAATACCAGGAAATGAAAGCTGAAATCCTAAACTCTCATCTCATATCCATCTTTTGAGCTCAAACCCAAACCCAAATGTCTTTGGTGTATAGCAAAACAAATGAATTTGGTCTTGCCGTTCCAATAGTTTCGGAGGGGACTGCATGTATGAGTTTTTTCAAACTTACCGGTCAGACAGTTATTTCCTTTGAAAACCACTCATAACTGGTGTTGAGTTTTGAAAGTTGAATACTCTTGATTTAGCGCAGCAGTTGATTGACAGGTGAGCAGGGGCGCTTTGTTGCTTCATGGACAAAGACGGATTAACCACTGGGCCGATTGGGCCATTGTCCAGGGGCCCCTAAACCCAATGGGCCCTGAGCTCATAATCAATTAGGCTATTTATTTATTTATTTAGTTTGAGATATCTATTATAAATCCACGTAAATCTCAGCCTTATGTGAAATACTGTTTGTTCAGCCGAATGCATGCTGGACGACAGCAGCGCGAGCACAGGCACTCTAGTGCGCGCTCAGGGAATCTGCATCTCACAGGTGCAGCGTGTTTATGTGAAGGACTACAGAGAACTGCGTCTTATTTCCAAAACGCTTCCAGACATAAAGATAAGGTGCAATTTACCCTGGCTGTGTACAAAGTTGATGGTTAAAATTCATATAAGCGACAGAATTCGTGCAACAGTAGGCTATATAAATGACTTGAAAATGTTTCAGTCCTGCATGCATTTAATGTTTAATGATAAAGCGAAAGATGCCTTATCTGCACGGTAAACTTTTGTAATATTTGGTTAACCGTGAGAGTTCAGGAAAGGTTAATGTGTTATTTGTCGGGAGTCGTGACTATGGAATAAAGAGCGTTTATTGCCATTGATGCGTCAAACACAATCTCAGAAAGCAGGGAATAAAGTGCACAGTGAGCTATGAGCCGAAATAGCACAATAGGCCAACATAGATCTTCAAATGATAAAATCATATTAAAGTCGAACAAAAATAATCTCTGTCACTGCCTGCAACATATAGCCTAGGCCTATTCTTAATCAATGGAAAATGCGTAATTCTGCCCGGGCAGGTTCACTTTCCATGAGGCAGCGAACGCTACGGATTATAAACTATTTCGGGATGCTTTGATTTAACTTGTGTAATTATTGTCTGCACACCACAGCAAAAGGTGGAAAAAATATTGGCTCACTGTTTAACAAGCGCCAGGTGAAAAACAATCTGGAATCATGTGTAACAGTCACATTAAGTCCTCTTTGCAGCCTGAACTTCATCGGAATGTTGATTTGTGACACCAGCGCTGAAAAAGCTTGATGCAGTGCAGCAAATGGTGAAACAGAACACAGGTTTCATTAGATGCGTTTATAAATATTAAAGTTATTTTAAACTTAATGTAGTGTCTAAAAAAATGCCATGGTACTGAGTTGTGGTGCAGCGCAACGATCAAAGACGTCCGTCCAGTGTGTGTTTACATAGAAAAAACAGCGCAGACGCACATGTGAACAGCCCGTAACTCGCCATATAGCTTCCTTGAAAAACTGACCCGAACTTGGCCCAAAACCTGTAGGTTTGTCGGGTACTGTCGGACTCAGGTCGGGTTGAAGAACTTTATACACTTGCAGAATAATTGAATAGTGATTTTGATATTTGAATAGGCTACCGTGCACATCCCTAATAATAACACATAATTTTTAATCGGTTCATAATTAAAAAGTACATATAATTGGCCGTGTCAGACATTGCTACAAACTTTTCTTGCATCTATCTGAAAAATCCAACCAAATCTTACAAGCGTCCTGTAGCGCATAAAGGTGAACGTAATCACGTCATGGGGGGCCTCCATGGTGTACCAGCCCATGGGCCTCTCAGATCTTAATCCGTCCTTGTGCATGGGAAGTGGTCACGTGGTTTTTGTGATCCGATCACAAGACATTTTGTACCCCATTTACACCTGTATTTAGCTCTGACCACTTGTGATCAGATCACCCAAAAGGCATCTTAAAGGGATAGATCAAAAAATGAAAATTCTCTCATCATTTACTCACCCTTATGCCATCCCAGATGTGTATGCTTTTCTTTCTTCTGCAGATAACAAATTAAGATTTTTAGAAGAATATCTCAACTCTTTAGCTCCATAAAATGCAATTGAAAACTACTAAAAATAATATGGGCTGTTTATATTATTTCTCATTTATTGACAACCAGCAAATCTTTTAATTGTAACCTTCCAAAGCTATCTTTCTGTTTCTTTGATCTTATGGGTTTTCTTTTTCAAGAGAGGCTTTAAGGGAGAGAAATAAATGACTCTACTATACTCTATCATTTCTAATTGGATCAAAGCTCAGACAGTCTGTAGAGTCATTTCCTGCTCGCCTGGATTTGCTGTAATTCCTTGGGTCCTGTGAGAGTGAGGAGAGAGGAAAGGAGTGGTGGAGAAAAGAGAAAGACAGACAGTTCAGGAAACAAGGGATCAGACAAGAAATCACAAAGGAAAATGTCACTGCACAAAGAGGGTGTGGCTCTGTCATACACGCATCACTTCCCTTTCGATCAGGGGCCTCTTTGATGTCTATCAGTAAAGAGACACGCAACAAACGCAACACACACAATCACAGCTGATCGAGACAGACACAACATCTAAGACGGAAAAAACGAAAGACAGAGAAAGAAAAAGTGAAACCACGAGAGACAGGCAGAGGATAATAATGACAGATAAAGACGGACAGACGATGTAATTTAAAATAGTGAGTGACAGTGAGTGATTTAGCTGTGACCTCACATTCCCAAAGACTGATGGATACTTAAAGCAATATTTCACTTACAAATGAAAATTTGCTGATAATTTACTCACCCTCAGGCCATCCAAGATGTATCTGAGTTTCTTTCTTCATCAAAACAGAATTTAAGACTTTTAGGATTTCATATCAGGCCTCCTCCTTCAAACAATGCAAGTGAATGTACTCCATTTTTTGATGGTCCAAAATGCATATTTAGGGTGCATCAAAATAATCCACACGACTCTAGTCGACAAATAAGTTCTTCTGAATGCAAACGATTGATTATTTTGAGAAACAAAACAATACTTATATACTTTTTAACTACAAATGTTCGCTTCTGTACATCTCTGTGACGCGAGCTCATGAGAGAGATGACGTAAGCTCGTTGGTAAGGTCATGGGGAGGAGGAGTCAGGAAGTGCATCATTGTTTACAAGAAAAACTTGTGCCGTTCACAAACCATTTATTTAAAAACAATATAAAAAAAATAATAATAATAATTTCCAAATAATAATAATTTTTAAAAAACAATGTAAACAATGATGTGCTTCCTGACTCCTCCTCCACGTGACGCATGGCGTGACCTTACCAACAAGCTTTCGTCATCCCTCTCATGAGCGTGCATCACAGAGATGTACAGAAGTGAACATTTATAGATAAAAAGTATATAAGTATTGTTTTGTTTCTAAAAATAATTCATCGTTTTTGTTCAGAAGAACTTTATTTGTAGACTGGAGTCGTGTGGATTAATGCCATGACTATCTCTCACTCTCTCAAACAAACTGACCCAAACACACGCTATCACTTCAAACATGTGCAAACTTACATGCACTATGCATTATCACCTCACACACGAACGAACATCTACACACAGCATTTCCACTTCAAACACAAAAACAGCATGATTACCTAACACATACACATAGTAACAGGCAAGAGGCTGGAAAACCACATAAGTCAAAAGTGTCACCTTTTAGGTAACACTTAAAAAAAAAAAAAAAAATTAATAAATAAACAACTATAAAATCTGTAGTGTTGAATGTACATTTTTAGAACATGTTGCAAACCTAAAATATTTTCTGTGGGTAAAATTATCTTCTATTACCTTCATACCTTTCTATAAACATTTTCGATTAAAAGAAGAGTATCCAATCAATCAAACATACACAAAGACTTCCCTTGGAATCTATAATGTATCAATCTAAACAACAACAGGTTTTTTTTTTAATTTTTTTTTTTTATTACAAACCAGGTTTGAAGGAAAGTATGATAATATTGCTCCTCCAGAATTATCAGACAATATGATATGATAGCAGAATGATAGCTGGGCACTTGTGCAAAGCAATGTAACTAAAAATACATTCTCAAATTTTTTTTTTATTCTTTTGACAATATTCATTACATATCTCAATATCTTATTTTTCAGAAATGCCTTAATTTTGTTCCAGAGGAAACATAATTTCAACCAAAAAGCTATTGTTGCCAAGTTAATTCAAAATGATTCATGTAAATCGATAAAAAATAAAATAAAATAAAAAATACTAATCAAGGTGTTTTCCACACTGTTTTTCACTAATTGAGCATGGGGAGGAATGATTCTTAATCATTTTCATTTGCACAAATATAAAAATACACAGTAATAAGCAGCAATATTTACATAGATATAATTTAAATATCCCATATGGAGACATCCATAATGTTGAATCGATTTGTTAAAATGGACGTTATCACTTTTGTATTGTCAGAAATTGCTGCAAATACATTATGAATAATACATTTATCGCCCAGTTACATGGGCACAGAGTGATGTATATATGTTTTTATGTTGTCCAGGATTGAAAAGGAAACTATTAACACTTCCAAAAATCAACACATACTATCACTGAAAGTTTAAGAAAAATACTGTAGACCATTTCATTGAACACACTCTTATCAAAATCACTATAATCACCTAAGATTAGTAGGCAGGAACACAAGGCATCACACACACACACAACACGTGGCTTGTCTGGACACCAGCCTATGGTCTAGAGTTTTAAGAACAGCTGTTACTTAAATATTTCTCTTACACACACACACACTCAAACAACAAACACACAAGCACAAACACACTCATCTTCTGAAGAGGTTTCTGCAGTAATGGTTGTTACTGCATTTCATTTTCTGCAATGACCTTTCTCTCTGCAGTGCAGTGAAGTTCCACACACACACACACGCAAACACTCACAGCAATGACAAATAGAGAAAGATAATGAAACAGAATGTGAGAACATGTCTTTCAACTTCCTCTTTCAGAGTCTTACGAGCAGTTTGCAGTTTACTGTTTGTTTGCTTTCTACTTTCAAGCCCTTTTTTATCTCGGTCTCTCTTTTGTCGTGTGATGCTGCTCTCACGAGAGTTCTTGCAGCCGGGAGTGAAAAAAGTGGTATCTGTCGCATTTTACAGCTGTCTGGATACGGATGGCAAACGTGTTTGGCCACGGGAGCAGAAATCAATTTCATCAAAGACTGTTAGTCTGAGGTTGACCAGAGTAGATGAGTGTCATTTTTATTTAGGCTAGCCAGACCACCGATACCGGACCGATGTGACTGACCACATACTGATCCAACAGGTCAAGATCCAACTGAGATCTCACCCACATAAGCTCACGTCACAGCCATTCTTTATGTTTTTTCCAGGGTCGTAGAGGAAGAACGCAAGGGTTTGCAACTGTGATGCTCTGTCATGCAAACAAATTGAGAACATTTACTTTTGCTGCAATGCACTCTGATGTAGGCACCCACTGTCCAATGAGAATTGAGGTGGGTCCAGTTGTACTTTGCTGTATTTCCGCTGTATTTTCAACCGACAGGGCCATTCCCATGTCTATAAATGGGAAACTGATGACTCATTTCCACTTTACTTTTAGCAGACTAGGTCATATTGATCTCTTCCAATAACTTTAAAGTACTTAGCAAATGTAAGCGCTTTGAGTGTAGTGTCAGAAAAACGCTATATAAATGTAACATTCATTCATTCATGTATCTAATACATGAAACATGACAGCATGACTGTTGCTAATACATGAAGCATGACAAAATTTGGACTTCACATCTGTGCCATGTATTACTTTGGGCTCTATTTTCACTACGTGCAACGATTATGCGCTATGTCTTATCCAATTGTCGTGCCAGCGCAAAATGCAAGTGAATGTGGGTGGGATTGTCTGAGCTATCTGTGGGTGTAATGTATATTAATGAAGTGGGGCAAAGCGCAATTTGCAATTTTCCTCAGAAATAGGTCATTGAAATAAGTTGATCATAAGTTGAAATCGAAACCTAAAAGAAACTAAATCAATATAAGACAAAATAATAACAGAGAAAGACAGAGATTTTTTTATATTTTATTGTATTAATTCTGGAAAGAAGACAAGTTATGTTGTTATATGGGGCGATTTATTTTATCTCAGTATTGTAAATGAATGTGTATAGGTTGAGCATTGTTCATTAAAAGGTCTGTATATCTGCTTTTTTCAACAAGTTTCCCAATTTGTTCTCCTCACGAACCCAGTTATCTCGTCAAAATCCCCTTGTGTCCATAATTAAAGGTGCACTAGTAGCTGAGGGATGTACGTGCAACACATTGATTCTCAATGTGATAATGCACAGTGAATATAGGATTTCTAAGGGGAAAATAGTCCTATAGTCCTCGTCTGTGGTCATTGTGTTTAGAAGCGTGCTGTTTCGTGATAAATTGATGAAATTTTCAAAATGACATATCGGATGAAACTAGAGAATGTAGTCTTTTGACTCAAACCTTAATGAGGTTTCTTACCAGATGTAGTTTTGTTGGCATTTCTCCCAAAGACAAACTGTGATCAGTTCCATGCTGTTTTGTCACATGACTCGGTGCGTCAAAAGTTTAACCCTTTACTGACAGCCCAGAGTGTCCTGAACTGAGCTCAGCCGGTTTAACTGAAATTAGATTTTGCATAGCGTATGGCGACAACAACACAATGTACATGAAGGTAAAACAGGGCCCTGTATCTCTCTTACCCTCTGGGTGTTACAAAGTCAGCACAAATTTCACATTACCAGTAACCTACAAGTCTCCACCAATAACCAATTAATATAAATACCTCAACCCAGCCTGTTTAATCATTCCCTTTTCTCTCTTTATTTCTGTAATAGGATAAAAGAGGCCTCTTTTCTCCCTCCCTTCCTTAGGGGGAATATTTGAGTGCGAGTGAATCAGAATTGTCATCACGCCCATTCATGCCCACATGCTCCTTCAGATTTGTGTGGCAAGAAGATTTTGAATGTTACTTTAAAAAAAAAAAAAAAAAAAAAGGTCTGTATCTTTAATAATTAAGTTGCACAATTATGTAGGTAAAAAAATAGGCTGACCAGATTCCTGCTTGTGGAAAACCGGACAGCCCCCTCCCAGCAAAAATGAAATTGACATATCCTTACCTAGGTGCAGATCAATGCGAAGTAGAGGGTGCATCTGCATCTGTAACCGTTGTCACCTTGTACTTTTCAATGGCAGCAATTTTTCTCAGTGCGCTTGTCTTTCAAGAGTTTATCGTAAAATGCAGAGCAGTCCAGTCCAAAATTAAGACGTAAAAAAAGCATTGCCTTCATGACTTTTACACTGAGTCGAGATTTATCCGGTGTCCATGCTGCATTCATTAATGAGAACACACGCTCCACAGATGCAGATGTCCCAGGCAGGCATAAAACAAACTCCACGACCTTGGCTAAGACTCCGAAGTTGATGACTTGCTCTCCAGCTCACGAAAAACGTCTGTCCATCTCTCAGACATGGCCGTCATGTTCATGTTCCACATTGGCGAGTGACAATGTTTTTCGCGCAGGCCCACTCATCAAAGAGTGTGGTTTCGTCAATGAAACTGAGAGCGGGGATTCTGGAGTAGAAGTGTTCGAGGCTGCTCTGAATGTCTTTCCACTCTGGGATGTCTCTCAGTAGGGCCAAGTCAAGTATTTCTCAGCTCCAATTTTGGAGGTAATTCACCAATGCTGAATAAAAGTTTCTGACTGCACAAAAGAAATCATCCGCTCGCATGTCACCAGATTCAATCAGGGCATCCAACTGATTTTTAATGTCAGAGGGTAAAATGATTCCTCCAGCCTGGCCTGCAAGACTTTTCTTAGGTCATGAATGTGCAAAGCTATGGCCGTGCACAACAGAATGATAAGCAAAAAGTCCTTCACTTGCATGCACCCTGTCAGATTCAGAACTTTGCTTCACAAATAAATAAATAAATCGCTAACACTTGGTGTGGCACACTTTTAGCAGCATCCACATGCTTTTGAACATGCTGCTCGATGTCAGTGTGGCCTCCATGGGCGATGGAAAAGCAAGCTCCACAAATCTCACACCTCACTTTACACTCACTCTGTCTGTGACTCCTTTTTTAGAAATTTAAACTCTTTTTGAAAATCCTATTAAAATGTACATGCATGCTTCCTTGACATTTTTCCAGCTGCAATTTCATCTGTGTGCTCTTTCAAACTGACTCTTCAATCAGTTCACTAACTGGACATCTATTTATAGGGGATTGTGATTGGATAGTTTAATCCAATCATGTACTCCAAATAACACGGTGTTATTTTATTGGTTTTACAAGCTGTATCCTTGGCTACTTTTGATTAGAATACTCACGTGACTGAGAAAGCCGCATAGGCGATAGAGACATTTTAGGAGAGGGGAAATATGGGACAAAACACGATTTTTCAGAATAAGTCGGGACACTAGAAAAAGTGCTTGAATACGGGACTGTCCTGGGAAAAACTGGACGTCTGGCCACCCTAGTAAAAAAGTATTTGTCTGAAACACTGTGGCAGAAATTTGCACGTCTACATTTTGTCAGTCCAATCGAGTCACAACCAAAGTGTTTGTTTTTTAAAGGAATTACTCACCATAAAATGAAAATTCTCTCATAATTTACTCACCCTCATGCCATACAAGATGTGTATGACTTTCGTTCTTCTGCTGAACACAAACAAAAAATTTAAGAAGAGTATCTAAGCTCTGTAGATCAATACAATGCAAGTGAATGGTGGCCAGAACTTTGAAGCTCCAAAATACACATAAAGGAACCTACTGGGCTGTTGTGCAAAAACGATTTATTTATTATTTTCCTTTGCTTGATCCCTACCTTTTTACTTTCTCCTCCCTACCCAGTATGTGGCGATATACACGAATAATGCAAAGAAAGACTTGGTCCTCTCTGAACGCGCATAAGAGGGCTGATGAAAGAGTAGATTAATAGAAAAAAAGAACTTAAATATTGATCTGTTTTTCATCCACACCCATCATATCGCTTCTGAACATATGGATTTAACCACTGGATTCGTATAGATTACTTTTATGATTCATTTATGTGCTTATTAGAGCTTTAAAGTTCTGGCCACCATTCAGAGCTGAAATATTCTTCTAAAAATCTTTGTTTGTGTTCAGCAGAAGAAAGTCATACACATCTGGGAGGCAATGAAGGTGAGTAAATGATGAGAGAATTTATTTTTTTTTTGGGTGAACTATACCTTTAACCTTTGCATAAGTCTTATCTGTCCTAGGGCACAAGTGTGCCAGGACTACCAATGGTGCTGCCTAAAACTGGATTTTCAAGCTTGCTTCCTCTTAGCTGACATTCTGCAGAGGTTGCTACCGTACATAAATCAACACTGGACAGAACTTCCCATCAATGGTCCTATTCTATTCAGAGTACTGCACATTCACCTATGATGACTGATAATTACTTTAGACTGAAACTGATAGACCAGACACATGCTCAAACCATAAAGTCACACCAAGACATATGATATGATCACTGCCTGCATTTAACCACATAATCATCTAAAACACTTTTTAAAAAAAACAAAAAAAAAAACAAAAAAAAAATTTGTTTCTTCATGTAAAATACAATCTGGTGAAGGATTTACCATTACATGATTTTAACACAAGATGATAACATGCTCATCACATGCTCATCATAAGCTCACCAAAAAAATTAAAAAATAAAATAAATCACACAAAAGAGGAAACATTGTGTCGTGTCAGAGCAAAAGGTATATGAAACCAGTCAGCTTCTGAAACTACTTTGTTCCTCAATAAAAAGAAAAAAGAAAAACAATTATTTTAAAATTACAAACAGGTACCTCTCCCCTGGGGCAAAAAAATTAAAGATGATAAAAAGTTCAGAAACGCAAAAGAGGAATATTTCTAAACACAGGCAGTCTACTTTCAAAAAGGGGTAATTACAGCAATTGACACTCATTAAGATAACCATAATCTCTCTGGAAATGGAATTCTGTCTTTGTCATATTTATAATAAGATCGGCAGAATGTTGACTCATTCATAAATGTAGGGACTGTTATAAGACAAGAGATGAAGACACATATGCCAGTTATGTTAACTGAAGGTAATTTTGCATCAGAATGCTCAACATTTTGTCTAGACAGCTGACTGTTTGTTTTTTGTTTTTGTTTTTTTTTTTTTTTTTTTTTTGACAAAGTCAGTGAATGGAGAAAAAAAAAAAAAAAGTGTAAACTGATCTTTCACTGCCTCACACCTAACTCTCTACAGAGCTGAACAGATCTGTTATTTCAGTTGGATGTAAATACGTGGCACCGCATGTACACGCGTGTGCGCCGGCTACTTTCCGGTATTTGAGCAGACCCTTACAAGAAATTCCCATGGTAACCATACAGTTTCAGCCAAAATACCATAGGCTAGTTTACAACAGGTATTGTTTAAAAAAATCTCTGGTAACTTCGTATTAGCCACAACTGTCCTTAAAAACAAGAAGAAATGAATTAACAATGTGACAGAAAGATTCTGAAAGACATTCAAACTTGTTTAAACATTCAAACTTTGGCTGAGGAAATTTCCAAATGACTTTATACCATTTTAAAGTGGTAACAGTAACTTTAGCAACTGTGCTATTATAAACGGAAACCATGGTTACCATGGTAATATTTGATGGTTCAGGAAAACTCAAGGGTCCGTTTCTGTAACCCACCCACTTATACATGCACACATACTTATTATCTAAATATTTTATAATTTATCAAACATTTCTACTCTTTTTTTTTTTTAATGCACTCATGCTTGTAGAAATAACTTCTTAACAAATTTATGAGTCGTGTTTAGAAGCTGTGCATTGACTCGCTGTTGCCTATAACCCGATGCCCTCTTACAAATGATCACAATCTCCCCAAAACAAACGCGTATCTGCATAACTTACCCGCTATCTGACGCTGTTTCGCCTTCCTCCGCAGTAAAGTTAAGGCTCTGTATGTAGATTCTCTGAACTGTGAAGTTAAAGATCTCGTATGTTGGCCATTACAGCTTTTATCCATTTCCAAACTCCTTTACCAATTCTCATCTGACTTTTAACTCCAGACTTCTCCTCCCAGATACTCTTGATGAATTAGAAGTCTTAATCCAGAGGCAGAGCAGTCCTCATTCATGTTTCTTTCTTAGTCGAAAGCGCTACCGTTTTATTTATTTAAAAAACACTATTTAAAGAGGACTTTCCGTAGACGCTACCCCAAACGTTAACCATTCAAACCGCTAAGTGCCATGGGATATGAAGTCTCAGTGGACGTGCGTCTTTTGACTCTTGTAGTTTCCGTCCTGACGCCTAAAACAGTGGTTCTCAACATTTTTGACTCCAAGGCCCCCCATTGTCAGAGAAATATTCGAAGGCACCCCCATGTAGGCAATTAGATATTTATATAATAATAATAATTGTATATATATATATATATATATATATATATATATATACACATGTATGTATAATATATTTCCTTTGATACTACTACTCTAATGATGACAAAGCTTGTTTTCAAAGTTTTTAATGAAAGAAACTACTAGCGTCAATAGATTAAAAAAATTAATCATGATAAATTTGTGATTCCAGAAATGTCTAAAAAAATAAAAATAAAGCTGTTGAAGGGAAATATTACATTTTTAGAATTTTCAGTAAGTTTAATTATAATAATCTACCTTATTTTAGAAAATATTAAGAGACCTTGGAGATCCCCTGGAAGAGATCCCCTGGAAGTGTACTGAGGCCCCCTAGTGGGTCCTGACCCCCTGGTTGAGAACCACTGACCTAGAGGACCTTTTTTTTTTTTCATTGTCCCACAGCGGTTTTTAATGGTTAACCAGTCATGCTTATGTAGCTAATATGAGCTACACTGGCAGAGTAAAAATAATGTAAAAAATTATATAATTATAATAATAAGAAGCATTATTATTGATGTTGTTGTTTTTATTATTATATGCATATTTTAAAAAATTAAATTAAATTATTTGAATAATATAAATAATTTAAAATGCATAAACAAATGAAATAAGACCAAGCTATGCTAGGTTTGTCTCTTAACAACATGAATCTACAATTCAGTATGCTTCATGTTTCAGGTTTCAGCAGAGTAAAAACTTTTCCATTACTCATGTTCTTGATGTTTTCAGAAGAAGAATAGGCCTATGTTTACATAATTCATCTAGTCAGAATGTATTTTCAGTTTTTAATTTGCACACACAGAGACAGAAACCCAAATGTTTGTAACAAAGTTATCCTTTCTCTCATTAGCTTACAGTAAGGCATCGCATGTACATTTCAGCAGCTGGAAAGACTTCTTCAAACAGTGATGTGTATTCTATTCAGTGTGACTCTACACTGGAGCTTTCAGCTTCAAGTGTGAATCTAATTACTGACCCAACCAATGGGTTGGCTTGATACCTAACGGCTCCTGATGCTGCTGCCATTGTGGACTGATACCTCTCTGACTTTGATCTAAATGAGAGTGTGAATATACAAAGTCAATATCTCACATTCATGGTGTGATTTCATCTAAAAGCCAATCAGAATGACTGCTGGGAAGCACATTTCCAACAGTTGTTCACATGCAACAGTGAAAAGATTAAGCAATCAAACGATATGAAGATAATTAAGAAGAAGATACACTAATAGTAATAAACAATTACTTATCACCCATGTTGGACAAAGATGGAATGCCTGTGTACTGTATGTGTAGCTAATTGTCACCAACCACAACCACACCAAGTTAGCTTTTTTGTTGAGTTTGTTCTAAGTGTAGAACTGGCTACACATCCCGGTTATATGCACACCAATAGTCCGATGAAAGATGTAAAAACTAGGAAAAATATTATAATATTGTTTAAAAAAGGATGAAAACATATAGGCCTAGACATAAGAACGTAAAATCGACTCACAATATCTCAAGAACTGGAGTGGCAAAGTTAGTACGATAGCTGACAGTCTGTGCGAGCGACCTGGCTTCAATTTCACCTTTTGACAATTTTACCCTTCTTCCCATATCCATT
This sequence comes from Myxocyprinus asiaticus, assembly GCF_019703515.2. Lineage (NCBI taxonomy): Eukaryota > Metazoa > Chordata > Actinopteri > Cypriniformes > Catostomidae > Myxocyprinus > Myxocyprinus asiaticus. Next base: position 34,451,370 of record NC_059347.1, read on the forward strand.
CCAGGTAAGCAAAGACAGGTAGTGGCTGTACGCATCGGAGAGTCATTTATTTTAAATGACTTGATAAATCAGATGTGTTGCATACCGCTGCCAGCAATGAATTTAAGTTCCGTCACAATACTTATACTACATACACTGAATGCTGTTAGATTATACACAGTTTTAGAATATACTATGTTACACTGCTGTGCAAAACATATCTGCCACAATTTACACCAGGCTGCAAGTAGCATGTGCCACTATTTCCACAGTCTTGGAATTTCATTACATTTAATTTTTTATTTTTGCAAGTGATTGGTGTGTTTGGTTAGTTTAAAAAATATATTCTTTACATTTTGCACTTCTGAAGCAGTTATACCTATGCTAATAAAGTACAGTTGATAGTTTAACATTTTTAAGCTTTATACTTTTGAATTAATTGACTTGTTTATTTGCACAGTTTAAGCTTGCTTTTTTTATTGATGTTGGGTGTTTTTGGTTAGCTGTATAAGTAGGTAGCGGGGGGTGGGGGCCTAAATTGTTAGGGCCGGCCCTGGTTTGTTCATTTGAACAGTTTATAGGGACCTTTAGGCTTTGTAAGGATACTATGATAAACTACTAAATTCATAAAATTCTAATTAGAGTAAAAAATCTCCATGAGGTGCCAGCAGTAACTGAACACTGTGCCTAAAAATAAGCTCTCCAAGGGGCCTGAGTAATATTTTGGTTAATCCACTAATATTTTAAATAATAATAATAAAAAAGTCTTCTTTGTTCCTGAGGGGTGAATTTTAATGATCAGAAAATAATGTATGCAGGTAATTACATGAAACATGGTGATACATTTTATTTTAAAACATGTTTTTATTCATAAGCACTCCTAGAGCCTGGCCTCTAAAATGCCACATATAAAGAACCCCTGTGACTCTGTCTGCTGTGAATAATTACACATTTGATATCAACTATGCTGTCTGAGATGTGTTAAAAATAGTATGATCTACTTTTTCTGTCACATGATCTAAAACCGGAAACTGCCCTGACTTACATGAGTCCCACAACATAGTAGAGGTCAATGAGTTGTAGAACAGAACAGATTAAAGACTGAGAGTTGTCAAAGTAGTTCTAGAGTTTAATAGAACCAACATAATGTTATTTTGCACTAAAATCTACTCTGAGTTTATAATCATTTCTATTCGTAGTGACAGAAAAGAAACAATAATTTGCAGAACCATTCCTTGGTGGCTTGTTTGAGGATGATTTTTGTCCATTTCAGCACCAACAATGTAGACTTTACAGTATTTACAAGGTGCTGTAGCTATTGTCATAGAAATGTGGTTAGTAGCAAAGCCGTTTAACCTCAAAGCAATAGCAATAATTTAACCTATGCCCTTACCTGTGCTCTGGATATGACAGCAGGTTGTCAGCTTCTGAAAAATCCAGAAAATGTTACAATTAAATTTACTGTAATGTAGCAACAAAGATATTAGTGTCTAGTTTTCTCTGGTCACTCCCACAAGCAAAATAAATATTAATTTAATTTAATTTGGTAACATTTTACAGCAGAGACTAAAAGCGGTTCAAGGAACGAAAACGGAAACCGAAAACAAATGGAATTTTTTGCAGAACGTAACCGAAAACGGGGACAAAGTGATTTTCAGTTGTCTGGAGTGAAAACATTATTTTTAAATGCTGGTAACCAGTTATAACCAGTTATACCATGGGTCTGTAGAATACTTGATTCTAAGTGGTTCATGGACATTCTAAGGTGTGCAATTATTTTTCAAGGAAACGCATGGCTATAAATTAGTTCCTGGTCTTGACAGCATAACGGTTCCATACCACTTCGCCAAATTATTTCAGTTATTTCAAAGAGCCCTACAGGCTACCACAACAAAATAACAAATTAAAACAAAGTCATTGGTTAAAGTAAATCAGTTAAGAACGTCAAAACAATGTCTAAAAATATCCTACATTTATTTCAATTTCGGTTAAATAGAGCCCTTGCGCTCACTCGTCTCCCCCACACTTACACACGCTCACACACACACACGCACACACATGCACGTGCGCGCACACACACCCGCATGCACTACCTTGTTACTCCAGTGCTGAAAAGCAGCACATCCTCCGTTGCTAGTTCTAACGTGACATTTTCGAATTAGCAACAAAGGCTTGATCTAGACACTGAATCTGTGGCGGAAGAAAGTAGTTCCTCTCATAAGAGCGTTTTAGGGACGAAAACCTGAAAATGACTTCAGATAAAACCCTGAATGATGTCTTAAGGTGTGGAAACCATGGTATAAGCAGAATAATTGACTCCAGCCCATTCTATTGTTTAAAAATAATGCACACCCGAGGTCAGTTGTTCCTTACTTAAATTTTGTCACGATAATTAATTCAAAGGCAAAGGGTTAATCACTTTAAATTTTTGGAACAACATCACTTCATGTTGCCTGAAAAAATAAAACATGTGCTTTGAAGGAAACTGCTGCATCACACATTTCTTTGTAATTTGTAAAGTAATTGCCAGTTGTGAATGTTGCATTCTGTGAATTAAGACCTTTTTAACAACTATGTGTAATTACTACATACATGCACGGCTAATCCAGATACAAGGAAAACATTATTAGAGATATAAAGTATATTTCTCAGTTGTTTCCAAGTCTTCACTGAATTATTGTTGATATGATGCATTAATACAGATTTGATGCTGCTAGGTTTTGACTCAGAAGCAGATCAGTAATTAAAATTATACTTTCCATGCTGATAAATCCACCACACAGGAAAACATTTAATTGCTTATTTTCTCTTATTTTGGTGAGGCAAGTGGCTTATTTTGGGCTTGTTATTCCAGATCAGGTTGCTTGTTTCTCTTGCGAGATCTGGCAACACTGCAATTGGTATTTCACCCACACCTTAGCACAGAGTACTGTCATTTTAAAACGAACGTTATTAACCGTACTTTTATTTTGTTCTAACGGTAACCATTTGGAAAGGAGGCTGCAGAACTTCTGAACTGGAACAAAAAAATACAGTTTTTACTCAGAGCAAACTGAAATGAAAAACATTTAGTTTTTAGTCCCTGCTTTACAGTACAGTTGTATTCATTAACATTAGTTAACAAAGTTAATTAACATGCATCAACAATGAGCAATACTTTCACAGCACTTATTAATCTTGGTTAATGTTAGTTTTAACATAAACATATTTAAAATTAAAATAAAATAACTTTAGTCAATGCATTATGAACTAACAATGAACCAACAATGAACAATTGTATTTTCATCAAATAATATTAACTAAGATTAATAAATACTGCAAAAGATATCATTCTTTGCTAAAAGTTAACAAATAGAACCTGTAAAGTGTTACTTATATTTTTGTTACTATTTTGTCTTATTTTCCAGTAAAAACATCTAAACAAGATATATTTACTTAAGATACAAATTGTGTAAGATAATGAGACGTGTTTAGAATATATCTTGAATTAAGTATATTTTTCTTGCTCGATTGGCAAATAATTGTTTCTTTTTTAAGCAAAAACCACAATAAACTTGGCTAGCTTTAAGATTAAAACAAGAAAAATGGGGAATTCCCTGAAAACAAGTCTTAATCACATGCATAAGCTTAGTTCATTAGTGATTACAGAGCATTTGCCAAATGGCTGAACTATATATTTAAGTAAGATTGTCTGTTATCCAAAAAACTGAACAAAATCAGAAAAAACAAAAACTGACAGTATGTGTGCGTGCGTGCGGGCGTGTGTGCATGCCTCTGCATCAAAATGTGATTCCACCCAGTCTCCAGTAATTTCAGTTCAACAGACATACCACTGTATCCAAAGTCTGCAGCGGAAAATACTAAATATATCAAGATCTCTCACTTAGGAACGTTGTGATGTCATAGCAGTTGTGGTGCAGCCTATTGGCTGAGCCATGTGGAACCTTGGTGAAAGAGTGCTTTTAAAAAAGATGTTGCTCTGGTAACAGAGTTTTGGGCAACTCTCCCTTCACTATGAGTGGCCAGTAACTGAGTCATGTTAGGCATAGTACAGCAAATGCTCATATCCTCCACCTACTGTACCACTCCAAACACACACACACATGCACACAATGTGCCTTCTACAGCTAGTAGATGGTACAAACTATTAATTTTGATAACTAATAATTTTTTTTTCCCTAAATCCTATAGACTACCAATAATAAACTTTTAATACATGGACAATTTACAAAAAAAGCACTGAGGCCATACCATGGTACAGTGATGATATCAGATGGTAATATGGTAATGCTGTGATGGACCATCATCCCCGAGTCACTTTGACCCAGAAACCTTTTATGCATATAGCTGCCCCCTTTGGCATATCGCGGCACCATTTTGTGGCCCGTTCTGCATAACATGGCGGCCCATTACAGATTATCACGGCCCATTCTGCTCCGTTTCACGGCTGGCCCTTCGGGAAAAGTCCCGGTTCTCCCAATGGCCAGTCCGCCCCTGCTCCAAGGTACTTCAAAGAACACCAAGGTACCATGTCCAACATGATTATACCATGGTACATTTTGTAACTTATTTAGTGTGTGTTAATTTTAGTTAGTGTTAAGAGGATGTAACCTTTAAGGTTAAGCAAAGCTGTCTGACCTCTCAAATAGCCCCCATGTTAACATGAGAATCAATCTGAATATGTAAGGTTACACAAGCTAAACTAATTGTAAAGGGTTGACAAGGTAGAGATAGCTCTTTAAGGTATCAATTTTTTTACATTGTACTGACAGCTGTCAATCAAAGCATGACACAGAGCATTTTTTCTGCTAAATGCTGGTGTATTTAAATCTATGCTTTGTGTTTTATGTAGCTTAAAGCTCTCTCTCTCCCTCCCTCTCTCTCTCTCTCTCTCTTGTCTTACCTTAGCCTGGTAGAAGAGTGCTCTTAAGCAGTTGACAAACGGCATGGCCTCAGATACCCAAGCTGAGGGTCAGGTTCAAAAGGTCGAAGTTGAAATTCATGAAGGTTGCAGTGTGTTGCAGATTAACAGTTCTCAGTCTGATGGTCCAGAGTGTCAGTGCCTCAGAGAGGCAGCAAGGGAGGGGCCACAAGGCCATATTTCAGCTGGCCAAGAGGAGAAATTCTCTGCATACCACTGTAGGCTAGCACTAAATGCTAACACACAGCAGGAAAAGCAAAGAAGCCCAACTATATCTGCTACCAGAACAGAGAGACAAGGGGAATTGTACACCAATAGCAGCTTTATTCACTTTAACAAACTTTAAAGCACTAACATACAGTATCTTAATAAATTTATAAATAAAAAACTTTTAGCAGCAGCCATTCCAAACACTCCAAAATATATTTAAAAATAAAAACACACAGTCATCTTTTTTGTTTTACAGTATACAGAAGTGTTGCTAAAGCCAAGGTTGGGTATCTCCATGCTGAAAGAATTACGTAAATGATTACCGTATACAATCACTGCTGGTGTTTTAGCACCTAGATCACAATACAATATAAACACAATTTGTAGGCTGCATGTGCACATACGGTGGGGTCTAAATGTCTGAGACCACACTGAAAATCTTGGGGGAAAACCAAAGCTTGTGATGTAAAACAAAGAAGACATATTTAAGATTTTGCACTATTTCTAGGTTAAATGTAAGCAGATATGTGAAATAGATCATGAAAACTACTTTGTCCATGTTTCCATTGAAGCACACAAGATGCTCTTTGGAAATCAAATTATGCTGAGATAACATGGATGATCAAGTTTTGCTCAAACTTGTGGAGTCCACACATGCTATCATTAAAGCAAAAGAGGGACAAACCAAATTCTTGGAAATTCTGATTTTTTTTTATTTTTATTTTTTTAAATCTAATAATCTGATAATATAATTTGCAATTAAACACTTTTGGACCCCACTGTATACCAGACTGTTCTCACAGTGAAATCGAAAACAGTAGGTTGACCTTTCCTTTAGCTTAAATGGGTCTGTGCTTACCGAAATTAAAAACACTGCCTCTAGTGGCCAAAGCAGTGATTGTTGTTGGGCACCATTTTCCAGGTGAAATGTCCACAGAGGGGCTCTAAAAGTGAGTTGTGAAGCTAGTTATTTTTGCTGTACAGGCTGTAACACAGTGACAAGGAATGCTTATTTTATACCTAAGCCTAACAATTAGTGGAGTAAAAATGTTATGTTAGAGTGAAAAATGCAATCACGCAATCACGAAACAACATGCCGACTACCTATGTGATCATGTTGTGTACATGATGGCCCCAAAAAATATATTCACTTTTGGGCATGTGTTTGAATCATACTTAAAAATTGATGAATTCCACTGCATATACAGTATAACAAAATATCAAAACCAGTGTTTACAAACAAATGATGCCAGAGATTTTCTTAGATGAAACTTCAATTTTTTGAGCCATTTAATCAAATACTCCCACAAAGCCATAAAAACAAAGTGTTTTCCTAAAAACTAAGGAGGATTCTACACCTCAACCCTGCTTCTGACTGTTATCAGACCCCTGCAGCGAGACCCACCATCCTCAGGCATACAGACATAAAACTGTTTGTATCTCATACAGTCATCAGAACTCACTCCCACTGTTGTTATGTATCAAAGACACAGAAAACAAAATCTAACACTGTTTTCACCCACTCCTGCATGCCAGAGATCACACACACATGTACTGTACACACATACACTGATTGTTATTGGAATCGGCACACTTCTTTTCGCAGGCCTACACATACAGATATTTGTGATGAGGAATGTGTCCCTGAGTCACATGAGTGCCCCTGTCAGCAGAGTAACCTCTAGCTGAATGAGAGTGTCATGATTCTGTCAGCCTGGGTTCATGTCTGACAGGACCGTGACATCATCGTCCCATGTCTGTCTCGTGTTTCATTTTCTGTCTCTGTGTGAGCATGCGTGTTCGGTGGTTAGTTCCCTGCCGTGCACTCCTCTGTTTGTCTCATGGTTCATGTTCTGAGCTAGGGCTACAACTAATGATTATTTTGATAATCGACTAATCTAACGATTATTAGAACGATTATTCGACTGGCATCTCTGGCTCCTCTTTATCTCTCTCTCCCACTGATTAGGTGACTCAACGCTGGCCGTGCACCCACGCCCTCCTCATCATCACCATAAGTGTATTTTTTCACTTATTCAAACTTCTGCCAGTGCAGTAAAGATTTTTTTTTTTTACTCATATACAAGATATATTCTCTAAAAGCAAGTCGAAATATCTTATATGTTGCTTCTCAGGTAAATGTATCTTGTTATAAGTAGGCTATTTTTAGATATTTTAAAATATTGAAATATTAAATATTGTATTCAACATTCTCCAATAACAATTTTTTCTTCTGCAGTATAGCTCCTAAAGTAAATGTATGTTGTTTTAAAGGAGTTTTAGATATTATTTTGGAAAACAAGCCAAAAAAGACTACTCAAAGACATATTTTGTTCCAGCTTATAATGGGCTAAGACTATACTCTCTCACCTTTATGTTCACTTCGATCCATCTTTAACTCACAAAGACAAACTCTCTTCTTAATAGAGCTGCGTATTGCCGATTTTCTTCACAATGAGATACACATACAAGCTTCCCCACGCCAGAGTGTGCCTCAGCCGGGTGCAGTTTCAATCTCTCCCCCTTCAAGCGACTCATAGAAGCAGCATTGACCACACAGAGAAATGCCATTTTCGGAGTTTGTTTATGACCCACTTTGAACTTTAATAAAGGGTTGTTTGCTTTTTAGATGCTCTGACATGCAAGTTTTACTGCTTGATTTCAGGATGACACTGCTTCTGTATTTACTTATTTTTTACTTTTGCATTATAATTTCCTCATACTTTGTGATCTACATCACTGTGGTAGTGGGGGCGTGGTTGAGCACGAATGATGAGCAAGATCAGGAGATGGGAACGGTAAAGATCATCACCTGTCATTGATTGTCTCTAACAGCTGTTTGTCATTGCAGTGAGAGTGGAGACGATTTAAAGAGTGAGCCAGACGCCAGAGGAGGGGGAGAGAAAGCTGCACGGAACAGAGTGTTCCGTGTGCAGTTATTATGCTGTGCTGAAAAGCATTGTTTTAGTTTGTGTGACCCTGAAAAGTGTGGGAAAATAAAGCCCCCTTTGAGTTGGATCTCTCCGTCTCCCGCTTCCTTCTTTCCACGAAAACTAAGAACTTTGTTACAATCACCTTTTTGACTGTTTGGAAAGTTTGGAATATGTCTAGACTGTGAGCTGTTTCCTTCCTCTGCTCAATCAGACGCAAGCTGCAATGCTGCTCTCGCGTGCCATCAGTTTCATATGATCTCATGTTACGTTAAATGAGATCAAATGAATATTCAACATGTTTTATTGTCGACATTGTCAATAACACTGACTAATCATTTCAGCCCTATTCGGAGCATGGTGTCTGAATCCTGACTTTCCTGTCTGGTTCGGTTTTGGTTGGTGTCGGGATCTGGACACTTGTGCTCCTTGTTCTGTCTGTTACTGGTGTGAATGCATCGTGTTTTTGTCATCCTGGAGGCATGCAATTATGTCAGTCTTTTCGGTCTGTCTTGTTCCGGACGTGCGTTGAGCTCTCTTTGTGCTGTTGCCCAGGTCACAAGCTGTCTCCACGTTGTGCTGAGGCTTGTGTGTGGCCTAAACTCTCGCACCAGTGTCCTGTCTTGTTTTTTTCGCCTGTTGCGTGCATAGCGTGGCGTTTGCCTCGCGATGTATGCTCAGGTTTTGTTTAGTGTGAGAATGCGTGGCATCACATTGTTTGACGTTGCTACGCATACTCTCGTCTGTTCTGTCGGTTGGCATGAGCGTATATTGCCTTGTTGTCTTGGCGATGTGCACTCATGCCATTCGGGTGTTTTGTTGTCTGGTGAGGGCACGTAGCTTTGTTTTGTTTCTGTATCGCCGCGTGTCGCTTTGGGGGCTTAAGCCCCCTTTGTATTATCCCAAGCCCCTGATCTTTTCTTGAAGATTCACACAGGTTTCACTTCACAAATAAAATATGTTGAATGACTTTGACTTTCGCAGTGGTAGATTATCGCTTGCATTCATTCAGTTATGTGCATAAACGACAGTCAGCTGTGTTTTAAAGCCCCTTGAATTTATAGCCAGCTGTTGAACACTACCTGTTCCTGCCAGTAGGTGGGACTGTTGTCACTCGGCAGGTTTCAAAAATCCGTCCTTGTTTCAAAGACCTGATGAGGTAATACATGCAAAACCAGGTACTATCCACTGTTCAGCGAAATTGAGATCTTATGTCTGACTTCTATGCTTAATTGTGAACAGTTTACAATGTGATCTGGTAAGTTTAAGGTGTAGTTTGAACTTTGACATTATGTGGGGGGAAATGATCAACATTATTCAATGAAATATGTTAAAATGTATATAAATACACGTATATAGTAACAGAACAATGTTCTTGTAAATTTTGAAGAGCTAGATATTAGAAATATTTTATCTGTTTGATATAGCCAGCTAGGTAGCTGTCTGATAACATCAGTTACTGTAATGTTACTGTTACGCCCTCTCCAGTCTCTCCCGCATTCATTAGATCTACTGCTCCTGCTCACTAATCTGATCAGCTTGCCATTACACTCACCCGTTCTCCAATTCCCCTGATAAGTCTTGTGTGTGTATATAAGCCACACAGTTTCTTCAGTTCATTGTCAAGTCTTGTTCGGGTATCACCCTTCCGTGTACACAGTGTCTGACCCTCTTCATCGCCTTCATTGTTACAGTCCTGAAAGTTAAGTTCTTTTGAGACTTTTGTTTTATTGTTTGAGTTTAAATCTTTGTTTCCTTTTATTTATAAATAAAACTCCTGTGTTTGAGTTCTCCCAGTTCAGTCTCCTTCATCCATCCACCAAGCCTGACAGAAGACTTGACCTTGAGAGCATGAACCCAGCAAAGTTTTTGACAATGCAGAGCACCATAACCTCTCTCGCCCAGGCCATTCAGGAACAGGGAGAGACGATCCGGCAAGTCACTGCAGTGTCACACCCAGTGAAGGAATCAGCAGACCCCACTAGAGGACCTCTTTGCTCCCTCACCTCTAGAACTCTTCAGTACTCTTGTAATTAATGGAAAGCTCACCTGCAACATATTACAGGTGATCTGCTGAAGCTATTTAAGCAGCATTCTGCTCTGGCTTCATTGCTCAGTCATGAGAGTTCTCACCTTGATCTTCAGCTTGGATTTCTTCCTTGTGGATTACATTGCTAAAAAGTTTGGATTTAACCATTGGAATACCCTTTATAACCTGTTGAGGAATTACACTTTGTCTCAAGTGAAACTAATTTTTGTGGACTTTTGCTCTATTTGTGCATGAACTGAATATTTCCCATAACTTTTGTTTTTCTTTTTGAAAACACTGATACTTACCTCATACTTACCTTTTTGAAGCACTCCTCAAAGTTGTCCCTGTCTGCTTTTGTCTGGGCATTGATTTGCTGTCTCTGGAACTCTGATAAACAAATCAAATTTATTGATCAAGTTTGTCTGCATTTGTGCAACCTTGTGTCATGCAGCTCTGGGCAAATTGTCTTTGTCCTCTGCATCGCCTCTTCGTCCTCCGCATCGCCTCATACATCCTCTTTGGCAGCCTCCACACCTTCCTCCTCTGATCCCGCATCTTTGTCCCGAGACCAGGGACCATCGATTCCCCAATCAGGAATGCACTAGCCACTGGAGGAATGGGCCAAAATTCCAGCAACTTATTGTGAGAAGCTTGTGGAAGGCTACCCAAAACGTTTGACCCAAGTTAATCAATTTAAAGGCAATGCTACCAAATACTAACAAAAGTGTATGTAAACTTCTGACCTTCTGAGGAAATAAAAGCTGAAATAAGTAATTCTCTGTACTATTCTGACATTTCACATTCTTAAAATAGTGATCCTAACTGACCTAAGACAGGGAATGTTTTCTATGATTAAATGTCAGGAATTGTGAAAAACTGAGTTTAAATGTATTTGGCTTAAGTATATGTACTGTAAACGTCTGACTTCAACTATATACTACGGAAGCTCAATTATAACTGCCCACGTGAACATTAAATGCATTCTGTGTGAACAACCCCACAAGAACATATTCTGTGTGAACAGCCCCCAGTATGATGGCCTCTAGTGATAACAAATGGAATTTCCATGCAAAATCCTAAAAATTGTAACTGGATGATTCATTTATAACTGATTTGATTTCATCCTGACAATACCTCATCAAAAATAACAATGGTCAACATTTATTTCTGTTATTCTGGCTAAACAGGCTATCCTTAGGACACAGGCCCGGTTCCAGATCAAAATCACTGAGGGTGCTTTTGAAAGTGGGGGTGCTCTGTATAAAGTGGAGATGTATAATAATTAAAAAAATTTTAATAGATTAAATCATGTTTAAATGCTACTTTTTTTTTTTTTTTTTTTTACTATAACAAATTTTTATTGATTCATGCAGCAAATCACACAGACATAATAGAAAATACAACCTCAAACCACATGAAATCAAAACTTTTTTTTTTCCTTCCCGAGCAATAATCCCTCCACCCCATCCAACACAAACAAGCACTCTAGTGATCAGAAGTCATCTGACAAAGACACACAAATAGACAATAAAACAGGAAATATTTAGACATAGAATAAAAAAATAAATAAAAACTCTAATCCCTCTCCACTTTCCCTCCCCAAGAACCCTCCAAAAAGGCCAGATAACCGCCTCACTTCCTAATGAAAATATCCATCCAGCCTTCTGTACACCATCTCCTCAAATGCCGCCACCCTACCCAGCTTAAAGCACCACTCACGAAACGAGGGCACATCAGACGACTTCCATCCCTTGAGAATTAACCGCCTGCCAATCATCACACTTGTCAGGACCCAACTCTCCACGTATTTATCACCCACATGCAGGACCGCTCCATCCCTCAAAACACACAGTCTGGGGCAAAACGAAAACTGTGTTTTGACCACTTCACATACAAACCTCTGTACCTTCAACCAAAACTTTTGTATCCTAATACATCCCCAAAAAACATGGGATGTGTCCCCGTCTTCCGATTGGCATCTCCAGCAGGTGGGTGTGTCTTTAAGACCAAGCCTATACATTCTAGAGGGGGTCCAATATCATCAGTAGATGAAGACACGGAACTATAGAGATCAAAATAGAACTCCCTAAAAGCATTATTAATATCACTGGTCGAGGTAAATATTTCACCGGCAGAAGATTTTATTGAGGGAATGGTTGAAAAAGACTCTCTCTGTTTTATATATCTTGCTAAAAGCTTCCCTGCTTTGTCCCCCGACTCAAAGTATGACTGTCTTGTCCTGAATAACCAAAACTCCACTTTCTGCGACAAAATAGCATTATATCTATATTTCAATCGGGTCAATTCTCTGTGGCCATCAGACGACATACAGCATTTCAGCTCTGCCCTTTTAATATTCACTTTTTTGAGGAATGAGGCATACTGTATGATCCTACCCCTAAGAACCGCCTTAAATGCCTCCCAAGCCACGCCCACAGAGGATACTGAGGACCAGTTGGTCTCCATATAAACATTGATTTCAGCCTTTAACATTTGTTGGAAATCAGGATTTTGCAAAAGGGATACATTAAAGCGCCAACTATATGATTTATTTTTCTCCGTATGTGGCAACATCTCTAAACTCAGCAGGGCATGATCTGAGACTAAGATGTTTCCAATTGAGCAATCGACTACAGATGAAATGAGGGACTTAGATATAAATAAAAAAAAAAAAAAATCTATTCTAGAATAAATCTTATGAACTGATGAAAAAAATGTATAGCCCCTACCAGATGGGTTCAAACGTCACCAGATATCTGCAAGACCAAGATTTTTACACATCCTGTGAAGTGTCACTGTTGCTCTAGGGGGCTTACACACTTTCGCTTCACTATGATCAAGAACTGCATCCATCAAAAGATTAAAGTCTTCTCCCAATATTATATCATAAGGGGTGCCAGCAGTTTGCAACATCTTCAAGATCTATAAAAAAGCCCTGGTCATCAGCATTAGGTGCATAAATATTAGCCAAAATCAGCTTTTGTCCCTGAATTTCAACTAAAACAATAATGACAATACAGACCACTATCCCCATTAGTTAACATTCAAACCCTGAACTCCCCCCCGAACCCCAAAAAAAATAAAATAAAAATAAAAACCTGCGCATTAACCCCACGCACGAGAGCGCCAACCGGTGTCAATCCCTCCAAACTCAAAAGGTCCATGCACACCTGCAAGAGCCCCCACGACAACTTTGCCATCGGATTGCTCAATTTTGCCTCACAAATTTGTAAGGCAAAATTACATAACAGAAAATACTTTGTAAAACAAACCTCTGCCAATAGGCATCATAAACACACATAACATATAGATTCATTCACAGAACTGACTTAAAGATGTGTTCTTCCACAGAACAAAATTCCAGCCGCTATAAACCATTCAGTGTCCTCGAACAGTCAAACAGATAAACAGTGAACCGATTGCTTATGAATACAGCAGATGACGTAATCATTCCAATGTCCTGCAGAAAAACTCCACAAATCAAACCCCAGCCAACAGGAGGCATAAGAACACAGAACATGCAGGTTCATCCACAAATCTGTCCCAAAGCAGTGTTACTCCACAAAGCAAACTCCAGCCGCTAGGCGGAACCATCATAAACAGCAACAAAACAGGAATCCCGGTTCTTCGGGTGATCAAGAGTCAAGTTCACTCAGAGGGCACATGAAAAGAATACACCATGACTTACTCAGACTGCCAGCTGTAAAAAAGACATCCTTTGTGTGGGCATGTAAACAATTTGCGGTCATCCATAGTGTCTAATCTCAATCTGGCCGGGAACTTCAGTGCAGAAGTGATCTTCCGTCAATGCAAAAGATTCTTTAAGGAAAAGTGTTATTCCACCAAACAGACTCCAGCCGCCAGGTGGAGTCAACGCAAAAAGAAACAAAAATGATGCCCAACTTCCTCCAACAGTAGAGTCAATGAACAGTGAGTCGATCAACTTACATGAGAAAAACCCCAATGGTTTACTCACTCATAGATTGTATAAAAGACAGTACTTGTTTCGGACACGTGAATACTTTGCGACCGTCCTTCGTCTCTATTCTCAGTCTGGCCGGAAATATCAGTGCGATATTTCTTTGATGCAAGAGTTTCTTACACTCCTTGAATCGCTAGCGTTTCTCTCTTGTCGAATTCGCAAAGTCCGGGAACAAGAAAATACTGTGATTCTTCCAAGAAAGCCATCCGTTGTTCCTCGCCTGGCACAACACAAGATCTTTATCGGATGATCTCAGAAATTTGACCAAAATCGATCAGGGCCTGTTTCCCTCAGTAGATCTACCCGCCGGAACTCTGTGAGCTTGCTCGTTTTCCAGCCCACGGCCCGTTATGTCAAGCAGACTCGGGAAGAGTTCATCCAAGAATTTCACCATATCGCTGCCCTGCTCATGCTCAGGAATTCCAACAATTCAGACGTTATTCCTGCGATTTCTATTCTCAAGATCTTCAATTTTTCCAAGGGTAAATTAGCGGGTAATTCCCTCTCCGATGACTCAAGACAATCGATTCGTCTCTCAACATCCGTCACTCTTGTGACTAACTCCGAGAATTTTGTTTCCATCGACGTAATCGATCGACGTATAACAGCGAGATCCTCCAAGTCAGCAAGAATCCTCATCAGCATCACCGACATGTTGGACAGTTGACGCTGGATCTCCTCTCTCGCCGCACCAACCAAATCGAGTCCCCGGTCTGTAGGCCTGACGGGGCTTTCATCCTGAGCACGTAAGTGTCTTTTAATGTCTCCAGAGCCCGAGGATTTTGACTTCTTTGCCATATTTTACCTCAAAGAGCAAATGTGTAACTGACTGTATCGAATTTCACCAGGTTATCACATAAAAATAATTAAAAATTTAGCAAAGTGCACAGAGCTCATTGCTCACACGTCTGCTCCCTGCATGGCATCACGTGACCCTCGAAAAGTTTGTTTTTTTAATGTACAAAACATTTATTGCTTTGGGTTTTTTTTCCCACAATATCTGTCACTGCAAATGACAGCAAAATGCTGCGCCTGCAGATTAGATAGTGATTTGCAAAATCATACACATTTATAAGTTCTGATGTTGCATTTTGCGCATTCACAAAATGCAAGGATTTTTTTTGTTTGCTGGGATTCAAGAAAATCTGCTTTCCAATTTACAGTATTAGTCTTACATATTCAATTGAGCAGGGGTGTGCAGTTATTTTGGTACTGGGAACACATCAGCCGTTAACATGGAACAGAGAAGATAAAAAGTTATGCATAGTTGTATCTTTTAATCCCAGATATGATGCACATTTTTCTGAAGTGTATACAGACTGATGGACCATTCTGCAATTGCTTGAAGTTTTGCTGCTATACTTTATATCACGTGGAAGTAAAACTGAATAAAGGCTGAATAAAATTATTATTTGATTATTTACCATACTTCAATGCAATGGTAATTTAGTATTCAATTTAACACTCTATATCAGGAGTCTGGTTTAAAAGTAAAATAAAATATTTGGGAAAGAGATTCTAAAAGCTTATTTTAATGTTTGCCGCAAAGTGGACCCATTTACTTGTTTTATTCTGAAAACATTATCAACCTGTTTACACACTCATGGGTCATGATGGGAGTCTCCTCAATGGTTTGTTTGGTATTCCATTCTGCACACAGCTGATTAAAACAGGCTGCATGACTATGATAAATGATTACTACCAGAGTAACATTCACATACAGGTGTGAGGACTTCTGCATTTCACTAACATTTCAATAACACAAGAACAAACATTTTCCTCTCTCGCTTGATTTTGCTCGCATGTCCCCTCACTATTGAGCGCTAAATGCTTTTTTTTGTTGTTGTTTGTTTTTTTTAATTATTTTGCAAAGAGAGAGAAAGCGTATGCACTCGCATGCATGGTTGCCAGATTGCATAAATTAAGTATGACACAAGGCTAAATATTTCCAATTTGTGCAAGTATAAATCTCTGATTAGGGTGTTGCATCTATTATCTGGCAACCCTGAACATATTAAAAGCTTGTGGATGTGCGATAGGTGCCAAAGCCAGATAAATGAAAGATCTAATAAAAAACATGCATGATAAATCGACCTGCGGGCAGTAGTTTGCCCTGGTCTGCAATTGAGGGTGCTCTAAGTTTCGTTTGAGGGTGCTCAACACCCTCAAGCACCCCCGTAGAACCGGGCCTGTTAGCACATGTCCCAAGAAACTTTAAAATGGCATTTATCAAACCGCTTATTAAGAAGCCACAGCTTGATCCTGGAGAATTGGCTAATTTATACACCAATTTCAAATCTCCTGTTTATGTCAAAAATACTAGAAAAGGTAGTGTCCTCCCAACTATGTTCATTTCTACAGAGAAATAGTATATATGAACAATTTCAGTCAGGATTTAGGCCCCATCACAGTACAGAGACTGCACTTATCAGAGTTACAAATTACTTGCTCTTAGTTAGCTTCTAGTGCTTTTAGATTTTAGTGCTGCCTTCGACACCATAGATCATGACATTCTCTTGAATAGGCTTGAGAATTTTGTTGGCATTTGTGGACTTGCATTAGCTTGGTTTAGGTCCTATTTAGCAGTCTGCTACCACTTTGTCTGTCTAAACAAGGAATTGCCAAATCAAACAAAAGTTAAGTATGGAGTTATATATATATATTCTTCCCCTGGGAGATATTATCAGGAATCGTGGAATAAGTTTCCACTGTTATGCCGACGATACCCAACTTTATATTTCTTCGAAACCTGACAAAATTTCACAATTCTCCAAATTAGCTGAGTGTATCAGTGAAATCAAAGATTGGATGGCCAGAAATATCCTTCTACTCAATTCCGAAAAAACAGAGGTACTAATTATTGGACCAAAAACCTCTAAAAATAAGCTAAAATATAATTTGACTCTCGATGGATGTACTGTTACATCGTCTTCTACAATGAAGAACTTAGGTGTTATATTTGATACCAATATGTCCTTTGAAAATCGAATTTCCAATGTTTGTAGAACAGCATTCTTCCACCTCAGAAATATTGCTAGGTTACGACACATGCTCTCTGTTGCTGATGCTGAAAAACGAATTAATGCGTTCATGACCTCAATACTAGATTATTATAATGCATTACTGGGAGGATGTCCTGCAAGTTCAATAAATAAACTTCAACTGGTTCAAAATGCAGCAGCCAGAGTGCTAACTAGAACCAAGAAATATGATCATATTAGCCATTTTTATCATCGTTACATTGGCTACCTATTAAATTTTGTATTAATTTAAAAATTTTGTTAACTACGTACAAAGCTTTGAATGGTATAGCTCTGCAGTACTTAAGTGACCTTCTACCACACTATATTCCATCACATTCATTATGATCGCAAAATTATGGCATGTAAAAAGTTTCTAGAATATCAAAATCCACAAAAGGTGGTAGATCCTTTTCCTATTTGGCTTCTAAACTGTGGAAGAGTCTTCCTAACAATGTTTGGGATGCAGACACACTCACTCAGTTTATGTCTAGACCAAAGACTCATTTATTTAGCCAGGCATACACCTAATTTATCCTTCAACTCACAATTAGGCTGCTTTAGTTAGGTCTGCCAGAACCAGAAACATTTATCATAATCTATAACTCTGCAAAAAATGTAATGGCATCAACGCTAATATAATTCTATTTGTTTACCTGTCTCAACCTCGGGATTCATATCAGGCCAGCTCTGTTCATGCTTGGTGTCAGACTCCACTGCTATGTGTCTCTGAGTGATGATGACTAAATGCAGCCAGAGACAGCCGGAAATCACTTCAGTCTATTACGATGGACTTCAGGGGATGAACTGATGCCAACTCCAACCACAAGACATGGGATACTTCATATGCCACTGCCTGAACCTTGGACTTAGGATAGACCTCACCGAAATGACCTGTCGGTTGAACTGTGATGCATCTCACTGATCTCTGCCTGCATCACCTTGGTCTAATGATGGACTACACTCTTAAAATGGAATACATTGACTATCAATTAATTGCCAACAAAAGCCTTCATTGGCCAACTAACAAAGGACAAATCATCTATGTGAACTTCTGCAGTTAATCCAGGATGGAGTTCAAAGACATTAGTCATTAATCTTACAGTTCACACAAAATCTTTGTTTAAACACTGGCACTTAACACTTACTTAGTTTACTAATTTTAAACCATGACTTGCACTGCACATAAATAACTAATATTGGCATTATATTCATGCTGTTAAGCCAGAATGGAACTGACCCCCACAGTGAGCCTGGTTTCTCCCAAGGTTATTTTTCTCCATTAACCATTATTTTATGGAGTTTTGTGTTCCTTGCCACAGTCGACTTCAGCTTGCTCACTGGGGTTCTAAATACAATTATTATTTAATTATTTATTTTTATACACAATTTACAATCATATTTAATCAAATTGCACAATGATGACTCTAAGACTTTTCAGATATTACAGTTTCATTTTCTGTTAATTCATGATTTTCTGTAAAGCTTCTTTGAAACGATGTGTGTTGTGAAAAGTGCTATACAAATAAAAATGACTTGAATTGATTCACTCTTTTCATTTCAAACCCATTTTTAAACATTCCTCGGAGGCTCTGAAAAGATGAAGTCTGATCAAAGATCCTCTCAGAGTGAAGGATGACAGTAACTACAAAGTGTGTATACTGTATGCAAAACACTTTGACAAAAAGACTATCATTAACTGGCAGGTGAACCATTAAAAAGGCCTATTACTGGGAGTCAAGTGACGCCATGCGAGGAGTGGACATGTGAACGGCGAGCTCTGTGCACTTTGCTAATTTTATTACTATTTGTGTCATAAACCGGTGAGATTTGATACACCCTGATTCTTAACTGTGCTCAAAAGTTTGCATACCCTGGCAGAAATTGTGAAATGTTGGCATTGATTTTGAAAATATGACTGATCATGCAAAAAAACTGTCTTTTATTTAAGGATAGTGATCATATGAAGCCATTTATCATCACATTGTTTGGCTCCTTTTTAAATCATAATGATAACAGAAATCACTCAAATGGCCCTGATCAAAAGTTACATACCCTTGAATGTTTGGCCTTGTTACAGACACTCAAGGTGACACACACAGGTTTAAATGGCAATTAAAGATTCATTTCCCACACCTGTGGCTTTTTAAATTGCAATTAGTGTCTGTGTATAAATAGTCAATGAGTTTGTTAGCTCTCATGTGGATGCTCTGAGCAGGCTCGATACTGAGCCATGGGGAGCAGAAAAGAACTGTCAAAAGACCTGCGTAACAAGGTAATAGAACTTTATAAAGATGGAAAAGGATATAAAAAGATATCCAAAGCCTTGAAAATGCCATTCAGTACTGTTCAATCACTTACCAAACCAAGGTCAGGTAGACCAAGAAAGATTTCAGTCACATCTGCCAGAAGAATTGTTCAGGATACAAAGAAAAACCCACAGGTAACCTCAGGAGAAATACAGGCTGCTCTGGAAAAAGACGGTGTGGTTGTTTCAAGGAGCACAATACGACAATACTTGAACAAAAATGAGCTGCATGGTCGAATTGGAAAAGAAGCCTTTACTGCCACAAAAAAGCCCGGTTACAATATGCCAGACAACACCTTGACACGCCTCACAGCTTCTGGCACATTGTAATTTGGAGTGACGAGACCAAATAGAGCGTTATGGTCACAACCATAAGCGCTATGTTAGGAGAGGTGTCAACAAGGCCTATAGTGAAAAGAATACCATCCCTACTGTTAAGCATGGTGGTGGCTCACTGATGTTTTGGGGGTGTGTGAGCTCTAAAGGCACGGGGAATCTCGTGAAAATTGATAGCAAGATAAATGCAGCATGTTATCAGAAAATACTGGCAGACAATTTGCATTCTTCTGCATGAAAGCTGCGCATGGGACGCTCTTGGACTTTCCAGCACGACAATGACCCTAAGCACAAGGCCAAGTTGGCCCTCCAGTGGTTACAGCAGAAAAAGGTGAAGGTTCTGGAGTGGTCATCACAGTCTCCTGACCATAATATCATCAAGCCACTCTGGGGAGATCTCAAACGAGCAGTTCATGCAAGACGACCAAAGACTTTGCATGACCTGGAGGCATTTTGCCAAGACGAATGGGCAGCTATACCACCTGCAAGAATTTGGGGCCTCCTAGACAACTATTACAAAAGACTGCATGCTATCATTGATGCTAAAGGGGGCAATACACAGTATTAAGAACTAAGGGTATGCAGACTTTTGAACAGGGGTCATTTCATTTTTTTCTTTGTTGCCATGTTTTGTTTTATGATTGTGCCATTCTGTTATAACCTATAGTTGAATATGAATCCCATAAGAAATAAAAGAAATGTGTTTTGCCTGCTCACTCATGTTTTCTTTAAAAATGGTACATATATTACCAATTCTCCAAGGGTATGCAAACTTTTGAGCACAACTGTATGTCAAAAAAATTCAAAATACTCGGGCTCAAAAAATTAAAAGACACTTACGTGCTCGGGCTGAATCCCCGGAGCAACAGGCCGAAAGCCCAGGACTCAATTCTGACGATGAACTAAAAGAAATCCGGCATGAATTGATGAATGTGTCAGCAATGCTGATGAAAGACGTAGCAGGCTTGGAGGATCTTGCTGTGATACGACGATTGATTACTTCCATGAAGACGAAAGTCTCTGAGTTGGTTACAAGATTGTCGGAGGTCAAGAGATGGATCGATTATCTGGAGTCATTGGAGAGGGAATTAGCTGCTAATCCGCTAGCGACCAGATTTGCAGCACATTTTGGAAACATTGCAAGACCTTGAGAATCGTAGTTGGCGAAACAACGTCCGAATTGTTGGAATTCCTGAGCATGAGGAAGGTCAAGATATGGTGAAATTCCTAGACGAGCTCTTCCCAAGTCTGCTCAACATAACAGGCCATAAGCTAGAAATCGAGTGAGCTCACAGAGTCCCGGCTTGGAGATCCGCTGAGGGAGACAGGACCCGATCAATTCTGGCCAAATTTCTGAGATCATCCGATAAAGATCTCGTGTTACACGAGGCGAGGAGCGAAGGAAAGCTTTCTTGGAAGAACCACAACATTTTCCCAGACTTTGCGAATTCAACAAGAGAGAAATGTGATCGATTCAAGGAATGCAAAAATCTCTTACATCAACGGAAGATCACTTTTGCACTGATGTTTCCGGCCAAACTGAGAATAGATACTAAGGATGGCCATAAAACATTCACATGTCCCCAGCAAGCACTGACCATCAACCCGCATATCTTATCACGTGGCTTGTTGAGCACGTTACCGTGGAGACATAGCACGTGTGGAGGCTTCACGCCATCCACCATGGCATCCACGCACAACTCACCATGTGCCCCACCGAGAGTGAACCACATTATAGCGACCACGAGGAGGTTACCCCAAGTGACTCTACCCTCCCTAGCAACCGGGCCAATTTGGTTGCTTAGGAGACCTGGCTGGAGTCACTCAGCATGCCCTGGGATTCGAACTCACAAACTCCAGGGGTGGTAGTCAGCATCTTTACTCACTGAGCTTGATCATAGTGAAGCAGAAGTGTGCAAGCCTCCTAGAGCAGCTGAAGCGGCGAATGTCTTCTGATGGCCTCAGAGAATTGACCCGATTGAAATACAGATATAAACAGATATATACTATATATTTATAGTATATATCTATATAAGATTTTGGCTAGATCCATAAACCGGAGAAAGTCTTTTTCTACCATTCCCTCAGTGGTGGTGAAATATTTACCTCAGCCATTGATATTAATAATGCTTTTAAAGAATTCTATCTTGATTGCTATAGTTCCACGTCTTCATCTACTGATGAAGATATCAGAAATTTTGTGGAACCATTAAAACTCCCTAAACTTATGACTGAGCAAAAAATTATCTTGATTCTGAGATAACCTTGGAGGAGCTTGGCGAGGTAATTAAAGCCTTGCCTACAGGCAAGGCTCCGGGGCCAGATGGTTTTGCTGCTGAATTTTTTAGATTTTATGCTACAGAACTGGCTCCACTTTTTTTAGAAGTCTATACGGAATCATTAAAGAATGGAAAGCTTCTGCCAACCATGACACAAGCCCGGATCAGTCTGATTCTTAAAAAGGACAAAGATCCAATCGAGGACAAGAGTTACCATCCAATTTAACCAATCCTGGTTAACCAATTAAGTAATGTTATGACATCTCTTATACATATCGATCAGGTGGGGTTTATTCGGGGCTGCAGCTCTTCTGATAACATTAGGCGTTTCATCAATATCATGTGGTCAGTGGCGAATGATCAGACTCCGGTCGCTGCTATCTCACTTGATGCCGAAAAGGCATTTGATATGGTAGAATGGGATTATCTTTTTAAGATTTTGGAAATATAAGGGTTCGGGAACACTTTTATTGGATGGATTAAGTTACTTTATAGACATCCGGTAGCGGCGGTACAAACAAATGGATTAATTTCAGATTATTTTACTCTGGACAGGGGCACACGGCATGGTTGCCCTCTTTCCCCGTTTTTGTTCTGTCTTGCCCTGAAGCCATTAGCAGCTGCGATAAGAAAGGAGGAGGATTTTCCAGGATGATGGCGGGAGGTATGGCGCATAAGCTTTTGCTTTATGCAGATGTTATTTTATTATTTGTCTCTGACCCCACTAGATCTATGCCTTGCCTTCACAGAATTATTAATACCTTTTCTAAGTTCTCAGGATACAGAGTCAATTGGTCTAAATCCGAAGCTTTGGCTCTGACAGCGTACTGCCCAGTAAGCTGGGCACCTTCCAGTGGCCCAAACAAGGCATTAAGTATTTGGGCATTTTATTCCCAGCAAATTTGCGTGATTTAGTTAGAGTTCATTTTGACCCCTTAATAAAACGGTTTTCGAGCGGTGTGAGCAGGTGGGCTTCATTACATTTATCTATGACTGGGAAGTTTAATGTTATTAAAATGAATTGGATTCCAAAATTAAACTACCTGCTGCAGTCTCTCCCTGTAGATCTCCCCCTCTCATATTTCAAGCAATCTGATAGCATAGCAAAGTCCTTCATTTGGAATGGTAAGCGTCCTAGATTACATTTTAATAAATTGCATGGGCCGATCGACAAAGGTGGGGTTGGCCTACCCAAAATTTTTTTTATTATTATGCATTTGGTCTTAGACATTTGGCTCATTGGTCACTTCCACCTGAGAGAGCCCCTCCCTGGTTTTGTATTGAATGGGAAGTTCTTGCCCCGTTTCGCCATTGCAAAGCCTTTCTATCAAACTAATCAGAGAAGTTAAGTTACACCCCGTTATCTCGCATTTGCACTCAGTAATGGCTATCCATCTGCAAACCACTCAACTGAAACATATATCTCAGGGCAGATGTATGAAAGTAATTTTCACATACCTCAAAGTAATTTAACTTTTCCATTGTGTCTGCTCAGAAAAAAAAATGCATTTCATTCAACATGCTGAACTTGCTATTGACCTTGCTATGGCATGCTCAAGCATAGAATGAATGATTGAATGAACGTTACTTTTATATACAGTAGTGCGTTTCTGACACCACACTCGTAGCGCTTTACATAGTGAACAGTGGAATTTCCTCAACCACCATCTAAAATAGCTCCATCTTTCAGTAAAAATCTACCTTCATAATATAATTGACCCCAGGGCTGTTTCTAGTTATAAGCGGTAGCGGAGCTGGTTATAAGCAGTGGCAGAGAGTAGTAAGATGTGACAAAAGTGCACGCTCAAAAGGTTTCTCGTCATCATGCGCACCTACAAATTGGGAGCAGAAAAAAGAAAAAAGAAGAGGTGGAGAACATTAATGTAAGCCAGCTACCTGACTAGATGGTGTGTGTTCATTGTCATGCATTAAATTGCAATATTTAGTTAGCTAACATTTTGCAGTTTCTCCTGAAGTCCACTATCATCTCCACTGTTTTGAGCGTGTTCAGCTCAAGGTTGTTGTGACCATACAAGACAGCCAGCTGATCAATCTCCCATCTGTATGCAGACTCGTCACCATCATGGATGAGGCCGTTGACCGTGGTGTCGTCTGCAAACTTCAGGACCTTGACAGTGGGGTCTTTTGCAATGCAGTCATTCATGTACAGAGAGAAGAGCAGTGGAGAGAGAATGTATCCCTGAGGAGCACCAGTGCTAATAGTGAGGGTCCCAGATGTGAGTTTCCCCAGTCTCACAAGCTGCTGCCTATCTGTCAGAACCTGATGATCCATCGACAGATTGGGGTGGGCACAGAGAGCTGGGTCAGTTTGGTTGAGAGAAGATCAGGCATGATGGTATTGAAGGCTGAACTGAAGTCCACAAATAGGATCCTTGCATAAGTCCCAGATCTGTCGAGGTGTTGCAGGATATAATGCAGTCCCATGTTGACAACATCATCCACAGATCTGTTTGCTCTAGCAAACTGAAGGGGGTCCAGTGATGTCCTTCAGGTACGCCAAAACCAGTCTCTCAAACAACTTCATGACCACAGACGTGAGAGTGACAGGTCTGTAGTCATTTATTCCTGTGATTTTGAGTTTTTGGGGGGCCGGAATGATGGTGGACCAGCAGGAAACTTCACACTGCTCCAGTGATCTATTGAAGATCTGTGTGAAGATGGGGGCCAATTGGTCAGAGCAGACTTTCAGGCAGGCAGGAGAAACACCGTCTGGGCCTGAAGCTTTCTTAGTCTTTTGTTTCCGAAAGACCGGCACACATCCTTCTCACAGGTCATAAGTGCAGATTGAGTAGCAGGAGGGAGGAGGAGGGGGGTTCCGGGAGGTGTTGGTGAGTGTGTGAAGTGAAGAGCAGGGGAGGGGTGTGAGACTGGGCTTTTCAAACCTGCAGTAAAACACATTCAGTTCATCAGCCATTAGTTGACTCTACAGAGCGAGGGGGAGGTGTAATATATTTAGTAATGCTTTTCAGGCCTTTCCATACAGATGCAGGATCCTTGGCTGAAAACTATTTTTTCAGCTTTTCAGAGTAGCTTCTTTTAGCCACTCTGATTTCCTTAGTCATTGTGTTCCTAGCCTGGTTGAACAAGATTTTATCCCCACTACTGTAAGCATCCTTTTGGCATGACGAAGCTGTCTGAGTTGTCCTGTAAACCATGGTTTATCGTTGATGAATGATAAAAATGTCCTAGTTGGGATGCACACATCCTCACAGAAACTGATATATGATGTCACAGTATCTGTGAGCTCATCCAGGTCTGTTGCTGCAACCTCAAAAACACTCCAATAAGTGCAGTCAAAGCAGGCTTTTAGTTCCAGCTCTGCTTCATTGGTCCATCTCTTTACAGTCCTTACTACAGGCTTAGCTGATTTTAGTTTCTGCTTGTAGGTCAGAAGAAGATGAACCAGACAGTGATCAGAGAGTCCTAAAGCTAAAGGACAGAGTGATATGCATCCTTTACAGTGGTATAAGCAGTGGTCCAATATATTTCTGTCTCTGGTGGGGCATGTGATGTGTTGTTTGTATTTTGGCAGTTCATGGGTGAGGTTAGCTTTATTAAAATCTCCCAGAATAATAATAAGTGAGTCTGGGTGTTGTTGCTCTGTGTCTGTGATGTGATCAGCTAGTTGTTGCAATGTTGCATTCACGCACGCTTGTGCCGGGATATAAACACTCACCAGAATGAACGAAGAACAGGATATGGCATGACAGACATGCTGTTCTTGGCTAGGAACAATTTGTATTGCAAGAAAACTTACATAATAAGTCAAACATATATTAGCACTACTAAAAAATGATATTTCACACATATTTAGTTGGAGACAAAGACAGCTGCATGCAAATTTTCTAGCGTTTTTAAGGATCTAAACTTGTAAACTCCAGACCACATACACTAAAATTGCCAGAAGTAAATAAATAAATAAAAAGAAGAAAAAAAGGCATTGGGAAGCGCTTGGATTTTTTATTTTATTATTACACTATTAGCAAATATGCAGGGGCCCCCTTTTCAATATTTTTCACTAAAAATTTGATTGACACACTCATTGTTCTCCCCATCCTTTAAAATGTTTGTATCCCCCAGGATATAAAAAATGTTGTAGGGTTAAATACCAATTCCACCTTCCTGCTTTACTTCCAAAATCCTGAAAAATGCAGAATGGTAAAAATGTTTTGTGTGTTCTGGGCAGTGTTAGTACTCGAGATCGGTCTTGGTCTCGAGACCACTTTTTGAAGGTCTTGTCTCGGAATCGACCGGATTTTTACTCTGTCTTGTCTCGGTCTCAGACAAAGAGGACTCAGGATTTTATTTCAAGACCACAACTGGATATCACTAAATTGCCTGTGCATTGTCTGATTTATTTGTTAACATCATTACTGTGATCAGATGTAAAACTTCCTGCTTCAAATGCAAGTAATAACTTAACTCATTTCTAATTTGAAATTTTTGTTACTGTTAAAGGCTGTCACCCCTCCCCACCCCCTTTCACATGCACTCCAAGAAAGTGAATGTGGGAGACAAGAGAAGAAACTGTGGCTGTCTGAGAGATGTCAGACAAATCTTCTGTAATACAGTTTGGCTACCAGTGTTTCCCAACCACTGTGCCCACTAATGTGCCATGAAAGACTGCCAAGTGTGCCATGGAAAATTATCAAATTCCTCAAAATAAATAAATACTGTTTTTTTCCAGTATTTTAGTCAAGGCATAGAGACGGTAGAAGAGTTTTATAGTTGCCAATTCAGTATTTCCATTACAAAGTATTTTATGCAACCAGTTTATACATTTTGTCCATCATAACATTATTGTTCTAACAAACTCTAGTCCGCTGTCAAACACAACTCCTCACATGCACACAAAATGATGCTTCATCATCACACTTGTAGTAAAAACATTCATTCAGTGAACCGAATAAATTAATAGAATACAACAGGTGTATTGTTTTACTCAAAGACTAAAAGCTGTTTATTTGTGCACAGCATAGAGCTACAGATGTTGTGAACAGATGTGGCTTACTTGTCGAGTTTCTTTCATGAAACATAAAAAGAATATGAGAAGTTGTTACATAAGATTACTAAAAGCAAATTCTCCTGTTTTAAACAAGTCCAAAAAACACTGTGATACGATGTGTAGATCCTGAGGTACTGTAATCTTCATGAAGCGTGTTTGACATCTGAACCGCTGAATGGAGGCCGGGCGGCTGCTCTCGGGTCCTAGTGCCCGAGGGATCCAACCTCTGTCAGTGCAACTTATGTGTTTTTTACCCTCCATCAACAACGCGATTTTGACCCGGTGCGACTTATAGTCAGGTGTGACTTTATTTCCGGAAAATACAGTAAATAAATAAATAATAATAAATGTATTTGCTGTGCCGTTGCAAGAATTTATTTGCAAGAACAAATCTACAAATTGGAAGACACAAATTTGTTGGTTTTTCATCACCCAATTAGCGCTCTTGGCATCTGTGACCTCATTATACCGCATCCTTATGTTACTTGTGTTATTTGCACAGCCAAATTTCAAACATTACATGTTCACGCTACTAAGACAGACAACATGGACAAGTTCTTGAAAAGGAATAGTGGTGTGCCATGGGATGTTTTAATCGTAAAAAGTGTGCCGTGGCAGAAAAAATGTTGGGAAACACTAACCTAAACCACAAAGAATTCATCTGCAAAAAAGCGTCCAAAAGAAAACACACAGCAGTATGTAAATTCTGCAATGCAGTGTTACCGAGACGGCTGGGACCACGTCAAACTTTTATCAGCACTTAGAAAGGAATCACCTCTGCAATGCCTTTTGATTATTTAATCATGACATTTCCCATGGTACACTGATACACACACACATGGCAATAAAAGAGGCGAATGAAGAGGAATTTTTATTTGTTTTCTGCGGGTGTTTTTATGGGAATGTGGATCTTTCAGATCAATTTGAGGAGTGCCTATGGTTTGCGTGTTCCACATTTTATCGTAAGTGTGTCATGCAGTGTGGGACTCGCACTGGTCTGGTCTTGATCTCGACTTGGTCTCAACCCCTCAAAGTCTTGGTCTTGTCTTGGTCTTGACTTGGTCTCGGTTTAGGTGGTCTTGACTACAACACTGGTTCTGGGACACACCTCACATTTTTGATAGCAAGTGTCAGAAAAATATTTGATACCTTTATAAATGATCAGCAAGGGCAGAGTTTGATTTTGCGTGCACATTGTATGGCAAAAATGCTCAATATCTTAATAAATCTTTAGTCTTTTCGCATTGCATCTTTCTCACAGGTCTCAAATCAGTATGCATGGATTAGTGCATAAAATCACAGGACATTCAAGGTGTCAAGGGGTATACAAATCATTGAAACAAAAATATATAATATACCATAACTATCCTTGTTACACCAAACTACTCTGTGTCATAGCTTGGTGATCATGATTGTGGCACAGACAATATGTATTGTACTGATAGGGATGCACCAATAAAAAATGTGTTTGCCAATACAATATCTGATTATACAGAGCAATCTGCCGTTAACAGTGGTAGTTCTGCTTTTTTTATGCTACCTTGTTTCAAAGCTTTGATTTTTAAGTACACAACTTGGAAATAAATTTAAATTACAACTTTATTCTCTACGTCTTTACATGTCTTCCATGTTTCAAAGTACCAGGTCTCAGTTATAAACAAAATATTGAAACAAATAGCTAATTATTAATACACATAATTTATTTACACATAATAATCAATTTTTAGCTGAAGCAGACTCCACTTTAGTTTTAACAAACATATCATATTCCTTGCTATGTCGAGTTTTAAGGTGAGTAATCAGATTAGTTGTGTTAAACATTTTAACAGTAGTTCCACCTCGTAAAATTCTTACAGTGCAAAGCTTACAAACTGCAACTCTGTTGTGATTGTCACCCAAGTCAAAATAATTTCACACAAGAGGCATTTTCTTTCACGCACAGTTCGACTTGTAGGCTAATTGTCTGAAGCATTTTTCCACCCCCTTTTGAAAGAAAATAATTTGCCCTGATTATTGGCTGTTTTTAAACAATTATCCAATGTCCGATAGTGCAGATAATTACTTTTATTGGCCAATACCAATGTTTGGCCTATATATCTTCGCATCTCTAATAATTGATACCCATCAAACAAATAAGCCATTGGCTTATAACCACATGGATACAATGTAAAGATAAACATTTTCAGAGGTAGATATCTGTTGGGTGTTGGTGATGAGAATAAGCACTGACCGCAGAATTACTGGATATAGCACAGTGGGCAGGTGGATTTTGATTAACTGTTGTGATGGAGCCACAATATAAGGATAGAGAAGAAAGACCTTGCAAGTCCCAGTGGTGAAAAAAGATCTGTTGCTCAGCTGGGCCACACTGCACTGCCAACCTCCTCAAACGGTTGATATTTTAGAAATGAAGACAGAAAGAAAGGGGTGGAAAGGTCTGGAGTCTGAAAACTCTTTAATGATCACGTTGGAGATTTGGAGCAGCTTCTCTGAGGTTTCGAAGTCCTTTCATAGTTAAAGGTGACCTTTCTCCTCTGCCCCTGCGTCAACCCTATTATTACTGTTTTATTAATGTAATAAAATGAGGCACTTTCTCTCTCTCTCTCACCAGGGTTATTTTAGTTTAGAATTTAGAATTTGTTTCTATTTTTATTTCAGTTTGTCCTTTCGAGTTCACAGTTCTCACTCTGTGATGTCAGTTGTCGTTTAGTTTTCTGCCAAAAGTTAATGCATAAATTGATTTCATTGTAATATTTTTAACAGCATTATAATTCTCAGGGCTGTCTTGTGTTATCGTTGTGTTTTGACAGATAAAAAAGAAACCAGAAACAAAGTGACTATTTGCACTTGGTTTAATAGCACTTTCCGAAGTTTTCTTTCACACCCCCACCCTACAGTATATGGTAAGTTTCTTCTGAATCCATTTGCAATAGTCACATTCACCACAGGATGTCACAGTTTTACAAAAACAAAAGGGCTATTTTTTGCTGCAGCTGCTCTTTTTAAATAAGTTTCTTGTGGTGGGATTCATACGTGAACCTTCCACATTATTAATAATAAAAAGAACCTGTTCATAGAAACTCCAAAGTAGAAAATAACTATGCTATCACAGGCATAGCAGTACAAGGGGAGTGCTGAGCTCTGTTGTGAGGTTGGGTCCAGACTCTCTGAAGTCCAGCTCTAGGCTGCGGCAGAGGTACTCGGGAGCACTCCGCTGTTTCTGGGAACTGGCGATCACTGAACATAGAAAACACACCTTTTCAAAAGCAACCTAAGGGCATGATGGGATGCTCCAGTGCTGGTGTCTTCACAAGAACAATCCCATTCCGAGGACCAGGGCCAGCACAGGGGGATCAGCCTCACCAGTGTGCCAGACACCTGAGCTGTACCACACTGCCATGCTCGGTCTGATCCAGCAGTGAAGAAAGAGTGAGAAAGTGTGTTCTTATTGTTAACTAATGTTTTCATTTATTCATTTCAAAATTATTTACAAATTAATAAATGTATTTAACTGAAATAAAAACATTTAAAAAAAAAAAAAACTGAACTAAAATTATGACTAGCAAACTGACTAAAATAATAAAAAATAAAAAATAAAAATTAAATGAAGGGCTACATTCAGAGGTGTAGCATCCATTATAATGGATTATATAACAGATAGTTCCATTCCTCGAAAATGATTGGAAGTGAGGCCTTTCCAAGACTGCTGATAAAGGGCCTTGTGCCTACAGTTGAAGCAGCACCCTTGCAAGTGTGATATTGCTTTAACACATGACAGGAGAGTAAGTACACTGGTGGCCAAAAGTTTGGAATAATGTACACATTTTGCTGTTTTGGAAGGAAATTGTTACTTTTTGGCATTCAACTGATCACAAAGTCTAGTCAGGACATTACTGATGTAAAAAACAGCACCATCACTATCTGGAAAAAGTAATTTTTGATCAAATCTAGACAGGCCCCAGCAGCCATCACTCCAACACCTTATCCTTGAGTAATCATGCTAAATTGCTAATTTGGTACTAGAAAATCACTTGCCATTATATCAAACACAGTCAAAAGCTATTTGGTTCGTTAAATGAAGCTTAACATTGTCTTTGTGTTTGTTTTTGAGTTGCCACAGTATGCAATACACTGGCATGTCTTAAGGTCAATATTAGGTCACAAATGGCAAAAAAGAAACAGCTTTCTCTAGAAACTCATCAGTCAATCATTGATTTGAGGAATGAAGGCTATTCAGTGCTTGAAATTGCCAAAAAAAAAAAAAAAAAAAGAAAAGAAAAAAAAAAAAATTGTACACTACAGTCTTCAAAGACAAAGGACAACTGGCTCTAACAAGGACAGAAAGAGATGTGGAAGGCCAGATGTACAACTAAACAAGAGGATAAGTACATCAGAGTCTCTAGTTTGAGAAATGGATGCCTCACATGTTCTCAGCTGAGAGCTTAATTGAATTCTACCAGCTGAACACCAGTTTCATGTACAAGAGTAAAGAGAAGATTCAGGGGTGCAGGCCTTATAAATGCCCTGCCGATGTTCACTCTAGTTTTCGCTAGACCATGATCACGTTCCCGATTAGCCAGACTGGATTCAGTAGATACATTCATTTATTTATTTTTATTTTTTTGGCTTATTCTGTGTTTGTATAGGAGTCGGTGTTCTGCTGGGAGCCGGCCGTTTGCTGGATTCCATCTCTAAGATAACCTTACCTAGTGTTGCAGTTAGTTGTCGCTGTTGAATACTAGAGAAGAAACACAGAGGCAAGGATTTCAGGAGCGCGCATAAACGTCACATCCTTTGGATTTTCCCGGCAAAACCGACCCGCTCCCTTCGCATGAAAATCAGTCTACAGGCTTTAATAGGCAACCTTGAAAGTCCGGGAAGGGCTCATTGTTTAAGTTGCGTTACAAGCCGTTCATACATTGGCAAAAAAAGGCGAATATTACATGAAAATTGTTACATATTGCACCTTTAAGATCGTAAAATTTGAAAAGGTGAATACGTACTGTACTGTTGTAATGTTGTGCTTGTGCTGGCAATGACGATGAAGTACAGAGAACCCAGGAGCAGTTTATTTACAAAGTGCAGTTATCCAAACGTGAGTACAAAACAAAACCAACATAAACGACTTGACTATAAAACAAAACATAAACATGAACTTGACTTAACACGACGTTACACAACACATCTACAATACTTGAAAAAGGACAATGGAAAACATGAGGATATAAATACATGGACATGGGAGAACAAACCAATGAACAAACAAAACTCTAAACAAGATAAGACCATCAACCAATGAAAACAAGACACATGAACATGGAGGAAAAACATTAAATCACATGACAAGGGACACATGACATGAAACAGGAAATAAACGTTTCAAAATAAAACACATGAAAAACATGAATCAAAAAAATACACATGACATATCCCCCCACTAAGGGGCAGCTCCCGATGCCCCAACACATGAACAAAACACATAAAACATGACATAATTTTCAAAGTTCAATAGGGAGCTGGGGGGTGGTCATGAGGCATGGCTTGGCAGGGTGTGGAGCATGGGATCAGGGCGGAGCATGGGGGGGTGGAGCATGAGAGGCTCGAGGGGCGGAGCCATGGAAGGCGGAGCCGTGAGAGGCTCGAGGGGCGGAACCATGGAGAACTGGATACCTGGAGAGTAGCCAAAGACTCGAAGGGCCAGGGTGGAGCCGGAGGCAGGGAGGACCAAGGTGGCGCCGGAGGCTTGGAGGATCAAGGTGGAGCTGGAGGATCGGAAGACAGAGGCGGAGCCGGTGGGACTGAGGACCAAGGTGGAGCCGTAGGGAAGGAGGTCCCTGGTGGAGCTGACGGATTGGAGGGATGAGGCGTAGCCAGAGGATCGGAGAGCCAAGGCGGAGCCATGTGACCAACATACCAAGGAGGAGCCGGAGGGACGAGGGACCACGGCAAAGCCGTTAGGCTGAAGGACCGCAGTGGAGCCGAGGGAACGCAGAGCTGAGGCAATGTTGAGGGACTGACAGGCCAAGGCGGAGTCCAGAGCTCGGAGGGTCAAGGCGGTTTCGGAGGGTTGACAGTTCCCCTTGCCTGCTCAGGAGAACTAAGGGTGGGTACAAGGGCAGGAACCATCTCCAGGTCCAACTGTTCAGATGTGGCCATGACATGGCGTGGAACAGACTCACGTGTGGCTGTGATGTGGCATGGAGCAGGCTCAGGCGTGGCTGTGACGTGGCATGGAGCAGGCTCAGGCGTGGCTGTGACGTGGCATGGAGCAGGCTCAGGCGTGGCTGTGACGTGGCATGGAGCAGGCTCAGGCGTGGCTGTGACGTGGTATGGAGCAGGCTCAGGCGTGGCTGTGACGTGGCATGGAGCAGGCTCAGGCGTGGCTGTGACGTGGCATGAAGCAGGCTCAGGCATGGCTGTGACGTGGCATGGAGCAGGCTGAGGAGTTGCTGAGACAAAAGATGGAGCTAGCTCAGCGACCATGACGTGGAACGCTGGCTCGGCAGCCATGTCGTGGAACGCTGGCTCGGCGGCTATGTCGTGGAACGCTTGCTCGGTGGCCATGTCGTGGAACGCTTGCTCGGTGGTCATGTCGTGGAACTCTGGCTCAGTGACCATGTCGTGGAACTCTGGCTCAGCGTCCGCCTCCCCCACAGTGAACGTAGAACCAGTGATCTGCAGGGCAAGGTCGATATACTGAGCGAGGCTGAGGGAACTGCAACCGCCAGGCATAAAAGTGGAGATAGGCTCATTTAGTCCAAATCGGAAACAGTCTTTTAGGGCAACCTCACTGAAGTCCACCCTGCAGGCCAGAGCGCAGATGTCTTCCACATAGTCCTCCAGAGGACGATTCCCTTGACGTAGGCAGAGGAGCTGGATTGCTGGGTTCATTGTTTGGTCAAGTATTTCTGTAACGTTGTGCTGGCGCTGGTATTGAAGATGACAATGAAGTAAAGAGAACCCAGGTGCAATTTATTTACAAAGTGCAGTTATTCAAACGTGAGTACAAAACAAAACCAACATAAACGACTTGACTATAAAACAAAACATAAACATGAACTTGGCTTGGCTTAGCCAATAACACGACATTACACAACACATCTACAATACTTGACAAAGGACAATGGAAAACATGAGGGTATAAATACATGGACATGGGAGAACAAACCAATGAACAAACTGAACTCTAAACAAGATAACAAGACAATCAACCAATGAAAACAAGACACATGAACATGGAGGGAAAAAGGAAATCACATGACAAGGGACACATGACATGAAACAGGAAATAAACTTTTCAAAATAAAAGACATGAAAACATAAATAAAAAAAATACACATGACAACTGTATATGTGCAAGTTCAACTTTTTCAGTGTGCTTGATTTCAACATGTGACAGATGAGAAACACACACTTCTGAAGCTCAGTTAATACAGGTTCTTCACTAAAATAGCTGACAATTCTGCTCTCGTCATGTTTGCAAGAATAATTAGCAGAAACAATACACCACTTTTTTGGTCCTTTCTTTTTGTTCTTATACTTTTTTACGGTTTATTATCATGCAGTAAAACACTGACATAACGATTTATGTGGCTATGCAGTCATGAAATCAGAGACCCTCATCTCAAAATCCGAACACAAGTGGTTAAAAGAGATGCATAATACCAGGCAGTGGCACCTGTCCACTTGCGATTGGATTGCCCAAAATGCGTCTTTAATACCAGGCAACAAACAGGGCACACACACAGTGGGAGAGTGAGAGAATGAAGTCAAAACTAATGCACTAGGTTAAAATGGTTTTCTTTTTGACAATGGCTACTTGTGCTAAATGTAAATTGCAACAAAAAGCATCTTCTTTGCACTATATGTGCAAATAGTGTATTTATGTTATTTGGGTACATTAGTAATATGTTATTTGTGTACATATGCTATTTGCACTCCTAATTAAATACTACCATACAGTATCCACAGTTTTCCTGACCAACCACTGGGCGCCGCCATGATGATTCTAATTGCCTGTTTTGTATTTCTGGTCAAAACTAGCGATCCAGAGGAAAACAACAACCATTTAAGTGTTACCTGGTGTAAAAATTTAATTCAGGCTCAACTTGTGCTGTTGTCGGCTATCATATCAACTCAGAATAATTAATAATATCAATGTAACTAACCTCTGACCATCACTTCATGTCATCTACACACTACTTTTTATACTCATGTGAGGCACTGTCTATAAAAAAAAATGGTCATCTGTACTGTGAAAAATCGGCATGTTTTTTTGACAATTTTTACAAATGTAATACCTTAAACATTACATTACCCGGTAAGAAGATACGCCAATGCGAGTGAATACACTGGAGACCAGAAATTGAAAACAGTCGAATCATGGAACACGTCCGCGCTCAGGAAAAAGGTGGATAGGGGCATCACTGCAGATTGTTTATTGTGTTTATTTAAAGTCCCACAGACACCCTACACTAACCCCAAAACCTAACTCTAACCTTTCCTTACAAAAATTATCCATGTTTTTTCTACAGTAAAATAGTATCACCATGGTATTTTGTTGTAAAACCACAACATTAAACATGGTTACTATATTAACAGCATATTACTGTAGTTTCACCATAGTTAATTGCATTAAATGTGGCTTCTGCCAAAAAAACATGGTTACTACAATGTTACTATAGTAAAACCATGTTTAATTTAGATCTTTCTCTTAACTCCCTGACCTTCACCATGACCAAATCATGTGAGGCAATCAACCTTTATATACATTTTTATTTATTATTATATATAGTATGAAAGGAAATATTAAGAGTGGAGACAGGGTGGGGAAACGTCCGCACGAAAAGTACACATTCTAATTGTCTTTATACACTATGCCAGATGTAATACTCTGGTTTGTAGTTTGTCTTTAATCTCTTTGTTTCCACCAGAGTATTTAAGTGAAAACTGCAGCGCTATACTGTGTAAAGTCTCTGCTGCCCTACAAAGGCAAAACATCCAACACTGCAACTGAGAAAAATTACTTTGATGATGGGGGATTGGAGTACTTATAGTATCAAGTTCCTATACTGGTATTTCCACATATAACCTTTAATTTATAGGTCAAGATCTTCAGTCACTATGCCATCATGCCTTATTTTACTTTAGTAAGCAGACATTTACCAGATGCCTTCATCCAAAGCAACTTACAGTACACTTACAGTATTATAGCGACTGACCCCATGGACTAACTTGAAGGTTAAATGGTTTCATCACAATGGTCATCACAGACACAATAGTGATGGGTCATGGATCTTTCCTTACGAGGCATGAACCTACAGCCTCTCAGTTACTAGCCCAGATCTGTAACCACTGTGCCATCACCCCCATTTCACTTCAACTAAATCCTTAGCTCCTCAAATGCACTCAAAATGCAAATGCAGCTCAAATCTTTTAACTTGTTGAAAAGAGGTGTGCAATTACTTTTCTAAGAGGTCAGTCTACGAATTTGCCTGGCAGAAGATAAAACAGGAGAAAAAAACCTTATAAACTTACATTAAAGGAGGGATGCAAACCATTTGTAGGGAGTTTTGATTTGGACCAGTAAATAGCCATCAACAGCACCCAAAACACCCTAGCAACCACATAGCAATGGACTGGAAATAGCATGTGATGTGACAGTGGCAGTGACTTTTGAATGGGGAAGCAGAAAATGTAAAAATCTAGCTGTTGTTGATTTCCAATATCTGGTCATGCCACAATTACTGTTCATCACTCTAATAATAATTATTTTGTATTTTTATAGTGCCTTATAGTGCATTTGTATAGCGGTGACTCTCTTTTCTTCTAGTTGTCTATGGGCTGAACTCCTCTTGGGTTCTGTATACAACATCCCTAACTAAAAACAGTCTGAGGGAACTAAATGACACGCTAAGCAAATATGTCTACCCCACATTATAAAAGCACCCACATATATTTAAACTATGCTGATGTTGACAAAAGAAGCAAATGAGACCACCAAGACATCAGATTTTTACCAAAAATAAATAAATAAATAAAACTACAAAGCTGTACAACAAAGGTATCACATCAGCACATGTTGTGCAACCACAACACTAACTACACACTATACAAAGGTCAGAAGGAAATAATGACTATTATTTCACACTCACACATCTTCTATTTAATCACAACACACACACACATATATCAGTTACACCTTGATGTTCAGGTGCAATGCGCTAGAAGTGAAAATTAAAGTCTTATTTTAGGCATACATGATGGAAAGTCTTTCTAATTAAAATTACGATCACACAGAGAGGCAAATGGAGAGAGAGGGTGAAGACTGTGTGTGTGTGAGAATTTGACTGTGATGTGAGGCAAAGTGTGTCTGTGTGACAGAGCGAAGGGTTAAATGTTTGCTTGTGAGAGACAGAGATAATGTTGATAGGTAGAAGACCGACGTTGTGAGAGAAACAGGAGATGGATAAGTATCCATCAAAAAGAGTCAGTAAAATAAGTGAGAAGATTCTGTTCATAATTGTTTTAATGACAGAACACAAAGACAAATAAGGTAAATAAAAGTCAATAAAAATAAAAAATCTTAAAAAAAATCTAGTCAACAACACTTGTCAAAATTTAAAATCCTTTAATAACATCTTGAATATACGTGTTTACACAACTTAATTATTTTCAAAATATTGTTTTCATACATATTCTTCAAGGTAAAAAACAAAATATAAGTAAACTTTCTTAGGTTTACCACATTTGACCTGAACAAAATGTGCCTTTTCATAAAAATGTCAAAATATCTGATATTTTTTAAAACTTCACACAGTCATGAGGGTCTAAAGGGGTCCTCTCTGTTTTATGTCACATGACAAAACAGCTATCTGCATATGTTGATTACACCACCTGACTTCTTTTTGGCTGACAAAAGCTTTTCAAATATTATTAATAATAATTTAAAACAAAACTGTTTCACTTATTTTAAGGGACAATAATAAAAGATTATTCTAAATTATTTATGCCCAAATTTTTTTTGAAGACTTTCAGCTTTTAATGAGATTTTTTTTTTTTTTTGGTCAATGCGTGCTTACACTACTTAGACATTTTTAATTTAAGCTCCTAAAAAACCATCAAAATGATGAATATATGCTTTTTATTTTTGAATATATGCTTGAATAACTTGATTGATCCACACAAAACAATGAGCGTCACATCAATGAACCTCACACAGACAGAAAATGTGTTTCTCTCCCAAATTCATTTAAATGTAAAAATAGAGACAGACAGACAAATAAAACCCATCTCTGCTGCACTTAGAAAGTAAATTTTTATTTCATTCTGGAATGTCTTAACTTCCTCCACCATTTAGAACAAAATACATTTAATTTATGTCCAAACAAAAATCATTCAGAACAAAGAAAACACCAAAGAAAAAAGTTCAGCCCTCTCCAGGTCTGTTGTTGTGCACAGTGTATTAAGGGAGTTTTAGAGACCTGACCTCTGTTAGTAAAAACTGAAGTGAATGTGCAGCCTGATAACAGCTGAATAATTCTCCAGGAGGATTTTACAGCTCCCAGCAGAGGCAACTGACATACTGTTCAATCAAACACACAAGCAATTACATGCACGCTCACACAATCACATGTCTGTGCCTGAATAAGCATATGCACACCGACATGGCTTTTTATGCACAAAGCCATGCCTGACACACAGTACAAAGTATCTAGTCTCCATGTTAGGGGTGTGACTGTAACAGTAATAAAAAGGGCACTAATGTTGTTCCTCACACGTAACAAAACATATTCACGTATTTGCGCACATCAAGACTCACATATTCTCTCCCACTCTCTCACACACACACACACACACACACACACACACAAGGTGCCAGCTTCCGTAGTTTGACAGACTGAGAGTGACGTAGACTGTTGTTAAATAAGTAGCGCAGAATAATGGATGTCCTCCTCTCCTTCTCCAACTGAATGAGGGATGGGGAGGAGTGATAATGATATCAATAATCCACTTACTCTCCACTGTTTGTCCCTTGATAAGTCTTCAAAGTCAAAGTGCTCCGCCTCATTTGATTCTAGGCCAATCACTGACCAGCTTCCAGACAATCTACTGGTGGTCTTTGTAAAGGGAAGGAATTAAAGTCTATACACAATTGGCGTAGGGTATATGTATGCTAATGAGAAGGCGAAAATGTCAAGACCATCCAACCAATCACAAAGTAGAACACGAACACTGGATACACGACCAGAGCTTTCCTGTTGACCGGTTGACTGTCTGCAAGAAATGCTGTGGAGGCTGTGGATAACACACACACTGTGTCACTGGGTCAACTCTGGTCTCAGTCTAAATCTCACTGAATTCCCCAAATGACTATGTGTGACAAAGAGACAATGAGTGTCATCAGCAACAAAACTGCAGTGAAGCCTGCAACATAGTTTAATCTAACTGAAGTTCACAGAAAGAGAGAGAGAGAGAGAGAGAGAGAGAGAGAGAGAGAGAGAGAGAGAGAGAGAGAGAGGGGATGTAAGGGGAATCAGAGCCTACATTTCCACCTAGTGGTCACTGCAGGCACTGCCTGTGGTACTTGGCCAATAAAGTACATTGAGTGCACCAACAGAAAAATTCTTAGGATTCCAAATGTAGTTTCTATTAACATCTTAACATCTATATCTCAAGATTTCTGGACTTCTAGGATAGCTGAAAATGGAGAAATTATTTTTATTGGTCCTTACCAAATGTTGACCAGCCAAAGGAGGTGGTGACAACAATGAGACGGACAGCAAAACTGAAGACGCCTGAGCCCCCCAGCAGAACAATGCGGCAAACTATCATAGCCACAGTCAGAGGAAGAATACAGTATCCCAACACACACAGACTCTGGAAGAATGATCTGTACAAACAAAGAGTTAAAGGGTTGGTTCACCCAAAAATGAAAATTCTCTCATTATTCACTTACCCTAATGCCATCCCAGATGTGCATGACTGTCTTTCTTCAGCAGAACATTAGAAAAATGTTGAAGCTCTGTAGGTCCTTATAATGTAAGTAAACAGGTGCCATCAGGTGGCTGGCTGTTTGACTGTCCAAAAGGCATATTTAAGCAGCATAAAAGTAATCCACACGACATCAGTCGAACAATTAATGTCTTCTGAGGCAAATCAATAGTTTGTGTAAAACAAAATAAAAAAAATTGATAATTAAAACTTTATTAACTTTTAAAAAAATCGCTTCCTGCAAGCAGTTGACGCATCAGTGATGGCGCGTTAAGGTGAGATGTCGGAAGCGCGTGCTTTGTACACAACAGAGGAAGGAACATCACACCAGTTACAGAAATACAGCGCTGGGCGGAAGCAACTATTTAAAGTAAAAAAAAAAACGAATTATCTATTTGTTTCTTACACCAACCTATCAGTTTGCTTCAGAATACATTAATTGATTGACTGGAATTGTGTGGATCACTTTAATGCTGCCTAAATATGCCTTTTGGACCATCAAACAGCCAGCAGCCTGATGACACCCATTTACTTACACATTATAAGGACCTACAGAGCTTCAACATTTAAAAAAAAAAAATAAATAAAAAATAAAAAGAAAACTTAATTTGTGTTCTGCTGAAGACACTCATGCACATCTGGGATGGCATCAGGGTAAGTGAATAATAAGAGAATTTAAATTTTTGGGTGAATTAACACTTTAAGAAGAAAAATAAATGAGTAGGAGTAACGATATGGTTTGAGCTTTGGTTACATCATCTAAAACTACACACTTTCCCTTATTTGACAGAAACTTGATCGAAATTTCAACCTAGAGTCTTGATGTTATATACAGGTGCATCTCAATAAATTAGAATGTCGTGGAAAAGTTCATTTATTTCAGTAATTCAACTCAAATTGTGAAACTCGTGTATTAAATAAATTCAATGCACACAGACTGAAGTAGTTTAAGTCTTTGGTTCTTTTAATTGTGATGATTTTGGCTCACATTTAACAAAAACCCACCAATTCACTATCTCAAAAAATTAGAAAACATCATAAGACCAATAAAAAAAAAAACATTTTTAGTGAATTGTTGGCCTTCTGGAAAGTATGTTCATTTACTGTATATGTACTCAATACTTGGTAGGGGCTCCTATTGCTTTAATCACTGCCTCAATTTGGCGTGGCATGGAGGTGATCAGTTTGTGGCACTGCTGAGGTGGTATGGAAGCCCAGGTTTCTTTGACAGTGGCCTTCAGCTCATCTGCATTTTTTGGTCTCTTGTTTCTCATTTTCCTCTTGACAATACCCCATAGATTCTCTATGGGGTTCAGGTCTGGTGAGTTTGCTGGCCAGTCAAGCACACCAACACCATGGTCATTTAACCAACTTTTGGTGCTTTTGGCAGTGTGGGCAGGTGCCAAATCCTGCTGGAAAATGAAATCAGCATCTTTAAAAAGCTGGTCAGCAGAAGGAAGCCTGAAGTGCTCCAAAATTTCTTGGTAAACGGGTGCAGTGACTTTGGTTTTCAAAAAACACAATGGACCAACACCAGCAGATGACATTGCACCCCAAATCATCACAGACTGTGGAAACTTAACACTGGACTTCAAGCAACTTGGGCAGCTTCTCCACCCTTCCTCCAGACTCTAGGACCTTGGTTTCCAAATGAAATACAAAACTTGCTCTCATCTGAAAAGAGGACTTTGGACCACTGGGCAACAGTCCAGTTCTTCTTCTCCTTAGCCCAGGTAAGACGCCTCTGACGTTGTCTGTGGTTCAGGAGTGGCTTGACAAGAGGAATACGACAACTGTAGCCAAATTCCTTGACATGTCTGTGTGTGGTGGCTCTTGATGCCTTGACCCCAGCCTCAGTCCATTTCTTGTGAAGTTCACCCAAATTCTTGAATCGATTTTGCTTGACAATCAT
The DNA here is from genome assembly GCF_019703515.2 of Myxocyprinus asiaticus. Lineage (NCBI taxonomy): Eukaryota > Metazoa > Chordata > Actinopteri > Cypriniformes > Catostomidae > Myxocyprinus > Myxocyprinus asiaticus. Next base: position 34,493,298 of record NC_059347.1, read on the forward strand.
AAGGCTGCAGTTCTCTTGGTTGGTTGTGCATCTTTTTCTTCCACACTTTTTCCTTCCACTCAACTTTCTGTTAACATGCTTGGATACAGCACTCTGTGAACAGCCAGCTTCTTTGGCAATGAATGTTTGTGGCTTACCCTCCTTGTGAAGGGTGTCAATGATTGTCTTCTGGACAACTGTCAGATCAGCAGTCTTCCCCATGATTGTGTAGCCTAGTGAACCAAACTGAGAGACCATTTTGAAGGCTCAGGAAACCTTTGCAGGTGTTTTGAGTTGATTAGCTGATTGGCATGTCACCATATTCTAATTTTTTGAGATAGTGAATTGGTGGGTTTTTGTTAAATGTGAGCCAAAATCATCACAATTAAAAGAACCAAAGACTTAAACTACTTCAGTCTGTGTGCATTGAATTTATTTAATACACGAGTTTCACAATTTGAGTTGAATTACTGAAATAAATGAACTTTTCCACGACATTCTAATTTATTGAGATGCACCTGTATAATGGAAAAGTTCATATCCATGTTATTTATCATCTAACCAATTAAATATACACAACAAATTGGACTGTACACTCACATAGTTCCTCCTAAGAGTTTGGAGTTTAGGGTGATGATTACAGAACCGAACCAGATGATGACAAAAACCTCTGCAAACTGTGGCCTGCCATCTTCCTCGCTGTCAGTTGATCCACCCTGCAACATTCTGGGATACACACAGACATCTCAGTGGTGTTGACTATATTAGATTCAAGAACTTCATATGAAAAGTGATTGCTGTATCTGATCCTCTGAAGATTAGTAAAGCTGAAAATCATAGTGTGAAAAGCCTGAAAGTCCATAAAAATAAGCAGTTTTACATAACACATGAAAAAAGTGCATTAGTGAAATAATGTTGCCTGGATCAGACAGAGAGTTGTGTTCTCTATGCTATTGGGGGGTTCACTATGCTGCTGACAACACCCACTTTCCCTGGCATTTTATAAAAACTGTAGCGAGAACTGATCAGTGCTGAAACAGGGGATTTCATGACCCTTTAATACTCACAAAGCCAGGGTGACACAGAGGAGGAGAGGTCCCCATAGGTCCCCTAAAAATTAGAGAACACATACAGACAGATTTAGATGGGTTTCAACATGACAGGGGTAGATGACTAATGTGCTTATAAATACGTATAATAAATGCCAACATGCTCTGTAATCTGTGATTGTTAATAAGTCATTTGTGATTGATGAAATATGAATGATTGACTCACAGTCTCTGAGTAACGCAGAACTTTTCTTGGGGTACATCACATGGACAAACTTCTGCCCAACGGCTCTCAAATCCCTCAGCTGAGACATAAAAACAGCAAAGAGAGAGTAAGAACACTGCTTAAACTAAAACAGCACTACTGTTAATTACATGGCTTCAAGCAGAGGCAGACTGGGACTAAAAATTGGCCCTGGAATTTCTGGCCCAGAGTGGCACACTACACCTGGCCCTCAACACACCACACCATAACACAGCAGCTTTATGATTTCATTTTATGGCTCAATTTCAAATTTTTGTGTTGAACCATGGGCGGAAGGAAAGGAGATGCAATATTATCATTACCAGGGCCGGCCCGTGTGTTTGTGGGGTCCTAGGCAATTCATGACAATGGGACCCACCGGTGCGAAAATTGTCATAACTTCAAAACATCTGTAGAACCACTGCAAAAGAGATAAGTGGATTTTTTTTTTTTTTTTTTAAGATAAAGCAATAAAAAAGAAGCACTTTATAGCTCAGACAAATAACATGTCCAAGAACTTTTTTTCCCAACATGTTGATGTTAGGTTAAATGTACATGAAAGTACAATGGAAAGTGTGTATTTTAGGTGCTGTGACAAGTCAGCATGTTTTTTTTTTTTTTTAAGATTTTAATCATCTCTCAGCTTTTTTTCTAGAAGTGCAAATAAACTAGTGTCTCAGCTGAAATGGGGTCATGGAAACGTTCCGTTTAGCATAGTATAATAGTATAAAGTATAATAATTACAGCTACACAAGATGTTTTTGAACTAGTTAGATGAAGAAAGTACGTCACAACGTAAGACACTGATGACAATCAGTACCGCCACTCCCTATATGCATATTACGCAGTCTGCGTAGGGCACCAACTCCCTGGGGGTGGGCGGCATCTTACCCTAGGGGGGCACCAAAAACTTCACCAGCTGCCCTTACCTGCACGTTATGTGTTACTCAAGGACCCGATAGTAGTCCTGGAACACAGATCATAGGCTTGCGTTCGCACTTTCATGACACGCAATACCTCCCCAAACCCCCCTCAGCATTATTTAGCAGGGTGTTTAATGTGTTATATGTCCTATTATTTGTATGTCTATTCATACTCTTACCTTGTCTCACTGTAATGTTCTGTGTGCACTTGTTTCTCCTATCACCAATTATCCTCAATATGTTGTTTTTGGTTGTCATCATTATTGTGCTTTGTATGTAAAATAATGTGGTCCAGGGTAGGGTTGCACCAGCTGTGCGTAGGTTCTCAGGTAATTTGGGACGTAAAGTTCACACTAAGGGCTTAGTAACTAAGTCAGTGCTTAATTTGGTTGCACAACCTGTTCTTAAGGCAAGACTTAGCTAGTAGGTCGTAAGTTCTCTGCAAAGTAATGCGTAGTCGCATAATGTGACGTTTACCTGTATTGATCCAATAAACAGCCTTCAGATTTGTACACAGAAGAGTTAAAAAGCCGTGAACTTCAGTTTGATCTTAAGGATGATGTTCAAACCTTGTTTGCTCACGTAACTGTCAGCTGTAATAAATTATATGCCCATTAAAATACGATAATAAAAGTAATTTGATAAATAGCATGGAACTATATCTAAAATAAATAAGGGGTGATAAATAAATACTAATACAACAGGCTGGAAAAACAGACATTTATTTAATTTGAATATTCTATATATATTTTGAATGTGTTGAAACTTGACACCGAGCGACGCATCCTGAAAACTGCACCGTTAGATCGATTTCATGGTTAAAAGATTTTTTTTCTCTCCCATATATGTAAACGAGTGTAAATGTCAACATCATACTGTATGTTGAAATGATTGATGCCTGTCACGCAAAACATGAGCTCACTGATGTCATAAAAATGAGTCTGCTTTTTTATTTCATCAGTTTCTCCTGGTCGGAGTCTTCTGTAAATATTTAGTTTATACGTAGGGTTACGTTCTACCTAAGTTTAACGGTGCAACGCTCAAATATTTAGTAGTGCGTAAATTGTGACTTAGTGCCCATTTACGCCACAACTAGGCTAAGTTTTAACTTACGTATAGCTGGTGCAACCGGACCCAGGTATGTTGCACGGTCAGATCGCATCAATAAAAGGTGCCGCATATCAAAGTCAATTTCAAAATAAGTCATTGATATTGACAACATTTTTAAATATTTATTGATCATTTTAATATAAATGGAATTCACATGTGCACTTTTGTGCCATAGACGGCCGCATGTGTCAGCTTTAGGACGGCTGGTCCTGATCGTTATTTCTTTATAATTGCACTTGCGTGGCAGTGGGCCAGCCAACATTGCCCAGATGGCCAGTTCGCCCCTAGCTTCATGACTAATTAAATATGTTGCACTATGCACATGGGGCTTGTCATAATATTTCTGGAGCTCCTTAAATCCATGCTGGTCTCTTTTAACGGTCGACTATTTTGGGTTTTTACTGGCAGATGCCACTGTTAATGTCTATATAGCAGATTACCAATTTATAAACATGATAAATGTAATTTAATTATAAAAAACATTAGACATATAGAAATTTTGTTTATATAAGATAAAAATTTACATAATTTGAATTTCCTCAATTAAAAAAAAAAAAAAACAAACAAAAAAAAAAACATTTGTGTGTTGCTTGAAATTCTCTTTTTCGCTGACTCTTTGCCCATATAATGGCATTCACTATTAAGTAAATAGACATTGAGTGAACAAGGGAGCTGTTTTGGATCCAGCATACAGTATGCATGAATGTGTAAAGTCCAGTAATGCACCGCATGAGTTAAGCACCTCTACCACAATGACAACTACTCTTCCGGCTGACACATTACTATGGCAACCAATGGAGATATCCCAGATATTGACTACACAGTCTGTCTAAAAAAAATAAATAAAAAAAATAAAAACATCTGATTTCATCATTTCCAAAATGACGGTGCGAACAGTGTCTTAAAGATTGGATTAAAAAAAAATGGAATTGTCCAAATGTCAAGAGTCAAAACATCAGCTGATTAATCAGCCAGGCCAAAATATTGATATTTCACTGCTCTGTAATGAAGGGGTTCACTTACAATGGTGTCTTTGACTGGCTCATCCAAAGTCGAGAGATCATCATCTGTATTATGTGTGCCCACTGGCACCGATATGTCCCCCTCCACTGGGATGTCATCTGAGATTGAAATGTCAGACAAACCTGCAAACTGTGACATGAGGAAAGACATTTTAAATCACAGTTATGATAAATATCTGGACAACCAAACCATTTGCATGCAGTTCAGGTTTATCTGAACCAACAAATACAGAAGGCTAGGAATTGCTCCTGACCACAGATCCCCAACTGCCTAATGTGTTTTCAGGATTGTGTGTTGTTGCCACACACATTAATGTGATACCATGCAGTAAATGGGGATACAGCACTGATGTCCTACTCATTTCACATCCACAGAGTTCCATCAGATATATGGAGACAAACCACAGAGATCTGTAGAATAGCAAACTTTCATGATGAACTCTTCCAAACCCAATGGAATACAATAAAATCTTCATGTCTAGAAGCACAAATGTTTGCGCAATGCAAGAAGACCATATATGATCATAGAGAAACGCATCGAACCACTACAGAGCAATAAATCACCATTAAAAGTCTGAAACAAATATGACATATGAAACTGTAAATAAAAACATATATATATAAAACTAATATAACGTATTAAAACAATATATCTGACGGAAAATACAGTTACGCGATGAATCTAGGGCATATACGCATAATGGAAAAATTATTACCTGTTGAAAATTGTACATTTTAATTCTGTGAGATCTGTAATGGTTGAAAATCCCTGCATAACACAGTATATATCTCCACATTTTAAAATGCTAAAAGACAGTGCGTGTCAGCAGTTTCAGACTGCAGATGTTCCACACTCGCATTGTTTACATTCGTTTGCTAGCATTGCGCTGTCAAAGACGTACTACAGTTTCACAAAGAAAATAGCAAATGTATCAATAAGGCCTTTGTACGACGTTTAAAACTTCGTTTGAGGGAGTAAATTATATGGAATATGTTCTGATGAGCTGAGAAACGACCATCTGCCTGTACATGCGTTACATGTACACCAGCAGAGCTTTAATGACAGATTTACACCTTCTCAAGCATCCACGCCAGCACAGGGTCGCTTCTCATACAAACAAAAACACAGACACTCTGGAAAAGCTGACAATGTATTTTCAAGACGTTTAAGTGTTTTAAAGCGTGTTTTGTGTCTTACCAAAGGCTTGCTGGACTCCTCTGCTTCCGCCATCTTTACACGGACACAGATACGTCATCGGATGTGTGACGTCAAAAATGCCAACAGGCCGCTAAGCCTGTAATATTATGATAGTTATTCTGATTTTATCAGAATTATGAGCAGAAATATATTGTGACCCAGATGAAAAGCATACTTGAATTTAAAGTATAATACAATTGAATGGAAAGATGTTTGGATGTTATCCATTAAAACTGTCTCACCAATAAAGTTAAAGAAAATCTACTCAGTGAATTAAGTAATCTCAAGATTTTTCAGAGACATGGAGACACGTGTGCTCTGTAATATAGAGGAAGTTACCATAAATCAGTTATTCTTTGAATGTAGGAATACCAAATTTTTTGGTGTGACATTGAGCATTTAGTATTTAAATTCACAACATTGAAGGTTCGGGTAACTCTGGAAAGTATTTTTAACAAGAGTTTTGAACAAAATTCTGTAATTAATTAGTTTATCATAAATGGAAAATACCATATTCACAAACAGAAATAGCAGCAGTAGTAGTAGTAGTAGTAATAATAATAATAATAATAATAATAATAATAATAGCCTAATCATAACAATTATACTGATATGACTAAAGTCCTCATCTCATGTGAGTGCTCATGATTTTATTCATATGCTTCAAATTCAACAAACTTTAAAAGTAAAGTGAATCCTGAAAGTATGTGTAGGTAAACAATTAAAGTATGGAGTAGCTCTTGTCGTTAATTTCTTTGATTCATAAAATTTCATATGTAAGGCTCACTGAATCTTTAAAGGTGCACTAAGAAACGTATTGTTTGTGTCATCTTGGACTTTCAGTGACACCTATTGATGTGGATGCAGCATCTTTCAAAATCAATAGTTTTCTGTTACAGATGCTGTTGAAGAAATTCACTATTCTCAGTCAGCCATGATTAATTTAACCCAATCGTGAAAGTGACCAATAACAAGACGGTTATTGAGATTAAGCAAGTAGTATTCAGATGGTCATGTGATTCTAAAATGGCAGCCCCTATGAGGGCGCCCCTGCCCCATGTAGAACAAAACAGCTTTTATAAGGTTACTGATATGACTAAAGTCCTCATCTCATGTGAGTGCTCATGATTTTAGTCATATGCTTCAAAATAACAATTCATTTCTTTAGGAGTAAAACTTTTTTAATGAGAAAAAATTACTGAGTGCACCTTTAAGTAGCCAAGTGGAAACGTTTAGCTGTTTAAATGTCATTATTGTCTATTGTGTTATGTCATATATGTTTAAACTGAGGTGGGGTGGGGTGGAATAATAGGGTTCAAAACAGTGTTGCTATGAATGCAAACTTTAATACAGTGAAAAAGAGACTCTATTAGCATAACATAAATATATATAAATAAATAAAAATTTCCAACATTCTTTTGAATGTCCATGTACTAAAATAAAATATTTGATGCCATGAGTGTACCTTCCTTTACAATTACTATTATTTTGAATGGCCATGGAAAATGAAGCCATGTGATAACAATTTTACCTGGTCGCAAAAAGTAGTCCGTTTATTTACCTGATGAACTTTCACCTTTTGCTGACCCTTTATGCTTCACAGAGCTAATGTGTGCTTCTAAATCACTTGCACCTTTATTAGCAACTGACACATAAGTGCCAGCTTTACATGTCATACATTCTGCTTCCCACGGACCTCGACCTGGTCGAAAGCATGGGAATTTTGTGTGCAAATCTTCTGTAAATTTGCACTTTCGTTTGGGCATTGTTTCCACTCTGCTGTCATTTGCTGCTACTGTCAAGCAACTGTTTGATGCTGAACACAACAGCGCTTCGCGTGTCTGCAGAGAGATTGACAGGCAGGAATGTGGCCAATAGTTGCTGCAAGCGTCTTATAATCGACCAATTGGTGCGCGAGAAGGCGGGATTTACAAAGCAATGCAAATATGCGCGCACACACAATGAAGTGACCCAATGAAGTGCACATCATAATGCAACTAAAGCCGAATCCCGGACATTTTCTCAAATTTAGAAATCCCGGCCGGACGCTTTTTTAAGGTCCGAAATAGAGGACATGTCCGGGAAAAAGAGGACGTATTGTCACCCTAATTAGAAACGCTTATTGTCATTATTTAATTGGGATATTTAGTTTAGACAACTGCTGAAAACAGAACGATGAAGCTGTTGTCACTCGGTACTTGTCACTTTTCTCAGCGCTGATCAGGATGGACCAATTGCAGCCCTTCGTCGTAACTTGATGAGATTTTTTTTAAAATAAATCATTTTGTAAATATTTTTGAGGCGGACTTCAATATGCATCGCAAGCAAAAATCCTTGAAATTAACACATTTGAACGTTTATACGTTTTAATGAAAAATGCCAGCAGTAAAACAAAACAACGTCCAGAGATTTGAATGCAACTCAATGGAGGATTTGGCTTTGTGAGCCCCCATGCTCCCTCTAGAGGAATAAACCTGTATGTCCCTTAGGAAACGGTGAAGATTATCTATCAAGTAACATTTCCCGCCCAATGATGTGGGAGTACTCAGTATGTGGCCCTGCCCGCGTTTACTAGTCACTCCGCTCCCACAACAAGGAAAAGTATAGAAACACAAGTACTTTCTTTATCAGTACTTGTAAGCTCTACTTTGTCATTCATCATACTCAAATGCAATAGTTTGTACAGCAACATCGCGTGCACAAGGAGAGCGCTGAAATATTTTTTTGCAACTGCATATCATCCACTGTGTCAAAAATGGGGAACTTTATCGAAACCAATTAATCGGAATTAACTTGACTAATACAAGCGATTGATCAAAAGATACGCCGTTCATGATCTGTGCACTTTACTGATAAGAAAAGGCCGGTACTCTTGACTGATCGATCAAAAGGGGAGATAATGGGGCATCCTCCACTCGAGTTCAGCGACTGCTACTCCGACAGTCCTGATTTCAGAGAGAGACTAAAATGCTACGAAAACGAACTGGAAAGAACTAGCAAGTTCCTCAAGGATGTGATCAAGGACGGGAACAGTGTGATCAACACGATTAAAGGTAAAAATGGTCTTTTACAGCCCTCTGGGGAGTGTGGATGGAGGTCTCCGCCTTTGCCAAACCTACCAGATGAACGAATAAAGACATGCAAATTCAGTAGAGCATTGTTTTGTTTTGTTTTGTTTTAGTAACGAAGTGATCCTATTGAGTTTTTGCATAAGCTTTCACTTGCGGGACAGTTGATGTTTTAAAGGGGATTATGAATTGTAAAGGGGAGGGAGTGAAGTGGCAGATGGTGCGTATCTCTTTGGATGATCCCCCTCTCAGAGATGCTGGCAAGCACTTAGGAGACAATCAGGGATGGGATGTGTTCTCAAACCCTGCTGCATTTATTTATAGCATGCACCTTTTGTTTTCCAGACTAACTGAATGCAATTGAACGGGAACGTTTAGAGATAGTTTGCTGGGGTGCAGGATCTGATCCTATAGAAGTCAAAACACTAATACACCTTCAAAACCTGTTTCAGCTGGTGGAGAGAGAGAGTAGGATGCAGCCCCATAGGCTTGGCATCTCTCTGAAGTGCTTTGATGGAGCACAGTAGAGATAGAAAGTTGGCAAGAGCAGTTCTGTTCAAGCAGTATTGTTTCTTAGAGGCAATTAATGGCAGGATGAGCTGTCACAACAAACAATGCACTTTAATGTCTTTGGATGGCAGCTTCTGCTTAAAAATAAGAAGCTGAACTCATTAGAATAGCCTAATGCTACTGTAATTAGAGATATAGACAGCACATGAATTATAATAGTATAGTTCTGCTTCCCAGTGTTCGTGTTGACTATCAGTGTTAGAAGATTTCCTTACTAAGTTAGAGAGTTTATGCTGATAGGTGGGTAGTATTCTCATTTATAATTCAATTGTAAAACACCCAAAAATGTAAGTTCTCTCATCATATACTCACCCTCATGCCATCCCAGATGTGCATGTCTTTCTTCTGCTGAACACAAAGTTTTTTTAGAAGAATGTCTCAGCTCTGTAGGTCCATACAATGCAAGTGAATGGTGACCAAATCTTTGAAGCTCCAAAAAACACATAAAGGCAGCATAAAAGTAATCAATACGACTTCAGTGGTTTAATCCATCTCTTCAGAAGTGATATGAATGGTGTGGGTGAGAAACCATCCAATAATTAAGACAAAAAGGACTTAAATATTGATCAGTTTCTAACCAATACCTATCATATTGATTCTGAAGTCATGGATTCAACAACTGGAGTTGTATGGATTACTTTTTTGCTGCCTTTATGTGCTTTTTGGAGCTTCAAAGTTCTGGCACCCATTCACTTGCATTGAATGGACCAACAGAACTGAGATATTCTTCTAAAAATCTTTGTTTGAATTCAGCAGAAGAAAGTCATGCACATCTGGGATGGCATGAGGGTGAATAAATGATGAGAGGATTTTCATTTTTGGGAGAACTGTCCCATCAAGTTTGTAGCTATAAAAGAGTTTATGCCTGGTCCTCCATCAGCAATAATTTGATGATTCAGCTCTAATTTATCTCCAAGTTCAAGGCTTCTCAAACTTCCTTCCTTAATTTCAAGGGAAGTCATAAAAGCAGTAGGCTAGTTTTCTTAAAACACTAGTAAGCAGATAGTATTTTTATGTGTTTATTTTGCCTGAGGGAAGATGATAGCTTTAGCCATTACACAGCAGATTTCCTTATGGAACTGTGTAGATCATGTGTACAGACTGTCTGTAATTTGATGACTGTGGTCTGCGCTCAGATGCTTCCATTGTCTTGGAAAAAGTCTTCAGTGGCTTACTTCAGTCAAATATGTGGCGCGATCTGGCGTTGACTCTATAAGAAATCACTGGTGGACAGTTGAATTCAATGCCTGAGTTCACAATAAAGAAATGTCTTCCAAGAAAATTGATTTTCACCCTGTTGGCACGTTCTGAAGTCATATGACCTGACTCATTGGTTTTAAAATGCCTACTTCCTGTGATTATGTTAATGTTTTGCACTTTTTGAGGAATATACTGGGTATTGGGGGATATGAAACTTCACACAGGAAGTTGAGAATTTCCTTTCCTCTAGCGATGAGGAACCTCTTTGAACATCTATTGCTCCCCTTATGAACAAACAGAGCTACATATTCATCTTATAGGGATGGTTCATGCAAAAATGAAAACTGTCATCATGTATTCAACCCTTATGTTGTTCCAAACCTGTATCAAGTTCAAGTTCTTTTATTTATATAGCACATTTAAAAACAGCATTAAGGCTGACCAAAGTGCTGTACAGTACAAAATCATAAAAACACACAACGATTCAAGACCAGGACATTACATACTATTAAAAGCCAGTGAAAAGAGATGAGTTTTAAGAGAAGATTTAAAACAGATATTGAAGGTGACAATCCGATACTGATAGGCAAACTATTCCATAAAATAGGACCCACAACCGAAAAGGCTCCCCCTCCTCTGTGCTTTAGCCTCGAGCGTGGGACATCGAGGAGATACTGATCACTGGATCTCAGACTTCTAGGTGGATTGTAAGGATGTAGTAAGTCTGACAAGTAACTGGGAGCTTGGTTGTGTAACGATTTATAAACAAACAAGAGAATTTTAAAATCAGTTCTAGCTTGAACCGCCAGACAGTGAAGTGATTTTAAAATGGGGGTAACGTGATCATACTTCCGACCTCCTTTGAGAAATTTTGCTGCTGCATTTTGGACTAATTGGAGTCGAGCAATTATAGATTTTTTAAATCCCACAATAGAGAGAATTACAGTAGTCCAGACGAGAAATGATGAAGGCATGAACTGCTATCTCTAACATTTTCTCTGACAAAAAGGGTTTAACTTTAGAGAGTAGACATAGCTGAAAGAAACTGGAACCTATGACAGCACTAATATGTTTGTCAAATTTCAGCTGGCTATCAAACTGGACACCCAGGTTCCATACTTGAGGAGAGAAAAAAGCATTAAGATTTCCACAATCAGCATTACTGACATCAAAATTGTCTGTAGGACCAAAGACAATCACTTCTGACATATCTTCATTCAAAAATAAAATGTTTTTGGCTAGCCAACCTTTTATTTCCTCCAGGCAAGCTAGAAGAGATTGTATTGCAATGTGGTCATTTTGTTTAACCGGTAAGTAGATTTGAGTGTCATCAGCATAGAAGTGGTAGGAGATACCATGCTTTCTGATAATGGAACCCAGAGGGAGCATACAGTGCATCCGGAAAGTATTCACAGCGCTTCACTTTTACCACATTTTGTTATGTTACAGCCTTATTCCAAAATGGGTTAAATTCATTATTTTCCTCAAAATTCTACAAATAATACCCCATAATGACAATGTGAAAGAAGTTTGTTTGAAATCTTTGCAAATGTATTAAAAATAAAAAACGAATAAAATCACATGTACATATGCACTGTATATAGAGAAAAAAGTGCTGGTGCAAGAATAGAGCCCTGTGGCACACCACAGGTAAGGCGGGCCACAGAAGAGATAAATTTACCCAGCTTGACAGAGAATGTTCCATCAGTTAAATAGGATTTAAACCATTTAAGAACATTTCCTTTTATGCCCACTCATGATTATAGTCTGGACAGCAGTATAGCATGATCAACAGTATCAAACACTGAAGTCAGATCTAAAAGAACTAAAATCACAGTGTCACCTGAATCTGTAGCTACTAAAATGTCATTTAAAACTTTAAGAAGATCAGATTCTGTCCAATGTGAAAATTTAAAACCAGACTGAAAGGTTTAAAAAATTTGGTTGTTCTTTAGAAATACCTGAAGCTGCATAAGCGCAATCTTTTCCATTATTTTGGAAATAAAGGGTAAGACAGAGATTGGTCGGAAATTATTTAAAACAGATGCATCTGTATCACTTTCTTTCTTTTGTGGAAAACAAAAGGAGATGTTAGGCAGAATAACCGCTTCAGTCACCATTCACTTATATGGACAACCAACATACTCAGACTAATCAACTATTCAACCAAACGGAATTAACTAGAATTACAAATCGGTCAGTATTTTTCCCCATTAAACTGTTCAACATTTTTACACATTTACGTTTGGCTTTATATTAGTACAAAGTCTGCACGTAAATTACTGTCATGTTAATGTTACATATTTGAAATATAATTGATAATAGAAACATTATTAAAAAAGAGGATATCTGGAGCAGATGTATACAAAGTTTCATTTCACCTTAGGCTTCATGTGCTTCCCTCTCTCCCTGGCAGCGCGCACTGAAAAATGTCCTCTCGCAAGATGAGCAAAGTAACTATATAATTTACTTTGGTGGTGGTGCGGGAAATAGATTTCCAAAACGTTTTCACATTTGAGTCTTCTTTAAATCTGTGCGTGCTTGCAAGTTATTTTCCCACCGAGCTGGCTTTTTCAAGTGCAGGATAATCGCCTCAGGTGAGTCAGGTTCCGCCTTTGGCCGGACCATGTTGATAAGTTAATTTTGCTCATCAAAATTTATGCTTTTGATTAAGTAGCCTAGAAAAGGACTATTTTAGGCTAGGTATCCCCTTTTTTGCCCTTGCTGATCAAGAAGGCTATTTTCAATTATGTGCCGACTGCTTAACGGGTTAAATCATAATTTTATTGTGTCATTGTGTGCACTTCATGTTTAAGACAATACATTTGGTTTATTTTACATCTCTCACAGGCCTATTTTTTCTATCCTAGCTAATTTTTTTTTCATCGTAACTGTTATTGGTAAATGTTCTTAACTGAACAGCTGTCATATTAGATCACAGGCTAATGCCCATCGTGCATTTTTCTTTCACTCATAGATTTGGCTTACCTGTTAATTGTTTTCAACAATGTCTTGTTTACTTGGTGAATCCCGTTTAGAACAGGCTGGGTTGCTTTATTGGTTCTGCACTATTCATTTAATTGTTTTCAATAAATATGCTTGTATTCTCGAAGATTGATTCAGTGAATGCGTGTCATGTTCTATATTTAATGTACAATGATCATAATGCAAGGCAAGCACGTCACAGATAAATGCCCCTTTTCAACGGAATTTAGTGTCGGATTTGGCTGTTGGAATAGATTAATATTTTAATTGGGTCACATAAACTCAATATTTTTTTTTTTTACTGTTTTCTGAGGGTTTCTTACTTTTTAGACTACTTGACTCCAAAAGTTTAGTTTGAGCGTCAGTGAAATTAGTCATTCTGCACATCCCTAGTCTCAACAGTAAGGATGGCCCGCTAGCCTGTGGCCAGTGCGAGAGAGTTTCGGGCCAGTGCAATCTTGCATTCGGTGTATATGTGTTTTTATGACTTGCAAACTTACACATTTGATTTTCTGTACCATTGTTGCTGTAAATTCTGCTGATCTAAAAAAGTAACCAAGATAACAATCTAGCTGGCTAGTAGACAAGGTTTATCTAAATTGGGAGAATGACTTGTGATAGTCTTAGAAGCATCAGAATGAATAGACTGAAAATGATAAACCAATCAGTAACGTTTTGTTGCAAAAGTATTTGAGTAAAAGTGTTTATGATATAGCTTTCATAATGTTACATTATAGCTATATGATTTTCAGTTATTATTGCAAATTAAAAACCAATTTACATAAATGTTTTTTTTTTTTTTTCTTCTAAGGAAATCATGCAATGATTTCTTTTTCTGGTGCATGTAAAAAGTATTTTGGTGGGGCCAGTGCAAATGGCAGAACAAGTAAAAATCTGAACTACTGGCCCAACTGTACCAGCAGAAACAAAAACCTTACTACTGAGCCCTGATACTGTGTAACATTCCCATTTGTGGTCCACTGTAATTTTTGGGTGAACTATCCATTCACACAAATGTGCCAATACAAGTACCAAGTACCAGTACAGTACCAATACAAAAAGTGAGCTTGTTATTGAGGCGGCTATGAGAACAGACAGAGGATACTTTTAATAAAAACATTCATACAGATCCAAAGTTGTGGTTGATATATTGGGTAAGGTTCACAAATAACAAAACGGTTTTCTGTCTGGCATCCCCACATTCAAACACTTCTCTTTTGTCATGTGTTTAGTCAGAGGGCACTGACTGGTTCTTCAGCTAGGTCTAGTTCTCTTGTACCAGGATGTGGTTCTCAGCTTCAGCTGCGGTTAGTAGTTTATAACTTGCACGCTGTGACTCACATTCAGACATCTGTTACATCAGTCCCTTCCTACCTTACAAGAGTAACATCGCTCGCTCCCCACTCTTTGAGTGTTATGTGTGTTTGAGATGGCCGAACAGGGCGGGATTTGTGGTCTGGTTTGGAGAGTGTAGTCTGTCATGCCAGCTCCTCATGCGGACAAATGCACTCTTTGTGTCCTTTGCATCAGAGGGGATATAATCATTTAACCCATGTCCTCTGTTAGCACTGCTTATTTCACAGAGCAAGCAGGCCTATGGCACAGGCCACAGAAGAAAGATGAAGGGCTTTTTTCACATGGCTGATGTTCAGAAAGGGAGCTTTATGTCAGGTTAAGACAGTTTTTAAGTAACTAAATAGACTTTTTCTTCTTTGTGGCCTTTACACCACTGGAAACAAATATACAGAGCATGAACATAAATCAAAAAGGCAAACTTAATTTATCCATCACAACAAAAAGCAGCATTTCCTGCTCACTTACTGTACCTGCCTGTCTTTGAGAAAGTTGTTTAGAACCAAAATACAGAGGATTTGGACCAATCATTAAGGAGAATCAATTAAAAGGTAAAACAGGCAATTATAACAAATTTTAAATCAATTAAAGACCACAACACTTTAAGTAACAAGAACAAAGAAAGATGGAAATCCCGGTGTGAATTTTCTACAATTTGGAACCTCTTAATCCAGTGTTGCTCCAGGGAGAATGTCCCAGCAATTAGTGTACTGTGAAATTCTTTTGATGACAAATGTATGACAAGTAACTGAGAAGCACACGCTGAGCCTTACACATAACCCTTTTCCACCAAATTTGCGATGGTTTTCGTGCCTGTGCTCCACTGGTTCACGGCCGGGGCAATCTGAAGCCTATAGTAAACTGGCCGTGTTTTTCCACTGACCTGAGAGCCGAACAGTGACGTGTAACGGGTTACTGTCTGCATGGTAGTTTCATGTGACTACCTCAAACATAAACAAACATGGCGCATCACAGTGTGTTTGTATACAGCTTTTACTTTTGTTTTTGAGGACATATTTAAACATACGGATTAATGCAATCCATTGTTATTACATTGCTCAACAAGAATGTCAGAGATGACATCTAAGCTAAAGACGACAGGTAATGCAATTACATTATATTTTATGAACTATGGCTTAACATGCTAATTTCTGTAAACTATTACAGTGGAATCATTATTAACATTGGTGTAACAGATGGTTGTATTTGGATTTTTGCCATAACATATCATATTATTGGTTCAGAATCCCACCGTTTTACAGATAGCCGCGATCTTCCAAACTTGAGTAGCTGGTCAAAAATCCCCTTACAGAACAAAACAGTGCACAAAATAAGATGACAACAGTGTAAGAAAAGCTAACAAAGTTGGCAAATATAATAACGTACTGAGATCACCTGCAGAGGACACTGGCGATTCACTGTTTATCACGAGCGTTACTGGCTGAATTCAATGCCCCGATTAGTTAGCAGGCGGGTAGGTGTCTGAGTCCAAAACATTGTTCTTCTACAAAGTCCCACTAACTTTGCCTAATTCAAGAGTGCTACTTCACAATACAGTCCCTTCACCCATCACTTTCTATTGACTAATTTTAGGTCACACAGTCTCTCTTTTCAATGACCAGATCATGGAACAGCACTCCTGTGGAGCATCAGCACCAAACGTCTCCCTCCACTCTTAACAAGAGAGGAGTAAAATATCCTGTCTCCCTCAACCCTACACTCAAGAGAGAGAATGTTGTGTTATAAGCATGAGCATGTAAATGGTTCAGCACTTGCCCGTTGTTTCACGGTTATGTAGAATATAACAGAAAACACCATTAAAAAACATTTTGATTAGAGTAGCATAACAGCACATTGGAAATAACAGCATAAAGATCAAAATCAGTAAATACATCAAAGACATCAAAAATAGTAGAAGTAACCCAACACTAAAAAGTTATTTTCTTTCAAAGATCCCATAGAGGGAACACCACTGGGGAGAGGTTAGGCTAGCACTTAAGCCAAGGCATGGCTCATTGTTCATCTCCTCATATATATCTTCACTGGAGGAATCAATTTCCTCCCAATTTGGTCTTTCTGTCCATCCAGGATGGTTGTCATTGTATTGCATTGGACCATTCACATTGATCAATGTCATCTGCTTCGCTGCTTGTGGTCATTCTTGAAACCAGTCCAGGTCTGCAAAGTTGATTGTAGGGAATTCTGATTTTTCTCCTGGTTCTTGGGGGTCGGTGTGACTTGGACCTTTGGTGTCTGTTGCAGCATGTATGTTGCCCTCAGTATCAGGCACATTATCAGACTAATCTTCCATCTCTTGGTGGTCTGTCGTTCTACTTCCCTCTCCATGTGTAGTTTCTTCTTGGCCTTCTTCACCTTGTACATTTCTTTCAACATCATGTGGCCCTTCACCTGGTGTTTCTGGATCTTCAGTATTGCTTCCTTCAGATTCCTCTTCAGGCCTTTCTCTCACTCTGGGTACCCTGGTGCAATGATTCAGATGGTACCATGTGGTGCTGCCCTCCACTTTGACTGCTGTTGGCATTGCTCTCACCACTTTATAGGGTCCCTCTCTCCTGGGCTTGTTCCACTTTCTCCTGAATACTCTCAGACACACCTGATCACCTGGAACAATTGAACAGGGTACTTCTGCTTCACTAGGCTCCTTCCCTTTTTCCTGAAAATAGATAACTTTGTGTATTGCAGTTAGTTGCTGCATATACACTTTCAGTTCCATTTGCAATCGCTCAAGCGAGGGTACTTTATAAGGACCTCTCCAGTTTGACATAGGCATGGGTAAGCATTTCATGCGGGGTTAGATGCATATTTCTGTTAGTTTGCATACGATAGCTCATTAAATCAAGAGGCAAAGCATCAATCCAATTGAGCTTAGTGCTCACACATATTTTGTTAAGTTTGGCCTTGAGGGTACCATTTACCCTTTCTACCATTCCCTGTGATTGTGGATGATAAACTCATCCTAGTCTCTGTTTTATTCTTAGTTGTTGCAATACCTTCTTTACAGTTTGTTGTATAAACGCTGATCCATTGTCTGAACTAATTCCTGACAGTATTCCGAATCTAGGTATTACCTCTCTTGTTAGAAATTTGATTACTGTTCCTGATCCCTGATCTGCTGATGGTACTGCTTCCAGCCATCTGCTAAATCTGCATACTACCACAAGCATATAGTGCTTTGCTTACACTCTTTTTATCTTGTCCACATAATCAATAACCAAATGTTTGAATGGTCCTTCTGGTACTGGTATGTGACCTGTGGGTGTTATTATTTCCTTTTCTGACATTGTTTTGAGCACAGACTTCACATGTGGACAGAAACTCATCAACCTTTGCTTGCAAAAATGGAGAGCAATATCCCTGTTATTTAATTTTCCTTATCAATTCCCCCCTTCCACAATGGTCAAAACCATGCGCAGCTGAAATGAGAACATTGAGAAGCAAAGTTGATGCAACAATCTGTCCTTCATGTGGGCGCCATATTCCTTGTGAATCTTTCTTGGCACCCCTATGTTCCCACGTAGCTTCTCAGTCCTGCTTCCTGTTGAATTGAATTATATCATCCAATTGTTGTTGTGGTTCAATAAGAACCATTGGTGCTAATACTGCTACTTGACAGCCAGAAGCCTTTTTGTCTTCTAAATCTGCCGCATTATTTCCTTTGATGACAAAGTCATTGCCCTTTTTGTAGGCTTGACATTTAATGATAGCCAGTCTTTTAGGTAACATCATTGCAGAAATCAACTGTCCAGTCTGTTCTGCATGTTGAATTGGGGTTCCATCACTTTTTCTGACACCTCTTTTTTTTCCATATAGCTCCAAACAGGTGACAAACACCATGAGCATAAGCCGAATCAATGAAAATGTTAACTGTTTGTCCTTTAGCTAACTGATACGCAGCAGTAAGAGCTTTCAATTCTGCTAGTTGAGCAGAACAATGTTTAGTACAATGTTGTGATATTACCAATATAAAGTAATCTCTGTCTTGTTTCACAACTGCATATCCTGCATGATTTCCCAAACGATCTCTGAAACAAGAACCATCTATGAAATAAGTGGCATCTGCTTCAGTTATTGGTATGGAGTCAAGATCTGGCCTCAACCTAGTGAATGCTAATGAATTAGCCACGGAATCGTGCAGTGTTCCTTCATGGGCTAAAGGAATCTATTCAGCTGGGTTAACTGTATTACATCGCTTGCTGGTGACGTCTGGGTATGTAAGGAGTAATGCGTATGTTAGAATGCGAGCTTGAGTCAAATCAAATTTGCCCTGTTCAATTAGTAACACAATTTTGTGATGCATATATATAATCACTGGATATCCCATCTTTATTGTTGAAGCATTCTCATACGCGTAATGTACAGCTGCAGGGCCCTGCTGGAAACATGGCGGGTAGCCTTGAGCTACATTATCCAATTTGGTGCTATAATAAGCTATGGGCTGATTTTTCCTTCCACTGCATGTTTCTTGCATCAACACTGCCAATGCAATCCACTGACCCTATTAGCAACATACAAATGAAATGGTTTAGTGTAGTCTGGTGTAGCTAAGGTAGGTGCGTTTTGGAGTTCTTTCTTTATTGAATCAAATGCTAGCAATGCATCATTACTCCATGTTAATGGCATAATCAAGTTCTTTAACCCTGCTTGTTTCATGATTTCTTGCAATGAAAGACTCCTCTATCTAGTCTGCACTAAAACCAGTCATTCCCAAAAAGGTCATTGTAGAGCTGAGGAGGGCGGGGCCGGGCTGGAATGACACACGCCCGGTCCCCAATCAGCCTAATGGGGCGTGCGAGGGATAAAGGCGGCCGGGGACGACAGTTCGAGAGAGAGAGAATTACAGGCAGCTGCCCTGCATGTGTTTATGTTTGTGTGTTTTTGGTTAAGTTGTTCATTAAACTATTATTTAAGATGTCAAGCCGATTCTCGCCGCCTCCCTTCCCTCTAACCCCTGTTACAGTCATCATTTGACCTACTGTTTGAGGCAATGGCGCTTTACTTATGCCTTCCAATTGGGCTGGAGCTATGGCTTTTGTTCCATAGGCTACTTGTTGTCATAAGTATTCAACCTGTGGTTGACAGTAATGCAGTTTCATTTTTGAAGCCTTGTGGCCTCCTTGAGCCAATTTTTTGAGCACTGCGATGGAATCTCTGCTCCAATGAAATGGAACAAATCATCAGATCATCCACATATTGCAGTCAACCAATCCTTCAATGGTGTTTTTAATGCCTTGTTCGGCCTCTGGTTGCAGTGGGTATTGTGATTTTTCTTGGCAAACAAACACCTGGCTTGGTTTTAATTCTTATTGGACTAGCTGATTTTAGCAGCCCTATGTCTGTATCATGTTTTGACCATAATTCGGTTGGCACCTGACATTCCATTTCGTCTAACAGTTTGTTGTTCACATTTTCTGCTGATTCTGGTACTGTCAATATTTGTTTTTCAGTTTTTAGATTTATGACTACTTCCTGTGGAATACCTGTCATTACTGCTCCACACAAAATCTTAATGTAAGCTTTGTCAGCTGAATGAAAAATCAATGGGTTAATAGTTGGTTCCCATACACATTGTTTAGCTTTTTTCATCATCTGTCCCAAATCTTTTGATTCCCAGTCTTTTCCTACATACAATGAAATATGTGGAACTGAGTTTGGTACATTGAACCATTCTGTCACAAATTCACATTCGTCTATGTTCATAGCCGCTCCCTGTTTACCTGTTATGATGTATTGTGAGGTCAGCTGGATTTTTTGCCCTTTAGTTCCTTCCTGACATTTCTTTTTTTCCCCCAAAGTCTCTTGTTGGATCATACATCATTGTACAATGAAATTCTGATTTTGGTGAAATGGTTTAGTGTAGTCTGGCATAGCTAAGGTAGGTGTGTTTTGGAGTTCTTTTTTTATCGAATCAAATGCTAGCAATTCACAAGATTCCCCGTGCCTTTAGAGCTCACACCCCACCAAAACATCAGTGAGCCACCACCATGCTTCACAGTGGGTATGGTGTTCTTTTCACTATAGGCCTTGTTAACCCTCTCCAAACATAGTGCTTATGGATGTGACCATAAAGCTCTATTTTGGTCTTGTCACTCCAAATTACAGTGTGCCAGAAGCTATGAGGCGTGTCAAGGTGTTGTCGGGCATATTGTAACCAGGCTTTTTTGTGGCATTGGCACAGTAAAGGCTTCTTTCTGGCAACTCGACCATGCAGCTCATTTTTGTTCAAGTATCGTCGTATTGTGCTCCTTGAAACAACCACACTGTCTTTTTCCAGAGCAGCCTGTATTTCTCCTGAGGTTACCTGTAGGTTTTTCTTTGTATCCCGAACAATTATTCTGGCAGTTGTGGCTGAAATCTTTCTTGGTCTACCTGACCTTGGCTTGGTATCAAGAGATCCCCGAATTTTCCACTTTTCCACGTGGTCGTGTAGTGATTCGCCTCAGTCCGGGTGGTGGAGGACGAATCCCAGTTGCCTACGCGTCTGAGACCGTCAACCCGCGCATCTTATCACATGGCTTGTCGTGCGCGTTGCCACAGAGACATAGTGCGTGTGGAGGCTTCACGCCATCCACCGCGGCAACCACGCTCAACTCACCACGCGCCCCACCGTGAACGAACCACATTATAGCGACCACGAGGAGGTTACCCCATGTGACTCTACCCTCCCTAGCAACCGGGCCAATTTGGTTGCTTAGGAGACCTGGCTGGAAATTTTACACTTCTTAATATGTGATTGAACAGTAGTGACTGGCATTTTCAAGGCTTTGGATATCTTTTTATATCCTTTTCCATCTTTATAAAGTCCCATTACCTTTTTACACAGGTCTTTTGACAGTTCTTTTCTGCTCCCCATGGATATCTTTTAAGTGCCCTCTCTGCCTCTAATGGTCAGATTTATTCTACCTCATATATTGATGGAAGGTCGAGAATAGGCCTAAATAGATTTTCTTTTCTGTAAACTACATGTATACTCCTCATTAGTTACGCAGCAAAGGTTGAGTCTCTCTATCTGTATCACAAATTCTACAATTTGAAGAATGACCAAACAACCTACAAAGCCAATATCTCGGAATGTTTTTAGTTTTCTCTGTGTTTACAAAGAAAATACCTTTCCAAATTTTCACAAGAGACAGGCCTTCATTTCCAACATTCATTCAACATATAAAAGACAAACTTTCCCTTTATGTGTCCCTTTATGATAGGACTCATGAAACTTTCCATTCACATCTGTCCCTTTATGATAGGGCTCATGAAACATTCCATTCACATCTGTCCCTTTATGATAGGGCTCATGAAACATACACTCTGTGTTCCTTATTATTTTTAAGGAATCATCATACATTCCAGTACCTCTACTGGGCTCATGAACTCATTCACACTTTTACAAACAATCGCACTTCACAGTCACTTCACACACACTTTCAGACACAGATACAAACACTCTTACAAACACAGAAACTTTCAAATTTTATACAAACATAAGGCTTTCAAACATACAATAAAATTCTAAAACGCAACTATTCTACTGCCTCTCTTAGGCGACCTACCAAGCAGCCCTTCTCGCCGGTTCACTTCCTCGACACGACGAAAAGCGGTATTAGTAGGATTTTTGCCTACCTGTGCAGCCCTCTTGCTAATATAGCAGAGCAGTATCCGTAGGACTTTCTTTTCCTGCCTACCCGTGCAGACCTCTTATTGTTACGAAATAGAGTGTTATCCGTAAGACTTTCTTTTCCTGCCCACACGTGCAGACCTCTTATTGCTATACAATATGGTTGTGTGGTATCCGTAGGACTTTCTACACATTAATTTATCTTACATTTTCACTGTTATCCATCAAGGCCCACTTAACAGTAAAACACAAATTTTTGCATGCAAGTAAATTATTTTGGAATCAGACATTTGTCTGTTCTTTAATTTGGAGAATCTTTTTTAAGAATGCTCTTACCACTACGGGCAGACATGTGGTGAACTACACAAATTGTTGTACTAAAAGCAAAATTGCTAACCTTGAGTGGTCACTTGTTTGTGCAGCTCACCCCCTGCCGGCCCGACGCGGCAGCCTGCACTCCGCTCCTGTTCCAATCCCACTTTCTGACACCAAGTAATTATGTCCTGGTAGATTCCCCAAAACAGCAATCGAAGTGCAGTCAAGTCAAAGATTTCTTGGAGGTGCAAAGTTCTGATTCCAAAAATAGACTTTTATTACAGAGTAACAAAGCTGAAGGTGGTCCATGGAGCATCTAAAAGTACACTTTAAAACATGCATATTTTATACAGTTTCTGTTCTCCTTATCTCTTTGGGTGATGGCCTCTTCATCCAATAAAATCGCCTTATGCCCCCCTAATTTCTTCACCAGTGTCTCCCTTCTAGCTGGTCATTTATGTTTTAATCACAGATGCAGAGTTGTGTTCACAATGAACTGCTCTGTGGAAATAAAGCAAACTCCTGAGATGAGATGTCTGAGGTCATTTGCAGCACTCATAGACGATACTGTTCTTGCAAAAAATAAAAAAAATAAATTCAGAAGACAGAAACAAAGAAAGAGTGAGAACCTTTTACATACGTGTGTTCACAAGACTGCACACCTCCGTATCAGCGCGTCATACATGCGCATAGACAGCTTTTCTGTCATCTGTTCTTAAAAATATAATAAAGTGTGTTTCTTCAAGCGCATGTCTGTGTGTCTACGGGAAATTATTTGTAATATTAATTTGATAATAATAATAATAATTTAATACATGGGAAAACGAGCCAAAAATCGTCTTGATATCGTCAAAGGTATCAGCTATTGGTGATTACTTTGACCAGCGTCGATCCCCGAGATCATCGTCTGTCGGCACAACCCTAATGTGAATTTCTATCGATAAAATAACAAAATATTCAGAAAGTCTCCTTGCTGGTTTTTCTGACACATTCAGAATCATTACCGCTTTTGCCGATGTCGCTGCAGCTTGCTTTGTGTGTGCACTTGTAAAATCTATATTTTAATGGCTCATTATTATGGTTTAGTATTTCTCTGTAATATAGAACAGTGTTAGCAATGTTACTTATAACATTCTTTCTCAGCCCTGGAACTCAAACCATTTTCTGATGCCCTCCAAAATATATATATATTTATTATCATAAATGTGCGAATAGTCGACTAATGGCTTAAATTAACACCTACTAGTCGACTAGGAAAATCTTTGGTCGGGGGCAGCCCTAACACACACCACTCACACACTCCAGTATTATTACACACATACATTCTTTCATCTCGTTTCTAACACTAATTAACGTACATATATTATCTGCATCTTTCAGGCACCAGGTAGTGCCTGACTCTGCTCTAATTAAAACATTAAATCATCCTTTTCGTATCGACACACACATCTCCTTCTGGGTTATTCACAGAAAGGGTCATACAGAGAGATAAAGAGAGAGGCTGTAATTCTCCATAGAGAAGTTAAGTTGTATATTTCCATTGATTTGCACTTTGATTATTAAACTGGGTAAATGACAATTAAATCAATAAATGAATGATTAAATATCTAACATATTATATAACATTCATAATGCAGTTATTCATAGTACATTGATTACACATTGCCATTTTTAGATCATTGCATATTGCATACATATTAATTCGGAACCAGGTTTTTGGCCCCGGAATGGCCTTTTCTGCAGTGGAAATGCACCGGAATCATGTCGGTGGAAATAGGCTAACAGTGGCCTGTCTTGTGCATGTTCTGGCAGTGAATCTGTGTAGAGTGTTTGAAACATTATTCCACTCCACAACATCTGATTTCACTTACTGGTTCCATAATTAATAGCTGCTTATACTAAATGGCAAGCAACCAAGCAATATGGTGAAAAGGTTATTTGTGTTTTAATTTTCTGGCCATGGTTGTCTTTCTGTCTTCATTAAAACCATGAGAGTGTGTGTAGAGTTTCATATGGGCTGGATTTGAAACTTGGGTGGGTTTAAGCTTCCAGAGTGTGGAGCCCGTATATTGCATCAGTAAATGGTTTTCAATTGATGTTAATTCATAAGTAGCAACTTATTCTGGCCAAATAACAAAACCAAATAAGGATTTTTCTGTGTTCTCTTTATGGTTTGGTTTTACCTCCAGATTACTCGCTGGCTGTGCAGAAGTTCTCTCAGACCCTTCAGTCGTTCCAGTTTGATTTCATCGGTGACACTCTGACCGATGATGAGATGAACATTGGTGAGTCTCAGTGCATTGCTGACAGTTCTGATTGGTCTGAATATAGCCAGGTTTTAACCTGATTGGAGCTCATCTGTGTGTCCATTTCATTTAAGACCTGATTGTTGTTTTATAAGATTTACCAATAACCAATAAATAAGTAGAAAATTGTGAATATTGGCAAAAAATATCAGTCACACTGATTATTTATTTCTATCATTTTATGGTCATCATGATTTCACTTTTGTTCTGTTCTGAGTATGTGTGTAGATGTGCATGAATGTAGAACATATGAAAATGTGTTGGTATTAGGGCTGCAACAACTAATCGATAAAATCGATAATTTTCGATAATGGAAATCATCGACAACGAATTTCATTATCGATTAGTTGGCTATTTGCGGTAAGCGCAGAGAAGCTCAGTCAGTGACATCACTTCACAGAGAAGTGAAAAATGTTTTGCATTATGAAACTCATTTGAAAAAGTATGGAGACAAGCTGAAGCGGAAAAAACATGACCCAAGTTGTCGAGCGCATGAGAGCACTTTATAAACACTTCATAGAAGATCAAAATAAGCATTCAGTTTAATGTGGAGCAGTTGCTGCATCAGGTGCGTTGACAGAGTGATTGTTCTGTTTGATGCGCTTAAGAGTTGTTTCTCTCCAGCGCATAACTTAACTTGTTTAATCTTACCACAAGTGAGTCCGTTAAACTCTAATGAGCAAGCGAGCGTGCGCATCCACGTCAATCAAACCGATCGCAATGAAGAAATGGAGCGCAATCATTTTGATTAAACTATCCAACATCATACCACGATTTCAGTTTCAATGTAATTATATTTTGCAAATTTCTTGGATATCAAACTGAAGTCTCAGCAGGCAAGGTGTGCTGATTTTTAAAGTTTTTTCTCCTGCTCATCACAGTGAGCACAGGGATGAGTCTTTTCAGCACAAGAGTAAATTTGCACAGGGTTTACTGATGATTGTAATATATTAAACTGTATGTAATGCTGAATGTAATGTATAATTATGCTAACGCTCCTGGTATTTAAAAGTCCTCCTTATAATGCCACAAGTAATGTCTGATTTCACTAATAAATGTATACAATGCAGTCATTATTTTACTGTATAAGCATACACAATTTTTTGAAAAGAATAGTTTAGAAACATGCCCTTAAAAATAGTCATTGACAATACTATTTTAAAACCTATAATATTAAAATACTTAAATGTATGTAATCAGTGTACAAGCATATGTATCTAACATAATTGTGTATTTTTCAGCTGGGCAGAATTATTAATATTTCTATTCTGGTATCACCATTGTCCTCTGCTGGGCTGATTTATTTTTGTCCCACTCCATCCCCTATTAATAATTTTACTCTTTAATGATAAGCACTTTTTGTTAAGTTTTAAAAGTAAAGGTTGTAAACTGTTTTGCATATGTTATGAAAGTAATATTAATAAATTCAAACTTACATTTTCACGATTCAGGCTTTGTTCAAAGTTTTGTGAGAGTATAGAATCATGAATTTAGTACTGTAAAACAAACCAAATCCTTACGCCCTTAATCATTTCAGTTTTTTTGAAAAAAAAAATATTTGAATAAAATACAGGAAATTAAATTAAAGGTTTTATCCATTTAATCGATTAATCGTAGAAATAATCGAAGATTTATTGATTATCAAAATAATCATTAGTTGCAGCCCTAGTTGGTATTTGAAAGTGCTTGAGTGTACAGTACATGCATGTTTGCAAGTCTGTCTGTGGCAGCAGGTTTGCATATAATTTCATGCATCTGTGTTTTTAGATTGTGTGTGTTTACATGACCACATTTTTTTACCTTCACAGCTGAGTCATTTCGAGAGTTTGCTGGTCTTCTGCAGGACGTGGAAGAGGGCCGGATGATGCTGGTTGGTGGAGTGCATTTCTTTCCGTGCCCTTAAAAATAGTCAATCGTAGTCTAAGATATATACAAACAGCACATGTATGACATACATAAACTTCCGTAGAAAAGATCCCATTGCTAAGGGCCAATTAAACATGGTTTGGTTCATTTTATTGAGAGGATTGTATCGTAAAACCCAGTTATAGAGTTTGAGCTGCCAAACTAAGTGTGGAATCGCTTTAAACTCTGACCTGAATTACCCTCAAAATTTTTGAGCATAATCATTAATCTTGTCTGTAACATCTAATCCTGTATAACTGGAAAGTCCAGATTGAGACAGAAATGACCTCTTCCTTCCCTAAGAGGTGCACAGCATATGCTCAAGTAGTTATTTTTTGAAAATAATATTAATTCACCTTCATAACTCAGTTAAGTACATGCCAAGACTGAAACAAATATCTGTTGCTGCTACATGAAGAAGGTCACAGAGGTTCAAATACCTCTCCAGTCTTGCACATGGGCCCCTGCCATTGTGTCACTCAGCGGGATGCTGAACTGCTTGCTTTACTGTGACAGCTCCTGACCTCTGAACTGCATGTGTTGAATAAGAGCAGGGACAAGACTTTCTGTTGTAGTTACAGTAGGATATTTAAGGAACACTCTGTCTTTCTTTTCTGTGTCACTGTCTCTCCTGCAGGTCCAGAATGCCTGTGACTTGCTCATTAAACCTTTGGAAAAGTTTAGAAAAGAACAGATTGGAGTCACAAAGGTGAGTTATTCGAATAAGTAAACACATACAAGTCAAGTCAAGTCATTTTTATTTGTATAGCGCTTTTCACAACACACATCGTTTCAAAGCAGCTTTACAGAAAATCATGCAGTAACAGAAAATGAAACTAATATCTATAATGTCTTAGAGTCATCATTGTGTAGTTTCAGACACACGCACACACACACACACACACACACACACACAAAGATTAAGACACTGAAGTGAGGCGTAACAATATTGCAGGACATATATTTAGAATAACCAAAGGGTCCAAAATGAACTTTTTTGCCACACTTGCCAAAGGCAGTTTTTTCTTGAGTATTTACCCTCATTTACTCACTTCTCAAGAAGTTTTCATGAGTAGACAGTTTAGATGTTGAATTGCTCGCATCACTGACATCAGCAAGGGTCAGACAGTTATTCTTACAATTCCATTTAAACCATGGAATGTTGCAGTTCCTAATAAAGTAAAAAATATAAAAATTATTTGCTCTCCTAAGACAAGTTTCAGTTGCATTAAGTGCTTGTAAAGTGTTTATTTTGGACCCTGTGTACACATATAGTTTTTTTACATACCCAAAGAGCACACACAGCACATGACCACATACTGACCACATGACCACATCTTCTTCCTGTCTGATTCAAAGCAAAGGGTACCACATACCATAACACACAAATACATACATAAATGCATATGCATGCACTAAAATAATAGAAAGTGAGCAACTGCGAGTTGTTTTGTTTGAGGGAATGTTAAAGGAATAGTGCACCCAAAAATGAAAATTCCCTCATCATTTACTCACCCTCATGCCATCCCAGATGTGTATGACTTTCTTTCTTCTGCAGAACACAAACTAAGATTTTTATAAGAATATTTCAGCTTTGTAGGTCCTTACAATGCAAGTTAATGGTGGACAGAAGCACCAAAAAGCACATAAAGGCAGCATAAAAGTAATCCATACAACTTCAGTGGTTAAATCCATATCTTCAGAAGTGATATAAGTGTGGGTGAGAAACAAATCAATATTTAAGTCATTTTCTACTATAAATGTCCACGTTCACTTCCACATTCTTCTTCTTTTGTTTTAATTCGATTCACTTTCTTCATGCATATCATCACCTACTGGCTGGGGCTGGTCAAACGAGGAGATTTATAGTAAAAAAGACTTAAAGGAATGTTCCGGGTTCAATACAAGTTAAGTTCAATCGACAGCATTTGTGGCATAATGTTGATTACCTCAAAAATGTACTTTGACTCCCTTTTATTAAAAAAAAAGCAAAAACGAAGTTACAGTGAGGCACTTACAGTGGAAGTGAATTTTGGAGGGTTTAAAGCTTATTATTTTTAAAGCACTTGCATTAATTCTTCTGTTAAAACTTGTGTATTATTTGAGCTGCAAAGTTGTTTAAATCGTCATTTTTACAGTAATTTTTTGGTTTTTGAGTTTGTTGACATTACATTTTCATGGTAAATAAATTGTAAAATTGATTACAACTTTACACAGAAAAGGTTAGTAAGTGATTTTATCAAACTAAAATAATTTGTACATGCAGATCCTTTATGCCTTGTGGCTAAACTTTTGAAACAGTGAGTGTTTTAACGTTCAAAAATTGGCCCCCATTCACTTCCATTGTAAGTGCCTCACTGGAACACAGATTGGTCACACTTTATATTAGGTGGCCTTAACTACTATGTACTAACATTTAATATGTACAAGACTATGCATTTACTGTGTAACTACATGTTGTTCTGCAAAATTACCACATTTATTGCTACTGAGGTTGAGGTACGGGTAGGTTTAGGGTATGTAAGTGTATGGTTAGGGTTAGGATTAGGGGTTAGAGTTAGGTTTTGGGGTAAGGGTTGGGTTAGGGTTAGGGGTAAAGTTAACAGTTTAATTACAAATGTAATTAAATGCAAGTACTTTAAATGTAATTACAATGCAACAACATGTATGTACATAATAAGTACAGTGTATCAGATGGTTAAGTACATAGTAGTTAAGGCCACCTAAAATATATACATCATGATGGCGCCGCGGATGGCCGCCTCAGTGTGGAGCACTCCTATTTTTTTGTTGTTTTTGTTTGTTTGTCCTGTGTTTAGTAATCTTTTTCCAGTCAGTTTTACCAGAAAGGAACTGCTGAACATTCGACAGCATATACCAGTCAATCTTTTCCCAGTTTTTGAATATTCAGACATTTTGCTGGACATTTTGGTTGGAGGCGCGGGAGATGCAGGCGAGGGAGACAAGCAGGCGCGCTGGTCAAGCTCAGTCAGCGCGGCTTTCGAACAGCGCTGCCGATTGTTCATCTAGCGAATCTCTGCTCTCTTCCTAACAAAATGGACGAACTACATCTCCTCACCTGCACAAACTCAGGACTCAGTTATTATTATTCTTGGGGATTTTAACAAAGCAAACCTCACACGTGAACTGCCCAAATACAAACAGCACATTACATGCACAACCAGAGACAGAAATATATTGGATCACTGCTACACTACATTAAAGGATGCATAACGCTCTGTCCCTCGAGCAGCTTTGGGACTCTCTGATCACTGTCTGGTTCATCTTCCAAACTACAGACAGAAACTAAAATCTGCTAAGCCTATAGTAAGGACTGTAAAGAGATGGACCAATGAAGCAGAGCTGGAACTACAAGCCTGCTTTGACAGCACTGATTGGAGTGTATTTGAGGCTGCAGACACCAATCTGGATGAGCTCACAGATACTGTTACATCATATATCAGTTTCTGTGAGGATATGTGCATCCCTACTAGGACTTATTTAACATTAACAATGACAAACCATGGTTTACAGCAGAACTCAGGCAGCTTCGTCAGGCCAAAGAGGATGCTTACAGGGGTGGGAATAGTCTTGTACAATCAGGCCAGGAACACACTGAATAAGGAAATCAGAGTGGCTAAAAGAAGATACTCTGAGAAGACCTTCACTTCACACAAACACCAACACCTCCTTCAACCCCCCTCCTCCCCCGTCGTGCTACTCAACCTGCACTTAAGATCTGTGAAGATGATGTGTGCCGTGTCTTTCGAAAACAAAGGATAAGGAAAGCACAGGGCCCAGATGGCGTTTCACCTGCATGTCTTGGATCCTGTGCTAACCAGCTGGCCCCCATCTTCACACAGATCTTCAATAGATCACTGGAGCAGTATGAAGTCCATCCCCATCCAAAAGAAACCAAAAAACACAGGACTTAATGACTACAGACCTGTCGCCCTGACGTCTGTGGTCATGAAGTCATTTGAGAGACTGGTGTTGGCCCACCTGAAGGACATCACTGGACTCTTTCTAGATCCCCTTCAATTTGCTTATCGAGCAAACAGGTCTGTGCATGATGCAGTCAACATGGGATTGCATCATATCCTGCAACATTTGGACAGACCAGGGACATATGCAAGGATTCTTTTTGTGGACTTTCAACACCATCATCCCAGCTATTCTCCGGACTAAATTACACCAACTCTCTTTTCCCACGTCTATCTGTCAGTGGATTACCAGCTTTCTGACAGACAGGCAGCAGCTTGTGAGACAGGGGAAATTCACTTCCAGCACCAGTTGGTGCCCCCCAGGGATGTGTGCTCTCCCCACTACTCTTCTCCCTCTACACCAACGACTGCATCGCCAAGGACCCCTCTGTCAAGCTCCTGAAGTTTTCAGATGACACCACTGTCATCGGCCTCATCCGAGATGACTATGAGTCTGCATACAGAAGGGAGGTTAAACAGCTGGCTGTCTGGTGCAGTCAAAACAACATTGAGCTGAACACGCTCAAAACGGTGGAGATGATTGTGGACTTTAGGAGGAACCCCCAAACTGTCCCCCCTCACCATTCTAAACAGCACTGTGGCAGCAGTGGAGTCATTCAGGTTCCTGGGCACTACCATCTCACAGGACCTGAAGTGGGAGACCCACATTGACTCTTGTGAAATAGGCCCAGCAGAGGTTGTACTTCCTTTGCCAGTTGAGGAAGTTCAACCTGCCACAGGCGCTGCTGATATAGTTCTACTCAGCAGTCATTGAGTCTGTCCTCTGCACTTCAATATCTGTCTGGTTTGGTTCAGCTACGAAATTGGATATCAGAAGATTACAAAGGACAGTTCAGACTGCTGAGAGGATTATTGGTTGCCCCCCTTCAAGAACTAAACACTTCCAGAGTGAGGAAAAAGGCTGGAAAAATCACTCTGGACCCCACTCACCCTGCCCACTACCTTTTTGAACTGTTGCCTTCTGGCTGACGCTTCAGAGCTCTGAGCACCAGAACCGTCAGGCACAGGAACAGTTTTTTCCCTCAGGCTATCCATCTCATGAACAGTTAAAAATGCCCCATTGAGCAACAATTAATGTGCAATACACAGCTTAGTCTTTTTATATTATCCAACACATCCAACCTCTTCTGCCATTACATTCCCTTGCATTGTATATAACCGATTTGTATTTAGATTTGCACTACGTATGTGTATGTGTGTATGTATATATATGTGTGTGTGTGTGTGTGTGATATATATATATATATATATATATATATATATATATATATATATATATATATATATATATATATATGTGTGTGTGTATATATGTATGTATGTATATATACACACACACACACACACACACATATATATATATATATATATATATATATATAT
Source organism: Myxocyprinus asiaticus (assembly GCF_019703515.2). Classification (NCBI taxonomy): domain Eukaryota; kingdom Metazoa; phylum Chordata; class Actinopteri; order Cypriniformes; family Catostomidae; genus Myxocyprinus; species Myxocyprinus asiaticus. Next base: position 34,525,542 of record NC_059347.1, read on the forward strand.
ATATATATATGTGTATGTGCATGCGTGTGTGTGTATATATATATGTATATGTGTATATATATATATATATAGTCTATTGTGTATTCTATATATACTTTATTTTCTTTTCAATATTTTTTCTTTTTTATATTTTTTTTTATTCAATTTTTTATTATTTTTTAAAAGTCTTGTTGCTGTTTTGTATTGTTGTGTACTGGAAGCTCCTGCCACCAAGACAAATTCCTTGTATGTGTAAGCATACTTGGCAATAAAGCTCATTCTGAATCTGATAAAGTGGGTCCCACAGATTTTTGCTTTTTTTTTTTAAAGAAAAGGAGGGACGAGTCAAAAATACATTTTTGTTGTAATCAATATTATGCCACAAATGCTGTCATTTGAGCTTAACTTGTATTGAACCCAGAATATTCCTTTAAAAACTGATCTTTTCTCACCCACAACTTTCATATCACTTCTGAAGACATGGATTAACCACTGGAGTCATATGGATTACTTTTATGCTGCCTTTATGTGCTTTTTTGAGCTTCAGCGTTTTGGCCACCATTCACTTGCATTGTGATGACCTACAGAGCTGAAATATTATTTTAAAAATCTTCCTTTTGCAGACGAAAGTTAGTCATACACATCTGGGACGGCATGAGGGTGAGTAAATGATAAGAGAATTATCTTATAGTTCTTCTGAAAATGTTAATGTTCATTTAAGAATTAGGTTCGAGCCACACACAGATACACTCTAGAATGGAACAGTTTGTCAGCTACCAAAGCTTCCATGGAAAAACTATTAGAGAGGTAGGAAGAATTGCAAAGCTATTGTGGTTAAGAAGGAAAGAAAGATCATTTATTGAAATAAAACTACACATTAAAGTTTCAAAATTCCAAAGACTCTCAGCTGGATCAGGCTAAGCCAATGCACTTCAGTTCACATTACGGACATCTCACTAACATTTAAGCTATGTTTCAGTGTGGCCACTCAAAGAGATTATTGGTCATAAGGAACCAGTTACAAGTTTTTATGGTCTGTTTTTCTGTTTTGTTTTTATTAAGAATTGGTTTAGCCAACAGAAATTTCACTAGCGCATCTTGCGTTTTACAGATTGCTCACTGGAACACTTCCACTTATGATGTTTATTTGTATGCATGTTTCCAGGAGAGACGCAAAAAATTTGAGAAGGAGAGTGAGAAGTATTACTCTCAGTTGGACAAACATGTGAACCTGTCATCAAAGAAAAAGGAGACACAGCTACAGGAGGTAGAGATGAAAAGATAAAATAACATGAACATAGGGGTGGGCGGTATGACCAGAATCTTTTATCACGGTAAAAAAAAATCTATGCCATGTACGTTAACATCATATATGACAGTATAGTCATTTTGGCTGGAAATGTAGTGAAATTATTTTGGTTATTTTCTCTTTTATTTTAGAACTTGATGGAAGCAAACTAAAAGATAAAAAAAATTCATAAAAAAAAAAAAAAAAAGATAAGTCTCACATCAGTGCAAAAACAGCTGTGTAACACTTAAAAAAAGACTCAAAAAATACTAAAATTTATTTTACAAAACATATAGTTCTAGTTGTAATATCTGCCTGAATTCTAGACTCTAAAATTCTGATTAGATGAGCCACCTTGGAAGCAGTTTACAAATATGCAATCTGTGCACACCTGTGAAGGTACATCATTTGAATTTTACATTAATACAGCAAGATGTGATGTTGCTCAGCAACTACAAACCACTTAACTCCACTTTGGGTTTGTGCCAAACAACACCCTTTAACAACAGGCTCTTCCTTTTCTTGACTTGTTCGGGACACATATAAATAACGTAAAGCAGTCCTTCCCACTGATAGCCACACAAATATTTGTACCATGGTATAAACAGTATAGCAAAATCTCTATTTGACGTGTCTACCATGTGCATATATGTGTGGAGCTTTGTTTATGTATGTGTGTTTTACGTGTGTGTGTGTGTTTGCAGGCCGATGAACAGTTGGATAAGGAGCGTCAGGCATTTTACGAGTCGTCTGTTGAGTATGTGTACCAGATCCAGCAGGTTCAAGACAGGAAGAAGTTTGATGTTGTGGAGCCTGTGCGTGTGAACATCTTTTTCCTTAAGCACTCACACACACACACTCCCTCCTATATTTATATGCTGTATGTGTATTGTAGTAACAGATGTGTGTTTGTAGAGACATCTACAGGTGCACGGATGAGAACTAGACTGTAACACACACACTGACTTTATTCATACTAACATTAGCATTGATTAAAGCATGTTATTGTCCTATTAGTTGTGTTTATCCTTGTAAGGGTTTGTCCATGTGTGTGATTGACAGGTTTTGGCGTTTCTGCAGAGCATCTTAACTCTGAATAATCTGACAGTGGAGATGACGCAGGACTTTCTTCCTTACAAGCAGGAGCTTCAGCTCAGCCTACAGAATGTGAGAACTTCACCAGTCAATAATCACTCTGTCCTTAAATTTATATAATCACATGATCAGAGCACCAGAACACGAGCCAATCAATATGTGGGTCTGTTGGTTTGACCTCCACTCTGTCTTTGTAGTTTCTGAATATTAGTGAGTAGTCATCTAGCACATGCTTTTTTCCTAGAGTCTTTCAGAACTCAACAATAAGGATTTTAAGGACATAAGGACATTTTAAGAAATGTTAAGCATCAGAAAATATATATTTATATTTTTCACTTAATGTTTCTTTACAAAAATGACTACAAATAATTAATAAAATGTTTAATCTTCAATAATACATGGGAAAAAAATACAACCTTAATAATGTAACCCCTTTAATTAAAGTTTTCAAACACTTTTGACGTTTTATTTGCATGTAGTGCAAAACATTACTATTTTGTTTGATTCTTCCATGACCATCAAAATCACAGTCACAAGTAATTCAGGCAGTTTCAACAAAACTTCACTTATGTTTGCCAAGACACCACCACAATTATTATTTTTCTAGTGGTATTGTCAACATGCTGGTTTGAAAAGTGCAGAAAATATTGCACCACTAATGCAACAAAGTAATAAGTAGTTAATGCAGATTGTTAAGCATCAGAACTGCATCTGTTGTCGTCGTAGACCCGTAACCACTTTGAGAGCACCAGAGAGGAGATGGAAGAGCTAATGAAGAGGATGAAACAGCCGGCACAGATCTGTATTAGACAAGGCCAGCAGCCAACCATGGAGGGATACCTCTATGTACAGGAGAAATGTGAGTGCTCCTGCATCCTAATGCCAGTGTACTACATGTGTGGGATGATGGTGATTACCATAGACAACAACTTTAACTCATCCCACAGTGTGTTTAAATGGAAAGTGATTATGTTTAAAGCTGACTAGAAGGTTTAAAAGCAGAAATGTGCATTTTTGTTAAAGCCCTTACATACACAATTCTTCAGGAAAACTATGTTTGCTATTAGATGTAACGTTCTTAAAAAGTCAAAAAAAATCCATACTTAAAGGGGTCATGACATGCCTTTTTTATTATTTTAAAATGTTCTTTGAGGTTCACTTATAAAATTAATGAAAGAAATTTGCACAAAAAAAGTCATATATTTGTAAAGCATGATAATTTTCCACCCTCATTCTGACTCTGTCAGAAATGCTTGGTTTTGGTGCTGTTTCTCCTTTAACACTTAACAGTAAACGCCCACTGTTCTGATTGGCTCTCTGCTCTATGATGACCTGCACACTCCTTGCCATTTCTCTGTTTACCACTACTGGGTGGGGCTACAGAAGTGGTAAGGTAAAGTAGGTGTTGATGTGTTGTTATGGAGGCGGTCAGATGCAAATGTCTGACATCACAGTGTGGAGGAAGTGGAGAACGAGTCCTTTTGGCAGCTTGGTTTCAACAAATGCTCTTTTTTTAGTGACAAGGAAGTTTTGAGTTCTGAAACTTACAGTATGTTTTATAATACAATGACCACTTATATGTCAAAATATAAGGGAAATTTGATTCCCAATGTCATGACCCTTTTAAGTTAAAGGTAACCCAGAATGTTCATTTAGATATCCAATCGTTAAACTAAACATTTCTGTGTAAAAAAAAAAAAAAAAAAAAGCCATTTTAGAGGGGAGCATCTAAAAACAGGACAAATGTTAATGAATACTGTATTTGTCCATCTTTCTGTCTCTGTTTCTCTAGGGGCTCTGGGTGTAACCTGGGTGAAGTATTATTGTAAATACTTCAAGGACAACAAGTTATTCATTATGTTGCCAATGGAGCAAAAAACAGGGACCAAACAGGTGCAACATTATTACAGATGAATGTATGGAAAATAAACATTACTACATAAAGTATAAGCCCCTTTTTGTCATATTCTTTCTCTGTGTCTCTGTCAGACCACAGCTCAACTCACACTGAAGTCCTGCATTCGCCGTAAAACTGACTCCATTGATAAACGCTTTTGTTTTGACATTGAGACAAATGAAAGGTGAGACTCCGCATCAGACTCACGTCCATGATATTTACTCATTCTCAGGGTCATTAGCGCTCTCGGCGAAGCACAGGCATTTGTTTGATATTGGAGAAAATGCATGCAAGCGACAACAGGCTTTAGTTATTCAGAGATCCGTTGCAGTGTGTCCATGCTTTTTATTTCTGTGTTTCCATAGGTGCAGCCCTGTCCTGCTCCAGGCTATTTCTGAGGCTAACAGGAAGCAGTGGATGGAGGCCATGGATGGGAAAGAACCAGTGCGTATTTCGTAAAACATTATCACCCCTCTCTCAAGACCCCTCACTGTCAGCCTACTTTATGTATATGATCATCTTTCTGATACTTAACTCATGAGTCTGAGTCATTTCTGTTTGTTCACATTTTTCAGATTTATCATTCTCCAATACAAAAGCAGGCAGAGAGTAAGTATAACATTAATTTGGATAGGGGAGTAGTATATTATAGTATATTATATTATTAGAAATGCTTATTTGTACCAGAAAAGTTACTAACATTTATTTTCTATTTTTTGTCATTATTTATTACTATTTATGAGGACTTACAGGACATTTAGGCTCTGCTCTTCTCAATCTGATCATTATAACTTAAAAAATTATTATTTATCATTATTTTTTTACATTTAGGGTATGTACTGTGTTGGTAGATGGAACAGTGATAGTATCAGATGGTAATACCATGGTACTTTGCACTATAGCATAGTACTGAATGAGGTACAGGTACTTAATGATTAGCATATTCATATACCATGGTATTTACTTGGAGCTATCATGATACATGTCCAAATTACTGCTGTAATACCATGATACATGTCCAGAAACCATGGCAACACCATAATGCCATCCTTGCAAAAAAATAAAAAAATCCTGTGACAGAACATGGTACAATGATGGTATCAGATGTTAATACAAAGGTACTTTTGATAATATACTTGGTACTTCAAGTTTGTTCTAAAAATACCATGGTGCTATCATGGTACATGTCCAAAAAAACATGGTAGTACCATGGTACTTTTTTGTTAGTGCATATCTAAAAACAAATATGGAACTGTAATACCACAGTACTGTATGGTACTTAGAAGTTCCATGTAAGAAAGAAATGCAGCAAAACAGGTACAACACTCTAAAAATAGAAGAGGCGTGTAGGGGAAATTTGTATTACTACGTGTAATTACACCATAAATAGTGTAAAGTAACCTATTGAGAAATGCATACAGTAATGATGAACTGTGTTCATTATGTGTAATATTATTTTTGTATTATTATTATTATTTATCCTCAGTGGAGCTGAATGGCCTGGGCTTCAAGTTTGTCAGAAAATGCATCAACTGTGTGGAAACGAAAGGTGCGATCACATTTATTCATTAGTATAATATCAGTTACACTTATTTTAGTTTCTGGAAAAATATGTTTCTTACCTATTCTCAAATTGCTGGCTTTCTGGGTTACTGGTAAAGTCCATTGTGGGCGATTTAATATCAGTTCTGTGTTTTTTATGCACTTCATGGCCACCGTATGCTAAACCTGCACACTTTAATAAATAGATATGGGAAAGACTAATACTGGGCCACATTCATAAAACACCAGCAGAACGAATGTCTTAAAAAATGTAATGTGTAAATTGTTGCATTCAGTTCATTGTAACAATTTCTGCAAGAATGGATTTATGTTTTATGAATGTCAGTTCACTTGGCGACCATCTTTGGAACACTCCTGCATGACAGTGCAGGAAAGACCGAAATCTCCAAAACTTTTGGTCAAGATTACGATCAAAGAACATATTTCAAATCAGCTTTAAAATCTGACAACTCTGGTATCACAAAATGTGCTTCTTTACCTAAGATTACATACACTAAAAAAACGAAATTTCCCTGCTTGGTAACTATGCGCATATCTGTTATTGAGTTGATTGGCTGCTAATATCTGTATCTAAAAGGTGATTGGCTCTTTTACCTGTAAGGCTGAACTTCCTATCTACATCCATTGACCGCTGGCCATTCAAATTTCTCCCATTCATTTTAATAGAAGTGGCCCATCTCTGCTAAAAAGTCTCTGATATGGCCCAGCAGAGGGCAGCAGTGCTTCGTTAGCATTTGTGTGAGCGTGTCAAGAGCTGAGGGCACATTTGAGCCAACGGTAAATAGAAAACATTAATTTCCAGAATGTGTTTGTTTTGCAGAACAGCTGCTGATGTGGCCAAAGAACCTGAAACACACTCAGAAACATACTAATACCAATGTTTATCAACAATATACTGTACAAATTAAAAGGTCAAAAACTTCCACATAGATATAAATTGCTAACAGACAGGCATTTGTACAATCTCTCACTCTTTCACTATTTTCTATTTTATGTGGACCGCAGGTCGAATGCACTGGACCATTTTGGTCTTTAATGTTTTGACACTAGATACTGTTACAGCAACACAGTAAAAAAAAAAAAAAAAAACGATTTAAGAGGTTGCTCATTCCCATTAAGAAGCTTTTATTCGAACCGTAGCATTGACTAGAGGAGGCGAGTACGCAAACGGTTGTGTTTGAAGTGCTGATGTATGCGTTCGGCAGTCTCTTGAGTATGTTGTTACACAGATTTACCCCAGTCGTCAGGAACAACATGGTGTACATTAACAATCAGTAAACTCTGGCAAGCTGTCGTTTGAGAATATTGTACAGCTAATGATGGCTGAGCACGAAATGAACGCGGGCCAATTCCACCGCTTCTCTGTCGGTTTTTGTGGGTAGAGCTGTACTTTTCCACTGCAGGACACTCCCCCTTTCTCCTGAATGCCAGGTTCTCACTCTATAAATTATTATTTCCGTTTCTCTTACTTTCTCATTTTGTTTTCTCTCTTCTTCTCTTTTTTTTTTTTTTGCTAGGGCTGACTCAGGAAGGAGTTTACAGGACGGTCGGCAGCAACATTCAAGTACAAAAACTTCTGAATGCCTTCTTTGGTGAGGAAATGGCCAAAAGAACATCTGCCGTGTGTGTATGGGGAAATACATACAAGCATGCTCTCACACACTGTTGTCCCACTCTTTCGCAAATACAGACCACTCATTTCATATGACCAGTGGTGTATTTGCGAAGGTAGAAGTCCAAACCCAAACACTTGTAAACTATTATACCAGATTTACACACTGACAATTACAAGCTAAAATACAAGTGTCTTTTATCTCATTTCATGTAGCTTTTCACATTTTGTGTGAACGATAAATTTAATGGCTCTTAAGTCCTAAGTTTTCGTGCCATCTGGAGTGAGCTCTTTGTGTTTTTATGTAGTGTTGAGATGGAACACCAAAGCAGAGATATACGTCCATGAGAGCAACCTTGAGTTGTAACAAACTCCCTGACACACAGGCCCACATACTGAACAACAACAACCATCTGAGGAAGGCCATTCATATCACTCTTTCTCACTCTCTCTCCCTCTTCTTGTCTTTATATCTCCTCCACTCTCTCTGTAGACCAGAAGTGTCCAGGTGATGTAGATTTCAGTTCTAATGATTTGGACATTAAGACCATTACTAGTGCCTTGAAATTCTATCTACGGTGAGTAAGGGGAGTACACACACACACACACACACACAGTTTTATTTTATTTTTAAAGGAATAGTTCCCATAAATATTCTGTCATAATTTCCTCACCCTCAAGTTGTTCCAAACCCATATGACTGATTTCTAGGTTCTGACTACTGTTTTCTACAGTTTGAAATTGAATAGGTACTGAGAATGTGAAGCTCCAAAAATGACAAAAACAAAACAAAATAATAAAAGTACCATGTAAGTAGTCTAAACAGTTAATGTGCCATACTGTGTGTTTTGTAGTCTTGCGATTGCTTTTTTCCGAGGAATAGACAGATATTTCCTAAAAAGATTTTACTCATTAGTTCCCAAATCTCATTTGTGTACATTCAAATATGGTGTGTCAAGACATGTCGCATCTAAGTTTAAAGTCAGTGACATCAAATGGTTCTCAAATGTCTTGAGGCCAATCGTCATTGACTTTTTAATGTGAAATATTGTAATTTTCCCATTGACTTTCATTGTATGGTAAAGAGCAACTTGGGCATTCTGCCAAGTATCTCCTTTTGTGTTCCAACAAAAAGTAAATGAGTTAGTGATAACAGTTTTCATTTTGGGGTGAACCATCGACAATGAATGTTTCATCATTTGACATATTATGTGTGTGCGTTTGTTTTTTTTTTCAGGAGTCTAAGTGAACCGCTTATGACCTACAGTCTGCACGGGGAACTGATCTTAGCAGCAAGTATGACAGCAAATGCATAAACAGCCAGACATGCAAACACACATACCCAGCATTAGACGTGGACAGACACATGCACTCGCTTGTTTTTATGTGTTTTCCATCTGTTATGGGTCACTCTAGTTCAGCAGACCGAAGTGCAGCAGTGAAATAGTGGAAAAATACGACTGCAAGTGAACTGTGTATTCTTACAGTACTACACATAAAACACATTCCCCTACCGCACACAGAATCAGGGAGCCAAATCCTTTTATTTACATTCTCCTTTTGATTAAAGCTACTCGGGACTGTGTTTTATAGTGATTTTACTACATAGATGTTCTCATGTATAAAACCCCCATAACGCATGGCCTCAAGTGGCATATTGCTTCAAAAAAACGCAGGCAACAATGATATAATGAGAACAGTGTTTCTCAACTGGTGGGTCGCAACCCAAAAAGTTGGTTAGTAAATTTGCTGTGTGTCCAGTCAAACTCTATGGTATTTTGGCCCAAATTCATGAATCACTAAGAAGAAGCTGGCCAGATAAGACAGATGCTAATATAACGGGACGCCATTGATACCATTGTTTAATAACAAGTTATATTTACTATAGAATAAGAATCAGAATAATTATTTCTTATATCATTAGCCATACTATAGGCTGTTTCCAACATAGTATCTTGACGCTTTACCCCTTTAAAGGATTATTCAATTAATCAAATTTTTTTCTCTAAAGTATTGCTTTTATTTTCAATTTACTGCTTGGACAACTCACGAAAATAACATTGAAAAAAATAGTTTAAAAAAATGCTGCCATGTTACTTTAAGATAAAGATTGGATACAAAAAACCTACACAGCTGAGGAGTTGTTACCTAGGTTACTGTCATTAAAATTGATCAATTTGAAGCCTGTCTCTTTGAGATTGTGCAGAAGTACACATATCACACAAGTCAGATCAGATAACTTGTCACCAGAAGCGGAAGGGGCTTACATTACAAGTGTAATAAGACAAAGAAGCGATGCAGCGCTAAAAGCTGTGATCCGTGGAGAGAAAGTCCTGCATTACTTGGCTGGAACAGTATGTTAAACCAAGTGACGTCATCCTCAACTAACTAATTTTAAAACGATGCCGTGTGTAGTAAAAATGCCGGCTTTGTTCGTCTGGGGTGCTTTAATTCGTCCAGGAGAAAAACGTTCTAATTCTTCCATAGTATAAATCAGGCTTTAATAAACATTCACTTTCCTTGCCTCTTTTACTTTCCTTCCTGTGACTTCGTTTGACTCTTTCAAACTTGAAATGGCCCGCAACTCATAAAATCACTGTATAGAGTTCACAAGTACACTCGTGGTTACCACTTCACTAAACTTTCATAAAGTACACTAGTACAGTTAGCCAGTGGCTGTTTTCTCAGATAAAGTTTTGTTTATCCCAGACTTCACTATAAATGTCTGTGCTGATCCTTATTAGGATTTTACAAGTTATCTTTAGGCATGTTGAAAGATGCTCAGCAAACAGCCATATAATGCCACATGAAAAACAAACACCTCTAGAAACCAGTAGCTTGCTAACACAGGCAAACGGCTCTAATAGCTTTAACAGCTCTATTAGTCTTAAAGTAGGTGGTGCAGTTCACTGACATGCACTGTCTGCTTGGTACTGCCTTCACCCTGCATTTTTCAAAGTCTTTTTGTACTTGGCACAGTGAAATGTAGCATGACAGGGTGAGTGCAACTCTATTCAATTGAAAAGACTGTGACACAGCATTTATGTTGATGATTCATTATGTGAATTATGTATGTTTATTGTTAGTTTATTTGTGTGTGTGTGTGTGTGTGTGTGTGTGTGTGTGTGTGTGTGTCTGTGAATATTTCAGAGTCTGAGAATCTGGATTATCGATTAGGAGAGGTTCACTCTCTTGTTTACAAACTTCCAGAGCGGAATAGAGAGATGTTGGAACTGCTAATCAAACACCTGGTCAGGTAACACACACACATGCATGCACAATGTGGACTAATGCGCACACACGCTCACACTGTGGTTTTTTAACCGGTACCCAACTCGCTTGAGTGGGCCTTTATAATTATTATATAATAGTTTTGGTTACTGTGACAGGTTGTGTGTGTTTGAAAGCTTTGTATTCTGACAAACCTGACAATAAATCTATAGCCCCATGTGTCATTTTGTGTGTACGCTATCATATTCACCCAGCATGTTCAGACACTAATTCAAAGTCACAAACTTGGAAGCATGTATGGTATATAAAAGGCTGGTTTATGCTTCGTTTTTCTGCATGTTCTAACCTTTCAAAGGATACTCTTTTGACCGCAAGCCCGTACCGAAGCATTCAACATAATCATTCAACATATGACTTTGTGATACTCAGTCTGCATGAACTATGCTGATGATGGAATTCACGGAATGACACATTACGGATAACCGAAGCATACTTCAGCCTTAAAGGCAAATTAAAGTTAGGAACAACTTAAAATAGCTGGAAGTGATTTAAGCTGATAATGTTTCAGTTGTAAACAAGAATGGATCAGCACAGGATTTACTGTAGGGAGTAGCCATTTAGCAGACATTTTTGTCCAAAGCAACTTACAATTACTGTAGATGTTGACCGAATTACTTTGTGCTGATAACAGATTTTAGAACTATCTATATGTGGAAAAATGACCTCTAGAACATAAAAAAATACAATGACTGATTCCTTATGGGTGTTTGTTGTGATTACACCCAGCACAGAGCCGGACACCTGACACTTCAGTTATTGCTGATAAACAACATCGACAGAGAGAAGCTAAGGAAATCGACTTTTTTCTCATGTTTCACTGTTAGAAAGACCAGCTAAACCTGCAACTAGGATGGTTTATGCTGGTTGGGGCTGGTTTAGAGCAGCATAGCTATTTTTTCACCAGCAAAACTTAGCAGGGGAAGCTAATCGACCAATATGGTTTATCTGGTAATACTGGTTAACCAAGGAAGGAAGTCTTGCTGGTTAAGCTAGTTTTGTTAAAACATCAGCACACCAGCATCCCATGTTGTGGACCAGCATTCAGAACACAACATGCTTGTGACAAGCTATGCTGTTTTTTCAGCAGGATAGTTGGCATTCGAATCAGCAAAATCTATTATCGGTCGACTTCTACTTACAGTTCACTTAAGACAATCCCCCTTGAGCGGTCTGGGGTTACATGTCTTGCTCAAGGTCAATATGCTATAAGCTCATGACTCACCTCTTTCAGGGATCAAATCAACAACCTTTCGGTTAACAGCCATGACCTTTAACCACTGCACTTTTTTTTTTTTTTAGTGTGTGCAGCCAAAGCAGTGAAAATCTGATGACGGTGTCAAACATGGGTGTAATATTTGGCCCCACTCTCATGAGAGCAGAAGAGGAGACGGTGGCGGCTATGTTGGATATAAAGTTTCAGAATATCATCATGGAGATCCTCATCGAGGGCTATAGCAAGGTCAGAGTTGCCCCTCTTTAACTGATCATGGAACAGTTCATATGTACTTATTATATAGGCAAAATTATTATTAACTGAAATTAGTCAATTATAAATATCAGACCTATATTTAAAAAAAACTTCACTGAAATGGGTAAATGATGACCGATGTTTAAGTTAATCACTGAAATGAGTAAATTATAAATGTTGACCGATAATTCATTTATTATTTACTGGAATGAGAAAATGATGACAGCTATTTAAGATATTAATTACTGAAATCTCTCTCTGGATATTTTTGATGTTGTTAGATCTTCAAGGGTCCTCCAGAAGAAGCCACACTGCCTCCTATCCCGCCTCCAAGGATAGCGCCACGGAAACGGCAGCCAATCACAATCTCAAAACGCCCACCCCGTCTTTATCCTGACCTTCAGCCTCCATCTTGCGAGAGTAAATAGCCATCTGCATCATCGTTATCATCATTGTCATCATCATCTCATCATCATTTATTGCATTTTTGTTTTGCCATGCCAGTGATCAGTGCAATTTACATTTGTCATATAATTGCTAATTTCAGCATTGATGGCAATAAAAGCTGAAGATTTAGATAAATTCTGAGCCCTAATTTTTATAGAGATCTACAGAGCTTAAATAAGACCCCTGACAGCTGATTTAAAACATACTGTAATTATGTTTACCATATATAACTAAATATGTTTTATTATTATTATTTTTTAATGTTGATCCATCAATAATTTTTTATATTTCTTCCTTTAGTCCTTTCCATGTTCCCTTTTTGCTTTTACCTATCTTTTTGCAAAACTGTTCTTGCGCTAAGGGCTAAATTACAATACACAACCAAACAACTGACATCTTAGCAAGCACACACATAACAGTTGATCAGGTTTCATATGTTCTGGAAGAGATCACGGACTGGATCTGTTTATCTTTAAGAGCTTTTCTTTAAATGAGGAAAATGCAACCAAACCTCCCTGATCTCCCTGTCACATTCACACACACACACTTTCCTAAATCATGCCAGTTTAGGAGCCCTTTTATGCACATTGTGTCCTCTGTGATTAAATCTGCAGTATCAGGGTGTGTATGCATATGCATGTCTGCCTTCATAAATGTTCGTTCTCTGACATGTGTCCTCCCCTCGTTGTAAGTCGTGTTATGTAGTGTTTAACAACAGTCAAGCTAATAGTACACTCACTAGAGCATGAAAACTAAACGACTACCTGCCCCTCTGCACCAAGTATTTATAAGTGCCTATGGGTCTGTGTTTGTGTGTGTGCACGCGCATGCGTGCATACTTGTATTTTTTATGTGTATGAGTGTTGGTATGCCATTGTGTGTGTCCTATGTGTGCTTCCCAGTGTGTTTGAGAGCTAATGCCTGCATGTGCTTATGAGTCTCTCTCAGTCTGCTTTGAATTGGCTTTTGGACTTCTTTCCACTAATAAGCTATTTTCATTATTAACATCTGAGCTTTTCATTTCCCTCTTAATCAAAAATGAATCCATGCATTAATTCATTAATATGACTCTGGTTCCTTTGTATATTAATGAGATTTGGCTCATTAAGGCATGCTAGATCCTCTGTTTGCTTGTTCAAATCATTGAAATAAAATTTCCTTTGGTTGCTTTTTTCAATCAAATTTATCTGAAATGTATCTGTTATTTATCATAACTGATCATTGCCTGATAAAAGGTGTGTGTGTGTGTGTGTGTGTGTGTGTGTGTGTGTGTGTGTTTGTTATTAGTAGTAGTACTCTAAATCTTACACACAGCATCAGTCAAAACACCCAGCTGTGTGTGAGCTATCTAAACTGGACATGAACACACATTAACATTTTGGCAGGGGTTCACATTCACACACACGGGACTAAGTTTACACATCAGTTACAATCCAAGATCCACTCAAAATCAACAGGTGGCTCAATGCTCTTTCCCACATACACACACACAGCTGTCTACACTTATGTCCTTGGTTCTCACATGACCACAGCGACCCCTTTGTGATCCATTTCAATTTCAACAGTTCACACTCTAAATCAGATTCAAACTCTAGTGTAAATCAGTTTGTATTTCATGCATATCCTTTTTAAGCTCATGTTTGTTTCAGTATATATATATATATATATATATATATATATATTTTAAACTAATCCGTATTTTTGTCTTGTCCAGTTAAAATAACTATATAACATCACACTACACTACATTTTGTTAGCCTTTTCTGAAAACAAGACCTAATATTTTTGTCATTTTGCTTCTCAAGTAAATTTGTATTGTTTTTTAGGATGTTTAGATATTTGTACTGGAAAACAAGGGAGGGGAAAGGGTTTTTTTTAAAATCTCAGACATTTTTCCTCAGTACACTAAGCAGACAGAAAGAGAAACCTTTCTCTGCATAATAAGGAGGCCATTGGGGAGGCTGTTACAATCTGGAGTAAACACCAGCGCTGAACAGAAATGATACCCTTAGTTTATCTCTAATCAAAGATATAATCTAAAGAGACAGTTTTTACTATTATACACATAAAATAAAAAATTCCAGATTATTACAGTTATCGAAAATGCCATGTGTTTATAAAGAGTTCACAAATTATAAACAACATGCCTTTAAAAGGATTCAAATCCTGGTGAAGGTGGCCTTTGACCCAGCTGATAACAATCACTTTGTTTGGTTTAAGCAGTCTATCTCTTCCACAGACACTTTGCTTTTGATATAAAGCTCCCATTATGCATTGCTGGGCTTGTATTTCTCGTATTGTGGAAATACAAGAGGACAGAGTGCCTGAAGAGCTGTTCTCTTTATTTATTTATCAGACCTATCAAAGTCCTTTACAAGCCAAAACTACAGGAACAGGAAATTTTACATTTTAATGGCACCCTTGATAAAATCTTCTCTCAAGGGTAATGTTCAGAGTTTAACAGTAACAAATGTGTTTACATTTACATTTATGCATTTGCCAGACGCCTTTATCCAAAGCGACTTACAGTGCACTTATTACAGGAACAATGCTGGATCAACCTGGAGTTAAGTGCCTTGCTCAAGGACACAGTTGTGGTGGCTGTAGGGATTGAACTGGCAATCTTCTGATTACCAGTTATGTGCTTTAGCCCACTACGCCACCACCACTGGTGTTTCGGACCTGTTTCTGACCTGCCAGAGTTACGAGGGATGTTACGATTTTAGTTGTGTTTCATCTCAGTTGCCAGCATTCATTGACTCTGTGCTTCACAGGGCAAGAGCAAAATGGTGCCACCCACAACGGAGGGGAACCTGAGGGTAATGCCAGCCTCACCAGTCCGGTTCCACACCAAAGAACGAAACTGGCACCTCCTTCCATCTGTCCTCCATCAGTCCCTCTCTCCTCGCCAACATCTCGGAGGCCAGGTCTTCCCAAAGCTCTCCGCCCCTTGGATTGTGATGCTGCCAAGATAGAAATTAGGATACAGGATAATCAGAGGTCGGATGCCATGGTGACAACCAATGGGGAATCAGGAGCGACAGTGAACCGAGCTCTGTCTTTCCAGGGACGGACGCCACAGCCCAAAGTTATTACCGGTAAACAAGCAACACACATGATCAAACTTTCCATCACCCAGTGTGACATGAAGAAATGGGTCTTAACTGTTTTGCTGTTCATTGCCCATAATAAATGTTTTAATATACTGGATGCAATATTAAACTCACACTTTTTAAATATGTAAATCTTATTAGTAATCAATATTTGTTAGTTTTACTTTATCACAATATCACAATGAAATGAGCAGAGGTGTATTTTCAGTCATTTCTCTACTTTGGTTTGAGCAGATGTTGCCATTGTTGCCCGAGTTGTTCCCCAGTGCTATGCACTTACATCTAACATGAAAAACTGACAATTTAAAAAATATTACTAAAATATTTTATATTATATTAAAATATTATAAAATTGTTACTTCGTTCTTTTGTCCTTTCACTAACACAAATATTTGAAACAAAACATAGTTTCTTCAGAATATTGTTTAAAATGGTAATAATTTTATTGGTTTTACCTGTTATCTCGATTTTACTTTCCATCCTGTTAGTCTTTTGTAATGTCCCATTAACTAATAAAAGCCAGGTCTTTTATGACATCTTCCTCCAGTGACATCATATTTGGTGGTATAACAACAACACAAGCATGAGCAACGGATTTTATGACTTCTGTAGTTTCTGTTTTGTGGTATTGGTTTTTTCCACTTTAAAACCTACCATGAGATTAGGCAGATTATAGAAATCAGTATATAAAAATTTCAAAAGATGATTGAAAAAAATACCAAAACTGACTTCACTTTGACACGTAAGCTAAATCTCAGTCCTTCACTAAGCAATAGCTACATTTATGTAAAAATAAAATAAAAATCTTATTCAGTATTTTTATATTGTTTTCTAATAAAATATCTAAACATCCTTAACCAAGGCTTACCCAAAGGCTTATCATCTTATGTAATTTTACTTTTCAATTTAATGAGTCTTGTATTAAGGATGTTTTAATATTTTGACGGGAAAACAAGACTAAAATACTTAATAGGAAAATGATTTTTGCAGTGTAGCACTTTATTTTCATCCTGTTAGGTTCTATTCTGTTAAATATAGTTCACCCAAAAATTTAAATTCTCTAATCATTTACTCACCCTCATGTCATCCCAGATGTGTATGACTTTCTTTTTTCAGCAGAACACAAATTATGATTGTTTGAAGAATATTTCATCTCTGTAGGTCCATGCAATGCAAGTGAATGGGTGCCAAAATTTTGACGCTCCAAAAAGCACATAAAGGCATCAAAAAAGTAATCCATTTGACTGTAATAATGCTACATTGTATCTGAAGTATGGATAATTAACACAGTAAAACAACAAAGTCAGCATTCCCTTCTGATCCACACACACGCACACAGTGGTCATGATGTAATGAATAAGTCAGTTAAACTGTTTGTAACAGGGGTGTGTGTGTGTGTGTATGTGTAACAGGAGAGGGTCAGGGGCTGAAAGGACGATCTTTCTCAGAGAAGAGTTCCATCTGCCGGCCACCCACTAGACCACCAGACCCGCCATCCCGTTGCCCTGCTAAAACTGAAGACACACCAGCATCATAGTGAGTAGTATACATTCATCACTTCAAACCTCAATTTACAGAGTTGAGACTGCTGATTTATTCAGACTTTCTTTCTAATGCCCTTGTTGTACTGAATTACAAATCTTGTATTGATTTTGTTCTGTGGTTTGTAATTAAAAGCACTTGTACTTAATATATATATTTGGAATGTGATTTTGTGTTAGAGAGTATTCTGAAGAAAAAAACCCTGAAAAAATTAAATGTTCCCTGCAGAAAAGTCCAGCTTAAACCAGCATATATTTCCATGCTGTTTATGCTGGTTTGGTGTGCTGGTCTTGCTGGTCCATGCAGTTCACCATCAAAACTTGTCGACACTAAATGACATTATGTCAGATACACATCGTTATGATACACATCGTTGGCAAGACTTTGGTCCCAATTGCCCTGATTGACAGCATCGACTGGGTGTTTTATCTCGTCTGACCACCGTAGGAACAGACACACTGCACGACTACTAAACGAATAAATGTACGACTTCGATGCAAAATTTCTGACTCTGCCTGAACTCTGTCAGAGGCTAAGATTCACCGCAAAGCCAATTAATCTGCCGTCGATGAACACGTCACTAAACTATCCAATCCAAGATTGACGTTTCTCACTTATGACAAGAGAAATATCTTATGTTCCTCGAAATTTGTCTTAGACGGCAAAATCGTGGCCAAAATCATACAGTGTGAGCCTGCCTTAAGTTTGTTAAAAAGCTTGGTGGGAACACCAGTACACATACAGCTCATGTTGGGGACCAGCTGGCAAAAGACAAGATATGCTGGTGACCGGCTTCTGATCAGCTGGTGATCAGTATTCCATGGCCATATTTTACCATTTTGTAAAATCACATTTTGCAGCTTTGCAGCAATGACAGTGTGAAGTCTTTAGGGGTAAGAATATTCCAGCTTTGCACTCGGTTCAGGTGTGATTTTGGCTCATTCATCCAGGAAAATTTGTTCCAGATTGTTCTGGTTACTTGGTTGACACCTGTCCACTGCAATTTTCAAATAGTGCCACAGACTCTCAGTTAGATTGTGATCAGGCTTTGACTGGCTCATTATATGACTTTTTCGTTCTTGTGCCTCTATGATGTAAATTTGTCTTTTTGTTTTAGCTTTGTTTTTGTTTTGTTTTTAAGACTAACAGGTTTCAATTTGTGAGGTCGACTAGTTTATCTAGATTTATTTTTCTAATACTGTATTTGTTTTACCGTTAATTATTTGCACTGCTGTGCTTTGAAGGGGATGCATTAAGAGACAGTTCTCACGCCATGAGTATTGCATTTTTAAGACACTTCATCAAATTAAACAAAATGTTCCATTTTGTTGTGCTCCGTCCAGCTGTTTTTGAACATAAGAATACTCCCTTTGTGGGAGCCCAATAAGAAACACATTTGATCATAGCATGGTGGATATAACGCTAAATCAGACTAATTATACAGTTCTTCCTTGAGGTCGTCTAGTCAACTAGGAGTTCAGAGTTTTCCCTTATGACAAGAGAAATCTTCCCTGAAACAGTTCATGTTTAAACTAGATCTTGTTTGACCAGTCGATGATGAAAATATGTAGAGTTGCATCCATTTCCATCCAATCTTCCTTTTATTTTATGAAGATGCCCTGAGGTGAAAAGAGAGCCCTACATCATGATGGTAGCACCACCATACTTCAACAGTGGTGTGGTGTTTTTGAATTGTAGGCAGATTTGCACCAGTCATATTTCTTTTGGTAAGCCCTATCTTTGTCACGTCTAACCAAGATCTGATCTTTTCCCAAATTGCTGCTGAATCACTATGATGCTTTTTGACAATCGCCAGACATGCTTTCACATGGTTCCTATTGAGCAATGGCTCCTTGGTACCACCCTCCCATACAGACCAGTGTTATGCAGAGCACTTGAAAGTTTACTCTGTTTTCAACACCTGAACTCTGTAGCCTTTTTGAAGTGATTGTTGGCCTCTATTTGGCTCTCTCACAAGTTCCCCTTTCATACAGAGAGTTTTTTTTTTTTTTTTTTTTTTTGAAGGATGACCTTATCTAGCAAATGAATCTGTGGCTTGATAGTTCCACCAGCCAACCATCTTTTTCCTAAATGTAGGCATTTGTTTAACTTTAACTCAGACTCATGCTCTTAAGTTGTCCTTTTCACAGCTATCCTTAAGATTCACAGCTAGAATAATGATGCCTTAACTGTAGGCTTTTTATCCAAAATGTCCTACAGTTATTTTAAGGATTCACAGGTAGACGTCAATTCCATGGCAGTTGTGTCCTCATTAAATGTTTTCCAACTCTGTAAATGTGAAACTTATGCAAGAAAGGGATTGAATTCGTATGCAAACAACACATTACAATTTTATTTCTGTTAACAATTAACAATACACAATATGGCCAAAAGAATTCGTACACCCGAACACTACACACACACTGAAAAAGAATTAGAGTGGGGTTTACTTAAAAAAAAAAAAAAAAAAGCAGGATACAACTTCCATGCAGAAATTGCTAGTTAAATTAACTAATAATAATTATATTTTCACAAACAGGCTTCACACAATTCTTGGTGGCTTTAATGTAAGTGAAGTTTTCATTGCAATATTCTGTTTCAAGTCAATTTTACTCTTTGTTTGCATATTTTACTCAAGCAATGTAGCACTGAATTAAACTATGCTTTTAAAAGTGTACTAGCATTAAAATGCTTTTTTAATGTACTTAATCATGTACCACATGACAGATGTAAGTCTTCCACAGGGAAGCTTAATGCATGCAATGTAGTCTATTAGACAAAATCACCTTGCTTTAATGGCAATAGATACAAGATCCAGAGCTCCTCACGTAGACCCGAACACTTGGTACACAAAACACGATGATGTTTACAATCTACAGATATTTTTTTAATATTTGATATTTTCAGATATTTATTGATACTGAACGGGTAATTTTGAGTAGAAAATGAACTTCCGACTTAACAAAACGAGAAGTTACCTAACCTATCAACAAAATCAACAATAAAAACAGTGTAAATCAACTTGTGAAACCGTGCAAGCTCATTCATTATTCAAGCCAGGTGCATGCTGGGAACACCAGCATCAAAAAGTTTCGTAATTTTTTTTTTTCTTTTTTACCTGTGAAACTTTGAAAGCTGTCAAACTAGCAAATAAACATGACAAGGCATAATTAATATTTACTTAAAAACATTCATTTTTAAATGTTTGAATTGAGTGCAAATGTAGAATTGACTCAATATTTTCAAGTTTACACTTTAACTTATTCAATGTAGAAAGTACTTAATCTTTTCTGCTATATTTACATTAACACAAAATCATTGGTGCTTCTCAATCGGAAGGCTACATCCTAGTTAGGCTAGATATCTCAGCTGCCACGTCATCAAGCACTGTCTCAATTGTGAGGACACTTGGAAGGCAGCCTCGTTTTGCAGCCTTTGTTCAGCTTATTTTGGAGGATGCATCAGGTGCATCCCTCACGGTCTTCAATCACCCACAATCCTTTGCACAATTCAGATTTTTTTAAAGAAAATACCAGAAAACAAATCAAACAGATGTGCACCCTCCTGGTGGCTTCCTCCATTTCAAAGTAGTTGTAGTGGTTCACAAATAATTTATTTTTGAAATGTTCATGCCATGACCATGGAGGTCGAAACCTTTATGACGTAACCATGTGGACCTACTAGACCATCTCATTCATAGCGCTGAGTACTGAGGAGGAGCCTAGCCTACAGCCTCAGAAGGACTGGTCTAGGAAGGACACAGCCTTACTAGTCTTCAGCCTTTCGTTTGTGAAGCACCCCATTATTTCAGTGCTTATGAGCATGTTGAGCATTTAATTTCAACAAAATTGGCATTAAAGTGATAGTTCACACAAAAATGAAAATTCTCTCATTATTTACTCACCCTCCTGGCATCCCAGATGTGTATGACTTTCTTTCTTCTGCAGTACACAAATGAAGATTTTTAGAAGAATATTTCAGCTCTGTAGGTCCTCACAATGCAAGTGAATGGGTGCCAACATTTTTAAGCTCGAAAATCCACATAAAGGGAGCATAAAATAATCCATATGACTCCAGTGGTTAAATCCATGTGTTCAGACATGATATGATAGGTGTGGATGAGAAACAGAAACAGAAGAAGGAGATTATAAAAGTGAAAGTAAAAGAGCAGGTAAGATAATTTATAGTAAAAAATGATTTAAATATTGATCTGTTTCTTGCCCACACCTATCATAATGCTTCTGAAGATATGGATTTAAACACCAGAGTTGTCTGGAGTAATTTTATGTTGCCCTTATGTGGACTTTGGAGCTTCAGAATTTTGGCACCCATTCACTTACATTGTATGGACCTACAGAGCTGAGATATTCTTCTAAAAATATTGGTTTGTGTTTCGCTGAAGAAAGAAAGTAATACACATCTGGGATGGCATGAGGGTGAGTAAATGATGAGAGAATTTGCATTTTTTGGCCGAACTATTCTTTTAATAGGGAGTTGGTCCTCTCTAACAGCTTCCACTCTTCTTCTTGGAGACACAAGAACATTAATGAACATGTAAACAGTATGTAAACGTGCTAGATGGATGCATTTGACCATTGCGCCATGCACGTCTAACTGTTTTTTTTTTTGAGTGTCTTGCAAATGAGTGCCATTTTTTTAAGATGCTGTGTCAAGTTAAAACAACTTTAACTTTTAAAAACAAGTCACACAAGACATCTGCATTCATTGCGTTGTGTCTAGCTTTTCTTAACTCAAGTGTTCTGTCTCAACAGCCCCTAAGGATTCTGCATGACTGTAAGGTTGAATTTATACACTTGTTAGTAATGAGTGTTGATTAAATAGCAAAACCTGTCAATTAGAAGAGGGTTGTCCACATACTTTTGGCCAGATAGTGAAAGTAACTTCAAAATACTTTTTTGAGTTTCAGTAAATATAACAGAGGTAAATTTCAGCATTGGATTTGCAATTCACTGAGGGAATGAGTTAAAGGTCTAAATTATTTTGAAAGGCACTATAAATATACTATACACACCAGACTTTGTCTGTATAATGCTAGAATCTAGGATATGTTTCTGCATGTCAGACATTATAATTACCATTCTGTGAGCAGGAGCAGGAGCAGGGAGCGGTAATCTTAGACCACCTCTGGTTCTGAGAAAACATACGGGCATGTTGGCCGTGGTGCCACATAGTCACTATCTCAGACCTCCTTCAATCAAATGTCTCTTGAAAACACACACACACACACACACACACACACACACACACACACACACACACACACATACACACATCTTGTACTGCTACAGGATGAAAGTGGATAATTTATCTTTTGTTTTTAGTCCAGTCTCAAGGTTTTTCTTCCCCGAAAATGAGATGTGTGTGCATATACCTCAGAAATGTCACAACAATTTTTGTAAAACCTTTAAAAGCCAACTGAAAGCAAAGACTTATTGAATGAATAAAAAAATGGCCAAAGGTGTTTGTGAGTGTTAGGGAGAGTAATTATAAAAGGCTTAATTAAGAACAATAGTAAAGTAGGTCCTCACAAGTATATGGGTCCTTTCACGCCGAAAAAAGTTAGATGGAACAGAATGCAGGTGATTAAAAAAATGCAGGGCTCCTGTGCAAGTTGCTGAAATAAACATCAAAGATGTCCATCTAGCTCATGTTCAAATTTACAAAAACTATTAAAAAACAACTAAGAAATATGTTCAGTGTGAACAGCAAGTTCAGGCAGGGGGAAGCTGTCAGTCAGACCTCCTCTTAGCGTTCATATTTTTCACCCTAACAGAAAAACCAGTTTCTTTGTTTACAGACACTCACACATGCGTGCACGCATGCTCAAAGATTCAATGCAGATGTCAGTACATGTACAAGAGATATAACTGCAAAGAGTGACTCAGATCTGAAAAGAGCAACATTTCCACATTTGGGATTTAAGATTGAAACTTCATCCTCAGAAGAGACCACAGCAATTTTCTTCACAGCATGTTAAAAACAATATGAAGAAAATGTAAAAAACAAATATGATCAAAACAGTCCTATTCAGTGCTGGTATAGTAAAAATGAAAACATTTTAACTTAACTTAATAATGGATACTTAAAATATTAACTGAAATAAAAAAACATAATTGGAATTTTTTTTAAACTAAACTAAACTAAAACATATTTTTATGACTCCAAAACAAACTGCAATAAAAATGACCACAAATTAATTTTAGCAGTAGTGGATTTTGGCATGGGCGACATGGGCAGCTGTCACGTATCCACCGGATTCCCTCTTCTTCACCATCTGCCATACAAGCTAGAACCACCACTGTATTTTTGCTTCAGTTTTTTCATACACAGTATATTATGAAATTTGAAGACCTTAAAATGCACCTTTTTTAAAATGCCATTAGATTGTGATAACCCTGGCTGGTCTTAGCTAGATCTAAACAAAGGTTCAGGAGTAGCTAGTTCATCTAAGCATGTCAGTCATGACACATGAGAATGTTAACCGTTGCTTATTCCTCACTACAGTGATAATTCTTCGGTATCCCTCCACCACCCATCTTCTGCCTTATTTAACCATTGATTTCTTAATTAATTTATTAAGTACAGTTGTCTAGTTTAAGTAGTCCCTCGAGTCTTGGACAGCAAGCCTACTCTGTTTACCTTCATCTTATTCAAGGATTAAATGAGCATGCAAATTTGTGAAACATATTTAAAAAATATCAGTTAACGCATTAACTTTGGAAGCTCTTAAAATACGAAAGCTAAATTTAAAATAAAAACTAAAGATACTGAAATGCAAAAATAAATCAACTGAAATGAGAAAACACTGTAGAAGCTAAAACTAACAGACATAGTAAAACCAGCTAAATCTAAACTAAATTGACAATAAATTAGAATTAAAATTTTTTAGATAAACAATTCTAAAGTATTCAAACCCTGATTTAGGTTAATAAATTATTGCAGTTCATAATCAGTGTTATATTGACATATATATTTTTTTTGTCTCCGTCTTTCTTTCCACAGTGTCGCCTCCAAAACCAAATTTTTCGAAAATGCTTCTAGACAGATGGGGAGGTATGTATGTGCGTATGCATGGGCAATTGCTGTCTCATGAGCGAGTGTGTGTGTGTGTGAGAACCTTTCATTGTTTCCAGCAGCTGCCTGACCTCACTTAAAACCACTCCAGTAAAACTCAATACACTTTTGATGTGGCTCTTTTAAATAAAGTTGAGTTTAATAAAGGACCACATGCAGAACGTCCTTGTGTTACAGGCCAAATAAAAACCAAACTAGATATACATCCGATCAGTTGTTTAGTCCTACATGGTGGTTTAGTTTAAAC
This sequence comes from Myxocyprinus asiaticus, assembly GCF_019703515.2. Lineage (NCBI taxonomy): Eukaryota > Metazoa > Chordata > Actinopteri > Cypriniformes > Catostomidae > Myxocyprinus > Myxocyprinus asiaticus. The sequence goes on from NC_059347.1 coordinate 34,550,179, forward strand.
CCTTCAAATAGATGGGTACTTTAGAGTAGGTAATCCGATCCACGTCTGGAGAAAGGGTTACATGGGCACACACACACTTGCACCCACAGTAGCCTTATTTGAACCCCTTTGCTTAAAGGCATAGTTCATCCAAAAATGAAACTTCTGTCATCCATTCCATAGAACACAAATGAAGATGTTAGGCAGACCCCTTCCAGGTTTGGAACAAAAATGAATAAATTATAACATAATTTCCCCTTCTGTCACTCACTCGAAGTTGTGTCAATGTAGTGACACTAGGGGTCACCCTTGGGAGCCCCAAACACCTCAGATCGTTGAGAAAATGCCAATGAGAATTAGCGAGTGGAATTTGCATGCCACTTCCCTGGACATACAGGTATAAAAGGAGCTGGCTTGCAACCACTCATTCAGATTTTTCTTCGGAGCCGAGCGGTTGTACTATCAGCGAGCTGAATACTACTGCTGTTCCATTCACCTCTTAAGAAGCTTATGCTGTTGGATATACGGCGCATTTCCAGCGGCTTTCTCTCCTTCTGCACGACGAGTGCAGATTTCGCCCCTGGGCGCTTCGACAGCGCTAAAAGAGTGTATATTCCTGCTAAAGAGTATATTTTCTCTATTAGAGCACACACATTGACATTGAACATCTTTTTAAAGACGCGTCTTTATAAAGATGCCTTTCCGTCTTTGTGTGATTCCTGGATGCGGTCGCTATCTCTCCGCTTCCGACGGCCACGGGCACTGCCTCACGTGTCTGGGCAGCGATCACACTGAGGCAGCGTTCGTGGATGGTTCATGTTCTCATTGCGAGAATATGACCATGGCAAGGTTGCGGTCGCGGCTTTCCTTCTTCCGGGGGAAAGCCACTCTAGCCGCCACACGCCTTTTACCTTCGGGTATGAGGCCGGCCCGGCTGGCGCTGGAGGCAATTTGGGGGCTTCAATGGGCTCTGCCGGGTAAATCCCCGCGGACCTCCCATTTCCCAGCACGCTCGTTTGCCCCCGGCGAGTTCCGAGAGGAGACAAGCTCGCCCCAGGGCCAGCTTAGTGTCTCCTCCTATGGAGTCAGTGGCGACTGAGGTCGCTGCAGGCCACTCACATCCTGGGCAACCTCAACGCCACAGCGGACGAGCTGTCGCGGCAGGTGACTCTCAGGGGAGAGTGGAGACTCCGCCCCCAGGTGGTCCAGCTGATTTGGAGTTGGTTTGGCAAAGCACAAGTAGATCTATTTGCCTCCCGAGAAACCTCCCACTGCCCGCTCTGGTATTCTCCGACGGAGGCCCCCCTCGGCCCAGATGCGCTGGCACACAACTGGCTCCAGGGGCTGCGCAAGTATGCATTCCCCCCAGTGAGCCTACTTGCACAGACCTAAGTGGCCTACCTCCAGCAGTGGTAGACATGATCACTCAGGCCAGAGCTCCCTCCACGAGGCAGCTTTATACCCTGAAGTGGCATCGGTTCACGAATTGGTGTTCTTCCCGAGCTGAAGACCCTCAGAGATGTGCAGTCGGGTCAGTGGTTTCCTTCCTGCAGGAGAGGTTGGAGGAAAGGCTGTCCCCCTCCACCTTGAAGGTGTATGTGGCCACCATAGCAGCACACCACGATACAGTGGACGGTAAGTCCTTAGGGAAGCACGACCTGATCATCAGGTTCCTGAGAGGCACCCAGAGGCTGAATCCTCCTAGGCCATGCCTGTTCCCCTCATGGGATCTCTCTGTGGTCCTCCTGGGCCTTCGCGGAGCCCCCTTTGAGCCGCGAGTGTCAGTCAAGTTGAAAGCCCTCTCCTTGAAGACGGCCCTCCTGATTACACTCACTTCCATCAAGAGGGTCGGGGACCTGCAAGCGTTCTCTGTCAGCGATACCTGCCTGGAGTTCGGTCCAGGTGACTCTCACGTAATCCTGAGACCCCGGCCAGGCTATGTGCCCAAGGTTCCTACAACCCCCTTCAGGGATCAGGTGGTGAACCTGCAAGCTCTGCCCCAGGAGGAGGCAGACCCAGCCCTGTCGTTGCTGTGTCCAGTGCGTACTTTGCACATCTACTTGGTCGCACGCAGAGCTTTAGATGCTCTGAGCAGCTCATTGTCTGCTTTGGCAGACAGCGGAAAGGGAACGCTGTCTCCAAACAGAGGCTTGCCCACTGGATCGTGGATGCCATCGCTATGGCATACCAGGGAATGGAGGTTACGACAGCAACCGAGACGTTTCATTTTTGGGTGAACTATCACTTAAAGTATTGAGTTTGTCAATGCAAGTGGGCTATAAGGCAAAAACCTCAAGTTAAAAGCCCCATGTTAAGTGCCAGGATTCCAAATACAGAGCTTTGCTGTCCGTAGTGAGCTGCTGGTCAGAGATCACTTTACACACAGAGATGTAATGAGTTTATATGTGAGTGTGTGCAATCTTAAATAGATATGGGCTGATCTTTTACCAAATTCTGAACTATTCCTTATGAGACAGCAGTTTGGCAAGTTTGTCTGCCTGTTTGAATTTAGGAGGATTCTCATCACGGCTCATGGCTGCTCTCCAAGCCAACACACACGCACACATACACACTTGTGTGGAAAGTTCAAGGCCTTTCACAATGCTAGAACAAATCCCTGAGGGGAACTCTCAGAGGATACTAAGATAAAAGGTTCGACTAATGCAAAGCATCAAAGTTAACAAAAAAGGAAGTCAGTAATAAAGCACCACGCCCCAATTATTTCTCCAGTCTGTGTGCAGAGCACGCTACACAGGTGTCCAAGTCATATTTAAAGGAATAGTTCGCCCCAAAATTCTGTCATTATTTACTTATTATTTACCCTCACGTTGTCTTAAACTAGTGTGCTATTTATATTTTTTTCAGTGGAACACAAAAGCAGAAATATTTTAAGAATCTTTAAAATAGCAGTTCATTGTGGCCAAAAAGGAATTACCAAAGAAGCACCGTAAAAGTAGTTCATATAACTTGTGCACTGTATTCCAAGTCTTCTGAAGCCATACAATATGTTTGCGTGAGGATCAGAATTTCCTAAATAATTTGCATTCATTAACTAAACAAGATAAAATGTAACAAAACACTCCAATGCACATAACTGTTATCCAAAACATGAATAAAGAAATATATTATAATAAAATATAAACAAATGTTATGGGTAAGAGCCCAATGATTGTTTTTGTACCATAATTCTATCAATAGTTTACCGTAAAAAATACATGTATTGTCTTGTTAAACACAATATAAATATTCACCATGAACAATAAGGTAAATCATACTTTTGACTTCTAAAAACTTATATTTTTACTGTATTTTACAATGTATTTATTACGTATTATGACACTGAGGAAGGCTTTTGGCCAAAACATTTGTTTTGAAATCCCCTGCTAATTAATCTATTATTAATATTATTTTTTTTTTTTTCCTTTTTTTTTTTTTTTTTTTTTTTGCTGAAGCATTTTTACATTCTTTTTCTGTTAAAATTATGAACAAAGAGTAGCCAAGATGTTCCTCTGCTTTTGTGTTCCAAGGAAGGAAGTCATGAGGGTAAATAACGACAGAATTTTCGTTTTTGGGTGAACTATTCCTTTAATGTACATAAAATCTATTGATCCTTGTATGAGTGCAAGAGACATTTCAGGTGCTAAATAATTAATAGTAGCAATTTATTGTTTTATGTCCTGCAGCTTCTGTCAGATTTCTTCTTCTAACACCTCACATGCAGCTTCTAAAGATGAGGTACAGCCAGGCATCTTTATTATCATTATTATTATTATTATTATTATTATTATTATTATTATTATTATTAGCAGTAATAGTTATAGTGTAAGCAGAACTGGTAGGGTTGTTTTTTATTAGTAGTAGTATCTAAAGAGATCAAATGTCACATATAATCAGGTGCATGTGTGTACTGAAAGTACATTTCTGTTGCTTGGTTTTCTTTGCAGAACACTAAATAAGAAATCACCACTACGACTGACTTGTGGACCAATTAACACACAGCAGCGGTCAAGAGTCTGTTTGTGTGTTGCTCAGGCCTGAGTCTGGATTTGGTTTTGGGAGACACATTATAAATGTTACTGAGAGCCATGGCACCACCCCTAAACCCAAGTTTTGTTTTTGAGAATGAATCAAAAAGGGTACTGTTTTTGTGTGTGCATGATGCACTTCCCTGCCACATTTTTATCACTTGATCATTTTGTGGTAAAAAACAGTCTTTGATTCTTACTCGGATCAAAGAACAAAACGAAAAGTCATGTCATGTGAACAATAGGGATAATTTCCCCCTTTCCCTCCCTCATTGTGTCTCTCAATATATCCTCTTTTCTCTGACCTACATACATTAAGTGACTGATAGAGACTAACAGCTTACAGTCTCACTCCTGCACATACGTCAGCACTACAGACTTGGCTTTAAGAGAGACTGAAGGTGGAATACACACTGAGTGTATTATATAAAACTGAGAATCAACACTAATCAGCATTTATGCAGAAGCAGAATATGGTTCTATTAAATCTGTTATTATCTCAGTAATTAGTAACTGAAAGGAGATGAATGGACCTGGGTGCTGGTTCTCGATGTTTTTGACAAGCAAAGTTACGATAATTGCAAAGTGTCTCTCCTTTCATCTGGTGGGCCACACCTGTGGTTTTCCTACAGCAAACCAAAAGGGACTGAGGAAATTTCATTATATCGACAAGTTCACAGGGCAAAGTATGCTTTAGTAGGCTTGTCTCTCCCTGTCTCCTGCTTTTTAAGATGATCAGTCTACCTTAATAATAAAGAGAACTTTACTTACTTTACGTTTTTTTTTTTTTTAAATGGACCTGTCTCAATCTTCAGTCGAAACGTGTTTGATCTCAAAATAATGTGAGCCTTAACCAGATGTTTCTTTTGTGAATAAAAAATGTGAAACCTAAAGACTTGATAAGTCTCATTTTCACACAGGCAGAAATAAAAAGAAAATGAATATTGAAATGTTTTTAGAATTTCAGATAAGGATGACATTTATAAAGAGGTTTGTGCAGGTTTGGCAGTAGCCCGATTTCACATTTGAAGCAGATTGGGGCACATTCCTATGTAATATCATTGTCATAAAGCTCCAGCTCATTTCCAGTTTGTGTATTTTCTTTTGTCAATGAACATTTTTTGTAAATATTTTATTGTTTCTTCAACTGTTCGTCAAGTTTTTGATGCCTAACTCTTTGAAACAGTCGCTAAACTCTGTGTTTTCATTTGAATGTGCTGCGAGAAAATGCAACAGTGTTTGTTTGTCTTTTTTTGTGAAAGTGCACAGGCAAGGCCCACAGTTGAAACAAATCTATAGATTGAACTAGCCTCAGGTTTCTAATTAATAAATGATTGGCAGAAAAACAGACCACTGGAATCAACTTAAATTAAAAGAGCTGTGCATCAAAACCCAACAGAGCAAAAATTCATGGAGTAGAAAAACAATGTTTAAGTTAGACTGGCCCAATGCTTTCCACACAAACTTTTCTCATGCCCAGTTGATACTTTTTGCACCATATTGTTTAGGCCCACACAATTCAGGGTGTCACATAAAAGTTACAAAGGCTACAAAGGTGTTTTTTTGTTTGTTTTTTTTTTTTATATTTTTTTTTTATTTCTTTTATTTATTTAACTGAAAGAAGTAAAACACAAAAAAACCTGATTTACACAAGCTCTACACAACACGAATCAGAGCATGAAAGTGTCTGATAAGCGATTTTCAGTTTGATTAGAAATCAGTTTGCAAACTGTTTGAAATAAATTGTCATTTAACAACTGTCAATACAACACTACATAGCAGTACTAAACATTCTGCAAAAAAGCATGCATGCACACACTGACACGCACCCACTCATACATACACACAACTGCTGTAAAAAAAAGACTATAAAGTTACAAAGGTTTAAGTAACAAACATCATTTAAGAAGCTAGAATTTTGTCTTTCCAGAATATGAAAAGGCAAAAAATATCCCATAACACCAAGAAAAAACAGGAATTATTCACAGTGAGAAAAGAGCTGTAAAAAAAGCATTCGCTAATGATTAGTTGTGTAATTGCTTATATCACCCAGCAAAAAGATTAAAAATGGAAACAAGTAGTTGTTACATGTATGGGAATTGTATGTGGTTTACAAAGCTTGAATAGGACATAAATAGATATAGCGCTTGCCTGCAACAATGTTCACATGGATTCGTATGGAGTTTTCATTTGTAAAATTCATTTAGTGTCTGTAAACCAGTCTGGTGCTCTCATTTATGTAAAACCCTGTCAAATTAATGCACACCTTGTTGAGTTCTATCAAGATCACAGAAAAAAATATATCAGTGAGAAATTGTTTGGTACATTTATTTTCCCTTGTGTACTGAAAGACCCATTTATAACTGCAGGAAGCATTCTGGTGACATTATTAAGACTAGGTTATTAAGACTAGGTTCTCCTGTTCTGTTGTATGTTGTTTATATGAGAGCAGAAACTTTGGTAAGATCCAAGCAAACATTTTGTCATCCAACACAGGCCAAATACGATACAAAACATCACACTGAGAATTGCAAATTGTTGTGTTTGTACCTATAATGGAGGTGACGCAAAGCCTGCGAACAGATTTACATACACATATACTTTTGCTATAAGCTGACCACACAGTAAGAGTAAATCTTAAAACAGAGATCTGAAACCATTTAAGACTTTAATTGAAAACCAACACACACAAAATTTGTACATCATAGCACATAAGAGATGTGTTAAGAAAGTCACAATGTAAATCAGCTAATGGACCATCCAAGCACAAGTCAATCCATGAGTCAAACGAGGTGTTACATCGAGTATCGGTAACTGTCATATTACAAACTTTCCACTGTAAACAGATGAGCGAGAGTGTATCCTTCCCCCTCAAAGCTGAATATGAACTAGAGCTGGGCAGCTGTTTAAGTGCATGCGTTCTCTTGCAGTTTGTCAATAATTACCATCAAACCCTCTTGAAGTCCACTGTCTAATTAATGATTTTTTGATCAAAGTGTTTGTCTCTGCCCTGAAGCACTACATATTTGCAGTGAAAGTCATGAGCTCTTTTTTGGCAGGGTAAAACAGTTCTGCAAATTCTAATGAATGCTTTCGGGCCGTCTAAATGGGTAAACACCTGCGTGTAATTGCGCGGTGCTTGGTGCTGTCAGAGCAGAAGAGCTGTCTCTGACAGCCTATTCTCTGCCTGGCACATTTAAACCGTCAACATGCTCTGCGGCAACGAGAGCTTGCGGCAGCTAAACAACATCTCATCGTTTTAACTTGGCGGAAAACTCCCTGCTCTGCTGAAAGTACACCCCAGGTCACACAAGGCCTGACAAAGACAACACATCGCTGAGAATTCAGGGCTCTTTAAAGAGTAATCTACATATATAATGCTGCAGGCATTATTCAATCATTTATAAACCGAGAATGCGCAGAGAGAAAAGGTGACATGACGCTTAGAAAATATGCGCAGATCGGGAGCACTGTATGAGCAAAGAGAGTAAAGATGTTCCATTCTGACAGATAAATAGAGAATGCTTTAATTGAAGCGAAAGCGTGTAGCTACACAGAGTTAAAATGCATATGTCTCATTTTTGTGTTGTCTTTTGTCTCATTTAGCACCCTCTTAAATAAACACGAGAATTTAGCACCACTTGCCACCTATTTGCGACAGTTGATGGTGATTAAGATGTTTGGTGCAAGTGATTGTCTGATCAAATAACAGCACTATCCTGTGTTAGCACATAAGCATATCTCTTTTTTTTTCATTTTTTTCTTTCTTTTTTTTTTAAAGCTGTTTAAGTATGTTTTGGTATCCTAAGAAGAGCTCGTTAAAAGAGTGTGTTAAGCATCTGATTACTTATTGCTAGCGCAGAGAAATACAAATCCCTCAGTGACACTTACTATAAAGGAAAGAGAGGAAACTGTACCGTAAAACTATTGACTACATTCATACATTAGCACATAGAAAGGCTGAAAAGAACCACGCTTAACTTTTACATATATATACAGGAACATTACCTTGCCAAATCCTCCATTAAGGACAGAGAGAGACAGAGAGAGTAACTTCATAAGAGCCTTATGGGAAACAGTCCCGTTTCCTAACAATATCCATTTAGCTTACTGGAAATGCAGTTTGGTTTGTTACAATAACTAGGGATTTAGCATGCAATTGCATTTTGTTTTGATGAATATGAAGAAAGCATGCATATATATTTCGACATTCTTTGACCCAGGCTTTGCTGTATTTGTGTTCTATATTCTTTAAATTTATGTCTTTAAACTGTCAACGTTATACCCTAAAACTTGTACTTATATATCCAGGTTTTAAAAAAAGGGCACTGTCTTAACAAAAGTCTGCTGTCTAGAGAAGGCAACTTTGTGTTATGACTGTGAGATGTTTCTTGTGTTTTATTCTCTGTAAAACAGAAGCAAAAGCAAATTTCAAACCCCACTATGACAGATTTTTACAGACTTTCGATTGAACAAAAAAGTCACTTTTGCACCAATCTCAAAATATCCCATATCACTGAAGCCTTTTTAAATGCTTGATATAAAGAGCCTCTACATTTCGTAAAAAATGAATGAAGCATTTGTTTTGGAATCAATAAACTAATAAAGCAGGGAGAACTGTTTGCCAGCCTGCTGATGTCCTTCTGTACTGAATATCATACTGTTTTAATAGTACAGTACTGTAGTGTGTTGTTATAATTAATAACAGTCACTTGTCAAACTAACAGGTCACAAGGACATAAAATTATGTCTCAGTTTATGTGACGTTTAGATGTACTTCTGTAGGTATGCTGCTTTGCTTTGTCTGCTCCTAATCTCTTAAATCACGGACAATAAAGGAAGCCTTTTTATCCCCTGCAGACATGATGTATAGAAAGTCAAGGCAGGTCACAGTCTCGCGTGTCTCATAGGGATCTGCTTAATGTCTTTTTTTTGTTGTTGTTGTTGATGTTGATTAAGGGCTCAGATGAAATTCAGTGTGATATTTTTTTCCAACCTGTCCACCTGGCAACACGCTGTAACTCTTGAAGGATAACTGCTGGTCGAAAGAAAGAACAAGACCTGCTTCACACCACGCTGTCAGTTTGAGAAAATGAGATCAAATGATCTCTGAGGAAAATATAGACAGCTGTAATGATGTAATGGTCCCGCTACTTTTCAGGGCCATTTTTCAAAAGGAGGGTGAGACAGAGACGGAGCTAGAAAGTGGGGGTGTGGGTGAAAGAAATGCTAAAAAATGGAAAACCAAAAATATGTATCGTTCAGTCTCGTCGCTCAAGTCGAGTCCGCAGGCTGGTTTAGGCTGGATCAAACTGGATCAGGCCGAAATGATTTGCTCATATTGACTGGGTGGGGTCGGTATGGATCGGTGGTACAGGGTTGTAGTCGTGTCACTTGTGAAACAGGATTGGTTTAGCCAGGCCAGCGAGGATCTTTGGCACTTGGACTGATATTATTTCTGCTATCATTTCGGGAAAGCTGACCTTGGTGGGCAGGGACCGAGCTTGGACAAATAGGTCAAAGGTGAACTGGTGCAGCTTCTGAACAATCTGAGTGAGGGACAGAAAGAGAGAGAAAGAGGGTAAAAGGAGAGACGAGAAAACAAAAATGACAAAGCACGAATATATACAGGGAAAGAAAAGAACATACTGTAGCATTTTTTATGTGAAAGTGTGAGAAAGTGCATCAATAAATCTCTGCAGCACTCATATTGGGCCAATATTACAATACATGTAACACACTATAATCAGTGTGTGTGTGTGTGTGTGTGATGTATGGTGTCTCTGTGTTTTAAGGTGAATGTGTAGATTTTGACAGATTTTGATTAATTAATTTTTACTTTTGGTTCTGTATATGTGTGTGCTGTCACTAACTGGCTGCAGTGAGTCCATCAGTCGGGTCAGCTGCTGGAAACGCATGGCGCAGTTGGTCTTCCTGCCATAGCTGATTAAACGGTCAAGCTCATTTATGTATGTCAGGCGCAGCTCATCAAAATACTTTTGACTCTTCAGCCCCTCCACTGGAACTGCACAAATTGAAATACAGATAAAAACATTCACCACCTGTGATGAACATTTATGGGCGGTTGATTACTCCAACAAGTGACTATATTCATTCCATATTGTCAATATTAATTCAACCCCATTGCAGTCTATTTTTTTCTTTTTATAAATTTTTTAGCTTTTCTCTTTATTTTATTTTCCCATTCAGATCCTTTTATTTCTTTATTTACACTATTTTCTGTAGTCTATTTTGCTACTATAAGTACTGTATACGCTATTGCCAATGAACCTGTTTTCTGCGTTTACCTGTATTTATTTCAATGTAGTGTTTGTAAATATTAAGTGTTAATATCCAAGAGTACTATGGTAGAAAAAGCATGTCTTGAACGTGCACACACTTTCCTAACTTTTTAAATGGGGGTATACCATAGACCACTTTCTATTTTTATTTTTATTTTATTTTTTAGATAAAGCTAATCGTAAATACAGTACAATAGACTGACCTTAACCCACACCCTGACCCTACCCCTAAAAGAAAATATTTTGAATTTTTATAAAAAAGAAAAGAAAAAAAAAATACCGTATTTATGAATCATTTTCCAATTGAGGACGTCCCTGAATGTCCCCAAAGAGAGCTTTGTCAGATTTAGCTCACTTATGGGGACAAATGTGTCCCCAAACTATAGCTACATACATACATACACACACACACACACACTCAAGGACACTCACTGATGCTGAAAAGAAGGAGCGCCTTCATGCAGAGGAACTCTTCTTGAGTGACCTGCAGCAGCACAAACTCCTGCGAGAGGTGCTTCATCTGAACACAGTGCTCGTACATGCTGGAGATATGCATCCTACGACTTACAGATAGGGGGCAGATTAATAGACTGAAAGAGACAAAAAGATAGAAGCAAACAAAGAAGCATCTAACAATTTCTGATGGCTCGCAACAACTTTATAACTGCTAATTACCATTAAAGATCACTGACTAATGCGACCAGTCATCTAATGACTTCACATCTTCCACTAAATGAAATTGATTTTTCAAGCCTAGAACACAATTTCTGTCAGCAGTATTGGTATGGGATATGGACAAGATGCATTTAGGAAGGAAATCTCCTATTTCAGATATTGGTGAAAAAGGCCTTTGAGTGCATGTGAGCCCCCCCAAAAAATCCAATCTCTCCTGGGATTGTGTTTGTGACAAAGATCCTTCTCACCATAATAAGCCAGTAGTAAATTCTAAATGAATCTGGGAAGCATCCAGGGCTAGACTGTTATTGTGTGCATGAAGCACAAGATATGTGCCTGCCCGATAGAGAGAGAGAGAGGGCTACTGAGGAGTTATGAAAGAAAAATGAGTGTGAGGAAAGATGGATTAGTACATTTACAAAATGAACAAATGGACAGAAGAAGAAAATAGAACAAATGATGGAGAGGCAACAATGTAGTACATGAATGGCTGGTGAACAGAAAAGAAAACAGGCAAATAAGAGTGAGGTGGATGTGGAAAAACACAGCGAATGACACTGACTCATTAAAGACCAGGTCCGGAGCGAAGTACAACATCCGTGCATTGGCGTTCTTGTAGGACCTCCAGCCCAGAGCAAAGACCATCACTCCCATCCAGGTGTGCTGGATCACTGTCATCTGATCGTCCACGTGCAGGTTCCGGAAACCTGAGAGACAGCAAGAGAAGAGAGATATTTGTGGTTGTGCATTTGCTGTCTATATCTCTCAGTTTGTCAGCTGTCTGGGTGCTATTTTTTCAGACCCAGTTCATTTACGACTCATTTACAGCTGTGCTAACTCAAGCCATGAATCAGATTTTATCATCACTTCAAGAAAAGACGCATGTAAATTTTAACTGAGGATTTTCAGTACAGCCCATAGGAAAGAAAAATCACAATTTAGAAAAGTTCTCTATAGCATCTTAATTGTCTCTCCTAGAAAGCACTGAGATTAAATGGAGGCCAGATAGAGACTCCTGAATTTCAGATCTTCTCCCAAGAAATAGACTCACATGTCTCCTCTAGAGTTTACAAGATTTTAGAGTTTGTTCTTCCAAAAAAAAATGATTTGAGCTACGCTGTCCACATGAATTCTAAAGCTCCACGTGACTCGCATCAGCAATGTCGGATACACTGAACTCCATGGCTTGCTCACTGTGTGCTTGTAATGAGGTAAGGTGGGCAAGGAGGAGGCGGGAACTGGCTAAACAGTCAATGTAAAGTTTAATGATAAAACTCAACATAAAACAAACATAAACAAACACAGACACACATGCAACGCGGCCACGTGCGTCTCTTGCTCTCTCTAACTGGCGCCTCCGGCTAGTCTTTATTCCCCTCCCGGCTGATAAGCCCAATTCAGGGCCGGCCGTGTGTCCTTACGGCCTAGCCCCGCCCTCCTCCTCATCACACTCCTCTATTGCCTGACTCAGGCCGGGGAAACCCCTGGCATGACACACTCCCCTCCCTTCCTTGGGGGGGGGGGTTGCCCTTCTGGCCATGCTTGCCGGCAGGTCTTCCCCGCCTTTTGGAACCCTGGGAGAGATGAGGGGAGGGAAAGGGGAGAGGGAAAGAGTGAGGCGGAGCGACAGAGAGAAAGAAATCTTGCTCGCCGGCTCACGGACACGCTGTCATCCGGTCCTCAACCACTCCTCCGCCCTCTGGCAGACACCGGCTTGCTCCTCCCCTGGTGGACGGCAGCGAGTCCTCCAGCCCCTGGCAGACGGAACTGCTCCTCCTCTTCCTCGGTGGACAACAGCGGTTCCTCCGGCTCTCGGCGGCCAGCAGCGACCCCTCCGTCCCCAGGCAGACGGCCGCGGCTGCTCCTTTGGCGGACTCCGCAACAGCGCATCCTTCCTCCCTCCTGGGTTTCGGCACCAATGTAACGAGGTAAGGTGGGCAAGGAGGAGGCGAGAACCAGCAAAAAGTCAACGTAAAGTTTAATGATAAAACTCAACCTAAAGCAAACATAAACAAACACAGACACACATGCAATGCGGCCACACGCGTCTCTCTCTCGAACTTATGCCCCTCCCGGCTTATTAGCCTGATTCAGGGCCGACCGTTTGTCCTCAAGGCCCGGTCCCGCCCTCCTCCTATCACAGTGCTTAAAGACAAAAACATTAAGGCATGTTTTTTTTTTTTTTTTTTTTTTATAAATGAAGCTATATTAAGCTGAATTGACATTTAATACAATTGGCTTTAAAAAAATAGTTTTGTAAAAAGTGCTATACAAATAAAAATGACTATGGAGTGAAGCGTCAGCATTGCCCCTGTCCACATGTTGTCAAGTGTTGTAATACAATTTCAACTTTGACTCCAACCGAAGAGGCAGCAAATGATTTATAAAAAATTCAGATGATGCATCATTATGTAGGCAGTGCCAGAGCTAAAATCAAAACAAGACGTTCTCTGCAGCAATTTTCATGTGGAGATCAAAGCGCTACATAAAGCTGTCATTGCCCTGATGCGAGTCAAGTGGAAGCCCCTTTACTGTATGTCAACAATTGTTTTACAAGTTTTATTACTGTTTCACCTAAGAAATGTTAGGAGAAGCATCTGATACAAAGTCAAGCCTTAAGCATTACAGTAAACTAACTGAGAAAATAATTCTCCTGAGCTACAAGACAGCAACTCCAGAAGAATAAAATTTCCTCTGGGATTTTCTGGAACTTACTTGATCCAAACAAAACGGAGGCCAACCCCGTGGAAGACTGGCGAGCATGCATTGCTTTCAGCAGATGAAGGAAAACATGCTGGACATTCCGAGGTAAAACTTGATCTCACTTTCTTCTGAAAAGATTCATCACTGGCTTCAGTGCAGATTAAAATGCCACGCTTTACAGTTTTATTAATGCTATCAATAACAGGACATTGGAGAAGTGCAACCAATCACATCAATCTGATTCTATCAACCAATACAATTCTGTCATGGAATCAGTTTAAAAAAAAAACTTGTCTGTGTCAAGCCACACACTATTCTCTCTCTCGCTCTCTCCTCCAGAACTTTTCACAAAATGTTTGATGGTCTGTCGCTGGCACATTTTGCATATGACTGAAGTCTGTCTTTGCTTTTGAAATAGCCCTGTCTTGACATGAATCAACAGGCAGAGTCTCGAGGTGAGGCGGAGACACTAAAACTACATTATAAACAAAATTTCATAACAAATGACCAGGGCTGGGCAATATGCTGTATATTTTGTGTGATGGTAGGGATGTGAGAACTGGTTGAAATTCTGGTATTCTGTTTATACAACAATATATTTGCACAGGTATTAATGAGCTATAATATAAATAAATAAAAGTATAAATAAAGTTATTTTTGGTGTGCGTCCATCAAGTTAACATAATGATCGAATGAGATGAAGCAGCTTTTAATTGTAAAGTACTTATTCAATGGATTAAAATGTTTAATAAAAATTTCACAACATGGTGATTAATCAAATTAATCCTAATTAATCATACTGTCAAATTAATCCCAAATTAATTCAATATACACACTAAATAAGTATGGATAATTACATATATATAAATTATTTTTATAGTAATTATTTTTTAAATAATTACTAACTTATAAATACAGTGCCTTGCAAAATTATTCAGACCCCTTACCAATTCTCTCATATTACTGAATTACAAATGGTGCAATGAAATTTCATTCTCTTTGATATCTTATTTTAAAACCCTGAACTCAAAATCAATTATTGTTAGGTAACATTGGTTTTATGTAGGGAAATAAAAAAAAAAATACCTTGCATAGGTATTCAACCCCTGTGCTGTGGAAGCTGCCAGGTTACACCGATGAAAGAAATTGCCCTAACGAGGATACATTTACTTTAACATTGGCATCCACCTTTGAATCATTAAAGTTGCAAATCACATTTACTGGATAAAAAACCCACTGTTGAAGGATCATTGGTCAGGCTGTGAATCTGAAGGAAAATGAATAACAAAGAGCATTCCACAGAAGTTAGAGATAAAGTAATAAAAATGCATAGATTAGGGAAAGGGTACAAAATAATATCCAAATGTTTGGATATCCCAGTGAGCACAGCTGGATCAATAATCAGGAAGTGGAAGCTGCACCACACCACCCAGGCACTGCCAAGAAAAGGCCTTCCCTAAAAACTCAGCACTCTAACAAAAAGGAGACTTGTGTGAGAAGCCACAGAGAGGCCAACAATCACTTTGAAGGAGCTACAGAGTTCAGTGGCTGGGAGTGGAGTAATGGTGCACCAGTCAACCATATCAAGAGCACTGCATAACACTGGCCTGTATGGGAGGGTGGCAAGAAAGAAGCGGTTACTCAAAAAGTACCATCTGAAAGCACATCTGGAGTTTGCCAGAAAGCATGTGAGTGACCCAGCTGCGATGTGGGAAAAGGTTTTGTGGTCTGATGAGACCAAGATAGGGCTTTTTGTCCAAAACTCAAAGTGCTATGTGTGGCGCAAACCTAAAAATTCCTATGCCTCAAGACTCACCATCCCTACAATGAAGTATGGTGGTGGCAGCATTATGCTGTGGGGATGCTTCTCATCAGCAGGGACTGGGCATCTTGTTAGAATTGAAGGAAGAATGGATGGAGCAAAATATAGGGAAATACTGCAAGAGAACCTGCTTCAGTCTGCTAAAAAACTGAAGCTTGGGAGGAAATTCATATTTCAGCAGGACAATGATCCCAAGCACAAGGCCAAAGCAACATTGGAGTGGCTCAAGAACAAAAAGATAAATGTCCTACAGTGGCCCAGTCAAAGTCTTTGCGACTTTGTCTGGGTCAAAATCACTTCGTCGCTGTGTGCAAAGCTAGTACATATGTACCCCAAAAGACTTAAAGCAATTATTGCAGCAAAAGGTGGCTCGTCCAAATATTAATGTGTGGGGGATACTTGAATACTTATGCAAGCAAGATATTTTATTTTTTATTTTTCATAAAAATATTTCCCAACAAAAAAAACAATGTCACCTTACAATAATTGATTTTGAGTTTCAGTGTTTTAAAATAAAATATCAATCAGAAAGAAATTTCACTGCACCATTTGTAATTCAGTAATATGAGAGAATTGGTCAGGGGTCTGAATACTTTTGCAAGGCACTGTATATATACATATATTTCCATATAAGTGGCCTAGAGTCTACTATTACCCTATAGTTCACAGAAATCTATTATGCAACTGAGTTCATCAATTTGTTCTGTTCTCACAGAATGGGCTCCTGTGTTCCATCTGCACTATTTTTAATTGTTGGTCTATGTACAGTACATGTGCATCAAACCATGACATAAATTTCACAACTTAGTCTGTCAGAGTGATGGATCAAGGATACTTTTTGTAGCACACCCTCTGCTGACTCATAAAACGTGAAGGTAGTAATTTAAGCTTGAATTGCTCTGATGGTAGTAAAATAAGTGCTTTTATTTTATTTATTTTTATTTACGGGTTGGGGCATACATTTTTTTATAACTACTCAGACTAAATTAATGTGTTAAATCAACAGCCTTAATATTAACATGTTATTAAAATGGTATTGGTGAAATTTCCAGCAAAATAACTAAATTATGATTCATAAAACGGATAGTTCTAGTCCTGAATGCTGATTGGTCAATAGCAACGCTCATCATCATATACTGTACACAATATAGCATGCCCTCTCATACCTTATTTCTTAAATATATAATTAATGTGATATAAAGCTGCTCATGCTGTGCCATAAGATTAGCTTCATACTGTCCACCACTACAACTAACTGTATGATATGAGGAATGACAGAATTTGATATCCTTAAATTACCTGGAAGTCCTTTGGCCCATTTCACTACTTTGACAAGTTGCCTCTCTCCCAGCTCATTAAGGCTGGTGAGGAGAGCAGCCGCAGAGTCAGGCTGAGCATGATCGTGGCCAGCGTTCACCACCTCAGGCTCGATGGCCTCCAAGATGTTGAGGAAGATCAGTTGAGAGTGGAACGTCAGGCACGGCTTGGGGGACAGGTGCTGAACTGTCTCTGGTGGGCCCTGAACAGCACCAACATCCTCTGGACCTTTCATCTGTCCGATCTTCCTCAGCTTACGGGCTGGGGCACAGAATAAAATCAATGTAATATAACAGTGTAGGAATACTGCTTAGTAAATTCAACCTGCACAAAAACACATAATCAAAGGCATAGTTCACAAAACAAAAACAAAAAAAACAATTCTGTCATAATTTATTCACCCTTGTGTTGCTCCAAACCTGTATGCCTTTCTTTCTTCCTTGGAATAAAAAAGGAGATGTCAGCCAGAATGCTGTCACCATTCACTTTCATGCAATGTATGCAATGTATGCAAAATATGCAATGAAAGTGAATGGTGACTGAAGCTAACATACAGTATATTGTCTAAAATCTCCTATTTGTGTTCCATGCAGGAAAGTAATATGGATTTGGAACAATATGAGGGTGAATAACTGATGACAGAATTTTCATTCTTTGGGGTACTATCTGCTTAATCTCTACCACATTTTTATTTTATCTAGCCCATACATTATTACTTAGAAACCAATGAAGCCTGCTGGTCTCTCAACAATGAGGCTGACATGATCTTATTTCTACATTTGAATTTCTCTGTATGCAACTGAGAATAAAGACCTGCACTGCGACGGGGAGTCTCTCTGCCACATTATCTCCTGCCAGTCAGAACAAAGAAAGATTACTGCCCGCAAAACACACCTGAGACAACGTGCTTCTCCCTCTGCTGCCACTATAATACAGGACGTGATTGAATTAGCATAAATGCATTGATGTATTTCAGTAATGTAGAGTAGAACGTGAAGTTCTAGTACAGTACAGTCATTCAAGAATGCAATGATGTGTGGATGTGTATTCTTTCAACTAAAAACCATCTCTCTCTCTTTCTCTCTCTCTTTCTTTCTCTGTCTCTTACTTCTCACTTAACTATGCACAACAGAGTGAAGCCATCTATCTGTATTCAGAGGATGCCTCTAAAGCAAATAAAATGAGGATACATGAAGTATGTGTGTTCCCTATCTGTCACTCACTCAACATTGTGTTGATGTAGTGACACTAGGGGTCGCCCTTGGGAGCCCCAGACACCTCTGATCTTTGAGAAAAGGCCAGTGGGAATTGGCGAGTGGAATTTGCATGCCACTCCCCCGGACATACGGGTATAAAAGGAGCCGGCTTCCAACCACTCATTCAGATTTATTTTTTCGGAGCCGAGCTGAATTCCTCCGCCAATCCATTCACCTCGAAAGCTGTTGAATTTACAGCGCATTACAGCGGTTTCTCCCCCTCTGCACCGGTGGTGTGCAGAGAACGCCCCTGGGTGCTTCAGCACCTAAAAGAGTATATTCTTCCTAATAAAAGAGTATATTTTCCTACTAAAAGAGTGGCACAGACGGAGTGTCTTTTTAAAGATGCCTTTCCATCTGTGTATGATTCCTGGTTGCGGGCGCTATCACTTTTGATGGCCACGATCGCTGTCTCATGTGCTTGGGCACTGCCCACGTGGAGACATCGTTCGTGGATGGGTCATGTCCTCATTGCGAGAACATGACCATGGCAACATTGCGGTCGCGGCTTTCCTTCGTCAGAGCCACCCCAGTGGCTCCCCGCCTCGGTCCTTCTACCTACAAGTATGAGGCCACGGCGGTTAACACTGGGGGCGATTTGGGGACCTCAGTGGGAGCTTCTCCACCAGGAAACCCACCACGGACCTCCCATTCCCCAGTACGCTCATGTGCCCCGGTCGAGTTCTGGGATGAGACTGCCGGCTCATCACAGGGCGAGTTCGCGATCTCATTCAGGGCTCGCAAAGAGGATGAGATCTCGATCACAGCATCGGAGAGCGGGCTCGTCCAGTCTGACGCCGAAGACTCGACTGGGGTCCCACCCTCGGGTGCCTCCAGTCACAGGTTGACGCGGAGCTGGCAGCCATGCTTGCCCGGGTGGCTGCTGGGCTGCTAGGGGGTACTCGGCGATTCCCCAGGTGGATACAGCAGTTGCGGTGCACTTGTGCCCACAAAACGCCGCCACCTGGCGGAACCGTCTGAGACTCCCGTCCAGGGCCTGTAGGCTTACGTCGTCACTGGCGACTAAGGCCTACGGTGCCACTGGACAGGCCGCCTCTGCCCTGCACGTCATGGCTCTCCTGCAAGTGCACCAAGCCAAGGTGCTGAGAGAACTGCACAAGGGTAGTTCTGACCTGGGATTGATGCAGGAGCTGCGCTCAGCAACCGATCTCACCCTCTGGGCAATGAAGGTCACGGAGCGGTCTCTCGGGCAGGCGATGTCCACCCTGGTGGTCCAGGAGCACCACCTTTGGCTCAACCTGGTCGAGATGAAGGAGGCTGACAAGGTTCGATTCCTTGATGCCCCATCTCCCAGGTTGGCCTATTCGGCGACACCATCAAGGACTTTACCCAGCAGTTCTCGACGGTTAAGAAGCAGACGGAGGCTATCCAGCACATCCTGCCACGGCATGGATCAAGATAACGCAACCCGTCTGCTCGTTGCCAAGGGGGTCCCCCTGTGGCAGCAACACTGGCTTCGCCGCAGCCCGCCCCAGGAGGCCGGCCCCGGCGTGGAGCCACCCGCAGGAAGCAGACGCCACCCGTCTCACGGCCCGCCACTAAGAAACAGAGGAAGGCTTGGAAGCACCCCTAAGATGGGCGACCCAGGGAGACGGAAACCACTGCAGACCTGGAGCTGGTAAACAGACCACTCCATCCCCCGGTGGAGGGCCGGGAGGAGAATCCTTGTTTTCCTTTACTTATGATTTCACAGCACGGCCAAAGGGCTGCGGTACCCACATTTTCAAGAAAAGAGCGGTTTCCTCACTTCCTGGGTCACACTTTCGGTGTCCACGGCCATCGTTATCACGACCACCTTTATGGCAGGCATGGCTCCGGAGGCAGGCCCCCACCCACACGCGCCCAGCTGTGGCACAATTGCACCCACGCCAGGACGGCTGCAACAGGCCGCAAGGACAATTTCCCTCCTCCCCCGTCCCGGACCAGTCCTATGGTGGGTATACGGAGCCCAGGTTCAACAGCGTCCGCTTCACCTCGCTTCACCTTCTACGGAAGGACGCGATAGAGCCTGTCCCTCCTGCCGAGATGAAGAAGGGGTTTTACAACCCCTACTTCATCGTACCAAATAAAGGCGGTGGGTTGCGGCCAATCTTGGACTTGCGAGTACTGAACCAGGCCTTGCACAGACTCCCGTTCAAGATGCTGACGCAAAAATGCATTTTAGCATGCGTCTGGCATCAAGATTGGTTCGCAGAGGTAGACCTGAAGGACGCGTAATTCCACATCTTGGTTTTACCTTGACACAGGCCCTTCCTGCGGTTTGCTTTCGAGGGCCGGGCATACCAGTACTTCGGTCTGTCCCTGTCACCTCACGCCTTCACGAAAGTCGCAGAGGCAGCCCTTGCCCCGCTAAGGGAAGTGGGCGTCCACATCCTCAACTATCTCGATGACTGGCTAGCTCACTTACGGGATTTGTTGTGTGTACACAGGGACTTGGTGCTCAGCCACCTCAGCCGGCTAGGGCTTCAGGGTCAACTGGGAAAAGAGCAAGCTCTCCCCGGTTCAGAGCATCTCTTTTCTCGGCATGGAGTTAGACTCAGTCTCTATGACGGCGTGCCTCACAAGCGCACGCACGCAGTCAGTGCTGAACTGTCTGAAGGCGTTCAGGTGGAGAACGGTGGTCCCACTGAAATTATTTCAGAGGCTCCTGGGGCATATGGCATCCTGGGGCATATGGTCACACCACTTGGGTTGATGCATATGAGACCGCTTCAGCACTGGCTTCAAACTCGAGTCCCGAGATGGGCATGGGGCCGTGGGGCACATTGCATAGCCATCACGCTGATCTGCCGCTGCCTGTTCAGCCCTTGGACAGACCTTGCATTTCTGCAGGTAGGGGTCCCTTTGGTGCAGGTGTTCAGGCACGTTTTGGTTATGACAGACGCCTCCAAACGTGGCTGGCGCGCCGAGTGCGTTGGCATATTAACTGCCTCGAGTTTCTGGCAGTATTGCTCGCCCTGCGGAGGCTTCAGCTGTTGATCCAGGACAAGCAACACGGCGATGGTAGCATACATCAACCGCCAAGGCGACGTGCGCTCTCGTCGCATGTCGCAACTCGCCCGACGTCTCCTCCTCTGGAGTCAGCAGCGGCTCAAGTCATTGCGAGCCACTCACATCCCGGGCAACCTCAACAGTGCGGTGGACACGCTGTCACAGCAGGTCACGCTCAGGGGAGCGTGGAGACTCCACCCCCAGGTGGTCCAGCTGATTTGGAGTCAATTCGGTCAAGCACAGGTAGACCTGTTTGCTTCCTGGGAATCCTCCCACTGCCCGCTCTGGTATGCCCTTACCGAGGCTCCAGTCGGCACAGTTGCGCTGGCACACAGCTGGCCCTGGGGGCTACGCAAGTAGGCGTTCCCCCCAGTGAGCCTACTTGCTCAGATGCTATGCAAGGTCAGGTCGTCCTAGTAGCACCTTACTGGCCCACCCAGACTTGGTTCTCGGACATCACGCTCCTCGCGACAGCCCCCCCTGGCGAATTCCCCTGAGGAAGGACCTTCTTTCTCAGGGACGGGGCACCATCTGGCACCCGCGACCAGACCTCAGGAATCTCCACGTCTGGCCCTTGGACGGGATGCAAAAGACCTAAGTGACTTACCGCCCATGGTGGTAGACACGATCACTCAGGCTAGGGCTCCCTCTACGAGGCACCTGTATGACTTGAAGTTGCGTCTGTTCGCTAAGTGGTATTCTTCCCGACGCGAAGACCCCCAGAGATGCGCAAAGGAGACTCTCCTTCCTGCAGGAGAGGCTGGAGGGGCGGCTGTCCCCCTCCATCTTGAAGGTGTACGTGGCTGCTATAGCAGCGCACCATGATGCAGTTGATTGTAAGACTCTTGGGAAGCACGACCTGGACATCAGGTTCCTTAGAGGTGCAAGGAGGCTGAATCCTCCCAGACCGCATCTCATGCCCTCGTGGGACCTCTCCGTGGTCCTTCGGGGCCTACAGGGAGCTCCATTTGAGCCCCTGGAGTCAGTTTAGCTAAAGGCACTCTGCTTAAAGACTGCTCTCCTGACTGCAATCACTTCCATCAAGAGGGTACGGGACCTGCAGGCATACTCTGTTGGTGACATGTGCCTGGAGTTTGGTCTGGGATACTCTCATGTGGTACTGAGACCCCGGCTATGTATCCAAGGTTCCCATGACCCCATTTTGGGATCAGGTAGTGAACCTGCAAGCGCTGCCCCAGGAGGAGGCAGACCCAGCCTTGTCGTTGCTGTATCCGGTGCACGCAGAGCTTTAGATGCTCTGAGCAGCTCTTTGTCTGCTTTGGAGGACAGTGGAACGGGAGCGCTGTCTCCAAGCAGAAGATCGCCCACTGGGTCACTGACGCAATCGCTTTGGCATATCACGGCCAGGACGTGCCGCCCCCCCTTGAGGCTACGAGCACACTCTACTTGGAGTGTGGCGGCCTCCTGGGCTCTGACCAATGGCGCCTCTTTAGCAGACATCTGCAGAGCAGTGGGCTGGGCAACACCCAATACCTTCATGAGGTTCTACAATCTCTGGGTTGAGCCGGTCACGTCCCGTGTGTTATCAGGTACGAGTAGGTAAGTTGCGGGACAGCTGGCCGGCTGCACCGCTTGCGTATAACGCCTTTCCCCTCCCGGAGGTGAAGATGTGTGCTTTTTGCCCCCAGTCGTGTTCATGTCGTGGACCCTGGATGTCCTTCCTCCTTAGTCCTGTGGCAGGCGAGTTTGCGGAGAAACTCGTTGCTGGCCCAGTATGTGTGCTAACTTGGCCCTGTACTGGGTTAGGTGCTCCACATGCGCTGGTTGCCCATATGTAACCCTGTGTGATGTATCTTCCATGATATGGTTCCCCCGTTGGTGAACCCGCGTCTTCCTTGGGCAGAGGCCCCTCTGCCCCCGGTCGCCGTGTTTGTAGAGCTCCTCCTCCCTGGGTAGGATCTACCACGGGGACTTCTCCACATGAGACACTGCCGACAAGACTCGGTAAGACCATGTGACGTATTTCCATACAGTTTCCTCCCCCTCGGGCAGGGTGTGGTCTCCGCGGTGTCTTCCCCTTGGGAGTGACACCCCCCGACGCAGATGCTATATGGCCCCCAACCGAACAATTTTTGGGGAGAAGAAAGAGAAGAGGCCGCATCCCTCCAGCCACAATACTGAACTACCCGCTGAAATGGCCGGGACCTTGTCTCGGCTCCTCAGCACAAAACCTGAATGAGTGGTTGCAAGCCAGCTCCTTTTATACCCGTATGTCTGGGGGAATGGCATGCAAATTCCACTCGCCAATTCCTATTGGCCTTTTCTCAAAGATCAGAGGTGTTTGGGGCTCCCAAGGGTGACCCCTACTGTCACTACATCGACACAACTTCTCGTTCCTTCCATCAGGGAACGGAGGTTACAAAAGTAACCAGGACGTTTGTGTTGAAATTAGTTGTTAATAGAAGTGAGGAAAACAATATTGTGATATTTTACCTCACAATGCTGTTTCGATAATGTAACGCTAGGAATCAATAACCATTTAGTTAAATTTTTATACATTTATATTTTTGAAAAAAAAAAAAAAGAGAGATCACCACAAGTGTTTGACATTATGTCTCTAACTGCGAACAATGTTGCCTGATCTTGCAAGAGAAACCTGTACTGGAAAAACAAGCCCAAATTAAGTGATTTGCCTTACCAAAACAAGTAAAATAAGATACCCCAATGTAAGCTATTTTAAGGAGTTATGAATGATGGGCTTAATTTTACTGATCTGGATAAAAAGTGTAACAACCATAGTATATAAAATAATATATTTTCAATAAATCCAATTTACCCTTAATATTTAAATATTTCCCAGCTCTTATTAGTTGTCGGTCACATTTTATTGTGCTCTGAAAGCTAAGCACAAGCAAGCCCAAAAAATGTGACTACATTCTGGAATGTAACAAAAAACAAAGAAAAAACACACAACCCATGACAACCCATATTTATAAGCAACTTCATGAAAAAAGAAGCCCAAAAATGCTTATAATAAGTGGACATTCTATTAGACTATTATGCAAACTCAGAACGAAATATGTTCGTACAGATCATCTGTACAGCTAGACTGTGACATATTTTGTGTAGTGATAAACACACTTGAACCAAGATACACTATTTACATCATTTTATTTTTTACTGACATTGATGTGTCTATGATCTATGCTACTTCTATGGGAAGTTAGCACAGGAAGTTTTATAAAGCAGGAAGTTAAGCACTTGTTGCGCAATGAAGATGAATGAGAACCTTATAATCTAAGTATAGTATTAAGTATAACTTTGCAATATCTCACAGCTAAAGAATAGCGAAATTGTACTGCGACCCATTTACTGTATCGATATAATGTTGTATCGCCAGTTCCCTGCTGATTCCCACACAAACTGGTACTGTAACTCACTGTTTTGCTTGTGCACCATTGATTGCCTGTGGTTTCATTATGGTAGTTAACACTCACAGTCTCCACTTTGGATTATAATTTAGAGATGCTTATTATTCAATGGGCAGCATTAGGGTGAGGAATGAAAGACTATAGATGGTTGAGATGATTTATAACTCAGAGGCTTTAATGGCGCATTACGAAATGCTGATCCAAGACCAAAAAAACAAAACAAAATATATATATATATATATATATATATATATATATATATATATATATATATATATATATATATATACAGTGCATCCAGAAAGTATTCACAGTGCTTCACTTTTTCCACATTTTGTTATGTTACAGCCTTATTCCAAAATGGATTAAATTCATTATTTTCCTCAAAATTCTACAATCAATACCCCATAATGACAACATGAAAGAAGTTTGTTTGAAATCTTTGCAAATTTATTAAAAATAAAAAACGAAAAAAATCACATGTACATAAGTATTCACAGCCTTTGCCATGACACTCAAAATTGAGCTCAGGTGCATCCTGTTTCCACTGATCATCCTTGAGATGTTTCTACAACTTGACTGGAGTCCACCTGTGGTAAATTCAGTTGATTGGACATGATTTGGAAAGGCACACACCTGACTATATAAGGTCCCACAGTTAACAGTGCATGTCAGAGCACAAACCAAGCCATGAAGTCCAAGGAATTGTCTGTAGACCTCCGAGACAGTATTGTATCGAGGCACAGATCTGAGGAAAGGTACAGAAACATTTCTGCAGCATTGAAGGTCCCAATGAGCACAGTGGCCTCCATGATCCATAAATGGAAGAAGTTAGGAACCACCAGGACTCTTCCTAGAGCTGGCCGCCCGACCAAACTGAGCAATCAGGGGAGAAGGGCCTTAGTCAGGGAGGTGACCAAGATCCCGATGGTCACTCTGACAGAGCTCCAGCATTCCTCTGTGGAGAGAGGAGAACCTTCCAGAAGAACAACCATCTCTGCAGCACTCCACCAATCAGGCCTGTATGGTAGAGTGGCCAGACGGAAGCCACTCCTCATTAAAAGGCACCTGAAGGACTCTCAGACCATGAGAAACAAAGATTGAACTCTTTGGCCTGAATGGTAAGCGTCATGTCTAGAGGAAACCAGGCACTGCTCATCACCCTGCCAATACCATCCCTTCAGTGAAGCATGGTGGTGGCAGCATCATGCTGTGGGGATGTTTTTCAGCGGCAGGAACTGGGAGACTAGTCAGGATCGA
Organism: Myxocyprinus asiaticus; assembly: GCF_019703515.2. NCBI lineage: Eukaryota > Metazoa > Chordata > Actinopteri > Cypriniformes > Catostomidae > Myxocyprinus > Myxocyprinus asiaticus. Next base: position 34,575,922 of record NC_059347.1, read on the forward strand.
GGGAAAGATGAATGCAGTAATGTACAGAGACATCCTTGATGAAAACCTGCTCCAGAGCGCTCTGGACCTCAGACTGGGGCGAAGGTTCATCTTCCAACAGGACAACGACCCTAAGCACACAGCCAAGATAACAAAGGAGTGGCTCCGGGACAACTCTGTGAATGTCCTTGAGTGGCCCAGCCAGAGCCCAGACTTCTCTGGAGAGATCTGAAAATGGCTGTGCACCGACGTTTCCCATCCAACCTGATGGAGCTTGAGAGGTCCTGCAAAGATGAATGGGAGAAACTGCCCAAAAATAGGTGCGCCAAGCTTGTAGCATCATACTCAAAAAGACTTGAGGCTGTAATTGGTGCCAAAGGTGCTTCAACAAAGTATTGAGCAAAGGCTGTGAATACTTATGTACATGTGATTTTTTTTGTTTTGTTTTTTATTTTTAATAAATTTGCAAAGATTTCAAACAAACTTCTTTCATGTTGTCATTATGGGATATTGTTTGTAGAATTTTGAGGAAAATAATGAATTTAATCCATTTTGGAATAAGGCTGTAACATAACAAAATGTGGAAAAAGTGAAGTGCTGTGAATACTTTCCGGATGCACTGTATGAAGAAAACCCTTGAATCATCTGTGAGGCCACTCATTTAAACACCTAAAAAGCTTTCCTCGCTGACTAACAGGACAAATGAAAATGACTCAGCCCTCTGCGATCATTTAAAAAAGGACGAGAGACCCGTGCCTCTCTGCTTGTGGTCTAAAATGAAGTGTGGTGAAGAGAGAGAGCAAGATTATAACTTTATCTTGGGGTGTTTTACCAAAACCTATGGGTTTGCGGTACACAAGGTGCCACAGACACCACCTTCATGTTTCCCTCTTCATAAACCTGCCATCCCAGCAAAAACAAGTAAAAAATATAACCGTTGTGGCAAATAAAACAAAAGAGGCTCCTGCAAACCACTGCCTCCTGCACCTAGATTGCCAATATTGCTGGTGTCCAGAGAGTTCTTCAGTGTGGAGTAACGCTGAGACGCTGTGTCTTCTGAAGGTTTTCTTTGAGTTTGCTTCAAAGTCAAATGGGCCGTAGACAGACTAAACCCCCAAACAGTGCTGGGAAAAACGAAAAACAGCTTGAAGCCACTTAAGCTGGTTTGTTGATGGTTTAAGATGGTCAGCCAATTGGTCTCCCAGCCTGACCAGCTGACAAGTGTCCAACACCATTCTAAAACCAGAAAACCAGACCAGGCTGTTAGAACTAGTTAAGGTCAGCAAACAAACTTAGTCTGGTTTAAGCTGTATATGTATGCTTATAATATCATATATTCTGTAAAGTTAACTTTTCAGAGGTAACCAGCTTAAAGTATGAACAGTTGCAAGTACACAAGCTAAAATTCAACTTGCACAAAAATGCCTTCTAATGCCAGTTTAAACAAGCATACTTCAATATCCATGATACAGCCCAGTGTCCTTTTAAAAAAAGAAAGTCTGCCCATGAGAGTAGAGGCATCATCACGTTATCACTTAGGGAAAAACTGAGGCTCCACTGGACAATAAAACACAAAACATCCTATGGTATTTCTCAAAGGTGAGTAAATGGCTTTGCTTACAACTCTTTACAGACTTGGAGTGGGAACCAAAGGAAAGAGGGGAATGTGTTAAAATTTCAGAATAAGTGAGCACTCAATAGCAAATGGCATAGAAAAGTGAACAGAAAACATTTTGTTTCAGACATCTGGAAGTTTGGAATTCTGGGCTCCATTCAGAACCTGTAAAAAAAGTTTTGACTGATGTGAAGTTTAAGCCATAATGACAGATTTGTGCATACTTTCAGTCTTTCGCTGGTAGTAAATAAAAAAATAAAAAATAAATAAATAAAAAAACAGTTTTAGGACTTTTCAGTGACTTTTCAAGTAACTGGGTGCCATAAGTTTTCAATCTTAAAAATGATTTAAGCGTAAGCATGAACTGACAGATGAGAGAGTGTGAGAATAAACAAACTGTCAAATTAGCTCCTGGTAATAAAATATGAGTTTATCTGCAACATGAGTGGTGATTAGGTATAAATTCTGTTTTATTGCCATGTATGATTTGATTTCTCTGTAGGTAACTCTTGAGGTATCAATGTTGGGGAGTAACTAACTGAAAAAAAAAAAAAAAGTGATGTTATCAACTTATCTAATTTTTCAGTAGCATGACAGTAGTTAAAATGGATTAATTTCCAAAACTTAGTAGTGTAGAGTGACAAATAATCAAACATGCTCTCCATAAAAGTGGATCTCTCTGAGATGTGGTGTAGGAAAGTCCAATTTGTTTTAATGAACCGCTTAATTCGGCTGCTTCATGCAAATAAACCGGTTCAAAAGGAAAAAAATGAACTGATTCGAGTCTGATTTTATGTGGCTTTTTGCACCTTTTTGTAGAGAAATAGTTTGTTAAATGCTGCGATTCATATTTTTTAACGTGTTATATTCTAGTTTTTTATTGTAAAGTTATAAATCTATCTATTTAAATTTTATGCTGTCACCCTAACTGCGATTAATTAATTCAAAACCCTTACTGTTTTTAAACCAGAGAAATCCTGCTGTGATTAAGTTATTATTTAAATTATATAATCTGTTGTTATTTATATATTTTTCTAAACCCCAACCCCCACCCCCTCAAAGGAATAGTTCACCCAAAAATGAAAAATATTTATCTCATCATTTACTCACCCTCATGCCATCCCAGATGTGTGTGACTTTCTTTCATCTGCTGAACTCAAATGAAGACTTTTAGAAGTATTTCTCAGCTGTTTTTGTCCATACAATGCAAGTGAATGGGTGCCAAAATTCTGAAGCTCCAAAAATCACATAAGTCAGCATAAAAGTAATTCATATGACTCCAGTGGTTACATCCATGTCTTCAGAAGCGATATGATAGGTGTGGGTGAGAAATATTTAAGTCCTTTTTTTTTTCACTATAAATTCTCCTCCCTGTTCTGTCAATCTCCACTTTAACTTTCACTTGCACATTCTTCTTCTAGTTTTTTTGGTGATTCAAATTCTTCATGCATATCACCCCCTACTGGGCAGAGAGAAGACTTTCTAGCAAAAAAAAGGACTTAAATATTGATCTGTTTCTCAACCACACCTGTAATATCACTTCTGAATATATTGATTAAAACACTGGAGTCGTATGGATTACTTTTATGTTCCCTTAATGTGCTTTTTGGAGCATAAAAATTTTGGCACCCATTCACTTTCATTGTATGTATCAACTGAGCTGAGATATTCTTCTAAAGATCATAATTTGTGTTTTGCAGAAGAATGAAAGTCATACACATCTGGGATGGCATAAGGGTGAGTAAATGATAAGATCATTTTCATTTTTGAAAGAACTACCCCTTTTAATCGCTTCAATGTAGTTATAGCTAGTTTTTTTAATAGATTGTAGTGTAGCTAAATAATTTTTCATCACTTTGACTATAGCTGAATTTTAGTTGAAGGAACTATCAAGTATAAGTAGCTTGTAGCATGGCAAGCTTGAGTTGAAGGAATAGTTCACCCAAAAATGAAAATTTGCTGATAATTTACTCAGGCCATCCAAGATGTATCTAAGTTTCTTTCTTCATCAAAACAGAATTTAAGATTTTTAGGATTTCATTTCAGACCTCCTCCTCTAAACAATGCAAGTGAATGTACTCCATTTCTTTATGGTCCAAAATGCATATTTAGGGTGCATCAAAATAATCCACAGGACTCCAGTCGACAAATAAAGTTCTTCTGAATCCACACGAATGATATTTTTAGAAACAAAACAATACTTATATACTTATTAACTACAAATGTTTTCTTCCGTACATCTCTGTGATGCGTGCTCATGAGAGCGTTGGTAAGGTCATGCGTCACGTGGAGGAGGAGGCAGGAAACGTGTCAAATATCTGTTTGCGTGTAAATGTGTAAAATGTGCTGTAAATATGCCCATATTAGAAAATCAGCATATTAGAATGATTTCTGAAGGATCAAGTGACACTGAAGACTGCAGTAATGATGCTGAAATTTCAGCTTGAAAATGTATAGTCAGATTACTTCTTTTAACTTAAACTTGATTTTGTGAATAAGCTACAAACAATACAATCATTAAGTCTCCTCAAATTCATTCTATCTCAGGGGAGGGGTCTTTGTCTCCTCAGGTGTGAATCACATCAATGTTCATGATCATCCACGCCTCCTCGCATATGTCCTTTCTAACACTAAAAGTGTCTTACAAAAGTTAAATGACTATATTGTTTTGTATGAATGAGTGATCAGGATGGTTTTCACATCATTTTGTAGCAAAAACTGTAGGCTACAAGATCCAGTTCTCAAAAGTCTTGTGAACAAATGTTTAGTATGTGTTATATGGCCTTATTTCAGTGACTTAAATAAGTCATAAACTTTATTTTCTCAAAAATACAAACATGTACATACATGTTGTTCACATATTATTGTAGCCCAGTTTGTGCTGAATAAAGTGTTATCAGACTTTAGCCATTAATATGTTTTTAAGCAACTGAAAAAAGCACAAATGTCAAGGCATGTCAAAACTTCTCCAGGGCCCAAAACACCCTCAGACCCCAGAGGGTTAAGTGATGTACGTAATTTGAAAGTAAAGAGCAGGAGATCTTGCTGACAAGTCGGCTGTCACTGCTGGTATTGCCGCTGAGAAAGAGTTCTGCATGATCATGTGATTGATTAATTAAACAGGAAAGGAGGGCTGATTTTCACTTCAAGTAAATTGGTAAGTGCTTTTTGCAATGTTATAGCAACATCAGGAGTTTCCTATGTGTAAATTAGGCTGCTTGAGCATTCAGTATCGGACCAAGTTTTGAAAAGTAACCGTGTACCCTGACGAAACAAAATTTATTGCAAGCAAAATTTAAATCGCAAATATTATTAGAGAGCTTTTTCTTGGTATTAGACCTCCTTTGTTCTGGCTTTCATGCGTGGACGTGTTTATAAAATGTCAGTTGGTAATATTAGTTGACTGCCACATAATGTATGATAGGCATACTGTGTCTTATTCATTGTGAAACTGTGTTTTCTTAATGGCGTGAATCGCACTGAAGGCCTAGACTTTAAATGCATGGGCTGAGGCTGTAATTCAGTGACGTTAAATAATATTTCTGATTTGAATAAATCAATTATTTTAGATGTTACCACACTATACTTACATTTTTAGGGTAATATTATTATTATTATTTTTGTACAGAATGTTAAAAAGGAACATTTAAAATCATAATTCACACTCAATTATATTGATTACGTGACTGTAAATGTATATACCTCTACCTTTTTCATTGCATCAAATGCCTAAAATTAGAACACTAGTCATTTGGCACCTGTTTTGGTGCACCTGATTTCAGGCATTTTAAAAATAGGAAGCTACTAACTTACATAAACATTTGAAAGCTGTGGCCTGGTTTGGTCTTTTTTGAATCTTGGAAAGGGGTTTCAAATCCATTTGCAATCAATCACTTCACTGTCACATCCTCACTGATAGATCATCTACAATTCATCACCAAATGGAAAGGACTTCAAATCACTGGCAATCCACTTAGGCTGGATTCCTCCAAAGAGCTGACTGAAACATACAGCAGGAAGCCTCCATGAACCCTTGAATGACATCAAAGAATTTACAGTCCAGTCTTGGCTCATTCCGAGTGCAAGAGTCACGCTTCCTATAGAGACCACATTACTGTGCGCTGTATGCAAGGCATACAAGGAAGATGGATGTGAGGCCATCTGTTAAAAAGCTGATGCTGAACTGTATGTGAACTTGAAATATGATACATTCTGTTAGGAGTTTGAGTCTGAAAAATGATGAGAAACACAAGTAATTATTTTGCCAAAAGCTAAACATACAGTCAGCTAGTTATGGCAAAATACAGTAAGCCCTGACAGAGTGCTCAGGACCCCAATGTGAAACACAGATGAGAAAAAAGAGATTTTGCAAAGTCACACAAGAGACATGAAACTAGCACAGTAGAAAACAGGTTGCGCACTGTAAAAATGAAAAGCACCTTTGGGGTTCCTCTGCTGCCACAACAGCTGAGCCCTCTGGAGAACTTCTAGACACCTTTTAAAAGAGTCTCAAATATCCTACTTATGTATTCAAGTACCTTCAAGATATATTTCAAGTGTCTAAAAGCCTTTTCCTAGTGATGGGGCTACTGAATGAACCATTAACAGTCCTTAAGAGTTCTTTACAGTTCCTGCAGGAACTGAAAGTAAGTTTCTCAGATAACTGAAAGGGTATCTGGAGGACCTCCAGACAATTCCATTAGTGTGGCAGCTGAGGAACGCCAAATGATGTCTCGAGAATCTTTCATTTTTACACTGACAACGATTAATTATACAGTTTAACCCATAAATATTGCAGAAAAGATCAAATATTCTAACAGGCAAATATGTTGAAATTCACCTTTCCATGGTGCACTTTAAATATGCTTCACATGTTTGCATGTCCACCTAGCCCTTGAAGTGGAAATGGTAAACGGATTGTTAAGGGTAAACAAATTTGGCTTGCTGTCCTTAAAGGAAAGGAGAGCAGGGGGCTTGAGCATATGGCTCAGCTCGAGCTTTAAGTTCCCCTCCTCCTGACTACTTAACTGAAGTTAGTTAAGATTAATAATGAAGGAGTCGGGGTGGTGGAGAGATGCTGGAAGAATCATCACAGGAATAAGGTAAGCAGCTGTTTACTGTACATGTTCTTGAATTGTGATTGACAGGACACACTCGACAAGCTCCTTCCAAACCTTCATTTAGAACTCCATTTGTGTTAACAATTTGTGTTGCAAAACCCAGCACCTAGGTAAAAAAATTAAAAAATAAAAAAATAGCAGATTTTTTAGAGTATCTGTACTTTTTCCAACTATTCCAAAATGTAGTTGGACACTTAAGTCCCTTAGAAATGTATTAATTTAACTGTATGCATAACAAAGTATCAAACCAAGTAGCATTTATATACAAATAATGACCTTTTCTCAAAACAAACTTTTCTAATTGCCATTTTTGCAATTACTTTTAACCAACTGGTCCCAAGGTCACTTCAAGTACATGAATAATGTCATTTTCAAGTTTACACAGGTGCTCTAGCAGAGTAACCATATGTGTAGGTCATCACATAACTATGGACATGTTCCACTTATGTTTGATAACCAAAATGTCTCTGCATTCTTAATTTTGAAAAGTAAATATACAGTATATATAATGCTTTTTCATGTAAAACCAAAATTTCTGTTTTTGATGAGGAGGAGGGCGGGGCCGGGCCATGACTACGCACGCCCAGCCCCCAACTGGGCTAATCAGCCGAGGAGAGGGATAAATGCAGTGGAACGCTGCAGTTCGAGAGAGAGAGAGAGCCACATGCAGCTGCCAGCTGTGTGTTTGTGTTGTCTTTTTGTTTACATTAAATATTATTTTTACTGTTCAGCTGGTTCCCGCCTCCTCCTTTCCCAACCTTAACCATGTTACATTGGTGCCTAAGCCCGGGAAGGAGGATGGATGCGCTGTCGTGGAGTCCTCACCACTGCCATCCACCCAAAGGAGCAGCCGCCGCCGGGGACGGAGGAGTTGCTGCCGTCCTCGAGGGGAGGAGGGGCTTGCTGCTGGCCGCCTGGAGCGGTGGAGCCGCTGCCAGGGGCGGAGGAGTTCCCTACTGGCCGCCAAAATGCGGAGGGGAGTTCCATCCACAAGGGGTCGGAGGACTGGCTCTGGTCCGCTCAGGAAGGAGTGGCTGTCCTCCGCCAGAGGGTGTAGGAGTGATCGAGGGCCAGGAACGTGGCAGTTCGAGAAAGAGAGAGCCACATGCAGCTGCCATGTGTGCGTTTGTGTTCTGTGTGTCTCTTTGTTTAAGTTCTTATTAAATATTATTTTGACGTTCAGCCGGTTCCCGCCTCCTCCTTTCCCAACCTTAACCTTGTTACACTGTTATTCAAATTAAAAGTTCACACTATTATACTCATAAATAAATCATATAAATAATAATACAAATCAACACAAATAAACTAATATATACAGTACTTATGCCTAGTAACACCCTTCATTCAAAATATACTGTAGTCTGGACTTTTGTACCTTATTGCTTAATTAGATGGTTGTGAGAGGATTTAATTGTGGCACTAAAAAGCTAAAGTTTGTCTGTAGACTGGAAGATCTCCACACAACCCAACTCAAAAACTGTACTATGCATTTAAACATACCTCCACTCCACATAATGCAGTAACCTAGAGAATGAGCTGTACTTTCCCTCTAAACATACCAACACCTACACACAAAACTAACAACAAAACCAAAGCCTTGAGTTAAACTGTCTCCAAACTTAAGATTTTCATGTGAGTTTCTGTCTGAAAACTCTCAGCGCCACTTAAGTGAAGTTTATACAATTTAAACAGGGATTATGAGTCAAGACTATGATTCAAACATCATAACACACATATGGATAGGTCATAGTCTAGAGACAGAGGGATATGGGATCTGTCACAGTCAACTCTTTAGACAGGCTCTGACTAACCAAAAAGGTTTTTTTTTTTTTTTTTCATTTGAGTTCATGTGTCTAGGGAGGAAATCAGAAAGATGTGTGTTGTCTGACACCACACACTTTGGACACACACTAAATGCACACATCAGGCCAGCATTGCTAAAAGTGTGACATGGTGCATAACAATAACGACACCCCATCTGATAATTACATCCCTGATACCCAGCCGTACCCCTGCAGTGCCATAAACTGCTCCCAAAATTCAGCAGCCGGTTTCACTGTCATTACACACACATGCACCTGTCATGGGTAACTGATATGAAACAAAATTATCAAATTACTCAAAATGAAACCATTAAATAAAAATGTACATTTTAGCATTATCTTTGGGCTATTTTTTTCTTTTCTTATTTATTTGAGCAGGAGCTCCGTGTCTTTTCATTATCAGGGTTGGCACATTACTCAATGACAATGTCTCACAATCAGTTTCTTTAAACTGCTTGGTAATTGAGTTTAGACACTTTTTTTTTCATACCGCAACTATGGCTGAGCTTGGTATGAAAAAAGATTTCTTGTTAACTCTTGCAGATGAAGTTGCCAGCAAAAACATTGACAATCACTTAATTTTAACCATATAGAATATGTAATGGAAATGTTGGCAGAAAGAAATGCTGTACAGTAAATGAGAGTATCACTGGCTTACAGTAGGTGTGCGGACCATTCTTAACAGTGTTGAGCAGTATGTTTGACTGGAAAATGCACAACATAATGCTGATTTTGTGTGAGAGGGTCATTATGGAAGAGCATGTCCTTACTTTGAAATGTGACACCCAGTGTTGTTGGGTGAAGAGCCAATGACCATAACCCTGAAAATGAAAAGACACGAAGCTTGTGCTTCAATGAAAAATTAACCCAAATATAATGCTCAAATTAAACTAGACACAAACTAGTGCTAAAATCAAATTCAATAGACATTTAATGACTTTAATATTAATTGAATGATTTATGTTTTTTTTTTTAACAATTTCATTATGTATTTAATGATTTTTTTAATTATTTAATTTCAAGTAGTTTTGCCCTCCATATAAAACTGTCTAACTGGGTTAAAGCAGAAATAATTGTAATGCTCAATAAATGTAACAACCCTATTAACTTAAAGCACAATGCACTCACCATGGCTAAATCAAGTATTTGCAAGCACAATTCAATTCTTTACCTACCTACAGTATGTTACTTGTCAATTTGTGCTGTCTTTTATAGTTTATGGCTGTGTTTGAGTTAATTGTGTTCCTGTTCTGTAAGTAATCATCCCTTACTATTTTTCACTGTGGTCCCCTGTAGGCTTTTGTATTTAATGAGGGTATAGACAGCCCGGGCTTGTCTGGGCTAGAGTTCCACATTTTTCTCTTCTTACCCCAAACCTCGCACCCTTTTTCATTTCACTCTCCCTATTTCGTTTGTTGCTTGAGCTGTTCTGTATGTGCTCTTTAGCTACTCCAGTAATTTCTCTCCTGTGTAATATCTAAAAAATAGATTATAAAATCTACTTGAATTGATATTCTCTAAAAAGATGCCAAAAATATGCACTCTGCAGCTTCTGAATCAGCAATACGATGGGGAAGTTGCAAATCAGAGAAAATCATGCAGATAATTTGAAATAAGCAAAAAAATTTACCAAAAAAAAGTTTGTTGGCTGCTTGTACATCCAGTCTACACAGCACGGACCCACACCATGGCGCCACAAATTGTCAATCATGTTATATTGTATTTGCAATTAATATGCTCCTACTGTCAATAATATTAATATTATGGAACACAGTGAGAAGGCACTCTCGCAGTCTGTGGATATCTATCTGCTAAATAAATAACCATGCCTATAATATTAATATTACTGTACCCAATGAGAATGCACTCTCATTGTCTGTCGATATCTATCTGCCAAATAAAACTATTGTAATTCCAAATGTATGTCTTTGTAAACATTATCAGTTTTTATCAAAGCATCATTGAAATTATTGTTTTATTATTAACAATTCCTGTTAAACATTAAGTATTTTATGGTACAGTAAGTCCAGAAATTTTACATTTATTGTTACGAATTAAACTAAATTTTATTCTGAAAAAGCATCTTAGTTATCATGATTTGGCCAAACAAAATTAATGGCACTTTTTTTTTTCTCTCTTTTGTTTCTTTTCTTTAGTTTAAGTAAGAAAAGCATGCATCGGGATCAACAGGGTAGAGTACTATTTTTGTAATTCATTAAGAGATAAAATTATAAGTGATTTGATCATAGTTATGTTAAACTGTGTCCCTTCCTCTAAAAATTATGAAAGCGTAATTATATGTGCTGCATTCAAAGTTACCAGAGTTGTGACTCATTGGCAAGACTTGCAGTCAATCAAGTTTAGGACTGTAGATCCATAAAAATAAATAAAAAAATAGATAAATACAAATTAAAAAAAAATCACAAAACAGTTCTGGGTTATTTATTAAAAATTTGCTGGATATGCAAGAAGAATCTGGGCTAGAAGAAAACCTCTAGTTGCCTCAGGCATTTAAGTTCCTTTGTTGACTGGTGTCTGCAATAAAGTCAAATTATTTGTGTATATTTGCAATGCCACTACACCTGAAGAATAAAAGTAAATGTACCTGTAATTCTGTGTGAGCATGTGCATCTAAACTCTCTTCTTTAGATAAAAGCATCTTTACAGCTTGTTTTACTATGGATTAGGACAGTTAAGTGTGTGAAAAGATAAAAGATTTACAATATTTCCACTAACAGGTTGCTACATTATCTTCCTTAAGTCCTTTAAAACCACCTGAGCTTTTGGTCATATGTAGTTTTTATTATAAGCTTATGAGAGTATTTTTTATTTTGTCATTAGTGTGATTGTCTCTAACCCTTTTCTCTTTTTGTCTCTCTATTTTACCTCTCTCTCTCTCTCTCTCTCTCTCTCTCTCTCTCTGTCTTTGCCCAGCTTTCTTCACACCCTATCTCTTCAGCTCCCTCTCTTTAGGTAAAAAAAAAAAAAGAAGATAGAGTCAGATTAAGACTAAAGCAGTAGATTTCAGGGACCTTAGGGAGATAGATTACCTGTGCTTGGTTGCTTGGGTTGTCTCTAGGACACCATGTCCTGTTACAGTTTTTCTGAATTGCTAAAAAACATTTCTTGAAAACTTCATCCATTTTCTCACAACTTTAAACAAATCTTCAAACTACATTCACAAAACCCCTGACTCTTCAGGCAAAATCAAACAATCACCTCAAAACCATTTCCTCTGTGGTCAAAATCAAACAATGCTTTCAGATCATACACACAGCAAGTCAATATATAAACACTACAGAGCATTCATGAGACAATACATGAGAACACAGCGTCTGGGGCATGTTACAGAAAAAAAAAAAATTTATTGTATACACTGATCAGCCACAACATTAAAACAACCTGCCTAATATTGTGTAAGTCCCCCTCGTGCCGACAAAACAGTGCCAACCCGCATCTCAGAATAGCATTCTGAGATGCTATTCTTCTCACCACAACTGTACAGGGCGGTTATCTAGTTACCATAGACTTTGACAGTTTGAACTAGTCTGGCCATTCTCTGTTGACCTCTCTCATCAACAAGGCATTTCCGTCCACAGAACTGCCGCTCACTGGATGTTTTTTTTTGTTTGTTTTTTGGCACCATTCAGAGTAAATTCTAGAGACTGTTGTGTGTGAAAATCCCAGGAGATCAGCAGTTACAGAAATACTCAAACCAGCCTGTCTGGCACCAACAATCATGCCACGGTCCAAATCACTGAGATCAAATGTTTCCCCCATTCTGATGGTTGATGTGAACATTAGCTGAATCTCCTGTCCTGTATCTGTATGAATTTATGCACTGCACTGCTGCCACATGATTGGATGATTGTTGGTGGCAGATGGGCTGGTTTGAGTATTTTGGTCACTGCTCATCTCCTGGGATTTTCAAACACAACTGTCTATAGAATTTACTCAGAATGGTGCCAAAAACAAAAAAACATCCAGTGAGGGGCAGTTCTGTGGACGGAAATGCCTTGTTGATGAGAGAGGTCAACAGAGAATGGCCAGACTGGTTTGAACTGACAAAGTCTATGGTAACTCAGATAACCACTCTGTACAATTGTGGTGAGAAGAATAGCATCTTAGAATGGGTTGGTGCTGTTTTGGCGGCAAGAGGGGGACCTACACAATATTAGGAAGGTGGTTTTAATGTTGTGGCTGATCGGTGTATAGTAAGCACATTTTGCAATTACTGTGAAAAAAGTATAGTACAGTTTTTCTCAATCGATTTTACGTATTTCTCTAAACTCAGGTCACTGCTCTCAATACAATTAACACAGCCATCTGAACACTTTGTAATTGTCCAAAACAGATTGTGCATTTTTTTTCCGATTTTCCTCATTTTCTTGAAACACTACATACAAATTTCTCTGATCTAAATTTCATGCTTTCAAAACAGTTAACACAAACAACTAAATTAAAGTCATACTCTCAAATGCACGTTAGGTTGTCAAACCCCTTTATATTGATATCTGCTGTGTTAGTAATGCACACAGCAAAGAAAATGCAATTTGCTAAATTTTTCACACAACTGTCATGACTTTGCTATCTATAAAAGGGGTCAAATATGAGAATTCAGAGCAAAAAAACAATGATGAAGAAGAAGAAGAGGAAGAACAACACGAAGAAGAGGTGCAAAATGAGAAGAGGTAGAGTGGGTAAAGGAAGAGAAAATAGGAGGAAGAAGAGATGAGAAAAGGGGGAGGTATTCTCAACTCTTTCAGGGGTGAGCACTGCATTGAAAGAGTTGAGGAAAGATCAAATGGAGATTTTGTAATGATGGTGAGCAGAGAGAAAGAGGACAGCAGGGTGGAAGAGTAAAGAAGACACAGAAGAAGCTCAAATGATCCGATAGTTCCTCTAATTTATCATATTACTGTATGAATCATGGTCTCTCTGAGACACACAAATCTACAGTGACTTCAATCTCAACAAAAAAGAAGAGGGAGAAATGCCATTCCTCTGCATGCCAGTCAATCAGTGTCCACAATTACTGTACCATCTGTGCTTATAGTGCAGCCTTAGGTCCATACAAATTAGCAACACTGCTATGTTTTTGTTTTTTTTTTTTGTTTTTTTTTTGTTTTTTGTTTTTTTTTACAGTAAACTTCATCATCCTTCCAGAGGAAGAGCAGGAACAACAAGAAATTTAGAGGCATTTTATGAAAACAGATGGTTAAAGGTCTTTTTTGTGGATTTTTATGATAAATGTGTTATTTCAATCATAGAGTTGTGTGTCTATAGCTGAAAATGTTATGAATTCAATAGAGAACACATCTATAGTTTTGATGTTAGTATTTAGTTTTAATAAATGCATTATCAGAAAAGAATATGTTGCTTCATTATGCAGTGAAATTGAACTGTTTTGCAAAACTGAGTGTCTGTTTCGTCCTCTGTGAGAATTGTTTTGAGAGCACTGATTACAGTTTGGAGAAATTTCTAAAATCGACTGAGAAAAACTGTAATCACAACTTAAAGTAGTACAGTGAATATATTGTATACTGTAAGTACTGCAAGTACTGTAATACAGTATTGAATGTCTGTATATTCAGCATTTGAATACTGTAAAAATACAGTAGTCCAACTGCAAAACCCCAAAGAACACTCTAAATGAAAAACACATTACAGTACACTCACTCAAAAATGTTGTGCAACTGCAAAATCAAAGTCCATGAGAGATTCATTCTGCCTCAGCATCACGTTTTCACATCTCTGGAAACAAGTGTGAACAATTCTGAGTCGTTGTGTGTAAACGATGACAACTGTGTTGTAGTTGTGTTTAACTTTTGCTGCCCGTGTTTACTGTTTTGCAACACAAGTGCATCACAGTGCAAAATGTGTTTTAGTGAGTGAGAATGTGTTTAGAGTTTTGCAAAAAGAGTGATTGATTCGACAAATGGGTTTAGGCCACTGAGTATTTGGCATAGAGAATGGGGTTTAGTGTTTTATCAATTCAGAAAAACTGTAAAGATCAGCAATGCTCTGATCATTCTCTGACTCACAGAACATTACCAATACACACTGTGGTCTGTCTTGGTCAGGGTAATGGGACAGTGGGTCAATGTAACCAATGACCTTTTTTTTATTTTTATTTTAAATTTATTTTTGAAAAATGGATAGTTCTGGCTCTGAAATCTGAACGGATCATCCACATTCATGTTGTTGCCGATATACGAACACCCGTGACCGAAAATAAATTGGATTCTACATTAATGCACCAAGTTGTTACTGGTAACTGTGCACAGCCTACAGTTAGGCGTATGATAGTATTATTTGCTAGAAGAATTTCATTTTGATTATTATATTTAATAAATGAAATTATTTATTGAACATTGACATACTGTATATTATTGTTTTGCTTCTGCTGCCGTTTTATGAAAATATTATGTCAAGACTGTATTACAGTGAAGGAGGTTAAGGGTTAAATTAATGTTACACACAGTCTTACTTGGCCTATTGTATAAATATAACTCAAGTAATGCAAGCATTCACACAGACACACACACACACACACACACACACACAAATGTACACAAAGCTTAAAAGCTGGTGCACCAGCTAAAACACTCTAAACATACTTGTACCAAAACACTCATCTTGAAAGGCTGAATGAGAGCAGTCTACATCAAAAGTACTGTTTAATTGTGTAAGTGTATAATGAGTTTGAATAATTGGTGTGATGATGTTTTTATCCATCTGTGGTGACGACATATCCTGAGGCATATTTGTTTTACCAACAAAGAAGCTAAGTTAATGACAGAGAGAGATCTGTGGATGTGTTGGGGAGAGCAAATTCAATTTAGAAATCTATGAAACATTTTATATAGAGTTGTGCTCAAAAGTTTGCATACCCTGGTAGAAATTGTGAACTTTTGGCATTGATTTTGAAAATATGACTGATCCTGCAAAAAAACTGTCTTTTATCTAAAGATAGTGATCATATGAAGCCATTTATTATCACATAGTTGTTTGGCTCCTTTTTAAATCATAATGATAACAGAAATCACCCGAAAAGCCCTGATCAAAAGTTGACATACCCTTGAATGTTTGGCCTT
This sequence comes from Myxocyprinus asiaticus, assembly GCF_019703515.2. Lineage (NCBI taxonomy): Eukaryota > Metazoa > Chordata > Actinopteri > Cypriniformes > Catostomidae > Myxocyprinus > Myxocyprinus asiaticus. The sequence goes on from NC_059347.1 coordinate 34,591,556, forward strand.
GTTACAGACACACAAGGTGACACACACAGGTTTAAATGGCAATTAAAGGTTAATTTCCCACACCTGTGGCTTTTTAAATTGCAATTAGTGTCTGTGTATAAATGGTCAATGAGTTTGTTAGCTCTCACGTGGATGCACTGAGCAGGCTAGATACTGAGCCATGGGGAGCAGAAAAGAACTGTCAAAAGACCTGCGTAACAAGGTTATGGAACTTTATAAAGATGGAAAAGGATATAAAAAGATATCCAAAGCCTTGAAAATGCCAGTCACTACTGTTCAATCACTTATTAAGAAGTGGAAAATTCAGGGATCTCTTGATACCAAGCCAAGGTCAGGTAGACCAAGAAAGATTTCAGCCACAACTGCCAGAAGAATTGTTCGGGATACAAAGAAAAACCCACAGGTAACCTCAGGAGAAATACAGGCTGCTCTAGAAAAAGATGGTGTGGTTGTTTCAAGGAGCACAATACGACGATACTTGAACAAAAATGTGCTGCATGATCGAGTTGCCAGAAAGAAGCCTTTACTGTGCCAATGCCAAAGCCCGGTTACAATATGCCCGACAACACCTTGACACGCCTCACAGCTTCTGGCACACTGTAATTTGGAGTGACGAGACCAAAATAGAGCTTTATGGTCACAGCCATAAGCGCTATGTTTGGAGAGGGGTCAAGAATACCATCCCCAGTGAAAAGAATACCATCCCCACTGTGAAGCATGGTGGTGGCTCACTGATGTTTTGAGGGTGTGTGAGCTCTAAAGGCACGGGGAATCTTGTGAAAATTGATGGCAAGATGAATGCAGCATGTTATCAGAAAATATTGGCAGACATTTTGCATTCTTCTGCTCGAAAGCTGCGCATGGGACACTCTTGGACTTTCCAGTACGACAATGACCCTAAGCATAAGGCCAAGTTGACCCTCCAGTGGTTACAGCAGAAAAAGGTGAAGGTTCTGGAGTGGCCCTCACAGTCTCCTGACCTTAATATCATCGAGCCACTCTGGGGAGATCTCAAACGTGTGGTTCATGCAAGACGACCAAAGACTGCATGACCTGGAGGCATTTTGCCAAGACGAATGGGCAGCTATACCACCTGCAAGAATTTGGGGCCTCATAGACAACTATTACAAAAGACTGTATGCTGTCATTGATGCTAAAGGGGGGCAATACACAGTATTAAGAACTAAGGGTATGCAGACTTTTGAACAGGGGTCATTTAATTTTTTCCTTTGTTGCCATGTTTTGTTTTATGATTGTGCCATTCTGTTATAACCTACAGTTGAATATGAATCCCATAAGAAATAAAATAAATGTGTTTTGCCTGCTCACTCATGTTTTCTTTAAAAATGGTACATATATTACCAATTCTCCAAGGGTATGCAAACTTTTGAGCACAACTGTATATATATATGTGTGTGTGTGTGTGTGTGTGTGTCATGTCATGTCATTCTTATGTTTTCCCTCCAAGGACAGGAATCGAAGGAAGATGTTTTTTGTAAAATGGAATGTCCTGCTCACTCACGCGTCACTTCAGAGCGCCGCCTCTGCGCAGCTGCATTACATCTGAGCACATTCCATTATATTGTTGAAACTTGATAAATTGAGATTTTCATTATAAAACCTAATAACTCAAGATGCACAGTTAAAGTATGTGACAATTATGGTTTATTTAAACCGCAAAGGTGAAGCATGAATTAAAACTGTTGTGTCAGATGTGAAGGGGAGGAGAATTTGTGCGTGCGTCAGGTGCTTCGACCAAAATGTCTTCTGCATAGGAAGCTCCTGTGTTTCCTCGCTCAAGCATCCTCAGTAAGCTTCCTCGGTCCTCGGTCCTCACCTCCTTGTGGTGTATATAGCGAATTGATACGTCCTTCATGATGGCAGACTTTGATCGGTTTCCGTGTCACGGGCTCAAGGACGGAGGTGCGAGGAAACGAGGAAGCAAAATTTAGGAAATAAGAAGCACCCTTAGTCTGAAGTTTTTGTATCTTTGTTCTGTCTGTCTTCCTGTCCACTGCTCTAATTGAATTCCAGGTGTTCCTTGTCTCCTTGTTAAACAATTGAGTGTACATATATGCTCTAGTTTCTTGTTGCAGGGTCGGTTCTTGTTTCTGTGTTAGAGCGTTCTTAGTCAGCATATTGCTGAAGTGTTTGTGTTTCCTTCTTCCTTGAATATCTACCTCATAGTTGTATTCTCTTCTTTTGTTATGCATTTGGATCCTCACTCTCTCACCTCTTCCCTTCACAAACCCTGACAATATACATATATAGGGAGACCATTGCAAATATTATTTTTGTGTTCCCAACAGCAAAAGAAAAAATCTACTAATATGTTTCCATGACTTTCCAAAAGAGGAAAAAGATCAAGAGAGATGGATTATGTCAGAAGAGAAAAAGATAAAACATATACTGTTACTGCCTCAGAAGCTGTCTTTGAAACCGCTTTCCAGCAGTGCTTCCTAGTTTGGTAAGGTTTATTATTATTATTATTAATGCCAGGGTAATATAGCATATTAATGAAAAAAATAAAAATAAAAAGTTTGCTAAATTTCAGCTACTAAACTAACATGAAAATATGTCACAAAAAACTGTGAAAAGTGTTAATTAGTTGCAAAATAAAGGTCACTTTGGGATTTCCCGAACTGTGTTATTGTGTTTTTGTTTTTCAAATCTCATGCAAGTAACTTTACATAGTTTCCATACTTCATGTTTGCATACAAACAATTGTCTGAATCAGAGTGGCCCTACACACAAAAAGTTTGTACACCATGTAATGTTCATGGCCACATTCATGGGGCAACACTGTTCAATGCTAAAAGAATAAGTCTGTAAACAACTTTCCTAGAATCAATAATAAGAGTATGATATCTTGACATTTGCTCACGAGATGCACAAGAACCAGTGAAGTTTGATGTTATCCACCATACTGAATTTCAACATTGTTGACATACAGAAGTGCATCATTGATTTGATAGTGAATAATGACAAATTAAGCTCTGTTCATCATACAAAATGATCGCATGCCTTCAGACTTATACAGATATACTTAGATATCTGACGTGCAAGTTGCATGGACTACTTTTATGACACTTTTGGGTGCTTTATTAAACATTAAATCGAGTACAGTACATACAGTATGTTCTGAAATTGCCTTGATTTCAAACTTTCATTAAATTATTGCCTTTTGTGTTATGGAGAAACACAAGTTTCATTTCACATTGACTTTAACATTGTAATAACAGAAGTAATTTAGAATTATTAGCATAAATGAAATTACCGTGGCATCACATAGCAGGCAACCATACTTCCGTGTTCTTCAAAGCAGAAGCTTTTAATGGTGGATATGGGCAGCGCTGAATTATATAATGTAATATATTATGTAATAGTGTTTATTAAAGTAATTAAAAGTTATTCTTAAAAGGGATATCTACTGATTATAGTGAAGAAATATATGTTGATTCTTTCTATGGACAAAACCAGTATTTTCTCGACATGTAACAGGTTGATGAATTCACATCCTCACAAGTTTAACACCCTTCTAAAGTCTAAGAAATGTGGTATATAGGTGGCCTGGTTAGTTCAGCGAGTATTGACACTGACTACCACCCCTGGAGTCGCGAGTTCGAGTTCCAGGACGTGCTGAGTGACTCCAGCCAGGTCTCCTAAGCAACCAAATTGGCCCGGTTGCTAGGGAGGGTAGAGTCACATGGGGTAACCTCCTCATGGTCGCTATAATGTGTGGTTCTCGCTCTCGGTGGGGCGTGTGGTGAGTTGTGCGTGGATGCCGCGGAGAATAGCGTGAAGCCTCCACACCCGCTACGTCTCCGCGGTAATGCACTCAACAAGCCATGTGATAAGATGCACGGATTGACAGTCTCAGATGCAGAGGCAAATGAGATTCGTCCTCCACCACCCGGATTGAGGTGAGTCACTACGCCTCCACGAGAACTTAGAGCGCATTGGGAATTGGGCATTCCAAATTGGGGAGGAAAAAGAAAAAAGAAGAAATGTGGTATATAAAAATGAAAACTCCCAGCAGATATATTATACGTGTCTTCACTACTGAAATTTTTGGTCCACATACAGTAAATTATATAATATTTGACGTATTTAATAGGCTGTACAAACTTAACACTAGTAAAGCACAGATCAATAGGCCACCGATCTAAATAGGGTGAATTTCGTCTTAAGTCTGTGACTGCCAATCGGCTAATCATGCCTAGATTCAGGGCTAATCTTTTTTTAATTGCAGAACAAAATCACACATACACAGCTACTCTAATGAATGAGCGCTTGCTCAGCCCTGGAAGCATGACATTGCCACCACTGGAGGGTGAGTTGTTGGCCATTTTGAGCATTCGCAAATGTAAACTTTCAGACATGCTGTAATTCAGATGAATATGCCGGGTTGTTCAATTTTTTTTTAAATAAATTACATGTGTAAGAATTTTAAGGTGCCAATTTTCAAAAGTCCTTATGGTAGTAATTCTGACTCACTGTACAGTTAAGCATGGAGAGGACAAAGATACTGCCATAGGATGTAAAACTGAATTAAACAACAAATTAACATGCAAATACAAATCTAAGTATAGGCTACCTGATGTAACATGAGTCGCCACAATCAGATGGTGTGTGGAGCTATAAGGACAGTTTGAGCGATTATGCACACTCTCAGTTTCACTCCCCTCTCGGTGTCAATCAAACGTGCACTCTCAAACTCTCATCAGTCACCCATCCAGTGCTATTCTGTGAGAATCCTGATTTAAATCAGATATATACTGTATGTTTGTCGCAATACCATTAATAACAATAATAATAGTTTAATCTTAACGGCACCACATCTTTACGCAGTTGCTTAATAATAACTGATTTGCATTACAACAAAATGACAAAGACGGTAAACAAATCATAGGTTTACATTTACATTTACATTTACTCATTTGGCAGACGCTTTTATCCAAAGCGACTTACAAAAGAGGAAAAACATAAGCGAATCATCTTAAGGAGACAGTGGTATGAAAAGTGCTGTATTACAAAGTTTCACTAGCATCAGAATAGTATTCAAAACAGAATAAAGTGCAACAGGAAATTGTTTTAGGTACTGATGAGTAGTTTTTGGAGTTTTGGAGTTTTGAATCTCTCTTATTTTTGAACATATCTCTGCGTGTCTCTGTGTGTGATGCTCTCCTAGTATCATAATGATCTTTGATAGTTTCAACAGAAGTGTTCATAACTGTTTTCAATTGAAATAAATGTTACCATTTCACAATGTAAATTGAATGTAATTTTTCAGTGTGGGACATTTACATTTTACTGCAGCATATAACTTGCAAAAGTGTGGCAAAAAGGGCCATTTAAAAATAAATAAATAGGTGATCGGATTGGAATCGGCCGCATAGCCGAGGGACGTAGGAGTGATGAGGGTGCTGCAGTAACCCCTGTCGGCTTTCCAGCCCACCCTGTGAAGTGCTGTCAAAATAGTATTTAAAATGTATGACAATTCATTAATGTTATTTAATAATTGATAATTAAATTCTTTTAATTGAAACTTACTCTTTACAAAATGTGAGAAAAAAAGATAATACTGAAATGTATTAACAGTGCAATAACAATGTTTTTAAAAAGGATAATTAAGAAAGAATGTGTTTAATTATCCAGGCATAGTGTCATGGATTTCCCAGCTTGAGCTGCGTGAATTGAGCTGATCACCAAACAGCTGTCTAAAACATGAAAAATTAATAACAGTCCCTAAAACAATTAACAACACCATGACTTCTAAAAAGATATTACTAATAATAGATAATACTTCAATATACTCTTTATATGCTATTATTTCAGGAGCCCAGGTTTTCACAAGAACAGTTTTCATATGTTATATATTTTATTATCATTAATCTAAATCTGTTAGTAGAAACATTTCAATAAATGTTTATACATTTTTTATCCATGAATAATTGGTTAAAGTTTGTATATTTGACTGACGTGTTTCTATAGCTGTTCTATAGCATTATAGGGTGTCACAGCACAAGTTTGAATTGGAGAATTAGTGCTTTATTTTACCATGTTCCAAGATCATTGTAAGATTATATTTGGCCTCATATCTGTCAAGGCGATTATGCTTTCGAAATTAAAATCTGTCCCGTTCTAAATGTCCTGCCCTAACTTGTTTCAAACCTGCTTCAGTAGGAAATATGTTGACACACCAAAGAAAACTGCGCTCATCAAGGCTGTTCACGGTGACTTTCAATGCGTTTCCCATTTAAAACATGCAGGATGTGCATGGACCATTTATTTGCACAAAAGTTGCACATGCACACTAGCATGCTCCATGGGTGTGTGATGGGATAGTGCAAAATGGATCACAAACCTGCATGCCACATTACAATTCTATGGAGAATTTTGCACTTTAAAGATCTATGGAGCAAGATAAACATCAATTAAACGGTTAGACAGCCTCATCTATCTAAACATCGTTGACAAGTGAATGAGGAGAAAGCGATTTTGCAACAAGCATAAATTACGGTAGAAGGATTTTCAAACTACTCATCACCACCCTAACAGAAATTTTGACAATTAACAACAGAAACTGAGATATAAGAGAAAAAAAAAAAAAAAAGAAAAACTGGCCTTAATGGCCCTAAGATATTCCAAGAGATTTCTTAAATCATTAAGAGCCTGATCAAAAGGATGGGGGAAAAAATGTGTGTTAAAGAATAAGAACCTAAAATTTTTATTAGAAGTACACTTCCTGTATCCCACTCAGTAAAGTGATCTCATACTTCAGAAAAGTTAAAGTAGATCTTTATAAAAAGGTGTTACGTTACTTTGACTTCTCATTGATGTAGCTCTTTGAAGCAGAATTCTCTGGCAAATTTAAAAGGCTCTAGATGCTTAAATGACCAGTTGTAACAAGTATGTCCTTATGTAAACATAAAATGCACTTGTTTATTATGCTTAATTAATTGCAACTTTATAATTAATCAACTTTGCACATGTAGATGATCACGTAAGCTACCATGGAAAACATAAATTTTTGACCTAAGAAATAAATAAACTCTGCTATATAGTTAACAGAGTAAAAGGATTTAAACATACAGGTGGAGGGGCAAAGACGTACAGTATATGCAAAAAGATGACACAGGCTGTGCATTTAACTTTAAAATTTTAATCTTTTGGTAAGTTACATAATATTCAACCATTCTTTTTCACATTTGTTTGCAACAAAGAAACAAACTTGAAACACTAAACTAATGTTTAATTAGCCACCATTTTAGGGTCATTGATGTGTTAAGGGCCAGGTGTTGGAGGAAGCCAATGTTTTGGGCTTAGTTGTGCATTACAGCAAACGCCACCACGACCTTTGTAGGGGTTTACAGTACTTTACTGCCAGACAAGTCCAAACCATTTGGTTCAAACATTTAAGTCATTGAGCTTTCAAGACGCCAGTAGCATGTTCTATCACCAATGTGAGCAGCGATTTTCCAATAGCCACAGCTTAAGCTTAAAGTTGGTTCCAACATTACTGTTTTATGAAATGCAGGAATCATGGGTAAACCCACTGCCATCATGAGACTGGTTAGATCCATCACATTGCAGATAATTAGCAAATTGGTAGAATTAAAGTGAATAGATCTAGAGAGCAGAGTAGAGTAAAAAGGAGTGAAGTGGAGTGGAGTGGAGTAGAGTAGAGCAGAGTAGACAAAATGCTGTGCATCCTTTCGATTACATCTATTAAATGAGAAATTACTGCAAACTATCTTTTGATTGTAAAGAAATTTGAAAATGAGAAGCATTTTTTCGCTGTTCGCTAGTTTGCCAGTAGAGTTAATTAAAGACCTCATGAAATTAAAAATGGGAGTTTTGTGGCTTCTAGTCCATGTCTGTTAGCTTTGATTTTCAATATCTATAGGCTATGCTAATGTCATATATATAGACATAGAGGTCATAGAGGTTGACTAAATTAATTAGTTAATTAAAAAATGGGTCTTTCTCTTCCTGGAAAGCACGGCAAAAACGGTGATGATGGATCCTGCACTCAGAGGCTTATCTAAATTTTTGTCCAATAAAATGCTCTCTAGAATTAGAATGTCCCCTCTCCCATCTGCATATGACTAGCAAAAACAAATACCTGAAGTGTTGGGATGTATGCACTATCTTCGATGGTTCATAACGAACTCCTGCGAAATTAAAAGCGAGGATTGTGAAGGTGAACGCAAAGTGCTCTGGTTTTACTTTAATTTAACGTTTGTGTAATGATAAATGTTCTTGATCGTTGTGGGTTCATACGCCCAACATGAAAAAGAGGTGGAGACGGCCGCTAACTTTATTTCTGTGGAGATGACTGAACAAAGAAACTCATGGTTTTAATGGACAATGGAAAAACACATGTGAAAGTGAATAATTTAGGACAGAAATATTTTACCATTGCACAATGAAAAAAAAAATCATTGGTTTAACTTGATTCAGTTGTGGACATTAGTTCCACACAATGAAAATTAGTGTCCTTGATATGAAATTAAAGCTGAAGTATGTAACTTTTTCAGTGTTAAAATACTTCTATCCCAGCTTAATATGCATAGACAAATATAAGTCATTCAGAGGTTAATTTTCTCGAAAACTGTACATGCTGTGTCTCTGTGGCACTATAAAATTCCTGTGTTTGTTTAGAGCGACCCGCTTAGACCCTCCCCAACAACATTACTCAACCAGTGGCGTGAGTTGGGGGTGGGACTATCTGATGGTTCGAACTACAGCAGATGAGGGGCATATTCGGAAAGCTGTTTTGAAAACAATGTTTATTTTTGCAGTTCCATTCGGTGGTGCTGGTGTCGTAGAAATTACATACTTCAGCTTTAAAATGTAGGATTTACTCAAATACTTTGTGTAGCAAAAACATAAATGAATTGTGTTAGCCTAACTTAAATCTGATCTGTTCAAATAACTCTTGTAGCTTGTTGCTAGCTAGCAACAAACACATTAGCATATTATATATGTACTGCATGACAAGTATGGTACTACTGAGGGTTTACAGATCCCCAATCAGTCATTATACTGAGTAGTTGCTGCATGAGAAAAGCAAAACACTGATATTTCAGGTGTAATGTACACACAATCAACCAAACCATTAGCTCCACTCTTTACCGCAATGATTAGCTCCAAACAATTCCAACTTGACAGAAACTCTTCTAAACACAATCCCACAACACAACTGAATCGCATTATGTTTTAATTGAGTAAGCTAAGCAGATTTTTGCTGACAAATGTTTAAAACTAAAGATATTGATTGAACTGTAAGATTAATGACCTCTGTAAGATTTAAATGACTTATTAAGATGTATGAAGCACACATATCCTTAAGAAGTATGACAATTTTCAAGACAATTAATCATCATATCATAATCATGAAAGCCCTAAATTACACAAATAATCGTCATAATCGGGAAAGCCCTTGAAACAGACAAATAAACGTTATAATCACAATTTTTATTTTTTGTTTTATTTTAATCCCCTTTTTCTCCCAATTTGGAATGCCCAATTCCCACTACTTAGTAGATCCTCGTGGTGGCGCAGTTACTCACCTCAATCTGGGTGGCAGAGGACAAATCTCAGTTGCCTCCGCTTCTGAGAGAGTCAATCTGCACATTGTATCTCATAGCTCGTTGTGCATGACACTGCGGAGACTCATGCTACTCCCCGCGATCCACGCACAACTTATCACGTGCCCCATTGAGAGCGAGAACCACTAATAGCGACCACGAGGAGGTTACCCCATGTGGCTCTACCCTCACTAGCAACAGGGCCAATTTGGTTGCTTAGGAGACCTGGCTGGAGTCACTCAGCACACCCTGGATTCGAACTCGTGATTCCAGGGGTGGTAGTCAACAACTATATGTTTGACAATTAATGGTCAGCCAAATTTCATAAACATGACAGCCAGAGCTGTATCAAACTACTAAATCAACTAAAGGCAAACTTTCTGTTTCAATAGGAAATGTCAACACAGAAAAGATGCACTCATCAAACCATTTTATGGAGTCTTTAAAAGCCACCACCAGTAAAAATGTGCGTATACATTTTCAAATCAAATCAAGTTTGTGTGTCAATCAAATCAATCGAAGTGTGTATTGTTTTTGAAGAGCATCTGGTTTGCATAGGGTTGCCAACTGTCCTGTGTTTTGGCTGAAATTTGGATGTTTATTCTCCTGTATTTTAGCGGCAAGAAGCTCAAGGGGGACTAATCCACCCACCCCCTGGGGAGTTGGGGTTTAACAGTGTCAAAACCTCTCACAAATAGGTATGGTACTTCACAACTGCACATAGCAAAATGCACAAAAATACTTTAACTCACAATATAATCCAAAAATAAAAACAGGCCATTTCTCTGTATTTTAATGCAAAAATAAATGCCAAGCTGTTTGCATTTCTATATGAATGCTCTTTTACATTGTAAGATGTTTTGAGACTTCCACGGCTAATGTGTTAACACTCACAGCAGGGATGGATGCCATTTGGGATGCTGAGACTAACAGTGTCAGACAGAGTCTTTTTTGCTTTTAAAACATGCTTACCTATTTGTGACTAATGCTTCTGAATGGCTGAACAGGCCAAGTGAAAAGGCACAAGGTCTCATAATTATTAGACAGCACTGACATATGTACAATATTAATCTACGTCGCACTTAGTACACTCATTGTTGCGTTAAAAACCTGGAGGAAAAAGTCATACAAATAAAAACCTAAATGAACTGCTTTCCATTTAAAATAATAATAAAAATAATGTATGCTATTATTTTCTTCCATTAGGAACAAGTCATTCTTTAAAAACCAGATTCACTATATCCTAGGCATAACCTCCTTTTTTCATGTACACTAACCTAATACAAATATATATATATATATATATATATATATACAGTATAATATAATTCTAAGCAAAGGGATTTTTTACTAAGTATATTAGCATACAAGCTGCAGAAATGCCTGTAATTTTTTTTTTTTTTTATTATTTACCATGTATTCTTGCATCAAAATTATACTTTGTGTTTTAATGTAGCTTTGTCTGCAACTTTTTTTTTTTTTCCACCACAAACTTTTAACCAGATTTCTAATTTTATTAAGACTGAACTGGTCTTTCCCTAAAGATCAAAGAACAGTAAGACTCATGCTGAGGTAAACTCAAGATTAAAAGAAAGCAGCGTATTTACACCCAGTAATGATATTAAATTGTCTGTTATTTTTATGGCTATCAAATAATCAGACCTCACTGTGTTGTATATAGAATCCCACCAACCCTGAGCCAATGAAACTTCTCACATTAATATAGGTGTAACATCTTCTGCTCTATCATGTCTGAGACCCGCCTACTAGACATAATGATAGCTCACTTTCTAAAATATTCTCATGAAGCCTTTTAAGTGGCTTGTGAATCCATAACCAGCCAATTATCCAACCATGTTAAGCATGCATTTCTCTTGAAAAACACTAATGTGTGAAACTGGCCCAGCATGTTGGAGCAAAATGATTCATTTTGGGGTGGACCAATGATCAACCAAGCACCTTCATTTAAGGTCAGCCTGTTCAGAATGTATCCCAAGTGTAATTTGTACCACATACAGTAAATGCCTTTAAATTCAGTTTCTGTGTTAATACATCTGGAACAGATGTGAGCAATTTTCAAGATAAATTCAAGATTAAAGCAATGATAAAAGATGAATTTGTGTATGGTGCTCAGACAACAGAAGGCAATTACATGATAATGTGGTTCACAAAACACTCAGGATCAGGCTGACCTTAAAAGAATGTTCAGGGTTCAGTAAAAGTTAAGCTTAATCAACAGCATTTGCAGTTACAGTAACGCAAATGAAAGTGAATGGGCCAAACATGCACTGTTTCAAAAGTATAGCCACAAAACATAAGCATTGTACAGTATGTGTTAACATGATTTTATAGTTTTATTATTAATTTTGGGGTGAACTATCTATTTAAAAGCTGTCAAGCAACAACATGACGCATAGAATGTGAGGTAACAGGTGTGCATTTATCAGCATTATACAACAGCTTCAAACAGGTCTCACATAATCAGAATTTAAGAATGGAACTTGGAACTATTCATTTTATATTTGATAATAAAACATACTTAGTCTTTGGGTGATATAGTCCTTTAAGTGCTCTTTTGCACTCTCTCTCTCTCTCTCTCTCTGTCTCTCTCTCTCTCTCTCTCTCTCTCTCTCTCTCATACCTCTCAAAAATGTAAGAATTATAAGACAGTAATTGGTCCTCATCTACATCCACCTTCTCTTTTCAGAAATCCAGCAATGATTTCTCTATATGCAAACAATAAAATTAAACCCGATGCAGCCATCATGTGCAATCACAGTTTACAATTGCCTGATATTTATAATTCACTTTTAATGAAGAGAGTGAAAAGAGCAGGAGGGGGGAATATAGAGTAAATATTACAGACATTTTTGACTCTGCATCTTCACTAAAATAACACTCACTCATGAAGCGGAATGGTGTCTGTGCAATAGTAAGTATATTTGTGTCTTTTATCGGTAGTCTGATCTTTGCATAACACTGTACATATGTCAGATTAGAATGACCTGCTCATATTCACCTGCTCCACCCACAGAAAATTAATGCAAGCACAAATACACCGATCTCCCAGCATTAAGCTTATTACACACACACACAGAGACCATCGTAATTATAACCAAAGTACACTCCTATCCTATATCTAATATTAAAACTCCATTAAGTGCATAACAAAATAAAACAGACCCATAGATACAAACTGATTGTGTTGCCATTAATTTGCTCTGTGTATGTGTGTGTGTGTGTGTGTGTGTGTGTGTGTGTGTGTGTGTGTGTGTGTGTGTGATTCAGGAATTCATTATCTCCTCAAACAGCTGATGTCAGGCTGACTTTAGAGAAATGTCCTCTGATTACTTTCCTGAAAGTGTTCATAGTACACACACATACACACACTAAACCACAGGCTGTGTTTTTTTCTCTGGAGCCAGTTGGCCACTACACTGATAGTCCTGAGCCAGTGTGGAATGTTTTAAATAGTTGTAAAGCTTCTGAATAGACTTCAACATAAACTTTAATAGAGCTTAATCAAAAGTAAAAAGTATTGAGAGTCACAAAATACCCAGCAGAACAATTCTGTGACAAAGTGTGTTTACATGTAAACAATGCAACCTCTGCAATACTCAATGTAACAGTTCTTTTTTTGAACTGTGCAGAATCTTGTATCCAATCCAAGGAAATACTCTTTAAACAATACTCTTCACAGCAGGAAACACACCCCACCCTAAGAGATGCAAAAAGCATGTCTTAAATAATAGAGCATTATGCAATTACTACAACTACCTTAGGGTACATTTATATACAGGACATGGAAGGGGCCTAATGCCTAATGGTTAAGAGTGTGGGCTACTAACTCTAAGGCTACTGGTTCAATACTAAGTAGGATTTACCCAGGAGAGTTATTGAGATCACAATCCAACTCTACCAGCCCTTTGCCTTTGAAGAAGACACTTGCACTAGAATGAATAAAAAGTGGCAATTAAGATACTGTTGAAAATTTTGAAAAATATGATATTTAACCTACTTCATTAAATTCATGTGAGGGAACACTTCATAATCATCACTGAAAGCTTTTTAGTATATGTGGACATGATCTGAAACCTGTATATTCCTGTTTCAAACTATGAATACCACCAGGATTCTACAATCAGAGACAGTCTGTACTGTAGCTGCTACAAATAGTGAACTGCTTATCTGGAGGTGTCGTCAAACATACAAACTGAAAGGGTTTCATTCGGTTTTCCACCATAATAAAAGCTAAATTTAACAAGATGTGTGAAATTGAAGAAACCGAATAGAGGAGGAATCTAAAAATATTTGTGATCAAGACATAACAGTGGAAGAAATACGTAAGGGTATTGAAACATTAAATAAATAAATCACCTGGAAATGGGGAGTTTACTTGTTTATTTTAAAAGAGTTTCCATGAGGATTTTTCAAAATTTCTCTTTTTGTCTTTCAAGAAATATTGGAATATGAAAAATACTTTGCAACTATGCCGCATGGATTAATTACTCTAATTCCAAGGCCAGGAAAAGATTAACTTTATATAAAGAATTGGAGAAATTTCACGAAAAATGATACCAAGTTGCTTCCATTCATGTTTGCAGAAAGATTAAAATTAGAACTGGATAAAATTATTGATGATTGTCAATCAGGTTTTATACATGGAAGATAAAAATGTAGTAATTTTTAATTTGATAAGGAAGGTAATAATATTCAATTAATGTTAGATTTAATAGCTTACAACTTTGTAATTACTGACAATTGGCCTGTTTCATATGATGTCACTGCATGACCGCACCACAGTGTTTGTTCCCCATTTACCTTCAATGCCTTCTTCAGGTGTTTAAAAGAAGCACTTCCATTCATACAGATGGGATCATCACAGACATTTTGTAATATTGTGACCAAATCAGACCAGAAAACAATACAAACCATTTATAACTTCTGAATGAGAGATGTTTCTGGTGATGTACCGGTGGGCGTGTACTCATTGGTCACACATCAGACACGGAGATGAGTCGTGGATAAGATATATTTAAATATTCACGAAAGTCCAATTTGACAATATATATATATGTATGTATGTATGTATGTGTATATATATATATATATATTGTCTATTGTGTATTCTATATATCCTTTTTTCTTTTCAATATTTATCTATTTTTTATTCAATTTTAATTATTTTTTAAAAGTCTTGTTGCTGTTTTTGTGTTATTGTGTACTGGAAGCTCCTGTCACCAAGACAAATTCCTTGTATGTGTAAGCATAATTCTGATTCTGATTCTGATTCTACAGTTGATGTTATATCCTTAGAACTTATTGAATTAATAAAAAATTATATTTTTTCATGTCTAAATTTTGATTTCAGTGTTAAATTGGAAAGTGTAAGTATTACAGAAAAAAAATAAATAAAAGTTATCTAAGGAAAATCTGTAAAAAAATAAATAAATAAATAAATAAATAAATAAAAATCACAATTCCGTGAGTAAAAGGTAAAAGAGAATTCACAATTTTACATTTTTAATTGGAAAAAGACTTTTAAAATTACACAATGATATTGTGTCACCAGTACAATTCGTGAGGTCTCTTTTAAGATTATCCACAGTATTTACCCTGTTAAACAGGTGATAAAAAGATTTAAAGATGACACTGATTTAAAATGTGTTTTGTTTTTTTGTTTCTGCTTTTTACATTGAAATTGAGAGCATTATACACCTTTACTTTGACTGTATTATACAAGTTCTGGTGTGATTTGAAATATTTTGTGAGGGTGAATATTGGTATTGATGTACATTCATACAAGAAAAAGGATGTTTTATAGCAATGTTGAATATATCACATAGTTAATTATACATTTAATTTAAAGAAAAATTCTTTATCCATAAGTGTAAATGGTCCTCACATAAACTGAATTTTACACATCACTCCTGTATAGTAAAATGTATTATTCAATGTAGTAGTAGCAATAAAAAGAATAATATATCAATAATAATTACATTATATTTAAGTAATATCTCACATACAAGAGTGCTGTTGGACTGAATAAAAGTTTTCATCAATGCTTTCGCTAATACTATAATGCTCTGCTGTGCAGCACTGTATTTGACAAAAACATAACTCCAATTTGTTTCTTGGATTGTGCCATGAGGATCTGTATAAAAACACTTCATTTGATAAAAAATAATGCAATGGTATGTTGAAAAGTAATTGTTCTGGAGGAAAAATCTGGGGGAAAAATACATTTGTAAACAATTTAAATGGATTTCATAGGGCCCTACATATTGTATGTAACTAACAAGGTAACCTAGAAAAAAATAGATAAAAAGTGTGTTTTGAAAATATATTTCTTCCTTGACATTTCTTATCTCACCTGACATAAACAAAGTTAACTGAAAATTCGGCCATCTTTTAGTCACTCTCATATTGTTCCAAACCCATATGACTTTTTTATTCTGTTGAACAAAAATGAGATGCAAGGGAGAACTGACAGCCTCAGTCACCATCACTATTATTGTTTGGAAAAAAGATGCAATGAAAGTGAATGTCAAATGAGACAAACTAACATTTTTAGGTGAAATTTCCCTTTAATAAACACTGATGCCATTAAGAATTGAGACTTTTAGAGCCATGTTTTATGTTCAAGAGCCATAATTGAAATGACTTATTGAGTGTTTCGATACATGTTTAAATAGGATTGTTTTTGTTTAAATTAACCAAAATATATTTCATGGGAAATGTCCTATTTCCACCTCCACCACAGACTCAGAGGCTCCTTTGTCATTTCTTGTATCTGCCACTCTTGATTAAGAATCTAAACTCTCCAAGTTTCTCAGTTTCAAGGACTTTATTCTCAAGGAGTTCCCTATCTGTCACTCACTCGACGTTGTGTCGATGTAGTGACACTAGGGGTCACTCTTGAGAGCCTGAGACACCTCTGGTCTTTGATAAAAGGCCAATGAAAATTGGCGAGTGGTATTTGCATGCCAATCCCCCGGACATACGGGTATAAAAGGAGCTGGTATGCAACCACTCATTCAGATTTTCTCTTCGGAGCCGAACGGTCATGCTCATTGAGCTGAATACTACTGTTCATTCACCTCTGCTGGATCTGATGGCGCATTTCAGCGGCTTCTCCCTCCTCTGCACTGGTGTACTGCAGAGAACGCCCCTGGGCACTTCGGCAGAAAAACAAGAGAGTATATTTTCTGAAAGAGCTTTTCCTCCTCTAAAAGAGTATATATTTCTCTAAAAGAGCAGCACACACGGAACGTCTTTTTAAAGACGCGTCTTTTTAAAGATGCCTTTCTGATGGTGTGTTATTCCTGGTTGCGGTCGTTATCTCTCAACTTCGGATGGTCACGATCGCTGTCTTTCGTGTCTGGGCGCGACCCACACGGAGGCAGAGTTTGTGGATGGTTCATGTTCTCACTGCGAGAACATGACCATGGCAACTTTGCGATCGCGGCTTGCTTTCGTAAGAAAGCCCAGCAGCTCCCCGCCTCGGTCCTTCTACCTACGGGTATGAGGCCAGCGCGGCTAGCACTGGGGGCGATTTGGGGACCCCAATGTGATCGTCTCCGCCGGGTATCCCCCCGCAGACCTCCCACTCCCCAGCACGCTCGTCTGCCCCAATCAGGCTTCTGGATGAGTTCATCGGCTCGTCTCACGGCGAGTCTGGCTTCTTGTTCGGATTCCTTGCTGCCCATATTTCCCAGGCGGGCCTATTCGGCGACACTGCCGAGGACTTTGCCCAGCAGTTCTCGGCGGTGAAGCAGCAGACGGAGGCAATCCAGCACATCCTGCCCCGGCGCGGCTCAAGATCCCGCACCCTGTCTGCTCGTTGCCAAGGGCGTCCCCCTGCGGTGACTGCACTGGCTCCGCCGCAGCCGCCCCTTCGGCCCGGCCCCGGTGTGGATCCCACCACAGGAAGCAGACGCCACCCGTCTCACAGCCGGCACCTAAGAACCCAAGGAGGTCCTCAAAGCACCCCTGAGACGGGCGACTCATGGACGAAGGAACCCACTCACTTGGAGCTGGTAAAAAGACCACTCCATCCCCCGGTGGAGGCCCGGGTGGAAAATCTTTTGTTGCCTTTTTGTTTTATTTCGCCGCATGCCCAAGTGGCTGCGGTACCCAACAGTTCAGCAAAAGAGCGGCTTCCTTCCTCCCTGGGTCACATACCCGGTGTGCACGGTCATCACCACGACAACTGTCCACGGGTTTTTTATTGCTGGATTGGCGCTCCAGCGGTGGCCTTTCCGCCCCTGAGCGCCCAGCTGTGGCACACAGCCGCCCCTGATTTGGCAGTCTCCACGGGTTACGAGGACAGGCCTCTTCCTCCCCTGTCCCGGGCTGTTCCGGGGGTAGTTCAAAGGAGCCAGGTAAGTGCTTCGATGTCCCAAGACTCAGCATGGCCACGACGTGGTGTGGCACCTCGAGCTCCACCCCGCTGCGAGGCCCCACATGCCCCTTAGTCCCCCTTGCGTGGAATTTGGACACGTGGCTCGCACTTTCCAATCCATCGCAATGGCTGATCCGGACTCGGCTACGTGATTCAGTTCACCAGGCGCCCGCCCAGGTTCAGCGATATTCACTTCACCTTGGTCAAGAACGAAACCACCTTGTGTGCGGAGATCGCTACCCTCCTACGGAAGGGCGCGATAGAACCTGTCCCTCCAGCCGAGATGAAGAAAGGGTTTTTCAGCCCCTACTTCATTGTACCGAAAAAAGGCAGTGGGTTATGACCAATCTTGGACCTGAGAGTACTGAACTGGACCTTACACAGACTCCCGTTCAAG
Organism: Myxocyprinus asiaticus; assembly: GCF_019703515.2. Taxonomy (NCBI): domain Eukaryota; kingdom Metazoa; phylum Chordata; class Actinopteri; order Cypriniformes; family Catostomidae; genus Myxocyprinus; species Myxocyprinus asiaticus. The sequence goes on from NC_059347.1 coordinate 34,609,953, forward strand.
ATGCTGACACAAAAACGCATTCTGGCGAGCGTCCGGCATCAAAATTGCTTCACGGCGGTAGACCTGAAGGATGTGTACTTCCATGTCTCGATCCTTCCTTGACACAGACCCTTCCTGTGGTTTGCATACGAGGGTCAGGCGTATCAGTACAAAGTCCTCCCTTTTGGCCTGTCCCTGTCTCCTCGTGTCTTTACGAAGGTCACAGAGGCTGCCCTTGCCCCGTTAAGGGAGGTGGGCATTCACATTCTCAACTATCTCGACGATTGGCTAATCCTAGCTCACTCTCGAGACATGTTGTGTGCACACAGGGACCTGGTGCTCTCACACCTCAGCCGACTTGGGCTTCGGGTCAACTGGGAAAAGAGCAAGCTCCTCCTGGTTCAGAGCATCTCTTTTCTCAGTTTGGAGTTGGACTCAGTCTCCTTGACAGCGTGCCTTACGAACGAGCGTGCCCAGTCGGTGCTGGCCTGTTTGAAGGCGTTCAAACAGAAAACAGCAGTTCCACTGAAAATTTTTCAGAGGCTCCTGGGTCATATGGCATCCTCGGCGGTGGCCACCCCGCTCGGGTTGATGCATATGAGGCCGCTTCAGCACTAGCTCCAGACTCGAGTCCCGAGATGGGCATGGCGCCACCGGACACATCGCGTGGTCATCACGCCGGTCTGTCACCATCTTTTCAGCCCTTGGACCGACATCTCGTTTCTACGGGCAGGTGTTCCTCTAGAACTGGTCTCCAGACGCGTCGTGGTCACGACAGACGCCTCCAAAATGGGCTGGGGCGCTGTTTGCAACAGGCACGCAGCCACCGGCCTCTGCGTCCTCAACTGCATTGACACATCAACTGCCTCGAGTTGTTGGCAATTCTGCTCACCCTGCGGAGGTTCCGGCCGTTGATCCAGGGCAAGCACGTGTTAGTTCGGACAGACAACATGGCAACAGTAGCATATGTCAACCGCCAAGGCGGTCTGCGCTCTCGTTGTATGTCACAACTCACTCGCAGTCTCCTCCTCTGGAGTCAGCATCACTTCAAGTCGCTGCGAGCCACTCACATCCCGGGCAACCTCAACACTTCAGCGGATGTGCTGTCACGGCAGGTTACCTCAGGGGAGAATGGAGACTCCACCCTCAGGTGGTCCAGCTGATTTGGAGTCGATTCAGACAGGCACGGGTGGACCTGTTCGCCTCTCAAGAATCCTCCCACTGCCCGCTCTGGTACGCCCTCACCGAGGCTCCCTTTGGCATAGACGCGCTGGCACACAGCTGGCCCCCTGGCCTATGCAAATATGCGTTTCCCCCAGTGAGCCTGCTTGCACAGACCCTGTGCAAGGTCAGGGAGGATGAGGAGCAGGTCGTCCTGGTAGCACCCTACTGGCCCACCCAGACGTGGTTCTCGGACCACACGCTCCTCGCGACAGCCCCCCCAGCGAATTTCCCTGAGGAAGGACCTTCTTTCTCCATGTCTGGCCCCTGGACGGGACACGGAAGACCTGCGGTGGTAGACACGATCACTCAGGCTAGGGCTCCCTCTACGAGGCACCTGTATGCCTTTAAGTGGCATCTGTTCGCTAAGTGGTGTTCTTCCCGACGCAAAGAGCCCCAGAGATGCGCAATCGGATCAGTGCTTTCCTTCCTGCAGGAGAGGTTGGAAGGGAGGCTGTCCCCTTCCACCTTGAAGGGGTACATTGCCACCATAGCAGCACACCACGACACAGTCGACAGTAAGTCCTTAGGGAAGCACGACCTGATCATCAGGTTCCTAAGGGGTGCCAGGAGGCTGAATCCCTCCAGACCGTGCCTCATTCCCTCATGGGACCTCTCTGTAGTTCTTCAGGGTCTACAGAGAGCCCCCTTTGAGCCTTTGCAGTCAGCTGAGCTTAAGGCACTCTCCTTGAAGACTGCCCTCCTGACTGCGCTCACTTCCATCAAGAGGGTAGGAGACCTGCAAGCATTCTCTGTCAGCGAAACGTGCCTGGAGTTCGGTCCGGGTTACTCTCACGTGATCCTGAGACCCCGACCGGGCTATGTGCCCAAGGTTCCCACGACCCCTTTTAGGGACCAAGTGGTGAACCTGCAAGCACTGCCCCAGGAGGAGGCAGACCCAGCCCTGTCGTTGCTGTGTCCGGTGCACGCTTTACGCATCTATTTGGATCGCAAGCAGAGCTTTAGAATGTCTGAGCAGCTCTTTGTCTGCTTTGGTGCACAGCGGAAAGGAAGCGCTGTCTCCAAACAGAGGATCGCCCACTGGCTCATTGACGCCATAACTATGGCATATCTTGCACAGGACATGCCGCCCCGGTAGGGCTACAAGCCCATTCCTGGGCCCTGGCCAGAGGTGCCTCTCTAACAGACATTTGCAGAGCAGCGGGCTGGGCAACACCCAACACATTTGCAAGGTTCTACAACCTCCGGGTGGAACCGGTTTCATCCCAGGTAGTGGCATGCGGATAAGCCCGGGACAGCCGGCCGGGTGTATCGCTTGCACATAGCGCCTTCCATCTCCTTTTGAGCTGAAGACATGCGCCATTAATTCCCAGTAGTGTCCACAAGTTTGTTCCCTGGTTGACTTCCTCCGAGCCCTGTGGCAGTCGAGTTTTCGGAGAGATTTGCTGCCAGCCCAGTACATGTGCTAACTAAGAGTCCTGTTCTAGGGTAGGTGCTCCGCATGTGGCAGTTCCCTGTAAGGCTAACCCCATGCGAAATATATATATTCCGCTAATTCGTTTCCCTGTCGGCAAACTGCTTCTCCCTTGGACAGAGCCCCTCTGCCCCAGTCTCCATGTTTGTAGTAACTCCTCCCCCATTGGGCAGGATCTACCTTGAAGATTCTCCACATGGTTGGAAAGACCATGTGACGTATCCTTCCACTTAAATATCCCCCCCTGTCTTTGAGCGAGGTGTGGTCTCCGCTGTGTCTTCCCCTTGGGAGGGATACCCCCCGACTAGACCTGCGGCCCAGTTGGATAATCCCCCTTCTTTTTTAGGGAGTGGAAAAAAGAGAAGGGGAAAAGAGGCCATGACTGGGTTAAGCCTGTCTCTATCTCTTGTCCCCAAAAAGGGCCGTTCAACACTCATAATTATGTTGGGGGAGGTTATGTGTTGACCTGGTATGCTGGCTATGAGGCACACAGCAGTCTGCCCACCACACACCGCCAGTTAACGTAACAGAGTTCAGCCAATCGTGGCGTTTCGTATAGGGACCCCTAGTGTCACTACATCGACACAGAGTCCAGTGATGGTTACTTGTGTAACCTCCGTTTCCTGATGGAGGGAACAAGACGTTGTCCCTCCTGCCACAACGCTGAACTACCCGCTGAAATTGCCGGACCTTATATCGGCTCCTCAGCATAAAACCTGAATGAGTGGTTGCATACCAGCTCCTTTTATACCCGTATGTCCGGGGGAGTGGCCTGCAAATACTACTCGGCAATTTTCATTGGCCTTTTATCAAAGACCAGAGGTGTCTCGGGCTCCCAAGAGCGATCCCTAGTGTCACTACATCGACACAACGTCTTGTTCCCTCCATCAGGGAACGGAGGTTACTCAAGTAACCATGACATTAATGCATGAACACCTAATATACCTAAAGTCTAATATCGTGAACTAACAATGAATAATATGTTTTAACAACATTTATTAATCTTGGTTAATGTTAATTTGTCAAAATAGAATTGTTCATTGTTAGTTTATGTTAGTACATACATTTTTTAAGTATATTTAGAATACTAATCAAGATTGATATGTGCTGGAAAAGTACTGTTCATAGTTAGTTCATCTAAGGAACTTAACTAATTTTAACAAATATAACCTTATTAAAAATTGATACCAGCCTTCTAAATGACTGTAAGTTAACTATAATTAGGAAAGTTTTAGCCTTTCTGGGACATCTTTTACATATATGCATTTTGCATATGCTTTTATCTAAAGTGATTTACAGTGCATTTAAAGGAATTTTCCTTAATTAAATACAAGTTAAACTCAATTGACAGCATTTGCGGCATAATATTGATTACCACAACAATTAATTTTGACTCGTCCCTTCTCTTCTTTAAAAAAAGCAAAAATCTGGATTACTGCGAAGCCCTTTAACATTAAAATACTCACTATTTAAAAAATATAGCCACAAGACATAAACAATATGTGTGCTAACATGATTTTAGTGTGATAAAATCGCTTACCTTTCTGTGTAAATTTATGACCAATTTTACAACTTCATTACCATGATGATGTAACAAACCCTAAAACTCAAAAAAACTACTGTAAAAATTACAATTTAAACAACTTTACAGCTCACATTTTAACAAAAGAATTGATGTACAGTACTGTTCAAAAGTTGTTTCACAAAAACATTTGTCTTAAGATGGTTATTTATATCTTCAGCTTTAGTGTGTAAATAGGAAAAATAAATTTTAGACTCCCAAACATTACTTTTGCAAATAGAAAAGATTAAAATAGAAGAACAGGGTGCTCTGCAAGAGATGGCATTGCCCCCACAAAGCCCCCCACTGAACATCGTGTCAGTCTGAGATTATATAAAGAGACAGAAGCAACTGAGACAGCCGAAATAGATAGAAGAACTGTGGCAAATTCTCCTAGAAGCTTGGAACATCCTATTTGTCAACAACCAATAAACTGTGTCCAGATGTATCTAGAAGAATTGGGGATGTTTTAAATGCAAAGGTGGCCATGATGTTAATTGATAAATGAAAACTATTTATGGCATTATTTTTGAAGACATCCTCACTATGCAACATTTTTCACAAGTGCCTAAAACTTTTGCACAGTACTGTAAGTGCTTTTATAAAATTATAAGTTCCCTATCTGTCACTCACTCGACGTTGTGTCGATGTAGTAACACTAGGGGTCACTCTTGGGAGCCCGAAACACTTCTGGTCTTTGATAAAAGGCCAATGAAAATTGGCGAGTGGTATTTGCATACCACTCCCCTGAACATACGGGTATAAAAGGAGCTGGTATGCAACCACTCATTCAGATTTTCTCTTCGGAGCCGAACAGTCGATGCTCACTGAGCTGAATTCCCACAGCTGTTCATTCACCTCTGCTGGATCTGACGGCGCATTTCAGCGGCTTCTCCCCCCTCTGCACTGGTGCACTGCAGAGAACGCCCCTGGGCGCTTCGGCAGAAATAAAAGAGTATATTCTAAAAAAAGAGTATATTTCTCTAAAAGAGCGGCACACAGGGAACATCTTTTTAAAGACACGTCTTTTTAAAGATGCCTTTCCATTTGTGTGTTATTCCTGGTTGCGCTTGTTATCTCTCGCCTTCTGACGGTCACGATCGCTGTCTTTCGTGTCAGGGCACTGCCCACATGGAGACAGCGTTCGTGGATGGGTCATGCACTCATTGCGAGAACATGTCCATGGCAACGATGTGGTCGCGGCTTGCCTTTGTAAGAAAGCAAGCCACCCCAGCGGTTCCCCGCCCCGGTCCTTGTACACATGGGTATGAGGCCAGCGCGGCTAGCACTGGGGGCGATTTGGGGACCCCAATGGGACCACCTCCGCCGGGTATCCCCCTACGGACCTCCCATTCCCTAGCACGCTTGTCTGCCCCGATCAGGCTTCCGGATGAGTCCGCCGGCTCGTCTCTCGTCGCACGTCTCATAGACATGCTTTCCCGGGCAGCCGCGAGTGTCGGGCTAGAGTGGAACCCTCCGCTCTCCCCTGAACCCTCGCGGCTCGAAGATTGGTTCCTGGGCTCGCAGCGCCGCTCACAGCCACGTCCCGCCCCAGTTCCTTTCTTCCTGGAAGTGCACGAGGAGCTGACAAGGTCGTGGGAGGCACCTTTTACTGCCTGGTCCCAATTGTTCAGCTCCCCCGCCCTCACTACGCTCGATGGTGGGGCGGCCAAGGTCTATTCGGCGATCCCCCCGGTGGATAAGGTGCTCGCGGCGCACCTATGCCCGCAGAGTGCCGCCACCTGGCGTGGGTGCCCAAAGCTCCCGTCCAAGGCCTGCAGGTTTACATCGATCCTGACGGCCAAATCCTACGGTGTCGCTGGACAAGCCGCCTCCACCCTACACGCCATGGCTCTCCTGCAAGTACACCAAGCCAAGGCGCTAAAGGAACTGTACGAGGGTAGTTCCACCCCTGGATTGATGCAGGAGCTGCGCTCGGTGACCGACCTCGCTCTCCGGGCGACGAAGGTCACGGCGCGGTCTCTCGGGCGGGCGATGTCCACCTTGGTGGTCCAGGAGCGGCATCTTTGGCTCAACCTGGTCGAGATGGGAGAGGCCGACAAGGCACGGTTCCTTGGCGCCCCCATTTCCCAGGTTGGCCTGTTCGGCGACACCGTCGAGGACTTTGCCCAGCAGTTCTCGGTGGTGAAGCAGCAGATGGAGGCTATCCGGCATATCCTGCCACCCGCAGCTCAAGATCCTGCACCCCGTCTGCTTGTCGCCAAGGGCGTCCCACTGCGGTGACTACACCGGCTCCGCTGCAGCCCACCCCTGCGGCCCGGCCCCGGCATGGAGCCCACCGCAGGAAGCAGACGCCACCCGTCTCACAGCCGGCCGCCAAGAACCCGCGAAAGGCTTCAAAGCGCCCCTGAGACGGGTGACCCAGGGATGACAAAACCCGCTGCTCTGGAGCTGGTAAGCAGACCACTATATCCCCCGGTGGAGGGCCAGGATGTGCCGGCTCCTCAGCACAAAACCTGAATGAGTGGTTGCATACCAGCTCCTTTTATACCCGTATGTTCGGGGAAGTTGTATGCAAATACCACTCGCCAATTTTCATTGGCCTTTTATCAAAGACCAGAGGTGTTTCAGGCTCCCAAGAGTGACCCCTAGTGTCACTACATTGACACAACGTCTCGTTCCCTCCATCAGGGAATGGAGGTTACACAAGTAACCAGGACGTTTCACATTTCAGCCTTTAGACCCTCAACCATTGTAAGTGCCTCACTGTCACCTCAATTTTTGTTTTTATAAACAAAAGGAGGGACGAGTCGAAGTAATGTTTTGTGCTAATCAACATTATGCCACAAATGCTGATGATTGAGCTAACTTGTACTGAACCTGGAATATTCCTTTAAGGAATACTTATATCAGTTTGTGTGTTGCCTGGGGATCAAACCCATGATTTTGTGGTTTGCTAACGGCCAGTTGAGCAACAGGATCAATTTCACACCCAGTTGAGGACAGATTTTAAAATCTGTTAAGTAAACTATATTTGTGATATTGTGAGGAAAATTTTACCTTCAATAAATATATGACTTTATTATTGTGCATAATAGTCCATGAAGATAAGCACAGACTAATGAATTTTGGGTGCTGGATTGCTGTATTAAGTCCATAGGTTGCCCCTCGAGGTTGCAACATATAGGCTATATGTAAGAGTCCAGAGCTGGGCTGACAGCCTTGGCCTTCTGACAACAAGGTAGCAACAAGACCTAGAATACCATCTGTTTAATGTAGTGTGCAGTCTCTTTACATGTTTTCATGTGCCAGATTTTAAATAAGGATTGTGAGTTAGCAGTGAGCCCAAATCCACTATCCTGCCCTTCCTGTAATGAGTCAGAAATATGCATTACTGCATCTCTAAATGCCATCTGCTTGTCTCTCTAACTGTATCTCTATTTTCCTCTGCATTTTCCTCTCTTTTTCCCCTTTCTTTTCTCTCATATGGACAGTAACTCTCATCATATATTCAATTTTCACCCAGACCCCTGGCAATCTTACAGAGAAGCAGAGGACCGTGTGATAGTGTGTGTGTCTGTGTGTCAGTGGGACTGTAGTGTGAGAGGTGCTGAGATGTTGTTAATATGGCCTCCAGCTGCCAAAGAGGGTCTAGGGGGGCAAAAGTGCCATAATTCTGTAATGTGCTGATAGCACTCTTTCTGCTCTTTTTTTTCTTCTTCTCATGGCTCTCGTCTTTTCTCTCTTCAAAGAGAGACAGCTCTCCTAATCCCCCTCCCCACACATTGTCACTGTCATTTTTTCTTTAGTTACTTTGGAAATACCTCACATCTCTTACATTTTCTGCCAAACTTTATAGTCTCTCTCTCTCATACTATCTCTTTTCCATCTTGTACTCCTGTAATTTAGATGCTGATGGAAGTTGGTACTGATTTGACTGATTATAGAATAATACATGCTCTCTCTCCATCTCTTTTTCTGCATGTGCTCTATAATAAATACAGACAGGTGTGTTAGAGACTGTGTCCGATTCAAACTGGATGTCTCCTCTACACTTAGATCCCTCACTGTGCCATCTCTTCAACAATCAGAGCAAACAACTTCAGTGTGCCATAATACTGTGCTGTTTCATTCGTCTGAGAACATGTCAGCAATATAATTGCAGGTCATTGTCACCAGTTAAGTAGTGGGCCTTCCACCTCAGGAACATACTGCTTGGTGAAGTGAAAGACATGCATTAATTCATGATACAGCACACCTTAGGAATCATTTGGAGAAGTTCCTCACAGATTAGTCCTCCAACTTCTATTAGAACTGTGGATGTTCTGGTTAAATAATGGCAATTATTTGCAATTTATCAAGGTCGAGGTGCTACTACCAATAGTTCCATGCACATCAACATGCCCAAGTTCTACATAAGTTCTATTTCGCTATAGTTCACTAAAGATGAAGCCGTTTCAACCCATTTTATTTTATTTTTTCCATAAAAAAACATATATATAGTAGATATTACAGATATTATTCAGAATGTCAGAGCAGCTCTTTACTATATTTGTATCATTCCAAGCAGTGTCAGAAATGAACTTTTTATGGAGGGACACATTTTCTCCCATAAACTAATTTTCAGAGTCATATTTTCCCCCCTTATGATTTTTTTTTTCTAACCATATAAATTACATAGCATGTCATTATTTTATGTAAAAGGTTTCAATTATATACTGTACATTTATTACATTTAAATTCTCAATCGGAAAAAGTATGGCTGTTACCCATAAAATCAATTGAACATCAAATACAACAATTTTGAACAAGATATCAAAACACAATACTACTACAATAAATGTAAAATATCTGTCCAGTTGTCTGAAGCAACTGGCGGTGTGTGATGGGCAGACCACTGTGTGCCTCATAGCCAGCACACCAGGTCGACACGTAACCTCCCCCAACATAGTTATGAGTGTCAAACAGCCCTTTGGGGACAAGTCGACTACCCAAAAGATAGAGACATGCTAACCCAGTCGTGGCCAATTTTCCCCTTCTTTTTTTCCACTCCCTAAAAAAGAAGGGGGATTATCCGACTGGGCCGCCAGGTCTAGTCGGGGGGTGTCCCTCCCAAAGGGAAGACACAGCGGAGACCACACCTCGCCCAAAGAGAGAGGGGGATATTTAAGTGGAAAAATACGTCACATGGTCTTTCCGACCATGTGGAGAGTCTTCAAGGTAGATCCTACCCAACGGGGGAGGAGTTACTACAAACATGGAGACTGGGGCAGAGGGGCCCTGCCCAAGGAAGATGCAGTTTGCCAAAAGGGGAAACGAATTAGCAGAAGATATATATCGCATGGGGTTAGCCTTACAGGGAACTGCCACATGCGGTGCACCTACCCCAGAACAAGACTCTTAGTTAGCACGTGTACTGGGCTAGCAGCGAGTCTCTCCGAAGACTCGACTGCCACAGGGCTCAGAGGAAGTCAACCAGGGAACAAAGTTTGTGAACACTACTGGGAATTAATGGCACACGTCTTCAGCTCAAAAGGAGGTGGAAGGCGCTATGTGCAAGCGATACACCCGGCCGGCTATCCTGGGCTTATCTGCTTGTATTGCGTGCCACTACATGGGACGAAACCGGTTCCACTCGGAGGTTGTAGAACCTTGCAAAGGTGTTGGGTGTTGCCCAGCCTGCTGCTCTGCAAATGTCTGTTAGAGAGGCACCCCTGGCCAGGGCCCAGGAGGCTGCTACACCCCTGGTAGAATGAGCTCGTAGCCCTACCGGGGGCGGCATGTCCTGGGCGTGATATGCCATAGTTATGGCATCAATGAGCCAGTGGGCGATCCTCTGCTTGGAGACAGCGCTTCCTTTCCGATGTGCACCAAAGCAGACAAAGAGCTGCTCAGAGATCCTAAAGCTCTGCGTGCGATCCAATTAGATGCATAAAGCGCGCACCGGACACAGCAACGACAGGGCTGGGTCTGCCTCCTCCTGGGTCAGCACTTGCAGGTTCACCACCTGGTCCCTAAAAGGGGTCATGGGAACCTTGGGCACATAGCCCGGTCGGGGTCTCAGGATCACGTGAGAGTAGCCCGGACCGAACTCCAGACACGTTTCGCTGACAGAACACTTGCAGGTCTCCTACCCTCTTGATGGAAGTGAGCGCAGTCAGGAGGGCAGCCTTCAAGGAGAGTGCCTTAAGCTCGGCTGACTGCAAAGGCTCAAAGGGGGCTCTCTGTAGACCCTGAAGAACTACAGAGAGGTCCCATGAGGGAACGAGGCACGGTCTGGAGGGATTCAGCCTCCTGGCGCCTTCCCTAAGGACGTCAACTGTGTTGTGGTGTGCTACTATGGCTACTATGGCGGCAATGTACACCTTCAAGGTGGAAGGGGACAGCCTCCCTTCCAACCTCTCCTGCAGGAAGGAAAGCACTGATCCAACTGCAAATCTCTGGGGGTCTTCCCGTCGGGAAGAACACCACTTAGCGAACAGATGCCACTTAAAGGCATACAGGCGCCTCGTAGAGGGGGCCCTAGCCTGAGTGATCGTGTCTACCACCACAGGTGGTTGACCGCTTAGGTCTTCTGCGTCCCGTCCAGGGGCCAGACATGGAGATTCCAGAAGTCTGGTCATGGGTGCCAGATGGTGCCCTGTCCCTGAGAAAGAAGGTCCTTCCTCAGGGGAATTCGCCGGGGGGGGGGGCTGTCGTGAGGAGCGTGAGGTCCGAGAACCACATCTGGGTGGGCCAGTAGGGTGCTACCAGGACGACCTGCTCCTCGTCCTCCCTGACCTTGCACAAGGTCTGTGCAAGTAGGCTCACTGGGGGAAATGCATATTTGCACATGCTAGGGGGCCAGCTGTGTGCCAGAGCGTTTATGCCATGGGGGACCTCAGTCAGGGTGTACCAGAGTGGGCAGTGGGCAGGATTCTTGGGAGGTGAACAGTTGCACCTCTGCCTGTCCGAATCAACTCCAAATCAGCTGGACCACCTGAGGGTGGAGTCTCCACTCTCCCCTGAGGGTAACCTGTTGTGACAGCACGTCCGCTGTAGTGTTGAGGTTGCCCGGGATGTGAGTGGCTTGCAGCAACTTGAAGTGCTGCTGACTCCAGAGGAGGAGACGGCGGGCGAGTTGTGACATACAACAAGAGCACAGACCGCCTTGGCGGTTGACATATGCTACCGTTGCCATGTTGTCTGTCTGAACTAACACATGCTTGCCCTGGGTCAACGGCCGAAACCTCCGCAGGGCGTGCAGAATTGCCAACAACTCGAGGCAGTAGATGTGCCAATGCAGTCGCGGGCCCGTCCAAAAGCCGGCGGCTGCGTGCCCGTTGCAAACAGTGCCCCAGCCCATTTTGGAGGCGTCCGTCATGACCACGACACACCTGGAGACCAGTTCTAGGGGAACACCTGCCCGTAGAAACGAGAGGTTGGTCCAAGGGCTGAAAAGACGGTGACAGACCGGCGTGATGACCACGCGATGTGTCCCGTGACACCATGCCCATCTTGGGACTCGAGTCTGAAGCCAGTACTGAAACAGTCTCATACGTATCAACCCGAGCGGGGTGGCCACCACTGAGGATGCCATATGCCCCAGGAGCATAAAAAATTTTTTTCAGTGGAACTGCTGTTTTCTGTTTGAATGCCTTCAAACAGGCCAACACCGACTGGGCACGCTCGTTCGTGAGGCGCGCTGTCCAAACTCCAAACCGAGAAAAGAGATGCTCTGAACCAGGAGGAGCTTGCTCTTTTCCCAGTTGACCCAAAGCCCTAGTCGGCTGAGGTGTGAGAGCACCAAGTCCCTGTGTGCACACAACATGTCCCGAGAGTGAGCTAAGATTAGCCAGTTGTTGAGAATGCGATTGCCACCTCCCTTAGCGGGGCAAGGGCTGCCTCTGCGACCTTCGTGAAGATGCGAGGAGACAGGGACAGGCTGAAAGGGAGGACCTTGTACTGATAAGCCTGACCCTCGAATGCAAACCATAGGTCGGTGTCGAGGAAGGATCGTCCTGCAGGTCTACCGCCGCGAACCAATCTTGATGCCGGACGCTTGCCAGAATGCGTTTTTGCGTCAGCATCTTGAACGGGAGTCTGTGTAAAGCCCGGTTCAGTACTCACAGGTCCAAGATTGGCCGCAATCCACCGCATTTTTCCGGTACGATGAAGTAGGGGCTGTAAAACCCCGTCTTCATCTTGGCCAGAGGGACAGGTTCTATCGCGCCCTTCCGCAGGAGGGTAGCAATCTCCATGCGCAAGGTAGAAGCGTTTTTGTTCTTCACCAAGGTGAAGTGGATACCGCTGAACCTGGGCGGACGCCTGGCGAACTGAATCACATAGCCGAGTTGGACGGTCCGGACCAGCCATCGCGACGGATCGGAGCAAGGGGGACCAAAGGGACAATGTCGTCGGATGTACCAGCAGGTGGGGCCTCGCGGCGGGGTGGAGCTCAAGGTGCCACACCATGTCGTGACCGTGCTGAGTCTAGGGACATCGAAGCACTTACCTGGCTCCTTGTGACCACCCCCGGAACAGCCTGGGACGGGGGAAGGAGAGGCCTGTCCTCGTGCCCTGTGGAGACTATCACATCGGGGGCGGATTTGTGCCACAGCTGGGCGCTCAGGGGCGGGAGACCGCTGCTGGAGCGCCAAACCTGCCAAATAGAGTGGTGAACGGTGGTCGTGATGATGGCCATGCACACCGGATATGTGACCCAGGGAACAAGGAAACCGCTCTTGCTGAACTCTTGAGTACTGCAGCTACTTGGGCATGCAGTGCAATTAAATGCAAAGGTAACAAAAAGATTCTTTCGACCGGGGGATGGAGAGGTCTGCTTACCAGCTCCAGAGCAGCGGGTTTCGTCGTCCCTGGGTCGCCCGTCTCAAGGGCGCTTTGAAGCCTTTCACGGGTTCTTGGCGGCCGCGAGACGGGTGGCGTCTGCTTCCTGCAGTGGGCTCCACACCAGGGCCGGGCCGAAGGGGCGGGCTGTGGCGGAGCCGGTGCAGTCACCACAGGGGGACGCCCTTGGTGACAAGCAGACGAGGTGCGGGATCTTGAGCCACGCCGGGGCAGGATATGCCGGATAGCCTCCGTCTACTGCTCCACTATCGAGATCTGCTGGGCAAAGTCCTTGACGGTGTCGCCAAATAGGCTAGCCTGGGAGATGGGGGCTGCAAGGAACCGTGTCCTGTTGGCCTCACCCATCTCGACCAGGTTGAGACAAAGGTGATGCTCCTGGACCACTAATGTGGACATCGTCCGCCCGAGAGACCGCGCCGTGACCTCCGTCGCTCGGAGAGCAAGGTCGGTCACCGAGTGCAGTTCCTGCATCAATCCCGGGGCGGAACTACCCTCGTGCAGTTCCTTTAGCGCCTTGGCGGACTTGCAGGAGAGCCATGGCGTGCAGGGCGGAGGCAGCTGGTCCAGCAGCACCGTAGGCATTGGCCATCAGAGACGACGTAAACCTACAGGTCTTGGACGGGGGCTTTGGGCACTCGCGCCAGGGGGCAGCGCTCTGCGGGCATAGGTGCACCGCGAGCGCCTTTATCCACCGGGGATTGCCGAATAACCCTTGGCCGCCCCACCATCGAGGGTAGTGAGGGCAGGGAAGCTGAAAAGATCAGGACCGGGCAGTAAAACAGTGCCTCCCACGTCAGCTCTTCATGCACTTCCGGGAAGAAAGGAACGGGGGTGGGGCGTGGCTTTGAGTGGTGCCGCGAGCCCAGGAACCAATCATCGAACCACGAGGGTTCAGGGAAGAGCGGAGGGTTCCACTCTAGCCGACGCTCGAGGCTGCCCGTGAAAGCATGTCATCATCTCCGTGTCAGACTGTGACTGGGCAATCATCTCCGAAGGGAGGAGACAGCTGAGGCTTCCGCGTCCGACTGGATGAGCCCGCTCTCCGATGCTGCGCTCGAGAGCTCATCACTTTCACGGGCTCCGAATGAGAGGTCGAACTCGCCGTGAGACGAGCCGGCGGACTCATCCGGAAGCCCAATCAGGGCAGACGAGCGTGCTGGGGAATGGGAGGTCCGCGGGGGGATACCCGGTGGAGGTGGTCCCATTGGGGTCCCCAAATCGCCCCCAGTGCTAGCCGCGCTGGCCTCATACCCGTGGGTAAAAGGACCGAGGCAGGGAGCCTCTGGGGTGGCTTGCTTTCTTACGAAGGCGAGCTGTGACCGCATCATTGCCATGGACATGTCCTCGCAATGAGTGCATGACCATCCACAAATGCTGTCTCCGCATGAGCAGTGCCCAGGCATGAAAGACAGTGATCGTGACAGTCAGAAGGCGAGAGCGCAACCAGGAATAACACACAATCGGAAAGGCATCTTTAAAAAGACACGTCTTTAAAAAGACGTTCCGTGTGTGCCGCTCTTTTAGAGAAATATACTCTTATTTCTGCTGAAGCGCCCAGGGGCATTCTCAGCAGTGCACCAGTGCAGAGGAGGGAGAAGCCGCTGAAATGCACCATCAGATCCAGCAGAGGTGAATGAACAGTCGTGGGAATTCAGCTCAGTGAGCATAACCGTTTGGCTCTGAAGAGAAAATCTGAATGAGTGGTTGCATACCAGCTCCTTTTATACCCGTATGTCCGGGGGAATGGCATGCAAATACCACTCGCCATTTTCATTGGCCTTTTATCAAAGACCAGAGGTGTCTCGGGCTCCCAAGAGTGACCCCTAGTGTCACTACATTGACACAACCTGCCCCTTTTTCTCAAAATTTGTAAAAGATTCATGGACAGTCAGCATACTTTTCAAAGATCATGTGTGCTTGTTGTGGTTTACATCAAAAAAAAAAAAAAGTGTATGTCCGATATGCAGTACAATTGTAACACTTTTTTTTTTTTGCTACTAAATCAAATGTAATACAAACAAGCCACTCTGTCATCCTTCTGTGATTTCCGGCACTTCCTGATGGGTCAATATCAGTTGAATTGCCAAATCGGCTCATTCAACTGCACACACTTCACTAATTCAAGCTGACAGCGCCCACATTTGTCCAACATTTTTTACAATGGTCAGAAGAACAAAAGCTGCTCATAAGCAGCTTGGCTCCACTCATAGGCCTAATGCTTCTAAAAAAAAAAAAATTGTTCAGGATAACGCATGACAGGCGTTGTGTTTCTGTGCCATTAGCGCCCCCAAATGGAATTGCAAAAACACCCCCTTCATTTGCCATTGATCGAACTAACAGACAATCCCACCCTAAAGTCATGCCATTGGTTGATTCAATGTTAATGTGTCAGGTTGGCAGGGTCACTCTATCAAACAGGGCAATATTGAAAGTAGCTGGGTTTCCATCTACATATTTTTATGCGCATTTTGGGATATCGCATAAAAATGACTGGATGGAAACACCAAGATATGGATAACACCTCCAAAATGTGCATAAAAAACATATACGCTCGCTTGAGATGGATACATTTTTTATTCTATAAGAAGAAATGCACATAAACTGTGATGGAAACACATTTATTGAATAAACTGCT
This sequence comes from Myxocyprinus asiaticus, assembly GCF_019703515.2. Taxonomy (NCBI): domain Eukaryota; kingdom Metazoa; phylum Chordata; class Actinopteri; order Cypriniformes; family Catostomidae; genus Myxocyprinus; species Myxocyprinus asiaticus. The sequence goes on from NC_059347.1 coordinate 34,625,592, forward strand.
ATTGAATTTATTAGGAATACAAGATTCAAAAACTTATGTGACTGAATAATTCATTCATAACTGGATAAACCAGAGAATCAATCATCACTTCTGAAATGTTGCTCTGGTCACCCTGAAACACTGGTGTCCTGAAAATCTAAAGCCTGCATAGAGTTTGTAAAATAAGAAAATATAAAAAAATTTAATAAATAAAAACAGAGAAAATAAGTTGAATACAAACTTGAACTGTCCCAAATAGCAGGTTTATTGACACTTTTGAAAAATATCTTATATATCTGCATAGTAAAGTCAAAAGGAGGGGGGAACACACACACATAGTGCTCCCAGGTACTGTGTGTCGCTGTCGCTCCCAGACACAAGACAAAGTTCTTTAGAGTGTTTTGTCGGCAGACAGTGGCTTCTTGCTAATTTCCCCAGAAATGACGATTTTGCTCTTTTGAACACGAGGGAACACGAAAGAAACGCAGCTTTATTCGCACATTGTTTTTGCAATATTGTATTTTTCGCATAAATGAAATTCACAGCTTGTATGGAAACATATTGAGTGTCATAGTGCCATACAGTTTACACTTTTCAGAAGGGCTGCACTATTAATCATATTTTAATCGTGATAATGGTATCTGCTTCTCAGTTCATTAAGCATAGCCTAACCGTCAGCAATATTATTGAGCTAGCAAGCAGAAGTTATAAGCCAGGTAAAGTTGCAAATTTTTATTCATTTTCATTATAGGCTGTGTCTACAGATGACAGAACAAATTACAAGCCCTTTCGATGTCTATTTTCACCTCAACTGACCCTTCACACTCTCTTCAGAATTTCGCCACTGACCAATCACTGTTTCACATTCGAGCACACTCTAAAATACGCAGAAGTTTTACATTGTATCATATGTCTTGTGTGTGCGGCACTCTGATCTGTGTGTTATACATTCTCGGAACACACATGAGACAAATGATACAGTGTTTCAGTGGTCTCAGAGTGGTTTTTGGTTCAATACAAAAGAATTCCATATCTTGCTCTGATTATGTGTTATATACAGAAGAAAAGTGCTTTGAGTTCGATTGGTGTGCATTGCTTACGCGCACTGACAACGTTATATTTAAAGTGCTTCAGTTGCACAATTGCGTAATTCCCAATTTGTTTGGCCATTACAAGTTTCTAAACAAATCTCAACTAAGTAACCCCATGCCACCAGGGTTTTTTGGACTGTGGAGAAGATAAAAGGATTTCACCATTTTTGGAAGTAGAAGTACAAAGCTGAACACACAGAAACATTAACACAACCCCTTCTATTAGTTTTCTGCCAAAATAGCATTAGACTTTATAGCAATGCCATGTGCGAAATTACAGAATATATATATATATAAATAAATAAAAATAAATTGGTACTTTTATTCACCAAAGTGGCATTCAACTGATCACAATGTATAGCCAGAACATTAATAACATGAGAAATTCCTATTACAATTTGAAAAACATTTTCAGAACTTCTTGAACTACTTCAAAGAGTTCTTATCAAAAAATCCTCCACGTGCAGCAATGACAGCGTTGCAGATCCTTGGCATTCTAGCTGTCAGTTTGTCCAGATACTCAGGTGACATTTCACTCCATGCTTCCTGTAGCACTTGCCATAAATATGGCTGTCTTGTTGGGCATTTCTCACGCACCTTACAGTCTAGCTGATCCCAAAAAAGCTCAATGGGTTTAAGATCCATAACACTCTTTTCCAATTATCTGTTGTCCAATGTCTGTGTTTCTTTGCCCACTCTAACCTTTTCTTTTTGTTTTTCTGTTTCAAAAGTGGCTATTTCTTTGCAATTCTTCCCATAAGGCCTACACCCCTGAGTCTTCTCTTTACTGTTGTACATGAAGCTGGTGTTGAGTGGGTAGAATTCAATGAAGCTGTCAGTTGAGGACATGTGAGGCATCTATTTCTCAAACTAGACTCTGATGTACTTATCCTCTTGTTTAGTTGCATCTGGGCCTTTCACATCTCTTTCTGTCCTTGCTAGAGCCAGTTGCCCTTTGTCTTTGAAGACTGTAGTGAATCTTTGTATGAAATCTTCAGTTTCTTTGGCAATTTTAAGCATTGTATAGCCTTCATTCCTCAAAACAATGATTGATGAGTTTCTAGAGAAAGCTGCTTCTTTTTTTACCATTTATGACCTAATACTGACCTTAAGACATGCCAATCTATTACATACTGTGGCAACTCAAAAACAAAAACAAACACAAAGACAATATATATATATATATATATATATATATATATATATATATATATATATATATATATATATGTCCTGTATTTTTTACAATTTAATCTTACTTTTGTATATTCTAATGTAATAATAATAATAATAATAATAATTATTATTATTATTATTATTATTATTATTATTATTATTATTATTATTTAAAAATTGATCATTTTAACTTTTTGTATTGGCAGTAATGCATGGGCAAAACATGACTTAATTTTGGTCAAAAGGTATCACTTACTAGTTTGTAGATTTTAACACCTTGTTCAGCATGAGAGCTGCTTGTTTAATGTAATTTTATGTTTTTTTTTTCTTTTAAAATTGATTTCTAAATCTCAAATGAAAGAATAATTGTGATTAATAATCGTGATCGTGATTTTGAGCAAAATAATCGCAATTATCATTTGCACCATTATTGTTCAGTCCTACTTTTCAGGGGAATAAACCTTACTTACTGTACAATTGTCTCTGTACATTAAGCTGGGACAGCAGGATCTATTTTAACATAAAAAATAAAAAAATACACAGATCAGCTTTAATCAGACAAGGATTCAGAAGTTTTCTAAAATGAGTTTTGACTGTGAAAAACAATTAGTGTAACAGATTAACATGGCAATTTCACAAAGCTGGGTGATTTTAAGGTTGTAATTTGCACTCAAACAGAACTAAAGAAATTCTCCTTAATAACAGTTTAATTGATCTAATAATTTAGAGTTTGAGTTGTACAGCGATAGATTCAGAGTTAATTTCATACATATCAAAGAATGAGACAGAAAAATGTATAGAGAGAGAGAGAGAAAGAGAGAGAGAGAGAGAACAGTTATCAGAATTGAGCTGATTGGAATTACCCAGTAATATGCAGTATACCACCTCAAACAAACTAAAAAGTTATCAAACACACTCTGAAAAAGTCATACTGAAATGAGAGAGAAATGAAATGGCCTCCTCTCTGAAATTATCTACAGCATCTGTACTATTTGTGTAGGATAACAGATGAAAGCAGCATGAATTAAACGTGTTTCGATTACTTTTAAATCGTCTCCATTAATAACTGCAAATCACATAACATTAATTTATCAAAGCCCTTTGGAAAGAGAAAGAGACAGGAAGGCCATAAGGGAGGGAGATGTCTTAATGCAGACCAGAGAGATAAATCCCTTAATTATTCATCAATAATTCATCAGCAGCGTTTGCCCTAGAGAAAAGACCAAGGTGGGATGCAAATCTGACTGCACTACCTGAGAAATGAAGTTCCCTTCAATGAACTGGAAGACACCTCCACATGCATTCCCTCTCTTTATGTGATAGCAGTCTTTAAAATGTCTTAATTGCTATAGAACTGAATTATGATGACTCAGTGCATTTAAATTTACAATGCTTTACACACACATGCGCACAAGCACTTTATACACAAATATCCCCACAACAGCTGCCAGAGTAAAGATCTGTCTTTCAAAATCAACAGTTGACAGCTTCAGGTCTAAAACACAAATGATCTCTACAAGTCTCATCTGGGTTAATACTGTAGTCATTTATAAAATATAAAGGGTCATTTTATAACACACAAGAGTTATATCTAATTTAACTGAATTTTTACGTATCGACACCAATGTCATACAGCAAATCTTAAAGGCCCCTTACAAACCATGAAATCCAGACCTGCCCACAAGGAGTGAAATCATACATGATTGTTTGCATTGGGGTGAAATAGTACCACTTGGCAATTGAACAGTCTCCTCAGTACTTTTCTCTTTATCTTCCACCTTTCTAACTTTCTGTTTCTATAACTTTGATAGGTTACATCATCAGTAAGCTAGCACTGGGGATTTTAATTTTGAATCAGTAAACATTTGGCTGTGACTTAAATGAGAGTGAAGCGATTCCGCAGCAAGGTTTAAATGAGAAATATTTATTTCGAATCACATGAGAGAAGTTGGACTGGCGAAATCTGCTCCTACAACTACAGTAGCTCTGTCATGACAATCAGAATCATCCTGTTTTCTGTTCGCTGTCCATGAAAATTGGCAATCAACATTTGCGCATGATCCACTGTTTCCCTCATGGATTATAAATCCATATAAATGCAAGGGGTGGGTAAATAATGATTTTCCGATGCATCGCGATCTTCATTTGAACAATCCGGATATCCGTTCCAAAATCCCAAGATTGAGGAATTTGAGAAAAGAAGAAGAAGAAGAAGAGAGAGAGAGAGAGAGAGAGAGAGAGAGAGAGAGAGAGAAAACAATCACAGATCACATAAAAACAAATTTCAGTTCATAAAAACTAAAATATTACACTAAATACCTATAAATGTTGAGAGTATTGATTTGACATCAACCACATTTTTAATTGTTTAGAGAAACCACCATTACTTGTTTGATCTTTTAATTCTATTGGAAGTCTATTCCAGACATGGGTTCCTCTAAAAGCAAAGGATAATTGACTAAACATACTTTTCTCAATGGTACGTTACAATCACCCCTTGTACTAGCTCTTGTGTACCTTCCTGTTATTTTATAAATGTACTCCTTGAAAATGGGTGGATCAAAACCATTCAGAATCTTAAAAACCAACACTAAATCAGCAAATTTTATCAGATGGTCCCAGCTCAAAAAAGAATACTTAATTAAAATACCACAGAGATGGAAACTATTTGACTTTTTTGTCTAATACCTTGAGAGCTTGCTTATAGACAGTTTCAACAGGCTTAAGAATGGACTTACATGTTTGTGTCCAAGCAGTCATGCAACATGTGGAAGAAATGTAGCAATCATGAACAACACTGCTGCCTCTTTAGTCAAGCTGTTTCTAATGAATCTGAAGTTGGCTAGATTGACTTTCACGGTATTCACAACTTTTTCACATGTTTTTAAAAGAAAGCTGAGAATCGATTATTATTCCTAAATATTTAAATTATTGTACTACATCAAGCTTCTGTCCCTGGACATATACTTCTATTTCAATGTCAGAATTTGCTCTTTTTGTAAAAAGAAATACATACTGTTTTCTTGACATTGAGATGCAAACATGATTTGGTAAGCCATTTTGAAACTTGAATCATTGCAGTAGACAATTTCTCTGCAGCCTGTTGCTTATTTTTTGCATGTATAAAATAACAGCATCATCAGCATACATTTGACAGGCAACATCCGAAGGATAAACATATGGAAGATCATTAACATACAAAGTGAACAACAATGGACCTAAAATAGAACCTGCACACTCTTACGCACTGATTTCTATTCTCTAGGTAAGATTTAAACCACTTGATGGCACCAGCTGAAAAAATACAATTTGACAGCCTAGCAAGTAAAATATCATGATTTACAGTGTTGAATGCTTTATTTAAATAAAGAAATATAGCACCAACTACACCCCCTTTGTCCATCTTTGCTTTAATGTTTTCCAACAGAAAACAGTTAGCAGTTTCAGTAGAGTAGTTTTTCTCTGAAACCAAACTGCAGGGGATGAAGCGAAACAGGCTTATTATTAAGATGTAAGACTAATTGTTCGGCTACCCATTTCTCAGCAACTGACTGAGAATGACATGACTGGAAGAATGCTTATCAGTCTATAATTACTGATGTCTGTACGATTTCCAGATTTATAAATCGTGACTACTCCATACTTCCATACAGTGGGAAAAATTCCATGTGTTATTGATAGGTTAATGACCTGGGTTAAAGGACATATAATTGATTCTTTATGGGTTTTTAAAAAGATTGAGTCTATTCCATATTTATCTCTGGCCTTACAATTCTTAAAAGCTAATAATCTTGTCAAATTTAGCCTCAGACACCTCCTTAAGTGTAAATATGGGCAAAGCATTATTCTCTAATTTAAAACACTGAATCTGTGGACAAAAGACTTTGTGAGAGCATTGACTGAATCCACAAAATAATTATTACAAATATCTGCTATCACACCATGATCATGAATATGTTTTCCTTCCAGCTCAAGCTCTATATCTCTCACTGGCTTTTTATAATTTCCAATTTGGTTTCTCAGATTTCCCCCAGTTTTACATTCCCTCTTCCTTCCTCTAATATAGTAATATAAAATTTTGCTTTAGATTTTCTGATTTCACTTATTACTTTATTCCTTAACTTGTTAAAATTTCACTTTTCTTGTTCCAATCTAGATTCAAGAAACTATTTCAACACATTATCTCTTTGTTTCATGCGTAACCAAATGCTTTCATTTAGTCATGGAAGACAATTATTCTTCCTAGGTTGACTTTTAATTTGTCAACATAAAATGAAGCTGTTTATAGTACTTTGAATAGTATTCATAAGAACACTGGCATCCATTTCAGAACAATTATAGGAAAAATGTTCTGTCCAATTTATATCATCTACTGTCTTTCTCAAATTACTGACCTCACCTTTTGGTATTTTGAAATGACAAGATATTCTATTAATAGAATGACTACCAAACCTTTTCTTTGTCAATTTCCTTGCTATAAGTGTCAGATTATGATCAGACAACCCTTTAATCACATTGAATCACTTTACTACATGATCAGGTTTATTACTAAAAATCTAATCGATTTGTGTTTCAGAAGATCTGGTTATCCGTGTGGGTCCTTTCACAAGTTGCGTCACATCAGAACTGTTTTTACTATAAATGTTATCAAACCAGTTAATGTTTAGATCAAGTAAGATAACTTCTTTAGTAAAATCACAAGCCTTAAGGAGTTTAAACAATTTATCATAAAAATCATTGTGAGGTGGTCGATAAATACTAATAATTATAAAAGATATTTGTGGTGAGAGGGAAACGTCGTGGTTACTTTCGTAACCTCCATTCCCTGATGGAGGGACTGAGACGTTGTGTCGATGTAGTGACACTAGGGGTCACTCTTGGGAGCCCCAAACACCTCTGATCTTTGAGAAAAGGCCAATTGGAATTGGCGAGTGGAATTCGCATGCCACTCCCCCGGACATACGGATATAAAAGGAGCTGGTATGCAACCACTCATTCAGGTTTTGTGCTGAGGAGCCGAGACCAGGTCCCGGCCATTTCAGCGGGTAGTTCAGTGTTGTGGCAAGAGGGACACAATGTCTCGTTCCCTCCATCAGGGAACGGAGGTTACGAAAGTAACCAGGACGTTCCCTATCTGTCACTCACTCGACGTTGTGTCGATGTAGTGACACTAGGGGTCCCTATACAAAATGCCACAACTAGCTGAACTGTGTTACGTGGACTGGCGGTGTGAGACGGGCAGACCGCTCTGTGCCACGTAGCCAGCGCACCAGGCCATCACATAACCTCCACTAACGGTCCTTCGGGAACAAGTCGACTGCCCAAAAAATAGGGACAGGCTAGCCCAGCTGTGGCCTCTTTTCTCCCCAAAAAGAGTGGAATTTGTTAACCGACTGGGGGCCCATAAATGTCTACGTCGGGGGGGTGTCACTCCCAAGGGGAAGACACAGCGGAGACCACACCATGCCCAGAGAAGGGGGGGGGGGTATTTTGAGTGGAATTACATCACATGGTCTTACCGAGTCTTGTCGGAAGTATGTCATGTAGAGAAGTCCCATGGTAGGTCCTACCCGAGAGGAGAGGAACTCTACAAACACGGTGACCGGGGGCTTTAGCTCAGCTGACTCCAGTGGCTTGAAGGGAGCTCCCCGTAGTCCCCGAAGGACTACAGAGAAATCCCATGAGGGAATGAGGTGTGGTCTGGGGGGGTTCAACCTCCTAGCGCCTCTCAGGAACCTGATGATCAAGTTGTGCTTCCCCAAATACTTACCATTCACTGCATCGTGATGTGCCGAAATGGCAAAGGTGGAGGGGAATAGCCACCCTTCCAACCTCTCCTGCAGGAAGGAAAGCACCGATCCGACTGCGCATCTCTGGGGGTCTTTGTGTCAGGAAGAACACCACTTAGCGAACAGATGCCACTTCAAGGCATACAGGCACCTCATAGAGGGAGCCCTAGCCTGAGTGATCATGTCTACCACCGCGGGTGGTAGGCCACTTAGGTCTTCCGCGTCCCTTCCAGGGGCAAGTCATGGAGATTCCAGAGGTCTGGTCGCGGGTGCCAGATGGTGCCCTGTCCCTGAGAAAGAAGGTCCTTCCTCAGGGGAATTTGCTGGGGGGGGGCTGTCGCGAGGAGCGTGAGGTCCAACAACTATGTCTGGGTGGGCCAATAGGGTGCTACCAGGACGACCTGCTCCTCGTCCTCCCTGACCTTGCACAGGGTCTGTGCAAGTAGGCTCACTGGGGGAAATGCATATTTGCGTACTCCTGGGGGCCAGCTGTGAGCCAGCGCATCTATACCGAGGGGTGCCTCGGTCAGGGCGTACCAAAGCAGGCAATGGGAGGACTACCGGGAAGCAAACAGGTCTACCTGTGCTCGACTGAATTGTCTCCAAATCAGCTGGACCACCTGGGGTGGAGTCTCCACTCTCCCCTGAGCGTAACCTGTCGTGACAGCGCATCCACTGCGGTGTTAGATCGCCCGGGATGTGAGTGGCTCGCAGCAACTGGAGGTGCTGCTGACTCCAGAGGAGGAGACGGCAGGCGAGTTGTGACATGCAACCCAGCGGAGGTGCTCCAATTGAGGTCCCCAAATCGCCCCCAGTGCTAACCGCCGCCTCATACCAATAGGTAGAAGGACCGAGGTGGGGAGCCGCTGGGGTGGCTTGCTTTCTTACCAAACGTTGCCATGGTCATGTTCTCGCAGTGAGGACAAGACCCATCCACGAACGATGTCTCCGCGTGGGCAGCGCCCAGACATGTAAGACAGCGATCGTGGCCGTCAGAAGCCGAGAGATAACGACCGCAATCAGGAATAACACACAAACGGAAAGGTGTCTTTAAAAAGACGTTCCGTGTGTGCCGCTCTTTTTAAAGAAAATATTCTCTTTTAGAATATACTCTTTTTGTTTTAGTTATTTCTGCCGAAGCACCCAGGGGCATTCTCTGCACTGCACCAGTGCAGAGGGGGAGAAGCCGCTGAAATTCGCCATAGAATCAGAGGTGTTTGGGGCTCCCAAGAGTGACCCCTAGTGTCACTACATCGACACAACGTCGAGTGAGTGACAGACAGGGAACATCTACACCTATACATTCGAGATCAAATTCAGAAACCAATTGTATCTCAGTACATCTGATGTTGTCCTTAACATAAACATAATACCCCCACCCCTACACACGGATCTATCTCTTCTAAAAAATATTATAACCAGGAACATGTAACATTGCTGATGGTGAGGTGTTACTCAACCATGTTTCAGACAAACAGAAAAAATCTAAATTTGAATTTGTGACAAGAAGTTTCATTTCATCAAACTTTGACCACCCAACAGTTTCAGTTTGGCATCATGATCCCATAGAGTCCTTGCATGGTTTACAGTTTTAAAGAGTTTAAATTGACGCTGTTTTGACAATCGCAGGGTTTAAGTTGTGCTTGGATCTCATCACTGAAGTTACTTGTGATGTTGGATCAATGCTTACAAGAACAGCTGGAGGCATAGTGTCTGGTGGCAGAGCATCTGGATAGTTCATGTTTGTCATTGAAAAATGTAGAAAATCCGACTTTACACTGCTGCTCTGCAATACACTAGCGGAGCACTCACCTATCGCAATTGCGTGGTGAAGACTACCGTCAGCAAGTCCTTGTGCCACAGGGCCGTCAACTCCCACTGTCACCGGTCTAGGTTTAAGATGTACATCTCCCGAGAGCAAAAGCAGGGTAAAAAAGATATATCCAGACAACGTCCAACAAACCTAAGGCTGTTTAGCATACATTTTTGCCGATTTATGTGCTGGTTCGGGTGATTAACTCGACCACATTTTGCACTATGCAACTAAAAACGTCCAAAGATTAGATCAAAGCAATCCATTTTTGTTGAATAAAATGTATTTTAATATACTCTCTGTTCTTTATAGTCAGTTGAAACAACAACAAAAGACTAATCTAATGCTTAAAAACAATTTGTAAAAACAACATTTTCATAATGTACCCAGTTAGAAGGTCCCCTGTAAAATTAACAGGATTAGCTGAGAATTTCTTTTATATGTAAGCAAAATAGACATTAGGCCCTTTTTTTCCTTTAGTAACTTTCTAGATGAGATCTCTTACAAGGAATGGAACACCCGAGGAGACTTTTCCCATTGCATTCACATTCCCAAAAGAACCCCTGTAGTGACATTGTCTAGTATCAACCATTTTTCTTCTGACGTGGCTGGAACACGAGATTCAATAGCAACAACAACAACGCAAACAGCAACACTGACGGAGGAAGTTGGGATCGGAGTTACACTTTTGTTAGTGCTTTTTACAAGAGCTTTGTCTGCATCCTAAAACGTAGGCAGCTGTCTAATCAGTGAACGGTTTAAATGACAGCATTTTTGAATGAATGGAACTCTTAAGAAAACTGGTCTCTGAACAGTTTAAAAAGCACCTAATTTCATCCTACCACCTTATACAGCCCCCGAGGGCAGCATTTTGCCATTGTCAGATGCAGTCTGTGACTTCAGGTTACAGTTTAAACTGGGCATGAGAGCTGTGCGTGCAGAGCCCCATGCTGCTGCAGCCGGAGTGAGAGGAGAGGGGAGGTGGTCAGACTACAGACTACTAAATTACTGTACTGAAATACTCACTCATTGACTTAAAAAGACATCTTAAGATGGTTATTTATATCTTCAGCTTTAGTGTGTCAATAGGAAAAATGCATTTTAGACTCCCAAAGAAGAACAGGGTGCTCTGCAAGAGATGCCATTGCCCCCACCAAACTATAGTTCCTCAGGTGCAAAAGCAACAAAAAGCACTTGTCCTGGGGAAAAGTACCTAAAACGGGCTTTAGTACCGCCAGTGGGAAAGGGTCTATTATAGCCTGAAATATACCCAAATTAATCGAAAACTATCGAATTGAGAGCTAGTGAATCGGAATCAAGTCCAATCGTAGGAAATCTGTATCACTACCCAGCCCTAATAAATACATTTAAGAGGCCTCTGTGCGGCTATGTAAACATGCAGAGATAAATTTACTAAACAGTTGTGGCACTCTTGCATGTGGTAATTCAGCGCAAAACCCTGCGTCTTATTCACTAACCACCCACAATTGATTTCAAACAGAAACAATCAGCGCTGAAATAGCACTACTTTTTTCACAAGAAAAGTGTTTCATTCTTTTCCACACAAACATGCCTCCTTTATATGTAAATTAGGCTCATTATAGGTTGATTTATTAACAAAACGCTGTGATATTTGCCTGACCCAATAAACATCATGCTTAGATAAGTAGATGTTAAGCTGAATTTAATTTAAAAGAGATGCTTGTGTACATTTGATACTGATTAAAATTCAGGTGTCTGGATCACTGTAGTGAAGTAATGCTGCACAGTCTCGGCAGAGTGTGTCAGATCGTGGTGGTATGCTGCATCCAATTCTATATATTGCCTAGAACTGGCCGGCAAGATCGTAAATGCATTGTGCAAATTGCGTTCAGCACATACTGTATTTGAGGGTGCATTTGTACAATCACCTGATCTGTATAATTAAGCAAATTGATCACTAAACCAGCACAGAGTGTGTGTGCAAATAAACGCCGCTTATACCAAGCATATTCAGAGACTGTTTAGCCCAAGATGAAGCACTTGTATTTAAATTCGTGGGAGAAATTTTAACACCCAATATGGTGAATGTAGTAAAGGAAACCCCACCTCACAGGTAAAAGAGGCAATCACCTTTAGATACGGACATTGAGTGTCAGCCAACTCGAAAACATGCATGCATGTTAGCTGGACCAGCCTGCAAAAACATATATATATATATATATATATATATATATATATATATATATATATATATATATATATATATATATATTTTTTTTTTTTTTTTTTTTTACGTAATCTGAGCTAAGAAAAAAAAGCACTATTTATGATAGCATTGTCCTTAGATTTTACTGCTGATTTGAAATATTTCCTTTGATCGTAATCTTAACCAACTGTTTAGAATTTTGGTCTTTCACTATTCAAGTAGATAGGAGCTGCACTTTTATGCCACTTGTATCCACAGAAAATAGCTGCCTGGGAGAGTTCCCAAGATGGCCAGCAAGTGGACTGACTTGCCTTGAAAAGATTTTGGCCAAATAATTTTTTAGCAAATTCCCCCAACAGTATATTTGCAGATTAAAAGTGGCATCTATACAGTGTTAAAAACATCCCTAGATTTAAAAATCACCATAGGTAATTATGAAACCTACCCATTTAACCACGGGCAAATTTAAGAAACAATAAACTGACAAAACCAAAATGCAGTAACTACGTCAACACTGAAACAAAGAAAAAATTATTGAAAGTTTTGTGATTGCCCAGCCAAATGTGGATTATCAAGTGTTCACACTGTTTGATCTCTGAACCTGAGCATAGTCGAGTAAAATGTGTCTGTTACAGGACAGATCATAGTATCAAAGACTCGATTTCAGTTTTAACTCAATTCTGTCTAAATGAGTAGTGGTTACTGCATAGTTTTAGCTTTCTAGGGCAGTACACTGTAAAAGATCTGTTTGTAAACTAAACAATTTAATGTAGTAACATCTAAACTTCTACAAAAATGTGATTTAATCTGACTACATCTACCTGTCAAATGTAACACGTGTCATTCTTATAGGTTAGATCAAACAGAGATAGATCCTTAAGGTAACAAAAGTTACCAATTTTTTTAGTGTATGAGGCCAGATAAGACAAAATAACCATGACACTGAATCGCAGGGATTTACCTCCTAGGGTCATCCCTGCCTCAAAGCACTTCTTCAGACGACAAGATGGACAGTTCTTCCTCCTCAGTTTATCAATGGTGCAGTCATTCCTGCTAGCGCAGAGATACTTTTGCTTCCCTACAAGAAGAAAGAGACAGCTTTTAGAGGCTTTAATTTACTTTGAGTCAGTTGGCAGCCAAAGCAAATCTCCAGCAAGAACAGAACTGGACACATCATATTTACACTGTGATAAAACATAGCATAAACTAAAACTGGAGAAAACACACACGCAGAATGCTCCAAATAGAAGGAGCTGTTAACGTGACAAGCCATTCAGATTGGTCACAGCCCTCACTCTGGGCACCCTAGGACAGCCAAATGAAAAGTGCAGAGTGATTTGAAATGAAGCTCTGCAGCATGTGTCTATGTGTGTGTATCTTAATCAGGCATACAGAGCCACTGCTGAATGAACCTACACAACTACAGTCAGGTCTAATGTAATATTACAATGAGATGTAACAGACAGCCACTGTTAGACCTACACACAAATACAAAACAAAATCTATAACAAAAAATATAACAGTGGTATATTCCAATCCAACAACAAATTGAACAACAAAAACAATGCAATTCCAAAACAACAAAAGCAATCCAATCCACAATAGTAATCAGATCATGAAATAATAATGGATCAAACAACTTTGAATATTCACTAAAATACTGCATGACACCATGACAATTAGATTTTTCACAATGCCAAACAATACAGTAGCGTGTAAACCTCACTCCCCTGGCCTCAGGAGGAAGCCTTTAGCCTCCTCCTTAGTGCGCCCATGCCGGAGACCCTGGTTCAAATCCTGCTCGAAGCTGATCGAGCAGGACAAATGACGGTGGTGCTGTAACCCAGATATGAGTGAGGTTTAGGATATGAGTGAGGTATAGGGGGGTGAGTGCAATGGTAGCCAGCTGGTACATGATAGCTGTGCAGTATGTGTAAACCTCACTTCCCTGGCCTCAAGAGGCGCACTAGCGACTGACGTCAGAGGCTTTAGCCTCCTCGTTAGCACGCCCGCCGGTTCAAATCTAATTCGGAGCAGATCGAGCATGGCCGGTTACATTTGCATGCAATATTTTAAGCTTATTAAAAATCCATTCTCTAACCTTACAGATTTCACCACACTTACTCAGACAGCATGATAAGGAGGCCAAGATAACTTTTCCTTTAAGTGTATTTTCCCTCACTCTCTCTCTCTGTCTCTAGTAACAAATGTTGGAACGCTAAGTAAAATAGTCTGATATTTCTGTATTTGATTAAACTGAAGTTCATGGTTGGCTGTGGTGCAAGACCTTTAAAGTTTCCCCTTAACTTTGATAAATGTGTTTTTCCAGAATTTCTGTGGGTGTTCAAAGGAAAAAAGGCATCAGTTCATCAGAACTGTCTATAGTTCTCAAAATGTTTAATGCAATTTACTGCAAAAAGTATGTTTTTATGCTACTTTGAATATCAGGTGCACATCAATACTATGCACATCAATTTGTATATTTATTTTATCTATAGGCAAAATTTGAAGAGACACAAAAATAAAGGTCAAATCTGTGGTCACTTAAAGCTAAGAGTTCCACTGATTGCTCATTTTTTATGGCAAACTTTGACAAATCTTGCATATATACAAAGTTTGCATATTCTAGAGTGGTAGGTGTGGAGTGGTCCATTACTTTTGGTGTGCATAGTGGGGAAAGAATGCATCCCTAATTTGTGTACAATTAGCACTTCAATGTAGTCTACAATGTGTAGCCTACTCCCTCTCTTTGTCTCTCTTTTTAACTTTATTCCTATATTTCCAAAACAAACAGTGTCTAGATACTGTATGATGTGCCAATTTGTGCTATTTTAAAAGATGCCATTAAAAACAATAAAAGCTGTGTTGGACACATGGTCAACACAAGGTTTTAATGTGGACTTAATGACTGTTTTTAGCTGTAATTAAAAGCTTTAATAAAAGTGAATACAGTCCTCACATATGGTGAATATATTTAGCTTGTGTAATAGTTTTGTTATAATGGGTGTGTGAGTGTTACCCTCAGCAGCTCTCTTAAAGAAGACTTTGCAGCTTCCGCAAGTAAGGGCTCCGTAGTGACATCCAGATGCTTCGTCAGAGCAGATTAGGCATGTCCTTTGTGGTGGAAGGAAAAACTCCATTGGGAAAATGTCACTCCTCCTTCCATCAAACCTAAAAATAAAAACCCAGCATGAACTAATGGCATGACAAAACACTGACAAATTCCAATGGCATAAATGTTCTGTTCTCTATTATAAATATGGAATCTGTTTTTTTTCAACTATAATGTCAGTTATAAAGAAAAAAATCATGAGGTCCATTATCAGTGCTTTGACGAGAGCATACACACCAGAAAAAAGAAAACAAAAAATCTCAAGCACACAAGCACAGATATATATGAGTAACTGGTGTTGGTACATTTTGATGACTGAATGGAATGAAAATAAAGTGGCTTGCGGATAAAGTTTTCCATCATTTTCCACTGTCCGGCTGCAAAATTACAAATCCTATTTGCACGTCCATCCCTTAGTGATAAAAGTGACAGCTGGTATGTGTGCGTGTCAGAGGCCAAATAATAGTGGTAAGTAGAGGTGCAAATGCCAAGGTCTGTAATGAAGGGAAATAACTGCTTTATTCCTGCAGGAATGATGGACAGATTCTTGGTTAAAGAGAGTCATTCGGGGTCATTATTCTGTTCTGATGATGGCACCCAATTCTATCACCACACACACACTGATAAAGGCAAAGTGAATGAAATGACTAAGATTAGAAGAAGTGCATATTTCTGATTTTATCTTGGCTGTCTAGCTCAGGTGGTCAAACATAAGACAATATAATAGCACACTTTGGAGAAAGTAAAATTTCAAAGAAAAAAAAACTTTCTGACTGTAGAGAGCTTAGACCAACATTGTAAAAGAAAAAAACCCAAAACTATTAAATATCATTGTCACCTAATTTTTTTCTTAATTTTCCACAAGAATCCCACCAAAGGCTGACAAGAGACATGCAGAGTTGGGCGATGATGATTGCTGCCATTACTGTCTTTAATAGTCTATAAACATTTAACAATCTGTGAGTCTGAGAACAAACTCAAATTCTCCGATGGATGGATGGATGGATGGATGGATAGATTTTCATACAGTAAGTTTATATCTCAATATTTATGTATTTGCTTATTGTCAAATGTTTCATATTAATTAATTGTGGTGGATTCAATTGTCATTTGCAATGCTTCATAGGATGAGTAATTCATTCCCTCATATTAAACGTGTACAATCTTTCACTTTTGTCCTTTTTTTCAGGTTTTCAAATAGTACCAAATCAAAAGCTGTAATGTGATTAATCTCAAAGCCAGTTGGTTTGGTTTGAGGCTTAGAACTCTTCATTGAAGAATTGAAAGGAAAAAAGACTTCCAGAACCAGCGCAGCTGAAAAAGTAGGCTGTCACTGTTATGTTCTATTTTGATCAGTCCCATCAGAATTTTGCAGCACTTTTTCCTGATCCTGCAGTGAAAACTCACAAATCATCATCGTATACCTCTGTAATTGTGTAAAATGCAATTACATGAAAATATTTTAGTTCACAATGACTGAATATGCAGTTAGCATGCAAAAGAAGAAGAAGAAAAAAAAAAAAAGAATTACACCCAAAAATACCATACATTTAGGTGAAACCTGTGGGTATTGGAAGACCCTTAATTATTTTTGTATTAAAATTTTCTGCCTCAGACAATGCAAGAAAACGTATCTTTTATTGAAATCTGATTTATGGCCAAATACAAACAAATACAATTAAGAGTTCATATATTTGAGCATTTATGTACAAATTTAAATTCCACAATTGTTTAAAAAATTATATGTTATATGAAAATGGCAATTTTTGTCATATTTTGAAATATATGTTGCATATATATGACCTTTTTATATCAGTAAATAACATTTATGAACATTTATTTTCAGCATACAAGTGTTCAGCATATATTGCCATTTTCAGAATCGTAGCCTACTGTAACAAGCACTTCAAAATCTATCATTATATTATACAACTAATGGGGGTTTTAAGTGAATGTTAGGGTTTCTGTGTATAAACGCGGGGTTTTGTGTCTCATTCGCAGCACTCGGGGTAATGATTAAACGCTAGCTGTGATGCATGTGTGCTTTCTGTGGTCGCGCAAAAGTTTAGTCAAGGATTTTGATAGTGAGCGCAAAACGTGGAGGACACGAGGTGGAGACGCTTTTACACTGTTACTATGGAGATGATACAACAGCAGCTGTGCATTTGGATTTGTTGCAACTGCTTCAAGCTTTTCAAGCATTTGTTTTGCCACTGTCAAACATGAAGGAAAGCAATGGGATTCCCTCAGATCAAGGTTATTATAGTTTTGCAATTTCAAATCAGTTTTCATTCTATATCCTTTTCAAATTTGCTATAAATTTCAGTTTAGATTTAGTTAGTTTCATTAATGATTTTGTTAGTTTTAGTTTAGTTTTTATTTTGTAAACATATTTCTATTTCATTTTTATATATTGTCACTGTAAAAAAAAAATGGTAACCTGCAATGATTACCTTTAGAAACTATTTCTACCTGATCTAACCCTTTAAAATAGTTTTGTTGGTGTAACGTAATTTATTCAGGTTGATTCAGTGTTAAAATGTCTGACTTTTAATCAGACCAGTTCATTTAGATGTTACCACATGAAGCACATTATTTGAATACAAATTTATTTTAGTGCTGTCCACTTAGAGTTCAGCTAATATAGCATAGATTGCTGTGGTGGAATCCTGTATATTTTAGGTGTTATTCCTTGCATTTTGTGATCTTCCCAGCATGCACAGCTGACATGAATAAATGCTCATTATGCACATTAACATAACACAGATTTACAGTTCTCTTAGTTTGCTGCTTTTATTTGCAAAGTTCTTATATTGTTGTCAGATTTATGATTACTTGCAATGCTAAGTAGTTACTAAACTTTTTTCCTGAGTGTTAACATCATTGTGTTTTATTTATGTCCACTGATGATAAACAAGCACACGAGCCTCAAACCTTTGTGTGTGTGTGTGTGTGTGTGTGTGTGTGTGTGTGTGTGTGTGTGTGTGTGTGTGTGTGTGTGCAAGCCATAGATCTTTTCTAAGGGTGTAACGTTTTACTCATCTCGCGATTCAATTCGGTTCACGATACTAAACACACGGTTCAGTTCACAATTCTTTATGCCTGAATCAATAAAATTAAGATTGATTTTTATTATTACTTTAAAGACACATACAAAACAGTTCCTTTCCTTTAAAATTAAGCTAAAAGTACTATTCTTAAAAGTTCTAAATGATCCATCAGAGATGTATTGGGACTAAAAATCAGCCCAGAACAGGGCAATGGTGACACCAAATGGAAGTACAAGCTAATAATTCTGCTTACTGCATGCTTAACCGGTTAAATAATAATAATTTATTTATGAAATCAAATCAGACATGACATTTGACATTAGAATTAAATTCCCCCATAGCATTATTATACATAATATTCAGCATTTTACAGTATATAGTAGATTAATATGTCACTATCATTAAACATCTTTAAACATAATTTTTTTCTTGCACAGTGAGAGCAGATCACTCTCGCAGTTCAAATGGACATTCGATCCCTCGACAAAAAGGCACGTCACTCTCCCACACACGGTTTTCCTTGTATTACTCACTTACATGGTTTAAGTTTCAGTTTTCGCAGTTTCAGTCGCAGTTTCTGCTACTGTGCATCAAATTTTAGAGCACCTTATGTGCAATGCAGCGATTCCCATTTGTATGCTCGAGCTATGTAGGCCTAAGAGGTTGCGCATATTGGATAGAAAACCGGGACCCACTTTACATTAGGTGGCATTAACTACCATGTACTTAACCATTTGATACACTGTACTTATTATGTACATACATGTTGTTGCATTGTAATTACATTTAAAGTACTTGCATTTAATTACATTTGTAGTTACACTGTTAAATTTACCCCTAACGCTAACCAAACCCTTACCCCAAAACCTAACTCTAATCCCTAATCCTAACACTAACCATACACTTATATACCCTAAACCTACCCGTACCTCAACCTCAGTAACAGCAAATGGGGGAATTTTGCAGAACAACATGTAGTTACACAGTCAATACATAGTCTTGTAGTTAAGGCCACCTAATATAAAGTGTGACCGAAAACCATCCCATCTCCACAATGCGCATCTTGCCACTATAAACTGTTACACCCCTATAGCATTCCTGAGGAGGTTTGCATGATGTACTGTAGTCTCCTTAAGCCTGGTTTATACTCGATGCAACCGCTGTTCGCAAGGGTTCATGTGCACAAATGACGTCATTGCAGCAGTTACCTGGCCTCTGCAAAGCTCCGTTTTGTTTCATGTTGTGCTCATGCACGTTTTTGTAAAAGGTCAATATTGAAGTCCTTTTTTACTATCAATATCCACTTTCACTTTCACATTCTTTAACTGTCTGAAAGTGAAAGTAGAGATTGATAGACAGTGATTGAACCACTGGAGTTTCATGGATTACTTTTATGTGGCCTTTGTGTAATTTTTGGAGCTTCAAAGTTTTGATCACCATTCACTTGCTTTTTAAGGACCAACAGAGCTGAGATATTCTTCTAAAAAGCATTGTTTGTGTTCAGCAGAAGAAAGAAAGTCATACATATCTGGGATGGCTTGAGGGTGAGTAAATGATGAAAGAATTTTCATTTTTGGGTGAACTATCCCTTTAAGAGTTGTGTGCTTATTTAATCTTAAAACTAATGCATTTTATAATTTATTCAGACTTTAGTGAGCTCACATGGTTAACAACACATGGTTTCTTTGTCAGGATTAATTTTTAAGTAAATTGGTTAACATATTTTAAACAAAAACAACTGTTAAAACAACTGTTTCGTTTTCATGCAATTTCTATTATTGCCCGATATGGAACCGGAATTGTTAAGAGAAACCAGAATTGTTAAGAGGAACCGGAATTGTTAAATTCCTTACAATTCCCATCCCTACCAACGTGAATTGTTGCATTCAATTAATTGCGACAATTTACATAAGAATGATTTAGTGAATGAGGTCCACTGCACTGAAAAATATTTTGTTTATCATCCAACCCAAGTTTGTATTTGGATGTGTGAAGAATAACATGGGTAATCCTGTGTGAAATCTGCATGTTTCTTTCACATAATGTGTGCTGATTGTGGGAAAAAAATCAATGGAATGGGTGTAAATTTGATAAAATGTGATGAGCTAAGTGTACAAAAAAATTACTGTAATTAGAAAGAATTATCAAATGATATGCATAATATATTTCCAGAAATAAACAAACACACAAGTGTGTAGAACTTTGTGAATGACGGCATTCAAATTTTGCTGAAGTCTGCCAAGTCTTTTGTGGAGTTCCACACAGACTCCAGGGAGGCCTATATGGGAAAAATCTCTCAAAAGCTGTATGGGACTTGTGGTATTCTTTGGAGGTGTTTTGGTTGTTTCAATCACACTACTGACCTGCTAGCTATGGCACTCTCCAAACAAGCCATATCAATCACAGGGTCTGGGTGTCTCTCACTATCAGCACTATGACTGCTATTGCTTTGAACTTATGCAATGCCATGTTTAAGAAGGTCACTCCAGCTAAAAATACAGTCTGATTGAGCTTCCAAGTCATGGCAGTGACACTGCGCATGGTCTCACCTGGGCCTGGCGTGGTGTTGGTTTGCTCTCACTTTCTATTTCCAATAAGTTCTTTAGTCTTGCTCATTACTGTAGATTAGATATAACTTGATAGTTTAACAGCACTCAAATGACATTTTTCCAGTACTAAATGGGGAGCCTATTAGTGATCTACATTACACATCTAAATACATACTTAACATGAGTTTATCTTCACCACTGCACAGTGAATTCATGAACATGCTTTGTGCTTTTGTAAGATCTGCATTCATTTCATTTTATGCTCCCATGACTGATGATTTGCATTTTTACATCCCACAATTTTACGTGAATGTTGTTTTAATGTCCCCTCAGGAAATCAGCTATCTACAGATAACATTACGGGCATCCACATATTTTTCCCATATAAAAAGCCATATTATCACCGTGTTCCTGTATGAAATGTTAAACTTGCATCAGTGTTAGTCTGGTCAGTGTTGTGTTACTGATGAAACATAGTTGTTTAAAGTATTGTTGTTCTCGGCAATTATCAGCTCTTTTGAACTGTGCTTATTATGTCTGGAGTGTTAATGACACCTAAATATAACAGTGTGTGTGTGTGTGTGTGTGTTGTGTGTGTGTGGGTTTGGGTGGTTTATGAGGAAATTTTTTCAGGTTACAAACTGGTAAGTACAAGGGTATTATGCTATAAATGTGGTTTATGAGGACATTTCTAGTGTCCCCATAATTCAAATTGCTTAAAAACATACTAAATGATGTTTTTTTGAAAATGTAAAAATGCAGAAAGTTTTTTTGTGAGGGTTAGGTTTAGGGGTAGGGTTAGGGTTAGGGGATAGAATCTATAGTTCATACAGTATAAAAATAATTATGCCTACGGAGGATCCTCATAAGGATAGCCGTGCCAGCGTGTGTGTGTGTGTGTGTGTGTGTGCGCGTTATTGCTGATAAAGGCAGAGACAGGGAGGATGAAGTTAAGATAGAGGTTAGGAGTGTGTGAGTGTGAGTGTGTTTGTGTGTGAAGGGGACTGCGCCTCAGCCAAGAAGTTGATTGGACACAGCATACAAACATAACTATACTCAGTGACATGAGATGTCAAGGGTATGCACAAGGACAAACACATACAGCTAAGCCAAGCACACACAAACACTCAAATGCACGTCCTCGCTTTCACTTTTTTGCTCCATGTCTCTCTATCTCTCTGGCGCTATTTTCAGGTGCTCACCGTCGCAACCATTTCCATGTATTATGGAACCGGCAGAAAAAAGTAAATTAATCACACTCTTTTACATTCCAAATAAACATCAAGGAAACAGGTGCACAAGTGTTCATTCACTGCCTTTCTCTCCCTTTCTTTGCCTCTTCCAACTCTTTCTTTATTCGTAATAACAAGTAGTTATTTCATGTAAAACTCAGTGGTGTGAGCCAGTGTCAGAAAATAACAATGTTTGTTTCTTGATTTTTCTGGGGAATTGTTTACCTTTATGATGGCATATAAAATGCATTCTTTCATGACAAATACTTCAAATGAATAAATTAATTTAAATAAATCTGAACAATCAGGCTCTAACCTATAGTGCACTATCATAGTGTTATCATCATACAATAAACATTTTAAAATATTGTCCAGTCCCAGTGGTAGATTATACAGATTTTCACTGTCTAATGTCAAGTTTTAGAGGTGTTTTCTTTACATTTTCATAGCTTATTTTTTACTTTTTTTTACATTTACTTTGTTACAACTTTATTTACTTTCTACTTGATCCAACCCATAAAAATGACTTTTGTTGGTATATCCTAATTTGTCATGTAATATTGTCAGAATAAATACATATTTTAATAGTTAATTTAGATGTTACATCATGAAGCACATTTTTTTAGGATACAAAATTTTTTTTTACAGTGCAGTGTCTAAACAACACTGAATAAAAATAATAATATATATACAGTTGAAGTCAGAAGTTTACATACACTTAAGTTGAAGTCATTAAACTCTATTTTTTAACCACTCCACAGATTTCATATTCATTTAGTACATCTACTTTGTGCATGACACATAATTTTTCCAACAACTGTTTACAGACAGATTGTTTCGCTTTTAATTGACTATATCACAATTGCAGTGGGTCAGAAGTTTACAAACATTAAGTTAACTGTGCCTTTAAGCAGCTTGGAAAATGCCAGAAAATGATGTCAAGCCTTTAGGAAATTAGCCAATTAGCTTTTGATAGAAGGTGTACTGAATTGTAGGTGTACCTGTGGATGTATTTTAAGGCCTACCTTCAAACTCAGTGCCTCTTTGCTTGACATCATGGGAAAATCAAAACAAATGAGCCAAGACCTCAGAAAAAAACTGTGGACCTCCACAAGTCTGGTTCATCCTTGGGAGCAATTACCAAATGCCTGAAGGTAACACATTCATCTGTACAAACAATAGTACAAATATAAATGCCATGGGATCATGCAGCCATCATACTGCTCAGGAAGGAGACGCATTCTGTCTCCTAGGGATGAACGTAGTTTGGTGCGAAAAGTGCAAATCAATCCCAGAAGAACAGCAAAGAACCTTGTGAAGATGCTGGAGGAAGCAGGTAGACAAGTATCTATTTCCACAGTAAAACGAGTTCTATATCGACATAACCTGAAAGGCTGCTCAGCAAGGAAGAAGCCAGTGCTCCAAAACCACCATAAAAAAGCCAGACTACAGTTTGCACATGGGGACAAAGATCTTACTTTTTGGAGAATTTCCTCTGGTCTGATGAAACAAAAATGGAGCTTTTTGGCCATAATGACCATCGTTATGTTTGGAGGAAAAAGGGTGAGGCTTGCAAGCCGAAGAACACCATCCCAACTGTGAAGCATAGGGGTGGCAGCATCATGTTGTGGGGGTGCTTTGCTGCGGGAGGGACTGGTGCAATTCACAAAATAGATGGCATCATGAGGAAGGAAAATTATGTGGATATATTGAAGCAACATCTCAAGACATCAGCCAGGAAGTTAAGCAAATGGGTCCCAAGCATACCTCCAAAGTTGTGGCAAAATGGCTTAAGGACAACAAAGTCAAGGTATTGGAGTGGCCATCACAAAGCCCTGACCTCAATCTGATTGAAAATTTGTGGGCAGAACTGAAAAAGCATGTGCGAGCAAGGAGGCCTACAAACCGACTCACACCAGTTCTGTCTGGAGGAATGGGCTAAAATTCCAGCAACTTATTGTGAGAAGCTTGTGGAAGGCTACCCAAAACGTTTGACCCAAGTTTACAATTTAAAGGCAATGCTACCAAATACTAACAAATTGTATGTAAACGTCTGACCCACTGGGAATGTGATGAAAGAAATAAAAGCTGAAATAAATAACTCTGTCTACGGTTATTCTGACATTTCACATTTTAAAAATAAAGTAGTGATCCAAACTGACCTAATACAGGAAATGTTTTCTATGATTAAATGTCAGGAATTGTGAAAAACTGAGTTTAAATACATTTGGCTAAGGTATATGTAAACTTCTGACTTCAACTGTATTTCTTTCACTGCAGAATTCACTACAGGGTCATTTTTTGTACATGATATCTCATTTCTAAACATCATTAGCCTACATTCATATTTAACAAATCCTGCATTTCCTTCATTCCCTTTCATATGAACTGAAGAAGAAGCAGGGTGAAGTTTTTGTGGTCCTTCATTAGGGCTGTAAACAGTCTAAAGCAGGGGTTCTCCATGGGGGTGTTCAAAGGATGCCAGGGGCCAAATTAGAGCAAATTAGTAGAGAGGGGGGCGTTAGGTTACAAATGGGGGTAGTTTTTCAGTCATATTAATTAAATCGATTGTCAAGTACCTTTTGCATAAAAACGTATATCTAGACTTTGAATATACCAGTTCTCTATTATACAGGTTGTTATGCATTTGTACCGCGGTTCATCTGATTCTGAAGTTAAGCGATGCATCTGAAGTATCTGGTTTAGCAGCGTCAAATAGACAGGTGAAGTCACAACCTCCACTAATGCACCTGTATGGCTGTGTAGGTGGATACGGCTCAATATACAGACCGGTCTCGAGCTCTTAAACATGTACTGCTGATTATTATAGTGCTGCCAGAACCAGTGAGACGCACGGCATGGGATTCAGAAACCAGTTGAATTCGGCACAGAATTCTAAATCACCACCCTTGAATTTACTAACTAGTAACACTAACTGTACTTTAGGCAGAAATAGGTTCATAATACATATTATCATATCACTACTTCAGCTCTATTAAATTTGTAATAGGCTACATTAAGGAAGTGAGGGAATATAATACATTTTTGTTACAACTTATAAATATTTATATTTTGTATTTATTGTTTTTAAATATGTTTAGGGTAGGCCTACTGTTTATAATTACAAAAATGGCATAATTTGTTTTATAGACATTATGTTACATCTAACCACTGTTGTGAAGATCCATGCTTCCATGTGCTTATGGTCTTGTTACAAATCCCACTGTTAAAACTATAAATAAATAAATGTAAGGGCAAATGTATATATATATATATATATATATATATATATATATATATATATATATATATATATATATATATATATATATACATACATACATTTTTTTTAGTGTAACAAAATATAACGTCCTGGTTACTTTCATACCCTCCGTTCCCTGATGGAGGGAACGAGACGTTGTGTTGATGTAGTGACACTAGGGGTCACCCTTGGGAGCCCCAAACACCTCTGATCTTTGAGAAAAGGCCAATGGGAATTGCCAAGTGGAATTTGCATGCCACTCCTCCAGACATACGGGTCTAAAAGGAGCTGGCTCGCAACCACTCATTCAGGTTTTGTGCTGAGGAGCCGAGACAAGTTCCCGGCCATTTCAGCGGGTAGTTCAGTGTTGTGGCAGGAGGGACACAATGTCTCGTTCCCTCCATCAGGGAACGGAAGTTACGAAAGTAACCATGCCGTTCCCTATCTGTCAAACACTCGACGTTGTGTCGATGTAGTGAAACTAGGGGTCCCTATACAAAACGCCACAACTAGCTGAACTGTATTACGTGAACTGGCGGTGCGAGATGGGCAGACCATTGTGTGCCTCGTAGCCAGCACACCCGGCCATCACGTAACCTCCCCCAATGCTCTTACGAGCATCGTACGGTCCCCTGCACCTCGGGGACAAGTCAACTGCCCAAAAAATGGGGACCGGCTGCCCCAGCAATGCCCTCTACTCTTTCTTCTCCCCAAAATTAAAACTCATTCAGCTGGGGGCCATACAGCGTCTGCATCGGGGGGGTGTCACTCCCAAGGGGAAGACACTGCGGAGACCACACCCTGCCCGAGGGGGAGGAAATTGTGTGGAAATACGTCACATGGTCTTACCGAGTCTTGTCGGCAGTGTCTCCTGTGGAGAAGTCCCTGTGGTAGGTCCTACCCGGGGGGAGGATCTCTACAAACACGGGGACCGGGGGCAGAGGGGCCTCTGCCCAAGGAAGACGCGGGTTCACCAACAGAACGGGGGAACCATCTCATGGAAGATAAATCACACTGGGTTACATATGGGCAACCAGCACATGTGGAGCACCTACCCCAGTACAGGGCCACTGGGGGGAATGCATAATTGCATAGCCCGAGGGCCAGCTGTGTGCCAGCGTGTCTGTGCTGAGGGGAGCCTCAGTCAGGGCATACCAGAGCGGGCAGGGGGAGGATTCCCAGGAAGCGAACAGGTCCACCTGTGCTTGACCGAATC
Source organism: Myxocyprinus asiaticus (assembly GCF_019703515.2). Classification (NCBI taxonomy): domain Eukaryota; kingdom Metazoa; phylum Chordata; class Actinopteri; order Cypriniformes; family Catostomidae; genus Myxocyprinus; species Myxocyprinus asiaticus. Next base: position 34,652,049 of record NC_059347.1, read on the forward strand.
GACTCCAAATCAGCTGGAACACCTGGGGGAGGAGTCTCCACTCTCCCCTGAGAGTGACCTGCCGCGACAGCGAGTCCGCTGTGCTGTTGAGGTTGCCCAGGATGTGAGTGGCTCGCAACAACTTGAGTCGCTGCTGACTCCAGAGGAGGAGACGGCGGGCGAGTTGCGACATGCGACGAGAGCGCACAACGCCTTGGCGGTTGATGTACTCTACCGTCCGTCCGGACAACACGTGCTTGCCCTGGATCAATGGCAAAAGCCTCCGCAGGGTGGCAATACTGCCAGCAACTCGAGGCAGTTGATGTGACAATGCAGTCGCGGACCAGTCCAAGGACCAGCGGCTGCATGCCCATTGCACACGGCGCCCCAGCCATGCTTGGAGGCATCCGTCGTTACCACGACGCACCTAGAGACCTGCACTAGGGGAACCCCTGCCCATAGAAATGCCAGGTCGGACCAAGGGCTGAACAGACAGCGGCAGACCGGCATGACAAGCACACGGCGTGTGCCGTGGCGCCATGCCCATCTCGGGACTTGAGTCTGAAGCCAGTGCTGAAGCGGTCTCATATGCATCAACTCAAGCGGCGTGACCGCCGCTGAGGATGCCATATGCCCCAGGAGCCTCTGAAATAATTTCAGTGAAGCCTTTCACCGAAGTGAAGCGGACGCAGTTGAACCCGGGCGGGCGTCTGGCGATCTGAATCACGTAGCCGAGTCGGACGGTCCTGATCAGCCACCGCGACGGGTTGGGGAGCGTGAGACCCCGAGCGAGGGGGACCAATGGGACAATCGCGTTGGACGTACTGGCGAGTGGGGCCTCGCGATGGGGCGGAGCCTGAGGTGCCACTCGTGGCCATGCTGAGTCTAGGGACATCGAAGCACTTACCTGGCTCCTTATACCCACAGTAGGAGTGGTCTAGGACAGGGGAGGAGGGGAATTGTCCTCGCAACCCGTCATGACCTTCGTGTCGAGGGTGGGATTGTGCCACGGCTGGGCGCACGGAGGCGGGCCTGCCAAAAAGAAACTGTGCCTGGTGGTCGTGATAACGATGGCCGTGGACACCAACTGTGTGACCCAGGAAGTGAGGAAACCTCTCTTTTCTTGAAAATGTGGGTACCGCAGCCCTTTGGGCGTGCAGCAAAATAAAAAGAAAAGGTAAACAAGGATTCTCCGCCCGGCCCTTCACCGGGGGAAGGAGTGGTGCTCTTACCAGCTCCTGTGTAGCGGGTCTCCGACTTCCTGGGCTGCCCATCTCAGGGGCGCTTCGAAGCCTTTCTTGGGTTCTTGACGGCCGGCCGTGAGATGGGTGGTGTCTGCTTCCTGCGGGCGGCTCCACGCCGGGGCCGGCCTGCTGGGGCGCGCTGTGGCGGAGCTGGTGTTGTTGGATATGTTGGATGGCCTCCATCTGCTTCCTTACCGTCGAAAACTGCCGCGCAAAGTCTCCGACGGTGTCGCCAAATAAGCCAACCTGGGAGATGGGGGCGTCAAGGAATCGCACCTTGTCAGCCTTCCTTGACTCGACCAGGTTGAGCCAAAGGTGGAGCTCCTGGACCAGCAGGGTGGACATCGCCTGCCCGAGAGACCGCACCGTGACCTTCGTCGCCTGGAGGGCGAGATCGGTCGCCGAGCGCAGCGCAGCGCAGTTCAGCTCGCTGAACACAACCACTCGGCTCCGAAGAAAAACTCTGAATGAGTGGTTGCAAGCCAGCTCCTTAATACACGTATGTCCAGGGGAGTGGCATGCAAATTCCACTCGGCAATTCCCACTGGCCTTTTCTCAAAGATCAGATGTGTTTTGGGCTCCCAAGGGCGACCCCTAGTGTCACTACATCGACACAACGTTGAGTGAGTGACAGAAGGGGAACCTTTCACTTCTCCCACCCTGGCTCACAACCACGGACCTCACACCACTTCCACGTCAAACCCTGCACTTTGTTAATAAACGGGCCCCTATGGGGTAAAATTGCCTTACCTTAGTGTGTTCACCTATCCCCTGTGTGTGTGTGTGTGTGTGTGTGTGTGTGTGTGTGTGTACATGTTTATACTACACTATGAGGACCAAATGTCCCCACAAGGATAGTAAAACCTGAGATCACCTACCCTGTGGGGCCCAGCCAGTAGTCCCCACGAGGGAAATGGTTTATTGAACATGCTAAACTTTGTTTTCTTGAAAATGTAAAAATGCAGAAAGGTTTCTGTGTGGGTTAGGTTTAGGAGTAGGGTTAGGGTTAAGGGGTAGAAATTATCATCTACAGTCTCCACAATGACATAAAAACAAGTTAGTGTGTGTGTGTGTGTGTGTGTGTGTGTGTGTGTGTGGACATTTTAGGTGGTCCTCACTAGTAAAAAAAAAAAAGCTCATAAATCAGCCAAATCATGTTTAGCTTTAAATCTACTGATGTGCACAGGTTCCTGTGGGGGTTAGGGGATAGAAAATATAATTAGCCTGCTATGAAATCAATGGAAGTCTATGAGATGTCCTCATTTATACAGTAAAACAAACCTGGGTGTGCGTGTGTTTTCTTTTGGAAAAAGTTACATTTTCCATCAAATATACAGTGAGGTTTACTGTATAGTAAAAATGCTTCTATTTTGTAATTTAAAACAAATATTACCACTACAAATTATATGATCCGCATAACAATTTGAGTAAAAGGTTAAAAGTTTTTAAATATTATCATATTTTATTATAATATTAAATTATAAAAGGTAATTATGCTTTGGGGCTGGCTTCCAACACATGTTTGTCTCAAATACTCAAGTGACATCACATACTACTTTTTACTGTAGAGTTTTGTGTTATATAGCACAGATAAGCATAAAATGGAGAAAGTGAAATTATACTGCATCTTTACTAAAAAGCGGTTAGCTTTTAGTAGACAGAGTTATTTTAATTTGCTTATTCATTAACAATATCTAATGTGTTAGAACCATCTTTAATTCATTCATTTTAAAAGCGACATATTCTAACCAAGAAAAATGGCTCAGTTACATTAGATGTGCACTGACCGCAAAAAGTATTTGAACACTTCAGTAACACAAATGCATTATATTACAAAATATCAAGCCAAATGCATTTATTTTGAAGAAAGATAGCACAAGCACACTTTCCAAGCAAAACATTTCCCAAAAAGAAGTTTGTTTAGTTTCAAATTATACAACAAGATAGACATACAGTTCAAAATTCAGTATTTAAACATTTTCTGGTTTCTGACTCCATATCCTAAAAATAACCTTGGTTAGTTAGTTCAAAGTAATTACAAAAATAGGGGAGACAATTTATGTTAGCTCTGAGTAAAGGTTAAGCATCATTGCCACTTGGTTTGATATTCTGTATTTTATGCAATTAAATATATATATATTTTTAGTGTGTCTTAAATGTCAAAAATTGTCCAAATACTTCATTTGGACAACTGTTTATATAAATTATTTATTTATTTATTTATTTATTTATTTTCAGAATGTCAAAATATACTCAAGATAATGATTTACAGATCTAGCTGCATTTGTGTACCTGTAAACTGACAATGGAGGGGTGGGGGTGGGGGATTACTATTTACCAAGTCAATTTGGCATTGAAGAATAACTCATCATATGTCTGCACAAATTACCCAGCATCTTCAAATGTGTCAGAGTTTTCTAAAGCAGGATGCATGTACAATTTGCAGCACATCAGCACTGCACTTTAGAACCAGACTTAAACAAGTTAATATTTCTTAAATACATTTTATTAGTGATGGCATTTCTTAAAAGCACATAAACTAATTTTACATTTTATTATTTTTGCTCAGGTATGACCATTAATGGAAGACAACTGACTTTAACTCATAAATGTCAGCTTTTCTACCAGTGACATTTGGATGCTCTTGGGTGTTGATTTGAATTGAATCCCTAAAAAGCCAATTAAACATGCCAGAACAAAACATTTGAAACAAAACATTAAAATCCAAAAGGCAACTAATTAACATTTTATAAAAACTCAAAAATATGTAGAAAGACAAGTTTGCTGGCTCACTCACTAACTTTCTCTTTCAGTGAGTAAGCCTCTCAAACTTCTTAGAACATTTGTATAAAAAAAGATTCCAAATAACTAATAAAGACTGATGAAAACTGAATGAAAATCAAAACAGTAAAAAAACAAAACAAATAAAACAAGACCACCACAGTTCTGTAAAGTAAATGTGCTTGAGACACCTGCCACTGGTCGAGGCAATAATAACAAATTCACTTTTAGAATTGTTCCTCTGTAACTGTGACAATAATGGGAAGCCAATGGGGACTTGGCACAAGAGAAGGAGAGATAATCCACACCACCCAGTGTGAGCTGTAACAAACCTCTCCTGTTTGCTGACAACAGATGATTTGTAAATACACATTGTGCATCAAGGCTTCTTTGGGTGTCAAATGGTTCTAATTAGAACTACAGTATTACCACCCCAAGAATCCCCCTCCTGGCCTCCAGGGTTCCTGGCATCTTAATAAAGCAAATGCCACAAGAGGCTAATAAGCAACTGTTTTTAACAACAGAAAGAAACAATATTTTATGTTTTTCGTCTTATTTCCTAGTCAGCCAAATATCAGTGACTTTTCTTTGCAGAACATCATTATGAAAATAATCATTTTGTGATTTTTTTTTTTTTTTTTTTTAAGGAATCATTCAATTTACTCCTGAAGATATAAAATATTGATTAATTATCAAAATGTGTGAAGGACACTCCCTTTGTAAAACAAGGATAAAGCCAAGTAAGAAATATACATTTACAATACAAACGGAGCTTTGTTGTGAAACTGGATCTGTACTTGAATGCTTTTATGGAACATTTCATATAAGCACACTTGCCGGCAGAGCATACATCTTAGCTTCATTAGACACAGCTGATACTCAAACAAAAATCCCATTCAGTGTTTGATAATCAAAGGAAGATGGTCTCAATCATATGGGTAAGAAAGTTACCACCTACTGTACTATCTAAGTACGGTATATGAGATAGGACTGGTCAAGCCATCAAATGGTCATGTACCTTCATGCAGAAGCAAATTAGCACACATATAACTACAACACGTAGTTCTGAGCTGATTTTTAGTTCCACTATATCACTAATGGATTCTGAAACTGAACTTTTGTTTGGATGTTAGGAGTGAATGCACTTTGCAGCATAGAAAAGATATAGGATGCTCCCTTGCTCCCTATTTAGTATATGACTTAACCTCCAGTGTGCTGTCAGTCTGCACTGGTCTCAGGACAGTTTGAAATGCACCTTATTTTCATCCTAACTCCATATATAGCCTCTGAAAGAAACATTTTTAAGCTTTTGATGAACCCATTGATTCTCAATGTGATAATGCATAGTGAATATAGGATTTCTAAGGGGAAAATAGCCCTTTAGTCCACTATAGCGGTCATTGTGTTTAACAGCGTTAAACAAATTTTAAATCAAATTTTTTAAATGGCATATCGGATGAAACTAGAGACTTTAATCTTTTGACTCAAACAGGTTTCAGTGTAAAAAAATTAATTAGGTTTCTTACCAGATGTAGTTTTGTCTGCGTTTCTCCCAAAGACAAACTCCACTGTAATCATCGCCATATATTTTTGTCACATGACTATCTGCGTCAAAAGTTTAACCCTTAACTAAGATCAGTCGGTTTACATGAAATCAAATTATATATAGCGTATAGCAAAGACAAAACACACAGTCCACGCAGAAGGATGCAGGGTAAAAAAAAAGTACGGATTAAGGATGGGTAAAAATGTTGATTTAGCAATGAATTGCAGTCTTCATTTAAACAATCCTGATATTGATCTTTTACTCTGTGCGAAAAGATCTTTTTACTACATGTTAAGAGTAAAAGTTTAGAGAATGTCTCTTAAAGAGACAGTGCCGTTTTAGCTCTTGTTCTACATATCAATGTAACTACTTGTAAATAGTACAAATTATGCATGTAAAAAATAAACATGTTATAAAAAATATGTATGAATTATGAAAAATCATGAAAAACTACTGATAAAATAAAATTAGATAAAAGTTCATTTAAAAGTAACATTTTGTAATGTAACAAGTTAGAAAGTATCCTGTATTATTAACAGAATTAGTTGAGAAAGAATTTCTTAACCAAATTAATCAGAATTAGTCTGAATTGAATCTGTAAATCTTTATCAATAACAATGCCAAACCAATACTGACTGATCAATAATAATCCATTTTAAAATGATTCTGTTCAATATTTTTTAGTCTTTGGTACAGATCTTTGGTTTTGTGTCGATGAAGGGGTACTTCAGCCTAACTGATGGTGCTGTGGGGTTATTTACGGCAAAAAAGTTTGGGAAACACTCCTTTAGAGTAGAGGGGCCAGGCTTCAGGCAATAATGCGTAATGTTCCTTAACTTTAGTTTTAACACACAGAGTAAAAGTCACCCACCTAAATCATGGTACTTCAAGGACTTGTTTGAATAATTTATGAACTGTAGTCCAAGGTCTACATGAAGACTAATGCATGCACATTTTATTGTAAACCACTGTATTTTCTAGGGCCCAATGATTTCTGTGATTCAGAATACATGGACGTAATCACAGAATCCAGTCATAAAAATGGAATTTATTATAAACTGTCACAGAAGTTGACATATTTGGGATAAAAAAATCCCCTTCACAGTCCCATTTTTAGGCACTTAAAAATGCTCAAGTGTACCATATTCGTGTGGTGAAAAGTTGGCAACCATTGCTGTATATGTGTAATACTGTAGATAACAAAGAGCACAGTGCACATTCACTTTGAAGCATGCAGCACATACAGACTACATATTTACTGAATTAAATTGTAGCCTTTTGCAGTTTTATAATGACATTGGGCCATATAGCGAACTGCTTATCTGGAGATGAGAATGTACCATCAAAAACACACAGAAACTGGGCTTCACTCAAAAAAAAGCTCTATTTAATATTCACAGTAGTAGTAGTAGTAATAGTAATAATAGTAATAATAATAATAATAATACATTTACGAAATATCTTACACCTGTGATGATCTGTTGCTGATGCAGTTTATTTGACAAAAATAACTCCAGGGCTGTATTTTGGATTGTGCTCTGAGGATCTGTATAAAGCACTTCATTTGATAAAAATAATGTGTTTATTGAAAATTAATTGTTCTTTTTTCATTTGATTAATGTTTTAATGAATTCATTCGATTAGAAACAATTTTGAGGATAACATTTTTTAATTAAACTGTCGAATATGGAATTCAGGATAAATAAAATGGAAAGCACAGAATTTTGAAGAAAAAATAGAAATTTGGAAAAAGATAAAACGGATTTCATGGGGCCCTAAGTTTCTTAATGTACCAATATTATATGAGACAATAATCTTTATGGCAAATACTTGCTTGCTCCTTTTGATATTTGGTTTCTTATGCAGTGTAGACTATATCTTATTTATTTATTTATTGTATAGAGACAGTACAAAAACATGATTTCATTACAAAAACGAAAAAAAGATGCATTGTACATAGAGATTAAAGCACATGCTAATTTGCATCTGCATTTTGCATTTGCATTTGCCCTAGATAGGCTTTTACCTATAAAAATAAAATAAAAACAAGACAACAAAGAAACAAAACAAAACAAACTAAGCATCTGAAAAATAAAAAGGAAAATATTAAACTACAAAAATAATAAGGTTTCTCCCAACCCTGGTGACATCTAATAAAAAAGTATTAGAACAAATGTCAGAGCACAGCTCTGGTTTCTTTTAAGCCAGTGCTTCATCATTATTGTAAAAGACATTATATCTTGTATTAATTGTTTTGTTTTAATTTCATTTTGTAACATTCTCCAAAATTGAGAACCCTTCACAGAAAAAGCCCTTACCCATGTTGTGCCCGTGTCGTTCTACAATAGTCAGTCTTAGAGTTACCATTCACTGTGCTCCTGGTTGTTCTGCTCCCATTCTGTCTTATTATACATTTAGATAACACCTGTGGGGCTTTATTATGCAAACATTTAAACGCTAATTTTATGTCTAACAAAAAACATTTTTTAAATTGCAACTAAGAAAATTATGCTTTTTTCAAATATAACAATGACGCCATCGATTTGGTTTATTGTCCATGATTTTTAAAGCCTGATTATATAATGACATGATACGATTTATTGTGGATTCACTTTTTTGAGTCTAAACTGTGATACAATATGAAATGTGGGACAAAATCATTGCATGCATAAAAAGCTGATCCGCCTGCTTTGAAATGTACTGTCCGATTAGTTTGAAACAATTTAAGCTGATCTTTACCTTTTAAGTTTCTTTACTGTATGTTTGCCAAATGTGAGTTGTGTGACTCTAAAAAACTTGAACTCATTTACTTGTTCTATGTCTTATATTTTGTATCTTAATTTTTATTAAAAAAATTAATAATTTTCACTGGGATATTCCCTCCAATTGAGCATGTAAGATCTTTGCTACCTTGACAGGTGACTTAACTGATATATAAAAAGACAGTGTCATCAGCATAAAGTTAACATTTAATATCTGGACAACAACTTGCCAGATAATTTATAAACAAACTAAAAAGCAATGGACCTAAAATTGAACCTTGAGGTATACCTATGTTGTTGTTAATAAAAGATGACTTGTCCTGCTCAATTTTCACACATTGCTGTCTATGTTTGTTTACTAAAACTAAATTCAGGTAACTTAGACAGGAGAATATCATGGTTAACAGTACCAAAAGCCTTTTTCAGGTCAAGCACCGCACCCACGACACACCCCTGATCTAAAGAACACCTTATATTTTCCAAAAAGTAGAAATTTACTGTTTCCATAGAATGTTGAAGCCTAAAACCAAACTGCTGTGGATGTATCCATGGTAATGGTACCCTTTTTCTGAAGTGTTTATCAACTAGGTTAGTCACAGTTTCAGTTAAAAAATTACAGCAAGAGTTCCCATCATTTATTCGCAAGACATTATCCCAATCAGTAAAGCTGGTTCTACACTAGCTGATATTTCCAATGATTTTCAGGTGTTAGCATCATTAACATTATCACTGGCCAGAGCGCCCATTAGCACCTCTCAGTGGGAGGTGTTAATCACTTGACTGTCTGGACTCCCAGCTGAGTTAATGCCTTGAAACAATGAAAATACACATCTGGCTAGCTTGAAATTATCACTGGCTGTGGGCGGGGCAGGAACAAGCCACCAAGGCAGAGACCAATGAGTGAAGTTCATGTATAAAGTATTTTTTTGCCAGTGGACGTAAGCATTTGTTTTCCACAGAAAAAGCATGCCGTCTGGAAAGTGCTCATGGACGCTGCATTTGCAGAAGTGTCAGCACGTATGTTGGTATGACATATCTCATTTGTCATATCATGACAGACCATTGAAAGAAAAAAGTGGTCGGAACTGTTTAAATAAACAATAATTATTATGAGCAGCCACGATGTAATTAATATTGATACTTTTGCTGCAGTGATAAGGCATAGGACATTGTAATGTTTATCGACCTGTTTCATTTTATTGTTTAGGGGAGAAAACTACTCCCCTTTCAGCTAAAAACACCTTTTCTGTGTCCAAATTGTCCTTATAGTTTGGTAAAATGTCTACATGTTCCTTATTAAGCTTAAACACTTTACTAAAGCTTTAAATACAACAAAAAATCTGTAAATACAGCAAAGAAATAAACTGAAATCCATGGAAAACGGGTTTGCATCCCTTTTGTCATTTGTAATGCTGCAATGTTTATAGCGTGCTTCGTGGTAACATCTACTGGTATTTATTTGGATCAAAATTGCTTTTAATGTATATCAGTTCATATCAACGACTAAAGTAATGCATATGGTTTAGATCAAATTCAGGTTGACTGGCTGTGAAAATGGGGCATGACAATGAAGCGTTGAGAAAAGTCAAAGGCAGTCATTGAGTGTGACACCTTCCCTCTGTTTTTAATCTGTAAGTGTGACAGGCTCACAGACTAGAAGGGCAAGATTAGCTAAAAAAGTCATTAAGTGTGACACCCCCCACCCAATTTGAGTTCTTCTGAGTCTGCTAATCATCTTAATTCATCTCTATTTCGAATTGCACTAATTTGGATTCGATATTCCAAACCTAATTCCATCAAATTTGCGGTATTAAAATAGCTGTAGATGTTGTTTCGTCAATTTTCTGACCATAGGCACCAAACTGTGGTCTGATAAACTTGTCAGTAAATTATATGTTTTTGTAATCCATTTGTGACATCAGATGACGAGGAAACTTGTTTTAGATGTGGAAAAATTATTACATTTCAATAGAAAATTACAAAAGCAAACTACTGTTTTTGGTTGAAATAATGTACACCGAATCACAAACATGTAGGCTTTTTTATGTTAAATTTCATGTTGACTTGAAACATGTAAAATCACATTTTCTGGAGGTTGATGTCCAGTATGATGTAGTATGTATTTCAGAACTCAAAACTCTCTCCCCAGTCCACCCAGACCATTTATTGAAGCTAAGCTGCAATGACAAGTGAAATAGGCATATGTAATAAAAGATTAATTTCATTAGCAGCACTGAATTTAATTAGCAGCACTGCTTTTAAGAAAACTTAATTAATCAAAATATGAAAATTGATGTGATTTTTTGTGCTTTACTCTCTAGTAGTCTGTTGCTGAGTAAAAAAAAAAGGCACTTAAAGGGTCCTGAAACAAAGAAACCCATTTGAACTGATATGTATGTTTTGTCCAAGAGTGCTTGAAATTAAATTGGACATTTTTCTTCAATTAATTAATTGTTTGAAATAATCAACAGATTAACAGACTATCAAAACAGTTTCAGCCCTAGTAGCTAACGCTTATTTTTTACCATGGTCGTTTAACATTTGTGGGGCACATTACAGCACAGATTGTTTAAGGATGCACCGATTCCTTCTCTTCCCATCCGAAACTCTCTGTATCAACCCATACCGATCCCAAACCAATACCAGTGTTGTTTTTTGTTATTTGTTTTTTTTTTTATACCTCACTTTGTGGAACTGATTAGTAATACTCTTATTATGTGTAAAGAAACACAAACCTCAAACTACACATTATTTCATTATAAAATAGAGAATTCAAAAATATTTATAGAAATGTTTATCCTATTAAGAAAAAAACATTGTTAACTAATCTACTGAATAATGCAGCAGCAAAATTAACAGTAATTCCAGTGAAAATATTAAGTGCAAAAAAGCCAGTTCTATAAAAAAATTAAAATAATAATAATAATAATTACATTGTAGTATACAATTTAGATCGGTCTCGTCAGACCGAAACCTGATCCATCCAAAAACTTCAGTATCGGAACCAATACCCGATCCTGGTATTGGATCAGTGCATCCCTAGATTGTTTTAAGAACGTGTCTCAATGTAATAGAAGCTTTGCAAAGAGACCGTTATTCAAGGATGGGGCAGTACCAACAAAATTGGACCTGGCAGCAAACCGCAAGTAAGTCAAGTGTCTACTTGTTTTATGTGAAGAAGGTTAGCCAATCATAACAGGGTGAATTTACATAGAAGTCTTAAAAGGTATAGTAGCAAAAATGCCTTGTTTAATTTAAGGGGTCCAAGTAAGAGTGAAAAACGGTCAAGATAATCTCTAAATAATGACAGCGTTCGGAGCAAGAAACCTTAATTATCATTATAATTGGTCATCAGGGAGGGAAATTATTTTTGAAAAAGTGAAAAATATAGCCACTATTCAGTTTGCTTCCAACAACAAACTATTAGTAAAAACATTTTGTAAATGTCATTGAGTTCTTAGAACTCTCATGTGATTATGCTACATAGCACACCTTTATCAATATTCTTTGTAAGCAAACTTTGCCTTGTCTGGAATGCAGTTTGACAAGACCTGAATTAAACTGAGGTGTACTCAAGGGTGTAAAGTAACGAATTACAAATACTCACGTTACTGTAATTAAGTAGTTTCCCCCAGGACTTTTACTTTTTTAAGTAGTTTAAAAATTTTATACTTTTACTTTTACTTGAGTACATTTTAAGTGCTGTACTTTTAATGCGCTATTTTCCCTCGTCTGTGTTCACTACTTCCCTGTCCTGATTTTATTTGTATCTATCAACATGATTGGCTAGGAGAGTCTCCCGTCAAATCAAATCACACCTAAAAAAACTTGAATGGCTGCTGTAGATTGGGCGCCAACTGTTATGGATGTGGAGGATGCCTCAAGCACAGTTCAACACCTGAATATCACGGCCGCACCTGAAAGGGCTTTTCGCAGTGAACAGGCCAATTGCATGACTGTGTCATGTGAGTTTAACTTGCTCAAGCCAGATATCAGCATTAATCCTGCCTCTAATTTTAAGAAACATATTGAGGTAAATTTCATATTTCTGCTTAGATTCTGTGTGTCTATAATGTAGCCTGTAATTTAGCTATCTATCACTGAGATTACTGGATTGATGTGAGAGATTAATGCAATGTTATCAATATGGCTGGGCGATAAAACAATCTTGATGTTTATCTGAATAAAAAAAAGAGAGATGTCCTCGATATCCATGATAAACTTTTGAGTAATTTTCTATACTTCGCCTATGTTCTACATCTAGAACAGGGGGTTCATTACATCGATCACGATAGCAAGACAACCACTGGTTGGTTGATCTAGATAAAATATAAAAGATTTACTTTTTATTTCCTGGCATCTGTAGCTGCGTGCTGTTTGATTGACAGGTGGCTAATGTTTGTGCGCTAATGTGGGTACACACCTAAACGGTCAAATACACTTTATAATTCTGCCAATGCTCTTCTTGCTGAGGCATTAATGTAAACGCAGTCGGTTTGGTCTAAAGTGAACGTAAACAGTTGGACAAAATGCGTATTTGCATCAAAATATTGGACTTGAAGTGCGCACGTAACCGAATTGAGTACCGTCTACTAGGATTTGTCATAAAAAGGCTATTAATCAACCAACAATATCAAGGAAACGAGAAAACCACTCACTACTTTTGGCTGAATAACTTGAGTAGCTTTAAAAGTATTAATGTAATAGAATAAAACAGTGACATTTTTAATAATAATATTTTTTAATAATATTGTTAGTTTTTTAATAATACCGACATGTAGAGAGTGTGTTAATTTGTATAATAAATTACCAGGAACGTAGAGATGATAAAATAATTTATAATTATGCTTAGCCTTTATCATGTTTTTTCTAATGCCTGATGGAAAAGTATCAACCTTTGTAGAGCAATACTTCAGGCAGAACATTCCACCAGTCACAAACTTAGAAAGAAAATTGTGCATCATGCATTAGAATGTGAACACAACTATTTCTGGGCTTAAAAGATACAAGAACTAAATCAATGTGGAACATTGTATCTCAAAAGGAGTACAATGTGGCCCCCCATGTGCTACTTAAAGAAATAGTTCACTCAAAAATGAAAATTCTCTTATCATTTACTCACCCTCATTCCATCCCAGATGTCTATGACGTTCTTTCTTCAGCAGAACACAAATTACGATATTTAGAAGAACATTTCAGCTCTGTAGGTCCATACAATACAAGTGAATGGATGCCAAAATGTTGATGCTCCAAAAAGCACATAAATGCAGCACAAAAGTAATCCATATGACTCCAGTGGTTTAATCCATGTCTTCAGAAAAAATATGATAGGTGTGGGTGAGGAAAAAGATCAATATTTAAGTCCATTTTTGCTAGAAATTCTTCTCCCTGCCCAGTAGATGGCGATATGCACGAAGAATGTGAATCACCAAAAACAAAAGAAGAAGACTGTGAAAGTTAAAGTGGCGATTGACTGGGCAGGGATGAGAATTTATAGTAAGAATTTACTTAAATATTGATCTGTTTCTCACGCAACCTATCATATCTCTTCTGAAGACATGGATTTAACCACTGGAGTCACATGGATTAGGCTACTTTTATGCTGACATATTTGATTTTTGGAGCTTAAAAATTCTGGCACCCATTCACTTGTATTGTATGGACCAAAAGAGATGAGATATTCTTCTAAAAATCTTAATTTGTGTTCTGCTGAAGAAAGAAAGTCATACACATCCGGGATGGCATAAGGGTGACTAATGATGAGAGAATTTTCATTTTTGTGTGAATTATTCCTTTGAAGCCCGATGTGGACCCTGTACCAAACAACTGCTCTACCCCCTCTATTGTGCGGGATATGACGGGCCAAGTGACCCTTGTTTTTGTTTTTTGTTTTTATGTTTTTTTTTGTTTTTTTTTTTGCATTCCTTGCATTGTTTTGAACATGTTTTATGTGCAACAGTAACTCGCTCTGTCGGCATTAATAACTCATGTAGTGTTTACAGTATCATAGATTAGTGATTTATTTTAAAAGTTGTCAGTCACAAACACCTATAAAATACATATATTTTTTATTCTTTCTGGCAAACAGCCTTAAAAGAGAATGTAAATTACGGTATGTGTGCTACATTTTTAAATTGCAGCATAGAGTTTTTTATTATAAAGGGGCATAGCTTTCGCTACTCAGTACTCAATACTTACTACTCATGAGTACTTTTAAATGAGCTACTCTTTTACTCTTACTTGAGTAGTTTTTAGGACAGGTATTTTTACTCTTTAACTTTTATTTAACTTTTACTGTCAACTGTAAGTGTTTGAACAATTTTTTCTTAAGTAAATACAGTCTACCTCTCATCAACTTTGCTGCTATATTCATGAACTGCTTTTCCTTCCAAAATGTGGCTTCATGCTGGATGTAAGATTCACATTCGTGAGACTTATTATTATGTTATATCAAGTCAAGACCAATGTAAAGTCTCTCACACTCTGTCTAATATCTAATCTGATCTGCCCATTTGAGTTTCATGATTTGGCTGCATGGTGTCTGAAACAGTATTTTCCGTAAAGATCAAGCGGTTTGATTCCAACTCAAACCCAAAAGATACAAAGGTTAAACACACAACTAAGCTCAAATTCCTTCCAGAACAAAAAAAAAAAAAACATACACACACACACACACACACACACACACATACACTTAAAACAGCCTCAGACAAAATGCACGCTCAACTGTGCCTCTGATTGAAGCACCAAACACTTCAGTTTCATTTCAGTCTCTGGATATTTTCTTATGCATCCCCCTTTTTTATTCAGGTGGTGCAGATCTGAATGAATCAGTAAATTAGTGTTTTGTTTTTATATATATATATATATATATATATATATATATATATATATATATATATATATATAGTCACCACATCTTCAGCTTTAAGTGAAGTCAGATTGGTTTATAGAGCATTTTAAAGTGCTACACATAGATATTGAAACAATATTAAAAACAAAAAGGTCCAAACATGTAAGCAGTACAGTTTTAAGTAATGCCAGTCAATGGAAATACAGGGCATGACATTGACAGCTAGAGCTGTGCATCCATGTGTGTGCATCAAAATCTGCCCTGCCCATGTGTAGTGTGTGTGAGTGAGTAAATAAGTGAATGACTCAGAAACTGGACAAGAATACAGTGAAGTTCAAGGATACAAGCTTTGGGTCACTTGGCATGGGGTCTTGCATTTGGTCAGGACCATGTGGGGTTGCCTTGATGGCAGTATCCCTGGAACACTGTAGTAACCCCACTGGGAGAGGAGACTTTAAAGACACATCTGTGTGTTAATGTGTAAAGCTGTCTCTGTGTAGTAGTTTACTTGGCTGCAGACATAAAGAGAGGAACTTCCAACAAATTAACGCTTCCTTTGAGAATAAAAAATTAATTCATCTGAACCATGACTAACTGCAAAATCATATCAACTCTATAATTCCTGAAGTACAACTACTTGCTCAATTTACATGTACTCCCTAGATGAGTTATTACAGATTAGTTTTCATAGGTCCTGGGCATCACTTTTTCTCAGCTCCACTTGTGTTATACTCGGACACATTACTCATTCCCTAATACTTCCAACCCGCCACATTTCTGGACAAAAAAAAAAAAAATGCTATTCTTGTTACTCGAGCAGTAACCTAAGTCATTCAACCCCGATTAGCTATAATTCACCATTACATTTTTGACGAATTTGTAACGCACCTTGTATTAATACTAATTAATACAAATAAACGTAATTGCTGTACAGAAAAAAAAAATTGTAAAGTAAAAAAATTTAATAAAAAAAAAACATTTGTCGCCCCCTCTTACCTGCCGTCCGTGAACGATGTTACATCCAGCCATTCGCCCACCTCGTTTTTCACGCAGGGCACGTTAGGGTATGGCGGACGGGTCAACACCCCGCCCGGGTACCACTGTTCGGGCGGAGGTCGCTCCCGCGGAACCAGAGCCCCGCCGCGCCCGTACTCGTAGGGGTTACAGATAAATGGTGTTTCGTGGCCAGTAGTGTAAGGATTTCTCTGCTTGGGAGGCCCATAGTATCTGTTACTGTCCTCGTTATACCTATGCGGGTATGTCCAGGTCTCATTCAGTTCACGGGGCATCATCTCAGCCTTAATTTTGACGTTGTACATATTCTGGTAATCGGAGTATCTCTCCTCCGTGGGCCCAGAAAACTCACCGGACATCGCTGTGCGCTTTACAAAGCTGTGGCTCGGCCCGTTATCGTGCTCAGAGGGCAAAGGTTCCGGGTGGACTAATTGGTTCATGTTCGCGGACAAAAGTTGTTCGAACTGGCACGAAGCCGTCCGTGTTGCGTCCATATCCGGAGCTGTCGTCGTAGCTGTACCTTCTGAACTCAGACTGGCAATGTACCCGGACAGGCTGGCAAACTCAGGCACCTCCTGCACCTCCGCGTTTAAGTGCGTATGTGACGAGCTGTTGCACTGCCAGGTCGACACCTCACCTGGTAGATGCTCCAGGTTGGCACTTTTAAACATCCCGAGCAGTTTATCCCTGCCCTGCAGCTCGGCAACGCTGTCTCGTCCCGGCGCGAGAGCGTACTCTCTGTCTTTCCCTCCTGCCTCCCGTTCGATCACTGAACAGTCTAGCAAAGGCATTCCGAACAAATAGGTTTCCTCACAATTACTTTCAGTGGTCAGGGGCGTTGGCGGCGCATGGTGCGGTCCCCCCTCGCCCAGTTCGCTGGACTCCATGGCCAACCCCAAAGACACGGATACGGCTTTGCACAGCTGTCGCGCTGTCTCAGAGATGGTGCTGCTGCACGCGCGACCACTCGCCACACTTGCGTCACGGCTCAAACACAACTCGCGTGTGCGAACTTCAGCCGCGCCGCTGCACTTCCGTCCTGTCTCGGCGCCCCGGTGCAAACCCGCGCGACTGCCGCTGGCGTCTGCACTGCCTGAGCTGCCAGATGACAGGGACAGGGCGCTTTTGCTTCCTGTTGAACTGTTGAGAAAATGGATTCGACTCGCCTCTGCCTCCATCAGTGAACTCGCACTCTCGCACTCTTTCTCGGGGCAGCATATTACTTTGCTGGGAGACAGCTTGCTCAAACGCATTTCCCTCGCTGCTTTATCGTGCAAGCAGCCGCACTTTTTTGAGCTCCAAATATCCAAACTCTCCGAGACGGCGGTGCTGTTCGCTCGCACAACGCGTACGCTTTGAAAAACGCTTTGGTAAGGTCCGTGAAAAACTGCGTCGGGGGATTCACTAACTTCCCCTAACACGACTGGAACCTCCATAGTCTAGAAACAGACACTCCAGTACACACAGGTGCGAGAGGGCTTAAAGGGGACTCACCGCAACAAGTTCATCGACAAAATCCCCGGTCCGGCGAAGTGTTCCCATGGAAAAAGTTCCAGTCAGACAGACATGAAGGAGATGCGCACGTCCGTGTAAGCAAAAATAATCAAATGGTCGTCGGGGAATAATTGGAGACGCATAGGCGGCTCTCAATAAACGTCAATGAAAAAAAAAAAAAAAAGCGTCCCAACTTTTCTAAAAATGAAAATGAACAGTGTCTGATGTTTAGCCTTTTCGGGCATCTGAAGTCCAGTGTGCTGCTCTGGCAATCAGTTTCAAACGCTTTATTCAGTCCCAGCTTGTGCTAAAGTCATGTAGTAGTATAGGTATGATCCATGGGCGAGCGAATGTGAGTAACTCCGACCGTGGGTGGGAATTTCTCTCACCCGCTCGAGTTGTTTTCCTTCTGCCTTAAGAATACACGATAATGTTTTGTCTGTTTCCAGTGATCAGTCTAAGCCGAGGCAACGGTTGCCACAGTACCCTGAGCGCATCATCATAACAACCTATACTTTCCCTTTTTAAGCACAATTACAGCGCTTTCCTCTCGCGTTAGGTACTCTCCTGGGTTCATTGGCAGGCATTGCGGGGGAGAGTTTTGCCTGGGCAAGCTCTAATTTTACAGAGGGCTCGCTCGGGAACGTCCTTGAGCGCTTGAACTGTCAGGACTAAATAATACAGTCCCGGGAACGGCACCAACAATACGGGGATAACAACTCAATCTCACTAGTGTTAAAATATAACACTGATATAGAGTATACCAGATGAAGAACAATATAAATCCATGAGCGTAAGTGCTGAGAAACCGCAGTTTATGCACTTAATTAGAGCATGGGCCACTGTTTTGTCATTTTGACACACACACTATCCAGAGTAACAGCAACTAGCAAAATAACGACTAAATTTTAAAAGAGACTGAGCAATATTTAACCTTGCAGTAATAAATGTTCTTGTGAGCTGGTTGAACATTCAACGTAATGTTAAATTATATACAATTATTTAATGCATAGGCCTAAAATTTAATATATACCCAGTACTGGCTATTTTTGTTAGATTACAGAATTAAGATTAAAAGTGTAAAATATACTGTAGGATCAAATTATTAAACATTTTAAAAAGTTGTCTCTCACTTTTTTTTACTCAATTTTCACTCAGATGAGAATTTGAAAGAGAAATATGGTTGACAGGACGCTAAAAAAAAACAAAAATATGAATGAGAACCAGGCTGTGTTGTAAAATAAATCCTGCATATACAATTAAGTCCATGAAATAATCCATTGTTGTTTGGACTGTTTTTGGCTTGATAAGATGCGTCTTTACTCACATACACTCTAACTTTTCCATTAAATCTCCAGAAGAGGAGAAAACATCAAGACAAATAATTCTTCCTTACTGTATGCTAATGATGCATGGTTTCCCAAAGGCCCCCGGCAGGTCCAAAGGTGGCTTCTCATCCATATAAAGCTATGAATTGGGGGCCGGATTGGTTTCTTTGAAAGTCCATTACTGTTGTCTTTATCATTATTATTACTTGTAATATTACTATTAAACTAGAACTTATATGCCGTCGTAGCGAGCACCCATGTCAAACAAGCTTCTTAACATCCATATTAGCTTCTCAGTGTTACTTACTGTAACCTTTGTTATTTTCTTTGACATAAGGCTCAGGGGATGTTAATGGTACCTCAGTGAGAGTATTAAGTAATCCCAGTTTGCTCTACAGGAATCATATTGTAATTTACGAAGGCGGATTAATATTAAATGTTCCATGCAGGATGAATAGCCTAATATATGTGGGGCATCATGTGAACTGAATTCCCTTTAATTCTATGTAGGCTACTATCCAAAAGGATTTACTTCATTATTTAGCAGATAATAAGATGCACAGCCTTTCTGTTCCAGGAAAACAAAAAAAAAGTATTGATGACTCATTTTATATTTATCAGGGACTCTGTTAATCTCCTTGGGTGCCAACATGTTTGCGTGACATCATGCACCTGCATCTGGGCAAAATCGTAGTTTAAGGTTTCCGGACGAGTTTCCAAGTTGGAAATCTGACTTCAAGTGCATTCCATTGCACTTTTCCTGGTAAGTTTCAGAGTTGAATGGAATGTAGCATTATAACATCTGATTTTTGATGGTAATGACCAAAAGGCTGTGAGGGATATATTTACAGTCTCTTCAGTAGGTTGTTGTTTAAAGTGTTTTTGAAATGTTTCACTGACAAAACATTTCAGTAGACAAAAAATTCCAGACAATATGAGTGAATAAGGTCATTGGGGTCAATGTTTGGCCAGTTAGCATCGGCAACTGGTGCAAACTAACCAATACCTCTGCTGGTAAATGCTCTTACTACACCATATTGTGACCAAAAAGCATCTTTCTCCATTGACTGCCATTGAAAAGTTCAAATATAAATGCACCATATATATTGCAAAAATTTCGTTAAATTATTGTAGACGTTTTAGCATTGGCCGATTTTTGTGAGGGCTTAATAGCATAATTGACTTGTATTTTTACCTGTCTTCTGCCTCAGGATAGTCACTAGTAAAGGGCTTGGGACTGTGTATTATCTCGTGGTGCCATCAGCTGATCAGTGTTGTCATGTGCAGGCGAGCAGCTGCCATTCCAGTGAATGGTATTATGGACCTCGTTGTCCGACTAGTAATATCAAGTAGCAAATACGACTGTGATGTACACTAAAGATTTTTTCAAGCCCTACATATGTCCCACCCTAATTCATGTTTCGGTAACACTTTACAGTAAGGTTCCATTTGTTAACATTAGTTGACAACATTAGTTAACGTGAACTAACAATGAACAATACTTATTAAGCATTTATTAATCTTAGTTAATGTTAATTACAACATACAGAAATACATGTTTAAAATCAAAAGTTGTACTTGATAATATTAGTTAATGTATTATGAACGAACATGAACTAACAATGAACAATATTATTTTTATTAACTAACATTAACAAAGATTAATAAATGATGTAAAAATATATTGATAATTGTTTGTTCATGATACCTATTGCATTAAGTAATGTTAACAAATGGAACCTTATTAGGTGTTACCCATGTTTCAATATGAAATAGGTAAACACACAGGAATGAAAACTGTGCTCGTCAAACCAAGTCATAGAATCTTTTAAACCTGCAACATTTCAGTTAGTCAACAGCACAAGAGCTGCAACAGACAATTCAACTATACCTTAAATACACTTTTACCAAAAATGAAAATTACTGTGCCCTATTAAGAAGAGAGAGTTTCAACAAACACTTTATAAAACCAGTAAACATGCCATGTGTGCATTACAAGAAACTGTTATTCCATCTGCAGTGCTGAATTGTGGCGTACAGTGTCTGATTTAGCTGAGGAATGCAGTAGCAAAGTGTCTGAGGTTATTCAAAATGAGTGGCTCATTCAGAATGAATTGGCGAGTGTCTGTGGGAGGAGCTAAGACTGAGGGCTCTTTGGTTTTGTTTGCTTTTGGCCAGAGATTCTTGAGATGATGAGAGAATGCTCAGTTGTGTTGTTTATTAGAGCAGGCTGAGCTGGTTTTGGTAATCATATCCCATCATCGCATTTTTGTTTATCATTAGGCACTAGTGTTTTTCCCATCCCTCACTCTCCTTGTTTCTCTCTTTTTTTCACGGTCACATCCATGTGCGTGGCGCGAGTGTGTGTGTAGCACCTGTTGCTTGGTAACTCAAATTCCACATTTACTCAGAGCACTGTGGCAAACTACAGCTCATTTGCCCAGGTTAAAAAAAGTTTTTTTATTTTTATTTTTTTACATTTGTCTTTTATTTGTTTAGTTAATATATTATATTGGCTGTTAATCTTTTATCAGACACTTGATTTCATATGGAACTAGGGCTATGGCCAGGTTTGAAAGGTTATGGATTCATACTTAAAATAAAGCTTTATCCACAAAGGTTTTTAATATTTTTGGATATATTTATTTAAATAATCCATGATCAAGTTTATGCACCCTTATATGAATGAATCCTCATGTGCAAAGTTATGTGACTGCAGTCTTGTCCTCTGTGTTTAATATAAGTAAAAAACATGTTTAATTGAACATTGAAACTCCATGTTGTGTGTTGTGTGCTATATTCCAAACTATGTAGCAGACAATGAGTTAAGAGCCACAGCATGTACTGTAAATAAACGTTCGTATTTAAGTACAGTATGTCTATATAAAGCAGTGTTTGAGGTTGCTTGTGTTTCATAATCCCAGGGGACCAGTGTAACATTTACTTTTAAATATTCTGATAAATGAGCGAGATATCTCTCCCTTTCTATATCACACCCAAACACCCATACTCAAGTAAACAGGCCATACGTTTCTCTAAATAGAAACACTTAGCATACATAATTAAGTGTAATCAATCATATTTTCAGGACATCTAAAATATTCTATATATTAGGGAGGCAAATAGAGTTTCTGCTCCAAAAACATGGTTTAATTGAGATTTTATGTCTCCCTGATTGTTCTTTCTCTTTGGTGTCCTATAGCTGCACAAAAGCAGAGGTGAAGCAAACACTCCATGCCATGTGTGAGTATTTAATGGATCATGAATATATGGACACTGCGTATTAGAAAAAAATGGAAAATTAAGGCATTGTTACATTGTTGTAACAATTTGATGGATTGCGGTTGATAAAAGGCAAAACTTTAAGATGATTGTGAGCAGCTGTTTGTATTATTCTCCCTCCTAAAAAGAACCAGACATCATGCAAATACACACTTACCCATTCCCATTCCCATTTAGACATCTTTTGGTCTTCATTTTCAAAAACAATTACAACTGAAATGACTCTCAGCCTTCAGGATCTGTTTTTAATCTGTTTTGTTTTTTAATATTTCTTTAAAGACAGAGAGTGAATGATATATATATATATATAGAGAGAGAGAGAGAGAGAGAGAGAGAGAGAGAGAGAGAGAGAGAGAGAGAGAGACAGAGAGAGAGAGTCAACAGCACTAACAACTAACAAACACCAGTTTCAGACCAGCACTGCTGAACAAAACCAAATCAGAATAAACCAAATCATAAAAGAAAGCAAAAATTCATATTTGGACCATTGGGAAAATTAAAGTAAAAACCAAAGCAAATTGGAATGTTATCGGACCCTAAACAGAAAGTATAATCTGGCGGAATATCTCCACACTGTAAGAGATCCAAAACAGAGATGGATCCTCACCAAATACAGGCTCAGTGATCGCCATAGAAAAAGGGAGACACAGACAAACATTTCTTCCAAAGGAAGAACAAGTCTGTGCTCATTGTGACACTGGTGAGGTCGAGGCAGAGACACATTTTCTCCTTCACTGTAAGAAATTTACAGAGGTGAGAGAGAAATACTTTTGACAAACTCTCAAACCTTATGCCACAGTTTTCCAGTTCAGCAGAAACAGATCAAATGCAGATGTTACTGGCGGAGGACAATCATGCATCAGTTGCAGCAAAATTCATTTTTGAAGTGCACACACTCAGAAACCAATTACTGCTTTAATGTAATTCGTTCACAGTATTATTTTTTTATGTTCATAATGTCTTGTTAAATGTTTATTTTATTTTATATTGTATAGTGTATATTGTTATTATAGTTTTTATTTTATTCATTACCTGGCACCTTATTTTAATTCTATTTTTATTGTAATTATTAGTTTTATTATTATTTTTTGTCTTGTCATTATCTGTTTTGTGTATTAATGCTTTGGCAATACTGTATGTAAACACAATCATGCTAATAAAGTACTTTAAAATTAAAATTGAAAATTGAGAGAGAGAGAGAGAGAGAGAGAGAGAGAGAAGAGAGAGAGAGAAAGCAATGTTTCTGCATGTTAAACATTTGGTTGATGTTTTTATTTATTTTCTAATTCAAGATTACAAAAAGACAGCATGAAGGGGAGTAATTGATACTTCACATTAAATACTTTTTACAGATTAAAGACTTTTTACAGATTAAGGAGTAAAGAACAACAACAACCTTTAGGCCTCTCTCTGATTATAATGTCAGGTTTTCATTTACAAGCATCTTTAGAAACATTTGGACATTCCAGTCCAATCCAATCATTTTACCCTAAACAGAAAAGACATGGAGAGACAGAGAGAGGAGACCAGCAGACAAAGATGTAACCCGAGCTTTAACAAGCTGCATAAAGTTTATCATTCTACGTGGTGTCAATGCCATGCCAATAACTGAGGATTAACATCTGTCAGTGAAATGTGGTCCTCACTAATATTGTCCAGGGGGATGAGTGTTTCATAATGCGCATCTCTGTGCAGGATCTGTTTGTGTGTGTGTGCACCGTGTATGCATGTACAAGGTCTAAAAATGTCACGGCCTTGTACTCGTCTTTCAATTACATTATAATATTCCTGCTTAGGGAAGGTCTTCATTTCACTTGATCATATCAAATCTCTCATCCCCCTCTGAAGTCAACAAACATTCTCTACATTTCTCCCGTGTGCCAGAGTATGATCACTACACCGTATCCAGCTTTGATTCATGTGTTTCTGGGAGAGCTGTCAGAGCTGGTGAGGTACTGTGACTGTTTATATGCTAGCTGCTCTGTGGTCAATGGGAGTTAATGCTAAGCTCCGCCTACACTTTCATGTCATGCCATATGTTGTTGTTGTTAGGAGTACAACTAACACTCCAAGAAGAGTTAAACTATTTCCTCACAAACCACAGATACACCTGCAAGTGCATTCTTTTTATTTAATGCGTACATATGTGAATGTCTTTCTGCTTGCACTTCATCATTTATCCGTAATGAATCATACACCTCTGCAGCAAATACAGAATTTCCATAACATTCATTGTAGGCCTACAGCTTTATGGTCATCAGTGTTTTTTGTTCTTACTGTTGATCTCATCCTAATAAAATGTGTGAAATGTCAGCCACATATGTCTCTGTATTACATGAGGGTAATCTGTGACTTTTTAATTTTGCACTTTAAACTCCAGCAATTCAGACCAACAATTCAAATGACAACTCAGCCAGAATATGATAATATTAACACAGACTTGCTTGTGATGGAAGCAAGAAATGCACAGACAGAGTAAAGGTGTTCTATATAACCCAATGTCCCAGACTGTCCTAATTTCCTCTAATAAAACAACCCGTCAGTCTGTAGTTTAAGTTGCATAAGACTGGTTAAAGGACAAAAGCACACTTTTAGAACACTGACATTGACCTGGTCAGTTGGTATAAAGAGTGATGCATTGATAGACTTAGTCCTGTTTACATATTTATGTAATTGCACAGCCTGATTTTAATATGGACAAAGCATAAGTGTAACATTAGCTGGCAGGCTGGCAAGCAACGACAGGCAGATGATGAAGTGTAGAACCCAAGTGCAGTTTATTTACACGGTGCAGTGAAAACTTAAACAGGACAGACTTTGACTTCCAAACAACATACATTAACAATACCTGACAAGAGACAATGGCAAACATGAGGTCTTAAATACACAGACATGGGTAACAAGTAAACAAGACAACCAATCACAAGACTGAACTAGTAAACAAGATAACAAGACAATGACCAAGAACCAATGACATAACAGAACTAATAACAAGACTATAACCAATGGGAACAGGACACATAAACATGAGGGAAACAGGATAATCACATGACTTGACAGGGAAACAGGAAATAACATGACATGGAAACACTTTTCAAAATAAAAGACATTACCACAAAACGTGAACAAAAACACATCTAGACGTGACAATAAGGTCAAATCACGTGAGGTTAAAATATTATAATGTATGTGATGATGTAATGATTTGCTGTTTATAGGGGGGATTGACGTTCCAGCGTAATCCCATGAGAATTTGTATTTATTCTTAAATCAAGTGTGGTTCTAGAAAACACACGTGTACACTGAAACTAACAATATTGGTGTATTAACAGCCTCTAAAACGTAATCATATACTGTATGTATGAAGAACTTTAGAGATCTACAAATGTGTAGAAATGTTTTGAATCCATGAATATTGTATTTATAATGAACGAGATTAATTAAATGCTTAATGCAGTCATATTTATTCAACGTAGTTAGTGCAGTTAACTAACTTGGTCATTTTGTTCTGTGATTTTTTTGTGCCATTTCAAAGGATTGCATCCCTTTAACTAAAACGTAACTTTAAAATGTTAAAATGAATAAAAGTTCTGTAATCTATTCTTTTCGTGCACTACAGTCCAAGTCCTCAGAAGCCATATGACAGCTATATGTGAGGAACAGACTCAAATTTAAGTCTGCATTTATTGATCTTCATCTCCATTATCCGTACCGGCCTTAACAGTCAAATCCCAAAACAGTCAAAAAAAATTTTTTTTAATTTATGTTTAGTGGTAAGGTTAAGAGATCTAAAATATCTATAAATAGTTCAAATTAAACTATACAAATACATTTATGATATTAATGATTTGTACATAATTTTTACATTTTAATGCTGTAAATATGATAAAATGTTTACATTTGAGATGCTGTCAATACATCCATTTTGCATGTTTCAGCGTCTATCTAGTAAATATAAATGTTATGTATGAACTGCTTCATATAATAATGAGATCAGGCTGGAGGTTCATCTGTGATGATTCTTATCCCAAGCAACTACAGTGAGCAAATTGCAGGATTAACCTGAGGTTACCTGAGGTTACTTAGGTTAAGTGCTTAAGTGGTCTCTGTAAGGATCTAAACTGTTTCCGGGACAGAAGCAACAAGAAGGGGTTGACATTGAGGTTTTTTATGACCATGTTGGGTTTTATTTGGCTGCCCAAGCTTTTATATGACAGCACACAAGGTTTTAAAGGAAAGAATGAGCATGTGTTGAAAAAAGTGCTTTTGACATTCATGAGGCTGTCGTAGGATACTTTAAAAACCTGTAAAATGCTCGTGTGAGCCAGGCTTGAGTAGCAATGACCCACACATTCAGCAAACCTCATGTAAATGACACTTATCCCTCACAATGTGTGCTAGAAATGGTGTCTGGGAGGTCTAAAATGATCAGCAAATCATTACTATCACTATATAAAAGGAGGATGACACATTAAAGTCATTTTATAACAGGCATTCACACTCAAGTCTTTATTTTAAGTTGGTTATCAAGTTTGTGGAAAAAAAAAAGTATTCTTCTTTATGTTCCCCTATTGTCCAACTTTGTTTTGCTTATTATGTCTATTCTGCTGGTGTAGGGCAAATCCCTCGAGGTAGACTCCAATTCTGTGAGTAACACTGATGTTTTTAGGGGCTCTTATGCCTCTTAACTTCGTTTTTCTACTGTCAACAGCAGGTGCAGAGAGACATCCCTCTGGCCATATCAACTACTGTCATCAAGGATGAATTAGCTTTCACTTTTTAAACCACTTATACTCTTAATAGTCCCTTGTAACAATAGATGGTGTTCAGAACTATGACAAGAGTTCAGTTACTGTTGGGATTATTGCAGGATATCTTTAGTTACTCTCTCTCTCTCTCTCCCTCTCTCTCTCCCAGGTGGTTGATGTTTTCTTATCTGAAGTATTCCTTCTAAGTCTGGCTCTTGTCTACGGCCTTCATACTCATAACTCCCACTAAAAACCATATGCTTTGATTGTAACAAAGAGCTTTCTATTCGTTAATCTATTGTTTGGTACTTTTTACTATGCTGTGGTCTGCAGTTTCTCATTACAAATATATCTATCTCTTCCATCCCAGAAGAATATCTGTCTTGTACTTAAATATGAGGTTAGACATCAAAACACATGTACATGCACACTTTTAGAGGTCAGAGCAAATCTACACCTCTGATAAGAATGCGTGAAGTGGAAGAGGACAGGAACAAGCCAAGATAAGATTCAGGAATGAGGCGATCACATGAACGTCCATATAAGTCCCGACAGTAGCTACTCACTACAACAATGACCAAACCACTGGACTAGTGAAAATGTTCCTTTAATATAACATCCTGTCAATCTGTAATTTGAGTTGCTTAAGGTTGGTTAAAGGACGAAAGGCCCCATGCTGAACGTTGTATCTGACCTGGTCCTAGTCAGACTCAATAACCCTGACAAAATATAAAACTTCGCTATCATGCACTCTCTCCCACTTTCTCTGTTTTTCTTCCTTTGCCAAAACCACTATGACTGCCATGCAAGGCTACAGTGCCCTCCCACTCACTCACTCACTCACTCACTCACTCACACACACACACACACACACACACACACACACACAGTGTCTTCATTCACCTTGCAAATTGCTCTCAAGAAATGCACAGGAAATGTTATCTTTTCATCATCCTGACATATATACAATACAGTCGCTTACACATACAAAAATACTCTTCTATTTGCTTAACAGTGTCCCAGTGGTGTCTGTGTGTGACTTAGTGTGTGTGATGATGCAGAGAAATTGATACCTTGTCTCAGATCTTGGTCGGGTCAACTAAGGCATAGTAAACATGGTCTGTTGTGCCTCTTGACAACTGATCACCGGAGGGAGGGCCAAAACTGCAGTGTGCAACTGAAGCTAATGCAGTCTTAAACGGAAACTAATATAATGCAGTGTGGTTTAATGTAATACAATGTAATGAACTGCAGATGAATATGATATAGTGTCATGTTATAAAGATGAAATGCATTGTTATGCAATTTAAATCTTCTAATGTTATGTAAGGTCATTTGACTCCACTTCATGGGTCAATACCGAGTATCATTATCGCCACCTTGCGTCCATAGAGGGGCTGCTGCAGTGAGACCGCATTAACAAAGCTGTATCCTCTTTTAAAGCATATTAATTAGTGGTCGAAATTAAAACTAATTAATAATGTCACCTGGAGCTTGGCAGATTCTTTCACTTCTTGCTTTGTTTTGGATGTTCTGAAGGAGAGTGGCCTATCTTATGTGTTTCATCAGACCCAATAGAAAGCAGAATGGGACATTTTAGCTTTTTTGACTTGTACTGAAATGGATTGTGGTTGTCACCTCGACACTACAGGTCTACAAATGACAACCAAGTTAGAATTTACAGCACGTTACAGTAATGTTAACAGACCTTGATGGAGATAAAATATTTATATAGGGCTTTCGGTGTTCCACATTAGGCCTACCTCAACTGTGAGGTTGCCGCCTAATTGAGATTCAGAGAGAAATCTTTTAGAATCAAAATGTTAAATAGTTCCATTCAAGAGGAATGAACCCGTTTCTCAATTGAATAGATTTTCAGATGTGGCTGCTGGTGAACACTCCAGAGGTCAGGTCACGCATCACCCCCTTCCCCTCCCCTCATCCAGGAGAGCAGCGCACCGGGCAAAAGTGCCAGCAGTGGCATGAGAACTATTTCATTCACAAGCTGGACTGGACTGAATCTACTCCAAACTCACAGAAGATGGTTACTTTAATGGGACAGAGCATGAGCTGATTGCCTAGAGATGTCCCTGCTGCACTTAAAGTGTGGGAACAAACTGAACAATCAAATTTCTGTAGATTTGAATCGAACTATTGTGTTATTTTCAAATATTTTGTACTTTAAACATATTAAATATTAAGTTAATTTTAGACTGTCAAATCTAAATGTTAAACCTAAAAGGACTCTACCAGTTTTTGCGAGCCTGTCTTTCAAATTTCTGTTGAGGGTAGCAGCTTGCATACTGTATATTATTGAAATTGCATATGATTTAAATATTTAGCTCTAGATTCAACAGTTATATTTAATATCAACATTTACATTTAAGTGTGGAAAAATAAAACTTTTTAATTTAATGGATTTCAGACTTAACTTTAATATTTAAGCTATAGCCATGTCTAGTTCAAATGTAGAATTCAGCTCTGGGTTTAAAATAAGTTTTTGTTCAAAGACTACTTATTCTTCAGTGTAATTAGATAGAAAGATAGATGCATGCTTTTTCTAAGTAAACGTACTTATTTGGCTCAAGTAAACTGAACTTAATTTTTTTAAGTAACGTTAACTAGTTACAAGTAAGCTTATCTCATCTCGGATTTAAGAATCACACACACAAAACCTAAACTACCCCAAAACACAAGCATAAACTACCCAAAGTGGAAAAACCAAGCTCTGGGCGATAATCACAAAAAACAGGCTGGGCTGGATAGAAGGGCAAAAACACAGGACTGATAGAAACATGACCAACGAGCAAGACAGAAGAACAAGACAACTGGCACTGCACAGCACACACGAGGAGACTAAAATAGGGAGAGAAATCAAACAGGTTAACAAGGAGGGCAGGTGGAACAGATTAACTAATAAAGGGCAAACAAGGAGGCGAGTATGACGCGAGACTGAGAGACATGTGGCAACAAAACAAAACCACGTGCTCACACAACAGTCACAGACACCCGAATGGCACGAGCGCATATCACCAGGACAATAAGGCAACATGCGCCCATGCCAACCGACAGACCAGACGAGAGAATGCACGGCAATGCCAACAAAGCAATGCCCTGCATTCTCACACTAGACAAAGCCTGAGCGTACATCGCAAGGCAAACACCACACGTTGCATGCAACAGGCAACAACAGGAGACAAGACACCTGTGCGAGAGCTCGGCCAATAACAAACCCGACATCCCAGACTGAATTGACCAAACCTCAGCACAACATGAAGACAGATCACGACCCAGGGTGCAGCTCAAAGCGAGCGCAACGCAAAGCGTGCCCACGGTCTCGAGAGACAGACACAAACGACCGACGTAAGCGCATGCCGGCAAGACGACACAAGCACAGTGCACCCACGCCATCAAAAGACAGAACATGGAGCACATGTGTCTGGATCCCGACACCAGCTGAAACCGAACCAAACAGGGAAGTCAGGATCCAGACACCATGCTCCGGACATGAAACACAAGACTGACCGAAGAGCGCACAGCAGGGAAACCACACCCGAATCCGTGTGTCCACACAAAAATAGAAAACAAAATACAAGACAGACATAGAACAATAATATCATGACCCTGTCACACAAAAACCCAGACTGACAGAGTGACAGGATCGTGACAGGATTAAACTTAACAGGCTCCAAGTTCACCTGAGGTAACACCATTTACCCTTACGGTGACTTCACGAAAATCTCAATTACCAACCAGCTACAACAAAACAACAACAATAATCATAAGATTTAAAGCTAAATACATTATTAAATAAAAAACTATTATTTTACATAAGTTCCCTTGTTTTGACCAAACAAACATTATTTATCCAAGTGCAAGGGTTTATGGGTATTCCACACAGCCTTATTTTTGTACTTGGCCAAAGTTTAAAGAACTTATCTATTTGAGTTATGATTCCAAAATGTGACATTTCAAGTAATGTTTAATTGGGACCACTTAAATGTTTTTATTAATGACAACTTTAGGATTTAGAGAGTAATGGTAACTTAATTAAAACTAGTAAAAATAGTAAAAATTTAAGATTAAGTTGAATAAACTATTTTTTGTATAAATTGAGATTACTATTAGTATTTACAGTGTATATTTCTGAATTGAGGATCAGTGTGTTGTAAGCTGCCCTGTTTACATGCCATATGTGTCAGCTCCCTCTCTTTTCTCTCTCTCTCTCTGTCATGGGAGGATTCATTCTGCTGGTTTGTTTCTGTGTGTCTCCATCGTGTTGTTGCTGGTGTGGAGTTAATCAAGCGGTAGCGTTGCCCAGCAATGCTCATTGCCAGCCGCTGCTTGATTAGCTCGGCACCTGCACACTATCTTATCTCTCCCTTACAAGCAGCCCTTTTGTGTGAGTTCAGTATCGGATCGTTCTCTTGTTGTATGATTTGTTACTCGTGTTCTCACGCTGTTCTCTGTTTTTTTAGTCTGGATATTTTGCCTATTTTCCTGTGCTCCAGCCATTACCATCAGCTCCATTCACCAGGATTTCTCACCTCTGTTTCTCTCTGCTCCAGTTGTCGCCATCTCACACCCTGGAATATACATTACCTCTACTCTCACACCGCTGCAGCTGCCACCGTCAGAGTCCTCTTATATATTTACTCCTGTGTCTGGGTCCTATTTATATCATGACATAACGATCCAATCAAGATGGACCCAGCAGGACTCGCTCAGATACAACAATATCGTACCAACCAGGAATCACGCATCACCCAACAGGAGTAACTGGCTAAAACCACCAGGACAGCCATCGAGGCTCTGGTGGCGCAATTCACTGAGCTCTCATCTATCGTCCAACAGAGTCCAGCACCCAGTGAGTCCCCTGCACCCACACCGCCACCACCAATGTCTATAGAACCAGCGATGCTGCCCACGCTTCGATCTGAACCTCTCATCAACCCACCAGCAAGCTATTCGGGTGAGCCGAACTACTGCAGAGCATTTCTGTCTCAATTTTCTCTAGCTTTTCTTTGCAGCCATCTGCTTTTCCCACTGAAGGTTCCAAGGTGGCTTATGTCATCTCATTACTGTCGGGCCGAGCATGCCTTTGGGATACAGCAGTGTGGGATCAGAAACATCCTTGTTGTTCCTCGTTTTCCAGTGAGCTACTGAAGGTCTTTGACCGTTCGGTGCACGGCAGAAAGGCTGCCCGATTATTAGTGGAACTACGACAAGGTACTTTGTCTGTCTCTGATTACTCCATAGAGTTTTGCACATTGGCAGCCAGCTGTAACTGGAACGAGGAGGCGCAGTGGGACTTATTCCTGCATGGGTTGGCTGATCGCATCAAGGATGAGATTTACGCTCTGGACTTACCCAAGACCTTCGATGAGTTGGTCGACCTCGCCATTCGAGTGGACTCACGTCTTCAACGTTGCTCATGCTTGGCACTAGCTTCTCGTCCAGAGCACACTCCCAGCATCTCTCCGCCACCAAGGAGTTACTGTCTTTACGGTGCGATCAGCCAGTCATCAGAAGGAGAACCCATACAGGTGGGCAGAGCTCGGTTGACCCGGGAGGAGAGGGATTGATGACGCACTCATGGTCTCTACTTGTATTGTGGATCTACTGGTCATATGTTAAGTTTCTGCCCGTTAAAAGACAGAGCCCACCAGTAGTCCAGAGGTTACTGGTGGGTGGATCTTCTCTACGTAAACCCTCTTCATCTACTCTCCTCCCGGTACGGCTGCAGTGGGATACCCTTCATTATTCTTGTCATGCCCTGGTAGACTCCGGAGCAGAATATAATCTCATCGATGCATCCCCTCTAAGATTCCTACCTCCACACTCGAGCACAAGATTCCAGTTAATACCCTCTGTAACACTCAACTCACCAAAATCACCCAGGTCACCACCACCATCAGACTCATCGTTTCCGGTAACCACACTGAACTCACCTCTTTCTATGTCATTGACTCTCCCCTGGCTCCAGTCGTCTTAGGTCACTCCTGGTTATCCTCACACAATCCCCACATCGACTAATGCAGAAACAAGATATTGGCTTGGAGCACTTACTGTCATTCTGCTTGTCTTTTGTCTGCTCCTTCCCCTGTGTCTTGTTCTGTGTTGCAGGATGAGCCGGTGGATGTTTCCCGTGTTCCTGTGGAGTACCATGACTTGAGAGAGGTGTTCAGTAAGTCCCGTGCTGCTTCTCTTCCTCCGCATCGTCCCTACAATTGTGCTATTGAGCTTAAGTCAGGTATGTGTCCCCCTAAGGGTGGTTTATACTCGCTCTCAGCTCCTGAGAGGAAGGCAATGGAGAAATAAGTTTCCGATTCTCTGACAGCCAAAATCATTAGGCCCTCTTCTTCCCCTGCTGGCGCGGGGTTCTTTCTCGTGGATAAGAAGGATGGTTCCTTTCATCCCTGTATTGACTATCGTAAGCTGAACGACATCACGGTGAAGAACACTTACCCTTTGCCATTGATGTCTTTGGCATTCGAGCATCTGCAAGGAGCAAACCTTTTCACAAAATTGGATCTCCGCAATGCCAATCATTTGGTCTGCATAAGGGAGGGTGATGAGTGGAAGACTGCTTTCAACACCCCTAGGGGGCATTTTGAATACTTGGTTATGCCTTTTGGTCTAGCCAATGCCCCTGCAGTCTTCCAGGCTCTCATTAATGACGTGCTGAGAGATATGGTTGATCAGTTTATTTATGTCTACCTGGATAACATTTTGATTTTTTCCCATTCTCTCCAGGAATATGTTCAGCACGTCAGACGAGTGCTCCAGCGGCTGCTAGAGAATGGGCTGTATGTCAAGGCTGAGAAGTGCAAGTTCCACTCCCAATCTGTAAATTTTCTGGGATTCATTGTGTCACTGGAGGGAATTCAGGTAGATCCAGCTAAGGTTAAGGCTGTGGTGGATTGGCCAACCCTGGATTCTCGCAAGGCCCCGCAGAGATTCCTGGGTTTCACCAATTTTTACCGCGTTTTATTCGCAATTACAGCCAACTAGCTGCGCCTCTGACTGGTCTCACCTCTACCAAAACTGAGTTTCGGTGGTCTCCGGAGGCCGAATTAGCCTTCACCAAACTCAAAGGCTGCTTTGTTTCGGCCCCAATTCTAATCAACCCCGATCCTTCTCTTCAGTTTGTGGTAGAGGTGGATGTGTCGGATGTGGGAGTAGGGGCAGTACTCTCCCAACGAAGTCCCTCTGATGACAAAATGCATCCATGTGCCTTTTACTCCCATCGTCTTTCTCCCACGAAATTATGATAGTGGCAACCGTGAGCTGCTGGCTATCAAGTTAGCCTTGGAGGAATGGTGCCATTGGTTAGAGGGGTCTGGGGTACCTTTCATCATCTGGACCAATCATAAAAACCTTGAATACATCCGTTCTGCTAAATGTCTGAATTCCAGGCAGGCTCGGTGGGCTCTTTTTTTTTTCGGTCGTTTGACTTTACCATCTCTTACCGTCCAGGTTCTAAGAACATCAAACCGGACACCCTGTCTCGTATTTTTGATCGTTCCGAGCAACCGACCTCCCCAGATTCCATCGTTCCTACCGAAATGGTGGTGGCGGCGGTTTCTTGGGACATCGAGTCGAAGGTCCGCACGGCCTTACAAGGGGTAACGCCCCCGTTTAAAACCCCACCAAGTCAGTTGTTTGTGCCGGAATGAGTTCGCTCAGACGTCATCCATTGGGGCAATTCTTCCAAGTTAGCCTGCCATCCTGGAGTCGGGTGTACCCTAGCTCTAGTCAAGCAGAGGTTTTGGTGGCCATCCATGGCCTGTGATGTTCGCCTATTTGTTGGTTCCTGCTCTGTCTGTGCTGTTTCCAAGTCTTCTTGTACCCCTCCAGCTGGGCTCCTTCATCCGCTTTCGGTGCCTTTGAGACCCTGTTCACACATAGCCCTTGATTTTGTTACAGCCCTTCCCCCCTCGCAGGGGTTCACGTCATCTTGACTGTGGTGGACCGATTCTCGAAGGCAGCGCATTTCATCCCTCTACCCAAATTATCCTCAGCTAGAGAGACAGCGGTTGCTGTCATTCATCACTTCTTTCGAATCCATGGCCTCCTGACTGACGTGGTCTCTGACAGGAGCCCCCAATTTGTTTCCAAATTTTGGAAAGAGTTTTGTAAACTACTGGGGGCTACTGTTAGTCTTACTTCTGGTTTTCATCCCCAGAGCAACGGACAGGCCAAACGGGCTAACCAAGATCTAGAGAGAGCTTTACGGTGTGTGGCCTCTCACAACCGTATGTCTTGGAGCCAGCAGCTCACGTGGGTGGAGTACGCACACAACTCGTTGCCAGTATCGTCCACGGGCCTTTCTCCATTTCAGGTTAGTTTAGGCTACCAACCACCGTTGTTTTCAACACTGGAACCCAAAGTCGCAGTCCCCTCCGCACATGCATTCATCCAGAGGTGTCGTCACACTTGGATCAGAGCCAGACGGACTCTCATCCAGGTGGGACGACGCACTAAGGCCCAAGCCGATCGCCACTGGTCTAAGCCTCCCGTGTACATTGTAGGTCAAGAAGTGTGGCTTTCTTCTACGGATATTCCTATGCGTTCAGTTTCTAATAAACTCACTCCCAAATTTATTGACCCTTTTACTGTTACCAAAATCATTAGCCCGGTAGCAGTTCGTCTCAAATTACCCCCAGCGTACAAAAGGATTCACCCCACTTTCCACGTTTCCAAAATTAAACCGGTCATTCACTCTCCCATTAATCCGCCTGCCCCTGTTCCCCCACCGCTGCGCCTCGTAGACGGGGAACCCGCTTATTCGGTCAACTGTATTCTGGATTCTAGACGGAGGGGGCGCGGTTTCCAGTACCTGGTGAATTGGGAAGGTTACGGTCCAGAGGAGAGGAGTCTCTCCATGGGAGGATTCATTCTGCTGTTTGATTCATTCTGCTGAGTTAATCACGTGGCAGCGTTACCCAGCAACGCTCATTACCAGCTGCTGCTTGATTAGCTTGGTACCTGCACACTATCTTCTCTCTCCCTTATAAGCAGCCCTTTTGTGTGAGTTCAGTATCAGATCATTCTCTTGTTGTGTCCTTTGTTACTCGTGTTCTCACGCTGTTCTCTGTATTTTTTAGTCTGGATATTTTGCTTATTTTCCTGTGCTCCAGCCATTACCATCAGCTCCATTCACCAGGATTTCTCACCTCTGTTTCTCTCTGCTCCAGTCGTCGCCATCTCACACCCTGGAATATACATTACCTCTACTCTCTCCCCGCTGCAGCTGCCGCCGTCAGAGTCCTCCACCTTCATCTTCTTCCACCTCATCTCTGGAATGTTCCGTTGTTTGTGCTACTTCATATTTTTTCATCATATACCCGAACTTTTCACTCATTAAACATTGTTATATTTTTACTCCTGCATCTGGGTCATTTATATCATGACTCTCTCTCTCTCTCTCTCTCTCTCTCTCTCTCTCCCTCTTAGATATGGCATGGATTGCTCAAGAGACGAGTATTATCACAGTGGACAATGTCACAAGTGTCTTCAGTGTCTACCTGGTCAAGAACTGAAAGAGGTGAGAGAGAATTGCCTTGCTTTTGTATTTGCACTTTGAGTGTTATTGTGAAGTAGATTAAAAAAGTTATTCACTTTTTAAATAAAAGAATAATCCACTTTTGAGAAGCTTACGGGCTTTGTGAAGAAATCAACACCTGAAATAACTTCTTTTTTTTTTTTAAACATTACATGTGAAAATTCCCTCAAATCAGTCATTAACTTCCTTTGTAAATGTAAATTCTGTCAGAAGGGGGCAGTCAGCGCAGCCTCAGCTGTACAGGCAACAAACCACACTTATTGAGAGCAAACACGCTAAAAGAGTCACAGCAGGACGTGTTCACTGAGACGCTAAAAGCAAGTGAAATGCAGTGCAACCACAGTGGGACTGCTCCAAGCGCCTGACTCATGTGTTCACAGACCAACGAAAATAGCAAGAATACGTCTTGTGAGAACAGCGGACTTCCTCGAAATTGATAAACTCAATTGTAAAATGGAGTGCTGTAGATTGTAGGCCAATGATAGACCCGTTCAATGATATGTAAATAAAACAAACAATATGCTGACTTCTAAAGATACTTTTTGAATTGTATTGAATGTAATGTCTGTTATATATAATATATTATCTGAATATATGCGTGTGTGTGTGTGTGTGTGTGTGTGTGT
The DNA here is from genome assembly GCF_019703515.2 of Myxocyprinus asiaticus. Classification (NCBI taxonomy): domain Eukaryota; kingdom Metazoa; phylum Chordata; class Actinopteri; order Cypriniformes; family Catostomidae; genus Myxocyprinus; species Myxocyprinus asiaticus. The sequence goes on from NC_059347.1 coordinate 34,689,274, forward strand.
GTGTGTGTGTGTGTATATATATACAGTACTGTGCAAAAGTTTTAGGCATTGTGAAAAATGTTGCAAAGTGAAGATGTTGTAAAAAATAATGCCATAAATAGTTTTCATTTATAAATTAACATCATACAAAGTCCAGTAAACATAAAAAAGCTAAATCAATATTTGGTTGCCACCTTTGCCTTTAAAACAGCCCATTTCTCCTAGGAACACCTGGACACAGTTTTTATTGGTTGTTGGCAGATAGGATGTACCAAGCTTCTTGGAGTATGTATTTTTCCTATTGACACACTAAAGCTGAATATATAAATAACCATCTTAAGACAAATGTTTTTGTGAAACATCTTAAGTGCCTAAAACTTTTGCACAGTACTATATATATACTGTATACAATTATTTGGAGGCCTTTCTTTACAAATATTGGTATATGTGATTGGTATTGGTATATGTGTGTGGCCCATTAGGACTGTGGTTATGGTGTAGGTGTGTCTGCAGTCTGTGGTGTGTGTGAAGTTTGTTGGTTTAAGGAAGATTGGGGTTCTCACCCTTGTGCACTGTGCCAGAACTGCCGTCAGCTCAACAGATGCTAAGTCAAACAAACGCTGCACACATACAGACAATGCAGTGTGCGGAAACTGTCTCCCTGGGTAAGACTCACTTACTCACACAAACAAAACCTTTACAAAACATGATGTACAATGCCTATATTTCCCAATAGTTTTGGTCAGCCCACACACAGAAGATAGCATACAGTTTTGACACCCACCCACCCAATTATAGTAGTTATTTACCCTAGGATTCAGTTTTTAAAATTCAGTTTTCCATTAAGAGGCAGTAATTTCCCCCTGGATATTTTAGGGGCATTTTTTTTTTTACCTATACAAGGCTTATTTTTTCTAACCATATAAATAACGGTCATTTTCCAAATGGTATTTTTGAGCCCTTGAAGGGCACTGCGGGAAAGGGACGTCATTCACAGAGTCATTCCAAATGAAAGTAAGTAAATTATTATTAATTTTGTTTTTAAGAAGGGCCCTTCCACAAGACTGTTAGTGAAGGGTACATTCATACAACAATGCCATGCTCCCTTCAAAGTACCCAGATCAAGAACAGTCTCCTCTGGAGTGAGTAGGTCATAAGGATGATAACTTTCGATTGGAATTTGCCCAACATTCTCTGTGTCATATCAAATACTTCATTGTAATCATGTATGTATTTGAATGTAACTGACTGTATGATGTAATCTTCTTGTAGAGCACTATATACTGTATATACTGTATTTATACTTATTATATTCCATTAATTTACATAAACTCTGAAAATCAGAATAATTTGATTATATTACCTACTACTAAAATTTAAATAAAAATCAACTAAAAATGTAAGTGTTAATACATACAGTATAATCAAAAGAGGAGTCCACAATACATTTTGAATTCTGAGGAAATTTTTTCCTCTTTCGATGCCATTTTGCCCAAAGCCCTCATGACTTCTGTCTCTGATATGTACACATTTGTATTTTGTTTTTCAAACAATTTTATTTTATTTTATTATTATTATTGATTGAAGCTTCTACAGCAAAATGCAATTGGATGGATTAGATTTGGAGAGACAGAGAGAGACGGGGGAGAGAGAGAAAACAAAACGCTCTTCTTTGGCTCCCGTGGACACGCAGCCCACCCGATCCTCAGCCGCTCCTCCATCCCCTGGCAGCCGGCAGCGGCTCCTCCATCCCCTGGTGGATGGCAGCGTTTCCTCCACCTCCCGGCGGACGGCAACGGCTCCCCCGCTTCCTGGCAGATGGCAGCAGTTCCTCCACCTCCTGGCGGGCGGCTCCTCCATCTGCCGGCGGACGGCAGCGGCGAGTTCTCCCGGACAGCATGCTCTTCCTCCTTTCCTGGGTTTTGGCACCAGTGTAACAGGGTTAAGGAAAGGAGGAAGCGGGATCCGGATTAACAAACAACAAGACTAATTACAACATAAAACGGTGGACTGAAAACATCACAACAGATTGACACACACACAGCGGCCTCGTGCGTCTCTCTCTCTCTCTCTCTCTCTGGCGTCCCCGGCTCCTCCTTTATCTCTCCCACTGATTGGGCAACTCAGCACCAGGTGTGCATCCTCTCGGCCCGGCCATGCCCTCCTCCTCGTCACACATACAGTTGCAATCGAAATTATTCACCCCCCCCCCCCCCCAAGACAGTAAGGATTTACAAAGGTAAGCATTTCTGATGACCCAGAATTTTTAAACTTTACATCTATATCAGTTGAGTGACACATTCAAAGTCATAGTGTGAATATATAACCTAATATTTGTAAATAGCAGGATTTTTTAAAAATACAGTCATGTCATAATTACTCAACCCCTGTTGCATGTAGCTGTTTCTTAAATATTTAAGGCTACACAAGTAATTGTTTTAAAACAAAACTCAAAAGTCATCAGTCTGCAATGGCACTTATTTAAGTTTTAAAATTTAAGTTTAGCATTGTAAGCAAAAATTTATTTCTATGCAAAAAATGCAATTAAAAATAAACAGTCTCAAAAGCTAATAGAGGAGATTATTTCATTACACAAGAAAGGTCATGGCTAAAAGTACATTTCCAAGGCACTTCAATTTCCAGTAGACAAAGTTGGCAGCCCCATTCATACATTTTTTAAATATGGTACAACAGCAACCTTCTTGGGGTGTGGAAGAAAGCAAAACTTCACCAAGGGAAATTTTGACTTGAATATTCAAGAAGTAATAGGAAAGAAGTAGGAAAGGCCTGTGGAGTCCTGGAAGAAGGCTTTATAAACGTATGACACTAAATTTAAAATGAGTTTTAGACCCATGGGTCAGCAGTACATCTGGAGTAAGATGACAAGGTGATGACAAGAAGGACACCATCCCCACAGTCAAGCATGGAGGTGGGTCAGTCCTGTTATGGGGGTGTTTTGCGGCTGCAGGAAACGGCTATCCTGACTATGTGACAGACACCATGGATTCTTTCAGGTATCAGGCCATTTTGGCATGAAAAATGTGATGCCTTCAGTGTGTAAATTGAAGCTCTGTGATCACTGGACTTTCCAGCAAGACAATAACACCAAGGATTCATCCAAGTTGTCCAAAATCTGGTTCAGGGTGAATTGGACTTAACTGATGCTCATGTCTGACTGAGGGCAACTCCCTGCAGTCTTGTCTTGTTCTAAGATAAAGAGAAAAGCCTTTCCAGAAGAGTAGAAGATGTTAGTGAGCAGAACCTGCTCCCTATTAATGCCAATGTGTTTGAAATTAAATGCTTAAATTGCACAATATGTATTGCATTTGGTGTCCACATACAGTACCTCTGGTCAAACACACATTCGCAACACTGAAAATTTCATTCAGCCTTTCCTAACAGTGTGTCTACTACCAGTCAGTAACAGTCACCATGACATTGCTGCAGCCTCAATTCCCATGACAACAGTACACACTGTGATGCAGGACACTGATGTGGACAGATCAGGTGAATGTATGTGTGGCATGGTCATATGTCTGTCTGTGGGAGAGGGAAAGTGGTAAGGATCGTCACCTGGGTTGTAATTACTCTAACACCTGTCTCTCATTATAGTGATGGTGGAGAGAGACCTGATAAGGCATGCCAGAGCATCAGAGGGGGAGAGAGAGTGGCCGAAGGAAGTGGTGTGTGCGTGTCTGGCAGCACCATATTAAGAGACTGCATTTATATTTGAGTTGGCTAATGAGAGCCAATTTTTGTTTATGTGTGTGTGTGTGCAATAAGATGCACCTCAACTGTTCGCTGTCTTCAGACTCCTCCATCGCCCGCAAGCTTAGATTTATCACAGGATGTATGACAGCAGGGGTGTCAGATGGGGTTAATGGTGGACCTGAGCAACGGGGTGGGGGGGGGGCTCAGAAAGGCTATATTCATATCCCATGATATTATCATGAAAATGTGATTGTGAGGAGGAGGAGGAGGAGGGCGGGGCCGGGCTATGACTACGCACGCCTGGCCCCCAATCGGGCTAATCAGCCGAGGAGAGGGAGAAGTGCAGCGGGATGCGGCAGTTCGAGAGAGTCACATGCAGCTGCCGTGTGTGCGTTTATGTTTTGTGTCTTTTTGTTTAAGTTTAAATTAAAATATTACTTTGACTGTTCAGCCAGCACCCGCCTCCTCCTTTCCCATTTTTAACCTTATTACATTGGTGCTGAAGCCCAGGAAGGAGGAGGGATGCGCTGTTGTGGAGTCCTCGCCACTGGCGTCCGCCCAAAGGAGCAGCCGAGTCGCTGCCGTCCACCTGGACACAGAGGAACGGCCACCATCTGCAAGGGGAGGAGGGGCTCCCTACTGGCCGCCAGAACGTGGAGGGGCATTCCATCCACCAGGGGTCGGAGAACTTGCTCCGGTCCGCGCAGGGAGGAGCAGCTGTCGCTCCGCCTTGGCCTTTCCCTCTCCTCTTTTTTTTGTTTTTCCCTCCCCATGTCCCCCTCTAGAGCTCTAGAGAGGCGGGAAAAGCCTGTCGGCAGGCCCGGAAAGGAGGGGGGATGTACGGCATGCCGTGGGTTCCCCAGCCTGAGGCAAAGGAGGGAGGAGTGTGACGAGGAGGAGGTCGGGGCCGTGAATATGCACACCCGGCACCCAATCGGGCTAATAAGCCGAGGAGAGAGATATGTGCAGCGGGATGCAGCAGTTCGAGAGAGAGAGAGAGAGCCACATGCAGCTGCCGTGTGTGCGTTTATGTTTTGTGTCTTTTTGTTTATGTTTAAATTAAAATGTAACTGACTGTTCAGCCGGCTCCCGCCTCCTCCTTTCCCATTTTTAACCTTGTTACAGTGATATACAGTGATAATTGCTATTGGTAGAAATAAAATATCACAAGACTCCATCCGTAATATGGGGAGCTCCCATATAATCTGCTACCATATTATTAGCAACTGCATCATTACTAGTGATGGGTCGTTCATAAACAATTCATTCATTTTTAATATTTTATTTGACTTAGGATTCAGGAATAACGGGTAGTTTCAGAAAATGATTCGTCCATTTTGTCGTGGCCTTGCATGCACAAAATTTATGGTTTGTGTTTCATTCATTTGACATGTGACAGCGGCACAGGCTCTATTCAGGAAATAGAAATGGCTAGTGTAACAGGTAAAAGATGAGCAAGGAGGAGGCGGGAACCGGCTGAACAGTAAACAAAGTTTTAATGTCTAACTTAACTTAAAACAAACATAAACAAACACAGACACACATGCAACGTGGCCGCGTGCGTCTCTCTCTTTCTCGAACTGGCGTCTCTGGCCCCCCTTTATCTGATCATCTCCCCTTTATCTGATCATCTGATTCAGCACTGGCCGTGCACCCTCATGGCCCGGCCACACCCTCCTCCTCGTCACAGTTAGTCCACCTCCCGGGTCTACAGCTGTGTCTTTTGTTCATTTGACACGTTACAGCTGCATAGATACTCATAAGCTCTGTACAGGAAAGAAATTATTAGTTCACCTCCCGAATGGGTCTTCAGTTATGATTTTTGTTCATATGACATGTGACAGCCACATAGGCTCTGTATTGGAAACAGAAATGAGTTCATACTCCCGACCTTCCTTAAATATAAGTGGCTAGTTATGTTTTATTTTTGCCCTTACAGTTACACTATGCGTTTCTGGTCTCAAATGGTTTTTTTTTTTTTTTTTTTTTTTTTTTTGTAATTTACAACTTTGTGAATATTCCTGTCATGATGGATCCATAACACTGAATCTGGTAATAAAGAATTAATTAATGCTTTAAATATGTGTGATGGGAAAAATCACATTCATAAAGCAAGATGTCTTAAATTCAAATCCAGTTCTAAACTGTTTATAATGGATTTACAACTTGTATCTTCTCTATATAAATATCATAGACTACAAAAGCTATGTGGAAACCCCATCTTATTGACTTTTGAACTGATTTTGAATCAACTGTAATTTTTTTTCCCTTCATGATGCTTGCACTTGTATGATTTATGTCTTTCTTCTTATATCCTTGGTGTGAACTGTTGAACCAAAAATCAGTATACCTTACAGAATTTCCCTTTGAATTTTCTGTCATCTAAGACCATTTTACTTTCATTTTACAATTGGCAGAGCATTTCTTGTAAACGCTTCCTGCATTAAATACAGGAAAATAATTCATTATGACAACTACTATGATTTTAAAATTTAATTTACTGTCACACTGACATGTATTGATCCCGATACAAACAACTGCAACACACTGAACTGTAAGCTATAAAGAGAAAAATTAATGAAATTCCAGTAATTCGTGAACAAATAGTTTGTCTTCTCTACTTAGCCTCAGCCTGGTAGTGGTCATGTGACAAATGAATGAAAGATTCAGATCCAAAGAAGACCCAGTTGGTCTTATTTTCTTCTCCAGAACTAAATGAGATACATGTGGAATATTCCTCACATGTACCATATTTAAGATGGAGAAAGAAGAAAGATACAATGATTGTGTGTCTGACTTTGCACTGTTTCCTCATAAGGTTCTTGTCTGACTTTGGTAGACCCCTGCACACTGGATGCAAAACAAAAATGATGACCTGTGATTCTTGCATGCATGAGTGTGAGGCTCTTCCTCTGGATCAGTGCTCAGTCTGCACTGACCTTGCAATGGGAGGCATCTCACAGGCAACAGAAATACCTGATCTTTCTTCATCAGTTGCAAACCTCTCCAGCCAGCATTTCATTCACACTCTGGTGGGAAAACAGTCTGCAGTGGGGTCCTGCTGTGCTGCAGAACAGCAGACAGGCTGGGGGGCTGCATGCTCCAGTAGAGTGCACTGAAATGGACCTTCAAAACCTCTCCAACACCCTGGAGCTCCACACACTCAGACCTTCAGACATCGTAGCCACAAATAACCCACCATGTCTGGGATTAGACTCCACTCTGCACTCAGGTCTGATGATTTGAGATTTGGAGAAAGAGAGAGGAGAAGGTATCACATCTGCATTACCTATGGTAATGAGACACTCACAGATGCAACGCACACTCATACATTCTTTACACAATTTGGATGTGAAATATATTAAGTAATTTTAATTTGCTTTAGTTGTCAGAAATCACACAATTTACAGTATATCCAGTAGGACAATGTGTGATGATCCAAAAAAATCAGTTCAGTCATGACAAGCACCCAGAATATATTTACAGGAATAGATCACCCAAAAATGATATTTCTCTCCTCATACACTCACCTTTATGCCATCTCAGACTCATATGACTTTCTTCTGCGGAACACAAATGAAGATATTTTGAATGATATACAGTATGATGTCTGTTTTTCCATGCAATGCAAGTCAGTGGGGTCCAAAACTTTCACGCTCCAAAAAGGAAATAAGGGCAGCATAGAGGTAATCCATACGACTCAATACGAATCCATACATGATTTAATCCATGTTTTCTAAAGTGATATGATATGAGTTTTAGGTGAGAAACGGACCAAATTTAACTACTTTTTAATTACAAATCTTTGACATCTGCGTCTCTTGTGTGCAATCATGATTTGAAGCTTTATTACACTTCCACACACTTGAAGCATTCGCAGAGCACTTGTACAAAGTGAGTAAACGATGTGAGAATTATCATTTTTGGGTAAACTATTCCTTTAAGATGTTATTATGGATTTGAGAAGTTAGTAGGTTTGGTCGTTGCAGACTAGATTTGCTACACTACTGCTGCTGCAGAGCAAGTATGAAGGCTTGCTACTGCTAGAACATAGAACAACAAACTGATATGCTGTGTTGAGTATGTAAGACATACTACTGTACAATTAGACATAAAGAAAACATGGTGCATCAAGTATGTAGGGCATGCATACGTACAGTCCCGTTAAAGGATAGTTCACCCAAAATGAAAATTCTCTCATCATTTACTCACCCTCATGACATCCCAGACGTGTATGACTTTCTTTCTTCTGTTAAACACAATCGAAGATTTTTAGAAGAATTTCTCAGCTCTTTAAGTCCATACAATATAAGTGAATGGGTGCCAAAATTTTTAAGCTCCAAAATCCAGGGCAACATAAAAGTACTCCAGACGACTCTGGTGGTTAAATCCATATATTCACAAGCGATATGATAGGTGTGGGTGAGAAAAAGATCAATTTTAAAGTATTTTTTTCTATAAACTATTCTCCCTGCTCAGTAAATTTCCACTTTTCTTTCACTTTCACTTTCTCATTCTCCTTCTTCTGTTTTTGGTGACTCACATCAGGAGGAGAGTTTATGACAAAAAATGACTTAAATATTGATCTGTTTCTCACCCACACCTATCATATCGCTTCTAAAGACATGGATTTAACCACTGGAGTCAAATTGATTACTTTTATGCTGCCTTTATGTGCTTTTTGGAGCTTAAAAATTTTGGCTCCTATTGACTTGCATTATATGGACTTACAGAGCTGAAATATTCTTCTAAAAAATCTGCTGTAGAGCCGAGGAGGGCGGGGACGGGCTGTAATGATGCACACCCGGTCCCCAATCAGCCTGATGGGGCGCGCGAGGGATAAAGGTGGCCGGGGACGACAGTTCGAGAGAGAGAGAACTACAGGCAGCTGTACTGTGTGTTTATGGTTGTGTGTTTTTGTTTAAGTTATTTATTAAATTATTATTAGTATAGCATCTGGAGTACTTTTATGTTGCCCTTATGTTGATTTTGGAGCTTAAAATATTTGCACCCATTCAGTTACATTGCATGGACCTAAAGAGCTGAGAAATTCTTCAAAAAATGTTTGATTGTGTTCAGCAGAAGAAAGAAGGTCATACACGTCTGGGATGGCATGAGGGTAAGTAAATGATGAGAGCATTTTCAGTTTTGGGTGAACTATCCCTTTAAAGCAGATTCAAATAAGTGGTGCTGGGGAGGAGGAGGGTTTCAGAGAAAATAAAAATCATTGCATGATGCAGTGAAACCTGCTTATCTGCAAACAACAAAGCAATTTAAATGTTAAACAAGGAGAGAGTAAGCTTGGCTAAGTGTAAGTTAATTGGCTAACAGATTATATGTCAAAGGACCTATCAGCTTGCACCATGTAGAGTTTCATGACTACATAATTGGTCAGAATGTATTTACATTAAAGTCTGTTTGTCTTTCTGTCTTTGGTGTTTCAGGAGTCAATATAAGCACACTCTCACCATCTTGGTTAATGCCCTGGAAATGGAATTCTTTTCTTCCTCGAGTTCAAAACAACTAGCAACAGGCAGTGCACCTTTATTATGTGGGTCATTTTCTGCATGGTTTGCATAGATTTGAACATGTTTACTGCTTTCTATCTTTGTGCATGTTGTCAAATCGACCACACCAGACCTACTATAAAGCCTCCATCAGCTCCAGAGACTAGACTTGATTTTGATAATCACTAGATTTATGGCTTACACAGCTTTATGTTACTGTTTGCTCTGCTGGCTCAGCAAACACCTCTCAGTATCCTAGCAGTACCTGATTTAGTGTTTTCTTTGAAATTGTTAGCCAGTTTTAAAATGCTGGGTAATAGAATGCTGCCAAAGCCAGCCCAATCTTCTTAAGACTATGCCATGCTGCATTATTATGCCTTGGCACTTTGCATCAGGACTAAAAAAATCTGAGAAATAAGAATAAACAATTAATTCATTACAACGGTTAGAGCTAAATTGCTGCTGTGCTGATATTCAGTACAACAGCACTCTTGCTTGTATATTACTTAATTAGAAAGAATTCTTGGTTGTAGTGACATATGTACAGTATACAAAATTTCATCCTTTAGAAAAAAATGATGCTGGGGCACAGAATTGCGGTACCCATAAAAGGTTGTTGTGTGACCCCACATTCCACTGTGTGAATAATTTCCGCTCCCACAAGGCTCAATAAGAGGTGGCTCAATGGATGAGCAAAATTAACTAGAAAAAAAAAAAGTTGGATAAAGATACAACATGGCAATATTGCGGTATTACTTTCAAGCATAATTTCATTGTGCCCTCACATTCCATAGTAAAGAATGTACATAGTGTTTTCTACAGTATATATATATTGTAAGCAAACACACGACCCTGAAAAGCCATTGTTAAATTTAAAGAATCGTGTAATATTTTGTCAGGATCAGATGAAGTTCAATACTACTCTGTCTGTTGATCACATCTGTTCAACACTTCCATAGCATCCTTTCTTCAGCAAACCCATGGTTTAACCTTATGACAGCGTGCACAGTATTTGAACGAATCCCAATCAGATCTTCCATCTCTATTTTTAGCTTTTAATTTTGTAGCAGTGCAAAAGTGCAGCTAAATTCTTTTGGGAATGTAATGCAGGATATGTGCATGTCTGTAATTTTATATACGCACACAGAACATTTAATTGAGGTCTCTGAGATTCCATATTTTTTTGATTATAGAGTTTAACTAAAGTTATCCAACCTAGTTGATATACATAAAAAGCAGTTCACAACATGACACACAAAACCACAAACATAAATGAACTGAACAAGTGGTTATAAAACCAGTCAAATTACAGCATGTGCAAACTTGTCTTAAAAGACAAGATTGCAGTGAATAGCCTGAAGACTTGGAGATCTGTTGCAGATACCAGTAGGAATTAAGACATCAAATAAAACTATGTGAGCTGAAGACAGCACTCCTTCACACACATCCCTACTGAAAAAAAAAAAAAAGAAAAAAGAAAAGAAAACAGCTAAAATCTTGATCTTTGCTACTTTCTGGTTTAAGTTGGTCTCCCAGCCTGGTCAGCTGGTTTAGCTGGAAGACCAGCTTATCTCCCAACATGATCATCTGAAAAGTCCCCAAAGCCCTTCTAAAACCAGCCAACTGACCAGGGTGGGAGTACTGCTAAAACCAGGTTTAATCTTATTTATTTATTTATTTATTTTTTGTATTTTTATTTTTTTTATTTTTTTTATTTTTTTGGTATTTTTTTATTTTTATTTATCTGTTCTGTCTCTGTTGTGAAAATGGGTTTTTGAACCCAATGCAGGGCCTTTTGCATGGCAACAGCATGAACCTTCATTAGTAGAAGTTCTGATAATTACAAAAAGAGCTCACACCAGCTACCTCTGAAGAGCCGTCCAAGAAGAATATATTAAAGGGCATTCACAGGACGTTTTTCAGAAGTAATTCCTTGAAACAATCTCATTATTCACTTCATTGGCTTTGAGCTTGAAAATTAAAACTGTTAAAGTAAATTGTATAAAATAATGAGAAAAAAAAAGAAGATAATTCTGGAATTAACTCCTATATTTGGTAAAGAAAATTATTGTGATACATTGTCTTATATCTGATAACTTTTCTCATTATGCACTGGTGATGTTATTAATTTCAAAACATTGAAGTTTGCTAGTCCTATTCCTGAGTAGCTACAGAGATGGCATTTTAGGTTGTTGGGAGTAGGGCATATGATGTTGACCTCTTCAAACTTGACTGATTCCAAAAAGGCATTTAAAGCAATTGTTCCACTCCTTTCCATCTTAGATAAATATTGCTTTTTCATTTATAAAGCTAGTTTAAATTACTGAACATTTGAGCATTAATCTGGAACATTTTTGTACTGTAAAATGGAGGTGCTATTTCTTTTTCTGTATTATGCATACTTGCAGCCAACTTCTTGCATCCAAAGTCTAACTGCATTGTGTTGCGTTAATCATTTAACGAATCTCGTTGTGTTAAAACACTACACACATTTATTTAATTTATATTAGAGTTCAAATATACCCCGCCCCCCGCCCCCCCAATAATCAAAACAAGAAAGTACAACACCCCCCCCATCAATGGAAACATGTAAATGCTTCACGCTGCAACCCCACCCAATGTTCAAGTCAAATCTACACCCTTGGTCTCAAGTGCCTGTTAGATGAAACTAAAGGTAACTTTAAGGTCATTTTTGTCTCTTTCAACTCCTTAGATATTTGCACCACTATTTAGATTTTACAATAACCCACCAAAATGTGTAATCCAGTGTCATATGCTAATGTTTGGTTTACATGATTTCTCACATCATTTTCACATTGTGGAACATGAACTTGTTTGCTGTGAACATGATGGCACTAGAGATTAGCCAAAGTTACTGTGTGCCTGCCAGTAATACTAAGGAAGTAATATGTTATTGAAGATCTACAAACAGCCTCAGTAATAATTTCAACTCCCTTCAAAATGGAAAGCACAGGAGACATGCAGGTGGCCTGTCCAGAGTTATACGCTGTAATGAATAGAATGTGTAGAGCCCCCTGCTTGGCTACTACCTCAATTGCAGACCATTACCGTAGAATTCCTTGCATGCTGTCAGGGCTTAGATGTTGTCAGGGACTTGTATATCGAAAAAGTAAAAAAAAAAAAAAAAAAAAAAAGAAAACTTTTAGCGTCTAGTTCATTAAATGGCATTCAATTGAGCCATAGGACTTAGTGTAGTCATACCAAATTATTCAAACTATTCTCAGAATAGCTCAGGACAACATACCTTTCCCTAGTAGTAGCCTATATTGAAAGTCAGAATCTTTTCATTTTAATCATTTTAATCATTTTACATGATAATGGTTTGGTTGTCTTTTTGTGTGATTTCTGACAAATTAATTGCTATGGAACAAAAACATATTTTTTTGTAACACATAATGTATATAGAATTATAAAGAAGACCTGAAATAGCAAAAAAGAAACATGATTTGACTTTATGCCTACTTCATTTATAGGTTTTTAGGTGATTAACCAAAAAGTGGCCCATTTTAGCTGACTTCACATCTACGTCTATCAATCAGACAGAGGCTGTACAGGAAAACTGACTATTTAGAAAATCCATAAACAACAGCTGAACTCCCATATTCGTTTTCCTATCCTAACTAATTATATGGTTCATTGCATTTATTATTTGCATTTAGCATTGCTTTTCCCTGCTGTCCGTTACCCTATCGAAACAGACCGGCAACCCATTGTTGGGTTGCAACACACCAGCTGAGAACAAATTATGTTGATCGCCTCTTTGTAATTATGCTTTTATATTAAAAAATTGCTTTTACTTTTTAAAGAAATTACAAATTGTCTTTGTACTGCTTGTGGGAGCCTATGAGGAATTTTAGAGTAAGATACACAGTGATACAATTCAAGGCTGCCTAAACTAGGGATGAAAGACTGATAAAAAGTGTGAGTTTGCCAAGTGTGAAATTATGGATTGCGGGTCATTGCTTTAACTCGTATATAGGGTTTTCGCAGATATCGACAAGGTTAGGGCTATTCTGGACATCCAAGAGCCTATCCTGGGATGGCAAATTACCTAGGGAAGTAGGAGACAATTCTACATGCACAGAGAGACAATGTGCTATGCAATTACATAATGTAAAGTATGAGGGCATTATCTGGCATTATCTGGCTCCTTGTGCAAAATCATTACTACTGATATATATATATATATATATATATATATATATATATATATATATATATATATATATATATATATATATACACTGCGTGCACAATTATTAGGCAAATTGTATTCCTCTGGATTAATTTTATTGCTGAACAAACACAATGCTCTCAGTCAATCCAAAATGTTATTGAACCTCAAACCTGAATGTTTAACAAAGGAAAAGTGAGTTTTGTCTTTCTAATATATAATATATAAGTATGCACAATTATTAGGCAACTATTAGTGTGCACAATTATTAGGCAACTAAATTACAAAAAGAATTTCTCCAAACTCAATTGTTTATTCTTAATTTATAGAGTAAGTGCAACAAATAAGTAACACAATATGACAATTACGCAACATTTTTGGCCTTTCAAAAATATTCGGTGACCTATATAGCCACTCTTCTTTTCAATAACTGCCATGAGCCTTCCATCCATGGAGTCTGTGAGTTTCTTGATCTGTCCACAATCAACTTTCGCTGAAGCAGCAACCACAGCCTCCCAAATACTGTTCAAAGAGGTATTTTGTTTTCCCTCACTGTAAATCTCACATTTGAGAAGGGCCCACAAGTTCTCAGTAGGATTTAAGTCAGGTGAGGAAGGGGGCCAAGTCATTATCTGGGCATCTTGGAGGCCCTTACTGGCTAGCCAAGCAGTGGAGTACTTGGATGCATGTGATGGAGCATTGTCCTGCATAAAGATCATGGCCTTCTTGAATGCTGAGGACTTCTTCCTGTACCACTGCTTGAAGAAAGTACTTTCCAGAAACTGGCAGTTGGTTTGGGAGTTGAGTTTCAGTCCATCTTCAACTCCAAAAGGTCCAACTACCTCATCTTTAATGATAGCAGCCCACACAAGTACCCCTCCTCCACCTTGGTGGCACCTGACTCGAAGTGGTGCCGTGTGTCCATTAGTGATCCAGCCATAGGCCCATCCATCTGGTCCATCAAGAGTCACTCTCATTTCATCTGTCCATAAAACATTTGAAAAATCTGTCTTCAGGTATTTCTTTGCCCAATCTTGATGCTTCAACTTGTGAATATATTCAGTGGTGGTCTTGTTTCAGCCTTCTTGACCTTGGCCATGTCTCTGAGCACTTGGCACCTTGTATTTCTGGACACTCCAGGAAGGTTGCAGTTCTGGAATATGGTGGCACTGGAGGATAATGGGTTCCTGGTAGCTTTCGTTTAATTCTTCTCAAGTCTTTTGCAGTTCATTTGCACCTTTTCTTCTCCGTGCGTTTTTTGCGCCCCAGTTGACTATTCGCAACAAAATGTTTAATTGTCCGGTGGTCACGCATCAATAATTTAGCTATTTCAAGAGTGTTGCATCCGTCAGAAAGGCATTTTACAATTTTTTATGAAGCTGCCTAATAATCATGCACACCTGGATATAAGGTGTTAGTCACTTTCGCCAAACCCTCCCTCAATACACAAATATGTATCACCTGAAAATTCAAGTTTATATGGTTTGGAGTTGGAAAATTTGCATGGAAATAATGATAAGACCAGAATACTCACTTGCCTAATAATTGTGCACGCAATGTGTATATATATATATATATATATATATATATATATATATATATATATATATATATATATATATATATATATATATACATTTTTTTTATAAATATTTTATTTATTTTTTAATTTTATTTCTAGTATATTTTTCAGTTGTCATTTGTTCCAATTTAGTTTAGTTTTCATTAGCTTTAGTTTTCTATTATTTATTTATTTATTCATTGCAGTTAGTTTTTTACTTTCAGTTTAGTTAGTTTTTATTTTAGTTTTAGCATTTAAGGACTACCAAAACTAGTGCATTAGCTGATATTATTTAAATCATTTTAACAGCTTTAAATTTCTCTGGGTATCTGGTCTTATCTTGTGGCATTTACATCTTTTGTAAAGGTTTCACATTTTATAATACACTGTGTATCAAAAACTAACAGTACAATTCAAATACAATTCTAAATATAAGTATAATTCAAGGTAATTTTTATTTTATTTCAGTTGGTTTGGGAGTTATGAAAATGTTTTTAGCATCCGTTTCTTCCAAAGGCACTGTATATAAAAAAAAAACACTAAAAATAAATAAATAGTGAGCTAACCTGAAAATGTGCTTCATAACAGCTAAATTAACTGGTTTTATTCAAAAAAAAAAAAAAAAAAAAATTATATGTATATGTACTTGAAAAATAGTGTTTTTTAAACACTTTTTTGTGTATGTTTTTTTTTTTTATTTCAGTTAATTTCTTTTTAGTTCAGTATTTTTATTTCAGGCTTTTCTAATCAGGGCATAATGTTAGCTCCACTTCTATTTGGCTGACTAGTCACTGGGTGGCTTGCCAATGTATTAGGTTTTCTTTAATAGGCCTACATAAAAATAGCATGGACCAAAGTGCTTGTCAAGTCAAGTCATTTTTATTTGTATAGCGCCTTTCACAACACATCGTTTCAAAGCAGTTTTACAGAAGATCAGGCATTAACAGAAGATACAACTGTAATATCTATAATGTCTTAAGAGTCATCATTGTGTAGTTTGATAAAATACGATTGTGAATTGTTTAAAAATAAGTAATTAAATAATAATTGTATTTATAACCCCAGTGAGCAAGCCGAAGGTGACTTGTAGGGAGAAGAATTTATTTAAGATAGTTTTGTAGCTTCATAACCACATAACTTCATTTCTGATGTGCACCTAAACATGCAGGAGATCACAGGAACCTCCTGAGAAGAACCCAGCGAATGTGCAGTTTGTAACTTGCATATAGATTTGCAACAGATTAACATCGGACTCTGAGGCACAGTCACAGTGTTAAACAATCTGACAATATATACAGTACATAATACTTTTTTAGGAATACACACTGGCTACTATAGACTGATTGAATATTATTTTGAAGTCTTTGCAAAGGATGTTATGCTTAAATAATTTCTTTACCATCTGAAAGTTTCTGAGATTAGTGAAGTCAATATAAATATAATGTGAATGTTTAAATAATTTTGCTTGACAGGATGAATGTTAGCCCCAACGTGACTCATGAAATGAACTGGATGCTCATACATAAGGCAAAATTTCAGAAGTTCTCAGAAACAGGAAAACCTGGCAACAAAAAAATTTTTTTTTTTCTTTCGCTTAAAGGGATTGTTCACACAAAAATGAATATTATGTCGCTGTTTAAAAGCTGTATGACTTATTTTCTTCTGTGGCACACAAAGGGGGCTTTAGTCTCCATTTACTGTCATTGCATCTTGTTTTCATTCAATAAAAGGGAATGGTGACTGATGTTAACATTCCTCTAAACATCTCTTTTTGTGTTCCATGTGTTGTGGGGTAAGTCAAAGACAGACACAGTGGGCACTCCCCTACCGGTCCAAGGCATGAGGAGTGGCGACTTATCCACAGCCGGCCTCGACACGTGTTCCTGTCCCCAGAAATACATATAATTACGCAGGATTCTATGGCATTACATTTATGCCACAACTCCGCGTGCCCAAATGAATGTTTTGAGCGCAAGATGATATTTGGAGCACTCAAAATATTCTGCATGTGCGAGATGATATATATATATATATTTTTTAAAGAATTCCTTGACATTTCATGATCCCAGGCTACTATATTTCGAAAAATGTACATTAGCATTTAGCGTTAAGCATTGCAGTATTCCCAGTATGTCTATAATCCATGGGGTAAATATCTATTGTACTGATAACTACAGTATATATAAAGTGTGGTGAAAAGCAAGCAAGCAGTCTAAAATTCTGAGCGCACGCGGCACACATACAAGAAGATCGAGTGAGACTTTGCACATGCAAAAAAAAAAAGGTTCAGGACATCAGCACACATTCAAATAAACTTTATTCGAGTGCAAATTTGATTTTTGATTTTTTGCTTAAAATGAATTCCTTTTTGCTAGAAGATATATTGCTTTACAAAACTAAGTTTAAACACATGCAAAATAACTTTTTGTGCACTCAAAATATCATCTTGCATGTGCAGAAAATTTTTGTGCTCTCTCAAAATATCATCTTGTGCCCGCATAACATTTCTGTGTGCTCAAAATATCATTTTGCGCACTCAAAACGTAATTTTGTATGCGCAGAATTGCAGCACAAATATAACGCCTAGGATTCCCATTCCACAGTCTTATGGACAACATGAGGTTGAGTAAATCATGACAGAATTTACATTTTTGGATGGACTTTCCCATTAATACACTTTCTAGTATGCTCAGTCGACAGCATTTGTGGCATAATGTTGATTACCTCAAAAATGTATTTACTCGTCCCTCCTTTTCTTTACAAATATGGACTTACAATGGAAGTGAATGTTGACAATGAAAGTGAAAGTGAATGTGGCCAATTTTTGGATGGTTTAAACACAGAAATTGCCACTGTGCCTAAGGTTTTAACCATACCCTTCAAGCCTTTTTCCCTCATCCATTTAATTTGGATGAGGAACAATCCTTGCATTTGTTATGCCCTGTGCGGGCACTACATGCATACATTGAGCACACCCGCCAGTTCAGACTGTCTGATCAGCTCTTTGTGCGCTATGGAGGATGCACGAAAGGAATGTCTGTCTCCAAGCAAAGACTTTTTTACTGGATCGTTGATGTGATTGCCCTGGCTTACGAGTCGCAGGGTAAGATTTGCCAAGCACACTCAACTAGAGGCATACAAGACATATGTTTTGCAGCAGGATGGTCTTCTCAAAACACTTTTGCAAAGTTTTACAACCAGACGTAATGTCTCTCTCTTCACAAGTCCTCTCTGTTTAGAGCGCTTGCTATTTTGTTTGCCAAACGTATACTTATGCCCCTCCCTTTAAGTACGGGCTCCCCATCATTTTACACAACCGCCTGCATTCAGACCTTTGTAATTTACCATAAAGTCACAAGCACTTTCATTATAAATAAACTTCCCTCCTGATTGGGTTCATGAAGGGGTTAATTCATACTATATGACTATAGTTCATATATCCATTCTGAGTGTTCCCCTCCTGGCCCAACATGAGGGTCACTCACTGCAGCATACTCATGTCGGTTGCTGTCCCGTGAGACTGCTGCGTCATGTTTCCTCTCTGGGAGGTTATGTCATGTAGTGTGGCGTGATGGGATTCTGTTCCCCATATGCGTTAGCAGAAAGCTCAAGTGTCAAGTGTACTGAGTCGTAAGGGAATGTCTCAGTTACGTACGTAACTTCGGTTCCCTGAGACAAAGGGAATGAGACATTGCGAATGCTGGCCGCACTACAAGACTCTTTGAGGTGCGAGCGATGCGCTCTTTGTCCCTCAGTCAGAAAATTCTGAGGAATGGTGTTTGCGGTCCTGCTTTTATAGCAGACAGCTTCACGTCTAAAAGTGCGGGGCTCAAACACCATAGCCAATATTAGAATATTGACGTTATTGTATAGAGGTTTCAACTAGGTCGTGTGGAAGGACACTCCCCATATGCATTATCAGAACGCAATGTCTCATTCCCTTCGTCTCAGGGAACCGAGGTTACATATGTAACCAAGATGTTTCCCCCACAAGTCCAAAAACATGCAGGTTAAGTGAATTGGAGACTCTAAATTGCTCCGTAGGTTTGAGTGAGTGTCCTCTAGCCACTGGGTGTTGCGTCAGGAAGGTTGCGTAAAAGCTGTGCCAAGTCAAGTATGCGGATCACGGATGGTCCGCTGTGGGATCCGTAACGGGAGCAGCCGAAAGAAGAAGAATATTTCAAGGAATTTAAGATGAGTTATGGACGTATGTAAGTATTTTGTGAAAAGAAAGCTAGTAGGCTACTATTTACCATTGCAGTGAGATTGCTGAGTTTTCAATGTTTGTAGGATTTTATGGGAATATACTGTAAATGTGTCCAAATATTCACAGACCGTAGGTAGGCCTAAAAACACATCCAAATCCAATATTTCCATTAGATCCTGCAAAGTAAAGAGCTTTGCCTACATTGGGTCATTTTTTAAAGGCTCCGTGGATGTATCCTTAGCTGCGTATCCCAAATACGTGTAAGTGGAGTTCCAAAAGTAAATTAATTCAAAGTATAATTATTGTTACTTTCCAAAGAGAAATAGGCATTTTAGTCATTAAATGTTTACTTGGTTATCTCTAAAGCTCACTTGTATTTATTCTAAAGCTCTCTTGAATTTGACACTATGGTGTCAAGGAAGCATGTCTGTAACTAGTTTATTTTGTTAAGCCTTTGACTGACTTTAAAAAGCAGCAATTGAAATGATGATGTAATCAGACATGGTTTTATGGTGAATTTTAGACGGATGTTTTACAGTAATGATAGAACTGTACCTCCCTAACCTAACACTTTAGCCCAAAGTAAACCTAACCAATAGCGTTTTAAAATCTACAGTAAATGAGATGTTAAAAAAGACACCCTTACCCAACCAACACCTAAACCTATCCGATAGTGTTGGTCCTAAAATAATACAATGGATGCAAAAATTAAATGAAAAAAACATTTCTGAAGCAACGAGCCATCCAACGTCTAAACCTAACGATAGACCGAGGTAAAGACAGTTTCAGGTTGGATATTTGACAGATATTCGCATGTAGTTTTCCTTACATACGCCAACAGCAGTTAGGGACCGTGAACATAGTGACAAATACAATTTTTCAAAGTTAAAAAGCTTTTTACCCATTACTCTAAAAACTTTCAAAACTGGTTCTAGCTGACCCAATGGAAGAGACACATATTGCACACACTTTGTTTTTGTATATTTACATATTGCACTATTTTAAATTATTTATAAATATTTGTTAAATTCAGTAGCTCCTTGGTCATGTGACCTACAACCTCTAAACTACTTAAAAACATCTACTCACTAGCCTTAAATATTGCACACCCCTTTGTTTGTCCATTTTTTCTCTCGTTTGATTTTACATACATTTTTATATGTTTTTTATTGTTGAAAATTTCTATAGCTCTCTGGCCATGTGACCTACTAACCTCAAACAAGGGTCAGAATATTCACTGACTACCCTTCTATACTGCACACCCTTTATTTTGTCCATTTTAATCTCACGTGGCTTTATATACATTTTTTAACTTTCTAATTTCAATAGCTCCTTGGTCATGTGACCTACTGACTTCAACCAAGGTTCAAAATGTCCACTGACTACCCTTCTATATTGCACACCCTTTAGTTTTTCCATTTTCATCTCACATAATTTTATCTAAATTTTTTTAACATTCTAATTTCAATAGCTCCTTGGTCATGTGGCCTACTGACTACCCTTCTATATTGCACACCCTTTAGTTTGTCCATTTTCATCTCACATGATTTTATATGAATTCTGTGAAATGTAGAATTTCTATAGCTCCTTGGTCATGTGACCCACTAACCTCAAACAAGGGTAAGAATATCCACTGACTACCCTCCTATATTGCACTCCCTTTAGTTTGTCTATTTTCATCTCACTATTTTACATGAATTTTTTTTAACTTTCTAATTTCAATAGCTCCTTGGTTATGTGACCTTCACTGACTACCCTTCTTTATAACACAGGTCTGTTGAATGCTTGATTCTGATTGGTTCACGGACGTTCTAAGGTGGGCAATTATTTTTAAAGGAAATGCACGGCTATGAAGTAGTTCCAGGTCTTGACAGCATAACGGTTCCATATCACTTCGCCAAATGATTTCAGTTATTTCAAAGAGCCGTACAGGCTACCACAACAAAATAACCAAATAAAACAAAGACACGGGTTAAGTAAATCGGTTAAGAATGCCAAAACAATGTCTAAAATATCCTACATTTATTTCAGTTTCGGTTAAAAAGAGCCCTCACACTCCCTGGTCTCCCTTGCACTTACATGTGCGCACACATGTTGGTTTAGCCATCTTTATGAGGACCCTCCATAGACATAATGATTTTTATACTGTACAAACTATCGATTCTATCCCCTAACCCTACCCCTAAACCTAACCCTCATAGAAACCTTTTTGCATTTTTACATTTTCAAAAAAACATAATTTAATATGACATTTCCCTTGTGAGGACCGCTGGCTGGTCCTCACAACGTAGGTGATCTCAGGTTTTACTATCCTCGTGGGGACCATAGTAAAACCTGTACACACATACACACACACACGCACGCGCGCGCACACACAGCCACATACACTACCTTTTTACTCTTATGCCAAAAGCAGCGCATCCTCCGTTGCTAGTTCTAAAGTGATGTTTTCGAACTAGCAATGAAGGCTTGAGCTGTACCAAAGCTAGATTCACTTGATCAATACAACAGTTTCTATATTATCTGAAATATCTCTGGGAAAAACCTTAGCGCTACCCCTCTCACACACACACACTCATGGACACAAACTTAAGGCCCAAACATTCTCGTGAGAGAAAAACAATCATCATGTCAGCGCACTCCTGCATCTCAGTGGGAATGAAGAAAGTTATTAAAGGAATAGTTCACCCAAAAATGAAAATTTGCTGATGATTTACTCAACCTCAGGCCATCCAAGATGTATCTGAGTTTCTTTCTTCATCAAAACAGAATTTAAGACTTTTAGGATTTCATTTCAAGCCTCCTCTAAACAATGCAAGTGAATGTCCTCCATTTTTTGACGGTCCAAAATGCATATTTAGGATGCATCAAAATAATCCACATGACTCTGCTGCACGTCGTGACTGCATTACCACCTCGGGTGTGCATTATTTTTAAACAATTCAATGGTCCATCATCAATTATTCCTTACATATTGCACACCCTTTAGTTAGTCAATTTTCATCTAACACTATTTTACATGAATTTTAAATGTTTTTCCATTGTTTCGAATTTCAGCATCTCTTTGGTCATGTGAACTACAACCTTCAAACAGCTGTCAGAATATCCACCGACAACTCTTCTTTATTGTACACCCATTAGTTTTTCCATTTTAATCTAACCTGATTTGAATTTCAATAGCTCCTTGGTCATGTGACCTACTGACCTCAAACAAGAGTCAGAATGTCCACTGTCATTCTTTGGGCCACTTCCAGGTTCTTTATCAGAGGCACACATGGAGCAGTTGTTGGATTTGTTGAACTCTGAAATCATAGGCATGAACTGAACTTATGGTTGTACCATACAACTACATAAAAATAAATAAAGGTAACACTAAAGGGTGTGCAATATAGAAGAGTAGTCAATTAACTTTTTGACCCTTGTTTGAGGTCAGTAGGTCACATGACCAAGGAGCTATTGAAATTCTAAATTTAAAAAAATTCATATAAAATCATGTGAGATGAAAATGGAAAAACTGAAGGGTGTGCAGTATAGAAGTGTAGTCTATGAACATTCTGACCCTTGTTTGAGGTCAGTAGGTCAATGACCAAGGAACTATTGAAATTTGAATATAAAAAAGTTTGTACTTTGTTTACACTCCCTAACTAATTCAACTAGGAATATGAAATGCTGCTCACATTTTCACATTTGGAAAGCGAATTAATGTCCGAATCGTGAAAATAAGACCTGTGCAATGTTGTGCACAATTTTTCCAACATCATGACACTTATTTGGAGTGTGTGGCTCAGATGGTTTGAAACCTATTGAGGTCTGACAACACGAATATCCGTCGAATATCCAACCTGAAACTGTCGTTAACTCTGTAACCGGCTGGGCTTTAAAATGCAGAAGCGAGATGAATAGTACAATTCCTGAAGCAACCATGTCATTTCTAAATGGTTTGAAACCTACTGAGGTTTGACAGCATGAATATCTGTTGAATATCCAAGCTGAATCTGTTTTTAACTCGGTAACTGGCTGGGCTTTAAAATGCAGAAGCTAAATGAATAGTACAATTCCTGAAGCAACCACATCATTTCGTGTCACCTATGACACTGTCACGTCATGTGTCAGCTTGCATTCTTGACTGGTCTTGAACCACGGTCCTCCGAGTTCAAAGTCCAACGGTCTATGAGTTGAGCTCCTGCACAAGCTTTTACTTTTATCAACACACTTGTAATCTAACGCATCTTTTGAAAAATGATACATTTTAATGCTTGTATGACAGACACACCTGTATATACACTTATTCGTGTGGAATAAGTGTATATACAGGTGTGTCTGTCATACAAGCGTTAAAATGTATCGTTTTTCAGAAGATGTGTTTGAGTAAAAGTGTGTCGATATCATAACATAGCAGGGTCTGAGTAAGAGAGAGAAAAATTAATAAAATCATTATCAGCCACTGAAGTCGTTATTTGAGTGAAAGTGAATAAAACACAGTTGTTGTAGCACCTCTAGTGCAGTGAATTGTACCTGGAGACACATATAACAAGTTTTGCAAAAATGTATATAGAGTCACGTTTTCCAAATGAGACCATGTTGCTAAAAAGTGAAACTGTGCGTTACCACTGTTACCTAAATTCTGCCTGACCTGACCCTTAAAAATGAAAATTTGTGGCGTAATCTCATGTAGTCAGGTTGATTCAGTCATATTAAATTATAGATTTGACTTGAATGAAACCATTTAATTTGGATGTTACCATGTGAACACATATTTTACCTGACAAAACATTTTAAAGTGTGGGCATAAGCCATTGTCCTGATTTGTTGGCTTCCCAGTGTCTATCTTTCTTTATTGTGGTTTCCAATCATTTATAATTGACCACAGATGCTCCCTATTTGAATGCATCACCAGTGTCTTTCCATCGTCTCTCCTCCATATGTTGCGGTCAGTTACGTACTGTAGCAAGGTCGTTAGTGCTGAAATAAATGCTGATGCTTCATTCTGCACTGTGCAGCACAGGTGCTGCAGAGACATTGATAAAAGTGAGAAACAAAGTATAGCTTAATGATTACAAAACTAATACACACACAAATAACAAGACTATAATGTACAAAAAAAGAGTACTGTACAGTGCAGTAGGACAGAAAAAATGGCACAAGGACAGACGCTGAAATATTAGAAAGACATGATTATGCGGATGTGAAAATGTCATAATGGCGAGAAAGTGATGAAAGTATGATATTAGGTAAATAAATGGCACAGATGGAGTGATAGAGAGACATGCAGGACACTTTCTTAGGCAAAAACCGCAGGAGGCCTAGTTGTGCAGGGCAGTCATCATTTACTTATCAGTGTGATTGCAACTCACTTGTGTTAAAATTCTCTGTGAATCTCAAGCATGCCTTAGCAGGACCAAATAATCCTTTTTGCTTTGTTTTGATAAGTGGGAACGTTAGGTCTATTAGATTTTTACTAGAATTTTTATGGAAGTTTATTCAGACTATTTTGTAATGGAACGCCTGCCCCCAAAGCTGATTGACATGCGTCCATGGTTGGCAAATGCAATTGCAAAAGGAATTGCAATTCCATTTTAATTTTGGTAGGATTGGAACGTGACTGAGGAAATTAAATCGCAAATGGAGACCATTGCCATTAATATATACTATAGGGTCGTCACTCATCACACTGAAAATTCAATTTTAAATACATTTTGTGTTTCCATTTGAATTTTGGCAGATATTGTACTCTGACAAAGAGGAAGTGTCAACTCAAATACACAATATGTGATTGAATTTGTATTATGTCACCATGTATGTGTTCACAAATTTAAAACTTACTGTCACAGTCTGTCTCCCTCATCACTGCCATCTGTTCCCGATCATTCTCACCTGTTTTCCATTCCATCATTAGCTCTTGTTTGTATAAATAATCTCTAGTTTTTGCATTCCTTTTTCAGTTCTTAAATTGCTATGTTGTGTTGTCACTCAGCAATGTTCCACTCCAGCCTGTTTCCTTAATTTATTCCTTGTGAGATATTTGTTCTGCTCCATCGTATTTCCTTGATTGTTCCCTGTATGGCATTTGTTCTACTCCAATGTCTTCCATTAAAACCTTGAAAGTACTCCTGTGTCTCCGCTCCTCCATTCCACAACCAGCCTGACAGAAGAACTGAACCAAACAAGATGGATCTACTGGCGGTCAGAATTCTCCTCCTGAAGCAAGAGGACTGTCCAGTTGAGGATCACATCCGTGACTTTCTCCAACTGGCGCATTTAGTGCACTATGGAGACCACTCTCTGGTGGTTTTCTTCAGAGCTGGTCTGAATAGCGCACTAAAAGAACTGATGCCTCCGGCGGATCCTCACTGGACACTGGCTGACTATGTGTAGGTGGCACTGGTACTCTGTGGCTCACCCTTCACTGTGGGAAAGGAGGATGAGGATGAGTGCTCCAAGCCTCCCACAGCTCCTGTCTCCAGGCCCCCACGGCCCCTGTCTCCAAGCCCGCGACAGCCCCTGTCTCCAAGCCTGCCATGGCCCCTGTCTCCAAGGTAACTCCTCTCCAAGCTCTGGTGGTTGATTCCCTGCCGCAGTCAGCGGTAGCGACCACGGAGGTGGCACTTCCCCCGTACACTGTGAATTATGGTGGGAACCCCGGGCCACAAACAGTGCCCATGCATGCCACGGTCAACGAGCCAGTGCCCACGCCTACCACGGTCAATGAGCCAGTGCCCACGCCTGCCATGGTCAATGAGCCAGCGCCCACACCTGCCACGGTCAACGTGCCAGCACCTATGCCTGTAGCCTCGACCATCCCAGAGCCAATGCCTGTGGTCTCGACCGTTCCCGTAACAGCACTCCCAGCTGTCTGGAAAAGGAGGAGAAGGAAAAGAACACCTTCTCCCCAGTCGCTGCCAGGGCTCACAACCACGGAGGTCATTCCCCAGTCGCTGCCAGGCCTCACGACCATGGAGGTCGTTCCCCAGTCGCTGCCAGGGCTCACAATCACGGAGGTCGTTCCCCAGTCGCTGCCTGTGCTTTCGATCACAGGAGTCAGTTCCCAGTCTTCCATGGCCTCGCCCCTCGAGCATTCCACGGCTCCAGAAACTTCACCTCCTATGATTCAGCCTGCTTCACCACGGTCTCCACCTCATGTAACCTTTCCAACTCCTACTCCAGTTGCTTCAATTCCAGATCTGCCTGTGGCTCCTCCTCTGTTGTCTCCACCTCCTGTGACCAGATTGCCTCCTGAGCCTCCTGATCCTGTCCCTGCTCTGTGGCTGCCCACTGGGCCTCCTGGCCCAGTCCTTGCCCTGTGGCTGCCTCTCAGGCCTCCTGACCCAGTCCTAGCTCTGTGGCTGCCTCCCAGGCCTCCTGACCCAGTCCTAGCTCTGTGGCTGCCTCCCAGGCCTCCTGATCCTGTCCCTGCTCTGTGGCTGCCTCCCAGGCCTCCTGACCCAGTCCCTGCTCTGTGGCCACCTCCCGGGCCTCCTGATCCAGTCTCTGCCTTGTGGCCACCTCCCAGGCCTCCCAATTCTATCCCAGCCCTGGGGTCTCCTCCCTGGCCACCTGGTTGTCTTCCGGGTTCCCTTCCTCACCTGTATCTTCCAGCCATCTTTGGGGCACCAGGAGTCGCCCCTTAAAGGTGGTGGTGGTGGGGGGGGGTTATGTCACAGTCCATCTCGTGTTTTCTAGGACTCTTATTTTGAAGTGTTTTCCCCGGACTACATTTCCCAGAATGCTCTGCCCTCACCACTGCCATCTGTTCCCGATCATTCTCACCTGTTTTCCATTCCATCATTAGCACTTGTTTGTATAAATACTCTCTAGTTTTTGCATTCCTTTTTGAGTTCTTAAATTGTTATGTTGTGTTGTCACTCAGCAGTGTTCCGCTCCAGCCTGTTTCCTCAATTTATTCCTTGTGAGATGTTTGTTCCACTCCAGCGTATTTCCTTTATTGTTCCCTGTATGGCATTTGTTCTACTCCAACGTTTTCCATTAAGACCTTGAAAGTACTCCTGTGTCTCCACTCCTCCATTCCACAACCAGCCTGACACTTACTTTCAAATACAATTTGCAATTCCTTTGGAAAATCATCATGAATAAACTTTCATAGTATAATTTTGCTCTTGCACATGATGTCAAAAAAGGAGCTAACTTACCTCTCAGAGGAAAGTATATTATATGTGTGTACTTATTGGAAACTTTTCTGACATTTGCTAACAAGGCAAGTTGCCACACAGTTGATTTCTTTCCATCACAAGTAAATAAATGTACACTAGTGAGTTTGCCGCTTCCTGCAAAAAGAAAGAAAAATTCTTTGATAATTCACCAAAGTACTCTGTGGGGAACACTATTGAAAATGAAGTGGTGATAGATGTTCCCAAGAAGGCTATGTGTTTAATTAAAAAACACAATTTATGGAGAAGGGATTTTGGCACACTGGAGGAGAATGACACAGCGCACCCAGAGTTGCTGCTGCATACAGATGTGAAATGGCCTTAAAAGGGAAGTTTTAACAAGATTCAGATAAGTTCTACCTGAGATTCAGGAGTTTCTCAAACAATCAGACGTGGTGAATGTGCAAAGCTGGAGGACGATAATCGCTGGCTGCTTTAGTCCTACAAACTGCCATCACTACCTTGATGAACAAACATATGACTGACATGATTAACTTTGCCAAAGATTTAAAGAACTGTTCTGTCTACAGCCATGTCATGGCCTGCATTACTCTCAAAACATAAACTCGAGAGCCAAGTAAACCATTAAAGCAATTTCGTTTTTGTTGGCTTGAAGAGTGCTTGACAAATATTGGATCATAACATGTCAGCCATACTGACATGTGGTTCCTTTTTGTTACAGAAATAGGTTTGGATTTCACTTCAAGTTGGCCACACTAGTAAAATTTTGCAGCGCTGTATTTGTATGTGATATTATATATACTGTAGTATACAAATACAAATTGCCTACTGCCTGAGCATAGACAGGCTACTTCAAATAGAGGAGAGTTTTTTTTTGTTTTTTTTTTTTTTCAGAAAATATTTAGCTTAACCTTTTTTTTTAGTGTGTAAGCATTCCAGTT